>NW_027309822.1:0-1203577 GCF_047496795.1 Chiloscyllium punctatum
AGCCCCTTTGTTTCAGCCCCTCTGTTTCAGCCCCACTGTTTCGCGCTCTCTGTTTCAGCCCCTCTGTTTCTCGCCCTCTGTTTCAGCCCCTCTGTTTTTCGCCCTCAGTTTCAGCCCCTCTGTTTCTCGCCCTCTGTTTCAGCCCCTCTGATTCAGCACCTCTGTTTCAGCCCCTCTGATTCAGCCCCTCTGTTTCAACCCCTCTGTTTCAGTCCCTCTGTTTCTGGCCCTCAGTTTCTCACCCTCTGTTTCAGCCCCTGTGTTTCTCGCCCTCTGTTTCAGCCCCTCTGTTGTTCGCCCTCTGTTTCAGCCCCTCCGTTTCTCGCCCTCTGTTTCAGGCTCTCTGTTTCAGCCCGTCTGTTTCAGCCCCTCTGTTTCAGCCCCTCTGTTTCTCGCCATCTGTTTCTCGCCCGCTGTTTCAGCCCCTTTGTTTCTCGCCCTCTGTTTCAGCCCCTCTGTTTCAGCCCCTCTGATTCAGCCCCTCTGATACAGCCCCTCTGTTTCTCGCCCTCTGTTTCAGCCCCTCTGTTTCAGCCCCTCTGTTTCAGCCGCTCTGTTTCAGCCACTCTGTTTCTCGCCCTCTGTTTGAGACCCTCTGTTTCTCGCCCTCTGTTTCAGCCCCTCTGTTTCACGCCCTCTGTTTCAGCCCCTCTGTTTCAGCCCCTCTGTTTCAGCCCCTCTGTTTCAGCCCCTCTGTTTCTCGCCCTCTGTTTCAGCCCCTCTGTTTCTCGCCCTCTGTTTCAGCCGCTCAGTTTCTCGCCCTCTGTTTCAGCCCCTCTGTTTCAGCCCCTCTGTTTCAGCCCCTCTGTTTCTCGCCCTCTGTTTCAGCCCCTCTGTTTCTCGCCGTCTGTTGCAGCCACTCTGTTTCTCGCCCACTGTTTCAGCCCCTCTGTTTCAGCCCCTCTGTTTCAGCCCCTCTGTTTCTCGCCCTCTGTTTCAGCCCCTCTGTTTCTCGCCCTCTGTTTCAGCCCCTCTGTTTCAGCCCCTCTGTTTCTCGCCCTCTGTTTCAGCCCCTCTGTTTCTCGCCCTCTGTTTCAGCCCCTCTGATACAGCCCCTCTGTTTCCGCCCCTCTGATTCAGCCCCTCTCTTTCAGCCCCTCTGTTTCTCGCCCCCTGTTTCAGGCTCTCTGTTTCAGCCCGTCTGTTTCAGCTCCTCTGTTTCAGCCCCTCTGTTTCTCGCCCTCTGTTTCTCGCCCGCAGTTTCAGCCCCTCTGTTTCTCGCCCTCTGTTTCAGCCCCTCTGTTTCAGCCCCTCTTTTTCACGCCCTCTGTTTCAGCCCCTCTGTTTCAGCCCCTCTGTTTCAGCCCCTCTGTTTCTCGCCCTCTGTTTCAGCCCCTCTGTTTCTCGGCCTCTGTTTCAGCCCCTCTGTTTCAGCCCCTCTGTTTCAGCACCTCTGTTTCAGCCCCTCTGTTTCTCGCACTCTGTTTCAGCCCCTCTGTTTCTAGCCCTCTGTTTCAGCCCCTCTGTTTCAGCCCCTCTGATTCAGCCCCTCTGTTTCAGCCCCACTGTTTCTCGCCCTCTGTTTCAGCCCCTCTGTTTCAGCCCCTCTGTTTCAGCCCCTCTGTTTCAGCCCCTCTGTTTCTTGCCGTCTGTTTCAGCCCCTGTGTTTCTCACCCTCGGTTTCAGCCCCTCTGTTTCAGCCCCTCTGTTTCAGCACCTCTGTTTCTCGCCCTCTGTTTCAGCCCCTCTGTTTCTCGCCCTCTGTTTCAGCCCCTCTGTTTCTCGCCCTCTATTTCATCCCCTCTGTTTCTCGGCCTCTGTTTCAGCCCCTCTGTTTCAGCCCCTCTGTTTCTCGCCCACTGTTTCAGCCGCTCTGTTTCGCGCTCTCTGTTTCAGCCCCTCGTTTTCTCGCCCTCTGTTTCAGCCCCTCTGTTTCAGCCCCTCTGTTTCAGCCCCTCTGTTTCAGCCCCTCTGTTTCTCGCCCTCTGTTTCAGCCCCTCTTTTCTCGCCCTCTGTTTGAGCCCCTCTGTTTCAGCCCCTCTGATTCAGCCCCTCTGCTTCTCGCCCTCTGTTTCAGCCCCTCTGTTTCTCGACCTCTGTTTCAGCCCCTCTGATTCCGCCCCTCTGTTTCTCGCCCTCTGTTTCAGCCCCTCTGTTTCTCGCCCTCTGTTTCAGCCCCTCTTTTCTCGCCCTCTGTTTCAGCCCCTCTGTTTCAGCCCCTCTGATTCAGCCCCTCTGCTTCTCGCCCTCTGTTTCAGCCCCTCTGTTTCAGCCCCTCTGTTTCAGCCCCTCTGATTCCGCCCCTCTGTTTCTCGCCCTCTGTTTCAGCCCCTCTGTTTCTCGCCCTCTGTTTCAGCCTCTCTGTTTCTCGCCCTCTGTTTCAGCCCCACTGGTTCAGCCCCACTGTTTCTCGCCCTCTGTTTCAGTCCCTCTGTTTCAGCCCTTCTCTTTCAGCCCCTTTGTTTCTGTCCCTCTGTTTATCGCCCTCTGTTTCAGCCCCTCTGTTACTCGCCCTCTGTTTCAGCCCCTCTGTTTCTCGCCCTCTGTTTCAGCCCCTCTGTTTCAGCCCCTCTGTTTCAGCCCCTCTGTTTCTCGCCCTCTATTTCAGCCCCTCTGTTTCTCGCCCTCTGTTTCAGCCCCTCTGATTTAGCCCCTCTGTTTCAGCCCCTTTGTTTCAGCCCCTCTGTTTCAGCCCCACTGTTTCGCGCTCTCTGTTTCAGCCCCTCTGTTTCTCGCCCTCTGTTTCAGCCCCTCTGTTTTTCGCCCTCAGTTTCAGCCCCTCTGTTTCTCGCCCTCTGTTTCAGCCCCTCTGATTCAGCACCTCTGTTTCAGCCCCTCTGATTCAGCCCCTCTGTTTCAACCCCTCTGTTTCAGTCCCTCTGTTTCTGGCCCTCAGTTTCTCACCCTCTGTTTCAGCCCCTGTGTTTCTCGCCCTCTGTTTCAGCCCCTCTGTTGTTCGCCCTCTGTTTCAGCCCCTCCGTTTCTCGCCCTCTGTTTCAGTCTCTCTGTTTCAGCCCGTCTGTTTCAGCCCCTCTGTTTCAGCCCCTCTGTTTCTCGCCAACTGTTTCTCGCCCGCTGTTTCAGCCCCTTTGTTTCTCGCCCTCTGTTTCACCCCCTCTGTTTCAGCCCCTCTGATTCAGCCCCTCTGATACAGCCCCTCTGTTTCTCGCCCTCTGTTTCAGCCCCTCTGTTTCAGCCACTCTGTTTCTCGCCCTCTGTTTGAGCCCCTCTGTTTCTCGCCCTCTGTTTCAGCCCCTCTGTTTCACGCCCTCTGTTTCAGCCCCTCTGTTTCAGCCCCTCTGTTTCAGCCCCTCTGTTTCAGCCCCTCTGTTTCTCGCCCTCTGTTTCAGCCCCTCTGTTTCTCGCCCTCTGTTTCAGCCGCTCAGTTTCTCGCCCTCTGTTTCAGCCCCTCTGTTTCAGCCCCTCTGTTTCAGCCCCTCTGTTTCTCGCCCTCTGTTTCAGCCCCTCTGTTTCTCGCCGTCTGTTGCAGCCACTCTGTTTCTCGCTCACTGTTTCAGCCCCTCTGTTTCAGCCCCTCTGTTTCAGCCCCTCTGTTTCTCGCCCTCTGTTTCAGCCCCTCTGTTTCTCGCCCTCTGTTTCAGCCCCTCTGTTTCAGCCCCTCTGTTTCTCGCCCTCTGTTTCAGCCCCTCTGTTTCTCGCCCTCTGTTTCAGCCCCTCTGATACAGCCCCTCTGTTTCCGCCCCTCTGATTCAGCCCCTCTCTTTCAGCCCCTCTGTTTCTCGCCCTCTGTTTCAGGCTCTCTGTTTCAGCCCGTCTGTTTCAGCTCCTCTGTTTCAGCCCCTCTGTTTCTCGCCCTCTGTTTCTCGCCCGCAGTTTCAGCCCCTCTGTTTCTCGCCCTCTGTTTCAGCCCCTCTGTTTCAGCCCCTCTTTTTCACGCCCTCTGTTTCAGCCCCTCTGTTTCAGCCCCTCTGTTTCAGCCCCTCTGTTTCTCGCCCTCTGTTTCAGCCCCTCTGTTTCTCGGCCTCTGTTTCAGCCCCTCTGTTTCAGCCCCTCTGTTTCAGCACCTCTGTTTCAGCCCCTCTGTTTCTCGCACTCTGTTTCAGCCCCTCTGTTTCTAGCCCTCTGTTTCAGCCCCTCTGTTTCAGCCCCTCTGATTCAGCCCCTCTGTTTCAGCCCCACTGTTTCTCGCCCTCTGTTTCAGCCCCTCTGTTTCAGCCCCTCTGTTTCAGCCCCTCTGTTTCAGCCCCTCTGTTTCTTGCCGTCTGTTTCAGCCCCTCTGTTTCTCACCCTCGGTTTCAGCCCCTCTGTTTCAGCCCCTCTGTTTCAGCACCTCTGTTTCTCGCCCTCTGTTTCAGCCCCTCTGTTTCTCGCCCTCTGTTTCAGCCCCTCTGTTTCTCGCCCTCTATTTCATCCCCTCTGTTTCTCGGCCTCTGTTTCAGCCCCTCTGTTTCAGCCCCTCTGTTTCTCGCCCACTGTTTCAGCCGCTCTGTTTCGCGCTCTCTGTTTCAGCCCCTCGTTTTCTCGCCCTCTGTTTCAGCCCCTCTGTTTCAGCCCCTCTGTTTCAGCCCCTCTGTTTCAGCCCCTCTGTTTCTCGCCCTCTGTTTCAGCCCCTCTTTTCTCGCCCTCTGTTTGAGCCCCTCTGTTTCAGCCCCTCTGATTCAGCCCCTCTGCTTCTCGCCCTCTGTTTCAGCCCCTCTGTTTCAGCCCCTCTGTTTCAGCCCCTCTGATTCCGCCCCTCTGTTTCTCGCCCTCTGTTTCAGCCCCTCTGTTTCTCGCCCTCTGTTTCAGCCCCTCTTTTCTCGCCCTCTGTTTCAGCCCCTCTGTTTCAGCCCCTCTGATTCAGCCCCTCTGCTTCTCGCCCTCTGTTTCAGCCCCTCTGTTTCAGCCCCTCTGTTTCAGCCCCTCTGATTCCGCCCCTCTGTTTCTCGCCCTCTGTTTCAGCCCCTCTGTTTCTCGCCCTCTGTTTCAGCCTCTCTGTTTCTCGCCCTCTGTTTCAGCCCCACTGTTTCAGCCCCTCTGTTTCTCGCCCTCTGTTTGTCGCCCTCTGTTTCAGCCCCTCCATTTCTTCCCCTCTGTTTCAGCCCCTCTGTTTCTCGCCCTCTGTTTCAGCCCCTCTGTTTCTCGCCCTCTGTTTCAGCCCCTCTGTTTCAGCCGCTCTGATTCAGCCCCTCTGGTTCAGCCCCACTGTTTCTCGCCCTCTGTTTCAGTCCCTCTGTTTCAGCCCTACTCTTTCAGCCCCTATGTTTCAGCCCCTCTGTTTCAGCCCCTCTGTTTCAGCCCCTCTGTTTCTTGCCGTCTGTTTCAGCCCCTCTGTTTCTCGCCCTCGGTTTCAGCCCCTCTGTTTCAGCCCCTCTGTTTCAGCCCCTCTGATTCAGCACCTCTGTTTCAGCCCCTCTGATTCAGCCCCTCTGTTTCAACCCCTCTGTTTCAGTCCCTCTGTTTCTCGCCCTCAGTTTCTCACCCTCTGTTTCAGCCCCTGTGTTTCTCGCCCTCTGTTTCAGCCCCTCTGTTGTTCGCCCTCTGTTTCAGCCCCTCCATTTCTCGCCCTCTGTTTCAGCCCCTCTGATTCAGCACCTCTGTTTCAGCCCCTCTGATTCAGCCCCTCTGTTTCAACCCCTCTGTTTCAGTCCCTCTGTTTCTCGCCCTCAGTTTCTCACCCTCTGTTTCAGCCCCTGTGTTTCTCGCCCTCTGTTTCAGCCCCTCTGTTGTTCGCCCTCTGTTTCAGCCCCTCCATTTCTCGCCCTCTGTTTCAGGCTCTCTGTTTCAGCCCGTCTGTTTCAGCCCCTCTGTTTCAGCCCCTCTGTTTCTCGCCATCTGTTTCTCGCAGGCTGTTTCAGCCCCTTTGTTTCTCGCCCTCTGTTTCAGCCCCTCTGTTTCAGCCCCTCTGATTAAGCCCCTCTGATACAGCCCCTCTGTTTCTCGCCCTCTGTTTCAGCCCCTCTGTTTCAGCCCCTCTGTTTCAGCCCCTCTGTTTCAGCCCCTCTGTTTCACGCCCTCTGTTTGAGCCCCTCTGTTTCTCGCCCTCTGTTTCAGCCCCTCTGTTTCACGCCCTCTGTTTCAGCCCCTCTGTTTCAGCCCCTCTGTTTCAGCCCCTCTGTTTCAGCCCCTCTGTTTCTCGCCCTCTGTTTCAGCCCCTCTGTTTCTCGCCCTCTGTTTCAGCCGCTCAGTTTCTCGCCCTCTGTTTCAGCCCCTCTGTTTCAGCCCCTCTGTTTCAGCCCCTCTGTTTCAGCCCCTCTGTTTCTCGCCCTCTGTTTCAGCCCCTCTGTTTCTCGCCGTCTGTTGCAGCCACTCTGTTTCTCGCCCACTGTTTCAGCCCCTCTGTTTCAGCCCCTCTGTTTCAGCCCCTCTGTTTCTCGCCCTCTGATTCAGCCCCTCTGTTTCTCGCCCTGTTTCAGCCCCTCTGTTTCTCGCCCTCTGTTTCAGCCCCTCTGATACAGCCCCTCTGTTTCAGCCCCTCTGTTTCAGCCCCTCTGTTTCTCGCCCTCTGTTTCAGCCCCTCTGTTTCTCGCCCTCTGTTTCAGCCCCTCTGTTTCAGCCCCTCTGTTTCTCGCCCTCTGTTTCAGACCTTCTGTTTCTCGCCCTCTGTTTCAGCCCCTCTGATACAGCCCCTCTGTTTCCGCAACTCTGATTCAGCCCCTCTCTTTCAGCCCCTCTGTTTCTCGCCCTCTGTTTCAGGCTCTCTGTTTCAGCCCGTCTGTTTCAGCTCCTCTGTTTCAGCCCCTCTGTTTCTCGCCCTCTGTTTTTCTCGCCCGCAGTTTCAGCCCCTCTGTTTCTCGCCCTCTGTTTCAGCCCCTCTGTTTCAGCCCCTCTTTTTCACGCCCTCTGTTTCAGCCCCTCTGTTTCAGCCCCTCTGTTTCAGCCCCACTGTTTCTCGCCCTGTTTCAGCCCCTCTGTTTCTCGGCCTCTGTTTCAGCCCCTCTGTTTCAGCCCCTCTGTTTCAGCACCTCTGTTTCAGCCCCTCTGTTTCTCGCACTCTGTTTCAGCCCCTCTGTTTCTAGCCCTCTGTTTCAGCCCCTCTGTTTCAGCCCCTCTGATTCAGCCCCTCTGTTTCAGCCCCTCTGTTTCTCGCCCTCTGTTTCAGCCCCTCTGTTTCAGCCCCTCTGTTTCAGCCCCTCTGTTTCAGCCCCTTTGTTTCTTGCCGTCTGTTTCAGCCGCTCTGTTTCTCGTCCTCGGTTTCAGCCCCTCTGTTTCAGCCCCTCTGTTTCAGCCCCTCTGTTTCTCGCCCTCTGTTTCAGCCCCTCTGTTTCTCGCCCTCTGTTTCAGCCCCTCTGTTTCTCGCCCTCTGTTTCAGCCCCTCTGTTTCAGCCCCTCTGATTCAGCCCCTCTGATTGAGCCCCTCTGTTTCTCGCCCACTGTTTCAGCCCCTCTGTTTCGCGCTCTCTGTTTCAGCCCCTCGTTTTCTCGCCCTCTGTTTTAGCCCCTCTGTTTCAGCCCCTCTGTTTCAGCCCCTCTGTTTCAGCCCCTCTGTTTCTCGCCCTCTGTTTCAGCCCCTCTGTTTCAGCCCCTCTTTTCTCGCCCTCTGTTTCAGCCCCTCTGTTTCAGCCCCTCTGATTCAGCCCCTCTGCTTCTCGCCCTCTGTTTCAGCCCCTCTGTTTCAGCCCCTCTGTTTCAGCCCCTCTGATTCCGACCCTCTGTTACTCGACCTCTGTTTCAGCCCCACTGTTTCGCGCCCTCTGCTTCAGCCCCTATGATTCAGCCCCTCTGTTTCTCGCCCTCTGTTTCAGCCCCTCTGTTTCTCGCCATCGGTCTCAGCCCCTCTGATTCAGCCCCTCTGTTTCAGCCCCTCTGTTTCTCGCCTTCTGTTTCAGCCCCTCTGTTTCTCGCCCTCTGTTTCAGCCCCTCTGTATCAGCCCCTCTGTTTCCCGCCCTCTGTTTCAGCCCCTCTGTTTCTCGCCCTCTGTTTCAGCCCCTCTGATTCAGCGCCTCTGTTTCAGCCCCTCTGATTCAGCCCCTCTGTTTCAGCCCCTCTGATTCAGCCCCTCTGTTTCTCGCCCTCTGTTTCAGCCCCTCTGTTTCAGCCCCTCTGTTTCAGCCCCACTGTTTCTCACCCTCTGTTTCAGCCCCTCTGATTCAGCCCCTCTGATTCAGCCCCTCTGTTTCCCGCCCCTCTGTTTCAGCCCCTCTGTTTCACGCCCCATGTTTCAGCCCCTCTGTTTCTTGCCCTCTGTTTCAGCCCCTCTGTTTCTCGCCCTCTGTATCAGCCCCTCTGTTTCCCGCCCTCTGTTTCAGCCCCTCTGATTCAGCCCCTTTGTTTCAGCCCCTCTGATTCATCCCCTCTGTTTCAGCCCCTCTGATTCAGCCCCTTTGTTTCAGCCCCTCTGATTCAGCCCCTCTGTTTCAGCCCCTCTGTTTCACGCCCCATGTTTCAGCCCCTCTGTTTCTTGCCCTCTGTTTCAGCCCCTCTGTTTCTCGCCCTCTGTATCAGCCCCTCTGTTTCCCGCCCTCTGTTTCAGCCCCTCTGTTTCTCGCCCTCTGTATCAGCCCCTCTGTTTCCCGCCCTCTGTTTCAGCCCCTCTGATTCAGCCCCTTTGTTTCAGCCCCTCTGATTCATCCCCTCTGTTTCCCGCCCCTCTGTTTCAGCCCCTCTGTTTCACGCACCGTGTTTCAGCCCCCCTGTTCCTTGCCCTCTGTTTCAGCCCCTCTGTTTCCCGCCCCTCTGTTTCAGCCCCTCTGTTTCTCGCCCTCTGTTTCAGCCCCACTGTTTCGCGCTCTCTGTTTCAGCCCCTCTGTATCAGCCCCTCTGTTTCCCACCCTCTGTTTCAGCCTCTCTGTTTCTCGCCCTCTGTTTCAGCCCCTCTGATTCAGCCCCTCTGTTTCAGCCCCTCTGATTCAGCCCCTCTGATTCAGCCCCTCTGTTTCTCGCCATCTGTTTCAGCCCCTCTGTTTCAGCCCCTCTGTTTCAGCCCCTCTTTTTCTCACCCTCTCTTTCAGCCCCTCTGATTCAGCCCCTCTGATTCAGCCCCTCTGTTTCCCGCCCCTCTGTTTCAGCCCCTCTGTTTCACGCCCCGTGTTTCAGCCCCTCTGTTTCTTGCCCTCTGTTTCAGCCCCTCTGTTTCTCGCCCTCTGTTTCAGCCCCTCTGTTTCAGCCCCTCTGTTTCAGTCCCTCTGTTTCTCGCCCTCTGTTTCAGCCCCTCTGTTTCTCGCCCTCTATTTCAGCCCCTCTGTTTCAGCCCCTCGGTTTCTCGCCCTCTGTTTCAGCCCCTCTGTTTCTCGCCCTCTGTTTCAGCCCCTCTGTTTCTCGCCCTCTGTTTCAGCCCCTCTGATTCAGCCCCTCTGTTTCTCGCCCTCTGTTTCAGCCCCTCTGATACAGCCCCTCTGTTTCAGCCCCTTTGTTTCAGCCCCTCTGTTTCTCGCCCTCTGTTTCAGCCCCTCTGTTTCTCGCCCTCTGTTTCAGCCCCTCTGTTTCAGCCCCTCTGTTTATCGCCCTCTGTTTCAGCCCCTCTGTTTCTCGCCCTCTGTTTCAGCCCCTCTGATACAGCCCCTCTGTTTCCGCCCCTCTGATTCAGCCCCTCTGTTTCAGCCCCTCTGTTTCTCGCCCTCTGTTTCAGGCTCTCTGTTTCATCCCGTCTGTTTCAGTTCCTCTGATTCAGCCCCTCTGTTTCTCGCCCTCTGTTTCTCGCCCGCAGTTTCAGCCCCTCTGTTTCTCGCCCTCTGTTTCAGCCCCTCTGTTTCAGCCCCTCTGTTTCACGCCCTCTGTTTCAGCCCCTCTGTTTCAGCCCCTCTGTTTCAGCCCCTCTGTTTCTCGCCCTCTGTTTCAGCCCCTCTGTTTCTCGGCCTCTGTTTCAGCCCCTCTGTTTCAGCCCCTCTGTTTCAGCACCTGTTTCGGCGCCTCTGTTTCTCGCACTCTGTTTCAGCCCCTCTGTTTCTAGCCCTCTGTTTCAGCCCCTCTGTTTCAGCCCCTCTGATTCAGCCCCTCTGTTTCAGCCCCTCTGTTTCTCGCCCTCGATTTCAGCCCCTCTGTTTCAGCCCCTCTGTTTCAGCCCCTCTGTTTCAGCCCCTCTGTTTCTCGCACTCTGTTTCAGCCCCTCTGTTTCTCGCCCTCTGTTTCAGCCCCTCTGTTTCAGCACCTCTGTTTCTCGCCCTCTGTTTCAGCCCCTCTGTTTCTCGCCCTCTGTTTCAGCTCCTCTGTTTCAGCCCCTCTGTTTAAGCCCCTCTGTTTCTCGCCCTCTGTTTCAGCCGCTCTGTTTCTCGCCCTCGGTTTCAGCCCCTCTGTTTCAGCCCCTCTGTTTCAGCCCCGCTGTTTCTCACCCTCTGTTTCAGCCCCTCTGTTTCTCGCCCTCTGTTTCAGCTCCTCTGTTTCAGCCCCTCTGTTTCAGCCCCTCTGTTTCTCGCCCTCTGTTTCAGCTCCTCTGTTTCAGCCCCTCTGTTTCAGCCGCTCTGTTTCTCACCCTCTGTTTCAGCCCCTCTGATTTAGCCCCTCTGTTTCAGCCCCTCTGTTTCAGCCCCTCTGTTTCTCGCCCTCTGTTTCAGCCCCACTGTTTCGCGCTCTCTGTTTCAGCCCCTCTGTTTCAGCCCCTCTGTTTCTCGCCCTCTGTTTCTGCCCCACTGTTTCTCACCCTTTGTTTCAGCCCCTCTATTTCTCGCTCTGTGTTTCAGCCCCTCTGATTCAGCCCCTCTGTTTCAGCCCCTCGGAATCAGCCCCTCTGTTTCAGCCCCTCTGAATCAGCCCCTCTGATTCAGCCCCTCTGTTTCAGCCCCTCTGTTTCAGCCCCTCTCTTTCTCGCCCTCTGTTTCAGCCCCTCTAATTCTCGCCCTCTGTTTCAGCCCCTATGATTCAGCCCCTCTGTTTCTAGCCCTCTGTTTCAGCCCCTCTGTTTCTCACCCTCGGTCTCAGCCCCTCTGATTCAGCCCCTCTGTTTCAGCCCCTCTGTTTCTCGCCTTCTGTTTCAGCCCCTCTGTTTCTCGCCCTCGGTCTCAGCCCCTCTGATTCAGCCCCTCTGTTTCAGCCCCTCTGTTTCTCGCCTTCTGTTTCAGCCCCTCTGTTTCTCGCCCTCTGTTTCAGCCCCTCTGTATCAGCCCCTCTGTTTCCCGCCCTCTGTTTCAGCCCCTCTGTTTCTCGCCCTCTGTTTCAGCCCCTCTGATTCAGCCCCTCTGTTTCAGCCCCTCTGATTCAGCCCCTCTGTTTCAACCCCTCTGATTCAGCCCCTCTGTTTCTCGCCCTCTGTTTCAGCCCCTCTGTTTCAGCCCATCTGTTTCAGCCCCACTGTTTCTCACCCTCTGTTTCAGCCCCTCTGATTCAGCCCCTCTGATTCAGCCCCTCTGTTTCCCGCCCCTCTGTTTCAGCCCCTCTGTTTCACGCCCCGTGTTTCAGCCCCTCTGTTTCTTGCCCTCTGTTTCAGCCCCTCTGTTTCTCGCCCTCTGTATCAGCCCCTCTGTTTCCCGCCCTCTGTTTCAGCCCCTCTGATTCAGCCCCTCTGTTTCAGCCCCTCTGATTCAGCCCCTCTGTTTCAGCCCCTCTGATTCAGCCCCTCTGTTTCCCGCCCCTCTGTTTCAGCCCCTCTGTTTCACGCACCGTGTTTCAGCCCCCCTGTTCCTTGCCCTCTGTTTCAGCCCCTCTGTTTCTCACCCTCTGTTTCAGCCCCTCTGATTCAGCCCCTCTGATTCAGCCCCTCTGTTTCCCGCCCCTCTGTTTCAGCCCCTCTGTTTCTCGCCCTCTGTTTCAGCCCCACTGTTTCGCGCTCTCTGTTTCAGCCCCTCTGTATCAGCCCCTCTGTTTCCCACCCTCTGTTTCAGCCCCTCTGTTTCTCGCCCTCTGTTTCAGCCCCTCTGATTCAGCCCCTCTGTTTCAGCCCCTCTGATTCAGCCCCTCTGTTTCAGCCCCTCTGATTCAGCCCCTCTGTTTCTCGCCATCTGTTTCAGCCCCTCTGTTTCAGCCCCTGTGTTTCAGCCCCTCTTTTTCTCACCCTCTGTTTCAGCCCCTCTGATTCAGCCCCTCTGATTCAGCCCCTCTGTTTCCCGCCCCTCTGTTTCAGCCCCTCTGTTTCACGCCCCGTGTTTCAGCCCCTCTGTTTCTTGCCCTCTGTTTCAGCCCCTCTGTTTCTCGCCCTCTGTTTCAGCCCCTCTGTTTCAGCCCCTCTGTTTCAGTCCCTCTGTTTCTCGCCCACTGTTTCAGCCCCTCTGTTTCTCGCCCTCTATTTCAGCCCCTCTGTTTCAGCCCCTCTGTTTCTCGCCCTCTGTTTCAGCCCCTCTGTTTCTCGCCCTCTGTTTCAGCCCCTCAGTTTCTCGCCCTCTGTTTCAGCCCCTCTGATTCAGCCCCTCTGTTTCTCGCCCTCTGTTTCAGCCCCTCTGTTTCTCGCCCTCTGTTTCAGCCCCTCTGATACAGCCCCTCTGTTTCAGCCCCTCTGTTTCAGCCCCTCTGTTTCTCGCACTCTGTTTCAGCCCCTCTGTTTCTCGCCCTCTGTTTCAGCCCCTCTGTTTCAGCCCCTCTGTTTCTCGCCCTCTGTTTCAGCCCCTCTGTTTCTCGCCCTCTGTTTCAGCCCCTCTGATACAGCCCCTCTGTTTCCGCCCCTCTGATTCAGCCCCTCTGTTTCAGCCCCTCTGTTTCTCGCCCTCTGTTTCAGGCTCTCTGTTTCAGCCCGTCTCTTTCAGCTCCTCTGATTCAGCCCCTCTGTTTCTCGCCCTCTGTTTCTCGCCCGCAGTTTCAGCCCCTCTGTTTCTCGCCCTCTGTTTCAGCCCCTCTGTTTCAGCCCCTCTGTTTCACGCCCTCTGTTTCAGCCCCTCTGTTTCAGCCCCTCTGTTTCAGCCCCTCTGTTTCTCGCCCTCTGTTTCAGCCCCTCTGTTTCAGCCCCTCTGTTTCAGCACCTGTTTCAGCCCCTCTGTTTCTCGCACTCTGTTTCAGCCCCTCTGTTTCTAGCCCTCTGTTTCAGCCCCTCTGTTTCAGCCCCTCTGTTTCTCGCCCTCTGTTTCAGCCCCTCTGTTTCTCGCCCTCGATTTCAGCCCCTCTGTTTCAGCCCCTCTGTTTCAGCCCCTCTGTTTCAGCCCCTCTGTTTCTCGCACTCTGTTTCAGCCCCTCTGTTTCTCGCCCTCTGTTTCAGCCCCTCTGTTTCAGCACCTCTGTTTCTCGCCCTCTGTTTCAGCCCCTCTGTTTCTCGCCCTCTGTTTCAGCTCCTCTGTTTCAGCCCCTCTGTTTAAGCCCCTCTGTTTCTCGCCCTCTGTTTCAGCCGCTCTGTTTCTCGCCCTCGGTTTCAGCCCCTCTGTTTCCCACCCTCTGTTTCAGCCCCTCTGTTTCTCGCCCTCTGTTTCAGCTCCTCTGTTTCAGCCCCTCTGTTTAAGCCCCTCTGTTTCTCGCCCTCTGTTTCAGCCGCTCTGTTTCTCGCCCTCGGTTTCAGCCCCTCTGTTTCTCACCCTCTGTTTCAGCCCCTCTGTTTCTCGCCCTCTGTTTCAGCTCCTCTGTTTCAGCCCCTCTGTTTAAGCCCCTCTGTTTCTCGCCCTCTGTTTCAGCCGCTCTGTTTCTCACCCTCTGTTTCAGCCCCTCTGATTTAGCCCCTCTGTTTCAGCCCCTCTGTTTCAGCCCCTCTGTTTCTCGCCCTCTGTTTCAGCCCCACTGTTTCGCGCTCTCTGTTTCAGCCCCTCTGTTTCAGCCCCTCTGTTTCTCGCCCTCTGTTTCTGCCCCTCTGATTCTCACCCTTTGTTTCAGCCCCTCTATTTCTCGCTCTGTGTTTCAGCCCCTCTGATTCAGCCCCTCTGTTTCAGCCCCTCGGAATCAGCCCCTCTGTTTCAGCCCCTCTGAATCAGCCCCTCTGATTCAGCCCCTCTGTTTCAGCCCCTCTGTTTCAGCCCCTCTCTTTCTCGCCCTCTGTTTCAGCCCCTCTAATTCTCGCCCTCTGTTTCAGCCCCTATGATTCAGCCCCTCTGTTTCTCGCCCTCTGTTTCAGCCCCTCTGTTTCTCACCCTCGGTCTCAGCCCCTCTGATTCAGCCCCTCTGTTTCAGCCCCTCTGTTTCTCGCCTTCTGTTTCAGCCCCTCTGTTTCTCGCCCTCGGTCTCAGCCCCTCTGATTCAGCCCCTCTGTTTCAGCCCCTCTGTTTCTCGCCTTCTGTTTCAGCCCCTCTGTTTCTCGCCCTCTGTTTCAGCCCCTCTGTATCAGCCCCTCTGTTTCCCGCCCTCTGTTTCAGCCCCTCTGTTTCTCGCCCTCTGTTTCAGCCCCTCTGATTCAGCCCCTCTGTTTCAGCCCCTGTGATTCAGCCCCTCTGTTTCAGCCCCTCTGATTCAGCCCCTCTGTTTCTCGCCCTCTGTTTCAGCCCCTCTGTTTCAGCCCCTCTGTTTCAGCCCCACTGTTTCTCAACCTCTGTTTCAGCCCCTCTGATTCAGCCCCTCTGATTCAGCCCCTCTGTTTCACGCCCCGTGTTTCAGCCCCTCTGTTTCTTGCCCTCTGTTTCAGCCCCTCTGTTTCTCGCCCTCTGTATCAGCCCCTCTGTTTCCCGCCCTCTGTTTCAGCCCCTCTGATTCAGCCCCTCTGTTTCAGCCCCTCTGATTCAGCCCCTCTGTTTCAGCCCCTCTGATTCAGCCCCTCTGTTTCCCGCCCCTCTGTTACAGCCCCTCTGTTTCACGCACCGTGTTTCAGCCCCCCTGTTCCTTGCCCTCTGTTTCAGCCCCTCTGTTTCTCACCCTCTGTTTCAGCCCCTCTGATTCAGCCCCTCTGATTCAGCCCCTCTGTTTCCCGCCCCTCTGTTTCAGCCCCTCTGTTTCTCGCCCTCTGTTTCAGCCCCACAGTTTCGCGCTCTCTGTTTCAGCCCCTCTGTATCAGCCCCTCTGATTCCCACCCTCTGTTTCAGCCCCTCTGTTTCTCGCCCTCTGTTTCAGCCCCTCTGATTCAGCCCCTCTGTTTCAGCCCCTCTGATTCAGCCCCTCTGTTTCAGCCCCTCTGATTCAGCCCCTCTGTTTCTCGCCATCTGTTTCAGCCCCTCTGTTTCAGCCCATCTGTTTCAGCCCCTCTTTTTCTCACCCTCTGTTTCAGCCCCTCTGATTCAGCCCCTCTGATTCAGCCCCTCTGTTTCCCGCCCCTCTGTTTCAGCCCCTATGTTTCACGCCCCGTGTTTCAGCCCCTCTGTTTCTTGCCCTCTGTTTCAGCCCCTCTGTTTCTCGCCCTCTGTTTCAGCCCCTCTGTTTCAGCCCCTCTGTTTCATTCCCTCTGTTTCTCGCCCTCTGTTTCAGCCCCTCTGATTCAGCCCCTCTGTTTCAGCCCCTCTGTTTCTCGCCTTCTGTTTCAGCCCCTCTGTTTCTCGCCCTCTGTTTCAGCCCCTCTATTTCTCGCCCTCTGTTTTAGCCCATCTGTTTCAGCCCCTCTGTTTCTCGCCTTCGGTTTCAGGCACTCTGTTTCTCGCCCTCTGTTTCAGCCCCTCTATTTCTCGCCCTCTGTTTCAGCCCCTCTGATTCAGCCCGTCTGTTTCAGCCCCTCTGAATCAGCACCTCTGATTCAGCCCCTCTGTTTCAGCCCCTCTGTTTTTCGCCCTCTGTTTCAGCCCCTCTGTTTCTCGCCCTCTGTTTCAGCCCCTCTGTTTCAGCCCCTCTGTTTCTCGCCCTCTGTTTCAGCCCCTCTGTTTCTCGCCCTATGTTTCAACCTCTCTGATTCAGCACCTCTGTTTCTCGCCCTCTGTTTCAGCCCTCTGTTTCTCGCCCTCGGTTTCAGCCACTCTGTTTCAGCCCCTCTGTTTCAGCCCCTCTGTTTCTCGCCCTCTGTTTCAGCCCCTCTGTTTCTCGCTCTCTGTTTCAGCCCCTCTGTTTCAGCCCCTCTGATTCAGCCCCTCTGATACAGCCCCTCTGTTTCTCGCCCACTGTTTCACCCCTCTGTTTCGCGCTCTTTGTTTCAGCCCCTCTGTTTCTCGCCCTCTGTTTCAGCCCCTCTGTTTCAGCCCCTCTGTTTCTCGCCCTCTGTTTCAGCCCCTCTGTTTCTCGCCCTCTGTTTCAGACTCTCTGATTCAGCACCTCTGTTTCTCGCCCTCTGTTTCAGCCCCTCTGTTTCTCACCCTCTGTTTCAGCCCCACTGTTTCTTGCCGTCTGTTTCAGAACCTCTGATTCTCGCCCTCGGTTTCAGCCCCTCTGTTTCAGCCCCTCTGTTTCAGCCCCTCTGTTTCTCGCCCTCTGTTTCAGCCCCTCTGTTTCTCGCCCTCTGTTTCAGCCCCTCTGTTTCTCGCCCTCTGTTTCAGCCCCTCTGTTTCAGCCCCTCTGATTCAGCCCCTCTGTTTCAGCCCCTCTGTTTCTCGCCCACTGTTTCAGCCCCTCTGTTTCGCGCTCTCTGTTTCAGCCCCTCTGTTTCTCGCCCTCTGTTTCAGCCCCTCTGTTTCAGCCCCTCTGTTTCTCGCACTCTGTTTCAGCCCCTCTGTTTCTCGCCCTCTGTTTCAGCCCCTCTGTTTCAGCCCCTCTGTTTCTCGACCTCTGTTTCAGCCCCTCTGTTTCAGCCCCTCTGATTCAGCCCCTCTGATTCCGCCCCTCTGTTTCGCGCTCTCTGTTTCAGCCCCTCTGTTTCTCGCCCTCTGTTTGAGCCCCTCTGTTTCAGCCCCTCTGTTTCACGCCCTCTGTTTCAGCCCCTCTGATTCAGCCCCTCTGTTTCTCGCCCTCTGTTTCAGCCCCTCTGTTTCTCGCCCTCGGTCTCAGCCCCTCTGATTCAGCCCCTCTGTTTCAGCCCCTCTGTTTCTCGCCCTCTGTTTCTGCCCCTCTGTTGCTCACCCTTTGTTTCAGCCCCTCTATTTCTCGCCCTGTGTTTCAGCCCCTCTGATTCAGCCCCTCTGTTTCAGCCCCTCTGAATCAGCCCCTCTGATTCAGCCCCTCTGTGTCAGCCCCTCTGTTTCAGCCCCTCTCTTTCTCGCCCTCTGTTTCAGCCCCTCTAATTCTCGCCCTCTGTTTCAGCCCCTATGATTCAGCCCCTCTGTTTCTCGCCCTCTGTTTCAGCCCCTCTGTTTCTCGCCCTCTGTTTCAGCCCCTCTGTTTCTCGCCCTCGGTCTCTGCCCCTCTGATTCAGCCCCTCTGTTTCAGCCCCTCTGTTTCTCGCCTTCTGTTTCAGCCCCTCTGTTTCTCGCCCTCTGTTTCAGCCCCGCTATTTCTCACCCTTTGTTTTAGCCCATCTGTTTCAGCCCCTCTGTTTCTCGCCTTCTGTTTCAGGCCCTCTGTTTCTCGCCCTCTGTTTCAGCCCCTCTATTTCTCGCCCTCTGTTTCAGCCCCTCTGATTCAGCCCATCTGTTTCAGCCCCTCTGAATCAGCACCTCTGATTCAGCCCCTCTGTTTCAGCCCCTCTGTTTTTCGCCCTCTGTTTCAGCCCCTCTGTTTCTCGCCCTCTGTTTCAGCCCCTCTGTTTCAGCCCCTCTGTTTCTCGCCCTCTGTTTCAGCCCCTCTGTTTCTCGCCCTATGTTTCAACCTCTCTGATTCAGCACCTCTGTTTCTCGCCCTCTGTTTCAGCCACTCTGTTTCTCGCCCTCGGTTTCAGCCCCTCTGTTTCAGCCCCTCTGTTTCAGCCCCTCTGTTTCAGCCCCTCTGTTTCAGCCCCTCTGTTTCAGCCCCTCTGTTTCTCGCCCTCTGTTTCAGCCCCTCTGTTTCTCGCCCTCTGTTTCAGCCCCTCTGTTTCTCGCCCTCTGTTTCAGCCCGTCTGTTTCAGCCCCTCTGATTCAGCCCCTCTGATTCAGCCCCTCTGTTTCTCGCCCACTGTTTCAGCCCCTCTGTTTCGCGCTCTCTGTTTCAGCCCCTCTGTTTCTCGCCCTCTGTTTCAGCCCCTCTGTTTCAGCCCCTCTGTTTCAGCCCCCCTGTTTCAGCCCCTCTGTTTCTCGCCCTCTGTTTCAGCCCCTCTGTTTCAGCCTCTCTTTTCTCACCCTCTGTTTCAGCCCCTCTGTTTCAGCCCCTCTGAATCCGCCCCTCTGCTTCTCGACCTCTGTTTCAGCTCCTCTGTTTCAGCCCCTCTGTTTCAGCCCCTCTGATTCCGCCCCTCTGTTTCTCGCCCTCTGTTTCAGCCCCTCTGTTTCTCGCCCTCTGTTTCAGCCTCTCTGTTTCTCGCCCTCTGATTCAGCCCCTCTGTTTCAGCCCCTCTGTTTCTCGCCCTCTGTTTCTCGCCCTCTCTTTCAGCCCCTCCATTTCTTCCCCTCTGTTTCAGCCCCTCTGTTTCTCGCCCTCTGTTTGAGCCCCTCTGTTTCTCGCCCTCTGTTTCAGCCCCTCTGTTTCAGCCGCTCTGATTCAGCCCCTCTGGTTCAGCCCCACTGTTTCTCGCCCTCTGTTTCAGTCCCTCTGTTTCAGCCCTTCTCTTTCAGCCCCTTTGTTTCTGTCCCTCTGTTTATCGCCCTCTGTTTCAGCCCCTCTGTTACTCGCCCTCTGTTTCAGCCCCTCTGTTTCTCGCCCTCTGTTTCAGCCCCTCTGTTTCAGCCCCTCTGTTTCAGCCCCTCTGTTTCTCACCCTCTATTTCAGCCCCTCTGTTTCTCGCCCTCTGTTTCAGCCCCTCTGATTTAGCCCCTCTGTTTCAGCCCCTTTGTTTCAGCCCCTCTGTTTCAGCCCCACTGTTTCGCGCTCTCTGTTTCAGCCCCTCTGTTTCTCGCCCTCTGTTTCAGCCCCTCTGTTTTTCGCCCTCAGTTTCAGCCCCTCTGTTTCTCGCCCTCTGTTTCAGCCCCTCTGATTCAGCACCTCTGTTTCAGCCCCTCTGATTCAGCCCCTCTGTTTCAACCCCTCTGTTTCAGTCCCTCTGTTTCTCGCCCTCAGTTTCTCACCCTCTGTTTCAGCCCCTGTGTTTCTCGCCCTCTGTTTCAGCCCCTCTGTTGTTCGCCCTCTGTTTCAGCCCCTCCGTTTCTCGCCCTCTGTTTCAGGCTCTCTGTTTCAGCCCGTCTGTTTCAGCCCCTCTGTTTCAGCCCCTCTGTTTCTCGCCATCTGTTTCTCGCCCGCTGTTTCAGCCCCTTTGTTTCTCGCCCTCTGTTTCAGCCCCTCTGTTTCAGACCCTCTGATTCAGCCCCTCTGTTTCAGCCCCTCTGTTTCAGCCACTCTGTTTCTCGCCCTCTGTTTGAGCCCCTCTGTTTCTCGCCCTCTGTTTCAGCCCCTCTGTTTCACGCCCTCTGTTTCAGCCCCTCTGTTTCAGCCCCTCTGTTTCAGCCCCTCTGTTTCAGCCCCTCTGTTTCTCGCCCTCTGTTTCAGCCCCTCTGTTTCTCGCCCTCTGTTTCAGCCGCTCAGTTTCTCGCCCTCTGTTTCAGCCCCTCTGTTTCAGCCCCTCTGTTTCAGCCCCTCTGTTTCTCGCCCTCTGTTTCAGCCCCTCTGTTTCTCGCCGTCTGTTGCAGCCACTCTGTTTCTCGCCCACTGTTTCAGCCCCTCTGTTTCAGCCCCTCTGTTTCAGCCCCTCTGTTTCTCGCCCTCTGTTTCAGCCCCTCTGTTTCTCGCCCTCTGTTTCAGCCCCTCTGTTTCAGCCCCTCTGTTTCTCGCCCTCTGTTTCAGCCCCTCTGTTTCTCGCCCTCTGTTTCAGCCCCTCTGATACAGCCCCTCTGTTTCCGCCCCTCTGATTCAGCCCCTCTCTTTCAGCCCCTCTGTTTCTCGCCCTCTGTTTCAGGCTCTCTGTTTCAGCCCGTCTGTTTCAGCTCCTCTGTTTCAGCCCCTCTGTTTCTCGCCCTCTGTTTCTCGCCCGCAGTTTCAGCCCCTCTGTTTCTCGCCCTCTGTTTCAGCCCCTCTGTTTCAGCCCCTCTTTTTCACGCCCTCTGTTTCAGCCCCTCTGTTTCAGCCCCTCTGTTTCAGCCCCTCTGTTTCTCGCCCTCTGTTTCAGCCCCTCTGTTTCTCGGCCTCTGTTTCAGCCCCTCTGTTTCAGCCCCTCTGTTTCAGCACCTCTGTTTCAGCCCCTCTGTTTCTCGCACTCTGTTTCAGCCCCTCTGTTTCTAGCCCTCTGTTTCAGCCCCTCTGTTTCAGCCCCTCTGATTCAGCCCCTCTGTTTCAGCCCCACTGTTTCTCGCCCTCTGTTTCAGCCCCTCTGTTTCAGCCCCTCTGTTTCAGCCCCTCTGTTTCAGCCCCTCTGTTTCTTGCCGTCTGTTTCAGCCCCTCTGTTTCTCGCCCTCGGTTTCAGCCCCTCTGTTTCAGCCCCTCTGTTTCAGCACCTCTGTTTCTCGCCCTCTGTTTCAGCCCCTCTGTTTCTCGCCCTCTGTTTCAGCCCCTCTGTTTCTCGCCCTCTATTTCATCCCCTCTGTTTCTCGGCCTCTGTTTCAGCCCCTCTGTTTCAGCCCCTCTGTTTCTCGCCCACTGTTTCAGCCGCTCTGTTTCGCGCTCTCTGTTTCAGCCCCTCGTTTTCTCGCCCTCTGTTTCAGCCCCTCTGTTTCAGCCCCTCTGTTTCAGCCCCTCTGTTTCAGCCCCTCTGTTTCTCGCCCTCTGTTTCAGCCCCTCTTTTCTCGCCCTCTGTTTGAGCCCCTCTGTTTCAGCCCCTCTGATTCAGCCCCTCTGCTTCTCGCCCTCTGTTTCAGCCCCTCTGTTTCAGCCCCTCTGTTTCAGCCCCTCTGATTCCGCCCCTCTGTTTCTCGCCCTCTGTTTCAGCCCCTCTGTTTCTCGCCCTCTGTTTCAGCCCCTCTTTTCTCGCCCTCTGTTTCAGCCCCTCTGTTTCAGCCCCTCTGATTCAGCCCCTCTGCTTCTCGCCCTCTGTTTCAGCCCCTCTGTTTCAGAGCCTCTGTTTCAGCCCCTCTGATTCCGCCCCTCTGTTTCTCGCCCTCTGTTTCAGCCCCTCTGTTTCTCGCCCTCTGTTTCAGCCTCTCTGTTTCTCGCCCTCTGTTTCAGCCCCACTGTTTCAGCCCCTCTGTTTCTCGCCCTCTGTTTGTCGCCCTCTGTTTCAGCCCCTCCATTTCTTCCCCTCTGTTTCAGCCCCTCTGTTTCTCGCCCTCTGTTTCAGCCCCTCTGTTTCTCGCCCTCTGTTTCAGCCCCTCTGTTTCAGCCGCTCTGATTCAGCCCCTCTGGTTCAGCCCCACTGTTTCTCGCCCTCTGTTTCAGTCCCTCTGTTTCAGCCCTACTCTTTCAGCCCCTATGTTTCAGCCCCTCTGTTTCAGCCCCTCTGTTTCAGCCCCTCTGTTTCTTGCCGTCTGTTTCAGCCCCTCTGTTTCTCGCCCTCGGTTTCAGCCCCTCTGTTTCAGCCCCTCTGTTTCAGCCCCTCTGTTTCTCGCCCTCTGTTTCAGCCCCTCTGTTTCTCGCCCTCTGTTTCAGCCCCTCTGTTTCTCGCCCTCTGTTTCAGCCCCTCTGTTTCAGCCCCTCTGATTCAGCCCCTCTGATTCAGCCCCTCTGTTTCTCGCCCACTGTTTCAGCCCCTCTGTTTCGCGCTCTCTGTTTCAGCCCCTCTGTTTCTCGCCCTCTGTTTCAGCCCCTCTATTCCAGCCCCTCTGTTTCAGCCCCCCTGTTTCAGCCCCTCTGTTTCTCGTCCTCTGTTTCAGCCCCTCTGTTTCAGCCCCTCTTTTCTCGCCCTCTGTTTCAGCCCCTCTGTTTCAGCCCCTCTGATTCCGCCCCTCTGCTTCTCGCCCTCTGTTTCAGCTCCTCTGTTTCAGCCCCTCTGTTTCAGCCCCTCTGATTCCGCCCCTCTGTTTCTCGCCCTCTGTTTCAGCCCCTCTGTTTCTCGCCCTCTGTTTCAGCCTCTCTGTTTCTCGCCCTCTGTTT
This sequence comes from Chiloscyllium punctatum, assembly GCF_047496795.1. Lineage (NCBI taxonomy): Eukaryota > Metazoa > Chordata > Chondrichthyes > Orectolobiformes > Hemiscylliidae > Chiloscyllium > Chiloscyllium punctatum. Next base: position 21,470 of record NW_027309822.1, read on the forward strand.
CAGCCCCTCTGTTTCAGCCCCTCTGTTTCTCGCCCTCTGTTTCTCGCCCTCTGTTTCAGCCCCTCCATTTCTTCCCCTCTGTTTCAGCCCCTCTGTTTCTCGCCCTCTGTTTCAGCCCCTCTGTTTCTCGCCCTCTGTTTCAGCCCCTCTGTTTCAGCCGCTCTGATTCAGCCCCTCTGGTTCAGCCCCACTGTTTCTCGCCCTCTGTTTCAGTCCCTCTGTTTCAGCCCTTCTCTTTCAGCCCCTTTGTTTCTGTCCCTCTGTTTATCGCCCTCTGTTTCAGCCCCTCTGTTACTCGCCCTCTGTTTCAGCCCCTCTGTTTCTCGCCCTCTGTTTCAGCCCCTCTGTTTCAGCCCCTCTGTTTCAGCCCCTCTGTTTCTCGCCCTCTATTTCAGCCCCACTGTTTCTCGCCCTCTGTTTCAGCCCCTCTGATTTAGCCCCTCTGTTTCAGCCCCTCTGTGTCAGCCCCTCTGTTTCAGCCCCTCTGTTTCGCGCTCTCTGTTTCAGCCCCTCTGTTTCTCGCCCTCTGTTTCAGCCCCTCTGTTTTTCGCCCTCAGTTTCAGCCCCTCTGTTTCTCGCCCTCTGTTTCAGCCCCTCTGATTCAGCACCTCTGTTTCAGCCCCTCTGATTCAGCCCCTCTGTTTCAACCCCTCTGTTTCAGTCCCTCTGTTTCTCGCCCTCAGTTTCTCACCCTCTGTTTCAGCCCCTGTGTTTCTCGCCCTCTGTTTCAGCCCCTCTGTTGTTCGCCCTCTGTTTCAGCCCCTCCATTTCTCGCCCTCTGTTTCAGGCTCTCTGTTTCAGCCCGTCTGTTTCAGCCCCTCTGTTTCAGCCCCTCTGTTTCTCGCCATCTGTTTCTCGCAGGCTGTTTCAGCCCCTTTGTTTCTCGCCCTCTGTTTCAGCCCCTCTGTTTCAGCCCCTCTGATTCAGCCCCTCTGATACAGCCCCTCTGTTTCTCGCCCTCTGTTTCAGCCCCTCTGTTTCAGCCCCTCTGTTTCAGCCCGTCTGTTTCAGCCCCTCTGTTTCTCGCCCTCTGTTTGAGCCCCTCTGTTTCTCGCCCTCTGTTTCAGCCCCTCTGTTTCACGCCCTCTGTTTCAGCCCCTCTGTTTCAGCCCCTCTGTTTCAGCCCCTCTGTTTCAGCCCCTCTGTTTCTCGCCCTCTGTTTCAGCCCCTCTGTTTCTCGCCCTCTGTTTCAGCCGCTCAGTTTCTCGCCCTCTGTTTCAGCCCCTCTGTTTCAGCCCCTCTGTTTCAGCCCCTCTGTTTCAGCCCCTCTGTTTCTCGCCCTCTGTTTCAGCCCCTCTGTTTCTCGCCGTCTGTTGCAGCCACTCTGTTTCTCGCCCACTGTTTCAGCCCCTCTGTTTCAGCCCCTCTGTTTCAGCCCCTCTGTTTCTCGCCCTCTGATTCAGCCCCTCTGTTTCTCGCCCTGTTTCAGCCCCTCTGTTTCTCGCCCTCTGTTTCAGCCCCTCTGATACAGCCCCTCTGTTTCAGCCCCTCTGTTTCAGCCCCTCTGTTTCTCGCCCTCTGTTTCAGCCTCTCTGTTTCTCGCCCTCTGTTTCAGCCCCTCTGTTTCAGCCCCTCTGTTTCTCGCCCTCTGTTTCAGACCTTCTGTTTCTCGCCCTCTGTTTCAGCCCCTCTGATACAGCCCCTCTGTTTCCGCAACTCTGATTCAGCCCCTCTCTTTCAGCCCCTCTGTTTCTCGCCCTCTGTTTCAGGCTCTCTGTTTCAGCCCGTCTGTTTCAGCTCCTCTGTTTCAGCCCCTCTGTTTCTCGCCCTCTGTTTTTCTCGCCCGCAGTTTCAGCCCCTCTGTTTCTCGCCCTCTGTTTCAGCCCCTCTGTTTCAGCCCCTCTTTTTCACGCCCTCTGTTTCAGCCCCTCTGTTTCAGCCCCTCTGTTTCAGCCCCACTGTTTCTCGCCCTGTTTCAGCCCCTCTGAATCTCGGCCTCTGTTTCAGCCCCTCTGTTTCAGCCCCTCTGTTTCAGCACCTCTGTTTCAGCCCCTCTGTTTCTCGCACTCTGTTTCAGCCCCTCTGTTTCTAGCCCTCTGTTTCAGCCCCTCTGTTTCAGCCCCTCTGATTCAGCCCCTCTGTTTCAGCCCCTCTGTTTCTCGCCCTCTGTTTCAGCCCCTCTGTTTCTCGCCCTCTGTTTCAGCCCCTCTGTTTCAGCCCCTCTGTTTCTCGCCCTCTGTTTCAGCCCCTCTTTTTCACGCCCTCTGTTTCAGCCCCTCTGTTTCAGCCCCTCTGTTTCAGCCCCACTGTTTCTCGCCCTGTTTCAGCCCCTCTGAATCTCGGCCTCTGTTTCAGCCCCTCTGTTTCAGCCCCTCTGTTTCAGCACCTCTGTTTCAGCCCCTCTGTTTCTCGCACTCTGTTTCAGCCCCTCTGTTTCTAGCCCTCTGTTTCAGCCCCTCTGTTTCAGCCCCTCTGATTCAGCCCCTCTGTTTCAGCCCCTCTGTTTCTCGCCGTCTGTTGCAGCCACTCTGTTTCTCGCCCACTGTTTCAGCCCCTCTGTTTCAGCCCCTCTGTTTCAGCCCCTCTGTTTCTCGCCCTCTGTTTCAGCCCCTCTGTTTCTCGCCCTCTGTTTCAGCCCCTCTGTTTCAGCCCCTCTGTTTCTCGCCCTCTGTTTCAGCCCCTCTGTTTCTCGCCCTCTGTTTCAGCCCCTCTGATACAGCCCCTCTGTTTCCGCCCCTCTGATTCAGCCCCTCTCTTTCAGCCCCTCTGTTTCTCGCCCTCTGTTTCAGGCTCTCTGTTTCAGCCCGTCTGTTTCAGCTCCTCTGTTTCAGCCCCTCTGTTTCTCGCCCTCTGTTTCTCGCCCGCAGTTTCAGCCCCTCTGTTTCTCGCCCTCTGTTTCAGCCCCTCTGTTTCAGCCCCTCTTTTTCACGCCCTCTGTTTCAGCCCCTCTGTTTCAGCCCCTCTGTTTCAGCCCCTCTGTTTCTCGCCCTCTGTTTCAGCCCCTCTGTTTCTCGGCCTCTGTTTCAGCCCCTCTGTTTCAGCCCCTCTGTTTCAGCACCTCTGTTTCAGCCCCTCTGTTTCTCGCACTCTGTTTCAGCCCCTCTGTTTCTAGCCCTCTGTTTCAGCCCCTCTGTTTCAGCCCCTCTGATTCAGCCCCTCTGTTTCAGCCCCACTGTTTCTCGCCCTCTGTTTCAGCCCCTCTGTTTCAGCCCCTCTGTTTCAGCCCCTCTGTTTCAGCCCCTCTGTTTCTTGCCGTCTGTTTCAGCCCCTCTGTTTCTCGCCCTCGGTTTCAGCCCCTGTGTTTCAGCCCCTCTGTTTCAGCACCTCTGTTTCTCGCCCTCTGTTTCAGCCCCTCTGTTTCTCGCCCTCTGTTTCAGCCCCTCTGTTTCTCGCCCTCTATTTCATCCCCTCTGTTTCTCGGCCTCTGTTTCAGCCCCTCTGTTTCAGCCCCTCTGTTTCTCGCCCACTGTTTCAGCCGCTCTGTTTCGCGCTCTCTGTTTCAGCCCCTCGTTTTCTCGCCCTCTGTTTCAGCCCCTCTGTTTCAGCCCCTCTGTTTCAGCCCCTCTGTTTCAGCCCCTCTGTTTCTCGCCCTCTGTTTCAGCCCCTCTTTTCTCGCCCTCTGTTTGAGCCCCTCTGTTTCAGCCCCTCTGATTCAGCCCCTCTGCTTCTCGCCCTCTGTTTCAGCCCCTCTGTTTCAGCCCCTCTGTTTCAGCCCCTCTGATTCCGCCCCTCTGTTTCTCGCCCTCTGTTTCAGCCCCTCTGTTTCTCGCCCTCTGTTTCAGCCCCTCTTTTCTCGCCCTCTGTTTCAGCCCCTCTGTTTCAGCCCCTCTGATTCAGCCCCTCTGCTTCTCGCCCTCTGTTTCAGCCCCTCTGTTTCAGAGCCTCTGTTTCAGCCCCTCTGATTCCGCCCCTCTGTTTCTCGCCCTCTGTTTCAGCCCCTCTGTTTCTCGCCCTCTGTTTCAGCCTCTCTGTTTCTCGCCCTCTGTTTCAGCCCCACTGTTTCAGCCCCTCTGTTTCTCGCCCTCTGTTTGTCGCCCTCTGTTTCAGCCCCTCCATTTCTTCCCCTCTGTTTCAGCCCCTCTGTTTCTCGCCCTCTGTTTCAGCCCCTCTGTTTCTCGCCCTCTGTTTCAGCCCCTCTGTTTCAGCCGCTCTGATTCAGCCCCTCTGGTTCAGCCCCACTGTTTCTCGCCCTCTGTTTCAGTCCCTCTGTTTCAGCCCTACTCTTTCAGCCCCTATGTTTCAGCCCCTCTGTTTCAGCCCCTCTGTTTCAGCCCCTCTGTTTCTTGCCGTCTGTTTCAGCCCCTCTGTTTCTCGCCCTCGGTTTCAGCCCCTCTGTTTCAGCCCCTCTGTTTCAGCCCCTCTGTTTCTCGCCCTCTGTTTCAGCCCCTCTGTTTCTCGCCCTCTGTTTCAGCCCCTCTGTTTCTCGCCCTCTGTTTCAGCCCCTCTGTTTCAGCCCCTCTGATTCAGCCCCTCTGATTCAGCCCCTCTGTTTCTCGCCCACTGTTTCAGCCCCTCTGTTTCGCGCTCTCTGTTTCAGCCCCTCTGTTTCTCGCCCTCTGTTTCAGCCCCTCTATTCCAGCCCCTCTGTTTCAGCCCCCCTGTTTCAGCCCCTCTGTTTCTCGTCCTCTGTTTCAGCCCCTCTGTTTCAGCCCCTCTTTTCTCGCCCTCTGTTTCAGCCCCTCTGTTTCAGCCCCTCTGATTCCGCCCCTCTGCTTCTCGCCCTCTGTTTCAGCTCCTCTGTTTCAGCCCCTCTGTTTCAGCCCCTCTGATTCCGCCCCTCTGTTTCTCGCCCTCTGTTTCAGCCCCTCTGTTTCTCGCCCTCTGTTTCAGCCTCTCTGTTTCTCGCCCTCTGTTTCAGCCCCTCTGTTTCAGCCCCTCTGTTTCTCGCCCTCTGTTTCTCGCCCTCTGTTTCAGCCCCTCCATTTCTTCCCCTCTGTTTCAGCCCCTCTGTTTCTCGCCCTCTGTTTCAGCCCCTCTGTTTCTCGCCCTCTGTTTCAGCCCCTCTGTTTCAGCCGCTCTGATTCAGCCCCTCTGGTTCAGCCCCACTGTTTCTCGCCCTCTGTTTCAGTCCCTCTGTTTCAGCCCTTCTCTTTCAGCCCCTTTGTTTCTGTCCCTCTGTTTATCGCCCTCTGTTTCAGCCCCTCTGTTACTCGCCCTCTGTTTCAGCCCCTCTGTTTCTCGCCCTCTGTTTCAGCCCCTCTGTTTCAGCCCCTCTGTTTCAGCCCCTCTGTTTCTCGCCCTCTATTTCAGCCCCACTGTTTCTCGCCCTCTGTTTCAGCCCCTCTGATTTAGCCCCTCTGTTTCAGCCCCTCTGTGTCAGCCCCTCTGTTTCAGCCCCTCTGTTTCGCGCTCTCTGTTTCAGCCCCTCTGTTTCTCGCCCTCTGTTTCAGCCCCTCTGTTTTTCGCCCTCAGTTTCAGCCCCTCTGTTTCTCGCCCTCTGTTTCAGCCCCTCTGATTCAGCACCTCTGTTTCAGCCCCTCTGATTCAGCCCCTCTGTTTCAACCCCTCTGTTTCAGTCCCTCTGTTTCTCGCCCTCAGTTTCTCACCCTCTGTTTCAGCCCCTGTGTTTCTCGCCCTCTGTTTCAGCCCCTCTGTTGTTCGCCCTCTGTTTCAGCCCCTCCATTTCTCGCCCTCTGTTTCAGGCTCTCTGTTTCAGCCCGTCTGTTTCAGCCCCTCTGTTTCAGCCCCTCTGTTTCTCGCCATCTGTTTCTCGCAGGCTGTTTCAGCCCCTTTGTTTCTCGCCCTCTGTTTCAGCCCCTCTGTTTCAGCCCCTCTGATTCAGCCCCTCTGATACAGCCCCTCTGTTTCTCGCCCTCTGTTTCAGCCCCTCTGTTTCAGCCCCTCTGTTTCAGCCCGTCTGTTTCAGCCCCTCTGTTTCTCGCCCTCTGTTTGAGCCCCTCTGTTTCTCGCCCTCTGTTTCAGCCCCTCTGTTTCACGCCCTCTGTTTCAGCCCCTCTGTTTCAGCCCCTCTGTTTCAGCCCCTCTGTTTCAGCCCCTCTGTTTCTCGCCCTCTGTTTCAGCCCCTCTGTTTCTCGCCCTCTGTTTCAGCCGCTCAGTTTCTCGCCCTCTGTTTCAGCCCCTCTGTTTCAGCCCCTCTGTTTCAGCCCCTCTGTTTCAGCCCCTCTGTTTCTCGCCCTCTGTTTCAGCCCCTCTGTTTCTCGCCGTCTGTTGCAGCCACTCTGTTTCTCGCCCACTGTTTCAGCCCCTCTGTTTCAGCCCCTCTGTTTCAGCCCCTCTGTTTCTCGCCCTCTGATTCAGCCCCTCTGTTTCTCGCCCTGTTTCAGCCCCTCTGTTTCTCGCCCTCTGTTTCAGCCCCTCTGATACAGCCCCTCTGTTTCAGCCCCTCTGTTTCAGCCCCTCTGTTTCTCGCCCTCTGTTTCAGCCTCTCTGTTTCTCGCCCTCTGTTTCAGCCCCTCTGTTTCAGCCCCTCTGTTTCTCGCCCTCTGTTTCAGACCTTCTGTTTCTCGCCCTCTGTTTCAGCCCCTCTGATACAGCCCCTCTGTTTCCGCAACTCTGATTCAGCCCCTCTCTTTCAGCCCCTCTGTTTCTCGCCCTCTGTTTCAGGCTCTCTGTTTCAGCCCGTCTGTTTCAGCTCCTCTGTTTCAGCCCCTCTGTTTCTCGCCCTCTGTTTTTCTCGCCCGCAGTTTCAGCCCCTCTGTTTCTCGCCCTCTGTTTCAGCCCCTCTGTTTCAGCCCCTCTTTTTCACGCCCTCTGTTTCAGCCCCTCTGTTTCAGCCCCTCTGTTTCAGCCCCACTGTTTCTCGCCCTGTTTCAGCCCCTCTGAATCTCGGCCTCTGTTTCAGCCCCTCTGTTTCAGCCCCTCTGTTTCAGCACCTCTGTTTCAGCCCCTCTGTTTCTCGCACTCTGTTTCAGCCCCTCTGTTTCTAGCCCTCTGTTTCAGCCCCTCTGTTTCAGCCCCTCTGATTCAGCCCCTCTGTTTCAGCCCCTCTGTTTCTCGCCCTCTGTTTCAGCCCCTCTGTTTCAGCCCCTCTGTTTCAGCCCCTCTGTTTCAGCCCCTTTGTTTCTTGCCGTCTGTTTCAGCCCCTCTGTTTCTCGTCCTCGGTTTCAGCCCCTCTGTTTCAGCCCCTCTGTTTCAGCCCCTCTGTTTCTCGCCCTCTGTTTCAGCCCCTCTGTTTCTCGCCCTCTGTTTCAGCCCCTCTGTTTCTCGCCCTCTGTTTCAGCCCCTCTGTTTCAGCCCCTCTGATTCAGCCCCTCTGATTGAGCCCCTCTGTTTCTCGCCCACTGTTTCAGCCCCTCTGTTTCGCGCTCTCTGTTTCAGCCCCTCGTTTTCTCGCCCTCTGTTTTAGCCCCTCTGTTTCAGCCCCTCTGTTTCAGCCCCTCTGTTTCAGCCCCTCTGTTTCTCGCCCTCTGTTTCAGCCCCTCTGTTTCAGCCCCTCTTTTCTCGCCCTCTGTTTCAGCCCCTCTGTTTCAGCCCCTCTGATTCAGCCCCTCTGCTTCTCGCCCTCTGTTTCAGCCCCTCTGTTTCAGCCCCTCTGTTTCAGCCCCTCTGATTCCGACCCTCTGTTTCTCGCCCTCTGTTTCAGCCCCACTGTTTCGCGCCCTCTGCTTCAGCCCCTATGATTCAGCCCCTCTGTTTCAGCCCCTCTGATTCAGCCCCTCTGTTTCTCGCCCTCTGTTTCAGCCCCTCTGTTTCAGCCCCTCTGTTTCAGCCCCACTGTTTCTCACCCTCTGATTCAGCCCCTCTGTTTCCCGCCCCTCTGTTTCAGCCCCTCTGTTTCACGCCCCATGTTTCAGCCCCTCTGTTTCTTGCCCTCTGTTTCAGCCCCTCTGTTTCTCGCCCTCTGTATCAGCCCCTCTGTTTCCCGCCCTCTGTTTCAGCCCCTCTGATTCAGCCCCTTTGTTTCAGCCCCTCTGATTCATCCCCTCTGTTTCAGCCCCTCTGATTCAGCCCCTCTGTTTCCCGCCCCTCTGTTTCAGCCCCTCTGTTTCACGCACCGTGTTTCAGCCCCCCTGTTCCTTGCCCTCTGTTTCAGCCCCTCTGTTTCCCGCCCCTCTGTTTCAGCCCCTCTGTTTATCGCCCTCTGTTTCAGCCCCACTGTTTCGCGCTCTCTGTTTCAGCCCCTCTGTATCAGCCCCTCTGTTTCCCACCCTCTGTTTCAGCCTCTCTGTTTCTCGCCCTCTGTTTCAGCCCCTCTGATTCAGCCCCTCTGTTTCAGCCCCTCTGATTCAGCCCCTCTGTTTCAGCCCCTCTGATTCAGCCCCTCTGTTTCTCGCCATCTGTTTCAGCCCCTCTGTTTCAGCCCCTCTGTTTCAGCCCCTCTTTTTCTCACCCTCTCTTTCAGCCCCTCTGATTCAGCCCCTCTGATTCAGCCCCTCTGTTTCCCGCCCCTCTGTTTCAGCCCCTCTGTTTCACGCCCCGTGTTTCAGCCCCTCTGTTTCTTGCCCTCTGTTTCAGCCCCTCTGTTTCTCGCCCTCTGTTTCAGCCCCTCTGTTTCAGCCCCTCTTTTTCACGCCCTCTGTTTCAGCCCCTCTGTTTCAGCCCCTCTGTTTCAGCCCCACTGTTTCTTGCCCTGTTTCAGCCCCTCTGAATCTCGGCCTCTGTTTCAGCCCCTCTGTTTCAGCCCCTCTGTTTCAGCACCTCTGTTTCAGCCCCTCTGTTTCTCGCACTCTGTTTCAGCCCCTCTGTTTCTAGCCCTCTGTTTCAGCCCCTCTGTTTCAGCCCCTCTGATTCAGCCCCTCTGTTTCAGCCCCTCTGTTTCTCGCCCTCTGTTTCAGCCCCTCTGTTTCTCGCCCTCTGTTTCAGCCCCTCTGTTTCAGCCCCTTTGTTTCTTGCCGTCTGTTTCAGCCCCTCTGTTTCTCGTCCTCGTTTTCAGCCCCTCTGTTTCAGCCCCTCTGTTTCAGCCCCTCTGTTTCTCGCCCTCTGTTTCAGCCCCTCTGTTTCTCGCCCTCTGTTTCAGCCCCTCTGTTTCTCGCCCTCTGTTTCAGCCCCTCTGTTTCAGCCCCTCTGATTCAGCCCCTCTGATTGAGCCCCTCTGTTTCTCGCCCACTGTTTCAGCCCCTCTGTTTCGCGCTCTCTGTTTCAGCCCCTCGTTTTCTCGCCCTCTGTTTTAGCCCCTCTGTTTCAGCCCCTCTGTTTCAGCCCCTCTGATTCCGACCCTCTGTTTCTCGCCCTCTGTTTCAGCCCCACTGTTTCGCGCCCTCTGCTTCAGCCCCTATGATTCAGCCCCTCTGTTTCAGCCCCTCTGATTCAGCCCCTCTGTTTCTCGCCCTCTGTTTCAGCCCCTCTGTTTCAGCCCCTCTGTTTCAGCCCCACTGTTTCTCACCCTCTGATTCAGCCCCTCTGTTTCCCGCCCCTCTGTTTCAGCCCCTCTGTTTCACGCCCCATGTTTCAGCCCCTCTGTTTCAGCCCCTCTGATTCAGCCCCTCTGTTTCTCGCCCTCTGTTTCAGCCCCTCTGTTTCAGCCCCTCTGATTCCGACCCTCTGTTTCACGCCCCATGTTTCAGCCCCTCTGTTTCTTGCCCTCTGTTTCAGCCCCTCTGTTTCTCGCCCTCTGTATCAGCCCCTCTGTTTCCCGCCCTCTGTTTCAGCCCCTCTGATTCAGCCCCTTTGTTTCAGCCCCTCTGATTCATCCCCTCTGTTTCAGCCCCTCTGATTCAGCCCCTCTGTTTCCCGCCCCTCTGTTTCAGCCCCTCTGTTTCACGCACCGTGTTTCAGCCCCCCTGTTCCTTGCCCTCTGTTTCAGCCCCTCTGTTTCCCGCCCCTCTGTTTCAGCCCCTCTGTTTATCGCCCTCTGTTTCAGCCCCACTGTTTCGCGCTCTCTGTTTCAGCCCCTCTGTATCAGCCCCTCTGTTTCCCACCCTCTGTTTCAGCCTCTCTGTTTCTCGCCCTCTGTTTCAGCCCCTCTGATTCAGCCCCTCTGTTTCAGCCCCTCTGATTCAGCCCCTCTGTTTCAGCCCCTCTGATTCAGCCCCTCTGTTTCTCGCCATCTGTTTCAGCCCCTCTGTTTCAGCCCCTCTGTTTCAGCCCCTCTTTTTCTCACCCTCTCTTTCAGCCCCTCTGATTCAGCCCCTCTGATTCAGCCCCTCTGTTTCCCGCCCCTCTGTTTCAGCCCCTCTGTTTCACGCCCCGTGTTTCAGCCCCTCTGTTTCTTGCCCTCTGTTTCAGCCCCTCTGTTTCTCGCCCTCTGTTTCAGCCCCTCTGTTTCAGCCCCTCTGTTTCAGTCCCTCTGTTTCTCGCCCTCTGTTTCAGCCCCTCTGTTTCTCGCCCTCTATTTCAGCCCCTCTGTTTCAGCCCCTCGGTTTCTCGCCCTCTGTTTCAGCCCCTCTGTTTCTCGCCCTCTGTTTCAGCCCCTCTGTTTCTCGCCCTCTGTTTCAGCCCCTCTGATTCAGCCCCTCTGTTTCTCGCCCTCTGTTTCAGCCCCTCTGATACAGCCCCTCTGTTTCAGCCCCTCTGTTTCAGCCCCTCTGTTTCTCGCCCTCTGTTTCAGCCCCTCTGTTTCTCGCCCTCTGTTTCAGCCCCTCTGTTTCAGCCCCTCTGTTTATCGCCCTCTGTTTCAGCCCCTCTGTTTCTCGCCCTCTGTTTCAGCCCCTCTGATACAGCCCCTCTGTTTCCGCCCCTCTGATTCAGCCCCTCTGTTTCAGCCCCTCTGTTTCTCGCCCTCTGTTTCAGGCTCTCTGTTTCAGCCCGTCTGTTTCAGTTCCTCTGATTCAGCCCCTCTGTTTCTCGCCCTCTGTTTCTCGCCCGCAGTTTCAGCCCCTCTGTTTCTCGCCCTCTGTTTCAGCCCCTCTGTTTCAGCCCCTCTGTTTCACGCCCTCTGTTTCAGCCCCTCTGTTTCAGCCCCTCTGTTTCAGCCCCTCTGTTTCTCGCCCTCTGTTTCAGCCCCTCTGTTTCTCGGCCTCTGTTTCAGCCCTCTGTTTCAGCACCTCTGTTTCAGCACCTGTTTCGGCGCCTCTGTTTCTCGCACTCTGTTTCAGCCCCTCTGTTTCTAGCCCTCTGTTTCAGCCCCTCTGTTTCAGCCCCTCTGATTCAGCCCCTCTGTTTCAGCCCCTCTGTTTCTCGCCCTCGATTTCAGCCCCTCTGTTTCAGCCCCTCTGTTTCAGCCCCTCTGTTTCAGCCCCTCTGTTTCTCGCACTCTGTTTCAGCCCCTCTGTTTCTCGCCCTCTGTTTCAGCCCCTCTGTTTCAGCACCTCTGTTTCTCGCCCTCTGTTTCAGCCCCTCTGTTTCTCGCCCTCTGTTTCAGCTCCTCTGTTTCAGCCCCTCTGTTTAAGCCCCTCTGTTTCTCGCCCTCTGTTTCAGCCGCTCTGTTTCTCGCCCTCGGTTTCAGCCCCTCTGTTTCAGCCCCTCTGTTTCAGCCCCTCTGTTTCAGCCCCTCTGTTTCAGCCCCTCTGTTTCTCGCCCTCTGTTTCAGCCCCACTGTTTCGCGCTCTCTGTTTCAGCCCCTCTGTTTCAGCCCCTCTGTTTCTCGCCCTCTGTTTCTCGCCCACTGTTTCAGCCCCTCCGTTTCTTCCCCTCTGTTTCAGCCCCTCTGTTTCTCGCCCTCTGTTTCAGCCCCTCTGTTTCAGCCCCTCTGATTCAGCCCCTCTGATTCAGCCCCTCTGTTTCTCGCCCTCTGTTTCAGCCCCTCTGTTTCGCCGTCTCTGTTTCAGCCCCTCTGTTTCTCGCCCTCTGTTTCAGCCCCTCTGTTTCAGTCCCTCTGTTTCAGCCCCTCTGTTTCAGCCCCTCTGTTTCTCGCCCACTGTTTCAGCCCCTCTGATTCAGCCCCTCTGTTTCTCGCCCTCTGTTTCAGCCCCTCTGTTTCTCGGCCTCTGTTTCAGGCCCTCTGATTCCGCCCCTCTGTTTCTCGCCCTCTGTTTCAGCCCCTCTGTTTCTCGCCCTCTGTTTCAGCCCGTCTGTTTCTCGCCCTCTGTTTCAGCCCCTCTGTTTCAGTCCCTCTGTTTCTCGCCCTCTGTTTCTCGCCCACTGTTTCAGCCCCTCCGTTTCTTCCCCTCTGTTTCAGCCCCTCTGTTTCTCACCCTCTGTTTCAGCCCCTCTGTTTCAGCCCCTCTGTTTCAGCCCCTCTGTTTCTCGCCCTCTGTTTCAGCCCCTCTGTTTCTCGCCCTCTGTTTCAGCCCCTCTGATTCCGGCCCTCTGTTTCTCGCCCTCTGTTTCAGCCCCTCTGTTTCTCGCCCTCTGTTTCAGCCCGTCTGTTTCTCGCCCTCTGTTTCAGCCCCTCTGTTTCAGCCCCTCTGTTTCAGCCCCTCTGTTTCTCGCCCTCTGTTTCAGCCCCTCTGATTCAGCACCTCTGTTTCTCGCCCTCTGTTTCAGCCCCTCTGTTTCAGCCCCTCTGTTTCATCCCTCCTGATTCCGCCCCTCTGTTTCTCGCCCTCTGTTTCAGCCCCTCTGTTTCTCGCCCTCTGTTTCAGCCCCTCTGTTTCTCGCCCTCTGTTTCAGCCCCTCTGTTTCAGCGCCTCTGTTTCAGCCCCTCTGTTTCTCGCCCTCTGTTTCTCGCCCACTGTTTCAGCCCCTCCGTTTCTTCCCCTCTGTTTCAGCCCCTCTGTTTCTCGCCCTCTGTTTCAGCCCCTCTGTTTCAGCCCCTCTGATTCAGCCCCTCTGATTCAGCCCCTCTGTTTCTCGCCCTCTGTTTCAGCCCCTCTGTTTCGCCGTCTCTGTTTCAGCCCCTCTGTTTCTCGCCCTCTGTTTCAGCCCCTCTGTTTCAGTCCCTCTGTTTCAGCCACTCTGTTTCAGCCCCTCTGTTTCTCGCCCACTGTTTCAGCCCCTCTGATTCAGCCCCTCTGTTTCTCGCCCTCTGTTTCAGCCCCTCTGTTTCTCGGCCTCTGTTTCAGGCCCTCTGATTCCGCCCCTCTGTTTCTCGCCCTCTGTTTCAGCCCCTCTGTTTCTCGCCCTCTGTTTCAGCCCGTCTGTTTCTCGCCCTCTGTTTCAGCCCCTCTGTTTCAGTCCCTCTGTTTCTCGCCCTCTGTTTCTCGCCCACTGTTTCAGCCCCTCCGTTTCTTCCCCTCTGTTTCAGCCCCTCTGTTTCTCACCCTCTGTTTCAGCCCCTCTGTTTCAGCCCCTCTGTTTCAGCCCCTCTGTTTAAGCCCCTCTGTTTCTCACCCTTTGTTTCAGCCCCTCTATTTCTCGCTCTGTGTTTCAGCCCCTCTGATTCAGCCCCTCTGTTTCAGCCCCTCGGAATCAGCCCCTCTGTTTCAGCCCCTCTGAATCAGCCCCTCTGATTCAGCCCCTCTGTTTCAGCCCCTCTGTTTGAGCCCCTCTCTTTCTCGCCCTCTGTTTCAGCCCCTCTAATTCTCGCCCTCTGTTTCAGCCCCTATGATTCAGCCCCTCTGTTTCTCGCCCTCTGTTTCAGCCCCTCTGTTTCTCACCCTCGGTCTCAGCCCCTCTGATTCAGCCCCTCTGTTTCAACCCCTCTGATTCAGCCCCTCTGTTTCTCGCCCTCTGTTTCAGCCCCTCTGTTTCTCGCCTTCTGTTTCAGCCCCTCTGTTTCTCGCCCTCGGTCTCAGCCCCTCTGATTCAGCCCCTCTGTTTCAGCCCCTCTGTTTCTCGCCTTCTGTTTCAGCCCCTCTGTTTCTCGCCCTCTGTTTCAGCCCCTCTGTATCAGCCCCTCTGTTTCCCGCCCTCTGTTTCAGCCCCTCTGTTTCTCGCCCTCTGTTTCAGCCCCTCTGATTCAGCCCCTCTGTTTCAGCCCCTCTGATTCAGCCCCTCTGTTTCAACCCCTCTGATTCAGCCCCTCTGTTTCTCGCCCTCTGTTTCAGCCCCTCTGTTTCAGCCCATCTGTTTCAGCCCCACTGTTTCTCACCCTCTGTTTCAGCCCCTCTGATTCAGCCCCTCTGATTCAGCCCCTCTGTTTCCCGCCCCTCTGTTTCAGCCCCTCTGTTTCACGCCCCGTGTTTCAGCCCCTCTGTTTCTTGCCCTCTGTTTCAGCCCCTCTGTTTCTCGCCCTCTGTATCAGCCCCTCTGTTTCCCGCCCTCTGTTTCAGCCCCTCTGATTCAGCCCCTCTGTTTCAGCCCCTCTGATTCAGCCCCTCTGTTTCAGCCCCTCTGATTCAGCCCCTCTGTTTCCCGCCCCTCTGTTTCAGCCCCTCTGTTTCACGCACCGTGTTTCAGCCCCCCTGTTCCTTGCCCTCTGTTTCAGCCCCTCTGTTTCTCACCCTCTGTTTCAGCCCCTCTGATTCAGCCCCTCTGATTCAGCCCCTCTGTTTCCCGCCCCTCTGTTTCAGCCCCTCTGTTTCTCGCCCTCTGTTTCAGCCCCACTGTTTCGCGCTCTCTGTTTCAGCCCCTCTGTATCAGCCCCTCTGTTTCCCACCCTCTGTTTCAGCCCCTCTGTTTCTCGCCCTCTGTTTCAGCCCCTCTGATTCAGCCCCTCTGTTTCAGCCCCTCTGATTCAGCCCCTCTGTTTCAGCCCCTCTGATTAAGCCCCTCTGTTTCTCGCCATCTGTTTCAGCCCCTCTGTTTCAGCCCCTGTGTTTCAGCCCCTCTTTTTCTCACCCTCTGTTTCAGCCCCTCTGATTCAGCCCCTCTGATTCAGCCCCTCTGTTTCCCGCCCCTCTGTTTCAGCCCCTCTGTTTCAGCCCCTCTGATTCAGCCCCTCTGTTTCAGCCCCTCTGATTCAGCCCCTCTGTTTCTCGCCATCTGTTTCAGCCCCTCTGTTTCAGCCCCTGTGTTTCAGCCCCTCTTTTTCTCACCCTCTGTTTCAGCCCCTCTGATTCAGCCCCTCTGATTCAGCCCCTCTGTTTCCCGCCCCTCTGTTTCAGCCCCTCTGTTTCACGCCCCGTGTTTCAGCCCCTCTGTTTCTTGCCCTCTGTTTCAGCCCCTCTGTTTCTCGCCCTCTGTTTCAGCCCCTCTGTTTCAGCCCCTCTGTTTCAGTCCCTCTGTTTCTCGCCCACTGTTTCAGCTCCTCTGTTTCTCGCCCTCTATTTCAGCCCCTCTGTTTCAGCCCCTCTGTTTCTCGCCCACTGTTTCAGCCCCTCTGTTTCTCGCCCTCTGTTTCAGCCCCTCAGTTTCTCGCCCTCTGTTTCAGCCCCTCTGATTCAGCCCCTCTGTTTCTCGCCCTCTGTTTCAGCCCCTTTGTTTCTCGCCCTCTGTTTCAGCCCCTCTGATACAGCCCCTCTGTTTCAGCCCCTCTGTTTCAGCCCCTCTGTTTCTCGCCCTCTGTTTCAGCCCCTCTGTTTCTCGCCCTCTGTTTCAGCCCCTCTGTTTCAGCCCCTCTGTTTCTCGCCCTCTGTTTCAGCCCCTCTGTTTCTCGCCCTCTGTTTCAGCCCCTCTGATACAGCCCCTCTGTTTCCGCCCCTCTGATTCAGCCCCTCTGTTTCAGCCCCTCTGTTTCTCGCCCTCTGTTTCAGCCCCTCTGATTCAGCCCCTCTGTTTCTCGCCCTCTGTTTCAGCCCCTTTGTTTCTCGCCCTCTGTTTCAGCCCCTCTGATACAGCCCCTCTGTTTCAGCCCCTCTGTTTCAGCCCCTCTGTTTCTCGCCCTCTGTTTCAGCCCCTCTGTTTCTCGCCCTCTGTTTCAGCCCCTCTGTTTCAGCCCCTCTGTTTCTCGCCCTCTGTTTCAGCCCCTCTGTTTCTCGCCCTCTGTTTCAGCCCCTCTGATACAGCCCCTCTGTTTCCGCCCCTCTGATTCAGCCCCTCTGTTTCAGCCCCTCTGTTTCTCGCCCTCTGTTTCAGGCTCTCTGTTTCAGCCCGTCTGTTTCAGCTCCTCTGATTCAGCCCCTCTGTTTCTCGCCCTCTGTTTCTCGCCCGCAGTTTCAGCCCCTCTGTTTCTCGCCCTCTGTTTCAGCCCCTCTGTTTCAGCCCCTCTGTTTCACGCCCTCTGTTTCAGCCCCTCTGTTTCAGCCCCTCTGTTTCAGCCCCTCTGTTTCTCGCCCTCTGTTTCAGCCCCTCTGTTTCTCGGCCTCTGTTTCAGCCCCTCTGTTTCAGCCCCTCTGTTTCAGCACCTGTTTCAGCCCCTCTGTTTCTCAAACTCTGTTTCAGCCCCTCTGTTTCTAGCCCTCTGTTTCAGCCCCTCTGTTTCAGCCCCTCTGTTTCTCGCCCTCTGTTTCAGCCCCTCTGTTTCTCGCCCTCGATTTCAGCCCCTCTGTTTCAGCCCCTCTGTTTCAGCCCCTCTGTTTCAGCCCCTCTGATTCAGCCCCTCTGTTTCAGCCCCTCTGATTCAGCCCCTCTGTTTCCCGCCCCTCTGTTTCAGCCCCTCTGTTTCACGCACCGTGTTTCAGCCCCCCTGTTCCTTGCCCTCTGTTTCAGCCCCTCTGTTTCTCACCCTCTGTTTCAGCCCCTCTGATTCAGCCCCTCTGATTCAGCCCCTCTGTTTCCCGCCCCTCTGTTTCAGCCCCTCTGTTTCTCGCCCTCTGTTTCAGCCCCACTGTTTCGCGCTCTCTGTTTCAGCCCCTCTGTATCAGCCCCTCTGTTTCCCACCCTCTGTTTCAGCCCCTCTGTTTCTCGCCCTCTGTTTCAGCCCCTCTGATTCAGCCCCTCTGTTTCAGCCCCTCTGATTCAGCCCCTCTGTTTCAGCCCCTCTGATTAAGCCCCTCTGTTTCTCGCCATCTGTTTCAGCCCCTCTGTTTCAGCCCCTGTGTTTCAGCCACTCTGTTTCAGCCCCTCTGTTTCTCGCCCACTGTTTCAGCCCCTCTGATTCAGCCCCTCTGTTTCTCGCCCTCTGTTTCAGCCCCTCTGTTTCTCGGCCTCTGTTTCAGGCCCTCTGATTCCGCCCCTCTGTTTCTCGCCCTCTGTTTCAGCCCCTCTGTTTCTCGCCCTCTGTTTCAGCCCGTCTGTTTCTCGCCCTCTGTTTCAGCCCCTCTGTTTCAGTCCCTCTGTTTCTCGCCCTCTGTTTCTCGCCCACTGTTTCAGCCCCTCCGTTTCTTCCCCTCTGTTTCAGCCCCTCTGTTTCTCACCCTCTGTTTCAGCCCCTCTGTTTCAGCCCCTCTGTTTCAGCCCCTCTGTTTAAGCCCCTCTGTTTCTCACCCTTTGTTTCAGCCCCTCTATTTCTCGCTCTGTGTTTCAGCCCCTCTGATTCAGCCCCTCTGTTTCAGCCCCTCGGAATCAGCCCCTCTGTTTCAGCCCCTCTGAATCAGCCCCTCTGATTCAGCCCCTCTGTTTCAGCCCCTCTGTTTCAGCCCCTCTCTTTCTCGCCCTCTGTTTCAGCCCCTCTAATTCTCGCCCTCTGTTTCAGCCCCTATGATTCAGCCCCTCTGTTTCTCGCCCTCTGTTTCAGCCCCTCTGTTTCTCACCCTCGGTCTCAGCCCCTCTGATTCAGCCCCTCTGTTTCAACCCCTCTGATTCAGCCCCTCTGTTTCTCGCCCTCTGTTTCAGCCCCTCTGTTTCTCGCCTTCTGTTTCAGCCCCTCTGTTTCTCGCCCTCGGTCTCAGCCCCTCTGATTCAGCCCCTCTGTTTCAGCCCCTCTGTTTCTCGCCTTCTGTTTCAGCCCCTCTGTTTCTCGCCCTCTGTTTCAGCCCCTCTGTATCAGCCCCTCTGTTTCCCGCCCTCTGTTTCAGCCCCTCTGTTTCTCGCCCTCTGTTTCAGCCCCTCTGATTCAGCCCCTCTGTTTCAGCCCCTCTGATTCAGCCCCTCTGTTTCAACCCCTCTGATTCAGCCCCTCTGTTTCTCGCCCTCTGTTTCAGCCCCTCTGTTTCAGCCCATCTGTTTCAGCCCCACTGTTTCTCACCCTCTGTTTCAGCCCCTCTGATTCAGCCCCTCTGATTCAGCCCCTCTGTTTCCCGCCCCTCTGTTTCAGCCCCTCTGTTTCACGCCCCGTGTTTCAGCCCCTCTGTTTCTTGCCCTCTGTTTCAGCCCCTCTGTTTCTCGCCCTCTGTATCAGCCCCTCTGTTTCCCGCCCTCTGTTTCAGCCCCTCTGATTCAGCCCCTCTGTTTCAGCCCCTCTGATTCAGCCCCTCTGTTTCAGCCCCTCTGATTCAGCCCCTCTGTTTCCCGCCCCTCTGTTTCAGCCCCTCTGTTTCACGCACCGTGTTTCAGCCCCCCTGTTCCTTGCCCTCTGTTTCAGCCCCTCTGTTTCTCACCCTCTGTTTCAGCCCCTCTGATTCAGCCCCTCTGATTCAGCCCCTCTGTTTCCCGCCCCTCTGTTTCAGCCCCTCTGTTTCTCGCCCTCTGTTTCAGCCCCACTGTTTCGCGCTCTCTGTTTCAGCCCCTCTGTATCAGCCCCTCTGTTTCCCACCCTCTGTTTCAGCCCCTCTGTTTCTCGCCCTCTGTTTCAGCCCCTCTGATTCAGCCCCTCTGTTTCAGCCCCTCTGATTCAGCCCCTCTGTTTCAGCCCCTCTGATTAAGCCCCTCTGTTTCTCGCCATCTGTTTCAGCCCCTCTGTTTCAGCCCCTGTGTTTCAGCCCCTCTTTTTCTCACCCTCTGTTTCAGCCCCTCTGATTCAGCCCCTCTGATTCAGCCCCTCTGTTTCCCGCCCCTCTGTTTCAGCCCCTCTGTTTCAGCCCCTCTGATTCAGCCCCTCTGTTTCAGCCCCTCTGATTCAGCCCCTCTGTTTCTCGCCATCTGTTTCAGCCCCTCTGTTTCAGCCCCTGTGTTTCAGCCCCTCTTTTTCTCACCCTCTGTTTCAGCCCCTCTGATTCAGCCCCTCTGATTCAGCCCCTCTGTTTCCCGCCCCTCTGTTTCAGCCCCTCTGTTTCACGCCCCGTGTTTCAGCCCCTCTGTTTCTTGCCCTCTGTTTCAGCCCCTCTGTTTCTCGCCCTCTGTTTCAGCCCCTCTGTTTCAGCCCCTCTGTTTCAGTCCCTCTGTTTCTCGCCCACTGTTTCAGCTCCTCTGTTTCTCGCCCTCTATTTCAGCCCCTCTGTTTCAGCCCCTCTGTTTCTCGCCCACTGTTTCAGCCCCTCTGTTTCTCGCCCTCTGTTTCAGCCCCTCAGTTTCTCGCCCTCTGTTTCAGCCCCTCTGATTCAGCCCCTCTGTTTCTCGCCCTCTGTTTCAGCCCCTTTGTTTCTCGCCCTCTGTTTCAGCCCCTCTGATACAGCCCCTCTGTTTCAGCCCCTCTGTTTCAGCCCCTCTGTTTCTCGCCCTCTGTTTCAGCCCCTCTGTTTCTCGCCCTCTGTTTCAGCCCCTCTGTTTCAGCCCCTCTGTTTCTCGCCCTCTGTTTCAGCCCCTCTGTTTCTCGCCCTCTGTTTCAGCCCCTCTGATACAGCCCCTCTGTTTCCGCCCCTCTGATTCAGCCCCTCTGTTTCAGCCCCTCTGTTTCTCGCCCTCTGTTTCAGGCTCTCTGTTTCAGCCCGTCTGTTTCAGCTCCTCTGATTCAGCCCCTCTGTTTCTCGCCCTCTGTTTCTCGCCCGCAGTTTCAGCCCCTCTGTTTCTCGCCCTCTGTTTCAGCCCCTCTGTTTCAGCCCCTCTGTTTCACGCCCTCTGTTTCAGCCCCTCTGTTTCAGCCCCTCTGTTTCAGCCCCTCTGTTTCTCGCCCTCTGTTTCAGCCCCTCTGTTTCTCGGCCTCTGTTTCAGCCCCTCTGTTTCAGCCCCTCTGTTTCAGCACCTGTTTCAGCCCCTCTGTTTCTCAAACTCTGTTTCAGCCCCTCTGTTTCTAGCCCTCTGTTTCAGCCCCTCTGTTTCAGCCCCTCTGTTTCTCGCCCTCTGTTTCAGCCCCTCTGTTTCTCGCCCTCGATTTCAGCCCCTCTGTTTCAGCCCCTCTGTTTCAGCCCCTCTGTTTCAGCCCCTCTGTTTCTCGCACTCTGTTTCAGCCCCTCTGTTTCTCGCCCTCTGTTTCAGCCCCTCTGTTTCAGCACCTCTGTTTCTCGCCCTCTGTTTCAGCCACTCTGTTTCAGCACCTCTGTTTCTCGCCCTCTGTTTCAGCCCCTCTGTTTCTCGCCCTCTGTTTCAGCTCCTCTGTTTCAGCCCCTCTGTTTAAGCCCCTCTGTTTCTCGCCCTCTGTTTCAGCCGCTCTGTTTCTCGCCCTCGGTTTCAGCCCCTCTGTTTCTCGCCCTCTGTTTCAGCTCCTCTGTTTCAGCCCCTCTGTTTAAGCCCCTCTGTTTCTCGCCCTCTGTTTCAGCCGCTCTGTTTCTCGCCCTCGGTTTCAGCCCCTCTGTTTCTCACCCTCTGTTTCAGCCCCTCTGTTTCTCGCCCTCTGTTTCAGCTCCTCTGTTTCAGCCCCTCTGTTTAAGCCCCTCTGTTTCTCGCCCTCTGTTTCAGCCGCTCTGTTTCTCACCCTCTGTTTCAGCCCCTCTGATTTAGCCCCTCTGTTTCAGCCCCTCTGTTTCAGCCCCTCTGTTTCTCGCCCTCTGTTTCAGCCCCACTGTTTCGCGCTCTCTGTTTCAGCCCCTCTGTTTCAGCCCCTCTGTTTCTCGCCCTCTGTTTCTGCCCCTCTGATTCTCACCCTTTGTTTCAGCCCCTCTATTTCTCGCTCTGTGTTTCAGCCCCTCTGATTCAGCCCCTCTGTTTCAGCCCCTCGGAATCAGCCCCTCTGTTTCAGCCCCTCTGAATCAGCCCCTCTGATTCAGCCCCTCTGTTTCAGCCCCTCTGTTTCAGCCCCTCTCTTTCTCGCCCTCTGTTTCAGCCCCTCTAATTCTCGCCCTCTGTTTCAGCCCCTATGATTCAGCCCCTCTGTTTCTCGCCCTCTGTTTCAGCCCCTCTGTTTCTCACCCTCGGTCTCAGCCCCTCTGATTCAGCCCCTCTGTTTCAGCCCCTCTGTTTCTCGCCTTCTGTTTCAGCCCCTCTGTTTCTCGCCCTCGGTCTCAGCCCCTCTGATTCAGCCCCTCTGTTTCAGCCCCTCTGTTTCTCGCCTTCTGTTTCAGCCCCTCTGTTTCTCGCCCTCTGTTTCAGCCCCTCTGTATCAGCCCCTCTGTTTCCCGCCCTCTGTTTCAGCCCCTCTGTTTCTCGCCCTCTGTTTCAGCCTCTCTGATTCAGCCCCTCTGTTTCAGCCCCTGTGATTCAGCCCCTCTGTTTCAGCCCCTCTGATTCAGCCCCTCTGTTTCTCGCCCTCTGTTTCAGCCCCTCTGTTTCAGCCCCTCTGTTTCAGCCCCACTGTTTCTCACCCTCTGTTTCAGCCCCTCTGATTCAGCCCCTCTGATTCAGCCCCTCTGTTTCACGCCCCGTGTTTCAGCCCCTCTGTTTCTTGCCCTCTGTTTCAGCCCCTCTGTTTCTCGCCCTCTGTATCAGCCCCTCTGTTTCCCGCCCTCTGTTTCAGCCCCTCTGATTCAGCCCCTCTGTTTCAGCCCCTCTGATTCAGCCCCTCTGTTTCAGCCCCTCTGATTCAGCCCCTCTGTTTCCCGCCCCTCTGTTACAGCCCCTCTGTTTCACGCACCGTGTTTCAGCCCCCCTGTTCCTTGCCCTCTGTTTCAGCCCCTCTGTTTCTCACCCTCTGTTTCAGCCCCTCTGATTCAGCCCCTCTGATTCAGCCCCTCTGTTTCCCGACCCTCTGTTTCAGCCCCTCTGTTTCTCGCCCTCTGTTTCAGCCCCACAGTTTCGCGCTCTCTGTTTCAGCCCCTCTGTATCAGCCCCTCTGTTTCCCACCCTCTGTTTCAGCCCCTCTGTTTCTCGCCCTCTGTTTCAGCCCCTCTGATTCAGCCCCTCTGTTTCAGCCCCTCTGATTCAGCCCCTCTGTTTCAGCCCCTCTGATTCAGCCCCTCTGTTTCTCGCCATCTGTTTCAGCCCCTCTGTTTCAGCCCATCTGTTTCAGCCCCTCTTTTTCTCACCCTCTGTTTCAGCCCCTCTGATTCAGCCCCTCTGATTCAGCCCCTCTGTTTCCCGCCCCTCTGTTTCAGCCCCTATGTTTCACGCACCGTGTTTCAGCCCCTCTGTTTCTTGCCCTCTGTTTCAGCCCCTCTGTTTCTCGCCCTCTGTTTCAGCCCCTCTGTTTCAGCCCCTCTGTTTCAGTCCCTCTGTTTCTCGCCCTCTGTTTCAGCCCCTCTGATTCAGCCCCTCTGTTTCAGCCCCTCTGTTTCTCGCCTTCTGTTTCAGCCCCTCTGTTTCTCGCCCTCTGTTTCAGCCCCTCTATTTCTCGCCCTCTGTTTTAGCCCATCTGTTTCAGCCCCTCTGTTTCTCGCCTTCGGTTTCAGGCCCTCTGTTTCTCGCCCTCTGTTTCAGCCCCTCTATTTCTCGCCCTCTGTTTCAGCCCCTCTGATTCAGCCCGTCTGTTTCAGCCCCTCTGAATCAGCACCTCTGATTCAGCCCCTCTGTTTCAGCCCCTCTGTTTTTCGCCCTCTGTTTCAGCCCCTCTGTTTCTCGCCCTCTGTTTCAGCCCCTCTGTTTCAGCCCCTCTGTTTCTCGCCCTCTGTTTCAGCCCCTCTGTTTCTCGCCCTATGTTTCAACCTCTCTGATTCAGCACCTCTGTTTCTCGCCCTCTGTTTCAGCCCTCTGTTTCTCGCCCTCGGTTTCAGCCACTCTGTTTCAGCCCCTCTGTTTCAGCCCCTCTGTTTCTCGCCCTCTGTTTCAGCCCCTCTGTTTCTCGCTCTCTGTTTCAGCCCCTCTGTTTCAGCCCCTCTGATTCAGCCCCTCTGATACAGCCCCTCTGTTTCTCGCCCACTGTTTCACCCCTCTGTTTCGCGCTCTCTGTTTCAGCCCCTCTGTTTCTCGCCCTCTGTTTCAGCCCCTCTGTTTCAGCCCCTCTGTTTCTCGCCCTCTGTTTCAGCCCCTCTGTTTCTCGCCCTCTGTTTCAGACTCTCTGATTCAGCACCTCTGTTTCTCGCCCTCTGTTTCAGCCCCTCTGTTTCTCACCCTCTGTTTCAGCCCCACTGTTTCTTGCCGTCTGTTTCAGAACCTCTGATTCTCGCCCTCGGTTTCAGCCCCTCTGTTTCAGCCCCTCTGTTTCAGCCCCTCTGTTTCTCGCCCTCTGTTTCAGCCCCTCTGTTTCTCGCCCTCTGTTTCAGCCCCTCTGTTTCTCGCCCTCTGTTTCAGCCCCTCTGTTTCAGCCCCTCTGATTCAGCCCCTCTGATTCAGCCCCTCTGTTTCTCGCCCACTGTTTCAGCCCCTCTGTTTCGCGCTCTCTGTTTCAGCCCCTCTGTTTCTCGCCCTCTGTTTCAGCCCCTCTGTTTCAGCCCCTCTGTTTCTCGCACTCTGTTTCAGCCCCTCTGTTTCTCGCCCTCTGTTTCAGCCCCTCTGTTTCAGCCCCTCTGTTTCTCGCCCTCTGTTTCAGCCCCTCTGTTTCAGCCCCTCTGATTCAGCCCCTCTGATTCCGCCCCTCTGTTTCGCGCTCTCTGTTTCAGCCCCTCTGTTTCTCGCCCTCTGTTTGAGCCCCTCTGTTTCAGCCCCTCTGTTTCACGCCCTCTGTTTCAGCCCCTCTGATTCAGCCCCTCTGTTTCTCGCCCTCTGTTTCAGCCCCTCTGTTTCTCGCCCTCGGTCTCAGCCCCTCTGATTCAGCCCCTCTGTTTCAGCCCCTCTGTTTCTCGCCCTCTGTTTCTGCCCCTCTGTTGCTCACCCTTTGTTTCAGCCCCTCTATTTCTCGCCCTGTGTTTCAGCCCCTCTGATTCAGCCCCTCTGTTTCAGCCCCTCTGAATCAGCCCCTCTGATTCAGCCCCTCTGTGTCAGCCCCTCTGTTTCAGCCCCTCTCTTTCTCGCCCTCTGTTTCAGCCCCTCTAATTCTCGCCCTCTGTTTCAGCCCCTATGATTCAGCCCCTCTGTTTCTCGCTCTCTGTTTCAGCCCCTCTGTTTCTCGCCCTCTGTTTCAGCCCCTCTGTTTCTCGCCCTCGGTCTCTGCCCCTCTGATTCAGCCCCTCTGTTTCAGCCCCTCTGTTTCTCGCCTTCTGTTTCAGCCCCTCTGTTTCTCGCCCTCTGTTTCAGCCCCGCTATTTCTCGCCCTCTGTTTTAGCCCATCTGTTTCAGCCCCTCTGTTTCTCGCCTTCTGTTTCAGGCCCTCTGTTTCTCGCCCTCTGTTTCAGCCCCTCTATTTCTCGCCCTCTGTTTCAGCCCCTCTGATTCAGCCCATCTGTTTCAGCCCCTCTGAATCAGCACCTCTGATTCAGCCCCTCTGTTTCAGCCCCTCTGTTTTTCGCCCTCTGTTTCAGCCCCTCTGTTTCTCGCCCTCTGTTTCAGCCCCTCTGTTTCAGCCCCTCTGTTTCTCGCCCTCTGTTTCAGCCCCTCTGTTTCTCGCCCTATGTTTCAACCTCTCTGATTCAGCACCTCTGTTTCTCGCCCTCTGTTTCAGCCACTCTGTTTCTCGCCCTCGGTTTCAGCCCCTCTGTTTCAGCCCCTCTGTTTCAGCCCCTCTGTTTCTGTCCCTCTGTTTCAGCCCCTCTGATTCAGCCCCTCTGATACAGCCCCTCTGTCTCTCGCCCACTGTTTCACCCCTCTGTTTCGCGCTCTCTGTTTCAGCCCCTCTGTTTCTCGCCCTCTGTTTCAGCCCCTCTGTTTCAGCCCCTCTGTTTCAGCCCCTCTGTTTCTTGCCGTCTGTTTCAGCCCCTCTGTTTCTCGCCCTCGGTTTCAGCCCCTCTGTTTCAGCCCCTCTGTTTCAGCCCCTCTGTTTCTCGCCCTCTGTTTCAGCCCCTCTGTTTCTCGCCCTCTGTTTCAGCCCCTCTGTTTCTCGCCCTCTGTTTCAGCCCCTCTGTTTCAGCCCCTCTGATTCAGCCCCTCTGTTTCTCGCCCACTGTTTCAGCCCCTCTGTTTCGCGCTCTCTGTTTCAGCCCCTCTGTTTCTCGCCCTCTGTTTCAGCCCCTCTGTTTCAGACCCTCTGTTTCAGGCCCTCTGTTTCAGCCCCTCTGTTTCTCGCCCTCTGTTTCAGCCCCTCTGTTTCAGCCCCTCTGTTTCTCGCCCTCTGTTTCAGCCCCTCTGTTTCAGCCCCTCTGATTCAGCCCCTCTGCTTCTCGCCCTCTGTTTCAGCCCCTCTGTTTCAGCCCCTCTGTTTCAGCACCTCTGATTCCGCCCCTCTGTTTCTCGCCCTCTGTTTCAGCCCCTCCGTTTCTCGCCCTCTGTTTCAGCCCCTCTGTTTCTTGCCCTCTGTTTCAGCCACTCTGTTTCATCCCCTTTGTTTCTCGCCCTCTGTTTCTCGGCCTCTGTTTCAGCCCCTCCATTTCTTCCCCTCTGTTTCAGCCCCTCTGTTTCTCGCCCTCTGTTTCAGCCCCTCTGTTTCTCGCCCTCTGTTTCAGCCCCACTGTTTCAGCCCCTCTGATTCAGCCCCTCTGATTCAGACCCTCTGTTTCTTGCACTCTGTTTCAGCCCCTCTGTTTCGCGCTCTCTGTTTCAGCCCCTCTGTTTCTCGCCCTCTGTTTGAGCCCCTCTGTTTCAGCCCCTCTGTTTCAGCCCCTCTGTTTCTCGCCCTCTGTTTCAGCCCCTCTGATACAACACCTCTGTTTCTCGCCCTCTGTTTCAGCCCCTCTGTTTCTCGCCCTCTGTTTCAGCCCCTCTGATTCCGCCCCTCTGTTTCTCGCCCTCTGTATCAGCCCCTCTGTTTCTCGCCCTCTGTTTCAGCCCGTCTGTTTCTCGCCCTCTGTTTCAGCCCCTCTGTTTCAGCCCCTCTGTTTCTCGCCCTCTGTTTCAGCCCCTCTGATTCAGCCCCTCTGTTTCTCGCCCTCTGTTTCAGCCCCTCTGTTTCAGCCCCTCTGTTTCAGCCCCTCTGATTCCGCCCCGCTGTTTCTCGCCCTCTGTTTCAGCCCCTCTGTTTCTCGCCCTCTGTTTCAGCCCCTCTGTTTCTTCCCCTCTGTTTCAGCCCCTCTGTTTCTCGCCCTCTGTTTCAGCCCCTCTGTTTCAGCCCCTCTGATTCAGCCCCTCTGTTTCAGCCCCTCTGATTCAGCCACTCTGTTTCAGCCCCTCTGATTCAGCCCCTCTGTTTCAGCCCCTCTGATTCAGCCCCTCTGTTTCACGCCCTCTGTTTCAGCTCCTCTGTTTCAGCCCCTCTGTTTCAGCCCCTCTGTTTCTCACCCTCTGTTTCAGCCCCTCTGATTCAGCCCCTCTGATTCAGCCCCTCTGTTTCCCGCCCCTCTGTTTCAGCCCCTCTGTTTCACGCCCCGTGTTTCAGCCCCTCTGTTTCTTGCCCTCTGTTTCAGACCCTCTGTTTCTCGCCCTCTGTTTCAGCCCCTCTGTTTCAGCCCCTCTGTTTCAGTCCCTCTGTTTCTCGCCCTCTGTTTCAGCTCCTCTGTTTCAGCCCCTCTGTTTAAGCCCCTCTGTTTCTCGCCCTCTGTTTCAGCCGCTCTGTTGCTCGCACTCTGTTTCAGCCCCTCTGATTTAGCCCCTCTGTTTCAGCCCCTCTGTTTCAGCCCCTCTGTTTCTCGCCCTCTGTTTCAGCCCCACTGTTTCGTGGTCTCTGTTTCAGCCCCTCTGTTTCAGCCCCTCTGAATCAGCCCCTCTGTTTCAGCCCCTCTGAATCAGCCCCTCTGATTCAGTCCCTCTGTTTCAGCCTCTCTGTTTCAGCCCCTCTCTTTCTCGCCCTCTGGTTCAGCCCCTCTAATTCTCGCCCTCTGTTTCAGCCCCTATGATTCAGCCCCTCTGTTTCTCGCCCTCTGTTTCAGCCCCTCTGTTTCTCGCCCTCTGTTTCAGCCCCTCTGTTTCTCGCCCTCGGTCTCAGCCCCTCTGATTCAGCCCCTCTGTTTCAGCCCCTCTGTTTCTCGCCTTCTGTTTCAGCCCCTCTGTTTCTAGCCCTCTGTTTCAGCCCCTCTATTTCTCGCCCTCTGTTTCAGCCCCACTGTTTCAGCCCCTCTGTTTCTCGCCTTCTGTTTCAGCCCCTCTGTTTCTCGCCCTCTGTTTCAGCCCCTCTATTTCTCGCCCTCTGTTTCAGCCCCTCTGATTCAGCCCCTCTGTTTCAGCCCCTCTGAATCAGCACCTCTGATTCAGCCCCTCTGTTTCAGCCCGTCTGTTTTTCGCCCTCTGTTTCAGCGCCTCTGTTTCTCGCCCTCTGTTTCAGCCCCTCTGTTTCAGCCCCTCTGTTTCTCGCCCTCTGTTTCAGCCCCTCTGTTTCTCGCCCTCTGTTTCAGACTCTCTGATTCAGCACCTCTGTTTCTCGCCCTCTGTTTCAGCCCCTCTGTTTCAGCCCCACTGTTCCTTGCCGTCTGTTTCAGCCCCTCTGATTCTCGCCCTCGGTTTCAGCCCCTCTGTTTCAGCCCCTCTGTTTCAGCCCCACTGTTTCTCGCCCTCTGTTTCAGCCCCTCTGTTTCTCGCCCTCTGTTTCAGCCCCTCTGTTTCTCGCTCTCTGTTTCAGCCACTCTGTTTCAGCCCCTCTGATTCAGCCCCTCTGATTCAGCCCCTCTGTTTCTCGCCCACTGTTTCAGCCCCTCTGTTTCGCGCTCTCTGTTTCAGCCCCTCTGTTTCTCGCCCTCTGTTTCAGCCACTCTGTTTCAGCCCCTCTGTTTCAGCCCCTCTGTTTCAGCCCCACTGTTTCTCGCCCTCTGTTTCAGCCCCTCTGTTTAAGCCCCTCTGTTTCTCGCCCTCTGTTTCAGCCCCTCTGTTTCAGCCCCTCTGTTTCAGCCCCTCTGTTTCTCGCCCTCTGTTTCAGCCCCTCTGTTTCTTGCCCTCTGTTTCAGCCACTCTGTTTCATCCCCTTTGTTTCTCGCCCTCTGTTTCTCGGCCTCTGTTTCAGCCCCTCCATTTCTTCCCCTCTGTTTCAGCCCCTCTGTTTCTCGCCCTCTGTTTCAGCCCCTCTGTTTCTCGCCCTCTGTTTCAGCCCCACTGTTTCAGCCCCTCTGATTCAGCCCCTCTGATTCAGCCCCTCTGTTTCTTGCACTCTGTTTCAGCCCCTCTGTTTCGCGCTCTCTGTTTCAGCCCCTCTGTTTCTCGCCCTCTGTTTGAGCCCCTCTGTTTCAGCCCCTCTGTTTCAGCCCCTCTGTTTCAGCCCCTCTGTTTCTCGCCCTCTGTTTCAGCCCCTCTGATACAACACCTCTGTTTCTCGCCCTCTGTTTCAGCCCCTCTGTTTCTCGCCCTCTGTTTCAGCCCCTCTGATTCCGCCCCTCTGTTTCTCGCCCTCTGTATCAGCCCCTCTGTTTCTCGCCCTCTGTTTCAGCCCGTCTGTTTCTCGCCCTCTGTTTCAGCCCCTCTGTTTCAGCCCCTCTGTTTCTCGCCCTCTGTTTCAGCCCCTCTGATTCAGCCCCTCTGTTTCTCGCCCTCTGTTTCAGCCCCTCTGTTTCAGCCCCTCTGTTTCAGCCCCTCTGATTCCGCCCCGCTGTTTCTCGCCCTCTGTTTCAGCCCCTCTGTTTCTCGCCCTCTGTTTCAGCCCCTCTGTTTCTTCCCCTCTGTTTAAGCCCCTCTGTTTCTCGCCCTCTGTTTCAGCCCCTCTGTTTCAGCCCCTCTGATTCAGCCCCTCTGTTTCAGCCCCTCTGATTCAGCCCCTCTGTTTCAGCCCCTCTGATTCAGCCCCTCTGTTTCAGCCCCTCTGATTCCGCCCCTCTGTTTCACGCCCTCTGTTTCAGCCCCTCTGTTTCAGCCCCTCTGTTTCAGCCCCTCTGTTTCTCACCCTCTGTTTCAGCCCCTCTGATTCAGCCCCTCTGATTCAGCCCCTCTGTTTCCCGCCCCTCTGTTTCAGCCCCTCTGTTTCACGCCCCGTGTTTCAGCCCCTCTGTTTCTTGCCCTCTGTTTCAGACCCTCTGTTTCTCGCCCTCTGTTTCAGCCCCTCTGTTTCAGCCCCTCTGTTTCAGTCCCTCTGTTTCTCGCCCTCTGTTTCAGCTCCTCTGTTTCAGCCCCTCTGTTTAAGCCCCTCTGTTTCTCGCCCTCTGTTTCAGCCGCTCTGTTGCTCGCACTCTGTTTCAGCCCCTCTGATTTAGCCCCTCTGTTTCAGCCCCTCTGTTTCAGCCCCTCTGTTTCTCGCCCTCTGTTTCAGCCCCACTGTTTCGTGGTCTCTGTTTCAGCCCCTCTGTTTCAGCCCCTCTGAATCAGCCCCTCTGTTTCAGCCCCTCTGAATCAGCCCCTCTGATTCAGTCCCTCTGTTTCAGCCTCTCTGTTTCAGCCCCTCTCTTTCTCGCCCTCTGTTTCAGCCCCTCTAATTCTCGCCCTCTGTTTCAGCCCCTATGATTCAGCCCCTCTGTTTCTCGCCCTCTGTTTCAGCCCCTCTGTTTCTCGCCCTCTGTTTCAGCCCCTCTGTTTCTCGCCCTCGGTCTCAGCCCCTCTGATTCAGCCCCTCTGTTTCAGCCCCTCTGTTTCTCGCCTTCTGTTTCAGCCCCTCTGTTTCTAGCCCTCTGTTTCAGCCCCACTATTTCTCGCCCTCTGTTTCAGCCCCACTGTTTCAGCCCCTCTGTTTCTCGCCCTCTGTTTCAGCCCCTCTATTTCTCGCCCTCTGTTTCAGCCCCTCTGATTCAGCCCCTCTGTTTCAGCCCCTCTGAATCAGCACCTCTGATTCAGCCCCTCTGTTTCAGCCCGTCTGTTTTTCGCCCTCTGTTTCAGCGCCTCTGTTTCTCGCCCTCTGTTTCAGCCCCTCTGTTTCAGCCCCTCTGTTTCTCGCCCTCTGTTTCAGCCCCTCTGTTTCTCGCCCTCTGTTTCAGACTCTCTGATTCAGCACCTCTGTTTCTCGCCCTCTGTTTCAGCCCCTCTGTTTCTCGCCCTCTGTTTCAGCCCCACTGTTCCTTGCCGTCTGTTTCAGCCCCTCTGATTCTCGCCCTCGGTTTCAGCCCCTCTGTTTCAGCCCCTCTGTTTCAGCCCCACTGTTTCTCGCCCTCTGTTTCAGCCCCTCTGTTTCTCGCCCTCTGTTTCAGCCCCTCTGTTTCTCGCTCTCTGTTTCAGCCACTCTGTTTCAGCCCCTCTGATTCAGCCCCTCTGATTCAGCCCCTCTGTTTCTCGCCCACTGTTTCAGCCCCTCTGTTTCGCGCTCTCTGTTTCAGCCCCTCTGTTTCTCGCCCTCTGTTTCAGCCACTCTGTTTCAGCCCCTCTGTTTCAGCCCCTCTGTTTCAGCCCCACTGTTTCTCGCCCTCTGTTTTGCCCCTCTGTTTCAGCCCCTCTGTTTCTCGCCCTCTGTTTCAGCCCCTCTGTTTCAGCCCCTCTGTTTCAGCCCCTCTGTTTCTCGCCCTCTGTTTCAGCCCCTCTGTTTCTTGCCCTCTGTTTCAGCCACTCTGTTTCATCCCCTTTGTTTCTCGCCCTCTGTTTCTCGGCCTCTGTTTCAGCCCCTCCATTTCTTCCCCTCTGTTTCAGCCCCTCTGTTTCTCGCCCTCTGTTTCAGCCCCTCTGTTTCTCGCCCTCTGTTTCAGCCCCACTGTTTCAGCCCCTCTGATTCAGCCCCTCTGATTCAGCCCCTCTGTTTCTTGCACTCTGTTTCAGCCCCTCTGTTTCGCGCTCTCTGTTTCAGCCCCTCTGTTTCTCGCCCTCTGTTTGAGCCCCTCTGTTTCAGCCCCTCTGTTTCAGCCCCTCTGTTTCAGCCCCTCTGTTTCTCGCCCTCTGTTTCAGCCCCTCTGATACAACACCTCTGTTTCTCGCCCTCTGTTTCAGCCCCTCTGTTTCTCGCCCTCTGTTTCAGCCCCTCTGATTCCGCCCCTCTGTTTCTCGCCCTCTGTATCAGCCCCTCTGTTTCTCGCCCTCTGTTTCAGCCCGTCTGTTTCTCGCCCTCTGTTTCAGCCCCTCTGTTTCAGCCCCTCTGTTTCTCGCCCTCTGTTTCAGCCCCTCTGATTCAGCCCCTCTGTTTCTCGCCCTCTGTTTCAGCCCCTCTGTTTCAGCCCCTCTGTTTCAGCCCCTCTGATTCCGCCCCGCTGTTTCTCGCCCTCTGTTTCAGCCCCTCTGTTTCTCGCCCTCTGTTTCAGCCCCTCTGTTTCTTCCCCTCTGTTTCAGCCACTCTGTTTCTCGCCCTCTGTTTCAGCCCCTCTGTTTCAGCCCCTCTGATTCAGCCCCTCTGTTTCAGCCCCTCTGATTCAGCCCCTCTGTTTCAGCCCCTCTGATTCAGCCCCTCTGTTTCAGCCCCTCTGATTCAGCCCCTCTGTTTCACGCCCTCTGTTTCAGCCCCTCTGTTTCAGCCCCTCTGTTTCAGCCCCTCTGTTTCTCACCCTCTGTTTCAGCCCCTCTGATTCAGCCCCTCTGATTCAGCCCCTCTGTTTCCCGCCCCTCTGTTTCAGCCCCTCTGTTTCACGCCCCGTGTTTCAGCCCCTCTGTTTCTTGCCCTCTGTTTCAGACCCTCTGTTTCTCGCCCTCTGTTTCAGCCCCTCTGTTTCAGCCCCTCTGTTTCAGTCCCTCTGTTTCTCGCCCTCTGTTTCAGCTCCTCTGTTTCAGCCCCTCTGTTTAAGCCCCTCTGTTTCTCGCCCTCTGTTTCAGCCGCTCTGTTGCTCGCACTCTGTTTCAGCCCCTCTGATTTAGCCCCTCTGTTTTAGCCCCTCTGTTTCAGCCCCTCTGTTTCTCGCCCTCTGTTTCAGCCCCTCTGATTCAGCCCCTCTGCTTCTCGCCCTCTGTTTCAGCCCCTCTGTTTCAGCCCCTCTGTTTCAGCACCTCTGATTCCGCCCCTCTGTTTCTCGCCCTCTGTTTCAGCCCCTCTGTTTCTCGCCCTCTGTTTC
Organism: Chiloscyllium punctatum; assembly: GCF_047496795.1. Lineage (NCBI taxonomy): Eukaryota > Metazoa > Chordata > Chondrichthyes > Orectolobiformes > Hemiscylliidae > Chiloscyllium > Chiloscyllium punctatum. Next base: position 52,666 of record NW_027309822.1, read on the forward strand.
AGCCCCTCTGTTTCTTGCCCTCTGTTTCAGCCACTCTGTTTCATCCCCTTTGTTTCTCGCCCTCTGTTTCTCGGCCTCTGTTTCAGCCCCTCCATTTCTTCCCCTCTGTTTCAGCCCCTCTGTTTCTCGCCCTCTGTTTCAGCCCCTCTGTTTCTCGCCCTCTGTTTCAGCCCCACTGTTTCAGCCCCTCTGATTCAGCCCCTCTGATTCAGACCCTCTGTTTCTTGCACTCTGTTTCAGCCCCTCTGTTTCGCGCTCTCTGTTTCAGCCCCTCTGTTTCTCGCCCTCTGTTTGAGCCCCTCTGTTTCAGCCCCTCTGTTTCAGCCCCTCTGTTTCAGCCCCTCTGTTTCTCGCCCTCTGTTTCAGCCCCTCTGATACAACACCTCTGTTTCTCGCCCTCTGTTTCAGCCCCTCTGTTTCTCGCCCTCTGTTTCAGCCCCTCTGATTCCGCCCCTCTGTTTCTCGCCCTCTGTATCAGCCCCTCTGTTTCTCGCCCTCTGTTTCAGCCCGTCTGTTTCTCGCCCTCTGTTTCAGCCCCTCTGTTTCAGCCCCTCTGTTTCTCGCCCTCTGTTTCAGCCCCTCTGATTCAGCCCCTCTGTTTCTCGCCCTCTGTTTCAGCCCCTCTGTTTCAGCCCCTCTGTTTCAGCCCCTCTGATTCCGCCCCGCTGTTTCTCGCCCTCTGTTTCAGCCCCTCTGTTTCTCGCCCTCTGTTTCAGCCCCTCTGTTTCTTCCCCTCTGTTTCAGCCCCTCTGTTTCTCGCCCTCTGTTTCAGCCCCTCTGTTTCAGCCCCTCTGATTCAGCCCCTCTGTTTCAGCCCCTCTGATTCAGCCACTCTGTTTCAGCCCCTCTGATTCAGCCCCTCTGTTTCAGCCCCTCTGATTCAGCCCCTCTGTTTCACGCCCTCTGTTTCAGCTCCTCTGTTTCAGCCCCTCTGTTTCAGCCCCTCTGTTTCTCACCCTCTGTTTCAGCCCCTCTGATTCAGCCCCTCTGATTCAGCCCCTCTGTTTCCCGCCCCTCTGTTGCAGCCCCTCTGTTTCACGCCCCGTGTTTCAGCCCCTCTGTTTCTTGCCCTCTGTTTCAGACCCTCTGTTTCTCGCCCTCTGTTTCAGCCCCTCTGTTTCAGCCCCTCTGTTTCAGTCCCTCTGTTTCTCGCCCTCTGTTTCAGCTCCTCTGTTTCAGCCCCTCTGTTTAAGCCCCTCTGTTTCTCGCCCTCTGTTTCAGCCGCTCTGTTGCTCGCACTCTGTTTCAGCCCCTCTGATTTAGCCCCTCTGTTTCAGCCCCTCTGTTTCAGCCCCTCTGTTTCTCGCCCTCTGTTTCAGCCCCACTGTTTCGTGGTCTCTGTTTCAGCCCCTCTGTTTCAGCCCCTCTGAATCAGCCCCTCTGTTTCAGCCCCTCTGAATCAGCCCCTCTGATTCAGTCCCTCTGTTTCAGCCTCTCTGTTTCAGCCCCTCTCTTTCTCGCCCTCTGTTTCAGCCCCTCTAATTCTCGCCCTCTGTTTCAGCCCCTATGATTCAGCCCCTCTGTTTCTCGCCCTCTGTTTCAGCCCCTCTGTTTCTCGCCCTCTGTTTCAGCCCCTCTGTTTCTCGCCCTCGGTCTCAGCCCCTCTGATTCAGCCCCTCTGTTTCAGCCCCTCTGTTTCTCGCCTTCTGTTTCAGCCCCTCTGTTTCTAGCCCTCTGTTTCAGCACCTCTATTTCTCGCCCTCTGTTTCAGCCCCACTGTTTCAGCCCCTCTGTTTCTCGCCTTCTGTTTCAGCCCCTCTGTTTCTCGCCCTCTGTTTCAGCCCCTCTATTTCTCGCCCTCTGTTTCAGCCCCTCTGATTCAGCCCCTCTGTTTCAGCCCCTCTGAATCAGCACCTCTGATTCAGCCCCTCTGTTTCAGCCCGTCTGTTTTTCGCCCTCTGTTTCAGCGCCTCTGTTTCTCGCCCTCTGTTTCAGCCCCTCTGTTTCAGCCCCTCTGTTTCTCGCCCTCTGTTTCAGCCCCTCTGTTTCTCGCCCTCTGTTTCAGACTCTCTGATTCAGCACCTCTGTTTCTCGCCCTCTGTTTCAGCCCCTCTGTTTCTCGCCCTCTGTTTCAGCCCCACTGTTCCTTGCCGTCTGTTTCAGCCCCTCTGATTCTCGCCCTCGGTTTCAGCCCCTCTGTTTCAGCCCCTCTGTTTCAGCCCCACTGTTTCTCGCCCTCTGTTTCAGCCCCTCTGTTTCTCGCCCTCTGTTTCAGCCCCTCTGTTTCTCGCTCTCTGTTTCAGCCACTCTGTTTCAGCCCCTCTGATTCAGCCCCTCTGATTCAGCCCCTCTGTTTCTCGCCCACTGTTTCAGCCCCTCTGTATCGCGCTCTCTGTTTCAGCCCCTCTGTTTCTCGCCCTCTGTTTCAGCCACTCTGTTTCAGCCCCTCTGTTTCAGCCCCTCTGTTTCAGCCCCACTGTTTCTCGCCCTCTGTTTCAGCCCCTCTGTTTCAGCCCCTCTGTTTCTCGCCCTCTGTTTCAGCCCCTCTGTTTCAGCCCCTCTGTTTCAGCCCCTCTGTTTCTCGCCCTCTGTTTCAGCCCCTCTGTTTCTTGCCCTCTGTTTCAGCCACTCTGTTTCATCCCCTTTGTTTCTCGCCCTCTGTTTCTCGGCCTCTGTTTCAGCCCCTCCATTTCTTCCCCTCTGTTTCAGCCCCTCTGTTTCTCGCCCTCTGTTTCAGCCCCTCTGTTTCTCGCCCTCTGTTTCAGCCCCACTGTTTCAGCCCCTCTGATTCAGCCCCTCTGATTCAGCCCCTCTGTTTCTTGCACTCTGTTTCAGCCCCTCTGTTTCGCGCTCTCTGTTTCAGCCCCTCTGTTTCTCGCCCTCTGTTTCAGCCACTCTGTTTCATCCCCTTTGTTTCTCGCCCTCTGTTTCTCGGCCTCTGTTTCAGCCCCTCCATTTCTTCCCCTCTGTTTCAGCCCCTCTGTTTCTCGCCCTCTGTTTCAGCCCCTCTGTTTCTCGCCCTCTGTTTCAGCCCCACTGTTTCAGCCCCTCTGATTCAGCCCCTCTGATTCAGCCCCTCTGTTTCTTGCACTCTGTTTCAGCCCCTCTGTTTCGCGCTCTCTGTTTCAGCCCCTCTGTTTCTCGCCCTCTGTTTGAGCCCCTCTGTTTCAGCCCCTCTGTTTCAGCCCCTCTGTTTCAGCCCCTCTGTTTCTCGCCCTCTGTTTCAGCCCCTCTGATACAACACCTCTGTTTCTCGCCCTCTGTTTCAGCCCCTCTGTTTCTCGCCCTCTGTTTCAGCCCCTCTGATTCCGCCCCTCTGTTTCTCGCCCTCTGTATCAGCCCCTCTGTTTCTCGCCCTCTGTTTCAGCCCGTCTGTTTCTCGCCCTCTGTTTCAGCCCCTCTGTTTCAGCCCCTCTGTTTCTCGCCCTCTGTTTCAGCCCCTCTGATTCAGCCCCTCTGTTTCTCGCCCTCTGTTTCAGCCCCTCTGTTTCAGCCCCTCTGTTTCAGCCCCTCTGATTCCGCCCCGCTGTTTCTCGCCCTCTGTTTCAGCCCCTCTGTTTCTCGCCCTCTGTTTCAGCCCCTCTGTTTCTTCCCCTCTGTTTCAGCCACTCTGTTTCTCGCCCTCTGTTTCAGCCCCTCTGTTTCAGCCCCTCTGATTCAGCCCCTCTGTTTCAGCCCCTCTGATTCAGCCCCTCTGTTTCAGCCCCTCTGATTCAGCCCCTCTGTTTCAGCCCCTCTGATTCAGCCCCTCTGTTTCACGCCCTCTGTTTCAGCCCCTCTGTTTCAGCCCCTCTGTTTCAGCCCCTCTGTTTCTCACCCTCTGTTTCAGCCCCTCTGATTCAGCCCCTCTGATTCAGCCCCTCTGTTTCCCGCCCCTCTGTTTCAGCCCCTCTGTTTCACGCCCCGTGTTTCAGCCCCTCTGTTTCTTGCCCTCTGTTTCAGACCCTCTGTTTCTCGCCCTCTGTTTCAGCCCCTCTGTTTCAGCCCCTCTGTTTCAGTCCCTCTGTTTCTCGCCCTCTGTTTCAGCTCCTCTGTTTCAGCCCCTCTGTTTAAGCCCCTCTGTTTCTCGCCCTCTGTTTCAGCCGCTCTGTTGCTCGCACTCTGTTTCAGCCCCTCTGATTTAGCCCCTCTGTTTCAGCCCCTCTGTTTCAGCCCCTCTGTTTCTCGCCCTCTGTTTCAGCCCCTCTGATTCAGCCCCTCTGCTTCTCGCCCTCTGTTTCAGCCCCTCTGTTTCAGCCCCTCTGTTTCAGCACCTCTGATTCCGCCCCTCTGTTTCTCGCCCTCTGTTTCAGCCCCTCTGTTTCTCGCCCTCTGTTTCAGCCCCTCTGTTTCTTGCCCTCTGTTTCAGCCACTCTGTTTCATCCCCTTTGTTTCTCGCCCTCTGTTTCTCGGCCTCTGTTTCAGCCCCTCCATTTCTTCCCCTCTGTTTCAGACCCTCTGTTTCTCGCCCTCTGTTTCAGCCCCTCTGTTTCTCGCCCTCTGTTTCAGCCCCACTGTTTCAGCCCCTCTGATTCAGCCCCTCTGATTCAGACCCTCTGTTTCTTGCACTCTGTTTCAGCCCCTCTGTTTCGCGCTCTCTGTTTCAGCCCCTCTGTTTCTCGCCCTCTGTTTGAGCCCCTCTGTTTCAGCCCCTCTGTTTCAGCCCCTCTGTTTCAGCCCCTCTGTTTCTCGCCCTCTGTTTCAGCCCCTCTGATACAACACCTCTGTTTCTCGCCCTCTGTTTCAGCCCCTCTGTTTCTCGCCCTCTGTTTCAGCCCCTCTGATTCCGCCCCTCTGTTTCTCGCCCTCTGTATCAGCCCCTCTGTTTCTCGCCCTCTGTTTCAGCCCGTCTGTTTCTCGCCCTCTGTTTCAGCCCCTCTGTTTCAGCCCCTCTGTTTCTCGCCCTCTGTTTCAGCCCCTCTGATTCAGCCCCTCTGTTTCTCGCCCTCTGTTTCAGCCCCTCTGTTTCAGCCCCTCTGTTTCAGCCCCTCTGATTCCGCCCCGCTGTTTCTCGCCCTCTGTTTCAGCCCCTCTGTTTCTCGCCCTCTGTTTCAGCCCCTCTGTTTCTTCCCCTCTGTTTCAGCCCCTCTGTTTCTCGCCCTCTGTTTCAGCCCCTCTGTTTCAGCCCCTCTGATTCAGCCCCTCTGTTTCAGCCCCTCTGATTCAGCCACTCTGTTTCAGCCCCTCTGATTCAGCCCCTCTGTTTCAGCCCCTCTGATTCAGCCCCTCTGTTTCACGCCCTCTGTTTCAGCTCCTCTGTTTCAGCCCCTCTGTTTCAGCCCCTCTGTTTCTCACCCTCTGTTTCAGCCCCTCTGATTCAGCCCCTCTGATTCAGCCCCTCTGTTTCCCGCCCCTCTGTTGCAGCCCCTCTGTTTCACGCCCCGTGTTTCAGCCCCTCTGTTTCTTGCCCTCTGTTTCAGACCCTCTGTTTCTCGCCCTCTGTTTCAGCCCCTCTGTTTCAGCCCCTCTGTTTCAGTCCCTCTGTTTCTCGCCCTCTGTTTCAGCTCCTCTGTTTCAGCCCCTCTGTTTAAGCCCCTCTGTTTCTCGCCCTCTGTTTCAGCCGCTCTGTTGCTCGCACTCTGTTTCAGCCCCTCTGATTTAGCCCCTCTGTTTCAGCCCCTCTGTTTCAGCCCCTCTGTTTCTCGCCCTCTGTTTCAGCCCCACTGTTTCGTGGTCTCTGTTTCAGCCCCTCTGTTTCAGCCCCTCTGAATCAGCCCCTCTGTTTCAGCCCCTCTGAATCAGCCCCTCTGATTCAGTCCCTCTGTTTCAGCCTCTCTGTTTCAGCCCCTCTCTTTCTCGCCCTCTGTTTCAGCCCCTCTAATTCTCGCCCTCTGTTTCAGCCCCTATGATTCAGCCCCTCTGTTTCTCGCCCTCTGTTTCAGCCCCTCTGTTTCTCGCCCTCTGTTTCAGCCCCTCTGTTTCTCGCCCTCGGTCTCAGCCCCTCTGATTCAGCCCCTCTGTTTCAGCCCCTCTGTTTCTCGCCTTCTGTTTCAGCCCCTCTGTTTCTAGCCCTCTGTTTCAGCACCTCTATTTCTCGCCCTCTGTTTCAGCCCCACTGTTTCAGCCCCTCTGTTTCTCGCCTTCTGTTTCAGCCCCTCTGTTTCTCGCCCTCTGTTTCAGCCCCTCTATTTCTCGCCCTCTGTTTCAGCCCCTCTGATTCAGCCCCTCTGTTTCAGCCCCTCTGAATCAGCACCTCTGATTCAGCCCCTCTGTTTCAGCCCGTCTGTTTTTCGCCCTCTGTTTCAGCGCCTCTGTTTCTCGCCCTCTGTTTCAGCCCCTCTGTTTCAGCCCCTCTGTTTCTCGCCCTCTGTTTCAGCCCCTCTGTTTCTCGCCCTCTGTTTCAGACTCTCTGATTCAGCACCTCTGTTTCTCGCCCTCTGTTTCAGCCCCTCTGTTTCTCGCCCTCTGTTTCAGCCCCACTGTTCCTTGCCGTCTGTTTCAGCCCCTCTGATTCTCGCCCTCGGTTTCAGCCCCTCTGTTTCAGCCCCTCTGTTTCAGCCCCACTGTTTCTCGCCCTCTGTTTCAGCCCCTCTGTTTCTCGCCCTCTGTTTCAGCCCCTCTGTTTCTCGCTCTCTGTTTCAGCCACTCTGTTTCAGCCCCTCTGATTCAGCCCCTCTGATTCAGCCCCTCTGTTTCTCGCCCACTGTTTCAGCCCCTCTGTATCGCGCTCTCTGTTTCAGCCCCTCTGTTTCTCGCCCTCTGTTTCAGCCACTCTGTTTCAGCCCCTCTGTTTCAGCCCCTCTGTTTCAGCCCCACTGTTTCTCGCCCTCTGTTTCAGCCCCTCTGTTTCAGCCCCTCTGTTTCTCGCCCTCTGTTTCAGCCCCTCTGTTTCAGCCCCTCTGTTTCAGCCCCTCTGTTTCTCGCCCTCTGTTTCAGCCCCTCTGTTTCTTGCCCTCTGTTTCAGCCACTCTGTTTCATCCCCTTTGTTTCTCGCCCTCTGTTTCTCGGCCTCTGTTTCAGCCCCTCCATTTCTTCCCCTCTGTTTCAGCCCCTCTGTTTCTCGCCCTCTGTTTCAGCCCCTCTGTTTCTCGCCCTCTGTTTCAGCCCCACTGTTTCAGCCCCTCTGATTCAGCCCCTCTGATTCAGCCCCTCTGTTTCTTGCACTCTGTTTCAGCCCCTCTGTTTCGCGCTCTCTGTTTCAGCCCCTCTGTTTCTCGCCCTCTGTTTCAGCCCCTCTGTTTCAGCCCCTCTGTTTCAGCCCCTCTGTTTCAGCCCCTCTGTTTCTCGCCCTCTGTTTCAGCCCCTCTGATACAACACCTCTGTTTCTCGCCCTCTGTTTCAGCCCCTCTGTTTCTCGCCCTCTGTTTCAGCCCCTCTGATTCCGCCCCTCTGTTTCTCGCCCTCTGTATCAGCCCCTCTGTTTCTCGCCCTCTGTTTCAGCCCGTCTGTTTCTCGCCCTCTGTTTCAGCCCCTCTGTTTCAGCCCCTCTGTTTCTCGCCCTCTGTTTCAGCCCCTCTGATTCAGCCCCTCTGTTTCTCGCCCTCTGTTTCAGCCCCTCTGTTTCAGCCCCTCTGTTTCAGCCCCTCTGATTCCGCCCCGCTGTTTCTCGCCCTCTGTTTCAGCCCCTCTGTTTCTCGCCCTCTGTTTCAGCCCCTCTGTTTCTTCCCCTCTGTTTCAGCCCCTCTGTTTCTCGCCCTCTGTTTCAGCCCCTCTGTTTCAGCCCCTCTGATTCAGCCCCTCTGTTTCAGCCCCTCTGATTCAGCCCCTCTGTTTCAGCCCCTCTGATTCAGCCCCTCTGTTTCAGCCCCTCTGATTCAGCCCCTCTGTTTCACGCCCTCTGTTTCAGCCCCTCTGTTTCAGCCCCTCTGTTTCAGCCCCTCTGTTTCTCACCCTCTGTTTCAGCCCCTCTGATTCAGCCCCTCTGATTCAGCCCCTCTGTTTCCCGCCCCTCTGTTTCAGCCCCTCTGTTTCACGCCCCGTGTTTCAGCCCCTCTGTTTCTTGCCCTCTGTTTCAGACCCTCTGTTTCTCGCCCTCTGTTTCAGCCCCTCTGTTTCAGCCCCTCTGTTTCAGTCCCTCTGTTTCTCGCCCTCTGTTTCAGCTCCTCTGTTTCAGCCCCTCTGTTTAAGCCCCTCTGTTTCTCGCCCTCTGTTTCAGCCGCTCTGTTGCTCGCACTCTGTTTCAGCCCCTCTGATTTAGCCCCTCTGTTTCAGCCCCTCTGTTTCAGCCCCTCTGTTTCTCGCCCTCTGTTTCAGCCCCACTGTTTCGTGGTCTCTGTTTCAGCCCCTCTGTTTCAGCCCCTCTGAATCAGCCCCTCTGTTTCAGCCCCTCTGAATCAGCCCCTCTGATTCAGTCCCTCTGTTTCAGCCTCTCTGTTTCAGCCCCTCTCTTTCTCGCCCTCTGTTTCAGCCCCTCTAATTCTCGCCCTCTGTTTCAGCCCCTATGATTCAGCCCCTCTGTTTCTCGCCCTCTGTTTCAGCCCCTCTGTTTCTCGCCCTCTGTTTCAGCCCCTCTGTTTCTCGCCCTCGGTCTCAGCCCCTCTGATTCAGCCCCTCTGTTTCAGCCCCTCTGTTTCTCGCCTTCTGTTTCAGCCCCTCTGTTTCTAGCCCTCTGTTTCAGCCCCACTATTTCTCGCCCTCTGTTTCAGCCCCACTGTTTCAGCCCCTCTGTTTCTCGCCTTCTGTTTCAGCCCCTCTGTTTCTCGCCCTCTGTTTCAGCTCCTCTATTTCTCGCCCTCTGTTTCAGCCCCTCTGATTCAGCCCCTCTGTTTCAGCCCCTCTGAATCAGCACCTCTGATTCAGCCCCTCTGTTTCAGCCCGTCTGTTTTTCGCCCTCTGTTTCAGCGCCTCTGTTTCTCGCCCTCTGTTTCAGCCCCTCTGTTTCAGCCCCTCTGTTTCTCGCCCTCTGTTTCAGCCCCTCTGTTTCTCGCCCTCTGTTTCAGACTCTCTGATTCAGCACCTCTGTTTCTCGCCCTCTGTTTCAGCCCCTCTGTTTCTCGCCCTCTGTTTCAGCCCCACTGTTCCTTGCCGTCTGTTTCAGCCCCTCTGATTCTCGCCCTCGGTTTCAGCCCCTCTGTTTCAGCCCCTCTGTTTCAGCCCCACTGTTTCTCGCCCTCTGTTTCAGCCCCTCTGTTTCTCGCCCTCTGTTTCAGCCCCTCTGTTTCTCGCTCTCTGTTTCAGCCACTCTGTTTCAGCCCCTCTGATTCAGCCCCTCTGATTCAGCCCCTCTGTTTCTCGCCCACTGTTTCAGCCCCTCTGTTTCGCGCTCTCTGTTTCAGCCCCTCTGTTTCTCGCCCTCTGTTTCAGCCACTCTGTTTCAGCCCCTCTGTTTCAGCCCCTCTGTTTCAGCCCCACTGTTTCTCGCCCTCTGTTTTGCCCCTCTGTTTCAGCCCCTCTGTTTCTCGCCCTCTGTTTCAGCCCCTCTGTTTCAGCCCCTCTGTTTCAGCCCCTCTGTTTCTCGCCCTCTGTTTCAGCCCCTCTGTTTCTTGCCCTCTGTTTCAGCCACTCTGTTTCATCCCCTTTGTTTCTCGCCCTCTGTTTCTCGGCCTCTGTTTCAGCCCCTCCATTTCTTCCCCTCTGTTTCAGCCCCTCTGTTTCTCGCCCTCTGTTTCAGCCCCTCTGTTTCTCGCCCTCTGTTTCAGCCCCACTGTTTCAGCCCCTCTGATTCAGCCCCTCTGATTCAGCCCCTCTGTTTCTTGCACTCTGTTTCAGCCCCTCTGTTTCGCGCTCTCTGTTTCAGCCCCTCTGTTTCTCGCCCTCTGTTTGAGCCCCTCTGTTTCAGCCCCTCTGTTTCAGCCCCTCTGTTTCAGCCCCTCTGTTTCTCGCCCTCTGTTTCAGCCCCTCTGATACAACACCTCTGTTTCTCGCCCTCTGTTTCAGCCCCTCTGTTTCTCGCCCTCTGTTTCAGCCCCTCTGATTCCGCCCCTCTGTTTCTCGCCCTCTGTATCAGCCCCTCTGTTTCTTGCCCTCTGTTTCAGCCCGTCTGTTTCTCGCCCTCTGTTTCAGCCCCTCTGTTTCAGCCCCTCTGTTTCTCGCCCTCTGTTTCAGCCCCTCTGATTCAGCCCCTCTGTTTCTCGCCCTCTGTTTCAGCCCCTCTGTTTCAGCCCCTCTGTTTCAGCCCCTCTGATTCCGCCCCGCTGTTTCTCGCCCTCTGTTTCAGCCCCTCTGTTTCTCGCCCTCTGTTTCAGCCCCCTCTGTTTCTTCCCCTCTGTTTCAGCCACTCTGTTTCTCGCCCTCTGTTTCAGCCCCTCTGTTTCAGCCCCTCTGATTCAGCCCCTCTGTTTCAGCCCCTCTGATTCAGCCCCTCTGTTTCAGCCCCTCTGATTCAGCCCCTCTGTTTCAGCCCCTCTGATTCAGCCCCTCTGTTTCACGCCCTCTGTTTCAGCCCCTCTGTTTCAGCCCCTCTGTTTCAGCCCCTCTGTTTCTCACCCTCTGTTTCAGCCCCTCTGATTCAGCCCCTCTGATTCAGCCCCTCTGTTTCCCGCCCCTCTGTTTCAGCCCCTCTGTTTCACGCCCCGTGTTTCAGCCCCTCTGTTTCTTGCCCTCTGTTTCAGACCCTCTGTTTCTCGCCCTCTGTTTCAGCCCCTCTGTTTCAGCCCCTCTGTTTCAGTCCCTCTGTTTCTCGCCCTCTGTTTCAGCTCCTCTGTTTCAGCCCCTCTGTTTAAGCCCCTCTGTTTCTCGCCCTCTGTTTCAGCCGCTCTGTTGCTCGCACTCTGTTTCAGCCCCTCTGATTTAGCCCCTCTGTTTCAGCCCCTCTGTTTCAGCCCCTCTGTTTCTCGCCCTCTGTTTCAGCCCCACTGTTTCGTGGTCTCTGTTTCAGCCCCTCTGTTTCAGCCCCTCTGAATCAGCCCCTCTGTTTCAGCCCCTCTGAATCAGCCCCTCTGATTCAGTCCCTCTGTTTCAGCCTCTCTGTTTCAGCCCCTCTCTTTCTCGCCCTCTGTTTCAGCCCCTCTAATTCTCGCCCTCTGTTTCAGCCCCTATGATTCAGCCCCTCTGTTTCTCGCCCTCTGTTTCAGCCCCTCTGTTTCTCGCCCTCTGTTTCAGCCCCTCTGTTTCTCGCCCTCGGTCTCAGCCCCTCTGATTCAGCCCCTCTGTTTCAGCCCCTCTGTTTCTCGCCTTCTGTTTCAGCCCCTCTGTTTCTAGCCCTCTGTTTCAGCCCCTCTATTTCTCGCCCTCTGTTTCAGCCCCTCTGTTTCAGCCCCTCTGTTTCTCGCCTTCTGTTTCAGCCCCTCTGTTTCTCGCCCTCTGTTTCAGCCCCTCTATTTCTCGCCCTCTGTTTCAGCCCCTCTGATTCAGCCCCTCTGTTTCAGCCCCTCTGAATCAGCACCTCTGATTCAGCCCCTCTGTTTCAGCCCGTCTGTTTTTCGCCCTCTGTTTCAGCGCCTCTGTTTCTCGCCCTCTGTTTCAGCCCCTCTGTTTCAGCCCCTCTGTTTCTCGCCCTCTGTTTCAGCCCCTCTGTTTCTCGCCGTCTGTTTCAGACTCTCTGATTCAGCACCTCTGTTTCTCGCCCTCTGTTTCAGCCCCTCTGTTTCTCGCCCTCTGTTTCAGCCCCACTGTTCCTTGCCGTCTGTTTCAGCCCCTCTGATTCTCGCCCTCGGTTTCAGCCCCTCTGTTTCAGCCCCTCTGTTTCAGCCCCACTGTTTCTCGCCCTCTGTTTCAGCCCCTCTGTTTCTCGCCCTCTGTTTCAGCCCCTCTGTTTCAGCCCCTCTGTTTCTCGCCCTCTGTTTCAGCCACTCTGTTTCAGCCCCTCTGATTCAGCCCCTCTGATTCAGCCCCTCTGTTTCTCGCCCACTGTTTCAGCCCCTCTGTTTCGCGCTCTCTGTTTCTGCCCCTCTGTTTCTCGCCCTCTGTTTCAGCCACTCTGTTTCAGCCCCTCTGTTTCAGCCCCTCTGTTTCAGCCCCTCTGTTTCTCGCCCTCTGTTTCAGCCCCTCTGTTTCAGCCCCTCTGTTTCTCGCCCTCTGTTTCAGCCCCTCTGTTTCAGCCGCTCTGATTCAGCCCCTCTGTTTCAGCCCCACTGAATCAGCACCTGTGATTCAGCCCCTCTATTTCAGCCCCTCTGTTTTTCGCCCTCTGTTTCAGCCCCTCTGTTTCTCGCCCTCTGTTTCAGCCCCTCTGTTTCAGCCCCTCTGTTTCTCGCCCTCTGTTTCAGCCCCTCTGTTTCAGCCCCTCTGTTTCTCGCCCTCTGTTTCAGCCTCTCTGATTCAGCACCTCAGTTTCTCGCCCTCTGTTTCAGCCCCTCTGTTTCTCGCCCTCTGTTTCAGCCCCTCTGTTTCTTGCCGTCTGTTTCAGCCCCTCTGTTTCTCGCGCTCGGTTTCAGCCCCTCTGTTTCAGCCCCTCTGTTTCAGCCCCTCTGTTTCTCGCCCTCTGTTTCAACCCCTCTGTTTCTCGCCCTCTGTTTCAGCCCCTCTGTTTCAGCCCCTCTGATTTAGCCCCTCTGATTCAGCCCCTCTGTTTCTCGCCCACTGTTTCAGCCCCTCTGTTTCGCGCTCTCTGTTTCAGCCCCTCTGTTTCTCGCCCTCTGTTTCAGCCCCTCTGTTTCAGCCCCTCTGTTTCAGCCCCTCTCTTTCAGCCCCTCTGTTTCTCGCCCTCTGTTTCAGCCCCTCTGTTTCAGCCCCTCTGTTTCTCGCCCTCTGTTTCAGCCCCTCTGTTTCAGCCCCTCTGATTCAGCCCCTCTGCTTCTCGCCCTCTGTTTCAGCCCCTCTGTTTCAGCCCCTCTGTCTCAGCCGCTCTGATTCCTCCCCTCTGTTTCTCGCCCTCTGTTTCAGCCCCTCTGTTTCTCGCCCTCTGTTTCAGCCCCTCTGTTTCAGCCCGTCTGTTTCAGCCCCTCTGTTTCTCGCCCTCTGTTTCTCGCCCTCTGTTTCAGCCCCTCCATTTCTTCCCCTCTGTTTCAGCCCCTCTGTTTCTCGCCCTCTGTTTCAGCCCCTCTGTTTCTCGCCCTCTGTTTCAGCCCCACTGTTTCAGCCCCGCTGATTCAGCCCCTCTGATTCAGCCCCTCTGTTTCTCGCCCTCTGTTTCAGCCCCTCTGTTTCGCTCTCTCTGTTTCAGCCCCTCTGTTTCTCGCCCTCTGTTTGAGCCCCTCTGTTTCAGCCCCTCTGTTTCAGCCCCTCTGTTTCAGCCCCTGTTTCTCGCCCTCTGTTTCAGCCCCTCTGATTCAGCCCCTCTGTTTCTCGCCCTCTGTTTCAGCCCCTCTGTTTCTCGCCCTCTGTTTCAGCCCCTCTGATTCCGCCCCTCCGTTTCTCGCCCTCTGTTTCAGCCCCTCTGTTTATCGCCCTCTGTTTCAGCCCGTCTGATTCTCGCCCTCTGTTTCAGCCCCTCTGTTTCAGCCCCTCTGTTTCAGCCCCTCTGTTTCTCGCCCTCTGTTTCAGCCCCTCTGATTCAGCCCCTCTGTTTCTCGCCCTCTGTTTCAGCCCCTCTGGTTCAGCCCCTCTGTTTCAGCCCCTCTGATTCCGCCCCGCTGTTTCTCGCCCTCTGTTTCAGCCCCTCTGTTTCTGGCCCTCTGTTTCAGCCCCTCTGCTTCTCGCCCTCTGTTTCAGCCCCTCTGTTTCAGCCCCTCTGTTTCAGCCCCTCTGTTTTTCGCCCTCTGTTTCTCGCCCTCTGTTTCAGCCCCTCCGTTTCTTCCCCTCTGTTTCAGCCCCACTGTTTCAACCCCTCTGATTCAGCCCCTCTGTTTCAGCCCCTCTGATTCAGCCCCTCTGTTTCAGCCCCTCTGATTCAGCCCCTCTGTTTCAGCCCCTCTGATTCAGCCCCTCTGTTTCTCGCCCTCTGTTTCAGCCCCTCTGTTTCAGCCCCTCTGTTTCTCACCCTCTGTTTCAGCCCGTCTGATTCAGCCCCTCTGATTCAGCCCCTCGGTTTCCCGCCCCTCTGTTTCAGCCCCTCTGTTTCACGCCCCGTGTTTCAGCCCCTCTGTTTCTTGCCCTCTGTTTCAGCCCCTCTGTTTCTCGCCCTCTGTTTCAGCCCCTCTGTTTCAGCCCCTCTGTTTCAGTCCCTCTGTTTCTCGCCCTCTGTTTCAGCCCCTCTGTTTCTCGCCCTCTATTTCAGCCCCTCTGTTTCAGCCCCTCGGTTTCTCGCCCTCTGTTTCAGCCCCTCTGTTTCTCGCCCTCTGTTTCAGCCCCTCTGTTTCAGCCCCTCTGTTTCTCGCCCTCTATTTCAGCCCCTCTGTTTCTCGCCCTCTGTTTCAGCCCCTCTGATACAGCCCCTCTGTTTCAGCCCCTCTGATTCAGCCCCTCTGTTTCAGCCCCTCTGTTTCAGCCCCTCTGTTTCAGCCCCTCTGTTTCTCGCCCTCTGTTTCTCCCCCTCTGTTTCTCGCCCTCTGTTTCGGCCCCTCTGTTTTTCGCCCTCTGTATCAGCCCCTCTGTTTCTCGCCCTCTGTTTCTCCCCCTCTGTTTCTTGCCCTCTGTTTCGGCCCCTCTGTTTTTCGCCTTCTGTTTCAGCCCCTCTGTTTCTCGCCCTCTGTTTCAGGCTCTCTGTTTCAGCCTGTCTGTTTCAGCCCCTCTGTTTCAGCCCCTCTGTTTCTCGCCCTCTGTTTCTCGCCCGCAGTTTCAGCCCCTCTGTTTCTCGCCCTCTGTTTCAGCCGCTCTGTTTCTTGCGCCCTCTGTTTCAGCCACTCTGTTTCATCCCCTTTGTTTCTCGCCCTCTGTTTCTCGGCCTCTGTTTCAGCCCCTCCATTTCTTCCCCTCTGTTTCTCGCCCTCTGTTTCAGCCCCTCTGTTTCTCGGCCTCTGTTTCAGCCCCTCTGTTTCAGCCCCTCTGTTTCAGCCCCTCTGTTTCAGCCCCTCTGTTTCTCGCCCTCTGTTTCAAGCCCTCTGTTTCTAGCCCTCTGTTTCAGCCCCTCTGTTTCAGCCCCTCTGATTCAGCCCCTCTGTTTCAGCCCCTCTGTTTCTCGCCCTCGGTTTCAGCCCCTCTGTTTCAGCCCCTCTGTTTCAGCCCCTCTGTTTCTCGCCCTCTGTTTCAGCCCCTCTGTTTCTCGCCCTCTGTTTCAGCCCCTCTGTTTCAGCCCCTCTGTTTCAGCCCCTTTGTTTCTCGCCCTCTGTTTCTCGCCCTCTGTTTCAGCCCCTCCATTTCTTCCCCTCTGTTTCAGCCCCTCTGTTTCTCGCCCTCTGTTTCAGCCCCACTGTTTCAGCCCCTCTGATTCAGCCCCTCTGATTCAGCCCCTCTGTTTCTCGCCCTCTGTTTCAGCCCCTCTTTTTCGCGCTCTCTGTTTCAGCCCCTCTGTTTCTCGCCATCTGTTTGAGCCCCTCTGTTTCAGCCCCTCTGTTTCACGCCCTCTGTTTCAGCCCCTCTGATTCAGCCCCTCTGTTTCTCGCCCTCTGTTTCAGCCCCTCTGTTTCTCGCCCTCGGTCTCAGCCCCTCTGATTCAGCCCCTCTGTTTCAGCCCCTCTGTTTCTCGACTTCTGTTTCAGCCCCTCTGTTTCTCGCCCTCTGTTTCAGCCCCTCTATTTCTCGCCCTGTGTTTCAGCCCCTCTGTTTCAGCCCCTCTGTTTCTCGCCTTCTGTTTCAGACCCTCTGTTTCTCGCCCTTTGTTTCAGCCCCTCTATTTCTCGCCCTCTGTTTCAGCCCCTCTGATTCAGCCCCTCTGTTTCAGCCCCTCTGAATCAGCACCTGTGATTCAGCCCCTCTATTTCAGCCCCTCTGATTTTCGCCCTCTGTTTCAGCCCCTCTGTTTCTCGCCCTCTGTTTCAGCCCCTCTATTTCAGCCCCTCTGTTTCTCGCCCTCTGTTTCAGCCCCTCTGTTTCAGCCCCTCTGTTTCTCGCCCTCTGTTTCAGCCTCTCTGATTCAGCACCTCAGTTTCTCGCCCTCTGTTTCAGCCCCTCTGTTTCTCGCCCTCTGTTTCAGCCCCTCTGTTTCTTGCCGTCTGTTTCAGCCCCTCTGTTTCTCGCCCTCGGCTTCAGCCCCTCTGTTTCTCGCCCTCTGTTTCAGCCCCTCTGTTTCAGCCCCTCTGATTCAGCCCCTCTGATTCAGCCCCTCTGTTTCTCGCCCTCTGTTTCAGCCCCTCTGATTCAGCCCCTCTGTTTCAGCCCCTCTGTTTCAGCCCCTCTGATTCAGCCCCTCTGTTTCAGCCCCTCTGTTTCTCGCCCTCTGTTTCAGCCCCTCTGTTTCAGCCCCTCTGTTTCAGCCCCTCTCTTTCAGCCCCTCTGTTTCTCGCCCTCTGTTTCAACCCCTCTGTTTCAGCCCCTCTGTTTCTCGCCCTCTGTTTCAGCCCCTCTGTTTCAGCCCCTCTGATTCAGCCCCTCTGCTTCTCGCCCTCTGTTTCAGCCCCTCTGTTTCAACCCCTCTGTCTCAGCCCCTCTGATTCCTCCCCTCTGTTTCTCGCCCTCTGTTTCAGCCCCTCTGTTTCTCGCCGTCTGTTTCAGCCCCTCTGTTTCAGCCCCTCTGTTTCAGCCCCTCTGTTTCTCGCCCTCTGTTTCTCGCCCTCTGTTTCAGCCCCTCCATTTCTTCCCCTCTGTTTCAGCCCCTCTGTTTCTCGCCCTCTGTTTCAGCCCCTCTGTTTCTCGCCCTCTGTTTCAGCCCCACTGTTTCAGCCCCGCTGATTCAGCCCCTCTGATTCAGCCCCTCTGTTTCTCGCCCTCTGTTTCAGCCCCTCTGTTTCGCTCTCTCTGTTTCAGCCCCTCTGTTTCTCGCCCTCTGTTTGAGCCCCTCTGTTTCAGCCCCTCTGTTTCAGCCCCTCTGTTTCAGCCCCTGTTTCTCGCCCTCTGTTTCAGCCCCTCTGATTCAGCCCCTCTGTTTCTCGCCCTCTGTTTCAGGCGCTCTGTTTCTCGCCCTCTGTTTCAGCCCCTCTGATTCTGCCCCTCCGTTTCTCGCCCTCTGTTTCAGCCCCTCTGTTTCTCGCCCTCTGTTTCAGCCCGTCTGATTCTCGCCCTCTGTTTCAGCCCCTCTGTTTCAGCCCCTCTGTTTCAGCCCCTCTGTTTCTCGCCCTCTGTTTCAGCCCCTCTGATTCAGCCCCTCTGTTTCTCGCCCTCTGTTTCAGCCCCTCTGGTTCAGCCCCTCTGTTTCAGCCCCTCTGATTCCGCCCCGCTGTTTCTCGCCCTCTGTTTCAGCCCCTCTGTTTCTCGCCCTCTGTTTCAGCCCCTCTGTTTCTCGCCCTCTGTTTCAGCCCCTCTGTTTCAGCCCCTCTGTTTCAGCCCCTCTGTTTTTCGCCCTCTGTTTCTCGCCCTCTGTTTCAGCCCCTCCGTTTCTTCCCCTCTGTTTCAGCCCCTCTGTTTCAGCCCCTCTGATTCAGCCCCTCTGTTTCAGCCCCTCTGATTCAGCCCCTCTGTTTCAGCCCCTCTGATTCAGCCCCTCTGTTTCAGCCCCTCTGATTCAGCCCCTCTGTTTCTCGCCCTCTGTTTCAGCCCCTCTGTTTCAGCCCCTCTGTTTCTCACCCTCTGTATCAGCCCGTCTGATTCAGCCCCTCTGATTCAGCCCCTCGGTTTCCCGCCCCTCTGTTTCAGCCCCTCTGTTTCACGCCCCGTGTTTCAGCCCCTCTGTTTCTTGCCCTCTGTTTCAGCCCCTCTGTTTCTCGCCCTCTGTTTCAGCCCCTCTGTTTCAGCCCCTCTGTTTCAGTCCCTCTGTTGCTCGCCCTCTGTTTCAGCCCCTCTGTTTCTCGCCGTCTATTTCAGCCCCTCTGTTTCAGCCCCTCGGTTTCTCGCCCTCTGTTTCAGCCCCTCTGTTTCTCGCCCTCTGTTTCAGCCCCTCTGTTTCTCGCCCTCTGTTTCAGCCCCTCTGTTTCAGCCCCTCTGTTTCTCGCCCTCTATTTCAGCCCCTCTGTTTCTCGCCCTCTGTTTCAGCCCCTCTGTTTCAGCCCCTCTGATTCAGCCCCTCTGTTTCAGCCCCTCTGTTTCAGCCCCTCTGTTTCAGCCCCTCTGTTTCTCGCCCTCTGTTTCTCCCCCTCTGTTTCTCGCCCTCTGTTTCGGCCCCTCTGTTTTTCGCCCTCTGTATCAGCCCCTCTGTTTCTCGCCCTCTGTTTCTCCCCCTCTGTTTCTCGCCCTCTGTTTCGGCCCCTCTGTTTTTCGCCTTCTGTTTCAGCCCCTCTGTTTCTCGCCCTCTGTTTCAGGCTCTCTGTTTCAGCCTGTCTGTTTCAGCCCCTCTGTTTCAGCCCCTCTGTTTCTCGCCCTCTGTTTCTCGCCCGCAGTTTCAGCCCCTCTGTTTCTCGCCCTCTGTTTCAGCAGCTCTGTTTCAGCCCCTCTGATACAGCCCCTCTGATTCGGCCCCTCTGTTTCAGCCCCTCTGTTTCAGCCCCTCTGTTTCAGCCCCTCTGTTTCTCGCCCTCTGTTTCAGCCCCTCTGTTTCTCGGCCTCTGTTTCAGCCCCTCTGTTTCAGCCCCTCTGTTTCAGCCCCTCTGTTTCTCGCCCTCTGTTTCTAGCCCTCTGTTTCTAGCCCTCTGTTTCAGCCCCTCTGTTTCAGCCCCTCTGATTCAGCCCCTCTGTTTCAGCCCCTCTGTTTCTCGCCCTCGGTTTCAGCCCCTCTGTTTCAGCCCCTCTGTTTCTCGCCCTCTGTTTCAGCCCCTCTGTTTCTCGCCCTCTGTTTCAGCCCCTCTGTTTCAGCCCCTCTGTTTCAGCCCCTCTGTTTCTCGCCCTCTGTTTCTCGCCCTCTGTTTCAGCCCCTCCATTTCTTCCCCGCTGTTTCAGCCCCTCTGTTTCTCGCCCTCTGTTTCAGCCCCACTGTTTCAGCCCCTCTGATTCAGCCCCTCTGATTCAGCCCCTCTGTTTCTCGCCCTCTGTTTCAGCCCCTCTTTTTCGCGCCCTCTGTTTCAGCCCCTCTGTTTCTCGCCATCTGTTTGAGCCCCTCTGTTTCAGCCCCTCTGTTTCACGCCCTCTGTTTCAGCCCCTCTGATTCAGCCCCTCTGTTTCTCGCCCTCTGTTTCAGCCCCTCTGTTTCTCGCCCTCGGTCTCAGCCCCTCTGATTCAGCCCCTCTGTTTCAGCCCCTCTGTTTCTCGCCTTCTGTTTCAGCCCCTCTGCTTCTCGCCCTCTGTTTCAGCCCCTCTATTTCTCGCCCTGTGTTTCAGCCCCTCTGTTTCAGCCCCTCTGTTTCTCGCCTTCTGTTTCAGACCCTCTGTTTCTCGCCCTTTGTTTCAGCCCCTCTATTTCTCGCCCTCTGTTTCAGCCCCTCTGATTCAGCCCCTCTGTTTCAGCCCCTCTGAATCAGCACCTGTGATTCAGCCCCTCTATTTCAGCCCCTCTGTTTTTCGCCCTCTGTTTCAGCCCCTCTGTTTCTCGCCCTCTGTTTCAGCCCCTCTGTTTCAGCCCCTCTGTTTCTCGCACTCTGTTTCAGCCCCTCTGTTTCAGCCCCTCTGTTTCTCGACCTCTGTTTCAGCCTCTCTGATTCAGCACCTCAGTTTCTCGCCCTCTGTTTCAGCCCCTCTGTTTCTCGCACTCTGTTTCAGCCCCTCTGTTTCTTGCCGTCTGTTTCAGCCCCTCTGTTACTCGCCCTCGGTTTCAGCCCCTCTGTTTCAGCCCCTCTGTTTCAGCCCCTCTGATTCAGCCCCTCTGATTCAGCCCCTCTGTTTCTCGCCCTCTGTTTCAGCCCCTCTGTTTCTCGCCCTCTGTTTCAGCCCCTCTGTTTCAGCCCCTCTGATTCAGCCCCTCTGTTTCAGCCCCTCTGTTTCTCGCCCTCTGTTTCAGCCCCTCTGTTTCAGCCCCTCTGTTTCAGCCCCTCTCTTCCAGCCCCTCTGTTTCTCACCCTCTGTTTCAACCCCTCTGTTTCAGCCCCTCTGTTTCTCGCCCTCTGTTTCAGCCCCTCTGTTTCAGCCCCTCTGATTCAGCCACTCTGCTTCTCGCCCTCTGTTTCAGCCCCTCTGTTTCAGCCCCTCTGTCTCAGCCCCTCTGATTCCTCCCCTCTGTTTCTCGCCCTCTGTTTCAGCCCCTCTGTTTCTCGCCCTCTGTTTCAGCCCCTCTGTTTCAGCCCCTCTGTTTCAGCCCCTCTGTTTCTCGCCCTCTGTTTCTCGCCCTCTGTTTCAGCCCCTCCATTTCTTCCCCTCTGTTTCAGCCCCTCTGTTTCTCGCCCTCTGTTTCAGCCCCTCTGTTTCTCGCCCTCTGTTTCAGCCCCACTGTTTCAGCCCCTCTGATTCAGCCCCTCTGATTCAGCCCCTCTGTTTCTCGCCCTCTGTTTCAGCCCCTCTGTTTCGCTCTCTCTGTTTCAGCCCCTCTGTTTCTTGCCCTCTGTTTGAGCCCCTCTGTTTCAGCCCCTCTGTTTCAGCCCCTCTGTTTCAGCCCCTGTTTCTCGCCCTCTGTTTCAGCCCCTCTGATTCAGCCCCTCTGTTTCTCGGCCTCTGTTTCAGCCCCTCTGTTTCTCGCCCTCTGTTTCAGCCCCTCTGATTCCGCCCCTCCGTTTCTCGCCCTCTGTTTCAGCCCCTCTGTTTCTCGCCCTCTGTTTCAGCCCGTCTGATTCTCGCCCTCTGTTTCAGCCCCTCTGTTTCAGCCCCTCTGTTTCAGCCCCTCTGTTTCTCGCCCTCTGTTTCAGCCCCTCTGATTCAGCCCCTCTGTTTCTCGCCCTCTGTTTCAGCCCCTCTGGTTCAGCCCCTCTGTTTCAGCCCCTCTGATTCCGCCCCGCTGTTTCTCGCCCTCTGTTTCAGCCCCTCTGTTTCTCGCCCTCTGTTTCAGCCCCTCTGTTTGTCGCCCTCTGTTTCAGCCCCTCTGTTTCAGCCCCGCTGTTTCAGCCCCTCTGTTTTTCGACCTCTGTTTCTCGCCCTCTGTTTCAGCCCCTCCGTTTCTTCCCCTCTGTTTCAGCCCCTCTGTTTCAGCCCCTCTGATTCAGCCCCTCTGTTTCAGCCCCTCTGATTCAGCCCCTCTGTTTCAGCCCCTCTGATTCAGCCCCTCTGTTTCAACCCCTCTGATTCAGCCCCTCTGTTTCTCGCCCTCTGTTTCAGTCCCTCTGTTTCAGCCCCTCTGTTTCTCAACCTCTGTTTCAGCCCGTCTGATTCAGCCCCTCTGTTTCAGCCCCTCTGTTTCAGCCCCTCTGTTTCAGCCCCTCTGTTTCAGCCCCTCTGCTTCTCGCCCTCTGTTTCAGCCCCTCTGTTTCTCGGCCTCTGTTTCAGCCCCTCTGTTTCAGCCCCTCTGTTTCAGCCCCTCTGTTTCAGCCCCTCTGTTTCTCGCCCTCTGTTTCTAGCCCTCTGTTTCTAGCCCTCTGTTTCAGCCCCTCTGTTTCTCGCCCTCGGTTTCAGCCCCTCTGTTTCAGCCCCTCTGTTTCAGCCCCTCTGTTTCTCGCCCTCTGTTTCAGCCCCTCTGTTTCTCGCCCTCTGTTTCAGCCCCTCTGTTTCACCACCTCTGTTTCTCGCCCTCTGTTTCAGCCCCTCTGTTTCTCGCCCTCTGTTTCAGCTCCTCTGTTTCAGCCCCTCTGTTTAAGCCCCTCTGTTTCTCGCCCTCTGTTTCAGCCGCTCTGTTTCTCGCCCTCTGTTTCAGCACCTCTGATTTAGCCCCTCTGTTTCAGCCCCTCTGTTTCAGACCCTCTTTTTCTCGCCCTCTGTTTCAGCCCCTCTGTTTCAGCCCCTCTGTTTCTCGCCCTCTGTTTCTGCCCCTCTGTTTCTCACCTTTTGTTTCAGCCCCACTATTTCTCGCCCTGTGTTTCAGCCCCTCTGATTCAGCCCCTCTGATTCAGCCCCTCTGTTTCACCCACTCTGTTTCAGCCCCTCTCTTTCTCGCCCTCTGTTTCAGCCCCTCTAATTCTCGCCCTCTGTTTCAGCCCCTATGATTCAGCCCCTCTGTTTCTCGCCCTCTGTTTCAGCCCCTCTGTTTCTCGCCCTCGGTCTCAGCCCCTCTGATTCAGCCCCTCTGTTTCAGCCCCTCTGTTTCTCGCCTTCTGTTTCAGCCCCTCTGTTTCTCGCCCTCTGTTTCAGACCCTCTATTTCTCGCCCTCTGTTTCAGCCCCTCTGTTTCAGCCCCTCTGTTTCTCGCCTTCTGTTTCAGCCCCTCTTTTTCTCGCCCTCTGTTTCAGCCCCTCTATTTATCGCCCTCTGTTTCAGCCCCTCTGATTCAGCCCCACTGTTTCAGCCCCTCTGATTCAGCCCCTCTGATTCAGCCCCTCTGTTTCTCGCCCACTGTTTCAGCCCCTCTGTTTCGCGCTCTCTGTTTCAGCCCCTCTGTTTCTCGCCCACTGTTTCAGCCCCTCTGTTTCAGCCCCTCTGATACAGCCCCTCTGATTCAGCCCCTCTGATTCAGCCCCTCTGATACAGCCCCTCTGATTCAGCCCCTCTGATTCAGCCCCTCTGTTTCGCGCTCTCTGTTTCAGCCCCTCTGTTTCTCGCCCTTTGTTTGAGCCCCTCTGTTTCAGCCCCTCTGTTTCAGCCCCTCTGTTTCAGCCCCTCTGTTTCTCGCCCTCTGTTTCAGCCCCTCAGATTCAGCCCCTCTGTTTCTCGCCCTCTGTTTCAGCCCCTCTGTTTCTCGCCCTCTGTTTCAGCCCCTCTGATTCCGCCCCTCTGTTTCTCGCCCTCTGTTTCAGCCCCTCTGTTTCTCGCCCTCTGTTTCAGCCCGTCATTTTCTCGCCCTCTGTTTCAGCCCCTCTGTTTCAGCACCTCTGTTTCAGCCCCTCTGTTTCTCGCCCTCTGTTTCAGCCCCTCTGATTCAGCCCCTCAGTTTCTCGCCCTCTGTTTCAGCCCCTCTGTTTCAGCCCCTCTGTTTCAGCCCCTCTGATTCCGCCCCGCTGTTTCTCGCCCTCTGTTTCAGCCCCTCGGTTTCTCGCCCTCTGTTTCAGCCCCTCTGTTTCTCGCCCTCTGTTTCAGCCCGTCTGTTTCAGCCCCTCTGTTTCAGCCCCTCTGTTTCTCGCCCTCTGTTTCTCGCCCTCTGTTTAAGCCCCTCCGTTTCTTCCCCTCTGTTTCAGCCCCTCTGTTTCTCGCCCTCTGTTTCAGCCCCTCTGTTTCTCGCCCTCTGTTTCAGCCCCTCTGTTTCAGCCCCTCTGATTCAGCCCCTCTGATTCAGCCCCTCTGTTTCTCGCCCTCTGTTTCAGCCCCTCTGTTTCGCAATCTCTGTTTCAGCCCCTCTGTTTCTCGCCCTCTGTTTCAGCCCCTCTGTTTCAGCCCCTCTGTTTCAGCCCCTCTGTTTCTCGCCCTCTGTTTCAGCCCCACTGTTTCAGCCCCTCTGATTCAGCCCCTCTGATTCAGCCCCTCTGTTTCTCGCCCTCTGTTTCAGCCCCTCTGTTTCGCTCACTCTGTTTCAGCCCCTCTGTTTCTTGCCCTCTGTTTGAGCCCCTCTGTTTCAGCCCCTCTGTTTCAGCCCCTCTGTTTCAGCCCCTGTTTCTCGCCCTCTGTTTCAGCCCCTCTGATTCAGCCCCTCTGTTTCTCGGCCTCTGTTTCAGCCCCTCTGTTTCTCGCCCTCTGTTTCAGCCCCTCTGATTCCGCCCCTCCGTTTCTCGCCCTCTGTTTCAGCCCCTCTGTTTCTCGCCCTCTGTTTCAGCCCGTCTGATTCTCGCCCTCTGTTTCAGCCCCTCTGTTTCAGCCCCTCTGTTTCAGCCCCTCTGTTTCTCGCCCTCTGTTTCAGCCCCTCTGATTCAGCCCCTCTGTTTCTCGCCCTCTGTTTCAGCCCCTCTGGTTCAGCCCCTCTGTTTCAGCCCCTCTGATTCCGCCCCGCTGTTTCTCGCCCTCTGTTTCAGCCCCTCTGTTTCTCGCCCTCTGTTTCAGCCCCTCTGTTTCTCGCCCTCTGTTTCAGCCCCTCTGTTTCAGCCCCTCTGTTTCAGCCCCTCTGTTTTTCGACCTCTGTTTCTCGCCCTCTGTTTCAGCCCCTCCGTTTCTTCCCCTCTGTTTCAGCCCCTCTGTTTCAGCCCCTCTGATTCAGCCCCTCTGTTTCAGCCCCTCTGATTCAGCCCCTCTGTTTCAGCCCCTCTGATTCAGCCCCTCTGTTTCAGCCCCTCTGATTCAGCCCCTCTGTTTCTCGCCCTCTGTTTCAGTCCCTCTGTTTCTCAACCTCTGTTTCAGCCCGTCTGATTCAGCCCCTCTGTTTCAGCCCCTCTGTTTCAGCCCCTCTGTTTCAGCCCCTCTGTTTCAGCCCCTCTGTTTCTCGCCCTCTGTTTCAGCCCCTCTGTTTCTCGCCCTCGGTTTCAGCCCCTCTGTTTCAGCCCCTCTGTTTCAGCCCCTCTGTTTCTCGCCCTCTGTTTCAGCCCCTCTGTTTCTCGCCCTCTGTTTCAGCCCCTCTGTTTCACCACCTCTGTTTCTCGCCCTCTGTTTCAGCCCCTCTGTTTCTCGCCCTCTGTTTCAGCTCCTCTGTTTCAGCCCCTCTGTTTAAGCCCCTCTGTTTCTCGCTCTCTGTTTCAGCCGCTCTGTTTCTCGCCCTCTGTTTCAGCACCTCTGATTTAGCCCCTCTGTTTCAGCCCCTCTGTTTCAGACCCTCTTTTTCTCGCCCTCTGTTTCAGCCCCTCTGTTTCAGCCCCTCTGTTTCTCGCCCTCTGTTTCTGCCCCTCTGTTTCTCACCTTTTGTTTCAGCCCCACTATTTCTCGCACTGTGTTTCAGCCCCTCTGATTCAGCCCCTCTGATTCAGCCCCTCTGTTTCACCCACTCTGTTTCAGCCCCTCTCTTTCTCGCCCTCTGTTTCAGCCCCTCTAATTCTCGCCCTCTGTTTCAGCCCCTATGATTCAGCCCCTCTGTTTCTCGCCCTCTGTTTCAGCCCCTCTGTTTCTCGCCCTCGGTCTCAGCCCCTCTGATTCAGCCCCTCTGTTTCAGCCCCTCTGTTTCTCGCCTTCTGTTTCAGCCCCTCTGTTTCTCGCCCTCTGTTTCAGACCCTCTATTTCTCGCCCTCTGTTTCAGCCCCTCTGTTTCAGCCCCTCTGTTTCTCGCCTTCTGTTTCAGCCCCTCTTTTTCTCGCCCTCTGTTTCAGCCCCTCTATTTATCGCCCTCTGTTTCAGCCCCTCTGATTCAGCCCCACTGTTTCAGCCCCTCTGATTCAGCCCCTCTGATTCAGCCCCTCTGTTTCTCGCCCACTGTTTCAGCCCCTCTGTTTCGCGCTCTCTGTTTCAGCCCCTCTGTTTCTCGCCCACTGTTTCAGCCCCTCTGTTTCAGCCCCTCTGATACAGCCCCTCTGATTCAGCCCCTCTGATTCAGCCCCTCTGATACAGCCCCTCTGATTCAGCCCCTCTGATTCAGCCCCTCTGTTTCGCGCTCTCTGTTTCAGCCCCTCTGTTTCTCGCCCTTTGTTTGAGCCCCTCTGTTTCAGCCCCTCTGTTTCAGCCCCTCTGTTTCAGCCCCTCTGTTTCTCGCCCTCTGTTTCAGCCCCTCAGATTCAGCCCCTCTGTTTCTCGCCCTCTGTTTCAGCCCCTCTGTTTCTCGCCCTCTGTTTCAGCCCCTCTGATTCCGCCCCTCTGTTTCTCGCCCTCTGTTTCAGCCCCTCTGTTTCTCGCCCTCTGTTTCAGCCCGTCATTTTCTCGCCCTCTGTTTCAGCCCCTCTGTTTCAGCACCTCTGTTTCAGCCCCTCTGTTTCTCGCCCTCTGTTTCAGCCCCTCTGATTCAGCCCCTCAGTTTCTCGCCCTCTGTTTCAGCCCCTCTGTTTCAGCCCCTCTGTTTCAGCCCCTCTGATTCCGCCCCGCTGTTTCTCGCCCTCTGTTTCAGTCCCTCGGTTTCTCGCCCTCTGTTTCTCGCCCTCTGTTTCAGCCCGTCTGTTTCAGCCCCTCTGTTTCAGCCCCTCTGTTTCTCGCCCTCTGTTTCTCGCCCTCTGTTTAAGCCCCTCCGTTTCTTCCCCTCTGTTTCAGCCCCTCTGTTTCTCGCCCTCTGTTTCAGCCCCTCTGTTTCAGCCCCTCTGTTTCAGCCCCTCTGTTTCAGCCCCTCTGATTCAGCCCCTCTGATTCAGCCCCTCTGTTTCTCGCCCTCTGTTTCAGCCCCTCTGTTTCGCAATCTCTGTTTCAGCCCCTCTGTTTCTCGCCCTCTGTTTCAGCCCCTCTGTTTCAGCCCCTCTGATTCAGCCCCTCTGTTTCTCGCCCTCTGTTTCAGCCCCTCTGATTCAGCCCCTCTGTTTCTCGCCCTCTGTTTCAGCCCCTCTGTTTCTCACCCTCTGTTTCAGCCCCTCTGATTCAGCCCCTCTGTTTCTCGACCTCTGTTTCAGCCCCTCTGTTTCTCGCCCTCTATTTCAGCCCCTCTGTTTCTCGCCCTCTGTTTCAGCCCCTCTGATTTAGCGCCTCTGTTTCAGCCCCTCTGTTTCAGCCCCTCTGTTTCTCGCCCTCAGTTTCAGCCCCTCTGTTTCTCGCCCTCTGTTTCAGCCCCTCTGATTCAGCACCTCTGTTTCAGCCCCTCTGATTCAGCCCCTCTGTTTCAGCCCCTCTGATTCAGCCCCTCAGTTTCAGCCCCGCTGTTTCTCGCCCTCTGTTTCAGCCCCTCTGTTTCTCGCGCACTGTTTCAGCCCCTCTGTTTCTCGCCCTCGGTTTCAGCCCCTCTGCTTCAGACCCTCTGTTTCTCGCCCTCTGTTTCTCGCCCTCTGTTTCAGCCCCTGTGTTTCTCACCCTCTCTTTCAGACCCTCTGTTTTTCGCCCTCTGTTTCAGCCCCTCCATTTCTCGCCCTCTGTTTCAGACCCTCTGTTTCAGCCCCTCTGTTTCAGCCCCTCTGTTTCAGCCCCACTGTTTCTCGCCCTCTGTTTCAGCCCGTCTGTTTCAGTCCCTCTGTTTCAGCCCCTCTGTTTCTCGCCATCTGTTTCTCGCCCGCTGTTCCAGCCCATTTGTTTGTCGCCCTCTGTTTCTCGCCCTCTGTTTCAGCCCCTCCGTTTCAGCCCCTCAGATTCAGCCCCTCTGTTTCTCGCACTCTGTTTCAGCCCCCCTGTTTCAGCCCTTCAGTTTCAGCCCCTCTGTTTCAGCCCCTCTGTTTCTCGCCCTCTGTTTCAGCCCCTGTGTTTCTCGCCCTCTGCTTCAGCCCCTCTGTTTCAGCCCCTCTGTTTCAGCCACTCTAATTCTCGCCCTCTGTTTCGGCCTCTATGATTCAGCCCCTCTGTTTCTCGCCCTCTGTTTCAGCCCCTCTGTTTCTCGCCCTCTGTTTCAGCCCCTCTGTTTCTCGCCCTCGGTTTCAGCCCCTCTGTTTCAGCCCCTCTGTTTCTCGCCCTCTGATTCAGCCCCTCTGTTTCTCGCCCTCTGTTTCAGCCCCTCTGTTTCAGCCGCTCTGATTCAGCCCCTCTGACTCAGCCCCACTGTTTCTCGACCTCTGTTTCAGTCCCTCTGTTTCAGCCCTTCTGTTTCAGCCCCTCTGTTTCAGTCCCTCTGTTTATCGCCCTCTGTTTCAGCCCCTCTGTTACTCGCCCTCTGTTTCAGCCCCTCTGTTTCTCGCCCTCTGTTTCAGCCCCTATGTTTCAGCCCCTCTGTTTCAGCGCCTCTGTTTCAGCCCCTCTGTTTCTCGCCCTCTATTTCAGCCCCTCAGTTTCTCGCACTCTGTTTCAGCCCCTCTGATTTAGCCCCTCTGTTTCAGCCCCTCTGTTTCAGCCCCTCTGATTCAGCCCCTCTGTTTCACCCACTCTGTTTCAGCCCCTCTCTTTCTCGCCCTCTGTTTCAGCCCCTCTAATTCTCGCCCTCTGTTTCAGCCCCTATGATTCAGCCCCTCTGTTTCTCGCCCTCTGTTTCAGCCCCTCTGTTTCTCGCCCTCGGTCTCAGCCCCTCTGATTCAGCCCCTCTGTTTCAGCCCCTCTGTTTCTCGCCTTCTGTTTCAGCCCCTCTGTTTCTCGCCCTCTGTTTCAGACCCTCTATTTCTCGCCCTCTGTTTCAGCCCCTCTGTTTCAGCCCCTCTGTTTCTCGCCTTCTGTTTCAGCCCCTCTGTTTCTCGCCCTCTGTTTCAGCCCCTCTATTTATCGCCCTCTGTTTCAGCCCCTCTGATTCAGCCCCACTGTTTCAGCCCCTCTGATTCAGCCCCTCTGATTCAGCCCCTCTGTTTCTCGCCCACTGTTTCAGCCCCTCTGTTTCGCGCTCTCTGTTTCAGCCCCTCTGTTTCTCGCCCACTGTTTCAGCCCCTCTGTTTCAGCCCCTCTGATACAGCCCCTCTGATTCAGCCCCTCTGATTCAGCCCCTCTGATACAGCCCCTCTGATTCAGCCCCTCTGATTCAGCCCCTCTGTTTCGCGCTCTCTGTTTCAGCCCCTCTGTTTCTCGCCCTTTGTTTGAGCCCCTCTGTTTCAGCCCCTCTGTTTCAGCCCCTCTGTTTCAGCCCCTCTGTTTCTCGCCCTCTGTTTCAGCCCCTCAGATTCAGCCCCTCTGTTTCTCGCCCTCTGTTTCAGCCCCTCTGTTTCTCGCCCTCTGTTTCAGCCCCTCTGATTCCGCCCCTCTGTTTCTCGCCCTCTGTTTCAGCCCCTCTGTTTCTCGCCCTCTGTTTCAGCCCGTCATTTTCTCGCCCTCTGTTTCAGCCCCTCTGTTTCAGCACCTCTGTTTCAGCCCCTCTGTTTCTCGCCCTCTGTTTCAGCCCCTCTGATTCAGCCCCTCAGTTTCTCGCCCTCTGTTTCAGCCCCTCTGTTTCAGCCCCTCTGTTTCAGCCCCTCTGATTCCGCCCCGCTGTTTCTCGCCCTCTGTTTCAGCCCCTCGGTTTCTCGCCCTCTGTTTCAGCCCCTCTGTTTCTCGCCCTCTGTTTCAGCCCGTCTGTTTCAGCCCCTCTGTTTCAGCCCCTCTGTTTCTCGCCCTCTGTTTCTCGCCCTCTGTTTAAGCCCCTCCGTTTCTTCCCCTCTGTTTCAGCCCCTCTGTTTCTCGCCCTCTGTTTCAGCCCCTCTGTTTCTCGCCCTCTGTTTCAGCCCCTCTGTTTCAGCCCCTCTGATTCAGCCCCTCTGATTCAGCCCCTCAGTTTCTCGCCCTCTGTTTCAGCCCCTCTGTTTCGCAATCTCTGTTTCAGCCCCTCTGTTTCTCGCCCTCTGTTTCAGCCCCTCTGTTTCAGCCCCTCTGTTTCAGCCCCTCTGTTTCAGCCCCTCTGTTTCTCGCCCTCTGTTTCAGCCCCTCTGATTCAGCCCCTCTGTTTCTCGCCCTCTGTTTCAGCCCCTCTGTTTCTCACCCTCTGTTTCAGCCCCTCTGATTCAGCCCCTCTGTTTCTCGACCGCTGTTTCAGCCCCTCTGTTTCTCGCCCTCTATTTCAGCCCCTCTGTTTCTCGCCCTCTGTTTCAGCCCCTCTGATTTAGCGCCTCTGTTTCAGCCCCTCTGTTTCAGCCCCTCTCTTTCTCGCCATCTGTTTCAGCCCCTCTAATTCTCGCCCTCTGTTTCAGCCCCTATGATTCAGCCCCTCTGTTTCTCGCCCTCTGTTTCAGCCCCTCTGTTTCTCGCCCTCGGTCTCAGCCCCTCTGATTCAGCCCCTCTGTTTCAGCCCCTCTGTTTCTCGCCTTCTGTTTCAGCCCCTCTGTTTCTCGCCCTCTGTTTCAGACCCTCTATTTCTCGCCCTCTGTTTCAGCCCCTCTGTTTCAGCCCCTCTGTTTCTCGCCTTCTGTTTCAGCCCCTCTGTTTCTCGCCCTCTGTTTCAGCCCCTCTATTTATCGCCCTCTGTTTCAGCCCCTCTGATTCAGCCCCACTGTTTCAGCCCCTCTGATTCAGCCCCTCTGATTCAGCCCCTCTGTTTCTCGCCCACTGTTTCAGCCCCTCTGTTTCGCGCTCTCTGTTTCAGCCCCTCTGTTTCTCGCCCACTGTTTCAGCCCCTCTGTTTCAGCCCCTCTGATACAGCCCCTCTGATTCAGCCCCTCTGATTCAGCCCCTCTGATACAGCCCCTCTGATTCAGCCCCTCTGATTCAGCCCCTCTGTTTCGCGCTCTCTGTTTCAGCCCCTCTGTTTCTCGCCCTTTGTTTGAGCCCCTCTGTTTCAGCCCCTCTGTTTCAGCCCCTCAGTTTCAGCCCCTCTGTTTCTCGCCCTCTGTTTCAGCCCCTCAGATTCAGCCCCTCTGTTTCTCGCCCTCTGTTTCAGCCCCTCTGTTTCTCGCCCTCTGTTTCAGCCCCTCTGATTCCGCCCCTCTGTTTCTCGCCCTCTGTTTCAGCCCCTCTGTTTCTCGCCCTCTGTTTCAGCCCGTCATTTTCTCGCCCTCTGTTTCAGCCCCTCTGTTTCAGCACCTCTGTTTCAGCCCCTCTGTTTCTCGCCCTCTGTTTCAGCCCCTCTGATTCATCCCCTCAGTTTCTCGCCCTCTGTTTCAGCCCCTCTGTTTCAGCCCCTCTGTTTCAGCCCCTCTGATTCCGCCCCGCTGTTTCTCGCCCTCTGTTTCAGCCCCTCGGTTTCTCGCCCTCTGTTTCAGCCCCTCTGTTTCTCGCCCTCTGTTTCAGCCCGTCTGTTTCAGCCCCTCTGTTTCAGCCCCTCTGTTTCTCGCCCTCTGTTTCTCGCCCTCTGTTTAAGCCCCTCCGTTTCTTCCCCTCTGTTTCAGCCCCTCTGTTTCTCGCCCTCTGTTTCAGCCCCTCTGTTTCTCGCCCTCTGTTTCAGCCCCTCTGTTTCAGCCCCTCTGATTCAGCCCCTCTGATTCAGCCCCTCTGTTTCTCGCCCTCTGTTTCAGCCCCTCTGTTTCGCAATCTCTGTTTCAGCCCCTCTGTTTCTCGCCCTCTGTTTCAGCCCCTCTGTTTCAGCCCCTCTGTTTCAGCCCCTCTGTTTCTCGCCCTCTGTTTCAGCCCCTCTGATTCAGCCCCTCTGTTTCTCGCCCTCTGTTTCAGCCCCTCTGTTTCTCACCCTCTGTTTCAGCCCCTCTGATTCAGCCCCTCTGTTTCTCGACCTCTGTTTCAGCCCCTCTGTTTCTCGCCCTCTATTTCAGCCCCTCTGTTTCTCGCCCTCTGTTTCAGCCCCTCTGATTTAGCGCCTCTGTTTCAGCCCCTCTGTTTCAGCCCCTCTGTTTCTCGCCCTCAGTTTCAGCCCCTCTGTTTCTCGCCCTCTGTTTCAGCCCCTCTGTTTCTCGCCCTCTGTTTCAGCCCCTCTGTTTCTCGCCCTCAGTTTCAGCCCGTCTGTTTCAGTCCCTCTGTTTCAGCCCCTCTGTTTCTCGCCATCTGTTTCTCGCCCGCTGTTTCAGCCCATTTGTTTGTCGCCCTCTGTTTCTCGCCCTCTGTTTCAGCCCCTCCGTTTCAGCCCCTCAGATTCAGCCCCTCTGTTTCAAGCACTCTGTTTCTGCCCCCCTGTTTCAGCCCTTCAGTTTCAGCCCCTCTGTTTCAGCCCCTCTGTTTCTCACCCTCTGTTTCAGCCACTGTGTTTCTCGCCCTCTGCTTCAGCCCCTCTGTTTCAGCCCCTCTGTTTCAGCCGCTCTAATTCTCGCCCTCTGTTTCAGCCTCTATGATTCAGCCCCTCTGTTTCTCGCCCTCTGTTTCAGCCCCTCTGTTTCTCGCCTTCTGTTTCAGCCCCTCTGTTTCTTGCCCTCGGTTTCAGCCCCTCTGTTTCAGCCCCTCTGTTTCTCGCCCTCTGATTCAGCCCCTCTGTTTCTCGCCCTCTGTTTCAGCCCCTCTGTTTCAGCCGCTCTGATTCAGCCCCTCTGACTCAGCCCCACTGTTTCTCGACCTCTGTTTCAGTCCCTCTGTTTCAGCCCTTCTGTTTCAGCCCCTCTGTTTCAGTCCCTCTGTTTATCGCCCTCTGTTTCAGCCCCTCTGTTACTCGCCCTCTGTTTCAGCCCCTCTGTTTCTCGCCCTCTGTTTCAGCCCCTATGTTTCAGCCCCTCTGTTTCAGCGCCTCTGTTTCAGCCCCTCTGTTTCTCGCCCTCTATTTCAGCCCCTCTGTTTCTCGCCCTCTGTTTCAGCCCCTCTGATTTAGCCCCTCTGTTTCAGCCCCTCTGTTTCAGCCCCTCTGTTTCAGCCCCTCTGTTTCACGCTCTCTGTTTCAGCCCCTCTGTTTCTCGCCCTCTGTTTCATCCCCTCTGTTTTTCTCCCTCAGTTTCAGCTCCTCTGTTTCTCGCCCTCTGTTTCAGCCCCTCTGATTCAGCACCTCTGTTTCAGCCCCTCTGATTCAGCCCCTCTGTTTCAGCCCCTCTGTTTCAGTCCCTCTGTTTCTCGCCCTCAGTTTCTCACCCTCTGTTTCAACCCCTGTGTTTCTCGCCCTCTGTTTCAGCCCCTCTGTTTTTCGCCCTCTGTTTCAGCCCCTCCGTTTCTCGCCCTCTGTTTCAGGCTCTCTGTTTCAGCCCGTCTGTTTCAGCCCCTCTGTTTCAGCCCCTCGGTTTCTCGCCATCTGTTTCTCGCCCGCTGTTTCAGCCCCTTTGTTTCTCGCCCTCTGTTTCAGCCCCTCTGTTTCAGCCCCTTTGATTCAGCCCCTCTGATACAGCCCCTCTGTTTCTCGCCCTCTGTTTCAGCCCCTCTGTTTCAGCCCCTCTGTTTCAGCCCCTCTGTTTCAGCCCCTCTGTTTATCGCCCTCTGTTTCAGCCCCTCTGTTACTCGCCCTCTGTTTCAGCCCCTCTGTTTCTCGCCCTCTGTTTCAGCCCCTATGTTTCAGCCCCTCTGTTTCAACCCCTCTGTTTCAGCCCCTCTGTTTCTCGCCCTCTATTTCAGCCACTCTGTTTCTCGCCCTCTGTTTCAGCCCCTCTGATTTAGCCCCTCTGTTTCCGCCCCTCTGTTTCAGCCCCTCTGTTTCAGCCCCTCTGTTTCGCGCTCTCTGTTTCAGCCCCTCTGTTTCTCGCCCTCTGTTGCATCCCCTCTGATTCAGCACCTCTGTTTCAGCCCCTCTGATTCAGCCCCTCTGTTTCAGCCCCTCTGTATCAGTCCCTCTGTTTCTCGCCCTCAGTTTCTCACCCTCTGTTTCAGGCCCTGTGTTTCTCGCCCTCTGTTTCAGCCCCTCTGTTTTTCGCCATCTATTTCAGCCCCTCCGTTTCTCGCCCTCTGTTTCAGGCTCTCTGTTTCAGCCCGTCTGTTTCAGCCCCTCTGTTTCAGCCCCTCTGTTTCTCGCCATCTGTTTCTCGCCCGCTGTTTCAGCCCCTTTGTTTCTCGCCCTCTGTTTCAGCCCCTCTGTTTCAGCCCCTCTGATTCAGCCCCTCTGATACAGCCCCTCTGTTTCTTGCCCTCTGTTTCAGCGCCTCTGTTTCAGCCCCTCTGTTTCAGCCCGTCTGTTTCAGCCCCTCTGCTTCTCGCCCTCTGTTTCAGCCCCTCGGTTTCTCGCCCTCTGTTTCAGCCCCTCTGCTTCTCGCCCTCTGTTTCAGGCTCTCTGTTTCATCCCGTCTGTTTCAGCCCCTCTGTTTCAGCCCCTCTGTTTCTCGCCCTCTGTTTCTCGCCCGCAGTTTCAGCCCCTCTGTTTCTCGCCCTCTGTTTCAGCCCCTCTGTTTCAGCCCCTCTGATACAGCCCCTCTGATTCGGTCCCTCTGTTTCAGCCCCTCTGTTTCAGCCCCTCTGTTTCAGCCCCGCTGTTTCAGCCCCTCTGTTTCTCGCCCTCTGTTTCAGCCCCTCTGTTTCGAGCCCTCTGTTTCAGCCCCTCTGTTTCAGCCCCTCTGATTCAGCCCCTCTGTTTCAGCCCCTCTGTTTCTCGCCCTCGGTTTCAGCCCCTCTGTTTCAGCCCCTCTGTTTCAGCCCCTCTGTTTCAGCCCCTCTGTTTCTCGCCCTCTGTTTCAGCCCCTCTGTTTCTCGCCCTCTGTTTCAGCCCCTCTGTTTCAGCACCTCTGTTTCTCGCCCTCTGTTTCAGCCCCTCTGTTTCTCGCCCTCTGTTTCAGCTCCTCTGTTTCAGCCCCTCTGTTTAAGCCCCTCTGTTTCTCGCCCTCTGTTTCAGCCGCTCTGTTTCTCTCCCTCTGTTTCAGCCCCTCTGATTTAGCCCCTCTGTTTCAGCCCCTCTGTTTCAGCCCCGCTGTTTCTCGCCCTCTGTTTCAGGCCCACTGTTTTGCGCTCTCTGTTTCAGCCCCTCTGTTTCAGACCCTCTGTTTCTCGCCCTCTGTTTCTGCCGCTCTGTTTCTCACCCGTTGTTTCAGCCCCTCTATTTCTCGCCCTGTGTTTCAGCCCCTCTGATTCAGCCCCTCTGCTTCAGCCCCTCTGAATCAGCCCCTCTGTTTCAGCCCCACTGAATCAGCCCCTCTGATTCAGCCCCTCTGTTTGAGCCCCTCTGTTTCAGCCCCTCTGTTTCTCGCCCTCTGTTACTCGCCCACTGTTTCAGCCCCTCCGTTTCTTCCCCTCTGTTTCAGCCCCTCTGTTTCTCGCCCTCTGTTTCAGCCCCTCTGTTTCTCGCCCTCTGTTTCAGTCCCTCTATTTCAGCCCCTCTGATTCAGCCCCTCTGATTCAGCCCCTCTGTTACTCGCCCTCTGTTTCAGCCCCTCTGTTTCGCGCTCTCTGTTTCAGCCCCTCTGTTTCTCGCCCTCTGTTTCAGCCCCTCTGTTTCAGCCCCTCTGTTTCAGCCCCTCTGTTTCAGCCCCTCTGTTTCTCGCCCTCTGTTTCAGCCCCTCTGATTCAGCCCCTCTGTTTCAGCCCCTCTGTTTCAGTCCCTCTGTTTCTCGCCCTCAGTTTCTCACCCTCTGTTTCAACCCCTGTGTTTCTCGCCCTCTGTTTCAGCCCCTCTGTTTTTCGCCCTCTGTTTCAGCCCCTCCGTTTCTCGCCCTCTGTTTCAGGCTCTCTGTTTCAGCCCGTCTGTTTCAGCCCCTCTGTTTCAGCCCCTCGGTTTCTCGCCATCTGTTTCTCGCCCGCTGTTTCAGCCCCTTTGTTTCTCGCCCTCTGTTTCAGCCCCTCTGTTTCAGCCCCTTTGATTCAGCCCCTCTGATACAGCCCCTCTGTTTCTCGCCCTCTGTTTCAGCCCCTCTGTTTCAGCCCCTCTGTTTCAGCCCCTCTGTTTCAGCCCCTCTGTTTATCGCCCTCTGTTTCAGCCCCTCTGTTACTCGCCCTCTGTTTCAGCCCCTCTGTTTCTCGCCCTCTGTTTCAGCCCCTATGTTTCAGCCCCTCTGTTTCAACCCCTCTGTTTCAGCCCCTCTGTTTCTCGCCCTCTATTTCAGCCACTCTGTTTCTCGCCCTCTGTTTCAGCCCCTCTGATTTAGCCCCTCTGTTTCCGCCCCTCTGTTTCAGCCCCTCTGTTTCAGCCCCTCTGTTTCGCGCTCTCTGTTTCAGCCCCTCTGTTTCTCGCCCTCTGTTGCATCCCCTCTGATTCAGCACCTCTGTTTCAGCCCCTCTGATTCAGCCCCTCTGTTTCAGCCCCTCTGTATCAGTCCCTCTGTTTCTCGCCCTCAGTTTCTCACCCTCTGTTTCAGGCCCTGTGTTTCTCGCCCTCTGTTTCAGCCCCTCTGTTTTTCGCCATCTATTTCAGCCCCTCCGTTTCTCGCCCTCTGTTTCAGGCTCTCTGTTTCAGCCCGTCTGTTTCAGCCCCTCTGTTTCAGCCCCTCTGTTTCTCGCCATCTGTTTCTCGCCCGCTGTTTCAGCCCCTTTGTTTCTCGCCCTCTGTTTCAGCCCCTCTGTTTCAGCCCCTCTGATTCAGCCCCTCTGATACAGCCCCTCTGTTTCTTGCCCTCTGTTTCAGCGCCTCTGTTTCAGCCCCTCTGTTTCAGCCCGTCTGTTTCAGCCCCTCTGCTTCTCGCCCTCTGTTTCAGCCCCTCGGTTTCTCGCCCTCTGTTTCAGCCCCTCTGCTTCTCGCCCTCTGTTTCAGGCTCTCTGTTTCATCCCGTCTGTTTCAGCCCCTCTGTTTCAGCCCCTCTGTTTCTCGCCCTCTGTTTCTCGCCCGCAGTTTCAGCCCCTCTGTTTCTCGCCCTCTGTTTCAGCCCCTCTGTTTCAGCCCCTCTGATACAGCCCCTCTGATTCGGTCCCTCTGTTTCAGCCCCTCTGTTTCAGCCCCTCTGTTTCAGCC
The DNA here is from genome assembly GCF_047496795.1 of Chiloscyllium punctatum. Lineage (NCBI taxonomy): Eukaryota > Metazoa > Chordata > Chondrichthyes > Orectolobiformes > Hemiscylliidae > Chiloscyllium > Chiloscyllium punctatum. Next base: position 88,091 of record NW_027309822.1, read on the forward strand.
CCGCTGTTTCAGCCCCTCTGTTTCTCGCCCTCTGTTTCAGCCCCTCTGTTTCGAGCCCTCTGTTTCAGCCCCTCTGTTTCAGCCCCTCTGATTCAGCCCCTCTGTTTCAGCCCCTCTGTTTCTCGCCCTCGGTTTCAGCCCCTCTGTTTCAGCCCCTCTGTTTCAGCCCCTCTGTTTCAGCCCCTCTGTTTCTCGCCCTCTGTTTCAGCCCCTCTGTTTCTCGCCCTCTGTTTCAGCCCCTCTGTTTCAGCACCTCTGTTTCTCGCCCTCTGTTTCAGCCCCTCTGTTTCTCGCCCTCTGTTTCAGCTCCTCTGTTTCAGCCCCTCTGTTTAAGCCCCTCTGTTTCTCGCCCTCTGTTTCAGCCGCTCTGTTTCTCTCCCTCTGTTTCAGCCCCTCTGATTTAGCCCCTCTGTTTCAGCCCCTCTGTTTCAGCCCCGCTGTTTCTCGCCCTCTGTTTCAGGCCCACTGTTTTGCGCTCTCTGTTTCAGCCCCTCTGTTTCAGACCCTCTGTTTCTCGCCCTCTGTTTCTGCCGCTCTGTTTCTCACCCGTTGTTTCAGCCCCTCTATTTCTCGCCCTGTGTTTCAGCCCCTCTGATTCAGCCCCTCTGCTTCAGCCCCTCTGAATCAGCCCCTCTGTTTCAGCCCCACTGAATCAGCCCCTCTGATTCAGCCCCTCTGTTTGAGCCCCTCTGTTTCAGCCCCTCTGTTTCTCGCCCTCTGTTACTCGCCCACTGTTTCAGCCCCTCCGTTTCTTCCCCTCTGTTTCAGCCCCTCTGTTTCTCGCCCTCTGTTTCAGCCCCTCTGTTTCTCGCCCTCTGTTTCAGTCCCTCTATTTCAGCCCCTCTGATTCAGCCCCTCTGATTCAGCCCCTCTGTTACTCGCCCTCTGTTTCAGCCCCTCTGTTTCGCGCTCTCTGTTTCAGCCCCTCTGTTTCTCGCCCTCTGTTTCAGCCCCTCTGTTTCAGCCCCTCTGTTTCAGCCCCTCTGTTTCAGCCCCTCTGTTTCTCGCCCTCTGTTTCAGCCCCTCTGATTCAGCCCCTCTGTTTCTCGCCCTCTGTTTCAGCCCCTCTGTTTCTCGCCCTCTGTTTCAGCCCCTCTGATTCAGCCCCTCTGTTTCTCGCCCTCTGTTTCAGCCCCTCTGTTTCTCGCCCTCTATTTCAGCCCCTCTGTTTCTCGCCCTCTGTTTCAGCCCCTATGATTTAGCCCCTCTGTTTCAGCCCCTCTGTTTCAGCCCCTCTGTTTCTCGCCCTCTGTTTCAGCCCCTCTGTTTTTCGCCCTCAGTTTCAGCCCCTCTGTTTCTCGCCCTCTGTTTCAGCCCCTCTGATTCAGCACCTCTGTTTCAGCCCCTCTGATTCAGCCCCTCTGTTTCAGCCCCTCTGTTTCAGTCCCTCTGTTTCTCGCCCTCAGTTTCTCGCCCTCTGTTTCAGCCCCTGTGTTTCTCGCCCTCTGTTTCAGCCCCTCTGTTTTTCGCCCTCTGTTTCAGCCCCTCTGTTTCTCGCCCTCTGTTTCAGCCCCTGTGTTTCAGCCCGTCTGTTTCAGCCCCTCTGTTTCTGCCCCTCTGTTTCTAGCCCTCTGTTTCTCGCCCGCTGTTTCAGCCCCTTTGTTTCTCGCCCTCTGCTTCAGCCCCTCTGTTTCCGCCCCTCTGATTCAGCCCCTCTGATTCAGCCACTCAGTTTCTCACCCTCTGTTTCAGCCCCTCTGTTTCAGCCCCTCTGTTTCAGCCCCTCTGTTTCAGCCCCTCTGTTTCTCGCCCTCGGTTTCAGCCCCTCTGTTTCAGCCCCTCTGTTTCTCGCCCTCTGTTTCAGCCCCACTGTTTCGCGCTCTCTGTTTCAGCCCCTCTGTTTCAGCCCCTCTGTTTCTCCCCCTCTGTTTCTGCCCCTCTGTTTCTCACCCTTTGTTTCAGCCCCTCTATTTCTCGCCCTGTGTTTCAGCCCCTCTGATTCAGCCCCTCTGTTTCAGCCCCTCTGAATCAGCCCCTCTGTTTCAGCCCCTCTGAATCAGCCCCTCTGATTTAGCCCCTATGTTTCAGCCCCTCTGTTTCAGCCCCTCTGTTTCTCGCCCTCTGTTTCTCGCCCTCTGTTTCAGCCCATCCGTTTCTTCCCCTCTGTTTCAGCCCCTCTGTTTCTCGCCCTCTGTTTCAGCCCCTCTGTTTCTCGCCCTCTGTTTCAGCCCCTCTGTTTCAGCCCCTCTGATTCAGCCCCTCTGATTCAGCCCCTCTGTTTCTCGCCCTCTGTTTCAGCCCCTCCGTTTCGCGCTCTCTGTTTCAGCCCCTCTGTTTCTCGCCCTCTGTTTCAGCCCCTCTGTTTCAGCCCCTCTGTTTCAGCCCCTCTGTTTCTCGCCCTCTGTTTCAGCCCCTCTGATTCAGCCCCTCTGTTTCTCGCCCTCTGTTTCAGCCCCTCTGTTTCTCGCCCTCTGTTTCAGCCCCTCTGATTCAGCCCCTCTGTTTCTCGCCCTCTGTTTCAGCCCCTCTGTTTCTCGCCCTCTATTTCAGCCCCTCTGTTTCTCGCCCTCTGTTTCAGCCCCTCTGATTTAGCCCCTCTGTTTCAGCCCCTCTGTTTCAGCCCCTCAGATTCAGCCCCTCTGTTTCTCGCACTCTGTTTCAGCCCCTCTGTTTCAGCCCTTCTGTTTCAGCCCCTCTGTTTCAGCCCGTCTGTTTCAGTCCCTCTGTTTCAGCCCCTCTGTTTCTCGCCCTCTGCTTCAGCCCCTCTGTTTCAGCCCCTCTGTTTCAGCCGCTCTAATTCTCGCCCTCTGTTTCAGCCTCTATGATTCAGCCCCTCTGTTTCTCGCCCTCTGTTTCAGCCCCTCTGTTTCTCGCCCTCTATTTCAGCCCCTCTGTTTCTCGCCCTCGGTTTCAGACCCTCTGTTTCAGCCCCTCTGTTTCTTGCCCAGTGTTTCAGCCCCTCTGTTTCTCGCCCTCTGTTTCAGCCCCTCTGTTTCTCGCCCTCTGTTTCAGCCCCTCTGTTTCAGCCGCTCTGATTCAGCCCCTCTGGTTCAGCCCCACTGTTTCTCGCCCTCTGTTTCAGTCCCTCTGTTTCAGCCCTTCTCTTTCAGCCCCTCTGTTTCTGTCCCTCTGTTTATCGCCCTCTGTTTCAGCCCCTCTGTTACTCGCCCTCTGTTTCAGCCCCTCTGTTTCTCGCCCTCTGTTTCAGCCCCTCTGTTTCAGCCCCTCTGTTTCAGCCCCTCTGTTTCTCGCCCTCTATTTCAGCCCCTCTGTTTCTCGCCCTGTTTCAGCCCCTCTGATTTAGCCCCTCTGTTTCAGCCCCTCTGTTTCAGCCCCTGTGTTTCGCGCTCTCTGTTTCAGCCCCTCTGTTTCTCGCCCTCTTTTTCAGCCCCTCTGTTTCAGCACCTCTGTTTCTCGCCCTCTGTTTCAGCCCCACCGTTTCGCGCTCTCTGTTTCAGCCCCTCTGTTTCAGCCCCTCTGATTCTCGCCCTCTGTTTCAGCCCCTCTGTTTCAGCCCCTCTGTTTCAGCCCCTCTATTTCTCGCCCTGTGTTTCAGCCCCTCTGATTCAGCCCCTCTGTTTCAGCCCCTCTGAATCAGCCCCTCTGTTTCAGCCCCTCTGAATCAGCCCCTCTGATTCAGCCCCTCTGTTTCAGCCCCTCTGTTTAAGCCCCTCTGTTTCTCACCCTCTGTTTCTCGCCCTCTGTTTCAGCCCTTCAGTTTCTCGCCCTCTGTTTCAGCCCCTCTGATTCAGCCCCTCTGTTTCTCGCCCTCTGTTTCAGCCCCTCTGATTCAGCCCCTCTGATTCAGCCCCTCTGTTTCTCGCCCTCTGTTTCAGACCCTCTGTTTCGCGCTCTCTGTTTCAGCCCCTCTGTTTCTCGCCCTCTGTTTCAGCCCCTCTGTTTCAGCCCCTCTGTTTCAGCCCCTCTGTTTCTCGCCCTCTGTTTCAGCCCCTCTGATTCAGCCCCTCTGTTTCTCGCCCTCTGTTTCAGCCCCTCTGTTTCTCGCCCTCTGTTTCAGCCCCTCTGATTCAGCCCCTCTGTTTCTCGCCCTCTGTTTCAGCCCCTCTGTTTCTCGCCCTCTATTTCAGCCCCTCTGTTTCTCGCCCTCTGTTTCAGCCCCTCTGATTTAGCCCCTCTGTTTCAGCCCCTCTGTTTCAGCCCCTCTGTTTCTCGCCCTCTGTTTCAGCCCCTCTGTTTTTCGCCCTCAGTTTCAGCCCCTCTGTTTCTCGCCCTCTGTTTCAGCCCCTCTGATTCAGCACCTCTGTTTCAGCCCCTCTGATTCAGCCCCTCTGTTTCAGCCCCTCTGTTTCTCGCCCTCTATTTCAGCCCCTCTGTTTCTCGCCCTCTGTTTCAGCCCCTCTGATTTAGCCCCTCTGTTTCAGCCCCTCTGTTTCAGCCCCTCTGTTTCTCGCCCTCTGTTTCAGCCCCTCTGTTTCTCGCCCTCTGTTTCAGCCCCTCTGTTTCTCGCCCTCTGTTTCAGACTCTCTGATTCAGCACCTCTGTTTCTCGCCCTCTGTTTCAGCCCCTCTGTTTCTCGCCCTCTGTTTCAGCCCCACTGTTCCTTGCCGTCTGTTTCAGCCCCTCTGATTCTCGCCCTCGGTTTCAGCCCCTCTGTTTCAGCCCCTCTGTTTCAGCCCCACTGTTTCTCGCCCTCTGTTTCAGCCCCTCTGTTTCTCGCCCTCTGTTTCAGCCCCTCTGTTTCTCGCCCTCTGTTTCAGCCACTCTGTTTCAGCCCCTCTGATTCAGCCCCTCTGATTCAGCCCCTCTGTTTCTCGCCCACTGTTTCAGCCCCTCTGTTTCGCGCTCTCTGTTTCAGCCCATCTGTTTCTCGCCCTCTGTTTCAGCCACTCTGTTTCAGCCCCGCTGTTTCAGCCCCTCTGTTTCAGCCCCTCTGTTTCTCGCCCTCTGTTTCAGCCCCTCTGTTTCAGCCCCTCTGTTTCTCGCCCTCTGTTTCAGCCCCTCTGTTTCAGCCCCTCTGATTCAGCCCCTCTGTTTCAGCCCCACTGAATCAGCACCTGTGATTCAGCCCCTCTATTTCAGCCCCTCTGTTTTTCGCCCTCTGTTTCAGCCCCTCTGTTTCTCGCCCTCTGTTTCAGCCCCTCTGTTTCAGCCCCTCTGTTTCTCGCCCTCTGTTTCAGCCCCTCAGTTTCAGCCCCTCTGTTTCTCGCCCTCTGTTTCAGCATCTCTGATTCAGCACCTCAGTTTCTCGCCCTCTGTTTCAGCCCCTCTGTTTCTCGCCCTCTGTTTCAGCCCCTCTGTTTCTTGCCGTCTGTTTCAGCCCCTCTGTTTCTCGCCCTCGGTTTCAGCCCCTCTGTTTCAGCCCCTCTGTTTCAGCCCCTCTGTTTCTCGCCCTCTGTTTCAACCCCTCTGTTTCTCGCCCTCTGTTTCAGCCCCTCTGTTTCAGCCCCTCTGATTTAGCCCCTCTGATTCAGCCCCTCTGTTTGTCGCCCACTGTTTCAGCCCCTCTGTTTCGCGCTCTCTGTTTCAGCCCCTCTGTTTCTCGCCCTCTGTTTCAGCCCCTCTGTTTCAGCCCCTCTGTTTCAGCCCCTCTCTTTCAGCCCCTCTGTTTCTCGCCCTCTGTTTCAGCCCCTCTGTTTCAGCCCCTCTGTTTCTCGCCCTCTGTTTCAGCCCCTCTGTTTCAGCCCCTCTGATTCAGCCACTCTGCTTCTCGCCCTCTGTTTCAGCCCCTCTGTTTCAGCCCCTCTGTCTCAGCCGCTCTGATTCCTCCCCTCTGTTTCTCGCCCTCTGTTTCAGCCCCTCTGTTTCTCGCCCTCTGTTTCAGCCCCTCTGTTTCAGCCCGTCTGTTTCAGCCCCTCTGTTTCTCGCCCTCTGTTTCTCGCCCTCTGTTTCAGCCCCTCCATTTCTTCCCCTCTGTTTCAGCCCCTCTGTTTCTCGCCCTCTGTTTCAGCCCCTCTGTTTCTCGCCCTCTGTTTCAGCCCCACTGTTTCAGCCCCGCTGATTCAGCCCCTCTGATTCAGCCCCTCTGTTTCTCGCCCTCTGTTTCAGCCCCTCTGTTTCGCTCTCTCTGTTTCAGCCCCTCTGTTTCTCGCCCTCTGTTTGAGCCCCTCTGTTTCAGCCCCTCTGTTTCAGCCCCTCTGTTTCAGCCCCTGTTTCTCGCCCTCTGTTTCAGCCCCTCTGATTCAGCCCCTCTGTTTCTCGCCCTCTGTTTCAGCCCCTCTGTTTCTCGCCCTCTGTTTCAGCCCCTCTGATTCCGCCCCTCCGTTTCTCGCCCTCTGTTTCAGCCCCTCTGTTTCTCGCCCTCTGTTTCAGCCCGTCTGATTCTCGCCCTCTGTTTCAGCCCCTCTGTTTCAGCCCCTCTGTTTCAGCCCCTCTGTTTCTCGCCCTCTGTTTCAGCCCCTCTGATTCAGCCCCTCTGTTTCTCGCCCTCTGTTTCAGCCCCTCTGGTTCAGCCCCTCTGTTTCAGCCCCTCTGATTCCGCCCCGCTGTTTCTCGCCCTCTGTTTCAGCCCCTCTGTTTCTCGCCCTCTGTTTCAGCCCCTCTGTTTCAGCCCCTCTGTTTCAGCCCCTCTGTTTTTCGCCCTCTGTTTCTCGCCCTCTGTTTCAGCCCCTCCGTTTCTTCCCCTCTGTTTCAGCCCCACTGTTTCAACCCCTCTGATTCAGCCCCTCTGTTTCAGCCCCTCTGATTCAGCCCCTCTGTTTCAGCCCCTCTGATTCAGCCCCTCTGTTTCTCGCCCTCTGTTTCAGCCCCTCTGTTTCAGCCCCTCTGTTTCTCACCCTCTGTTTCAGCCCGTCTGATTCAGCCCCTCTGATTCAGCCCCTCGGTTTCCCGCCCCTCTGTTTCAGCCCCTCTGTTTCACGCCCCGTGTTTCAGCCCCTCTGTTTCTTGCCCTCTGTTTCAGCCCCTCTGTTTCTCGCCCTCTGTTTCAGCCCCTCTGTTTCAGCCCCTCTGTTTCAGTCCCTCTGTTTCTCGCCCTCTGTTTCAGCCCCTCTGTTTCTCGCCCTCTATTTCAGCCCCTCTGTTTCAGCCCCTCGGTTTCTCGCCCTCTGTTTCAGCCCCTCTGTTTCAGCCCCTCTGTTTCAGCCCCTCTGTTTCTCGCCCTCTATTTCAGCCCCTCTGTTTCTCGCCCTCTGTTTCAGCCCCTCTGATACGCCCCTCTGTTTCAGCCCCTCTGATTCAGCCCCTCTGTTTCAGCCCCTCTGTTTCAGCCCCTCTGTTTCAGCCCCTCTGTTTGTCGCCCTCTGTTTCTCCCCCTCTGTTTCTCGCCCTCTGTTTCGGCCCCTCTGTTTTTCGCCCTCTGTATCAGCCCCTCTGTTTCTCGCCCTCTGTTTCTCCCCCTCTGTTTCTCGCCCTCTGTTTCGGCCCCTCTGTTTTTCGCCTTCTGTTTCAGCCCCTCTGTTTCTCGCCCTCTGTTTCAGGCTCTCTGTTTCAGCCTGTCTGTTTCAGCCCCTCTGTTTCAGCCCCTCTGTTTCTCGCCCTCTGTTTCTCGCCCGCAGTTTCAGCCCCTCTGTTTCTCGCCCTCTGTTTCAGCCGCTCTGTTTCAGCCCCTCTGATACAGCCCCTCTGATTCGGCCCCTCTGTTTCAGCCCCTCTGTTTCAGCCCTTCTGCTTCAGCCCCTCTGTTTCAGCCCCTCTGTTTCTCGCCCTCTGTTTCAGCCCCTCTGTTTCTCGGCCTCTGTTTCAGCCCCTCTGTTTCAGCCCCTCTGTTTCAGCCCCTCTGTTTCAGCCCCTCTGTTTCTCGCCCTCTGTTTCAAGCCCTCTGTTTCTAGCCCTCTGTTTCAGCCCCTCTGTTTCAGCCCCTCTGATTCAGCCCCTCTGTTTCAGCCCCTCTGTTTCTCGCCCTCGGTTTCAGCCCCTCTGTTTCAGCCCCTCTGTTTCAGCCCCTCTGTTTCTCGCCCTCTGTTTCAGCCCCTCTGTTTCTCGCCCTCTGTTTCAGCCCCTCTGTTTCAGCCCCTCTGTTTCAGCCCCTTTGTTTCTCGCCCTCTGTTTCTCGCCCTCTGTTTCAGCCCCTCCATTTCTTCCCCTCTGTTTCAGCCCCTCTGTTTCTCGCCCTCTGTTTCAGCCACACTGTTTCAGCCCCTCTGATTCAGCCCCTCTGATTCAGCCCCTCTGTTTCTCGCCCTCTGTGTCAGCCCCTCTTTTTCGCGCTCTCTGTTTCAGCCCCTCTGTTTCTCGCCATCTGTTTGAGCCCCTCTGTTTCAGCCCCTCTGTTTCACGCCCTCTGTTTCAGCCCCTCTGATTCAGCCCCTCTGTTTCTCGCCCTCTGTTTCAGCCCCTCTGTTTCTCGCCCTCGGTCTCAGCCCCTCTGATTCAGCCCCTCTGTTTCAGCCCCTCTGTTTCTCGACTTCTGTTTCAGCCCCTCTGTTTCTCGCCCTCTGTTTCAGCCCCTCTATTTCTCGCCCTGTGTTTCAGCCCCTCTGTTTCAGCCCCTCTGTTTCTCGCCTTCTGTTTCAGACCCTCTGTTTCTCGCCCTTTGTTTCAGCCCCTCTATTTCTCGCCATCTGTTTCAGCCCCTCTGATTCAGCCCCTCTGTTTCAGCCCCTCTGAATCAGCACCTGTGATTCAGCCCCTCTATTTCAGCCCCTCTGATTTTCGCCCTCTGTTTCAGCCCCTCTGTTTCTCGCCCTCTGTTTCAGCCCCTCTATTTCAGCCCCTCTGTTTCTCGCCCTCTGTTTCAGCCCCTCTGTTTCAGCCCCTCTGTTTCTCGCCCTCTGTTTCAGCCTCTCTGATTCAGCACCTCAGTTTCTCGCCCTCTGTTTCAGCCCCTCTGTTTCTCGCCCTCTGTTTCAGCCCCTCTGTTTCTTGCCGTCTGTTTCAGCCCCTCTGTTTCTCGCCCTCGGTTTCACCCCCTCTGTTTCAGCCCCTCTGTTTCAGCCCCTCTGTTTCTCGCCCTCTGTTTCAGCCCCTCAGTTTCTCGCCCTCTGTTTCAGCCCCTCTGTTTCAGCCCCTCTGATTCAGCCCCTCTGATTCAGCCCCTCTGTTTCTCGCCCTCTGTTTCAGCCCCTCTGATTCAGCCCCTCTGTTTCAGCCCCTCTGTTTCAGCCCCTCTGATTCAGCCCCTCTGTTTCAGCCCCTCTGTTTCTCGCCCTCTGTTTCAGCCCCTCTGTTTCAGCCCCTCAGTTTCAGCCCCTCTCTTTCAGCCCCTCTGTTTCTCGCCCTCTGTTTCAACACCTCTGTTTCAGCCCCTCTGTTTCTCGCCCTCTGTTTCAGCCCCTCTGTTTCAGCCCCTCTGATTCAGCCCCTCTGCTTCTCGCCCTCTGTTTCAGCCCCTCTGTTTCAGCCCCTCTGTCTCAGCCCCTCTGATTCCTCCCCTCTGTTTCTCGCCCTCTGTTTCAGCCCCTCTGTTTCTCGCCCTCTGTTTCAGCCCCTCTGTTGTAGCCCCTCTGTTTCAGACCCTCTGTTTCTCGCCCTCTGTTTCTCGCCCTCTGTTTCAGCCCCTCCATTTCTTCCCCTCTGTTTCAGCCCCTCTGTTTCTCGCCCTCTGTTTCAGCCCCTCTGTTTCTCGCCCTCTGTTTCAGCCCCACTGTTTCAGCCCCGCTGATTCAGCCCCTCTGATTCAGCCCCTCTGTTTCTCGCCCTCTGTTTCAGCCCCTCTGTTTCGCTCTCTCTGTTTCAGCCCCTCTGTTTCTCGCCCTCTGTTTGAGCCCCTCTGTTTCAGCCCCTCTGTTTCAGCCCCTCTGTTTCAGCCCCTGTTTCTCGCCCTCTGTTTCAGCCCCTCTGATTCAGCCCCTCTGTTTCTCGCCCTCTGTTTCAGCCCCTCTGATTCCGCCCCTCCGTTTCTCGCCCTCTGTTTCAGCCCCTCTGTTTCTCGCCCTCTGTTTCAGCCCGTCTGATTCTCGCCCTCTGTTTCAGCCCCTCTGTTTCAGCCCCTCTGTTTCAGCCCCTCTGTTTCTCGCCCTCTGTTTCAGCCCCTCTGATTCAGCCCCTCTGTTTCTCGCCCTCTGTTTCAGCCCCTCTGGTTCAGCCCCTCTGTTTCAGCCCCTCTGATTCCGCCCCGCTGTTTCTCGCCCTCTGTTTCAGCCCCTCTGTTTCTCGCCCTCGGTCTCAGCCCCTCTGTTTCTCGCCCTCTGTTTCAGCCCCTCTGTTTCAGCCCCTCTGTTTCAGCCCCTCTGTTTCTCGCCTTCTGTTTCAGCCCCTCTGTTTCTCGCCCTCTGTTTCAGACCCTCTATTTCTCGCCCTCTTTTTCAGCCCCTCTGTTTCAGCCCCTCTGTTTCTCGCCTTCTGTTTCAGCCCCTCTGTTTCTCGCCCTCTGTTTCAGCCCCTCTATTTATCGCCCTCTGTTTCAGCCCCTCTGATTCAGCCCCACTGTTTCAGCCCCTCTGATTCAGCCCCTCTGATTCAGCCCCTCTGTTTCTCGCCCTCTGTTTCAGCCCCTCTGTTTCTCGCCCTCGGTCTCAGCCCCTCTGATTCAGCCCCTCTGTTTCAGCCCCTCTGTTTCTCGCCTTCTGTTTCAGCCCCTCTGTTTCTCGCCCTCTGTTTCAGACCCTCTATTTCTCGCCCTCTGTTTCAGCCCCTCTGTTTCAGCCCCTCTGTTTCTCGCCTTCTGTTTCAGCCCCTCTGTTTCTCGCCCTCTGTTTCAGCCCCTCTATTTATCGCCCTCTGTTTCAGCCCCTCTGATTCAGCCCCACTGTTTCAGCCCCTCTGATTCAGCCCCTCTGATTCAGCCCCTCTGTTTCTCGCCCACTGTTTCAGCCCCTCTGTTTCGCGCTCTCTGTTTCAGCCCCTCTGTTTCTCGCCCACTGTTTCAGCCCCTCTGTTTCAGCCCCTCTGATACAGCCCCTCTGATTCAGCCCCTCTGATTCAGCCCCTCTGATACAGCCCCTCTGATTCAGCCCCTCTGATTCAGCCCCTCTGTTTCGCGCTCTCTGTTTCAGCCCCTCTGTTTCTCGCCCTTTGTTTGAGCCCCTCTGTTTCAGCCCCTCTGTTTCAGCCCCTCTGTTTCAGCCCCTCTGTTTCTCGCCCTCTGTTTCAGCCCCTCAGATTCAGCCCCTCTGTTTCTCGCCCTCTGTTTCAGCCCCTCTGTTTCTCGCCCTCTGTTTCAGCCCCTCTGATTCCGCCCCTCTGTTTCTCGCCCTCTGTTTCAGCCCCTCTGTTTCTCGCCCTCTGTTTCAGCCCGTCATTTTCTCGCCCTCTGTTTCAGCACCTCTGTTTCAGCACCTCTGTTTCAGCCCCTCTGTTTCTCGCCCTCTGTTTCAGCCCCTCTGATTCAGCCCCTCAGTTTCTCGCCCTCTGTTTCAGCCCCTCTGTTTCAGCCCCTCTGTTTCAGCCCCTCTGATTCCGCCCCGCTGTTTCTCGCCCTCTGTTTCAGCCCCTCGGTTTCTCGCCCTCTGTTTCAGCCCCTCTGTTTCTCGCCCTCTGTTTCAGCCCGTCTGTTTCAGCCCCTCTGTTTCAGCCCCTCTGTTTCTCGCCCTCTGTTTCTCGCCCTCTGTTTCAGCCCCTCTGTTTCAGCCCCTCTGATTCAGCCCCTCTGATTCAGCCCCTCTGTTTCTCGCCCTCTGTTTCAGCCCCTCTGTTTCGCAATCTCTGTTTCAGCCCCTCTGTTTCTCGCCCTCTGTTTCAGCCCCTCTGTTTCAGCCCCTCTGTTTCAGCCCCTCTGTTTCAGCCCCTCTGTTTCTCGCCCTCTGTTTCAGCCCCTCTGATTCAGCCCCTCTGTTTCTCGCCCTCTGTTTCAGCCCCTCTGTTTCTCACCCTCTGTTTCAGCCCCTCTGATTCAGCCCCTCTGTTTCTCGACCTCTGTTTCAGCCCCTCTGTTTCTCGCCCTCTATTTCAGCCCCTCTGTTTCTCGCCCTCTGTTTCAGCCCCTCTGATTTAGCGCCTCTGTTTCAGCCCCTCTGTTTCAGCCCCTCTCTTTCTCGCCATCTGTTTCAGCCCCTCTAATTCTCGCCCTCTGTTTCAGCCCCTATGATTCAGCCCCTCTGTTTCTCGCCCTCTGTTTCAGCCCCTCTGTTTCTCGCCCTCGGTCTCAGCCTCTCTGATTCAGCCCCTCTGTTTCAGCCCCTCTGTTTCTCGCCTTCTGTTTCAGCCCCTCTGTTTCTCGCCCTCTGTTTCAGACCCTCTATTTCTCGCCCTCTTTTTCAGCCCCTCTGTTTCAGCCCCTCTGTTTCTCGCCTTCTGTTTCAGCCCCTCTGTTTCTCGCCCTCTGTTTCAGCCCCTCTATTTATCGCCCTCTGTTTCAGCCCCTCTGATTCAGCCCCACTGTTTCAGCCCCTCTGATTCAGCCCCTCTGATTCAGCCCCTCTGTTTCTCGCCCACTGTTTCAGCCCCTCTGTTTCGCGCTCTCTGTTTCAGCCCCTCTGTTTCTCGCCCACTGTTTCAGCCCCTCTGTTTCAGCCCCTCTGATACAGCCCCTCTGATTCAGCCCCTCTGATTCAGCCCCTCTGATACAGCCCCTCTGATTCAGCCCCTCTGATTCAGCCCCTCTGTTTCGCGCTCTCTGTTTCAGCCCCTCTGTTTCTCGCCCTTTGTTTGAGCCCCTCTGTTTCAGCCCCTCTGTTTCAGCCCCTCTGTTTCAGCCCCTCTGTTTCTCGCCCTCTGTTTCAGCCCCTCAGATTCAGCCCCTCTGTTTCTCGCCCTCTGTTTCAGCCCCTCTGTTTCTCGCCCTCTGTTTCAGCCCCTCTGATTCCGCCCCTCTGTTTCTCGCCCTCTGTTTCAGCCCCTCTGTTTCTCGCCCTCTGTTTCAGCCCGTCATTTTCTCGCCCTCTGTTTCAGCCCCTCTGTTTCAGCACCTCTGTTTCAGCCCCTCTGTTTCTCGCCCTCTGTTTCAGCCCCTCTGATTCAGCCCCTCAGTTTCTCGCCCTCTGTTTCAGCCCCTCTGTTTCAGCCCCTCTGTTTCAGCCCCTCTGATTCCGCCCCGCTGTTTCTCGCCCTCTGTTTCAGCCCCTCGGTTTCTCGCCCTCTGTTTCAGCCCCTCTGTTTCTCGCCCTCTGTTTCAGCCCGTCTGTTTCAGCCCCTCTGTTTCAGCCCCTCTGTTTCTCGCCCTCTGTTTCTCGCCCTCTGTTTAAGCCCCTCCGTTTCTTCCCCACTGTTTCAGCCCCTCTGTTTCTCGCCTTCTGTTTCAGCCCCTCTGTTTCTCGCCCTCTGTTTCAGACCCTCTATTTCTCGCCCTCTTTTTCAGCCCCTCTGTTTCAGCCCCTCTGTTTCTCGCCTTCTGTTTCAGCCCCTCTGTTTCTCGCCCTCTGTTTCAGCATCTCTGATTCAGCACCTCAGTTTCTCGCCCTCTGTTTCAGCCCCTCTGTTTCTCGCCCTCTGTTTCAGCCCCTCTGTTTCTTGCCGTCTGTTTCAGCCCCTCTGTTTCTCGCCCTCGGTTTCAGCCCCTCTGTTTCAGCCCCTCTGTTTCTCGCCTTCTGTTTCAGCCCCTCTGTTTCTCGCCCTCTGTTTCAGACCCTCTATTTCTCGCCCTCTTTTTCAGCCCCTCTGTTTCAGCCCCTCTGTTTCTCGCCTTCTGTTTCAGCCCCTCTGTTTCTCGCCCTCTGTTTCAGCCCCTCTATTTATCGCCCTCTGTTTCAGCCCCTCTGATTCAGCCCCACTGTTTCAGCCCCTCTGATTCAGCCCCTCTGATTCAGCCCCTCTGTTTCTCGCCCACTGTTTCAGCCCCTCTGTTTCACGCTCTCTGTTTCAGCCCCTCTGTTTCTCGCCCACTGTTTCAGCCCCTCTGTTTCAGCCCCTCTGATACAGCCCCTCTGATTCAGCCCCTCTGATTCAGCCCCTCTGATACAGCCCCTCTGATTCAGCCCCTCTGATTCAGCCCCTCTGTTTCGCGCTCTCTGTTTCAGCCCCTCTGTTTCTCGCCCTTTGTTTGAGCCCCTCTGTTTCAGCCCCTCTGTTTCAGCCCCTCTGTTTCAGCCCCTCTGTTTCTCGCCCTCTGTTTCAGCCCCTCAGATTCAGCCCCTCTGTTTCTCGCCCTCTGTTTCAGCCCCTCTGTTTCTCGCCCTCTGTTTCAGCCCCTCTGATTCCGCCCCTCTGTTTCTCGCCCTCTGTTTCAGCCCCTCTGTTTCTCGCCCTCTGTTTCAGCCCGTCATTTTCTCGCCCTCTGTTTCAGCCCCTCTGTTTCAGCACCTCTGTTTCAGCCCCTCTGTTTCTCGCCCTCTGTTTCAGCCCCTCTGATTCAGCCCCTCAGTTTCTCGCCCTCTGTTTCAGCCCCTCTGTTTCAGCCCCTCTGTTTCAGCCCCTCTGATTCCGCCCCGCTGTTTCTCGCCCTCTGTTTCAGCCCCTCGGTTTCTCGCCCTCTGTTTCAGCCCCTCTGTTTCTCGCCCTCTGTTTCAGCCCGTCTGTTTCAGCCCCTCTGTTTCAGCCCCTCTGTTTCTCGCCCTCTGTTTCTCGCCCTCTGTTTAAGCCCCTCCGTTTCTTCCCCACTGTTTCAGCCCCTCTGTTTCTCGCCCTCTGTTTCAGCCCCTCTGTTTCTCGCCCTCTGTTTCAGCCCCTCTGTTTCAGCCCCTCTGATTCAGCCCCTCTGATTCAGCCCCTCTGTTTCTCTCCCTCTGTTTCAGCCCCTCTGTTTCGCAATCTCTGTTTCAGCCCCTCTGTTTCTCGCCCTCTGTTTCAGCCCCTCTGTTTCAGCCCCTCTGTTTCAGCCCCTCTGTTTCTCGCCCTCTGTTTCAGCCCCTCTGATTCAGCCCCTCTGTTTCTCGCCCTCTGTTTCAGCCCCTCTGTTTCTCACCCTCTGTTTCAGCCCCTCTGATTCAGCCCCTCTGTTTCTCGACCTCTGTTTCAGCCCCTCTGTTTCTCGCCCTCTATTTCAGCCCCTCTGTTTCTCGCCCTCTGTTTCAGCCCCTCTGATTTAGCGCCTCTGTTTCAGCCCCTCTGTTTCAGCCCCTCTGTTTCTCGCCCTCAGTTTCAGCCCCTCTGTTTCTCGCCCTCTGTTTCAGCCCCTCTGTTTCTCGCCCACTGTTTCAGCCCCTCTGTTTCTCGCCCTCTGTTTCAGCCCGTCTGTTTCAGTCCCTCTGTTTCAGCCCCTCTGTTTCTCGCCATCTGTTTCTCGCCCGCTGTTTCAGCCCATTTGTTTGTCGCCCTCTGTTTCTCGCCCTCTGTTTCAGCCCCTCCGTTTCAGCCCCTCAGATTCAGCCCCTCTGTTTCACGCACTCTGTTTCAGCCCCCCTGTTTCAGCCCTTCAGTATCAGCCCCTCTGTTTCAGCCCCTCTGTTTCTCGCCCTCTGTTTCAGCCACTGTGTTTCTCGCCCTCTGCTTCAGCCCCTCTGTTTCAGCCCCTCTGTTTCAGCCGCTCTAATTCTCGCCCTCTGTTTCAGCCTCTATGATTCAGCCCCTCTGTTTCTCGCCCTCTGTTTCAGCCCCTCTGTTTCTCGCCTTCTGTTTCAGCCCCTCTGTTTCTTGCCCTCGGTTTCAGCCCCTCTGTTTCAGCCCCTCTGTTTCTCGCCCTCTGATTCAGCCCCTCTGTTTCTCGCCCTCTGTTTCAGCCCCTCTGTTTCAGCCGCTCTGATTCAGCCCCTCTGACTCAGCCCCACTGTTTCTCGACCTCTGTTTCAGTCCCTCTGTTTCAGCCCTTCTGTTTCAGCCCCTCTGTTTCAGTCCCTCTGTTTATCGCCCTCTGTTTCAGCCCCTCTTTTACTCGCCCTCTGTTTCAGCCCCACTGTTTCTCGCCCTCTGTTTCAGCCCCTATGTTTCAGCCCCTCTGTTTCAGCGCCTCTGTTTCAGCCCCTCTGTTTCTCGCCCTCTATTTCAGCCCCTCTGTTTCTCGCCCTCTGTTTCAGCCCCTCTGATTTAGCCCCTCTGTTTCAGCCCCTCTGTTTCAGCCCCTCTGTTTCAGCCCCTCTGTTTCACGCTCTCTGTTTCAGCCCCTCTGTTTCTCGCCCTCTGTTTCATCCCCTCTGTTTTTCGCCCTCAGTTTCAGCTCCTCTGTTTCTCGCCCTCTGTTTCAGCCCCTCTGATTCAGCACCTCTGTTTCAGGCTCTCTGTTTCAGCCCGTCTGTTTCAGCCCCTCTGTTTCAGCCCCTCGGTTTCTCGCCATCTGTTTCTCGCCCGCTGTTTCAGCCCCTTTGTTTCTCGCCCTCTGTTTCAGCCCCTCTGTTTCAGCCCCTTTGATTCAGCCCCTCTGATACAGCCCCTCTGTTTCTCGCCCTCTGTTTCAGCCCCTCTGTTTCAGCCCCTCTGTTTCAGCCCCTCTGTTTCAGCCCCTCTGTTTATCGCCCTCTGTTTCAGCCCCTCTGTTACTCGCCCTCTGTTTCAGCCCCTCTGTTTCTCGCCCTCTGTTTCAGCCCCTATGTTTCAGCCCCTCTGTTTCAACCCCTCTGTTTCAGCCCCTCTGTTTCTCGCCCTCTATTTCAGCCACTCTGTTTCTCGCCCTCTGTTTCAGCCCCTCTGATTTAGCCCCTCTGTTTCCGCCCCTCTGTTTCAGCCCCTCTGTTTCAGCCCCTCTGTTTCGCGCTCTCTGTTTCAGCCCCTCTGTTTCTCGCCCTCTGTTTCATCCCCTCTGATTCAGCACCTCTGTTTCAGCCCCTCTGATTCAGCCCCTCTGTTTCAGCCCCTCTGTATCAGTCCCTCTGTTTCTCGCCCTCAGTTTCTCACCCTCTGTTTCAGGCCCTGTGTTTCTCGCCCTCTGTTTCAGCCCCTCTGTTTTTCGCCATCTGTTTCAGCCCCTCCGTTTCTCGCCCTCTGTTTCAGGCTCTCTGTTTCAGCCCGTCTGTTTCAGCCCCTCTGTTTCAGCCCCTCTGTTTCTCGCCATCTGTTTCTCGCCCGCTGTTTCAGCCCCTTTGTTTCTCGCCCTCTGTTTCAGCCCCTCTGTTTCAGCCCCTCTGATTCAGCCCCTCTGATACAGCCCCTCTGTTTCAGCGCCTCTGTTTCAGCCCCTCTGTTTCAGCCCCTCTGTTTCAGCCCCTCTGCTTCTCGCCCTCTGTTTCAGCCCCTCTGTTTCTCGCCCTCTGTTTCAGCCCCTCTGTTTCTCGCCCTCTGTTTCAGCCCCTCTGTTTCAGCACCTCTGTTTCAGCCCCTCTGTTTCTCGCCCTCTGTTTCAGCCGCTCTGTTTCTCGCACTCTGTTTCAGCCCCTCTGTTTCAGCCCCTCTGTTTCAGCCCCTCTGTTTCAGACCCTCTGTTTCTCGCCCTCTGTTTCAGCTCCTCTGTTTCTCGCCGTCTGTTGCAGCCACTCTGTTTCTCGCCCACTGTTTCAGCCCCTCTGTTTCAGCCCCTCTGTTTCAGCCCCTCTGTTTCTCGCCCTCTGTTTCAGCCCCTCTGTTTCTCGCCCTCTGTTTCAGCCCCTCTGTTTCAGCCCCTCTGTTTCCCGATCTCTGTTTCTGCCCCTCTGTTTCTCGCCCTCTGTTTCGGCCCCTCTGTTTCTCGCCCTCTGTTTCAGCCCCGCTGATTCAGCCCCTCTGTGCCACCCCCTCTGAATCAGCCCCTCTGATTCAGCCCTCTGTTTCAGCCCCTCTGTTTAAGACCGTCTGTTTCAGCCCCTCGGTTTCTCGCCCTCTGTTTCAGCCCCTCTGTTTCTCGCCCTCTGTTTCAGGCTCTCTGTTTCAGCCCGTCTGTTTCAGCCCCTCTGTTTCAGCCCCTCTGTTTCTCGCCCTCTGTTTCTCGCTCGCAGTTTCAGCCCCTCTGTTTCTCGCCCTCTGTTTCAGCCCCTCTGTTTCAGCCCCTCTGATACAGCCCCTCTGATTCGGTCCCTCTGTTTCAGCCCCTCTGTTTCAGCCCCTCTGTTTCAGCCCCGCTGTTTCAGCCCCTCTGTTTCTCGCCCTCTGTTTCAGCCCCTCTGTTTCGAGCCCTCTGTTTCAGCCCCTCTGTTTCAGCCGCTCTGATTCAGCCCCTCTGTTTCAGCCCCTCTGTTTCTCACCCTCGGTTTCAGCCCCTCTGTTTCAGCCCCTCTGTTTCAGCCCCTCTGTTTCAGCCCCTCTGTTTCTCGCCCTCTGTTTCAGCCCCTCTGTTTCTCGCCCTCTGTTTCAGCCCCTCTGTTTCAGCACCTCTGTTTCTCGCCCTCTGTTTCAGCCCCTCTGTTTCTCGCCCTCTGTTTCAGCTCCTCTGTTTCAGCCCCTCTGTTTAAGCCCCTCTGTTTCTCGCCCTCTGTTTCAGCCGCTCTGTTTCTCTCCCTCTGTTTCAGCCCCTCTGATTTAGCCCCTCTGTTTCAGCCCCTCTGTTTCAGCCCCGCTGTTTCTCGCCCTCTGTTTCAGGCCCACTGTTTCGCGCTCTCTGTTTCAGCCCCTCTGTTTCAGACCCTCTGTTTCTCGCCCTCTGTTTCTGCCGCTCTGTTTCTCACCCGTTGTTTCAGCCACTCTATTTCTCGCCCTGTGTTTCAGCACCTCTGATTCAGCCCCTCTGCTTCAGCCCCTCTGAATCAGCCCCTCTGTTTCAGCCCCACTGAATCAGCCCCTCTGATTCAGCCCCTCTGTTTCAGCCCCTCTGTTTCAGCCCCTCTGTTTCTCGCCCTCTGTTACTCGCCCACTGTTTCAGCCCCTCCGTTTCTTCCCCTCTGTTTCAGCCCCTCTGTTTCTCGCCCTCTGTTTCAGCCCCTCTGTTTCTCGCCCTCTGTTTCAGTCCCTCTGTTTCAGCCCCTCTGATTCAGCCCCTCTGATTCAGCCCCTCTGTTTCTCGCCCTCTGTTTCAGCCCCTCTGTTTCGCGCTCTCTGTTTCAGCCCCTCTGTTTCTCGCCCTCTGTTTCAGCCCCTCTGTTTCAGCCCCTCTGTTTCAGCCCCTCTGTTTCAGCCCCTCTGTTTCTCGCCCTCTGTTTCAGCCCCTCTGATTCAGCCCCTCTGTTTCTCGCCCTCTGTTTCAGCCCCTCTGTTTCTCGCCCTCTGTTTCAGCCCCTCTGATTCAGCCCCTCTGTTTCTCGCCCTCTGTTTCAGCCCCTCTGTTTCTCGCCCTCTATTTCAGCCCCTCTGTTTCTCGCCCTCTGTTTCAGCCCCTCTGATTTAGCCCCTCTGTTTCAGCCCCTCTGTTTCAGCCCCTCTGTTTCTCGCCCTCTGTTTCAGCCCCTCTGTTTTTCGCCCTCAGTTTCAGCCCCTCTGTTTCTCGCCCTCTGTTTCAGCCCCTCTGATTCAGCACCTCTGTTTCAGCCCCTCTGATTCAGCCCCTCTGTTTCAGCCCCTCTGTTTCAGTCCCTCTGTTTCTCGCCCTCAGTTTCTCGCCCTCTGTTTCAGCCCCTGTGTTTCTCGCACTCTGTTTCAGCCCCTCTGTTTTTCGCCCTCTGTTTCAGCCCCTCTGTTTCTCGCCCTCTGTTTCAGGCTCTCTGTTTCAGCCCGTCTGTTTCAGCCCCTCTGTTTCTGCCCCTCTGTTTCTAGCCCTCTGTTTCTCGCCCGCTGTTTCAGCCCCTTTGTTTCTCGCCCTCTGCTTCAGCCCCTCTGTTTCAGCCCCTCTGATTCAGCCCCTCTGATTCAGCCACTCAGTTTCTCACCCTCTGTTTCAGCCCCTCTGTTTCAGCCCCTCTGTTTCAGCCCCTCTGTTTCAGCCCCTCTGTTTCTCGCCCTCGGTTTCAGCCCCTCTGTTTCAGCCCCTCTGTTTCTCGCCCTCTGTTTCAGCCCCACTGTTTCGCGCTCTCTGTTTCAGCCCCTCTGTTTCAGCCCCTCTGTTTCTCCCCCTCTGTTTCTGCCCCTCTGTTTCTCACCCTTTGTTTCAGCCCCTCTTTTTCTCGCCCTGTGTTTCAGCCCCTCTGATTCAGCCCCTCTGTTTCAGCCCCTCTGAATCAGCCCCTCTGTTTCAGCCCCTCTGATTCAGCCCCTCTGATTTAGCCCCTATGTTTCAGCCCCTCTGTTTCAGCCCCTCTGTTTCTCGCCCTCTGTTTCTCGCCCTCTGTTTCAGCCCATCCGTTTCTTCCCCTCTGTTTCAGCCCCTCTGTTTCTCGCCCTCTGTTTCAGCCCCTCTGTTTCTCGCCCTCTGTTTCAGCCCCTCTGTTTCAGCCCCTCTGATTCAGCCCCTCTGATTCAGCCCCTCTGTTTCTCGCCCTCTGTTTCAGCCCCTCCGTTTCGCGCTCTCTGTTTCAGCCCCTCTGTTTCTCGCCCTCTGTTTCAGCCCCTCTGTTTCAGCCCCTCTGTTTCAGCCCCTCTGTTTCTCGCCCTCTGTTTCAGCCCCTCTGATTCAGCCCCTCTGTTTCTCGCCCTCTGTTTCAGCCCCTCTGTTTCTCGCCCTCTGTTTCAGCCCCTCTGATTCAGCCCCTCTGTTTCTCGCCCTCTGTTTCAGCCCCTCTGTTTCTCGCCCTCTATTTCAGCCCCTCTGTTTCTCGCCCTCTGTATCAGCCCCTCTGATTTAGCCCCTCTGTTTCAGCCCCTCTGTTTCAGCCCCTCAGATTCAGCCCCTCTGTTTCTCGCACTCTGTTTCAGCCCCTCTGTTTCAGCCCTTCTGTTTCAGCCCCTCTGTTTCAGCCCGTCTGTTTCAATCCCTCTGTTTCAGCCCCTCTGTTTCTCGCCCTCTGCTTCAGCCCCTCTGTTTCAGCCCCTCTGTTTCAGCCGCTCTAATTCTCGCCCTCTGTTTCAGCCTCTATGATTCAGCCCCTCTGTTTCTCGCCCTCTGTTTCAGCCCCTCTGTTTCTCGCCCTCGGTTTCAGACCCTCTGTTTCAGCCCCTCTGTTTCTTGCCCAGTGTTTCAGCCCCTCTGTTTCTCGCCCTCTGTTTCAGCCCCTCTGTTTCTCGCCCTCTGTTTCAGCCCCTCTGTTTCAGCCGCTCTGATTCAGCCCCTCTGGTTCAGCCCCACTGTTTCTCGCCCTCTGTTTCAGTCCCTCTGTTTCAGCCCTTCTCTTTCAGCCCCTCTGTTTCTGTCCCTCTGTTTATCGCCCTCTGTTTCAGCCCCTCTGTTACTCGCCCTCTGTTTCAGCCCCTCTGTTTCTCGCCCTCTGTTTCAGCCCCTCTGTTTCAGCCCCTCTGTTTCAGCCCTTCTGTTTCTCGCCCTCTATTTCAGCCCCTCTGTTTCTCGCCCTGTTTCAGCCCCTCTGATTTAGCCCCTCTGTTTCAGCCCCTCTGTTTCAGCCCCTGTGTTTCGCGCTCTCTGTTTCAGCCCCTCTGTTTCTCGCCCTCTTTTTCAGCCCCTCTGTTTCAGCACCTCTGTTTCTCGCCCTCTGTTTCAGCCCCACTGTTTCGCGCTCTCTGTTTCAGCCCCTCTGTTTCAGCCCCTCTGTTTCTCCCCCTCTGTTTCTGCCCCTCTGTTTCTCACCCTTTGTTTCAGCCCCTCTATTTCTCGCCCTGTGTTTCAGCCCCTCTGATTCAGCCCCTCTGTTTCAGCCCCTCTGAATCAGCCCCTCTGTTTCAGCCCCTCTGATTCAGCCCCTCTGATTTAGCCCCTATGTTTCAGCCCCTCTGTTTCAGCCCCTCTGTTTCTCGCCCTCTGTTTCTCGCCCTCTGTTTCAGCCCATCCGTTTCTTCCCCTCTGTTTCAGCCCCTCTGTTTCTCGCCCTCTGTTTCAGCCCCTCTGTTTCTCGCCCTCTGTTTCAGCCCCTCTGTTTCAGCCCCTCTGATTCAGCCCCTCTGATTCAGCCCCTCTGTTTCTCGCCCTCTGTTTCAGCCCCTCCGTTTCGCGCTCTCTGTTTCAGCCCCTCTGTTTCTCGCCCTCTGTTTCAGCCCCTCTGTTTCAGCCCCTCTGTTTCAGCCCCTCTGTTTCTCGCCCTCTGTTTCAGCCCCTCTGATTCAGCCCCTCTGTTTCTCGCCCTCTGTTTCAGCCCCTCTGTTTCTCGCCCTCTGTTTCAGCCCCTCTGATTCAGCCCCTCTGTTTCTCGCCCTCTGTTTCAGCCCCTCTGTTTCTCGCCCTCTATTTCAGCCCCTCTGTTTCTCGCCCTCTGTTTCAGCCCCTCTGATTTAGCCCCTCTGTTTCAGCCCCTCTGTTTCAGCCCCTCAGATTCAGCCCCTCTGTTTCTCGCACTCTGTTTCAGCCCCTCTGTTTCAGCCCTTCTGTTTCAGCCCCTCTGTTTCAGCCCGTCTGTTTCAGTCCCTCTGTTTCAGCCCCTCTGTTTCTCGCCCTCTGCTTCAGCCCCTCTGTTTCAGCCCCTCTGTTTCAGCCGCTCTAATTCTCGCCCTCTGTTTCAGCCTCTATGATTCAGCCCCTCTGTTTCTCGCCCTCTGTTTCAGCCCCTCTGTTTCTCGCCCTCGGTTTCAGACCCTCTGTTTCAGCCCCTCTGTTTCTTGCCCAGTGTTTCAGCCCCTCTGTTTCTCGCCCTCTGTTTCAGCCCCTCTGTTTCTCGCCCTCTGTTTCAGCCCCTCTGTTTCAGCCGCTCTGATTCAGCCCCTCTGGTTCAGCCCCACTGTTTCTCGCCCTCTGTTTCAGTCCCTCTGTTTCAGCCCTTCTCTTTCAGCCCCTCTGTTTCTGTCCCTCTGTTTATCGCCCTCTGTTTCAGCCCCTCTGTTACTCGCCCTCTGTTTCAGCCCCTCTGTTTCTGTCCCTCTGTTTATCGCCCTCTGTTTCAGCCCCTCTGTTACTCGCCCTCTGTTTCAGCCCCTCTGTTTCTCGCCCTCTGTTTCAGCCCCTCTGTTTCAGCCCCTCTGTTTCAGCCCCTCTGTTTCTCGCCCTCTATTTCAGCCCCTCTGTTTCTCGCCCTGTTTCAGCCCCTCTGATTTAGCCCCTCTGTTTCAGCCCCTCTGTTTCAGCCCCGTGTGTTTCGCGCTCTCTGTTTCAGCCCCTCTGTTTCTCGCCCTCTTTTTCAGCCCCTCTGTTTCAGCACCTCTGTTTCTCGCCCTCTGTTTCAGCCCCACTGTTTCGCGCTCTCTGTTTCAGCCCCTCTGTTTCAGCCCCTCTGATTCTCGCCCTCTGTTTCAGCCCCTCTGTTTCAGCCCCTCTGTTCCAGCCCCTCTATTTCTCGCCCTGTGTTTCAGCCCCTCTGATTCAGCCCCTCTGTTTCAGCCCCTCTGAATCAGCCCCTCTGTTTCAGCCCCTCTGAATCAGCCCCTCTGATTCAGCCCCTCTGTTTCAGCCCCTCTGTTTCAGCCCCTCTGTTTCTCACCCTCTGTTTCTCGCCCTCTGTTTCAGCCCTTCAGTTTCTCGCCCTCTGTTTCAGCCCCTCTGATTCAGCCCCTCTGTTTCTCGCCCTCTGTTTCAGCCCCTCTGATTCAGCCCCTCTGATTCAGCCCCTCTGTTTCTCGCCCTCTGTTTCAGCCCCTCTGTTTCGCGCTCTCTGTTTCAGCCCCTCTGTTTCTCGCCCTCTGTTTCAGCCCCTCTGTTTCAGCCCCTCTGTTTCAGCCCCTCTGTTTCTCGCCCTCTGTTTCAGCCCCTCTGATTCAGCCCCTCTGTTTCTCGCCCTCTGTTTCAGCCCCTCTGTTTCTCGCCCTCTGTTTCAGCCCCTCTGATTCAGCCCCTCTGTTTCTCGCCCTCTGTTTCAGCCCCTCTGTTTCTCGCCCTCTATTTCAGCCCCTCTGTTTCTCGCCCTCTGTTTCAGCCCCTCTGATTTAGCCCCTCTGTTTCAGCCCCTCTGTTTCAGCCCCTCTGTTTCTCGCCCTCTGTTTCAGCCCCTCTGTTTTTCGCCCTCAGTTTCAGCCCCTCTGTTTCTCGCCCTCTGTTTCAGCCCCTCTGATTCAGCACCTCTGTTTCAGCCCCTCTGATTCAGTCCCTCTGTTTCAGCCCCTCTGTTTCAGTCCCTCTGTTTCTCGCCCTCAGTTTCTCGCCCTCTGTTTCAGCCCCTGTGTTTCTCGCCCTCTGTTTCAGCCCCTCTGTTTTTCGCCCTCTGTTTCTGCACCACTGTTTCTCGCCCTCTGTTTCTCGCCCGCTGTTTCAGCCCCTTTGTTTCTCGCCCTCTGTTTCAGCCCCTCTGTTTCAGCCCCTCTGATTCAGCCCCTCTGATTCAGCCCCTCAGTTTCTCGCCCTCTGTTTCAGCCCCTCTGTTTCAGCCCCTCTGTTTCAGCCCCTCTGTTTCAGCCCCTCTGTTTCTCGCCCTCGGTTTCGGCCCCTCTGTTTCAGCCCCTCTGTTTCTCGCCCTCTGTTTCTCGCACTCTGTTTCAGCCCCTGTGTTTCTAGCCCTCTGTTTCAGCCCCTCTGTTTTTCGCCCTCTGTTTCAGCCCCTCCGTTTCTTGCCCTCTGTTTCAGGCTCTCTGTTTCAGCCCCTCTGTTTCAGTCCCTCTGTTTCAGCCCCTCTGTTTCTCGCCATCTGTTTCTCGCCCGCTGTTTCAGCCCCTTTGTTTCTCGCCCTCTGTTTCTCGCCCTCTGTTTCAGCCCCTCTGTTTCAGCCCCTCAGATTCAGCCCCTCTGTTTCTCGCACTCTGTTTCAGCCCCTCTGTTTGAGCCCTTCTGTTTCAGCCCCTCTGTTTCAGCCCCTCTGTTTCTCGCCCTCTGTTTCAGCCCCTCTGTTTTTCGCCCTCTGCTTCAGCCCCTCTGTTTCAGCCCCTCTGTTTCAGCCGCTCTAAATCTCGCCCTCTGTTTCAGCCTCTATGATTCAGCCCCTCGGTTTCTCGCCCTCTGTTTCAGCCCCTCTGTTTCTCGCCCTCTGTTTCAGCCCCTCTGTTTCTCGCCCTCGGTTTCAGACCCTCTGTTTCAGCCCCTCTGTTTCTCGCCCTCTGTTTCAGCCCCTCTGTTTCTCGCCCTCTGTTTCAGCCCCTCTGATTCTCGCCCTCGGTTTCAGCCCCTCTGTTTCAGCCGCTCTGATTCAGCCCCTCTGGTTCAGCCCCACTGTTTCTCGCCCTCTGTTTCAGTCCCTCTGTTTCAGCCCTTCTCTTTCAGCACCTCTGTTTCTGTCCCTCTGATTATCGCCTTCTGTTTCAGCCCCTCTGTTACTCGCCCTCTGTTTCAGCCCCTCTGTTTCTCGCCCTCTGTTTCAGCCCCTCTGTTTCAGCCCCTCTGTTTCAGCCCCTCTGTTCCTCGCCCTCTATTTCAGCCCCTCTGTTTCTCGCCCTCTGTTTCAGCCCCTCTGATTTAGCCCCTCTGATTCAGCCCCTCTGTTTCAGCCCCTCTGTTTCAGCCCCTCTGTTTCGCGCTCTCTGTTTCAGCCCCTCTGTTTCTCGCCCTCTGTTTCAGCCCCTCTGTTTTTCGCCCTCAGTTTCAGCCCCTTTGTTTCTCGCCCTCTGTTTCAGCACCTCTGATTCAGCACCTCTGTTTCAGCCCCTCTGATTCAGCCCCTCTGTTTCAGCCCCTCTGTTTCAGTCCCTCTGTTTCTCGCCCTCAGTTTCTCACCCTCTGTTTCAGCCCCTGTGTTTCTCGCCCTCTGTTTCAGCCCCTCTGTTTTTCGCCCTCTGTTTCAGCCCAACCGTTTCTCGCCCTCTGTTTCAGGCTCTCTGTTTCAGCCCGTCTGTTTCAGCCCCTCTGTTTCAGCCCCTCTGTTTCTCGCCATCTGTTCCTCGCCCGCTGTTTCAGCCCCTTTGTTTCTCGCCCTCTGTTTCAGCCCCGCTGTTTCAGCCCCTCTGATTCAGCCCCTCTGATACAGCCCCTCTGTTTCTCGGCCTCTGTTTCAGCCCCTCTGTTTCAGCCCCTCTGTTTCAGCCCCTCTGTTTCAGCCCCTCTGTTTCTCGCCCTCTGTTTCAGCCCCTCTGTTTCACGCCCTCTGTTTCAGCCCCTCTGTTTCAGCCCCTCTGTTTCAGCCCCTCTGTTTCAGCCCCTCTGTTTCTCGCCCTCTGTTTCAGCCCCTCTGTTTCTCGCCCTCTGTTTCAGCCGCTCTTTTTCAGCCCCTCTGTTTCAGCCCCTCTGTTTCTCGCCCTCAGTTTCTCCCCCTCTGTTTCTCGCCCTCTTTTTCGGCCCCTCTGTTTTTCGCCCTCTGTTTCAGCCCCTCTGTTTCTCGCCCTCTGTTACAGGCTCTCTGTTTCAGCCCCTCTGTTTCAGCCCCTCTGTTTCTCGCCCTCTGTTTCTCGCCCGCAGTTTCAGCCCCTCTGTTTCTCGCCCTCTGTTTCAGCCCCTCTATTTCTCGCCCTCTGTTTTAGCCCCTCTGATTCAGCCCCTCTGTTTCAGCCCCTCTGATACAGCCCCTCTGATTCGGCCCCTCTGTTTCAGCCCCTCTGTTTCAGCCCCTCTGTTTCAGCCCCTCTGTTTTACGCCCTCTGTTTCAGCCCCTCTGTTTCTCGGCCTCTGTTTCAGCCCCTCTGTTTCTGCACCACTGTTTCTCGCCCTCTGTTTCAGCCCCTCTGTTTCTAGCCCTCTGTTTCAGCCCCTCTGTTTCAGCCCCTCTGATTCAGCCCCTCTGTTTCAGCCCCTCTGTTTCTCGCCCTTGGTTTCAGCCCCTCTGATTCAGCCCCTCTGTTTCAGCCCCTCTGTTTCAGCCCCTCTGTTTCTCGCCCTCGGTTTCGGCCCCTCTGTTTCAGCCCCTCTGTTTCTCGCCCTCTGTTTCTCGCACTCTGTTTCAGCCCCTGTGTTTCTAGCCCTCTGTTTCAGCCCCTCTGTTTTTCGCCCTCTGTTTCAGCCCCTCCGTTTCTTGCCCTCTGTTTCAGGCTCTCTGTTTCAGCCCCTCTGTTTCAGTCCCTCTGTTTCAGCCCCTCTGTTTCTCGCCATCTGTTTCTCGCCCGCTGTTTCAGCCCCTTTGTTTCTCGCCCTCTGTTTCTCGCCCTCTGTTTCAGCCCCTCTGTTTCAGCCCCTCAGATTCAGCCCCTCTGTTTCTCGCACTCTGTTTCAGCCCCTCTGTTTGAGCCCTTCTGTTTCAGCCCCTCTGTTTCAGCCCCTCTGTTTCTCGCCCTCTGTTTCAGCCCCTCTGTTTTTCGCCCTCTGCTTCAGCCCCTCTGTTTCAGCCCCTCTGTTTCAGCCGCTCTAAATCTCGCCCTCTGTTTCAGCCTCTATGATTCAGCCCCTCGGTTTCTCGCCCTCTGTTTCAGCCCCTCTGTTTCTCGCCCTCTGTTTCAGCCCCTCTGTTTCTCGCCCTCGGTTTCAGACCCTCTGTTTCAGCCCCTCTGTTTCTCGCCCTCTGTTTCAGCCCCTCTGTTTCTCGCCCTCTGTTTCAGCCCCTCTGATTCTCGCCCTCGGTTTCAGCCCCTCTGTTTCAGCCGCTCTGATTCAGCCCCTCTGGTTCAGCCCCACTGTTTCTCGCCCTCTGTTTCAGTCCCTCTGTTTCAGCCCTTCTCTTTCAGCACCTCTGTTTCTGTCCCTCTGATTATCGCCCTCTGTTTCAGCCCCTCTGTTACTCGCCCTCTGTTTCAGCCCCTCTGTTTCTCGCCCTCTGTTTCAGCCCCTCTGTTTCAGCCCCTCTGTTTCAGCCCCTCTGTTCCTCGCCCTCTATTTCAGCCCCTCTGTTTCTCGCCCTCTGTTTCAGCCCCTCTGATTTAGCCCCTCTGATTCAGCCCCTCTGTTTCAGCCCCTCTGTTTCAGCCCCTCTGTTTCGCGCTCTCTGTTTCAGCCCCTCTGTTTCTCGCCCTCTGTTTCAGCCCCTCTGTTTTTCGCCCTCAGTTTCAGCCCCTTTGTTTCTCGCCCTCTGTTTCAGCACCTCTGATTCAGCACCTCTGTTTCAGCCCCTCTGATTCAGCCCCTCTGTTTCAGCCCCTCTGTTTCAGTCCCTCTGTTTCTCGCCCTCAGTTTCTCACCCTCTGTTTCAGCCCCTGTGTTTCTCGCCCTCTGTTTCAGCCCCTCTGTTTTTCGCCCTCTGTTTCAGCCCAACCGTTTCTCGCCCTCTGTTTCAGGCTCTCTGTTTCAGCCCGTCTGTTTCAGCCCCTCTGTTTCAGCCCCTCTGTTTCTCGCCATCTGTTCCTCGCCCGCTGTTTCAGCCCCTTTGTTTCTCGCCCTCTGTTTCAGCCCCGCTGTTTCAGCCCCTCTGATTCAGCCCCTCTGATACAGCCCCTCTGTTTCTCGGCCTCTGTTTCAGCCCCTCTGTTTCAGCCCCTCTGTTTCAGCCCCTCTGTTTCAGCCCCTCTGTTTCTCGCCCTCTGTTTCAGCCCCTCTGTTTCACGCCCTCTGTTTCAGCCCCTCTGTTTCAGCCCCTCTGTTTCAGCCCCTCTGTTTCAGCCCCTCTGTTTCTCGCCCTCTGTTTCAGCCCCTCTGTTTCTCGCCCTCTGTTTCAGCCGCTCTTTTTCAGCCCCTCTGTTTCAGCCCCTCTGTTTCTCGCCCTCAGTTTCTCCCCCTCTGTTTCTCGCCCTCTTTTTCGGCCCCTCTGTTTTTCGCCCTCTGTTTCAGCCCCTCTGTTTCTCGCCCTCTGTTACAGGCTCTCTGTTTCAGCCCCTCTGTTTCAGCCCCTCTGTTTCTCGCCCTCTGTTTCTCGCCCGCAGTTTCAGCCCCTCTGTTTCTCGCCCTCTGTTTCAGCCCCTCTATTTCTCGCCCTCTGTTTTAGCCCCTCTGATTCAGCCCCTCTGTTTCAGCCCCTCTGATACAGCCCCTCTGATTCGGCCCCTCTGTTTCAGCCCCTCTGTTTCAGCCCCTCTGTTTCAGCCCCTCTGTTTTACGCCCTCTGTTTCAGCCCCTCTGTTTCTCGGCCTCTGTTTCAGCCCCTCTGTTTCAGCCCCTCTGTTTCTCGCCCTCTGTTTCAGCCCCTCTGTTTCTAGCCCTCTGTTTCAGCCCCTCTGTTTCAGCCCCTCTGATTCAGCCCCTCTGTTTCAGCCCCTCTGTTTCTCGCCCTTGGTTTCAGCCCCTCTGATTCAGCCCCTCTGTTTCAGCCCCTCTGTTTCAGCCCATCTCTTTCTCGCCCTCTGTTTCAGCCCCTCTACTTCTCGCCCTCTGTTTCAGCCCCTATGATTCAGCCCCTCTGTTTCTCGCCCTCTGTTTCAGCTCCTCTGTTTCTCGCTCTCTGTTTCAGCCTCTCTGTTTCTCGCCCTCGGTCTCAGCCCCTCTGATTCAGCCCCTCTGTTTTATCGGCCTCTGTTTCAGCCCCTCTGTTTCAGCCCCTCTGTTTCAGCCCCTCTGTTTCAGCCCCTCTGTTTCTCGCCCTCTGTTTCAGCCCCTCTGTTTCTAGCCCTCTGTTTCTCGCCTTCTGTTTCAGCCCCTCTATTTCTCGCCCTCTGTTTCAGCCCCTCTGTTTTTCGCCCTCTGTTTCAGCCCCTCTGTTTCTCGCCCTCTGTTTCAGCCCCTCTGTTTCAGCCCCTCTGTTTCTCGCCCTCTGTTTCAGCCTCTCTGATTCAGCACCTCTGTTTCTCGCCCTCTGTTTCAGCCCCTCTGTTTCTCGCCCTCTGTTTCAGACCCTCTGTTTCTTGCCGTCTGTTTCAGCCCCTCTGTTTCTCGCCCTCGGTTTCAGCCCCTCTGTTTCAGCCCCTCTGTTTCAGCCCCTCTGTTTCTCGCCCTCTGTTTCAGCCCCTCTGTTTCTCGCCCTCTGTTTCAGCCCCTCTGTTTCTCGCCCTCTGTTTCTCCCCCTCTGTTTCTCACACTCTTTTTCGGCCCCTCTGTTTTTCGCCCTCTGTTTCAGTCCCTCTGTTTCTCGCCCTCTGTTTCAGGCTCTCTGTTTCAGCCCGTCTGTTTCAGCCCCTCTGTTTCAGCCCCTTCGTTTCTCGCCCTCTGTTTCTCGCCCGCAGTTTCAGCCCCTCTGTTTCTCGCCCTCTGTTTCAGCCCCTCTATTTCTCGCCCTCTGTTTCAGCCCCTCTGTTTCAGCCCCTCTGTTTCTCGCCTTCTGTTTCAGGCCCTCTGTTTCTCGCCCTCTGTTTCAGCCCCTCTATTTCTCGCCCTCTGTTTTAGCCCCTCTGATTCAGCCCCTCTGTTTCAGCCCCTCTGAATCAGCACCTCTGATTCAGCCCCTCTGTTTCAGCCCCTCTGTTTTTCGCCCTCTGTTTCAGACCCTCTGTTTCTCGCCCTCTGTTTCAGCCCCTCTGTTTCAGCCCCTCTGTTTCTCGCCCTCTGTTTCAGCCTCTCTGATTCAGCACCTCTGTTTCTCGCCCTCTGTTTCAGCCCCTCTGTTTCTCGCCCTCTGTTTCAGTCCCTCTGTTTCTTGCCGTCTGTTTCAGCCCCTCTGTTTCTCGCCCTCGGTTTCAGCCCCTCTGTTTCAGCCCCTCTGTTTCAGCCCCTCTGTTTCTCGCCCTCTGTTTCAGCCCCTCTGTTTCTCGCCCTCTGTTTCAGCCCCTCTGTTTCAGCCCCTCTGATTCAGCCCCTCTGATTCAGCCCCTCTGTTTCTCGCCCACTGTTTCAGCCCCTCTGTTTCGCGCTCTCTGTTTCAGCCCCTCTGTTTCTCGCCCTCTGTTTCAGCCCCTCTGTTTCAGCCCCTCTGTTTCAGCCCCTCTGTTTCAGCCCCTCTGTTTCTCGCCCTCTGTTTCAGCCCCTCTGTTTCAGCCCCTCTGTTTCTCGCCCTCTGTTTCAGCCCCTCTGTTTCAGCCCCTCTGATTCAACCCCTCTGATTCAGCCCCTCAGTTTCTCGCCCTCTGTTTCAGCCCCTCTGTTTCAGCCCCTCTGTTTCAGCCCCTCTGTTTCAGCCCCTCTGTTTCTCGCCCTCGGTTTCAGCCCCTCTGTTTCAGCCCCTCTGTTTCTCGCCCTCTGTTTCTCGCCCTCTGTTTCAGCCCCTGTGTTTCTAGCCCTCTGTTTCAGCCCCTCTGTTTTTCGCCCTCTGTTTCAGCCCCTCCGTTTCTCGCCCTCTGTTTCAGGCTCTCTGTTTCAGCCCCTCTGTTTCAGTCCCTCTGTTTCAGCCCCTCTGTTTCTCGCCATCTGTTTCTCGCCCGCTGTTTCAGCCCCTTTGTTTCTCGCCCTCTGTTTCTCGCCCTCTGTTTCAGCCCCTCTGTTTCAGCCCCTCAGATTCAGCCCCTCTGTTTCTCGCACTCTGTTTCAGCCCCTCTGTTTCAGCCCTTCTGTTTCAGCCCCTCTGTTTCAGCCCCTCTGTTTCTTGCCCTCTGTTTCAGCCCCTCTGTTTCTCGCCCTCTGCTTCAGCCCCTCTGTTTCAGCCCCTCTGTTTCAGCCGCTCTAAATCTCGCCCTCTGTTTCAGCCTCTATGATTCAGCCCCTCGGTTTCTCGCCCTCTGTTTCAGCCCCTCTGTTTCTCGCCCTCTGTTTCAGCCCCTCTGTTTCTCGCCCTCGGTTTCATAACCCTCTGTTTCAGCCCCTCTGTTTCTCGCCCTCTGTTTCAGCCCCTCTGTTTCTCACCCTCTGTTTCAGCCCCTCTGATTCTCGCCCTCGGTTTCAGCCCCTCTGTTTCAGCCGCTATGATTCAGCCCCTCTGGTTCAGCCCCACTGTTTCTCGCCCTCTGTTTCAGTCCCTCTGTTTCAGCCCTTCTCTTTCAGCACCTCTGTTTCTGTCCCTCTGTTTATCGCCCTCTGTTTCAGCCCCTCTGTTACTCGCCCTCTGTTTCAGCCCCTCTGTTTCTCGCCCTCTGTTTCAGCCCCTCTGTTTCAGCCCCTCTGTTTCAGCCCCTCTGTTTCTCGCCCTCTATTTCAGCCCCTCTGTTTCTCGCCCTCTGTTTCAGCCCCTCTGATTTAGCCCCTCTGATTCAGCCCCTCTGTTTCAGCCCCTCTGTTTCAGCCCCTCTGTTTCGCGCTCTCTGTTTCAGCCCCTCTGTTTCTCACCCTCTGTTTCAGCCCCTCTGTTTTTCGCCCTCAGTTTCAGCCCCTCTGTTTCTCGCCCTCTGTTTCAGCCCCTCTGATTCAGCACCTCTGTTTCAGCCCCTCTGATTCAGCCCCTCTGTTTCAGCCCCTCTGTTTCAGTCCCTCTGTTTCTCGCCCTCAGTTTCTCACCCTCTGTTTCAGCCCCTGTGTTTCTCGCCCTCTGTTTCAGCCCCTCTGTTTTTCGCCCTCTGTTTCAGCCCAACCGTTTCTCGCCATCTGTTCCTCGCCCGCTGTTTCAGCCCCTTTGTTTCTCGCCCTCTGTTTCAGCCCCTCTGTTTCAGCCCCTCTGATTCAGCCCCTCTGATACAGCCCCTCTGTTTCTCGGCCTCTGTTTCAGCCCCTCTGTTTCAGCCCCTCTGTTTCAGCCCCTCTGTTTCAGCCCCTCTGTTTCTCGCCCTCTGTTTCAGCCCCTCTGTTTCTCGCCCTCTGTTTCAGCCCCTCTGTTTCACGCCCTCTGTTTCAGCCCCTCTGTTTCAGCCCCTCTGTTTCAGCCCCTCTGTTTCAGCCCCTCTGTTTCTCGCCCTCTGTTTCAGCCCCTCTGTTTCTCGCCCTCTGTTTCAGCCGCTCTTTTTCAGCCCCTCTGTTTCAGCCCCTCTGTTTCTCGCCCTCAGTTTCTCCCCCTCTGTTTCTCGCCCTCTTTTTCGGACCCTCTGTTTTTCGCCCTCTGTTTCAGCCCCTCTGTTTCTCGCCCTCTGTTACAGGCTCTCTGTTTAGGCCCCTCTGTTTCAGCCCCTCTGTTTGTCGCCCTCTGTTTCTCGCCCGCAGTTTCAGCCCCTCTGTTTCTCGCCCTCTGTTTCAGCCCCTCTATTTCTCGACCTCTGTTTTAGCCCCTCTGATTCAGCCCCTCTGTTTCAGCCCCTCTGATACAGCCCCTCTGATTCGGCCCCTCTGTTTCAGCCCCTCTGTTTCAGCCCCTCTGTTTCAGCCCCTCTGTTTCAGCCCCTCTGTTTTACGCCCTCTGTTTCAGCCCCTCTGTTTCTCGGCCTCTGTTTCAGCCCCTCTGTTTCAGCCCCTCTGTTTCAGCCCCTCTGTTTCAGCCCCTCTGTTTCTCGCCCTCTGTTTCAGCCCCTCTGTTTCTAGCCCTCTGTTTCAGCCCCTCTGTTTCAGCCCCTCTGATTCAGCCCCTCTGTTTCAGCCCCTCTGTTTCTCGCCCTCGGTTTCAGCCCCTCTGATTCAGCCCCTCTGTTTCAGCCCCTCTGTTTCAGCCCATCTCTTTCTCGCCCTCTGTTTCAGCCCCTCTACTTCTCGCCCTCTGTTTCAGCCCCTATGATTCAGCCCCTCTGTTTCTCGCCCTCTGTTTCAGCTCCTCTGTTTCTCGCCCTCTGTTTCAGCCTCTCTGTTTCTCGCCCTCGGTCTCAGCCCCTCTGATTCAGCCCCTCTGTTTCTCGGCCTCTGTTTCAGCCCCTCTGTTTCAGCCCCTCTGTTTCAGCCCCTCTGTTTCAGCCCCTCTGTTTCTCGCCCTCTGTTTCAGCCCCTCTGTTTCTAGCCCTCTGTTTCTCGCCTTCTGTTTCAGCCCCTCTATTTCTCGCCCTCTGTTTCAGCCCCTCTGTTTTTCGCCCTCTGTTTCAGCCCCTCTGTTTCTCGCCCTCTGTTTCAGCCCCTCTGTTTCAGCCCCTCTGTTTCTCGCCCTCTGTTTCAGCCTCTCTGATTCAGCACCTCTGTTTCTCGCCCTCTGTTTCAGCCCCTCTGTTTCAGACCCTCTGTTTCTTGCCGTCTGTTTCAGCTCCTCTGTTTCTCGCCCTCGGTTTCAGCCCCTCTGTTTCAGCCCCTCTGTTTCAGCCCCTCTGTTTCTCGCCCTCTGTTTCAGCCCCTCTGTTTCTCGCCCTCTGTTTCAGCCCCTCTGTTTCTCGCCCTCTGTTTCTCCCCCTCTGTTTCTCGCCCTCTTTTTCGGCCCCTCTGTTTTTCGCCCTCTGTTTCAGCCCCTCTGTTTCTCGCCCTCTGTTTCAGGCTCTCTGTTTCAGCCCGTCTGTTTCAGCCCCTCTGTTTCAGCCCCTCTGTTTCTCGCCCTCTGTTTCTCGCCCGCAGTTTCAGCCCCTCTGTTTCTCGCCCTCTGTTTAAGCCCCTCTATTTCTCGCCCTCTGTTTCAGCCCCTCTGTTTCAGCCCCTCTGTTTCTCGCCTTCTGTTTCAGGCCCTCTGTTTCTCGCCCTCTGTTTCAGCCCCTCTATTTCTCGCCCTCTGTTTTAGCCCCTCTGATTCAGCCCCTCTGTTTCAGCCCCTCTGAATCAGCACCTCTGATTCAGCCCCTCTGTTTCAGCCCCTCTGTTTTTCGCCCTCTGTTTCAGCCCCTCTGTTTCTCGCCCTCTGTTTCAGCCCCTCTGTTTCAGCCCCTCTGTTTCTCGCCCTCTGTTTCAGCCTCTCTTATTCAGCACCTCTGTAACTCGCTCTCTGTTTCAGCCCCTCTGTTTCTCGCCCTCTGTTTCAGTCCCTCTGTTTCTTGCCGTCTGTTTCAGCCCCTCTGTTTCTCGCCCTCTGTTTCAGCCCCTCTGATTTAGCCCCTCTGATTCAGCCCCTCTGTTTCAGCCCCTCTGTTTCAGCCCCTCTGTTTCGCGCTCTCTGTTTCAGCCCCTCTTTTTCTCGCCCTCTGTTTCAGCCCCTCTGTTTTTCGCCCTCAGTTTCAGCCCCTTTGTTTCTCGCCCTCTGTTTCAGCACCTCTGATTCAGCACCTCTGTTTCAGCCCCTCTGATTCAGCCCCTCTGTTTCAGCCCCTCTGTTTCAGTCCCTCTGTTTCTCGCCCTCAGTTTCTCACCCTCTGTTTCAGCCCCTGTGTTTCTCGCCCTCTGTTTCAGCCCCTCTGTTTTTCGCCCTCTGTTTCAGCCCAACCGTTTCTCGCCCTCTGTTTCAGGCTCTCTGTTTCAGCCCGTCTGTTTCAGCCCCTCTGTTTCAGCCCCTCTGTTTCTCGCCATCTGTTCCTCGCCCGCTGTTTCAGCCCCTTTGTTTCTCGCCCTCTGTTTCAGCCCCGCTGTTTCAGCCCCTCTGATTCAGCCCCTCTGATACAGCCCCTCTGTTTCTCGGCCTCTGTTTCAGCCCCTCTGTTTCAGCCCCTCTGTTTCAGCCCCTCTGTTTCAGCCCCTCTGTTTCTCGCCCTCTGTTTCAGCCCCTCTGTTTCACGCCCTCTGTTTCAGCCCCTCTGTTTCAGCCCCTCTGTTTCAGCCCCTCTGTTTCAGCCCCTCTGTTTCTCGCCCTCTGTTTCAGCCCCTCTGTTTCTCGCCCTCTGTTTCAGCCGCTCTTTTTCAGCCCCTCTGTTTCAGCCCCTCTGTTTCTCGCCCTCAGTTTCTCCCCCTCTGTTTCTCGCCCTCTTTTTCGGCCCCTCTGTTTTTCGCCCTCTGTTTCAGCCCCTCTGTTTCTCGCCCTCTGTTACAGGCTCTCTGTTTCAGCCCCTCTGTTTCAGCCCCTCTGTTTCTCGCCCTCTGTTTCTCGCCCGCAGTTTCAGCCCCTCTGTTTCTCGCCCTCTGTTTCAGCCCCTCTATTTCTCGCCCTCTGTTTTAGCCCCTCTGATTCAGCCCCTCTGTTTCAGCCCCTCTGATACAGCCCCTCTGATTCGGCCCCTCTGTTTCAGCCCCTCTGTTTCAGCCCCTCTGTTTCAGCCCCTCTGTTTTACGCCCTCTGTTTCAGCCCCTCTGTTTCTCGGCCTCTGTTTCAGCCCCTCTGTTTCTGCACCACTGTTTCTCGCCCTCTGTTTCAGCCCCTCTGTTTCTAGCCCTCTGTTTCAGCCCCTCTGTTTCAGCCCCTCTGATTCAGCCCCTCTGTTTCAGCCCCTCTGTTTCTCGCCCTTGGTTTCAGCCCCTCTGATTCAGCCCCTCTGTTTCAGCCCCTCTGTTTCAGCCCCTCTGTTTCTCGCCCTCGGTTTCGGCCCCTCTGTTTCAGCCCCTCTGTTTCTCGCCCTCTGTTTCTCGCACTCTGTTTCAGCCCCTGTGTTTCTAGCCCTCTGTTTCAGCCCCTCTGTTTTTCGCCCTCTGTTTCAGCCCCTCCGTTTCTTGCCCTCTGTTTCAGGCTCTCTGTTTCAGCCCCTCTGTTTCAGTCCCTCTGTTTCAGCCCCTCTGTTTCTCGCCATCTGTTTCTCGCCCGCTGTTTCAGCCCCTTTGTTTCTCGCCCTCTGTTTCTCGCCCTCTGTTTCAGCCCCTCTGTTTCAGCCCCTCAGATTCAGCCCCTCTGTTTCTCGCACTCTGTTTCAGCCCCTCTGTTTGAGCCCTTCTGTTTCAGCCCCTCTGTTTCAGCCCCTCTGTTTCTCGCCCTCTGTTTCAGCCCCTCTGTTTTTCGCCCTCTGCTTCAGCCCCTCTGTTTCAGCCCCTCTGTTTCAGCCGCTCTAAATCTCGCCCTCTGTTTCAGCCTCTATGATTCAGCCCCTCGGTTTCTCGCCCTCTGTTTCAGCCCCTCTGTTTCTCGCCCTCTGTTTCAGCCCCTCTGTTTCTCGCCCTCGGTTTCAGACCCTCTGTTTCAGCCCCTCTGTTTCTCGCCCTCTGTTTCAGCCCCTCTGTTTCTCGCCCTCTGTTTCAGCCCCTCTGATTCTCGCCCTCGGTTTCAGCCCCTCTGTTTCAGCCGCTCTGATTCAGCCCCTCTGGTTCAGCCCCACTGTTTCTCGCCCTCTGTTTCAGTCCCTCTGTTTCAGCCCTTCTCTTTCAGCACCTCTGTTTCTGTCCCTCTGATTATCGCCCTCTGTTTCAGCCCCTCTGTTACTCGCCCTCTGTTTCAGCCCCTCTGTTTCTCGCCCTCTGTTTCAGCCCCTCTGTTTCAGCCCCTCTGTTTCAGCCCCTCTGTTCCTCGCCCTCTATTTCAGCCCCTCTGTTTCTCGCCCTCTGTTTCAGCCCCTCTGATTTAGCCCCTCTGATTCAGCCCCTCTGTTTCAGCCCCTCTGTTTCAGCCCCTCTGTTTCGCGCTCTCTGTTTCAGCCCCTCTGTTTCTCGCCCTCTGTTTCAGCCCCTCTGTTTTTCGCCCTCAGTTTCAGCCCCTTTGTTTCTCGCCCTCTGTTTCAGCACCTCTGATTCAGCACCTCTGTTTCAGCCCCTCTGATTCAGCCCCTCTGTTTCAGCCCCTCTGTTTCAGTCCCTCTGTTTCTCGCCCTCAGTTTCTCACCCTCTGTTTCAGCCCCTGTGTTTCTCGCCCTCTGTTTCAGCCCCTCTGTTTTTCGCCCTCTGTTTCAGCCCAACCGTTTCTCGCCCTCTGTTTCAGGCTCTCTGTTTCAGCCCGTCTGTTTCAGCCCCTCTGTTTCAGCCCCTCTGTTTCTCGCCATCTGTTCCTCGCCCGCTGTTTCAGCCCCTTTGTTTCTCGCCCTCTGTTTCAGCCCCGCTGTTTCAGCCCCTCTGATTCAGCCCCTCTGATACAGCCCCTCTGTTTCTCGGCCTCTGTTTCAGCCCCTCTGTTTCAGCCCCTCTGTTTCAGCCCCTCTGTTTCAGCCCCTCTGTTTCTCGCCCTCTGTTTCAGCCCCTCTGTTTCACGCCCTCTGTTTCAGCCCCTCTGTTTCAGCCCCTCTGTTTCAGCCCCTCTGTTTCAGCCCCTCTGTTTCTCGCCCTCTGTTTCAGCCCCTCTGTTTCTCGCCCTCTGTTTCAGCCGCTCTTTTTCAGCCCCTCTGTTTCAGCCCCTCTGTTTCTCGCCCTCAGTTCCTCCCCCTCTGTTTCTCGCCCTCTTTTTCGGCCCCTCTGTTTTTCGCCCTCTGTTTCAGCCCCTCTGTTTCTCGCCCTCTGTTACAGGCTCTCTGTTTCAGCCCCTCTGTTTCAGCCCCTCTGTTTCTCGCCCTCTGTTTCTCGCCCGCAGTTTCAGCCCCTCTGTTTCTCGCCCTCTGTTTCAGCCCCTCTATTTCTCGCCCTCTGTTTTAGCCCCTCTGATTCAGCCCCTCTGTTTCAGCCCCTCTGATACAGCCCCTCTGATTCGGCCCCTCTGTTTCAGCCCCTCTGTTTCAGCCCCTCTGTTTCAGCCCCTCTGTTTTACGCCCTCTGTTTCAGCCCCTCTGTTTCTCGGCCTCTGTTTCAGCCCCTCTGTTTCAGCCCCTCTGTTTCTCGCCCTCTGTTTCAGCCCCTCTGTTTCTAGCCCTCTGTTTCAGCCCCTCTGTTTCAGCCCCTCTGATTCAGCCCCTCTGTTTCAGCCCCTCTGTTTCTCGCCCTTGGTTTCAGCCCCTCTGATTCAGCCCCTCTGTTTCAGCCCCTCGGTTTCAGCCCATCTCTTTCTCGCCCTCTGTTTCAGCCCCTCTACTTCTCGCCCTCTGTTTCAGCCCCTATGATTCAGCCCCTCTGTTTCTCGCCCTCTGTTTCAGCTCCTCTGTTTCTCGCCCTCTGTTTCAGCCTCTCTGTTTCTCGCCCTCGGTCTCAGCCCCTCTGATTCAGCCCCTCTGTTTTATCGGCCTCTGTTTCAGCCCCTCTGTTTCAGCCCCTCTGTTTCAGCCCCTCTGTTTCAGCCCCTCTGTTTC
This sequence comes from Chiloscyllium punctatum, assembly GCF_047496795.1. Taxonomy (NCBI): domain Eukaryota; kingdom Metazoa; phylum Chordata; class Chondrichthyes; order Orectolobiformes; family Hemiscylliidae; genus Chiloscyllium; species Chiloscyllium punctatum. Next base: position 125,642 of record NW_027309822.1, read on the forward strand.
TCGCCCTCTGTTTCAGCCCCTCTGTTTCTAGCCCTCTGTTTCTCGCCTTCTGTTTCAGCCCCTCTATTTCTCGCCCTCTGTTTCAGCCCCTCTGTTTTTCGCCCTCTGTTTCAGCCCCTCTGTTTCTCGCCCTCTGTTTCAGCCCCTCTGTTTCAGCCCCTCTGTTTCTCGCCCTCTGTTTCAGCCTCTCTGATTCAGCACCTCTGTTTCTCGCCCTCTGTTTCAGCCCCTCTGTTTCTCGCCCTCTGTTTCAGACCCTCTGTTTCTTGCCGTCTGTTTCAGCCCCTCTGTTTCTCGCCCTCGGTTTCAGCCCCTCTGTTTCAGCCCCTCTGTTTCAGCCCCTCTGTTTCTCGCCCTCTGTTTCAGCCCCTCTGTTTCTCGCCCTCTGTTTCAGCCCCTCTGTTTCTCGCCCTCTGTTTCTCCCCCTCTGTTTCTCGCACTCTTTTTCGGCCCCTCTGTTTTTCGCCCTCTGTTTCAGTCCCTCTGTTTCTCGCCCTCTGTTTCAGGCTCTCTGTTTCAGCCCGTCTGTTTCAGCCCCTCTGTTTCAGCCCCTTCGTTTCTCGCCCTCTGTTTCTCGCCCGCAGTTTCAGCCCCTCTGTTTCTCGCCCTCTGTTTCAGCCCCTCTATTTCTCGCCCTCTGTTTCAGCCCCTCTGTTTCAGCCCCTCTGTTTCTCGCCTTCTGTTTCAGGCCCTCTGTTTCTCGCCCTCTGTTTCAGCCCCTCTATTTCTCGCCCTCTGTTTTAGCCCCTCTGATTCAGCCCCTCTGTTTCAGCCCCTCTGAATCAGCACCTCTGATTCAGCCCCTCTGTTTCAGCCCCTCTGTTTTTCGCCCTCTGTTTCAGACCCTCTGTTTCTCGCCCTCTGTTTCAGCCCCTCTGTTTCAGCCCCTCTGTTTCTCGCCCTCTGTTTCAGCCTCTCTGATTCAGCACCTCTGTTTCTCGCCCTCTGTTTCAGCCCCTCTGTTTCTCGCCCTCTGTTTCAGTCCCTCTGTTTCTTGCCGTCTGTTTCAGCCCCTCTGTTTCTCGCCCTCGGTTTCAGCCCCTCTGTTTCAGCCCCTCTGTTTCAGCCCCTCTGTTTCTCGCCCTCTGTTTCAGCCCCTCTGTTTCTCGCCCTCTGTTTCAGCCCCTCTGTTTCAGCCCCTCTGATTCAGCCCCTCTGATTCAGCCCCTCTGTTTCTCGCCCACTGTTTCAGCCCCTCTGTTTCGCGCTCTCTGTTTCAGCCCCTCTGTTTCTCGCCCTCTGTTTCAGCCCCTCTGTTTCAGCCCCTCTGTTTCAGCCCCTCTGTTTCAGCCCCTCTGTTTCTCGCCCTCTGTTTCAGCCCCTCTGTTTCAGCCCCTCTGTTTCTCGCCCTCTGTTTCAGCCCCTCTGTTTCAGCCCCTCTGATTCAACCCCTCTGATTCAGCCCCTCAGTTTCTCGCCCTCTGTTTCAGCCCCTCTGTTTCAGCCCCTCTGTTTCAGCCCCTCTGTTTCAGCCCCTCTGTTTCTCGCCCTCGGTTTCAGCCCCTCTGTTTCAGCCCCTCTGTTTCTCGCCCTCTGTTTCTCGCCCTCTGTTTCAGCCCCTGTGTTTCTAGCCCTCTGTTTCAGCCCCTCTGTTTTTCGCCCTCTGTTTCAGCCCCTCCGTTTCTCGCCCTCTGTTTCAGGCTCTCTGTTTCAGCCCCTCTGTTTCAGTCCCTCTGTTTCAGCCCCTCTGTTTCTCGCCATCTGTTTCTCGCCCGCTGTTTCAGCCCCTTTGTTTCTCGCCCTCTGTTTCTCGCCCTCTGTTTCAGCCCCTCTGTTTCAGCCCCTCAGATTCAGCCCCTCTGTTTCTCGCACTCTGTTTCAGCCCCTCTGTTTCAGCCCTTCTGTTTCAGCCCCTCTGTTTCAGCCCCTCTGTTTCTTGCCCTCTGTTTCAGCCCCTCTGTTTCTCGCCCTCTGCTTCAGCCCCTCTGTTTCAGCCCCTCTGTTTCAGCCGCTCTAAATCTCGCCCTCTGTTTCAGCCTCTATGATTCAGCCCCTCGGTTTCTCGCCCTCTGTTTCAGCCCCTCTGTTTCTCGCCCTCTGTTTCAGCCCCTCTGTTTCTCGCCCTCGGTTTCATAACCCTCTGTTTCAGCCCCTCTGTTTCTCGCCCTCTGTTTCAGCCCCTCTGTTTCTCACCCTCTGTTTCAGCCCCTCTGATTCTCGCCCTCGGTTTCAGCCCCTCTGTTTCAGCCGCTATGATTCAGCCCCTCTGGTTCAGCCCCACTGTTTCTCGCCCTCTGTTTCAGTCCCTCTGTTTCAGCCCTTCTCTTTCAGCACCTCTGTTTCTGTCCCTCTGTTTATCGCCCTCTGTTTCAGCCCCTCTGTTACTCGCCCTCTGTTTCAGCCCCTCTGTTTCTCGCCCTCTGTTTCAGCCCCTCTGTTTCAGCCCCTCTGTTTCAGCCCCTCTGTTTCTCGCCCTCTATTTCAGCCCCTCTGTTTCTCGCCCTCTGTTTCAGCCCCTCTGATTTAGCCCCTCTGATTCAGCCCCTCTGTTTCAGCCCCTCTGTTTCAGCCCCTCTGTTTCGCGCTCTCTGTTTCAGCCCCTCTGTTTCTCACCCTCTGTTTCAGCCCCTCTGTTTTTCGCCCTCAGTTTCAGCCCCTCTGTTTCTCGCCCTCTGTTTCAGCCCCTCTGATTCAGCACCTCTGTTTCAGCCCCTCTGATTCAGCCCCTCTGTTTCAGCCCCTCTGTTTCAGTCCCTCTGTTTCTCGCCCTCAGTTTCTCACCCTCTGTTTCAGCCCCTGTGTTTCTCGCCCTCTGTTTCAGCCCCTCTGTTTTTCGCCCTCTGTTTCAGCCCAACCGTTTCTCGCCATCTGTTCCTCGCCCGCTGTTTCAGCCCCTTTGTTTCTCGCCCTCTGTTTCAGCCCCTCTGTTTCAGCCCCTCTGATTCAGCCCCTCTGATACAGCCCCTCTGTTTCTCGGCCTCTGTTTCAGCCCCTCTGTTTCAGCCCCTCTGTTTCAGCCCCTCTGTTTCAGCCCCTCTGTTTCTCGCCCTCTGTTTCAGCCCCTCTGTTTCTCGCCCTCTGTTTCAGCCCCTCTGTTTCACGCCCTCTGTTTCAGCCCCTCTGTTTCAGCCCCTCTGTTTCAGCCCCTCTGTTTCAGCCCCTCTGTTTCTCGCCCTCTGTTTCAGCCCCTCTGTTTCTCGCCCTCTGTTTCAGCCGCTCTTTTTCAGCCCCTCTGTTTCAGCCCCTCTGTTTCTCGCCCTCAGTTTCTCCCCCTCTGTTTCTCGCCCTCTTTTTCGGACCCTCTGTTTTTCGCCCTCTGTTTCAGCCCCTCTGTTTCTCGCCCTCTGTTACAGGCTCTCTGTTTCAGCCCCTCTGTTTCAGCCCCTCTGTTTGTCGCCCTCTGTTTCTCGCCCGCAGTTTCAGCCCCTCTGTTTCTCGCCCTCTGTTTCAGCCCCTCTATTTCTCGACCTCTGTTTTAGCCCCTCTGATTCAGCCCCTCTGTTTCAGCCCCTCTGATACAGCCCCTCTGATTCGGCCCCTCTGTTTCAGCCCCTCTGTTTCAGCCCCTCTGTTTCAGCCCCTCTGTTTCAGCCCCTCTGTTTTACGCCCTCTGTTTCAGCCCCTCTGTTTCTCGGCCTCTGTTTCAGCCCCTCTGTTTCAGCCCCTCTGTTTCAGCCCCTCTGTTTCAGCCCCTCTGTTTCTCGCCCTCTGTTTCAGCCCCTCTGTTTCTAGCCCTCTGTTTCAGCCCCTCTGTTTCAGCCCCTCTGATTCAGCCCCTCTGTTTCAGCCCCTCTGTTTCTCGCCCTCGGTTTCAGCCCCTCTGATTCAGCCCCTCTGTTTCAGCCCCTCTGTTTCAGCCCATCTCTTTCTCGCCCTCTGTTTCAGCCCCTCTACTTCTCGCCCTCTGTTTCAGCCCCTATGATTCAGCCCCTCTGTTTCTCGCCCTCTGTTTCAGCTCCTCTGTTTCTCGCCCTCTGTTTCAGCCTCTCTGTTTCTCGCCCTCGGTCTCAGCCCCTCTGATTCAGCCCCTCTGTTTCTCGGCCTCTGTTTCAGCCCCTCTGTTTCAGCCCCTCTGTTTCAGCCCCTCTGTTTCAGCCCCTCTGTTTCTCGCCCTCTGTTTCAGCCCCTCTGTTTCTAGCCCTCTGTTTCTCGCCTTCTGTTTCAGCCCCTCTATTTCTCGCCCTCTGTTTCAGCCCCTCTGTTTTTCGCCCTCTGTTTCAGCCCCTCTGTTTCTCGCCCTCTGTTTCAGCCCCTCTGTTTCAGCCCCTCTGTTTCTCGCCCTCTGTTTCAGCCTCTCTGATTCAGCACCTCTGTTTCTCGCCCTCTGTTTCAGCCCCTCTGTTTCTCGCCCTCTGTTTCAGACCCTCTGTTTCTTGCCGTCTGTTTCAGCCCCTCTGTTTCTCGCCCTCGGTTTCAGCCCCTCTGTTTCAGCCCCTCTGTTTCAGCCCCTCTGTTTCTCGCGCTCTGTTTCAGCCCCTCTGTTTCTCGCCCTCTGTTTCAGCCCCTCTGTTTCTCGCCCTCTGTTTCTCCCCCTCTGTTTCTCGCCCTCTTTTTCGGCCCCTCTGTTTTTCGCCCTCTGTTTCAGCCCCTCTGTTTCTCGCCCTCTGTTTCAGGCTCTCTGTTTCAGCCCGTCTGTTTCAGCCCCTCTGTTTCAGCCCCTCTGTTTCTCGCCCTCTGTTTCTCGCCCGCAGTTTCAGCCCCTCTGTTTCTCGCCCTCTGTTTAAGCCCCTCTATTTCTCGCCCTCTGTTTCAGCCCCTCTGTTTCAGCCCCTCTGTTTCTCGCCTTCTGTTTCAGGCCCTCTGTTTCTCGCCCTCTGTTTCAGCCCCTCTATTTCTCGCCCTCTGTTTTAGCCCCTCTGATTCAGCCCCTCTGTTTCAGCCCCTCTGAATCAGCACCTCTGATTCAGCCCCTCTGTTTCAGCCCCTCTGTTTTTCGCCCTCTGTTTCAGCCCCTCTGTTTCTCGCCCTCTGTTTCAGCCCCTCTGTTTCAGCCCCTCTGTTTCTCGCCCTCTGTTTCAGCCTCTCTTATTCAGCACCTCTGTAACTCGCTCTCTGTTTCAGCCCCTCTGTTTCTCGCCCTCTGTTTCAGTCCCTCTGTTTCTTGCCGTCTGTTTCAGCCCCTCTGTTGCTCGCCCTCGGTTTCAGCCCCTCTGTTTCAGCCACTCTGTTTCAGCCCCTCTGTTTCTCGCCCTCTGTTTCAGCCCCTCTGTTTCTCGCCCTCTGTTTCAGCCCCTCTGTTTCAGCCCCTCTGTTTCAGCCCCTCTGTTTCAGCCCCTCTGTTTCTCGCCCTCTGTTTCAGCCCCTCTGTTTCAGCCCCTCTGTTTCTCGCCCTCTGTTTCAGCCCCTCTGTTTCAGCCCCTCTGATTCAGCACCTCTGTTTCAGCCCCTCTGATTCAGCCCCTCTGTTTCAGCCCCTCTGTTTCAGTCCCTCTGTTTCTCGCCCTCAGTTTCTCACCCTCTGTTTCAGCCCCTGTGTTTCTCGCCCTCTGTTTCAGCCCCTCTGTTTTTCGCCCTCTGTTTCAGCCCCTCTGTTTCTCGCCCTCTGTTTCAGGCTCTCTGTTTCAGCCCATCTGTTTCAGCCCCTCTGTTTCAGCCCCTCTGTTTCTCGCCATCTGTTTCTCGCCCGCTGTTTCAGCCCCTTTGTTTCTCGCCCTCTGTTTCAGCCCCTCTCTTTCAGCCCCTCTGATTCAGCCCCTCTGATACAGCCCCTCTGTTTCTCGCCCTCTGTTTCAGCCCCTCGGTTTCAGCCCCTCTGTTTCAGCCCCTCTGTTTCAGCCCCTCTGTTTCTCGCGCTCTGTTTCAGCCCCTCTGTTTCTCGCCCTCTGTTTCAGCCCCTCTGTTTCACGCCCTCTGTTTCAGCCCCTCTGTTTCAGCCCCTCTGTTTCAGCCCCTCTGCTTCTCGCCCTCTGTTTCAGCCCCTCTGTTTCTTGCCGTCTGTTTCAGCCCCTCTGTTTCTCGCCCTCGGTTTCAGCCCCTCTGTTTCAGCCCCTCTGTTTCAGCCCCTCTGTTTCTCGCCCTCTGTTTCAGCCCCTCTGTTTCTCGCCCTCTGTTTCAGCCCCTCTGTTTCTCGCCCTCTGTTTCAGCCCCTCTGTTTCAGCCCCTCTGATTCAGCCCCTCTGATTCAGCCCCTCTGTTTCTCGCCCACTGTTTCAGCCCCTCTGTTTCGCGCTCTCTGTTTCAGCCCCTCTGTTTCTCGCCCTCTGTTTCAGCCCCTCTGTTTCAGCCCCTCTGTTTCAGCCCCTCTGTTTCAGCCCCTCTGTTTCTCGCCCTCTGTTTCAGCCCCTCTGTTTCAGCCCCTCTGTTTCTCGCCCTCTGTTTCAGCCCCTCTGTTTCAGCCCCTCTGATTCAGCACCTCTGTTTCAGCCCCTCTGATTCAGCCCCTCTGTTTCAGCCCCTCTGTTTCAGTCCCTCTGTTTCTCGCCCTCAGTTTCTCACCCTCTGTTTCAGCCCCTGTGTTTCTCGCCCTCTGTTTCAGCCCATCTGTTTTTCGCCCTCTGTTTCAGCCCCTCCGTTTCTCGCCCTCTGTTTCAGGCTCTCTGTTTCAGCCCCTCTGTTTCAGCCGCTCTGATTCAGCCCCTCTGACTCAGCCCCACTGTTTCTCGACCTCTGTTTCAGTCCCTCTGTTTCTGCCCTTCTGTTTCAGCCCCTCTGTTTCAGTCCCTCTGTTTATCGCCCTCTGTTTCAGCCCCTCTGTTACTCGCCCTCTGTTTCAGCCCCTCTGTTTCTCGCCCTCTGTTTCAGCCCCTATGTTTCAGCCCCTCTGTTTCAGCGCCTCTGTTTCAGCCCCTCTGTTTCTCGCCCTCTATTTCAGCCCCTCTGTTTCTCGCCCTCTGTTTCAGCCCCTCTGATTTAGCCCCTCTGTTTCAGCCCCTCTGTTTCAGCCCCTCTGTTTCAGCCCCTCTGTTTCACGCTCTCTGTTTCAGCCCCTCTGTTTCTCGCCCTCTGTTTCATCCCCTCTGTTTTTCGCCCTCAGTTTCAGCTCCTCTGTTTCTCGCCCTCTGTTTCAGCCCCTCTGATTCAGCACCTCTGTTTCAGCCCCTCTGATTCAGCCCCTCTGTTTCAGCCCCTCTGTTTCAGTCCCTCTGTTTCTCGCCCTCAGTTTCTCACCCTCTGTTTCAACCCCTGTGTTTCTCGCCCTCTGTTTCAGCCCCTCTGTTTCTCGCCCTCTGTTTCAGCCCCTCCGTTTCTCGCCCTCTGTTTCAGGCTCTCTGTTTCAGCCCGTCTGTTTCAGCCCCTCTGTTTCAGCCCCTCGGTTTCTCGCCATCTGTTTCTCGCCCGCTGTTTCAGCCCCTTTGTTTCTCGCCCTCTGTTTCAGCCCCTCTGTTTCAGCCCCTCTGATTCAGCCCCTCTGATACAGCCCCTCTGTTTCTTGCCCTCTGTTTCAGCCCCTCTGTTTCAGCCCCTCTGTTTCAGCCCCTCTGTTTATCGCCCTCTGTTTCAGCCCCTCTGTTACGCGCCCTCTGTTTCAGCCCCTCTGTTTCTCGCCCTCTGTTTCAGCCCCTATGATTCAGACCCTCTGTTTCAACCCCTCTGTTTCAGCCCCTCTGTTTCTCGCCCTCTATTTCAGCCCCTCTGTTTCTCGCCCTCTGTTTCAGCCCCTCTGATTTAGCCCCTCTGTTTCCGCCCCTCTGTTTCAGCCCCTCTGTTTCAGCCCCTCTGTTTCGCGCTCTCTGTTTCAGCCCCTCTGTTTCTCGCCCTCTGTTTCATCCCCTCTGTTTTTCGCCCTCAGTTTCAGCCCCTCTGTTTCTCGCCCTCTGTTTCAGCCCCTCTGATTCAGCACCTCTGTTTCAGCCCCTCTGATTCAGCCCCTCTGTTTCAGCCCCTCTGTATCAGCCCCTCTGTTTCTCGCCCTCTGTTTCTCGCCCTCTGTTTCAGCCCCTGTGTTTCTAGCCCTCTGTTTCAGCCCCTCTGTTTTTCGCCCTCTGTTTCAGCCCCACCGTTTCTCGCCCTCTGTTTCAGGCTCTCTGTTTCAGCCCGTCTGTTTCAGCCCCTCTGTTTCAGCCCCTCTGTTTCTCGCCATCTGTTTCTCGCCCGCTGTTTCAGCCCCTTTGTTTCTCGCCCTCTGTTTCAGCCCCTCTGTTTCAGCCCCTCTGATTCAGCCCCTCTGATACAGCCCCTCTGTTTCTTGCCCTCTGTTTCAGCGCCTCTGTTTCAGCCCCTCTGTTTCAGCCCCTCTGTTTCAGCCCCTCTGCTTCTCGCCCTCTGTTTCAGCCCCTCTGTTCCTCGCCCTCTGTTTCAGCCCCTCTGTTTCTCGCCCTCTGTTTCAGCCCCTCTGTTTCAGCACCTCTGTTTCAGCCCCTCTGTTTCAGCCCCTCTGTTTCTCTCCCTCTGTTTCAGCCCCTCTGTTTCTCGCCCTCTGTTTCAGCCGCTCTGTTTCTCGCCCTCTGTTTCAGCCCCTCTGTTTCAGCCCCTCTGTTTCAGACCCTCTGTTTCTCGCCCTCTGTTTCAGCTCCTCTGTTTCTCGCCGTCTGTTGCAGCCACTCTGTTTCTCGCCCACTGTTTCAGCCCCTCTGTTTCAGCTCCTCTGTTTCAGCCCCTCTGTTTCTCGCCCTCTGTTTCAGCCCCTCTGTTTCTCGCCCTCTGTTTCAGCCCCTCTGTTTCAGCCCCTCTGTTTCCCGATCTCTGTTTCTGCCCCTCTGTTTCTCGCCCTCTGTTTCGGCCCCTCTGTTTCTCGCCCTCTGTTTCAGCCCCGCTGATTCAGCCCCTCTGTGCCACCCCCTCTGAATCAGCCCCTCTGATTCAGCCCTCTGTTTCAGCCCCTCTGTTTAAGACCGTCTGTTTCAGCCCCTCGGTTTCTCGCCCTCTGTTTCAGCCCCTCTGTTTCTCGCACTCTGTTTCAGGCTCTCTGTTTCAGCCCGTCTGTTTCAGCCCCTCTGTTTCAGCCCCTCTGTTTCTCGCCCTCTGTTTCTCGCCCGCAGTTTCAGCCCCTCTGTTTCTCGCTCTCTGTTTCAGCCCCTCTGTTTCAGCCCCTCTGATACAGCACCTCTGATTCGGTCCCTCTGTTTCAGCCCCTCTGTTTCAGCCCCTCTGTTTCAGCCCCGCTGTTTCAGCCCCTCTGTTTCAGCCCCTCTGTTTCAGCCCCTCTGTTTCGAGCCCTCTGTTTCAGCCCGTCTGTTTCAGCCCCTCTGATTCAGCCCCTCTGTTTCAGCCCCTCTGTTTTTCGCCCTCTGTTTCAGCCCCTCCGTTTCTCGCCCTCTGTTTCAGGCTCTCTGTTTCAGCCCCTCTGTGTCAGCCGCTCTGATTCAGCCCCTCTGACTCAGCCCCACTGTTTCTCGACCTCTGTTTCAGTCCCTCTGTTTCTGCCCTTCTGTTTCAGCCCCTCTGTTTCAGTCCCTCTGTTTATCGCCCTCTGTTTCAGCCCCTCTGTTACTCGCCCTCTGTTTCAGCCCCTCTGTTTCTCGCCCTCTGTTTCAGCCCCTATGTTTCAGCCCCTCTGTTTCAGCGCCTCTGTTTCAGCCCCTCTGTTTCAGCCCCTCTATTTCAGCCCCTCTGTTTCAGCCCCTCTGTTTCACGCTCTCTGTTTCAGCCCCTCTGTTTCTCGCCCTCTGTTTCATCCCCTCTGTTTTTCGCCCTCAGTTTCAGCTCCTCTGTTTCTCGCCCTCTGTTTCAGCCCCTCTGATTCAGCACCTCTGTTTCAGCCCCTCTGTTTCAGCCCCTCTGTTTCAGCCCCTCTGCTTCTCGCCCTCTGTTTCAGCCCCTCTGTTCCTCGCCCTCTGTTTCAGCCCCTCTGTTTCTCGCCCTCTGTTTCAGCCCCTCTGTTTCAGCACCTCTGTTTCAGCCCCTCTGTTTCAGCCCCTCTGTTTCTCTCCCTCTGTTTCAGCCCCTCTGTTTCTCGCCCTCTGTTTCAGCCGCTCTGTTTCTCGCCCTCTGTTTCAGCCCCTCTGTTTCAGCCCCTCTGTTTCAGACCCTCTGTTTCTCGCCCTCTGTTTCAGCTCCTCTGTTTCTCGCCGTCTGTTGCAGCCACTCTGTTTCTCGCCCACTGTTTCAGCCCCTCTGTTTCAGCCCCTCTGTTTCAGCCCCTCTGTTTCTCGCCCTCTGTTTCAGCCCCTCTGTTTCTCGCCCTCTGTTTCAGCCCCTCTGTTTCAGCCCCTCTGTTTCCCGATCTCTGTTTCTGCCCCTCTGTTTCTCGCCCTCTGTTTCGGCCCCTCTGTTTCTCGCCCTCTGTTTCAGCCCCGCTGATTCAGCCCCTCTGTGCCACCCCCTCTGAATCAGCCCCTCTGATTCAGCCCTCTGTTTCAGCCCCTCTGTTTAAGACCGTCTGTTTCAGCCCCTCGGTTTCTCGCCCTCTGTTTCAGCCCCTCTGTTTCTCGCACTCTGTTTCAGGCTCTCTGTTTCAGCCCGTCTGTTTCAGCCCCTCTGTTTCAGCCCCTCTGTTTCTCGCCCTCTGTTTCTCGCCCGCAGTTTCAGCCCCTCTGTTTCTCGCCCTCTGTTTCAGCCCCTCTGTTTCAGCCCCTCTGATACAGCACCTCTGATTCGGTCCCTCTGTTTCAGCCCCTCTGTTTCAGCCCCTCTGTTTCAGCCCCGCTGTTTCAGCCCCTCTGTTTCAGCCCCTCTGTTTCAGCCCCTCTGTTTCGAGCCCTCTGTTTCAGCCCGTCTGTTTCAGCCCCTCTGATTCAGCTCCTCTGTTTCAGCCCCTCTGTTTTTCGCCCTCTGTTTCAGCCCCTCCGTTTCAGCCCCTCTGTTTCAGCCCCTCTGTTTCAGCCCCTCTGTTTCTCGCCCTCTGTTTCAGCCCCTCTGTTTCTCGCCCTCTGTTTCAGCCCCTCTGTTTCAGCACCACTGTTTCTCGCCCTCTGTTTCAGCCCCTCTGTTTCTCGCCCTCTGTTTCAGCTCCTCTGTTTCAGCCCCTCTGTTTAAGCCCCTCTGTTTCTCGCCCTCTGTTTCAGCCGCTCTGTTTCTCGCCCTCTGTTTCAGCCCCTCTGATTTAGCCCCTCTGTTTCAGCCCCTCTGTTTCAGCCCCTCTGTTTCTCGCCCTCTGTTTCAGCCCCACTGTTTCGCGCTCTCTGTTTCAGCCCCTCTGTTTCAGACCCTCTGTTTCTCGCCCTCTGTTTCTGCCCCTCTGTTTCTCACCCGTTGTTTCAGCCCCTCTATTTCTCGCCCTGTGATTCAGCCCCTCTGCTTCAGCCCCTCTGAATCAGCCCCACTGTTTCAGCCCCTCTGAATCAGCCCCTCTGATTCAGCCCCTCTGTTTCAGCCCCTCTGTTTCAGCCCCTCTGTTTCTCGCCCTCTGTTTCTCGCCCACTGTTTCAGCCCCTCCGTTTCTTCCCCTCTGTTTCAGCCCCTCTGTTTCTCGCCCTCTGTTTCAGCCCCTCTGTTTCTCGCCCTCTGTTTCAGCCCCTCTGTTTCAGCCCCTCTGATTCAGCCCCTCTGATTCAGCCCCTCTGTTTCTCGCCCTCTGTTTCAGCCCCTCTGTTTCGCGCTCTCTGTTTCAGCCCCTCTGTTTCTCGCCCTCTGTTTCAGCCCCTCTGTTTCAGCCCCTCTGTTTCAGCCGCTCTGCTTCAGCCCCTCTGTTTCTCGCCCTCTGTTTCAGCCCCTCTGATTCAGCCCCTCTGTTTCTCGCCCTCTGTTTCAGCCCCTCTGTTTCTCGCCCTCTGTTTCAGCCCCACTGATTCAACCCCTCTGTTTCTCGCCCTCTGTTTCAGCCCCTCTGTTTCTCGCCCTCTATTTCAGCCCCTCTGTTTCTCGCCCTCTGTTTCAGACCCTCTGATTTAGACCCTCTGTTTCAGCCCCTCTGTTTCAGCCCCTCTGTTTCTCGCCCTCTGTTTCAGCCCCTCTGTTTTTCGCCCTTAGTTTCAGCCCCTCTGTTTCTCGCCCTCTGTTTCAGCCCCTCTGATTCAGCACCTCTGTTTCAGCCCCTCTGATTCAGCCCCTCTGTTTCAGCCCCTCTGTTTCAGTCCCTCTGTTTCTCGCCCTCAGTTTCTCGCCCTCTGTTTCAGCCTCTGTGTTTCTCGCCCTCTGTTTCAGCCCCTCTGTTTTTCGCCCTCTGTTTCAGCCCCTCTGTTTCTCGCCCTCTGTTTCAGGCTCTCTGTTTCAGCCCGTCTGTTTCAGCCCCTCTGTTTCTGCCCCTCTGTTTCTCGCACTCTGTTTCTCGCCCGCTGTTTCAGCCCCTTTGTTTCTCGCCCTCTGCTTCAGCCCCTCTGTTTCAGCCCCTCTGATTCAGCCCCTCTGATTCAGCCACTCAGTTTCTCGCCCTCTGTTTCAGCCCTTCTGTTTCAGCCCCTCTGTTTCAGCCCCTCTGTTTCAGCCCCTCTGTTTCTCGCCCTCGGTTTCAGCCCCTCTGTTTCAGCCCCTCTGTTTCTCGCCCTCTGTTTCAGCCCCACTGTTTCGCGCTCTCTGTTTCAGCCCCTCTGTTTCAGCCCCTCTGTTTCTCGCCCTCTGTTTCTGCCCCTCTGTTTCTCACCCTTTGTTTCAGCCCCTCTATTTCTCGCCCTGTGTTTCAGCCCCTCTGATTCAGCCCCTCTGTTTCAGCCCCTCTGAATCAGCCCCTCTGTTTCAGCCCCTCTGAATCAGCCCCTCTGATTTAGCCCCTATGTTTCAGCCCCTCTGTTTCAGCCCCTCTGTTTCTCGCCCTCTGTTTCTCGCCCTCTGTTTCAGCCCATCCGTTTCTTCCCCTCTGTTTCAGCCCCTCTGTTTCTCGCCCTCTGTTTCAGCCCCTCTGTTTCTGGCCCTCTGTTTCAGCCCCTCTGTTTCAGCCCCTCTGATTCAGCCCCTCTGATTCAGCCCCTCTGTTTCTCGCCCTCTGTTTCAGCCCCTCCGTTTCGCGCTCTCTGTTTCAGCCCCTCTGTTTCTCGCCCTCTGTTTCAGCCCCTCTGTTTCAGCCCCTCTGTTTCAGCCCCTCTGTTTCTCGCCCTCTGTTTCAGCCCCTCTGATTCAGCCCCTCTGTTTCTCGCCCTCTGTTTCAGCCCCTCTGTTTCTCGCCCTCTGTTTCAGCCCCTCTGATTCAGCCCCTCTGTTTCTTGCCCTCTGTTTCAGCCCCTCTGTTTCTCGCCCTCTATTTCAGCCCCTCTGTTTCTCGCCCTCTGTTTCAGCCCCTCTGATTTAGCCCCTCTGTTTCAGCCCCTCTGTTTCAGCCCCTCAGATTCAGCCCCTCTGTTTCTCGCACTCTGTTTCAGCCCCTCTGTTTCAGCCCTTCTGTTTCAGCCCCTCTGTTTCAGCCCCTCTGTTTCTCGCCCTCTGTTTCAGCCCCTCTGTTTCTCACCCTCTGCTTCAGCCCCTCTGTTTCAGCCCCTCTGTTTCAGCCGCTCTAATTCTCGCCCTCTGTTTCAGCCTCTATGATTCAGCCCCTCTGTTTCTCACCCTCTGTTTCAGCCCCTCTGTTTCTCGCCCTCGGTTTCAGACCCTCTGTTTCAGCCCCTCTGTTTCTCGCCCTCTGTTTCAGCCCCTCTGTTTCTCGCCCTCTGTTTCAGCCCCTCTGTTTCTCGCCCTCTGTTTCAGCCCCTCTGTTTCAGCCGCTCTGATTCAGCCCCTCTGGTTCAGCCCCACTGTTTCTCGCCCTCTGTTTCAGTCCCTCTGTTTCAGCCCTTCTCTTTCAGCCCCTCTGTTTCTGTCCCTCTGTTTATCGCCCTCTGTTTCAGCCCCTCTGTTACTCGCCCTCTGTTTCAGCCCCTCTGTTTCAGCCCCTCTGTTTCAGCCCCTCTGTTTCTCGCCCTCTATTTCAGCCCCTCTGTTTCTCGCCCTCTGTTTCAGCCCCTCTGATTTAGCCCCTCTGTTTCAGCCCCTCTGTTTCAGCCCCTGTGTTTCGCGCTCTCTGTTTCAGCCCCTCTGTTTCTCGCCCTCTTTTTCAGTCCCTCTGTTTCAGCACCTCTGTTTCTCGCCCTCTGTTTCAGCCCCACTGTTTCGCGCTCTCTGTTTCAGCCCCTCTGTTTCAGCCCCTCTGATTCTCGCCCTCTGTTTCTGCCCCTCTGTTACTCACCCTTTGTTTCAGCCCCTCTATTTCTCGCCCTGTGTTTCAGGCCCTCTGATTCAGCCCCTCTGTTTCAGCCCCTCTGAATCAGCCCCTCTGTTTCAGCCCCTCTGAATCAGCCCCACTGATTCAGCCCCTCTGTTTCAGCCCCTCTGTTTCAGCCCCTCTGTTTCTCGCCCTCTGTTTCTCGCCCTCTGTTTCAGCCCTTCTGTTTCTCGCCCTCTGTTTCAGCCCCTCTGTTTCAGCCCCTCTGATTCAGCCCCTCTGATTCAGCCCCTCTGATTTAGCCCCTCTGTTTCAGCCCCTCTGTTTCAGCCCCTGTGTTTCGCGCTCTCTGTTTCAGCCCCTCTGTTTCTCGCCCTCTTTTTCAGTCCCTCTGTTTCAGCACCTCTGTTTCTCGCCCTCTGTTTCAGCCCCACTGTTTCGCGCTCTCTGTTTCAGCCCCTCTGTTTCAGCCCCTCTGATTCTCGCCCTCTGTTTCTGCCCCTCTGTTACTCACCCTTTGTTTCAGCCCCTCTATTTCTCGCCCTGTGTTTCAGGCCCTCTGATTCAGCCCCTCTGTTTCAGCCCCTCTGAATCAGCCCCTCTGTTTCAGCCCCTCTGAATCAGCCCCACTGATTCAGCCCCTCTGTTTCAGCCCCTCTGTTTCAGCCCCTCTGTTTCTCGCCCTCTGTTTCTCGCCCTCTGTTTCAGCCCTTCTGTTTCTCGCCCTCTGTGTCAGCCCCTCTGTTTCAGCCCCTCTGATTCAGCCCCTCTGATTCAGCCCCTCTGTTTCTCGCCCTCTGTTTCAGCCCCTCTGATTCAGCCCCTCTGATTCAGCCCCTCTGTTTCTCGCCCTCTGTTTCAGCCCCTCTGTTTCGCGCTCTCTGTTTCAGCCCCTCTGTTTCTCGCCCTCGGTTTCAGCCCCTCTGTTTCAGCCCCTCTGTTTCAGCCCCTCTGTTTCAGCCCCTCTGTTTCTCGCCCTCTGTTTCAGCCCCTCTGTTTCTCGCCCTCTGTTTCAGCCCCTCTGTTTCAGCACCACTGTTTCTCGCCCTCTGTTTCAGCCCCTCTGTTTCTCGCCCTCTGTTTCAGCTCCTCTGTTTCAGCCCCTCTGTTTAAGCCCCTCTGTTTCTCGCCCTCTGTTTCAGCCGCTCTGTTTCTCGCCCTCTGTTTCAGCCCCTCTGATTTAGCCCCTCTGTTTCAGCCCCTCTGTTTCAGCCCCTCTGTTTCTCGCCCTCTGTTTCAGCCCCACTGTTTCGCGCTCTCTGTTTCAGCCCCTCTGTTTCAGACCCTCTGTTTCTCGCCCTCTGTTTCTGCCCCTCTGTTTCTCACCCGTTGTTTCAGCCCCTCTATTTCTCGCCCTGTGATTCAGCCCCTCTGCTTCAGCCCCTCTGAATCAGCCCCTCTGTTTCAGCCCCTCTGAATCAGCCCCTCTGATTCAGCCCCTCTGTTTCAGCCCCTCTGTTTCAGCCCCTCTGTTTCTCGCCCTCTGTTTCTCGCCCACTGTTTCAGCCCCTCCGTTTCTTCCCCTCTGTTTCAGCCCCTCTGTTTCTCGCCCTCTGTTTCAGCCCCTCTGTTTCTCGCCCTCTGTTTCAGCCCCTCTGTTTCAGCCCCTCTGATTCAGCCCCTCTGATTCAGCCCCTCTGTTTCTCGCCCTCTGTTTCAGCCCCTCTGTTTCGCGCTCTCTGTTTCAGCCCCTCTGTTTCTCGCCCTCTGTTTCAGCCCCTCTGTTTCAGCCCCTCTGTTTCAGCTCCTCTGTTTCAGCCCCTCTGTTTCTCGCCCTCTGTTTCAGCCCCTCTGATTCAGCCCCTCTGTTTCTCGCCCTCTGTTTCAGCCCCTCTGTTTCTCGCCCTCTGTTTCAGCCCCTCTGATTCAGCCCCTCTGTTTCTCGCCCTCTGTTTCAGCCCCTCTGTTTCTCGCCCTCTATTTCAGCCCCTCTGTTTCTCGCCCTCTGTTTCAGCCCCTCTGATTTAGCCCCTCTGTTTCAGCCCCTCTGTTTCAGCCCCTCTGTTTCTCGCCCTCTGTTTCAGCCCCTCTGTTTTTCGCCCTTAGTTTCAGCCCCTCTGTTTCTCGCCCTCTGTTTCAGCCCCTCTGATTCAGCACCTCTGTTTCAGCCCCTCTGATTCAGCCCCTCTGTTTCAGCCCCTCTGTTTCAGTCCCTCTGTTTCTCGCCCTCAGTTTCTCGCCCTCTGTTTCAGCCTCTGTGTTTCTCGCCCTCTGTTTCAGCCCCTCTGTTTTTCGCCCTCTGTTTCAGCCCCTCTGTTTCTCGCCCTCTGTTTCAGGCTCTCTGTTTCAGCCCGTCTGTTTCAGCCCCTCTGTTTCTGCCCCTCTGTTTCTCGCACTCTGTTTCTCGCCCGCTGTTTCAGCCTCTTTGTTTCTCGCCCTCTGCTTCAGCCCCTCTGTTTCAGCCCCTCTGATTCAGCCCCTCTGATTCAGCCACTCAGTTTCTCGCCCTCTGTTTCAGCCCCTCTGTTTCAGCCCCTCTGTTTCAGCCCCTCTGTTTCAGCCCCTCTGTTTCTCGCCCTCGGTTTCAGCCCCTCTGTTTCAGCCCCTCTGTTTCTCGCCCTCTGTTTCAGCCCCACTGTTTCGCGCTCTCTGTTTCAGCCCCTCTGTTTCAGCCCCTCTGTTTCTCGCCCTCTGTTTCTGCCCCTCTGTTTCTCACCCTTTGTTTCAGCCCCTCTATTTCTCGCCCTGTGTTTCAGCCCCTCTGATTAAGCCCCTCTGTTTCAGCCCCTCTGAATCAGCCCCTCTGTTTCAGCCCCTCTGAATCAGCCCCTCTGATTTAGCCCCTATGTTTCAGCCCCTCTGTTTCAGCCCCTCTGTTTCTCGCCCTCTGTTTCTCGCCCTCTGTTTCAGCCCATCCGTTTCTTCCCCTCTGTTTCAGCCCCTCTGTTTCTCGCCCTCTGTTTCAGCCCCTCTGTTTCTGGCCCTCTGTTTCAGCCCCTCTGTTTCAGCCCCTCTGATTCAGCCCCTCTGATTCAGCCCCTCTGTTTCTCGCCCTCTGTTTCAGCCCCTCCGTTTCGCGCTCTCTGTTTCAGCCCCTCTGTTTCTCGCCCTCTGTTTCAGCCCCTCTGTTTCAGCCCCTCTGTTTCAGCCCCTCTGTTTCTCGCCCTCTGTTTCAGCCCCTCTGATTCAGCCCCTCTGTTTCTCGCCCTCTGTTTCAGCCCCTCTGTTTCTCGCCCTCTGTTTCAGCCCCTCTGATTCAGCCCCTCTGTTTCTTGCCCTCTGTTTCAGCCCCTCTGTTTCTCGCCCTCTATTTCAGCCCCTCTGTTTCTCGCCCTCTGTTTCAGCCCCTCTGATTTAGCCCCTCTGTTTCAGCCCCTCTGTTTCAGCCCCTCAGATTCAGCCCCTCTGTTTCTCGCACTCTGTTTCAGCCCCTCTGTTTCAGCCCTTCTGTTTCAGCCCCTCTGTTTCAGCCCCTCTGTTTCTCGCCCTCTGTTTCAGCCCCTCTGTTTCTCACCCTCTGCTTCAGCCCCTCTGTTTCAGCCCCTCTGTTTCAGCCGCTCTAATTCTCGCCCTCTGTTTCAGCCTCTATGATTCAGCCCCTCTGTTTCTCACCCTCTGTTTCAGCCCCTCTGTTTCTCGCCCTCGGTTTCAGACCCTCTGTTTCAGCCCCTCTGTTTCTCGCCCTCTGTTTCAGCCCCTCTGTTTCTCGCCCTCTGTTTCAGCCCCTCTGTTTCTCGCCCTCTGTTTCAGCCCCTCTGTTTCAGCCGCTCTGATTCAGCCCCTCTGGTTCAGCCCCACTGTTTCTCGCCCTCTGTTTCAGTCCCTCTGTTTCAGCCCTTCTCTTTCAGCCCCTCTGTTTCTGTCCCTCTGTTTATCGCCCTCTGTTTCAGCCCCTCTGTTACTCGCCCTCTGTTTCAGCCCCTCTGTTTCAGCCCCTCTGTTTCAGCCCCTCTGTTTCTCGCCCTCTATTTCAGCCCCTCTGTTTCTCGCCCTCTGTTTCAGCCCCTCTGATTTAGCCCCTCTGTTTCAGCCCCTCTGTTTCAGCCCCTGTGTTTCGCGCTCTCTGTTTCAGCCCCTCTGTTTCTCGCCCTCTTTTTCAGCCCCTCTGTTTCAGCACCTCTGTTTCTCGCCCTCTGTTTCAGCCCCACTGTTTCGCGCTCTCTGTTTCAGCCCCTCTGTTTCAGCCCCTCTGATTCTCGCCCTCTGTTTCTGCCCCTCTGTTACTCACCCTTTGTTTCAGCCCCTCTATTTCTCGCCCTGTGTTTCAGCCCCTCTGATTCAGCCCCTCTGTTTCAGCCCCTCTGAATCAGCCCCTCTGTTTCAGCCCCTCTGAATCAGCCCCACTGATTCAGCCCCTCTGTTTCAGCCCCTCTGTTTCAGCCCCTCTGTTTCTCGCCCTCTGTTTCTCGCCCTCTGTTTCAGCCCTTCTGTTTCTCGCCCTCTGTTTCAGCCCCTCTGTTTCAGCCCCTCTGATTCAGCCCCTCTGATTCAGCCCCTCTGTTTCTCGCCCTCTGTTTCAGCCCCTCTGATTCAGCCCCTCTGATTCAGCCCCTCTGTTTCTCGCCCTCTGTTTCAGCCCCTCTGTTTCGCGCTCTCTGTTTCAGCCCCTCTGTTTCTCGCCCTCGGTTTCAGCCCCTCTGTTTCAGCCCCTCTGTTTCAGCCCCTCTGTTTCAGCCCCTCTGTTTCTCGCCCTCTGTTTCAGCCCCTCTGCATCTCGCCCTCTGTTTCAGCCCCTCTGTTTCAGCACCACTGTTTCTCGCCCTCTGTTTCAGCCCCTCTGTTTCTCGCCCTCTGTTTCAGCTCCTCTGTTTCAGCCCCTCTGTTTAAGCCCCTCTGTTTCTCGCCCTCTGTTTCAGCCGCTCTGTTTCTCGCCCTCTGTTTCAGCCCCTCTGATTTAGCCCCTCTGTTTCAGCCCCTCTGTTTCAGACCCTCTGTTTCTCGCCCTCTGTTTCAGCCCCACTGTTTCGCGCTCTCTGTTTCAGCCCCTCTGTTTCAGACCCTCTGTTTCTCGCCCTCTGTTTCTGCCCCTCTGTTTCTCACCCGTTGTTTCAGCCCCTCTATTTCTCGCCCTGTGATTCAGCCCCTCTGCTTCAGCCCCTCTGAATCAGCCCCTCTGTTTCAGCCCCTCTGAATCAGCCCCTCTGATTCAGCCCCTCTGTTTCAGCCCCTCTGTTTCAGCCCCTCTGTTTCTCGCCCTCTGTTTCTCGCCCACTGTTTCAGCCCCTCCGTTTCTTCCCCTCTGTTTCAGCCCCTCTGTTTCTCGCCCTCTGTTTCAGCCCCTCTGTTTCTCGCCCTCTGTTTCAGCCCCTCTGTTTCAGCCCCTCTGATTCAGCCCCTCTGATTCAGCCCCTCTGTTTCTCGCCCTCTGTTTCAGCCCCTCTGTTTCGCGCTCTCTGTTTCAGCCCCTCTGTTTCTCGCCCTCTGTTTCAGCCCCTCTGTTTCAGCCCCTCTGTTTCAGCTCCTCTGTTTCAGCCCCTCTGTTTCTCGCCCTCTGTTTCAGCCCCTCTGATTCAGCCCCTCTGTTTCTCGCCCTCTGTTTCAGCCCCTCTGTTTCTCGCCCTCTGTTTCAGCCCCTCTGATTCAGCCCCTCTGTTTCTCGCCCTCTGTTTCAGCCCCTCTGTTTCTCGCCCTCTATTTCAGCCCCTCTGTTTCTCGCCCTCTGTTTCAGCCCCTCTGATTTAGCCCCTCTGTTTCAGCCCCTCTGTTTCAGCCCCTCTGTTTCTCGCCCTCTGTTTCAGCCCCTCTGTTTTTCGCCCTTAGTTTCAGCCCCTCTGTTTCTCGCCCTCTGTTTCAGCCCCTCTGATTCAGCACCTCTGTTTCAGCCCCTCTGATTCAGCCCCTCTGTTTCAGCCCCTCTGTTTCAGTCCCTCTGTTTCTCGCCCTCAGTTTCTCGCCCTCTGTTTCAGCCTCTGTGTTTCTCGCCCTCTGTTTCAGCCCCTCTGTTTTTCGCCCTCTGTTTCAGCCCCTCTGTTTCTCGCCCTCTGTTTCAGGCTCTCTGTTTCAGCCCGTCTGTTTCAGCCCCTCTGTTTCTGCCCCTCTGTTTCTCGCACTCTGTTTCTCGCCCGCTGTTTCAGCCCCTTTGTTTCTCGCCCTCTGCTTCAGCCCCTCTGTTTCAGCCCCTCTGATTCAGCCCCTCTGATTCAGCCACTCAGTTTCTCGCCCTCTGTTTCAGCCCCTCTGTTTCAGCCCCTCTGTTTCAGCCCCTCTGTTTCAGCCCCTCTGTTTCTCGCCCTCGGTTTCAGCCCCTCTGTTTCAGCCCCTCTGTTTCTCGCCCTCTGTTTCAGCCCCACTGTTTCGCGCTCTCTGTTTCAGCCCCTCTGTTTCAGCCCCTCTGTTTTTCGCCCTCTGTTTCTGCCCCTCTGTTTCTCACCCTTTGTTTCAGCCCCTCTATTTCTCGCCCTGTGTTTCAGCCCCTCTGATTAAGCCCCTCTGTTTCAGCCCCTCTGAATCAGCCCCTCTGTTTCAGCCCCTCTGAATCAGCCCCTCTGATTTAGCCCCTATGTTTCAGCCCCTCTGTTTCAGCCCCTCTGTTTCTCGCCCTCTGTTTCTCGCCCTCTGTTTCAGCCCATCCGTTTCTTCCCCTCTGTTTCAGCCCCTCTGTTTCTCGCCCTCTGTTTCAGCCCCTCTGTTTCTGGCCCTCTGTTTCAGCCCCTCTGTTTCAGCCCCTCTGATTCAGCCCCTCTGATTCAGCCCCTCTGTTTCTCGCCCTCTGTTTCAGCCCCTCCGTTTCGCGCTCTCTGTTTCAGCCCCTCTGTTTCTCGCCCTCTGTTTCAGCCCCTCTGTTTCAGCCCTTCTGTTTCAGCCCCTCTGTTTCTCGCCCTCTGTTTCAGCCCCTCTGATTCAGCCCCTCTGTTTCTCGCCCTCTGTTTCAGCCCCTCTGTTTCTCGCCCTCTGTTTCAGCCCCTCTGATTCAGCCCCTCTGTTTCTTGCCCTCTGTTTCAGCCCCTCTGTTTCTCGCCCTCTATTTCAGCCCCTCTGTTTCTCGCCCTCTGTTTCAGCCCCTCTGATTTAGCCCCTCTGTTTCAGCCCCTCTGTTTCAGCCCCTCAGATTCAGCCCCTCTGTTTCTCGCACTCTGTTTCAGCCCCTCTGTTTCAGCCCTTCTGTTTCAGCCCCTCTGTTTCAGCCCCTCTGTTTCTCGCCCTCTGTTTCAGCCCCTCTGTTTCTCGCCCTCTGCTTCAGCCCCTCTGTTTCAGCCCCTCTGTTTCAGCCGCTCTAATTCTCGCCCTCTGTTTCAGCCTCTATGATTCAGCCCCTCTGTTTCTCGCCCTCTGTTTCAGCCCCTCTGTTTCTCGCCCTCGGTTTCAGACCCTCTGTTTCAGCCCCTCTGTTTCTCGCCCTCTGTTTCAGCCCCTCTGTTTCTCGCCCTCTGTTTCAGCCCCTCTGTTTCTCGCCCTCTGTTTCAGCCCCTCTGTTTCAGCCGCTCTGATTCAGCCCCTCTGGTTCAGCCCCACTGTTTCTCGCCCTCTGTTTCAGTCCCTCTGTTTCAGCCCTTCTCTTTCAGCCCCTCTGTTTCTGTCCCTCTGTTTATCGCCCTCTGTTTCAGCCCCTCTGTTACTCGCCCTCTGTTTCAGCCCCTCTGTTTCAGCCCCTCTGTTTCAGCCCCTCTGTTTCTCGCCCTCTATTTCAGCCCCTCTGTTTCTCGCCCTCTGTTTCAGCCCCTCTGATTTAGCCCCTCTGTTTCAGGCTCTCTGTTTCAGCCCGTCTGTTTCAGCCCCTCTGTTTCTGCCCCTCTGTTTCTCGCACTCTGTTTCTCGCCCGCTGTTTCAGCCCCTTTGTTTCTCGCCCTCTGCTTCAGCCCCTCTGTTTCAGCCCCTCTGATTCAGCCCCTCTGATTCAGCCACTCAGTTTCTCGCCCTCTGTTTCAGCCCCTCTGTTTCTCGCCCTCTGTTTCTGCCCCTCTGTTTCTCACCCTTTGTTTCAGCCCCTCTATTTCTCGCCCTGTGTTTCAGCCCCTCTGATTCAGCCCCTCTGTTTCAGCCCCTCTGAATCAGCCCCTCTGTTTCAGCCCCTCTGAATCAGCCCCTCTGATTTAGCCCCTATGTTTCAGCCCCTCTGTTTCAGCCCCTCTGTTTCTCGCCCTCTGTTTCTCGCCCTCTGTTTCAGCCCATCCGTTTCTTCCCCTCTGTTTCAGCCCCTCTGTTTCTCGCCCTCTGTTTCAGCCCCTCTGTTTCTGGCCCTCTGTTTCAGCCCCTCTGTTTCAGCCCCTCTGATTCAGCCCCTCTGATTCAGCCCCTCTGTTTCTCGCCCTCTGTTTCAGCCCCTCCGTTTCGCGCTCTCTGTTTCAGCCCCTCTGTTTCTCGCCCTCTGTTTCAGCCCCTCTGTTTCAGCCCCTCTGTTTCAGCCCCTCTGTTTCTCGCCCTCTGTTTCAGCCCCTCTGATTCAGCCCCTCTGTTTCTCGCCCTCTGTTTCAGCCCCTCTGTTTCTCGCCCTCTGTTTCAGCCCCTCTGATTCAGCCCCTCTGTTTCTTGCCCTCTGTTTCAGCCCCTCTGTTTCTCGCCCTCTATTTCAGCCCCTCTGTTTCTCGCCCTCTGTTTCAGCCCCTCTGATTTAGCCCCTCTGTTTCAGCCCCTCTGTTTCAGCCCCTCAGATTCAGCCCCTCTGTTTCTCGCACTCTGTTTCAGCCCCTCTGTTTCAGCACTTCTGTTTCAGCCCCTCTGTTTCAGCCCCTCTGTTTCTCGCCCTCTGTTTCAGCCCCTCTGTTTCTCGCCCTCTGCTTCAGCCCCTCTGTTTCAGCCCCTCTGTTTCAGCCGCTCTAATTCTCGCCCTCTGTTTCAGCCTCTATGATTCAGCCCCTCTGTTTCTCGCCCTCTGTTTCAGCCCCTCTGTTTCTCGCCCTCGGTTTCAGACCCTCTGTTTCAGCCCCTCTGTTTCTCGCCCTCTGTTTCAGCCCCTCTGTTTCTCGCCCTCTGTTTCAGCCCCTCTGTTTCAGCCGCTCTGATTCAGCCCCTCTGGTTCAGCCCCACTGTTTCTCGCCCTCTGTTTCAGTCCCTCTGTTTCAGCCCTTCTCTTTCAGCCCCTCTGTTTCTGTCCCTCTGTTTATCGCCCTCTGTTTCAGCCCCTCTGTTACTCGCCCTCTGTTTCAGCCCCTCTGTTTCAGCCCCTCTGTTTCAGCCCCTCTGTTTCTCGCCCTCTATTTCAGCCCCTCTGTTTCTCGCCCTCTGTTTCAGCCCCTCTGATTTAGCCCCTCTGTTTCAGCCCCTCTGTTTCAGCCCCTGTGTTTCGCGCTCTCTGTTTCAGCCCCTCTGTTTCTCGCCCTCTTTTTCAGCCCCTCTGTTTCAGCACCTCTGTTTCTCGCCCTCTGTTTCAGCCCCACTGTTTCGCGCTCTCTGTTTCAGCCCCTCTGTTTCAGCCCCTCTGATTCTCGCCCTCTGTTTCTGCCCCTCTGTTACTCACCCTTTGTTTCAGCCCCTCTATTTCTCGCCCTCTGATTCAGCCCCTCTGATTCAGTCCCTCTGTTTCAGCCCCTCTGAATCAGCCCCTCTGTTTCAGCCCCTCTGAATCAGCCCCTCTGATTCAGCCCCTCTGTTTCAGCCCCTCTGTTTCAGCCCCTCTGTTTCTCGCCCTCTGTTTCTCGCCCTCTGTTTCAGCCCTTCTGTTTCTCGCCCTCTGTTTCAGTCCCTCTGTTTCAGCCCCTCTGATTCAGCCCCTCTGATTCAGCCCCTCTGTTTCTCGCCCTCTGTTTCAGCCCCTCTGATTCAGCCCCTCTGATTCAGCCCCTCTGTTTCTCGCCCTCTGTTTCAGCCCCTCTGTTTCGCGCTCTCTGTTTCAGCCCCTCTGTTTCTCGCCCTCTGTTTCAGCGCCTCTGTTTCAGCCCCTCTGTTTCAGCCCCTCTGTTTCTCGCCCTCTGTTTGAGCCCCTCTGATTCAGCCCCTCTGTTTCTCGCCCTCTGTTTCAGCCCCTCTGTTTCTCGCCCTCTGTTTCAGCCCCTCTGATTCAGCCCCTCTGTTTCTCGCCCTCTGTTTCAGCCCCTCTGTTTCTCGCCCTCTATTTCAGCCCCTCTGTTTCTCGCCCTCTGTTTCAGCCCCTCTGATTTAGCCCCTCTGTTTAAGCCCCTCTGTTTCAGCCCCTCTGTTTCTCGCCCTCTGTTTCAGCCCCTCTGTTTTTCGCCCTCAGTTTCAGCCCCTCTGTTTCTCGCACTCTGTTTCAGCCCCTCTGATTCAGCCCCTCTGTTTCAGCCCCTCTGATTCAGCCCCTCTGTTTCAGCCCCTC
The DNA here is from genome assembly GCF_047496795.1 of Chiloscyllium punctatum. Classification (NCBI taxonomy): domain Eukaryota; kingdom Metazoa; phylum Chordata; class Chondrichthyes; order Orectolobiformes; family Hemiscylliidae; genus Chiloscyllium; species Chiloscyllium punctatum. Next base: position 149,617 of record NW_027309822.1, read on the forward strand.
TGTTTCAGTCCCTCTGTTTCTCGCCCTCAGTATCTCGCCCTCTGTTTCAGCCCCTGTGTTTCTCGCCCTCTGTTTCAGCCCCTCTGTTTTTCGCCTTCTGTTTCTGCCCCACTGTTTCTCGCCCTCTGTTTCTCGCCCGCTGTTTCAGCCCCTTTGTTTCTCGCCCTCTGTTTCAGCCCCTCTGTTTCAGCCCCTCTGATTCAGCCCCTCTGATTCAGCCCCTCAGTTTCTCGCCCTCTGTTTCAGCCCCTCTGTTTCAGCCCCTCTGTTTCAGCCCCTCTGTTTCAGCCCCTCTGTTTCTCGCCCTCGGTTTCAGCCCCTCTGTTTCAGCCCCTCTGTTTCTCGCCCTCTGTTTCTCGCCCTCTGTTTCAGCCCCTGTGTTTCTAGCCCTCTGTTTCAGCCCCTCTGTTTTTCGCCCTCTGTTTCAGCCCCTCCGTTTCTCGCCCTCTGTTTCAGGCTCTCTGTTTCAGCCCCTCTGTTTCAGTCCCTCTGTTTCAGCCCCTCTGTTTCTCGCCATCTGTTTCTCGCCCGCTGTTTCAGCCCCTTTGTTTCTCGCCCTCTGTTTCTCGCCCTCTGTTTCAGCCCCTCTGTTTCAGCCCCTCAGATTCAGCCCCTCTGTTTCTCGCACTCTGTTTCAGCCCCTCTGTTTCAGCCCTTCTGTTTCAGCCCCTCTGTTTCAGCCCCTCTGTTTCTCGCCCGCTGTTTCAGCCCCTGTGTTTCTCGCCCTCTGCTTCAGCCCCTCTGTTTCAGCCCCTCTGTTTCAGCCGCTCTAATTCTCGCCCTCTGTTTCAGCCTCTATGATTCAGCCCCTCTGTTTCTCGCCCTCTGTTTCAGCCCCTCTGTTTCTCGCCCTCTGTTTCTCGCCCTCTGTTTCAGCCCATCCGTTTCTTCCCCTCTGTTTCAGCCCCTCTGTTTCTCGCCCTCTGTTTCAGCCCCTCTGTTTCTCGCCCTCTGTTTCAGCCCCTCTGTTTCAGCCCCTCTGATTTAGCCCCTCTGATTCAGCCCCTCTGTTTCTCGCCCTCTGTTTCAGCCCCTCCGTTTCGCGCTCTCTGTTTCAGCCCCTCTGTTTCTCGCCCTCTGTTTCAGCCCCTCTGTTTCAGCCCCTCTGTTTCAGCCCCTCTGTTTCTCGCCCTCTGTTTCAGCCCCTCTGATTCAGCCCCTCTGTTTCTCGCCCTCTGTTTCAGCCCCTCTGTTTCTCGCCCTCTGTTTCAGCCCCTCTGATTCAGCCCCTCTGTTTCTCGCCCTCTGTTTCAGCCCCTCTGTTTCTCGCCCTCTATTTCAGCCCCTCTGTTTCTCACCCTCTGTTTCAGCCCCTCTGATTTAGCCCCTCTGTTTCAGCCCCTCTGTTTCAGCCCCTCAGATTCAGCCCCTCTGTTTCTCGCACTCTGTTTCAGCCCCTCTGTTTCAGCCCTTCTGTTTCAGCCCCTCTGTTTCAGCCCCTCTGTTTCTCGCCCTCGGTTTCAGCCCCTCTGTTTCTCGCCCTCTGCTTCAGCCTCTATGATTCAGCCCCTCTGTTTCTCGCCCTCTGTTTCAGCCCCTCTGTTTCTCGCCCTCTGTTTCAGCCCCTCTGATTTAGCCCCTCTGTTTCAGCCCCTCTGTTTCAGCCCCTCAGATTCAGCCCCTCTGTTTCTCGCACTCTGTTTCAGCCCCTCTGTTTCAGCCCTTCTGTTTCAGCCCCTCTGTTTCAGCCCCTCTGTTTCTCGCCCTCGGTTTCAGCCCCTCTGTTTCTCGCCCTCTGTTTCAGCCTCTATGATTCAGCCCCTCTGTTTCTCGCCCTCTGTTTCAGCCCCTCTGTTTCTCGCCCTCTGTTTCAGCCCCTCTGTTTCTCGCCCTCGGTTTCAGACCCTCTGTTTCAGCCCCTCTGTTTCTCGCCCTCTGTTTCAGCCCCTCTGTTTCTCGCCCTCTGTTTCAGCCCCTCTGTTTCTCGCCCTCTGTTTCAGCCCCTCTGTTTCAGCCGCTCTGATTCAGCCCCTCTGGTTCAGCCCCACTGTTTCTCGCCCTCTGTTTCAGTCCCTCTGTTTCAGCCCTTCTCTTTCAGCCCCTCTGTTTCTGTCCCTCTGTTTATCGCCCTTTGTTTCAGCCCCTCTGTTACTCGCCCTCTGTTTCAGCCCCTCTGTTTCTCGCCCTCTGTTTCAGCCCCTCTGTTTCAGCCCCTCTGTTTCAGCCCCTCTGTTTCTCGCCCTCTATTTCAGCCCCTCTGTTTCTCGCCCTCTGTTTCAGCCCCTCTGATTTAGCCCCTCTGTTTCAGCCCCTCTGTTTCAGCCCCTGTGTTTCGCGCTCTCTGTTTCAGCCCCTCTGTTTCTCGCCCTCTTTTTCAGCCCCTCTGTTTCAGCACCTCTGTTTCTCGCCCTCTGTTTCAGCCCCACTGTTTCGCGCTCTCTGTTTCAGCCCCTCTGTTTCAGCCCCTCTGATTCTCGCCCTCTGTTTCTGCCCATCTGTTTCTCACCATTTGTTTCAGCCCCTCTATTTCTCGCCCTGTGTTTCAGCCCCTCTGATTCAGCCCCTCTGTTTCAGCCCCTCTGAATCAGCCCCTCTGTTTCAGCCCCTCTGAATCAGCCCCTCTGATTCAGCCCCTCTGTTTCAGCCCCTCTGTTTCAGCCCCTCTGTTTCTCGCCCTCTGTTTCTCGCCCTCTGTTTCAGCCCTTCTGTTTCTCGCCCTCTGTTTCAGCCCCTCTGTTTCTCGCCCTCTGTTTCAGCCCCTCTGATTCAGCCCCTCTGTTTCTCGCCCTCTGTTTCAGCCCCTCTGTTTCTCGCCCTCTATTTCAGCCCCTCTGTTTCTCACCCTCTGTTTCAGCCCCTCTGATTTAGCCCCTCTGTTTCAGCCCCTCTGTTTCAGCCCCTCAGATTCAGCCCCTCTGTTTCTCGCACTCTGTTTCAGCCCCTCTGTTTCAGCCCTTCTGTTTCAGCCCCTCTGTTTCAGCCCCTCTGTTTCTCGCCCTCGGTTTCAGCCCCTCTGTTTCTCGCCCTCTGCTTCAGCCTCTATGATTCAGCCCCTCTGTTTCTCGCCCTCTGTTTCAGCCCCTCTGTTTCTCGCCCTCTGTTTCAGCCCCTCTGATTTAGCCCCTCTGTTTCAGCCCCTCTGTTTCAGCCCCTCAGATTCAGCCCCTCTGTTTCTCGCACTCTGTTTCAGCCCCTCTGTTTCAGCCCTTCTGTTTCAGCCCCTCTGTTTCAGCCCCTCTGTTTCTCGCCCTCGGTTTCAGCCCCTCTGTTTCTCGCCCTCTGCTTCAGCCTCTATGATTCAGCCCCTCTGTTTCTCGCCCTCTGTTTCAGCCCCTCTGTTTCTCGCCCTCTGTTTCAGCCCCTCTGTTTCTCGCCCTCGGTTTCAGACCCTCTGTTTCAGCCCCTCTGTTTCTCGCCCTCTGTTTCAGCCCCTCTGTTTCTCGCCCTCTGTTTCAGCCCCTCTGTTTCTCGCCCTCTGTTTCAGCCCCTCTGTTTCAGCCGCTCTGATTCAGCCCCTCTGGTTCAGCCCCACTGTTTCTCGCCCTCTGTTTCAGTCCCTCTGTTTCAGCCCTTCTCTTTCAGCCCCTCTGTTTCTGTCCCTCTGTTTATCGCCCTTTGTTTCAGCCCCTCTGTTACTCGCCCTCTGTTTCAGCCCCTCTGATTCAGCCCCTCTGTTTCAGCCCCTCTGTTTCTCGCCCTCTGTTTCAGCCCCTCTGTTTCAGCCCCTCTGTTTCAGCCCCTCTGTTTCTCGCCCTCTATTTCAGCCCCTCTGTTTCTCGCCCTCTGTTTCAGCCCCTCTGATTTAGCCCCTCTGTTTCAGCCCCTCTGTTTCAGCCCCTGTGTTTCGCGCTCTCTGTTTCAGCCCCTCTGTTTCTCGCCCTCTTTTTCAGCCCCTCTGTTTCAGCACCTCTGTTTCTCGCCCTCTGTTTCAGCCCCACTGTTTCGCGCTCTCTGTTTCAGCCCCTCTGTTTCAGCCCCTCTGATTCTCGCCCTCTGTTTCTGCCCATCTGTTTCTCACCATTTGTTTCAGCCCCTCTATTTCTCGCCCTGTGTTTCAGCCCCTCTGATTCAGCCCCTCTGTTTCAGCCCCTCTGAATCAGCCCCTCTGTTTCAGCCCCTCTGAATCAGCCCCTCTGATTCAGCCCCTCTGTTTCAGCCCCTCTGTTTCAGCCCCTCTGTTTCTCGCCCTCTGTTTCTCGCCCTCTGTTTCAGCCCTTCTGTTTCTCGCCCTCTGTTTCAGCCCCTCTGTTTCAGCCCCTCTGATTCAGCCCCTCTGATTCAGCCCCTCTGTTTCTCGCCCTCTGTTTCAGCCCCTCTGATTCAGCCCCTCTGATTCAGTCCCTCTGTTTCTCGCCCTCAGTTTCTCGCCCTCTGTTTCAGCCCCTGTGTTTCTCGCCCTCTGTTTCAGCCCCTTTGTTTTTCGCCCTCTGTTTCTGCCTCACTGTTTCTCGCCCTCTGTTTCTCGCCCGCTGTTTAAGCCCCTTTGTTTCTCGCCCTCTGTTTCAGCCCCTCTGTTTCAGCCCCTCTGATTCAGCCCCTCTGATTCAGCCCCTCAGTTTCTCGCCCTCTGTTTCAGCCGCTCTGTTTCAGCCCCTCTGTTTCAGCCCCTCTGTTTCAGCCCCTCTGTTTCTCGCCCTCGGTTTCAGCCCCTCTGTTTCAGCCCCTCTGTTTCTCGCCCTCTGTTTCTCGCCCTCTGTTTCAGCCCCTGTGTTTCTAGCCCTCTGTTTCAGCCCCTCTGTTTTTCGCCCTCTGTTTCAGCCCCTCCGTTTCTCGCCCTCTGTTTCAGGCTCTCTGTTTCAGCCCCTCTGTTTCAGTCCCTCTGTTTCAGCCCCTCTGTTTCTCGCCATCTGTTTCTCGCCCGCTGTTTCAGCCCCTTTGTTTCTCGCCCTCTGTTTCTCGCCCTCTGTTTCAGCCCCTCTGTTTCAGCCCCTCAGATTCAGCCCCTCTGTTTCTCGCACTCTGTTTCAGCCCCTCTGTTTCAGCCCTTCTGTTTCAGCCCCTCTGTTTCAGCCCCTCTGTTTCTGCCCCTCTGTTTCTCGCCCTCTGTTCAGCCCCTCTGTTTCTCGCCCTCTGCTTCAGCCCCTCTGTTTCAGCCCCTCTGTTTCAGCCGCTCTAAATCTCGCCCTCTGTTTCAGCCTCTATGATTCAGCCCCTCGGTTTCTCGCCCTCTGTTTCAGCCCCTCTGTTTCTCGCCCTCTGTTTCAGCCCCTCTGTTTCTCGCCCTCGGTTTCAGACCCTCTGTTTCAGCCCCTCTGTTTCTCGCCCTCTGTTTCAGCCCCTCTGTTTCTCGCCCTCTGTTTCAGCCCCTCTGATTCTCGCCCTCGGTTTCAGCCCCTCTGTTTCAGCCGCTCTGATTCAGCCCCTCTGTTTCGCGCTCTCTGTTTCAGCCCCTCTGTTTCAGCCCTTCTCTTTCAGCACCTCTGTTTCTGTCCCTCTGTTTATCGCCCTCTGTTTCAGCCCCTCTGTTACTCGCCCTCTGTTTCAGCCCCTCTGTTTCTCGCCCTCTGTTTCAGCCCCTCTGTTTCAGCCCCTCTGTTTCGCGCTCTCTGTTTCAGCCCCTCTGTTTCTCGCCCTCTGTTTCAGCCCCTCTGTTTTTCGCCCTCAGTTTCAGCCCCTCTGTTTCTCGCCCTCTGTTTCAGCCCCTCTGATTCAGCACCTCTGTTTCAGCCCCTCTGATTCAGCCCCTCTGTTTCAGCCCCTCTGTTTCAGTCCCTCTGTTTCTCGCCCTCAGTTTCTCACCCTCTGTTTCAGCCCCTGTGTTTCTCGCCCTCTGTTTCAGCCCCTCTGTTTTTCGCCCTCTGTTTCAGCCCAACCGTTTCTCGCCCTCTGTTTCAGGCTCTCTGTTTGAGCCCGTCTGTTTCAGCCCCTCTGTTTCAGCCCCTCTGTTTCTCGCCATCTGTTCCTCGCCCGCTGTTTCAGCCCCTTTGTTTCTCGCCCTCTGTTTCAGCCCCTCTGTTTCAGCCCCTCTGATTCAGCCCCTCTGATACAGCCCCTCTGTTTCTCGCCCTCTCTTTCAGCCCCTCTGTTTCAGCCCCTCTGTATCAGCCCCTCTGTTTCAGCCCCTCTGTTTCTCGCCCTCTGTTTCAGCCCCTCTGTTTCTCGCCCTCTGTTTCAGCCCCTCTGTTTCTCGCCCTCTGTTTCAGCCCCTCTGTTTCAGCCCCTCTGTTTCAGCCCCTCTGTTTCTCGCCCTCTGTTTCAGCCCCTCTGATTCAGCCCCTCTGTTTCTCGCCCTCTGTTTCAGCCCCTCTGTTTCTCGCCCTCTGTTTCAGCCCCTCTGATTCAGCCCCTCTGTTTCTTGCCCTCTGTTTCAGCCCCTCTGTTTCTCGCCCTCTATTTCAGCCCCTCTGTTTCTCGCCCTCTGTTTCAGCCCCTCTGATTTAGCCCCTCTGTTTCAGCCCCTCTGTTTCAGCCCCTCAGATTCAGCCCCTCTGTTTCTCGCACTCTGTTTCAGCCCCTCTGTTTCAGCCGTTCTGTTTCAGCCCCTCTGTTTCAGCCCCTCTGTTTCTCGCCCTCTGTTTCAGCCCCTCTGTTTCTCGCCCTCTGCTTCAGCCCCTCTGTTTCAGCCCCTCTGTTTCAGCCGCTCTAATTCTCGCCCTCTGTTTCAGCCTCTATGATTCAGCCCCTCTGTTTCTCGCCCTCTGTTTCAGCCCCTCTGTTTCTCGCCCTCGGTTTCAGACCCTCTGTTTCAGCCCCTCTGTTTCTCGCCCTCTGTTTCAGCCCCTCTGTTTCTCGCCCTCTGTTTCAGCCCCTCTGTTTCTCGCCCTCTGTTTCAGCCCCTCTGTTTCAGCCGCTCTGATTCAGCCCCACTGTTTCTCGCCCTCTGTTTCAGTCCCTCTGTTTCAGCCCTTCTCTTTCAGCCCCTCTGTTTCTGTCCCTCTGTTTATCGCCCTCTGTTTCAGCCCCTCTGTTACTCGCCCTCTGTTTCAGCCCCTCTGTTTCAGACCCTCTGTTTCAGCCCCTCTGTTTCTCGCCCTCTATTTCAGCCCCTCTGTTTCTCGCCCTCTGTTTCAGCCCCTCTGATTTAGCCCCTCTGTTTCAGCCCCTCTGTTTCAGCCCCTGTGTTTCGCGCTCTCTGTTTCAGCCCCTCTGTTTCTCGCCCTCTTTTTCAGCCCCTCTGTTTCAGCACCTCTGTTTCTCGCCCTCTGTTTCAGCCCCACTGTTTCGCGCTCTCTGTTTCAGCCCCTCTGTTTCAGCCCCTCTGATTCTCGCCCTCTGTTTCTGCCCCTCTGTTACTCACCCTTTGTTTCAGCCCCTCTATTTCTCGCCCTGTGTTTCAGCCCCTCTGATTCAGTCCCTCTGTTTCAGCCCCTCTGAATCAGCCCCTCTGTTTCAGCCCCTCTGAATCAGCCCCTCTGATTCAGCCCCTCTGTTTCAGCCCCTCTGTTTCAGCCCCTCTGTTTCTCGCCCTCTGTTTCTCGCCCTCTGTTTCAGCCCTTCTGTTTCTCGCCCTCTGTTTCAGCCCCTCTGTTTCAGCCCCTCTGATTCAGCCCCTCTGATTCAGCCCCTCTGTTTCTCGCCCTCTGTTTCAGCCCCTCTGATTCAGCCCCTCTGATTCAGCCCCTCTGTTTCTCGCCCTCTGTTTCAGCCCCTCTGTTTCTCGCCCTCTGTTTCAGCCCCTCTGATTCAGCCCCTCTGTTTCTCGCCCTCTGTTTCAGCCCCTCTGTTTCTCGCCCTCTATTTCAGCCCCTCTGTTTCTCGCCCTCTGTTTCAGCCCCTCTGATTTAGCCCCTCTGTTTAAGCCCCTCTGTTTCAGCCCCTCTGTTTCTCGCCCTCTGTTGCAGCCCCTCTGTTTTTCGCCCTCAGTTTCAGCCCCTCTGTTTCTCACCCTCTGTTTCAGCCCCTCTGATTCAGCCCCTCTGTTTCAGCCCCTCTGATTCAGCCCCTCTGTTTCAGCCCCTCTGTTTCAGTCCCTCTGTTTCTCGCCCTCAGTTTCTCGCCCTCTGTTTCAGCCCCTGTGTTTCTCGCCCTCTGTTTCAGCCCCTCTGTTTTTCGCCTTCTGTTTCTGCCCCACTGTTTCTCGCCCTCTGTTTCTCGCCCGCTGTTTCAGCCCCTTTGTTTCTCGCCCTCTGTTTCAGCCCCTCTGTTTCAGCCCCTCTGATTCAGCCCCTCTGATTCAGCCCCTCAGTTTCTCGCCCTCTGTTTCAGCCCCTCTGTTTCAGCCCCTCTGTTTCAGCCCCTCTGTTTCAGCCCCTCTGTTTCTCGCCCTCGGTTTCAGCCCCTCTGTTTCAGACCCTCTGTTTCTCAACCTCTGTTTCTCGCCCTCTGTTTCAGCCCCTGTGTTTCTAGCCCTCTGTTTCAGCCCCTCTGTTTTTCGCCCTCTGTTTCAGCCCCTCCGTTTCTCGCCCTCTGTTTCAGGCTCTCTGTTTCAGCCCCTCTGTTTCAGTCCCTCTGTTTCAGCCCCTCTGTTTCTCGCCATCTGTTTCTCGCCCGCTGTTTCAGCCCCTTTGTTTCTCGCCCTCTGTTTCTCGCCCTCTGTTTCAGCCCCTCTGTTTCAGCCCCTCAGATTCAGCCCCTCTGTTTCTCGCACTCTGTTTCAGCCCCTCTGTTTCAGCCCTTCTGTTTCAGCCCCTCTGTTTCAGCCCCTCTGTTTCTCGCCCGCTGTTTCAGCCCCTGTGTTTCTCGCCCTCTGCTTCAGCCCCTCTGTTTCAGCCCCTCTGTTTCAGCCGCTCTAATTCTCGCCCTCTGTTTCAGCCTCTATGATTCAGCCCCTCTGTTTCTCGCCCTCTGTTTCAGCCCCTCTGTTTCTCGCCCTCTGTTTCTCGCCCTCTGTTTCAGCCCATCCGTTTCTTCCCCTCTGTTTCAGCCCCTCTGTTTCTCGCCCTCTGTTTCAGCCCCTCTGTTTCTCGCCCTCTGTTTCAGCCCCTCTGTTTCAGCCCCTCTGATTCAGCCCCTCTGATTCAGCCCCTCTGTTTCTCGCCCTCTGTTTCAGCCCCTCCGTTTCGCGCTCTCTGTTTCAGCCCCTCTGTTTCTCGCCCTCTGTTTCAGCCCCTCTGTTTCAGCCCCTCTGTTTCAGCCCCTCTGTTTCTCGCCCTCTGTTTCAGCCCCTCTGATTCAGCCCCTCTGTTTCTCGCCGTCTGTTTCAGCCCCTCTGTTTCTCGCCCTCTGTTTCAGCCCCTCTGATTCAGCCCCTCTGTTTCTCGCCCTCTGTTTCAGCCCCTCTGTTTCTCACCCTCTATTTCAGCCCCTCTGTTTCTCGCCCTCTGTTTCAGCCCCTCTGATTTAGCCCCTCTGTTTCAGCCCCTCTGTTTCAGCCCCTCAGATTCAGCCCCTCTGTTTCTCGCACTCTGTTTCAGCCCCTCTGTTTCAGCCCTTCTGTTTCAGCCCCTCTGTTTCAGCCCCTCTGTTTCTCGCCCTCGGTTTCAGCCCCTCTGTTTCTCGCCCTCTGCTTCAGCCCCTCTGTTTCAGCCCCTCTGTTTCAGCCGCTCTAATTCTCGCCCTCTGTTTCAGCCTCTATGATTCATCCCCTCTGTTTCTCGCCCTCTGTTTCAGCCCCTCTGTTTCTCGCCCTCTGTTTCAGCCCCTCTGTTTCTCGCCCTCGGTTTCAGACCCTCTGTTTCAGCCCCTCTGTTTCTCGCCCTCTGTTTCAGCCCCTCTGTTTCTCGCCCTCTGTTTCAGCCCCTCTGTTTCTCGCCCTCTGTTTCAGCCCCTCTGTTTCAGCCGCTCTGATTCAGCCCCTCTGGTTCAGCCCCACTGTTTCTCGCCCTCAGTTTCAGTCCCTCTGTTTCATCCCTTCTCTTTCAGCCCCTCTGTTTCTGTCCCTCTGTTTATCGCCCTCTGTTTCAGCCCCTCTGTTTCTCGCCCTCTGTTTCAGCCCCTCTGTTTCAGCCCCTCTGTTTCAGCCCCTCTGTTTCTCGCCCTCTATTTCAGCCCCTCTGTTTCTCGCCCTCTGTTTCAGCCCCTCTGATTTAGCCCCTCTGTTTCAGCCCCTCTGTTTCAGCCCCTGTGTTTCGCGCTCTCTGTTTCAGCCCCTGTGTTTCTCGCCCTCTTTTTCAGCCCCTCTGTTTCAGCACCTCTGTTTCTCGCCCTCTGTTTCAGCCCCACTGTTTCGCGCTCTCTGTTTCAGCCCCTCTGTTTCAGCCCCTCTGATTCTCGCCCTCTGTTTCTGCCCATCTGTTTCTCACCATTTGTTTCAGCCCCTCTATTTCTCGCCCTGTGTTTCAGCCCCTCTGATTCAGCCCCTCTGTTTCAGCCCCTCTGAATCAGCCCCTCTGTTTCAGCCCCTCTGAATCAGCCCCTCTGATTCAGCCCCTCTGTTTCAGCCCCTCTGTTTCAGCCCCTCTGTTTCTCGCCCTCTGTTTCTCGCCCTCTGTTTCAGCCCTTCTGTTTCTCGCCCTCTGTTTCAGCCCCTCTGTTTCAGCCCCTCTGATTCAGCCCCTCTGATTCAGCCCCTCTGTTTCTCGCCCTCTGTTTCAGCCCCTCTGATTCAGCCCCTCTGATTCAGCCCCTCTGTTTCTCGCCCTCTGTTTCAGCCCCTCTGTTTCGCGCTCTCTGTTTCAGCCCCTCTGTTTCTCGCCCTCTGTTTCAGCCCCTCTGTTTCAGCCCCTCTGTTTCAGCCCCTCTGATACAGCCCCTCTGTTTCTCGCCCTCTGTTTCAGCCCCTCTGTTTCAGCCCCTCTTTATCAGCCCCTCTGTTTCAGCCCCTCTGTTTCTCGCCCTCTGTTTCAGCCCCTCTGTTTCTCGCCCTCTGTTTCAGCCCCTCTGTTTCACGCCCTCTGTTTCAGCCCCTCTGTTTCAGCCCCTCTGTTTCAGCCCCTCTGTTTCAGCCCCTCTGTTTCTCGCCCTCTGTTTCAGCCCCTCTGTTTCTCGCCCTCTGTTTCAGCCGCTCTTTTTCAGCCCCTCTGTTTCAGCCCCTCTGTTTCTCGCCCTCAGTTTCTCCCCCTCTGTTTCTAGCCCTCTTTTTCGGCCCCTCTGTTTTTCGCCCTCTGTTTCATACCCTCTGTTTCTCGCCCTCTGTTACAGGCTCTCTGTTTCAGCCCCTCTGTTTCAGCCCCTCTGTTTCTCGCCCTCTGTTTCTCGCCCGCAGTTTCAGCCCCTCTGTTTCTCGCCCTCTGTTTCAGCCCCTCTATTTCTCGACCTCTGTTTTAGCCCCTCTGATTCAGCCCCTCTGTTTCAGCCCCTCTGATACAGCCCCTCTGATTCGGCCCCTCTGTTTCAGCCCCTCTGTTTCAGCCCCTCTGTTTCAGCCCCTCTGTTTCAGCCCCTCTGTTTTACGCCCTCTGTTTCAGCCCCTCTGTTTCTCGGCCTCTGTTTCAGCCCCTCTGTTTCAGCCCCTCTGTTTCAGCCCCTCTGTTTCAGCCCCTCTGTTTCTCGCCCTCTGTTTCAGCCCCTCTGTTTCTAGCCCTCTGTTTCAGCCCCTCTGTTTCAGCCCCTCTGATTCAGCCCCTCTGTTTCAGCCCCTCTGTTTCTCGCCCTCGGTTTCAGCCCCTCTGATTCAGCCCCTCTGTTTCAGCCCCTCTGTTTCAGCCCATCTCTTTCTCGCCCTCTGTTTCAGCCCCTCTACTTCCCGCACTCTGTTTCAGCCCCTATGATTCAGCCCCTCTGTTTCTCGCCCTCTGTTTCAGCTCCTCTGTTTCTCGCCCTCTGTTTCAGCCTCTCTGTTTCTCGCCCTCGGTCTCAGCCCCTCTGATTCAGCCCCTCTGTTTCTCGGCCTCTGTTTCAGCCCCTCTGTTTCAGCCCCTCTGTTTCAGCCCCTCTGTTTCAGCCCCTCTGTTTCTCGCCCTCTGTTTCAGCCCCTCTGTTTCTAGCCCTCTGTTTCTCGCCTTCTGTTTCAGCCCCTCTATTTCTCGCCCTCTGTTTCATCCCCTCTGTTTTTCGCCCTCTGTTTCAGCCCCTCTGTTTCTTGCCCTCTGTTTCAGCCCCTCTGTTTCAGCCCCTCTGTTTCTCGCCCTCTGTTTCAGCCTCTCTGATTCAGCACCTCTGTTTCTCGCCCTCTGTTTCAGCCCCTCTGTTTCTCGCCCTCTGTTTCAGCCACTCTGTTTCTTGCCGTCTGTTTCAGCCCCTCTGTTTCTCGCCCTCGGTTTCAGCCCCTCTGTTTCAGCCCCTCTGTTTCAGCCCCTCTGTTTCTTGCCCTCTGTTTCAGCCCCTCTGATTCAGCCCCTCTGTTTCAGCCCCTCTGAATCAGCCCCTCTGTTTCAGCCCCTCTGAATCAGCCCCACTGATTCAGCCCCTCTGTTTCAGCCCCTCTGTTTCAGCCCCTCTGTTTCTCGCCCTCTGTTTCTCGCCCTCTGTTTCAGCCCTTCTGTTTCTCGCCCTCTGTTTCAGCCCCTCTGTTTCAGCCCCTCTGATTCAGCCCCTCTGATTCAGCCCCTCTGTTTCTCGCCCTCTGTTTCAGCCCCTCTGATTCAGCCCCTCTGATTCAGCCCCTCTGTTTCTCGCCCTCTGTTTCAGCCCCTCTGTTTCGCGCTCTCTGTTTCAGCCCCTCTGTTTCTCGCCCTCGGTTTCAGCCCCTCTGTTTCAGCCCCTCTGTTTCAGCCCCTCTGTTTCAGCCCCTCTGTTTCTCGCCCTCTGTTTCAGCCCCTCTGCATCTCGCCCTCTGTTTCAGCCCCTCTGTTTCAGCACCACTGTTTCTCGCCCTCTGTTTCAGCCCCTCTGTTTCTCGCCCTCTGTTTCAGCTCCTCTGTTTCAGCCCCTCTGTTTAAGCCCCTCTGTTTCTCGCCCTCTGTTTCAGCCGCTCTGTTTCTCGCCCTCTGTTTCAGCCCCTCTGATTTAGCCCCTCTGTTTCAGCCCCTCTGTTTCAGCCCCTCTGTTTCTCGCCCTCTGTTTCAGCCCCACTGTTTCGCGCTCTCTGTTTCAGCCCCTCTGTTTCAGACCCTCTGTTTCTCGCCCTCTGTTTCTGCCCCTCTGTTTCTCACCCGTTGTTTCAGCCCCTCTATTTCTCGCCCTGTGATTCAGCCCCTCTGCTTCAGCCCCTCTGAATCAGCCCCTCTGTTTCAGCCCCTCTGAATCAGCCCCTCTGATTCAGCCCCTCTGTTTCAGCCCCTCTGTTTCAGCCCCTCTGTTTCTCGCCCTCTGTTTCTCGCCCACTGTTTCAGCCCCTCCGTTTCTTCCCCTCTGTTTCAGCCCCTCTGTTTCTCGCCCTCTGTTTCAGCCCCTCTGTTTCTCGCCCTCTGTTTCAGCCCCTCTGTTTCAGCCCCTCTGATTCAGCCCCTCTGATTCAGCCCCTCTGTTTCTCGCCCTCTGTTTCAGCCCCTCTGTTTCGCGCTCTCTGTTTCAGCCCCTCTGTTTCTCGCCCTCTGTTTCAGCCCCTCTGTTTCAGCCCCTCTGTTTCAGCTCCTCTGTTTCAGCCCCTCTGTTTCTCGCCCTCTGTTTCAGCCCCTCTGATTCAGCCCCTCTGTTTCTCGCCCTCTGTTTCAGCCCCTCTGTTTCTCGCCCTCTGTTTCAGCCCCTCTGATTCAGCCCCTCTGTTTCTCGCCCTCTGTTTCAGCCCCTCTGTTTCTCGCCCTCTATTTCAGCCCCTCTGTTTCTCGCCCTCTGTTTCAGCCCCTCTGATTTAGCCCCTCTGTTTCAGCCCCTCTGTTTCAGCCCCTCTGTTTCTCGCCCTCTGTTTCAGCCCCTCTGTTTTTCGCCCTTAGTTTCAGCCCCTCTGTTTCTCGCCCTCTGTTTCAGCCCCTCTGATTCAGCACCTCTGTTTCAGCCCCTCTGATTCAGCCCCTCTGTTTCAGCCCCTCTGTTTCAGTCCCTCTGTTTCTCGCCCTCAGTTTCTCGCCCTCTGTTTCAGCCTCTGTGTTTCTCGCCCTCTGTTTCAGCCCCTCTGTTTTTCGCCCTCTGTTTCAGCCCCTCTGTTTCTCGCCCTCTGTTTCAGGCTCTCTGTTTCAGCCCGTCTGTTTCAGCCCCTCTGTTTCTGCCCCTCTGTTTCTCGCACTCTGTTTCTCGCCCGCTGTTTCAGCCCCTTTGTTTCTCGCCCTCTGCTTCAGCCCCTCTGTTTCAGCCCCTCTGATTCAGCCCCTCTGATTCAGCCACTCAGTTTCTCGCCCTCTGTTTCAGCCCCTCTGTTTCAGCCCCTCTGTTTCAGCCCCTCTGTTTCAGCCCCTCTGTTTCTCGCCCTCGGTTTCAGCCCCTCTGTTTCAGCCCCTCTGTTTCTCGCCCTCTGTTTCAGCCCCACTGTTTCGCGCTCTCTGTTTCAGCCCCTCTGTTTCAGCCCCTCTGTTTCTCGCCCTCTGTTTCTGCCCCTCTGTTTCTCACCCTTTGTTTCAGCCCCTCTATTTCTCGCCCTGTGTTTCAGCCCCTCTGATTAAGCCCCTCTGTTTCAGCCCCTCTGAATCAGCCCCTCTGTTTCAGCCCCTCTGAATCAGCCCCTCTGATTTAGCCCCTATGTTTCAGCCCCTCTGTTTCAGCCCCTCTGTTTCTCGCCCTCTGTTTCTCGCCCTCTGTTTCAGCCCATCCGTTTCTTCCCCTCTGTTTCAGCCCCTCTGTTTCTCGCCCTCTGTTTCAGCCCCTCTGTTTCTGGCCCTCTGTTTCAGCCCCTCTGTTTCAGCCCCTCTGATTCAGCCCCTCTGATTCAGCCCCTCTGTTTCTCGCCCTCTGTTTCAGCCCCTCCGTTTCGCGCTCTCTGTTTCAGCCCCTCTGTTTCTCGCCCTCTGTTTCAGCCCCTCTGTTTCAGCCCCTCTGTTTCAGCCCCTCTGTTTCTCGCCCTCTGTTTCAGCCCCTCTGATTCAGCCCCTCTGTTTCTCGCCCTCTGTTTCAGCCCCTCTGTTTCTCGCCCTCTGTTTCAGCCCCTCTGATTCAGCCCCTCTGTTTCTTGCCCTCTGTTTCAGCCCCTCTGTTTCTCGCCCTCTATTTCAGCCCCTCTGTTTCTCGCCCTCTGTTTCAGCCCCTCTGATTTAGCCCCTCTGTTTCAGCCCCTCTGTTTCAGCCCCTCAGATTCAGCCCCTCTGTTTCTCGCACTCTGTTTCAGCCCCTCTGTTTCAGCCCTTCTGTTTCAGCCCCTCTGTTTCAGCCCCTCTGTTTCTCGCCCTCTGTTTCAGCCCCTCTGTTTCTCGCCCTCTGCTTCAGCCCCTCTGTTTCAGCCCCTCTGTTTCAGCCGCTCTAATTCTCGCCCTCTGTTTCAGCCTCTATGATTCAGCCCCTCTGTTTCTCGCCCTCTGTTTCAGCCCCTCTGTTTCTCGCCCTCGGTTTCAGACCCTCTGTTTCAGCCCCTCTGTTTCTCGCCCTCTGTTTCAGCCCCTCTGTTTCTCGCCCTCTGTTTCAGCCCCTCTGTTTCTCGCCCTCTGTTTCAGCCCCTCTGTTTCAGCCGCTCTGATTCAGCCCCTCTGGTTCAGCCCCACTGTTTCTCGCCCTCTGTTTCAGTCCCTCTGTTTCAGCCCTTCTCTTTCAGCCCCTCTGTTTCTGTCCCTTTGTTTATCGCCCTCTGTTTCAGCCCCTCTGTTACTCGCCCTCTGTTTCAGCCCCTCTGTTTCAGCCCCTCTGTTTCAGCCCCTCTGTTTCTCGCCCTCTATTTCAGCCCCTCTGTTTCTCGCCCTCTGTTTCAGCCCCTCTGATTTAGCCCCTCTGTTTCAGGCTCTCTGTTTCAGCCCGTCTGTTTCAGCCCCTCTGTTTCTGCCCCTCTGTTTCTCGCACTCTGTTTCTCGCCCGCTGTTTCAGCCCCTTTGTTTCTCGCCCTCTGCTTCAGCCCCTCTGTTTCAGCCCCTCTGATTCAGCCCCTCTGATTCAGCCACTCAGTTTCTCGCCCTCTGTTTCAGCCCCTCTGTTTCTCGCCCTCTGTTTCTGCCCCTCTGTTTCTCACCCTTTGTTTCAGCCCCTCTATTTCTCGCCCTGTGTTTCAGCCCCTCTGATTCAGCCCCTCTGTTTCAGCCCCTCTGAATCAGCCCCTCTGTTTCAGCCCCTCTGAATCAGCCCCTCTGATTTAGCCCCTATGTTTCAGCCCCTCTGTTTCAGCCCCTCTGTTTCTCGCCCTCTGTTTCTCGCCCTCTGTTTCAGCCCATCCGTTTCTTCCCCTCTGTTTCAGCCCCTCTGTTTCTCGCCCTCTGTTTCAGCCCCTCTGTTTCTGGCCCTCTGTTTCAGCCCCTCTGTTTCAGCCCCTCTGATTCAGCCCCTCTGATTCAGCCCCTCTGTTTCTCGCCCTCTGTTTCAGCCCCTCCGTTTCGCGCTCTCTGTTTCAGCCCCTCTGTTTCTCGCCCTCTGTTTCAGCCCCTCTGTTTCAGCCCCTCTGTTTCAGCCCCTCTGTTTCTCGCCCTCTGTTTCAGCCCCTCTGATTCAGCCCCTCTGTTTCTCGCCCTCTGTTTCAGCCCCTCTGTTTCTCGCCCTCTGTTTCAGCCCCTCTGATTCAGCCCCTCTGTTTCTTGCCCTCTGTTTCAGCCCCTCTGTTTCTCGCCCTCTATTTCAGCCCCTCTGTTTCTCGCCCTCTGTTTCAGCCCCTCTGATTTAGCCCCTCTGTTTCAGCCCCTCTGTTTCAGCCCCTCAGATTCAGCCCCTCTGTTTCTCGCACTCTGTTTCAGCCCCTCTGTTTCAGCACTTCTGTTTCAGCCCCTCTGTTTCAGCCCCTCTGTTTCTCGCCCTCTGTTTCAGCCCCTCTGTTTCTCGCCCTCTGCTTCAGCCCCTCTGTTTCAGCCCCTCTGTTTCAGCCGCTCTAATTCTCGCCCTCTGTTTCAGCCTCTATGATTCAGCCCCTCTGTTTCTCGCCCTCTGTTTCAGCCCCTCTGTTTCTCGCCCTCGGTTTCAGACCCTCTGTTTCAGCCCCTCTGTTTCTCGCCCTCTGTTTCAGCCCCTCTGTTTCTCGCCCTCTGTTTCAGCCCCTCTGTTTCAGCCGCTCTGATTCAGCCCCTCTGGTTCAGCCCCACTG
Source organism: Chiloscyllium punctatum (assembly GCF_047496795.1). Taxonomy (NCBI): domain Eukaryota; kingdom Metazoa; phylum Chordata; class Chondrichthyes; order Orectolobiformes; family Hemiscylliidae; genus Chiloscyllium; species Chiloscyllium punctatum. The sequence goes on from NW_027309822.1 coordinate 166,334, forward strand.
TTTCTCGCCCTCTGTTTCAGTCCCTCTGTTTCAGCCCTTCTCTTTCAGCCCCTCTGTTTCTGTCCCTCTGTTTATCGCCCTCTGTTTCAGCCCCTCTGTTACTCGCCCTCTGTTTCAGCCCCTCTGTTTCAGCCCCTCTGTTTCAGCCCCTCTGTTTCTCGCCCTCTATTTCAGCCCCTCTGTTTCTCGCCCTCTGTTTCAGCCCCTCTGATTTAGCCCCTCTGTTTCAGCCCCTCTGTTTCAGCCCCTGTGTTTCGCGCTCTCTGTTTCAGCCCCTCTGTTTCTCGCCCTCTTTTTCAGCCCCTCTGTTTCAGCACCTCTGTTTCTCGCCCTCTGTTTCAGCCCCACTGTTTCGCGCTCTCTGTTTCAGCCCCTCTGTTTCAGCCCCTCTGATTCTCGCCCTCTGTTTCTGCCCCTCTGTTACTCACCCTTTGTTTCAGCCCCTCTATTTCTCGCCCTGTGTTTCAGCCCCTCTGATTCAGTCCCTCTGTTTCAGCCCCTCTGAATCAGCCCCTCTGTTTCAGCCCCTCTGAATCAGCCCCTCTGATTCAGCCCCTCTGTTTCAGCCCCTCTGTTTCAGCCCCTCTGTTTCTCGCCCTCTGTTTCTCGCCCTCTGTTTCAGCCCTTCTGTTTCTCGCCCTCTGTTTCAGTCCCTCTGTTTCAGCCCCTCTGATTCAGCCCCTCTGATTCAGCCCCTCTGTTTCTCGCCCTCTGTTTCAGCCCCTCTGATTCAGCCCCTCTGATTCAGCCCCTCTGTTTCTCGCCCTCTGTTTCAGCCCCTCTGTTTCGCGCTCTCTGTTTCAGCCCCTCTGTTTCTCGCCCTCTGTTTCAGCGCCTCTGTTTCAGCCCCTCTGTTTCAGCCCCTCTGTTTCTCGCCCTCTGTTTGAGCCCCTCTGATTCAGCCCCTCTGTTTCTCGCCCTCTGTTTCAGCCCCTCTGTTTCTCGCCCTCTGTTTCAGCCCCTCTGATTCAGCCCCTCTGTTTCTCGCCCTCTGTTTCAGCCCCTCTGTTTCTCGCCCTCTATTTCAGCCCCTCTGTTTCTCGCCCTCTGTTTCAGCCCCTCTGATTTAGCCCCTCTGTTTAAGCCCCTCTGTTTCAGCCCCTCTGTTTCTCGCCCTCTGTTTCAGCCCCTCTGTTTTTCGCCCTCAGTTTCAGCCCCTCTGTTTCTCGCACTCTGTTTCAGCCCCTCTGATTCAGCCCCTCTGTTTCAGCCCCTCTGATTCAGCCCCTCTGTTTCAGCCCCTCTGTTTCAGTCCCTCTGTTTCTCGCCCTCAGTATCTCGCCCTCTGTTTCAGCCCCTGTGTTTCTCGCCCTCTGTTTCAGCCCCTCTGTTTTTCGCCTTCTGTTTCTGCCCCACTGTTTCTCGCCCTCTGTTTCTCGCCCGCTGTTTCAGCCCCTTTGTTTCTCGCCCTCTGTTTCAGCCCCTCTGTTTCAGCCCCTCTGATTCAGCCCCTCTGATTCAGCCCCTCAGTTTCTCGCCCTCTGTTTCAGCCCCTCTGTTTCAGCCCCTCTGTTTCAGCCCCTCTGTTTCAGCCCCTCTGTTTCTCGCCCTCGGTTTCAGCCCCTCTGTTTCAGCCCCTCTGTTTCTCGCCCTCTGTTTCTCGCCCTCTGTTTCAGCCCCTGTGTTTCTAGCCCTCTGTTTCAGCCCCTCTGTTTTTCGCCCTCTGTTTCAGCCCCTCCGTTTCTCGCCCTCTGTTTCAGGCTCTCTGTTTCAGCCCCTCTGTTTCAGTCCCTCTGTTTCAGCCCCTCTGTTTCTCGCCATCTGTTTCTCGCCCGCTGTTTCAGCCCCTTTGTTTCTCGCCCTCTTTTTCTCGCCCTCTGTTTCAGCCCCTCTGTTTCAGCCCCTCAGATTCAGCCCCTCTGTTTCTCGCACTCTGTTTCAGCCCCTCTGTTTCAGCCCTTCTGTTTCAGCCCCTCTGTTTCAGCCCCTCTGTTTCTCGCCCGCTGTTTCAGCCCCTGTGTTTCTCGCCCTCTGCTTCAGCCCCTCTGTTTCAGCCCCTCTGTTTCAGCCGCTCTAATTCTCGCCCTCTGTTTCAGCCTCTATGATTCAGCCCCTCTGTTTCTCGCCCTCTGTTTCAGCCCCTCTGTTTCTCGCCCTCTGTTTCTCGCCCTCTGTTTCAGCCCATCCGTTTCTTCCCCTCTGTTTCAGCCCCTCTGTTTCTCGCCCTCTGTTTCAGCCCCTCTGTTTCTCGCCCTCTGTTTCAGCCCCTCTGTTTCAGCCCCTCTGATTTAGCCCCTCTGATTCAGCCCCTCTGTTTCTCGCCCTCTGTTTCAGCCCCTCCGTTTCGCGCTCTCTGTTTCAGCCCCTCTGTTTCTCGCCCTCTGTTTCAGCCCCTCTGTTTCAGCCCCTCTGTTTCAGCCCCTCTGTTTCTCGCCCTCTGTTTCAGCCCCTCTGATTCAGCCCCTCTGTTTCTCGCCCTCTGTTTCAGCCCCTCTGTTTCTCGCCCTCTGTTTCAGCCCCTCTGATTCAGCCCCTCTGTTTCTCGCCCTCTGTTTCAGCCCCTCTGTTTCTCGCCCTCTATTTCAGCCCCTCTGTTTCTCACCCTCTGTTTCAGCCCCTCTGATTTAGCCCCTCTGTTTCAGCCCCTCTGTTTCAGCCCCTCAGATTCAGCCCTTCTGTTTCTCGCACTCTGTTTCAGCCCCTCTGTTTCAGCCCTTCTGTTTCAGCCCCTCTGTTTCAGCCCCTCTGTTTCTCGCCCTCGGTTTCAGCCCCTCTGTTTCTCGCCCTCTGCTTCAGCCTCTATGATTCAGCCCCTCTGTTTCTCGCCCTCTGTTTCAGCCCCTCTGTTTCTCGCCCTCTGTTTCAGCCCCTCTGATTTAGCCCCTCTGTTTCAGCCCCTCTGTTTCAGCCCCTCAGATTCAGCCCCTCTGTTTCTCGCACTCTGTTTCAGCCCCTCTGTTTCAGCCCTTCTGTTTCAGCCCCTCTGTTTCAGCCCCTCTGTTTCTCGCCCTCGGTTTCAGCCCCTCTGTTTCTCGCCCTCTGTTTCAGCCTCTATGATTCAGCCCCTCTGTTTCTCGCCCTCTGTTTCAGCCCCTCTGTTTCTCGCCCTCTGTTTCAGCCCCTCTGTTTCTCGCCCTCGGTTTCAGACCCTCTGTTTCAGCCCCTCTGTTTCTCTCCCTCTGTTTCAGCCCCTCTGTTTCTCGCCCTCTGTTTCAGCCCCTCTGTTTCTCGCCCTCTGTTTCAACCCCTCTGTTTCAGCCGCTCTGATTCAGCCCCTCTGGTTCAGCCCCACTGTTTCTCGCCCTCTGTTTCAGTCCCTCTGTTTCAGCCCTTCTCTTTCAGCCCCTCTGTTTCTGTCCCTCTGTTTATCGCCCTTTGTTTCAGCCCCTCTGTTACTCGCCCTCTGTTTCAGCCCCTCTGTTTCTCGCCCTCTGTTTCAGCCCCTCTGTTTCAGCCCCTCTGTTTCAGCCCCTCTGTTTCTCGCCCTCTATTTCAGCCCCTCTGTTTCTCGCCCTCTGTTTCAGCCCCTCTGATTTAGCCCCTCTGTTTCAGCCCCTCTGTTTCAGCCCCTGTGTTTCGCGCTCTCTGTTTCAGCCCCTCTGTTTCTCGCCCTCTTTTTCAGCCCCTCTGTTTCAGCACCTCTGTTTCTCGCCCTCTGTTTCAGCCCCACTGTTTCGCGCTCTCTGTTTCAGCCCCTCTGTTTCAGCCCCTCTGATTCTCGCCCTCTGTTTCTGCCCATCTGTTTCTCACCATTTGTTTCAGCCCCTCTATTTCTCGCCCTGTGTTTCAGCCCCTCTGATTCAGCCCCTCTGTTTCAGCCCCTCTGAATCAGCCCCTCTGTTTCAGCCCCTCTGAATCAGCCCCTCTGATTCAGCCCCTCTGTTTCAGCCCCTCTGTTTCAGCCCCTCTGTTTCTCGCCCTCTGTTTCTCGCCCTCTGTTCCAGCCCTTCTGTTTCTCGCCCTCTGTTTCAGCCCCTCTGTTTCTCGCCCTCTGTTTCAGCCCCTCTGATTCAGCCCCTCTGTTTCTCGCCCTCTGTTTCAGCCCCTCTGTTTCTCGCCCTCTATTTCAGCCCCTCTGTTTCTCACCCTCTGTTTCAGCCCCTCTGATTTAGCCCCTCTGTTTCAGCCCCTCTGTTTCAGCCCCTCAGATTCAGCCCCTCTGTTTCTCGCACTCTGTTTCAGCCCCTCTGTTTCAGCCCTTCTGTTTCAGCCCCTCTGTTTCAGCCCCTCTGTTTCTCGCCCTCGGTTTCAGCCCCTCTGTTTCTCGCCCTCTGCTTCAGCCTCTATGATTCAGCCCCTCTGTTTCTCGCCCTCTGTTTCAGCCCCTCTGTTTCTCGCCCTCTGTTTCAGCCCCTCTGATTTAGCCCCTCTGTTTCAGCCCCTCTGTTTCAGCCCCTCAGATTCAGCCCCTCTGTTTCTCGCACTCTGTTTCAGCCCCTCTGTTTCAGCCCTTCTGTTTCAGCCCCTCTGTTTCAGCCCCTCTGTTTCTCGCCCTCGGTTTCAGCCCCTCTGTTTCTCGCCCTCTGCTTCAGCCTCTATGATTCAGCCCCTCTGTTTCTCGCCCTCTGTTTCAGCCCCTCTGTTTCTCGCCCTCTGTTTCAGCCCCTCTGTTTCTCGCCCTCGGTTTCAGACCCTCTGTTTCAGCCCCTCTGTTTCTCGCCCTCTGTTTCAGCCCCTCTGTTTCTCGCCCTCTGTTTCAGCCCCTCTGTTTCTCGCCCTCTGTTTCAGCCCCTCTGTTTCAGCCGCTCTGATTCAGCCCCTCTGGTTCAGCCCCACTGTTTCTCGCCCTCTGTTTCAGTCCCTCTGTTTCAGCCCTTCTCTTTCAGCCCCTCTGTTTCTGTCCCTCTGTTTATCGCCCTTTGTTTCAGCCCCTCTGTTACTCGCCCTCTGTTTCAGCCCCTCTGTTTCTCGCCCTCTGTTTCAGCCCCTCTGTTTCAGCCCCTCTGTTTCAGCCCCTCTGTTTCTCGCCCTCTATTTCAGCCCCTCTGTTTCTCGCCCTCTGTTTCAGCCCCTCTGATTTAGCCCCTCTGTTTCAGCCCCTCTGTTTCAGCCCCTGTGTTTCGCGCTCTCTGTTTCAGCCCCTCTGTTTCTCGCCCTCTTTTTCAGCCCCTCTGTTTCAGCACCTCTGTTTCTCGCCCTCTGTTTCAGCCCCACTGTTTCGCGCTCTCTGTTTCAGCCCCTCTGTTTCAGCCCCTCTGATTCTCGCCCTCTGTTTCTGCCCATCTGTTTCTCACCATTTGTTTCAGCCCCTCTATTTCTCGCCCTGTGTTTCAGCCCCTCTGATTCAGCCCCTCTGTTTCAGCCCCTCTGAATCAGCCCCTCTGTTTCAGCCCCTCTGAATCAGCCCCTCTGATTCAGCCCCTCTGTTTCAGCCCCTCTGTTTCAGCCCCTCTGTTTCTCGCCCTCTGTTTCTCGCCCTCTGTTTCAGCCCTTCTGTTTCTCGCCCTCTGTTTCAGCCCCTCTGTTTCAGCCCCTCTGATTCAGCCCCTCTGATTCAGCCCCTCTGTTTCTCGCCCTCTGTTTCAGCCCCTCTGATTCAGCCCCTCTGATTCAGTCCCTCTGTTTCTCGCCCTCAGTTTCTCGCCCTCTGTTTCAGCCCCTGTGTTTCTCGCCCTCTGTTTCAGCCCCTTTGTTTTTCGCCCTCTGTTTCTGCCTCACTGTTTCTCGCCCTCTGTTTCTCGCCCGCTGTTTAAGCCCCTTTGTTTCTCGCCCTCTGTTTCAGCCCCTCTGTTTCAGCCCCTCTGATTCAGCCCCTCTGATTCAGCCCCTCAGTTTCTCGCCCTCTGTTTCAGCCGCTCTGTTTCAGCCCCTCTGTTTCAGCCCCTCTGTTTCAGCCCCTCTGTTTCTCGCCCTCGGTTTCAGCCCCTCTGTTTCAGCCCCTCTGTTTCTCGCCCTCTGTTTCTCGCCCTCTGTTTCAGCCCCTGTGTTTCTAGCCCTCTGTTTCAGCCCCTCTGTTTTTCGCCCTCTGTTTCAGCCCCTCCGTTTCTCGCCCTCTGTTTCAGGCTCTCTGTTTCAGCCCCTCTGTTTCAGTCCCTCTGTTTCAGCCCCTCTGTTTCTCGCCATCTGTTTCTCGCCCGCTGTTTCAGCCCCTTTGTTTCTCGCCCTCTGTTTCTCGCCCTCTGTTTCAGCCCCTCTGTTTCAGCCCCTCAGATTCAGCCCCTCTGTTTCTCGCACTCTGTTTCAGCCCCTCTGTTTCAGCCCTTCTGTTTCAGCCCCTCTGTTTCAGCCCCTCTGTTTCTGCCCCTCTGTTTCTCGCCCTCTGTTCAGCCCCTCTGTTTCTCGCCCTCTGCTTCAGCCCCTCTGTTTCAGCCCCTCTGTTTCAGCCGCTCTAAATCTCGCCCTCTGTTTCAGCCTCTATGATTCAGCCCCTCGGTTTCTCGCCCTCTGTTTCAGCCCCTCTGTTTCTCGCCCTCTGTTTCAGCCCCTCTGTTTCTCGCCCTCGGTTTCAGACCCTCTGTTTCAGCCCCTCTGTTTCTCGCCCTCTGTTTCAGCCCCTCTGTTTCTCGCCCTCTGTTTCAGCCCCTCTGATTCTCGCCCTCGGTTTCAGCCCCTCTGTTTCAGCCGCTCTGATTCAGCCCCTCTGTTTCGCGCTCTCTGTTTCAGCCCCTCTGTTTCAGCCCTTCTCTTTCAGCACCTCTGTTTCTGTCCCTCTGTTTATCGCCCTCTGTTTCAGCCCCTCTGTTACTCGCCCTCTGTTTCAGCCCCTCTGTTTCTCGCCCTCTGTTTCAGCCCCTCTGTTTCAGCCCCTCTGTTTCAGCCCCTCTGTTTCGCGCTCTCTGTTTCAGCCCCTCTGTTTCTCGCCCTCTGTTTCAGCCCCTCTGTTTTTCGCCCTCAGTTTCAGCCCCTCTGTTTCTCGCCCTCTGTTTCAGCCCCTCTGATTCAGCACCTCTGTTTCAGCCCCTCTGATTCAGCCCCTCTGTTTCAGCCCCTCTGTTTCAGTCCCTCTGTTTCTCGCCCTCAGTTTCTCACCCTCTGTTTCAGCCCCTGTGTTTCTCGCCCTCTGTTTCAGCCCCTCTGTTTTTCGCCCTCTGTTTCAGCCCAACCGTTTCTCGCCCTCTGTTTCAGGCTCTCTGTTTGAGCCCGTCTGTTTCAGCCCCTCTGTTTCAGCCCCTCTGTTTCTCGCCATCTGTTCCTCGCCCGCTGTTTCAGCCCCTTTGTTTCTCGCCCTCTGTTTCAGCCCCTCTGTTTCAGCCCCTCTGATTCAGCCCCTCTGATACAGCCCCTCTGTTTCTCGCCCTCTCTTTCAGCCCCTCTGTTTCAGCCCCTCTGTATCAGCCCCTCTGTTTCAGCCCCTCTGTTTCTCGCCCTCTGTTTCAGCCCCTCTGTTTCTCGCCCTCTGTTTCAGCCCCTCTGTTTCTCGCCCTCTGTTTCAGCCCCTCTGTTTCAGCCCCTCTGTTTCAGCCCCTCTGTTTCTCGCCCTCTGTTTCAGCCCCTCTGATTCAGCCCCTCTGTTTCTCGCCCTCTGTTTCAGCCCCTCTGTTTCTCGCCCTCTGTTTCAGCCCCTCTGATTCAGCCCCTCTGTTTCTTGCCCTCTGTTTCAGCCCCTCTGTTTCTCGCCCTCTATTTCAGCCCCTCTGTTTCTCGCCCTCTGTTTCAGCCCCTCTGATTTAGCCCCTCTGTTTCAGCCCCTCTGTTTCAGCCCCTCAGATTCAGCCCCTCTGTTTCTCGCACTCTGTTTCAGCCCCTCTGTTTCAGCCGTTCTGTTTCAGCCCCTCTGTTTCAGCCCCTCTGTTTCTCGCCCTCTGTTTCAGCCCCTCTGTTTCTCGCCCTCTGCTTCAGCCCCTCTGTTTCAGCCCCTCTGTTTCAGCCGCTCTAATTCTCGCCCTCTGTTTCAGCCTCTATGATTCAGCCCCTCTGTTTCTCGCCCTCTGTTTCAGCCCCTCTGTTTCTCGCCCTCGGTTTCAGACCCTCTGTTTCAGCCCCTCTGTTTCTCGCCCTCTGTTTCAGCCCCTCTGTTTCTCGCCCTCTGTTTCAGCCCCTCTGTTTCTCGCCCTCTGTTTCAGCCCCTCTGTTTCAGCCGCTCTGATTCAGCCCCACTGTTTCTCGCCCTCTGTTTCAGTCCCTCTGTTTCAGCCCTTCTCTTTCAGCCCCTCTGTTTCTGTCCCTCTGTTTATCGCCCTCTGTTTCAGCCCCTCTGTTACTCGCCCTCTGTTTCAGCCCCTCTGTTTCAGACCCTCTGTTTCAGCCCCTCTGTTTCTCGCCCTCTATTTCAGCCCCTCTGTTTCTCGCCCTCTGTTTCAGCCCCTCTGATTTAGCCCCTCTGTTTCAGCCCCTCTGTTTCAGCCCCTGTGTTTCGCGCTCTCTGTTTCAGCCCCTCTGTTTCTCGCCCTCTTTTTCAGCCCCTCTGTTTCAGCACCTCTGTTTCTCGCCCTCTGTTTCAGCCCCACTGTTTCGCGCTCTCTGTTTCAGCCCCTCTGTTTCAGCCCCTCTGATTCTCGCCCTCTGTTTCTGCCCCTCTGTTACTCACCCTTTGTTTCAGCCCCTCTATTTCTCGCCCTGTGTTTCAGCCCCTCTGATTCAGTCCCTCTGTTTCAGCCCCTCTGAATCAGCCCCTCTGTTTCAGCCCCTCTGAATCAGCCCCTCTGATTCAGCCCCTCTGTTTCAGCCCCTCTGTTTCAGCCCCTCTGTTTCTCGCCCTCTGTTTCTCGCCCTCTGTTTCAGCCCTTCTGTTTCTCGCCCTCTGTTTCAGCCCCTCTGTTTCAGCCCCTCTGATTCAGCCCCTCTGATTCAGCCCCTCTGTTTCTCGCCCTCTGTTTCAGCCCCTCTGATTCAGCCCCTCTGATTCAGCCCCTCTGTTTCTCGCCCTCTGTTTCAGCCCCTCTGTTTCTCGCCCTCTGTTTCAGCCCCTCTGATTCAGCCCCTCTGTTTCTCGCCCTCTGTTTCAGCCCCTCTGTTTCTCGCCCTCTATTTCAGCCCCTCTGTTTCTCGCCCTCTGTTTCAGCCCCTCTGATTTAGCCCCTCTGTTTAAGCCCCTCTGTTTCAGCCCCTCTGTTTCTCGCCCTCTGTTGCAGCCCCTCTGTTTTTCGCCCTCAGTTTCAGCCCCTCTGTTTCTCACCCTCTGTTTCAGCCCCTCTGATTCAGCCCCTCTGTTTCAGCCCCTCTGATTCAGCCCCTCTGTTTCAGCCCCTCTGTTTCAGTCCCTCTGTTTCTCGCCCTCAGTTTCTCGCCCTCTGTTTCAGCCCCTGTGTTTCTCGCCCTCTGTTTCAGCCCCTCTGTTTTTCGCCTTCTGTTTCTGCCCCACTGTTTCTCGCCCTCTGTTTCTCGCCCGCTGTTTCAGCCCCTTTGTTTCTCGCCCTCTGTTTCAGCCCCTCTGTTTCAGCCCCTCTGATTCAGCCCCTCTGATTCAGCCCCTCAGTTTCTCGCCCTCTGTTTCAGCCCCTCTGTTTCAGCCCCTCTGTTTCAGCCCCTCTGTTTCAGCCCCTCTGTTTCTCGCCCTCGGTTTCAGCCCCTCTGTTTCAGACCCTCTGTTTCTCAACCTCTGTTTCTCGCCCTCTGTTTCAGCCCCTGTGTTTCTAGCCCTCTGTTTCAGCCCCTCTGTTTTTCGCCCTCTGTTTCAGCCCCTCCGTTTCTCGCCCTCTGTTTCAGGCTCTCTGTTTCAGCCCCTCTGTTTCAGTCCCTCTGTTTCAGCCCCTCTGTTTCTCGCCATCTGTTTCTCGCCCGCTGTTTCAGCCCCTTTGTTTCTCGCCCTCTGTTTCTCGCCCTCTGTTTCAGCCCCTCTGTTTCAGCCCCTCAGATTCAGCCCCTCTGTTTCTCGCACTCTGTTTCAGCCCCTCTGTTTCAGCCCTTCTGTTTCAGCCCCTCTGTTTCAGCCCCTCTGTTTCTCGCCCGCTGTTTCAGCCCCTGTGTTTCTCGCCCTCTGCTTCAGCCCCTCTGTTTCAGCCCCTCTGTTTCAGCCGCTCTAATTCTCGCCCTCTGTTTCAGCCTCTATGATTCAGCCCCTCTGTTTCTCGCCCTCTGTTTCAGCCCCTCTGTTTCTCGCCCTCTGTTTCTCGCCCTCTGTTTCAGCCCATCCGTTTCTTCCCCTCTGTTTCAGCCCCTCTGTTTCTCGCCCTCTGTTTCAGCCCCTCTGTTTCTCGCCCTCTGTTTCAGCCCCTCTGTTTCAGCCCCTCTGATTCAGCCCCTCTGATTCAGCCCCTCTGTTTCTCGCCCTCTGTTTCAGCCCCTCCGTTTCGCGCTCTCTGTTTCAGCCCCTCTGTTTCTCGCCCTCTGTTTCAGCCCCTCTGTTTCAGCCCCTCTGTTTCAGCCCCTCTGTTTCTCGCCCTCTGTTTCAGCCCCTCTGATTCAGCCCCTCTGTTTCTCGCCGTCTGTTTCAGCCCCTCTGTTTCTCGCCCTCTGTTTCAGCCCCTCTGATTCAGCCCCTCTGTTTCTCGCCCTCTGTTTCAGCCCCTCTGTTTCTCACCCTCTATTTCAGCCCCTCTGTTTCTCGCCCTCTGTTTCAGCCCCTCTGATTTAGCCCCTCTGTTTCAGCCCCTCTGTTTCAGCCCCTCAGATTCAGCCCCTCTGTTTCTCGCACTCTGTTTCAGCCCCTCTGTTTCAGCCCTTCTGTTTCAGCCCCTCTGTTTCAGCCCCTCTGTTTCTCGCCCTCGGTTTCAGCCCCTCTGTTTCTCGCCCTCTGCTTCAGCCCCTCTGTTTCAGCCCCTCTGTTTCAGCCGCTCTAATTCTCGCCCTCTGTTTCAGCCTCTATGATTCATCCCCTCTGTTTCTCGCCCTCTGTTTCAGCCCCTCTGTTTCTCGCCCTCTGTTTCAGCCCCTCTGTTTCTCGCCCTCGGTTTCAGACCCTCTGTTTCAGCCCCTCTGTTTCTCGCCCTCTGTTTCAGCCCCTCTGTTTCTTGCCCTCTGTTTCAGCCCCTCTGTTTCTCGCCCTCTGTTTCAGCCCCTCTGTTTCAGCCGCTCTGATTCAGCCCCTCTGGTTCAGCCCCACTGTTTCTCGCCCTCAGTTTCAGTCCCTCTGTTTCATCCCTTCTCTTTCAGCCCCTCTGTTTCTGTCCCTCTGTTTATCGCCCTCTGTTTCAGCCCCTCTGTTTCTCGCCCTCTGTTTCAGCCCCTCTGTTTCAGCCCCTCTGTTTCAGCCCCTCTGTTTCTCGCCCTCTATTTCAGCCCCTCTGTTTCTCGCCCTCTGTTTCAGCCCCTCTGATTTAGCCCCTCTGTTTCAGCCCCTCTGTTTCAGCCCCTGTGTTTCGCGCTCTCTGTTTCAGCCCCTGTGTTTCTCGCCCTCTTTTTCAGCCCCTCTGTTTCAGCACCTCTGTTTCTCGCCCTCTGTTTCAGCCCCACTGTTTCGCGCTCTCTGTTTCAGCCCCTCTGTTTCAGCCCCTCTGATTCTCGCCCTCTGTTTCTGCCCATCTGTTTCTCACCATTTGTTTCAGCCCCTCTATTTCTCGCCCTGTGTTTCAGCCCCTCTGATTCAGCCCCTCTGTTTCAGCCCCTCTGAATCAGCCCCTCTGTTTCAGCCCCTCTGAATCAGCCCCTCTGATTCAGCCCCTCTGTTTCAGCCCCTCTTTTTCAGCCCCTCTGTTTCTCGCCCTCTGTTTCTCGCCCTCTGTTTCAGCCCTTCTGTTTCTCGCCCTCTGTTTCAGCCCCTCTGTTTCAGCCCCTCTGATTCAGCCCCTCTGATTCAGCCCCTCTGTTTCTCGCCCTCTGTTTCAGCCCCTCTGATTCAGCCCCTCTGATTCAGCCCCTCTGTTTCTCGCCCTCTGTTTCAGCCCCTCTGTTTCGCGCTCTCTGTTTCAGCCCCTCTGTTTCTCGCCCTCTGTTTCAGCCCCTCTGTTTCAGCCCCTCTGTTTCAGCCCCTCTGATACAGCCCCTCTGTTTCTCGCCCTCTGTTTCAGCCCCTCTGTTTCAGCCCCTCTTTATCAGCCCCTCTGTTTCAGCCCCTCTGTTTCTCGCCCTCTGTTTCAGCCCCTCTGTTTCTCGCCCTCTGTTTCAGCCCCTCTGTTTCACGCCCTCTGTTTCAGCCCCTCTGTTTCAGCCCCTCTGTTTCAGCCCCTCTGTTTCAGCCCCTCTGTTTCTCGCCCTCTGTTTCAGCCCCTCTGTTTCTCGCCCTCTGTTTCAGCCGCTCTTTTTCAGCCCCTCTGTTTCAGCCCCTCTGTTTCTCGCCCTCAGTTTCTCCCCCTCTGTTTCTAGCCCTCTTTTTCGGCCCCTCTGTTTTTCGCCCTCTGTTTCAGCCCCTCTGTTTCTCGCCCTCTGTTACAGGCTCTCTGTTTCAGCCCCTCTGTTTCAGCCCCTCTGTTTCTCGCCCTCTGTTTCTCGCCCGCAGTTTCAGCCCCTCTGTTTCTCGCCCTCTGTTTCAGCCCCTCTATTTCTCGACCTCTGTTTTAGCCCCTCTGATTCAGCCCCTCTGTTTCAGCCCCTCTGATACAGCCCCTCTGATTCGGCCCCTCTGTTTCAGCCCCTCTGTTTCAGCCCCTCTGTTTCAGCCCCTCTGTTTCAGCCCCTCTGTTTTACGCCCTCTGTTTCAGCCCCTCTGTTTCTCGGCCTCTGTTTCAGCCCCTCTGTTTCAGCCCCTCTGTTTCAGCCCCTCTGTTTCAGCCCCTCTGTTTCTCGCCCTCTGTTTCAGCCCCTCTGTTTCTAGCCCTCTGTTTCAGCCCCTCTGTTTCAGCCCCTCTGATTCAGCCCCTCTGTTTCAGCCCCTCTGTTTCTCGCCCTCGGTTTCAGCCCCTCTGATTCAGCCCCTCTGTTTCAGCCCCTCTGTTTCAGCCCATCTCTTTCTCGCCCTCTGTTTCAGCCCCTCTACTTCCCGCACTCTGTTTCAGCCCCTATGATTCAGCCCCTCTGTTTCTCGCCCTCTGTTTCAGCTCCTCTGTTTCTCGCCCTCTGTTTCAGCCTCTCTGTTTCTCGCCCTCGGTCTCAGCCCCTCTGATTCAGCCCCTCTGTTTCTCGGCCTCTGTTTCAGCCCCTCTGTTTCAGCCCCTCTGTTTCAGCCCCTCTGTTTCTCGCCCTCTGTTTCAGCCCCTCTGTTTCAGCCCCTCTGTTTCAGCCCCTCTGTTTCTCGCCCTCTGTTTCAGCCCCTCTGATTCAGCCCCTCTGTTTCTCGCCGTCTGTTTCAGCCCCTCTGTTTCTCGCCCTCTGTTTCAGCCCCTCTGATTCAGCCCCTCTGTTTCTCGCCCTCTGTTTCAGCCCCTCTGTTTCTCACCCTCTATTTCAGCCCCTCTGTTTCTCGCCCTCTGTTTCAGCCCCTCTGATTTAGCCCCTCTGTTTCAGCCCCTCTGTTTCAGCCCCTCAGATTCAGCCCCTCTGTTTCTCGCACTCTGTTTCAGCCCCTCTGTTTCAGCCCTTCTGTTTCAGCCCCTCTGTTTCAGCCCCTCTGTTTCTCGCCCTCGGTTTCAGCCCCTCTGTTTCTCGCCCTCTGCTTCAGCCCCTCTGTTTCAGCCCCTCTGTTTCAGCCGCTCTAATTCTCGCCCTCTGTTTCAGCCTCTATGATTCATCCCCTCTGTTTCTCGCCCTCTGTTTCAGCCCCTCTGTTTCTCGCCCTCTGTTTCAGCCCCTCTGTTTCTCGCCCTCGGTTTCAGACCCTCTGTTTCAGCCCCTCTGTTTCTCGCCCTCTGTTTCAGCCCCTCTGTTTCTTGCCCTCTGTTTCAGCCCCTCTGTTTCTCGCCCTCTGTTTCAGCCCCTCTGTTTCAGCCGCTCTGATTCAGCCCCTCTGGTTCAGCCCCACTGTTTCTCGCCCTCAGTTTCAGTCCCTCTGTTTCATCCCTTCTCTTTCAGCCCCTCTGTTTCTGTCCCTCTGTTTATCGCCCTCTGTTTCAGCCCCTCTGTTTCTCGCCCTCTGTTTCAGCCCCTCTGTTTCAGCCCCTCTGTTTCAGCCCCTCTGTTTCTCGCCCTCTATTTCAGCCCCTCTGTTTCTCGCCCTCTGTTTCAGCCCCTCTGATTTAGCCCCTCTGTTTCAGCCCCTCTGTTTCAGCCCCTGTGTTTCGCGCTCTCTGTTTCAGCCCCTGTGTTTCTCGCCCTCTTTTTCAGCCCCTCTGTTTCAGCACCTCTGTTTCTCGCCCTCTGTTTCAGCCCCACTGTTTCGCGCTCTCTGTTTCAGCCCCTCTGTTTCAGCCCCTCTGATTCTCGCCCTCTGTTTCTGCCCATCTGTTTCTCACCATTTGTTTCAGCCCCTCTATTTCTCGCCCTGTGTTTCAGCCCCTCTGATTCAGCCCCTCTGTTTCAGCCCCTCTGAATCAGCCCCTCTGTTTCAGCCCCTCTGAATCAGCCCCTCTGATTCAGCCCCTCTGTTTCAGCCCCTCTTTTTCAGCCCCTCTGTTTCTCGCCCTCTGTTTCTCGCCCTCTGTTTCAGCCCTTCTGTTTCTCGCCCTCTGTTTCAGCCCCTCTGTTTCAGCCCCTCTGATTCAGCCCCTCTGATTCAGCCCCTCTGTTTCTCGCCCTCTGTTTCAGCCCCTCTGATTCAGCCCCTCTGATTCAGCCCCTCTGTTTCTCGCCCTCTGTTTCAGCCCCTCTGTTTCGCGCTCTCTGTTTCAGCCCCTCTGTTTCTCGCCCTCTGTTTCAGCCCCTCTGTTTCAGCCCCTCTGTTTCAGCCCCTCTGATACAGCCCCTCTGTTTCTCGCCCTCTGTTTCAGCCCCTCTGTTTCAGCCCCTCTTTATCAGCCCCTCTGTTTCAGCCCCTCTGTTTCTCGCCCTCTGTTTCAGCCCCTCTGTTTCTCGCCCTCTGTTTCAGCCCCTCTGTTTCACGCCCTCTGTTTCAGCCCCTCTGTTTCAGCCCCTCTGTTTCAGCCCCTCTGTTTCAGCCCCTCTGTTTCTCGCCCTCTGTTTCAGCCCCTCTGTTTCTCGCCCTCTGTTTCAGCCGCTCTTTTTCAGCCCCTCTGTTTCAGCCCCTCTGTTTCTCGCCCTCAGTTTCTCCCCCTCTGTTTCTAGCCCTCTTTTTCGGCCCCTCTGTTTTTCGCCCTCTGTTTCAGCCCCTCTGTTTCTCGCCCTCTGTTACAGGCTCTCTGTTTCAGCCCCTCTGTTTCAGCCCCTCTGTTTCTCGCCCTCTGTTTCTCGCCCGCAGTTTCAGCCCCTCTGTTTCTCGCCCTCTGTTTCAGCCCCTCTATTTCTCGACCTCTGTTTTAGCCCCTCTGATTCAGCCCCTCTGTTTCAGCCCCTCTGATACAGCCCCTCTGATTCGGCCCCTCTGTTTCAGCCCCTCTGTTTCAGCCCCTCTGTTTCAGCCCCTCTGTTTCAGCCCCTCTGTTTTACGCCCTCTGTTTCAGCCCCTCTGTTTCTCGGCCTCTGTTTCAGCCCCTCTGTTTCAGCCCCTCTGTTTCAGCCCCTCTGTTTCAGCCCCTCTGTTTCTCGCCCTCTGTTTCAGCCCCTCTGTTTCTAGCCCTCTGTTTCAGCCCCTCTGTTTCAGCCCCTCTGATTCAGCCCCTCTGTTTCAGCCCCTCTGTTTCTCGCCCTCGGTTTCAGCCCCTCTGATTCAGCCCCTCTGTTTCAGCCCCTCTGTTTCAGCCCATCTCTTTCTCGCCCTCTGTTTCAGCCCCTCTACTTCCCGCACTCTGTTTCAGCCCCTATGATTCAGCCCCTCTGTTTCTCGCCCTCTGTTTCAGCTCCTCTGTTTCTCGCCCTCTGTTTCAGCCTCTCTGTTTCTCGCCCTCGGTCTCAGCCCCTCTGATTCAGCCCCTCTGTTTCTCGGCCTCTGTTTCAGCCCCTCTGTTTCAGCCCCTCTGTTTCAGCCCCTCTGTTTCAGCCCCTCTGTTTCTCGCCCTCTGTTTCAGCCCCTCTGTTTCTAGCCCTCTGTTTCTCGCCTTCTGTTTCAGCCCCTCTATTTCTCGCCCTCTGTTTCATCCCCTCTGTTTTTCGCCCTCTGTTTCAGCCCCTCTGTTTCTCGCCCTCTGTTTCAGCCCCTCTGTTTCAGCCCCTCTGTTTCTCGCCCTCTGTTTCAGCCTCTCTGATTCAGCACCTCTGTTTCTCGCCCTCTGTTTCAGCCCCTCTGTTTCTCGCCCTCTGTTTCAGCCACTCTGTTTCTTGCCGTCTGTTTCAGCCCCTCTGTTTCTCGCCCTCGGTTTCAGCCCCTCTGTTTCAGCCCCTCTGTTTCAGCCCCTCTGTTTCTTGCCCTCTGTTTCAGCCCCTCTGTTTCTCGCCCTCTGTTTCAGCCCCTCTGTTTCTCCCCCTCTGTTTCTCGCCCTCTTTTTCGGCCCCTCTGTTTTTCGCCCTCTGTTTCAGCCCCTCTGTTTCTCGCCCTCTGTTTCAGGCTCTCTGTTTCAGCCCGTCTGTTTCAGCCCCTCTGTTTCAGCCCCTCTGTTTCTCGCCCTCTGTTTCTCGCCCGCAGTTTCAGCCCCTCTGTTTCTCGCCCTCTGTTTCAGCCCCTCTATTTCTCGCCCTCTGTTTCAGCCCCTCGCTTTCAGCCCCTCTGTTTCTCGCCTTCTGTTTCAGGCCCTCTGTTTCTCGCCCTCTGTTTCAGCCCCTCTATTTCTCGCCCTCTGTTTTAGCCCCTCTGATTCAGCCCCTCTGTTTCAGCCCCTCTGAATCAGCACCTCTGATTCAGCCCCTCTGTTTCAGCCCCTCTGTTTTTCGCCCTCTGTTTCAGCCCCTCTGTTTCAGCCCCTCTGTTTCAGCCCCTCTGTTTCTCGCCCTCTGTTTCAGCCTCTCTGATTCAGCACCTCTGTTTCTCGCCCTCTGTTTCAGCCCCTCTGTTTCTCGCCCTCTGTTTCAGTCCCTCTGTTTCTTGCCGTCTGTTTCAGCCCCTCTGTTTCTCGCACTCGGTTTCAGCCCCTCTGTTTCAGCCCCTCTGTTTCAGCCCCTCTGTTTCTCGCCCTCTGTTTCAGCCCCTCTGTTTCTCGCCCTCTGTTTCAGCCCCTCTGTTTCTCGCCCTCTGTTTCAGCCCCTCTGTTTCAGCCCCTCTGATTCAGCCCCTCTGATTCAGCCCCTCTGTTTCTCGCCCACTGTTTCAGCCCCTCTGTTTCGCGCTCTCTGTTTCAGCCCCTCTGTTTCTCGCCCTCTGTTTCAGCCCCTCTGTTTCAGCCCCTCTGTTTCAGCCCCTCTGTTTCAGCCCCTCTGTTTCTCGCCCTCTGTTTCAGCCCCTCTGTTTCAGCCCCTCTGTTTCTCGCCCTCTGTTTCAGCCCCTCTGTTTCAGCCCCTCTGATTCAGCACCTCTGTTTCAGCCCCTCTGATTCAGCCCCTCTGTTTCAGCCCCTCTGTTTCAGCCCCTCTGTTTCTCGCCCTCAGTTTCTCACCCTCTGTTTCAGCCCCTGTGTTTCTCGCCCTCTGTTTCAGCCCCTCTGTTTTTCGCCCTCTGTTTCAGCCCCTCCGTTTCTCGCCCTCTGTTTCAGGCTCTCTGTTTCAGCCCATCTGTTTCTCGCCCGCTGTTTCAGCCCCTTTGTTTCTCGCCCTCTGTTTCAGCCCCTCTGTTTCAGCCCCTCTGATTCAGCCCCTCTGATACAGCCCCTCTGTTTCTCGCCCTCTGTTTCAGCCCCTCTGTTTCAGCCCCTCTGTTTCAGCCCCTCTGTTTCAGCCCCTCTGTTTCTCGCCCTCTGTTTCAGCCCCTCTGTTTCTCGCCCTCTGTTTCAGCCACTCTGTTTCACGCCCTCTGTTTCAGCCCCTCTGTTTCAGCCCCTCTGTTTCAGTCCCTCTGCTTCTCGCCCTCTGTTTCAGCCCCTCTGTTTCTTGCCGTCTGTTTCAGCCCCTCTGTTTCTCGCCCTCGTTTTCAGCCCCTCTGTTTCAGCCCCTCTGTTTCAGCCCCTCTGATTCAGCCCCTCTGATTCAGCCCCTCTGTTTCTCGCCCACTGTTTCAGCCCCTCTGTTTCGCGCTCTCTGTTTCAGCCCCTCTGTTTCTCGCCCTCTGTTTCAGCCCCTCTGTTTCAGCCCCTCTGTTTCAGCCCCTCTGTTTCAGCCCCTCTGTTTCTCGCCCTCTGTTTCAGCCCCTCTGTTTCAGCCCCTCTGTTTCTCGCCCTCTGTTTCAGCCCATCTGTTTCAGCCCCTCTGATTCAGCACCTCTGTTTCAGCCCCTCTGATTCAGCCCCTCTGTTTCAGCCCCTCTGTTTCAGTCCCTCTGTTTCTCGCCCTCAGTTTCTCACCCTCTGTTTCAGCCCCTGTGTTTCTCGCCCTCTGTTTCAGCCCCTCTGTTTTTCGCCCTCTGTTTCAGCCCCTCCGTTTCTCGCCCTCTGTTTCAGGCTCTCTGTTTCAGCCCATCTGTTTCAGCCCCTCTGTTTCAGCCCCTCTGTTTCTCGCCATCTGTTTCTCGCCCGCTGTTTCAGCCCCTTTGTTTCTCGCCCTCTGTTTCAGCCCCTCTGTTTCAGCCCCTCTGATTCAGCCCCTCTGATACAGCCCCTCTGTTTCTCGCCCTCTGTTTCAGCCCCTCTGTTTCAGCCCCTCTGTTTCAGCCCCTCTGTTTCAGCCCCTCTGTTTCTCGCCCTCTGTTTCAGCCCCTCTGTTTCTCGCCCTCTGTTTCAGCCCCTCTGTTTCACGCCCTCTGTTTCAGCCCCTCTGTTTCAGCCCCTCTGTTTCAGCCCCTCTGTTTCAGCCCCTCTGTTTCTCGCCCTCTTTTTCGGCCCCTCTGTTTTTCGCCCTCTGTTTCAGCCCCTCTGTTTCTCGCCCTCTGTTTCAGGCTCTCTGTTTCAGCCCGTCTGTTTCAGCCCCTCTGTTTCAGCCCCTCTGTTTCTCGCCCTCTGTTTCTCGCCCGCAGTTTCAGCCCCTCTGTTTCTCGCCCTCTGAATCAGCCCCTCTGTTTCAGCCCCTCTGATACATCCCCTCTGATTCGGCCCCTCTGTTTCAGCCCCTCTGTTTCAGCCCCTCTGTTTCAGCCCCTCTGTTTCTCGCCCTCTGTTTCAGCACCTCTGTTTCTCGGCCTCTGTTTCAGCCCCTCTGTTTCAGCCCCTCTGTTTCAGCCCCTCTGTTTCAGCCCCTCTGTTTCTCGCACTCTGTTTCAGCCCCTCTGTTTCTAGCCCTCTGTTTCAGCCCCTCTGTTTCAGCCCCTCTGATTCAGCCCCTCTGTTTCAGCCTCTCTGTTTCTCGCCCTCGGTTTCAGCCCCTCTGATTCAGCCTCTCTGTTTCAGCCCCTCTCTTTCTCGCCCTCTGTTTCAGCCCCTCTACTTCTCGCCCTCTGTTTCAGCCCCTATGATTCAGCCCCTCTGTTTCTCGCCCTCTGTTTCAGCTCCTCTGTTTCTCGCCCTCTGTTTCAGCCCCTCTGTTTCTCGCCCTCGGTCTCAGCCCCTCTGATTCAGCCCCTCTGTTTCAGCCCCTCTGTTTCTCGCCTTCTGTTTCAGCGCCTCTGTTTCTCGCCCTCTGTTTCAGCCCCTCTATTTCTCGCCCTCTGTTTCAGCCTCTCTGTTTCAGCCCCTCTGTTTCTCGCCTTCTGTTTCAGGCCCTCTGTTTCTCGCCCTCTGTTTTAGCCCCTCTGATTCAGCCCCTCTGAATCAGCACCTCTGATTCAGCCCCTCTGTTTCAGCCCCTCTGTTTTTCGCCCTCTGTTTCAGCCCCTCTGTTTCTCGCCCTCTGTTTCAGCCCCTCTGTTTCAGCCCCTCTGTTTCTCGCCCTCTGTTTCAGCCCCTCCTTTTCTCGCCCGCTGTTTCAGCCTCTCTGATTCAGCACCTCTGTTTCTCGCCCTCTGTTTCAGCCGCTCTGTTTCTCGCCCTCTGTTTCAGCCCCTCTGTTTCTTGCCGTCTGTTTCAGCCCCTCTGTTTCTCGCCCTCGGTTTCAGCCCCTCTGTTTCAGCCCCTCTGTTTCAGCCCCTCTGTTTCTCGCCCTCTGTTTCAGCCCCTCTGTTTCTCGCCCTCTGTTTCAGCCCCTCTGTTTATCGCCCTCTGTTTCAGCCCCTCTGTTTCAGCCCCTCTGATTCAGCCCCTCTAATTCAGCCCCTCTGTTTCTCGCCCACTGTTTCAGCCCCTCTGTTTCGCGCTCTCTGTTTCAGCCCCTCTGTTTCTCGCCCTCTGTTTCAACCCCTCTGTTTCAGCCCCTCTGTTTCAGCCCCTCTGTTTCTCGCCCTCTGTTTCAGCCCCTCTGTTTCAGCTCCTCTGTTTCTCGCCCTCTGTTTCAGCCCCTCTGTTTCAGCCGCTCTGATTCAGCCCCTCTGCTTCTCGCCCTGTTTCAGCCCCTCTGTTTCAGCCCCTCTGTTTCAGCCCCTCTGATTCCGCCCCTCTGTTTCTCGCCCTCTGTTTCAGCCCCTCTGTTTCTCGCCCTCTGTTTCAGCCCCTCTGTTTCAGCCCCTCTGTTTCAGCCCCTCTGTTTCTCGCCCTCTGTTTGTCGCCCTCTGTTTCAGCCCCTCCATTTCTTCCCCTCTGTTTCAGCCCCTCTGCTTCTCGCCCTCTGTTTCAGCCCCACTGTTTCTCGCCCTCTGTTTCAGCCCCACTGTTTCAGCCCCTCTGATTCAACCCCTCTGATTCAGCCCCACTGTTTCTCGCCCTCTGTTTCAGCCCCTCTGTTTCGCGCTCTCTGTTTCAGCCCGTCTGTTTCTCGCCCTCTGTTTGAGCCCCTCTGATTCCGCCCCTCTGTTTCTCGCCCTCTGTTTCAGCCCCTCTGTTTCTCGCCCTCTGTTTCAGCCCCTCTGTTTCTCGCCCTCTGTTTCAGCCCCTCTGATTCAGCCCCTCTGTTTCTCGCCCTCTGTTTGAGCCCCTCTGTTTCTCGCCCTCTGTTTCAGCCCCTCTGTTTCTCGCCCTCTGTTTCAGCCCCTCTGTCTCTCGCCCTCTGTTTCAGCCTCTCTGATTCAGCACCTCTGTTTCTCGCCCTCTGTTTCAGCCGCTCTGTTTCTCGCCCTCTGTTTCAGCCCCTCTGTTTCTTGCGGTCTGTTTCAGCCCCTCTGTTTCTCGCCCTCGGTTTCAGCCCCTCTGTTTCAGCCCCTCTGTTTCAGCCCCTCTGTTTCTTGCCGTCTGTTTCAGCCCCTCTGTTTCTCGCCCTCGTTTTCAGCCCCTCTGTTTCAGCCCCTCTGTTTCAGCCCCTCTGATTCAGCCCCTCTGATTCAGCCCCTCTGTTTCTCGCCCACTGTTTCAGCCCCTCTGTTTCGCGCTCTCTGTTTCAGCCCCTCTGTTTCTCGCCCTCTGTTTCAGCCCCTCTGTTTCAGCCCCTCTGTTTCAGCCCCTCTGTTTCAGCCCCTCTGTTTCTCGCCCTCTGTTTCAGCCCCTCTGTTTCAGCCCCTCTGTTTCTCGCCCTCTGTTTCAGCCCATCTGTTTCAGCCCCTCTGATTCAGCACCTCTGTTTCAGCCCCTCTGATTCAGCCCCTCTGTTTCAGCCCCTCTGTTTCAGTCCCTCTGTTTCTCGCCCTCAGTTTCTCACCCTCTGTTTCAGCCCCTGTGTTTCTCGCCCTCTGTTTCAGCCCCTCTGTTTTTCGCCCTCTGTTTCAGCCCCTCCGTTTCTCGCCCTCTGTTTCAGGCTCTCTGTTTCAGCCCATCTGTTTCAGCCCCTCTGTTTCAGCCCCTCTGTTTCTCGCCATCTGTTTCTCGCCCGCTGTTTCAGCCCCTTTGTTTCTCGCCCTCTGTTTCAGCCCCTCTGTTTCAGCCCCTCTGATTCAGCCCCTCTGATACAGCCCCTCTGTTTCTCGCCCTCTGTTTCAGCCCCTCTGTTTCAGCCCCTCTGTTTCAGCCCCTCTGTTTCAGCCCCTCTGTTTCTCGCCCTCTGTTTCAGCCCCTCTGTTTCTCGCCCTCTGTTTCAGCCCCTCTGTTTCACGCCCTCTGTTTCAGCCCCTCTGTTTCAGCCCCTCTGTTTCAGCCCCTCTGTTTCAGCCCCTCTGTTTCTCGCCCTCTTTTTCGGCCCCTCTGTTTTTCGCCCTCTGTTTCAGCCCCTCTGTTTCTCGCCCTCTGTTTCAGGCTCTCTGTTTCAGCCCGTCTGTTTCAGCCCCTCTGTTTCAGCCCCTCTGTTTCTCGCCCTCTGTTTCTCGCCCGCAGTTTCAGCCCCTCTGTTTCTCGCCCTCTGAATCAGCCCCTCTGTTTCAGCCCCTCTGATACATCCCCTCTGATTCGGCCCCTCTGTTTCAGCCCCTCTGTTTCAGCCCCTCTGTTTCAGCCCCTCTGTTTCTCGCCCTCTGTTTCAGCACCTCTGTTTCTCGGCCTCTGTTTCAGCCCCTCTGTTTCAGCCCCTCTGTTTCAGCCCCTCTGTTTCAGCCCCTCTGTTTCTCGCACTCTGTTTCAGCCCCTCTGTTTCTAGCCCTCTGTTTCAGCCCCTCTGTTTCAGCCCCTCTGATTCAGCCCCTCTGTTTCAGCCTCTCTGTTTCTCGCCCTCGGTTTCAGCCCCTCTGATTCAGCCTCTCTGTTTCAGCCCCTCTCTTTCTCGCCCTCTGTTTCAGCCCCTCTACTTCTCGCCCTCTGTTTCAGCCCCTATGATTCAGCCCCTCTGTTTCTCGCCCTCTGTTTCAGCTCCTCTGTTTCTCGCCCTCTGTTTCAGCCCCTCTGTTTCTCGCCCTCGGTCTCAGCCCCTCTGATTCAGCCCCTCTGTTTCAGCCCCTCTGTTTCTCGCCTTCTGTTTCAGCGCCTCTGTTTCTCGCCCTCTGTTTCAGCCCCTCTATTTCTCGCCCTCTGTTTCAGCCTCTCTGTTTCAGCCCCTCTGTTTCTCGCCTTCTGTTTCAGGCCCTCTGTTTCTCGCCCTCTGTTTTAGCCCCTCTGATTCAGCCCCTCTGAATCAGCACCTCTGATTCAGCCCCTCTGTTTCAGCCCCTCTGTTTTTCGCCCTCTGTTTCAGCCCCTCTGTTTCTCGCCCTCTGTTTCAGCCCCTCTGTTTCAGCCCCTCTGTTTCTCGCCCTCTGTTTCAGCCCCTCCTTTTCTCGCCCGCTGTTTCAGCCTCTCTGATTCAGCACCTCTGTTTCTCGCCCTCTGTTTCAGCCGCTCTGTTTCTCGCCCTCTGTTTCAGCCCCTCTGTTTCTTGCCGTCTGTTTCAGCCCCTCTGTTTCTCGCCCTCGGTTTCAGCCCCTCTGTTTCAGCCCCTCTGTTTCAGCCCCTCTGTTTCTCGCCCTCTGTTTCAGCCCCTCTGTTTCTCGCCCTCTGTTTCAGCCCCTCTGTTTATCGCCCTCTGTTTCAGCCCCTCTGTTTCAGCCCCTCTGATTCAGCCCCTCTAATTCAGCCCCTCTGTTTCTCGCCCACTGTTTCAGCCCCTCTGTTTCGCGCTCTCTGTTTCAGCCCCTCTGTTTCTCGCCCTCTGTTTCAACCCCTCTGTTTCAGCCCCTCTGTTTCAGCCCCTCTGTTTCAGCCCCTCTGTTTCTCGCCCTCTGTTTCAGCCCCTCTGTTTCAGCTCCTCTGTTTCTCGCCCTCTGTTTCAGCCCCTCTGTTTCAGCCGCTCTGATTCAGCCCCTCTGCTTCTCGCCCTGTTTCAGCCCCTCTGTTTCAGCCCCTCTGTTTCAGCCCCTCTGATTCCGCCCCTCTGTTTCTCGCCCTCTGTTTCAGCCCCTCTGTTTCTCGCCCTCTGTTTCAGCCCCTCTGTTTCAGCCCCTCTGTTTCAGCCCCTCTGTTTCTCGCCCTCTGTTTGTCGCCCTCTGTTTCAGCCCCTCCATTTCTTCCCCTCTGTTTCAGCCCCTCTGCTTCTCGCCCTCTGTTTCAGCCCCACTGTTTCTCGCCCTCTGTTTCAGCCCCACTGTTTCAGCCCCTCTGATTCAACCCCTCTGATTCAGCCCCACTGTTTCTCGCCCTCTGTTTCAGCCCCTCTGTTTCGCGCTCTCTGTTTCAGCCCGTCTGTTTCTCGCCCTCTGTTTGAGCCCCTCTGATTCCGCCCCTCTGTTTCTCGCCCTCTGTTTCAGCCCCTCTGTTTCTCGCCCTCTGTTTCAGCCCCTCTGTTTCTCGCCCTCTGTTTCAGCCCCTCTGATTCAGCCCCTCTGTTTCTCGCCCTCTGTTTCAGCCCCTCTGTTTCTCGCCCTCTGTTTCAGCCCCTCTGTTTCTCGCCCTCTGTTTCAGCCCCTCTGTCTCTCGCCCTCTGTTTCAGCCCCTCTGATTCAGCCCCTCTGTTTCTCGCCCTCTGTTTCAGCCCCTCTGTTTCAGCCCCTCTGTTTCTCGCCCTCTGTTTCAGCCCCTCCATTTCTTCCCCTCTGTTTCAGCCCCTCTGTTTCTCGCCGTCTGTTTCAGCCCCACTGTTTCTCGCCCTCTGTTTCAGCCCCACTGTTTCAGCCCCTCTGATTCAACCCCTCTGATTCAGCCCCTCTGTTTCTCGCCCTCTGTTTCAGCCCCTCTGTTTCGCGCTCTCTGTTTCAGCCCGTCTGTTTCTCGCCCTCTGTTTGAGCCCCTCTGATTCCGCCCCTCTGTTTCTCGCCCTCTGTTTCAGCCCCTCTGTTTCTCGCCCTCTGTTTCAGCCCGTCTGTTTCTCGCCCTCTGTTTCAGCCCCTCTGTTTCAGCCCCTCTGTTTCAGCCCCTCTGTTTCTCGCCCTCTGTTTCAGCCCCTCTGATTCAGCCCCTCTGTTTCTCGCCCTCTGTTTCAGCCCCTCTGTTTCAGCCCCTCTGTTTCAGCCCCTCTGTTTCAGCCCCTCTGTTTCTCGCCCTCTGTTTCAGCCCCTCTGTTTCTCGCCGTCTGTTGCAGCCACTCTGTTTCTCGCCCACTGTTTCAGCCCCTCTGTTTCAGCCCCTCTGTTTCAGCCCCTCTGTTTCTCGCACTCTGTTTCAGCCCCTCCGTTTCTCGCCCTCTGTTTCAGCCCCTCTGTTTCAGCCCCTCTGTTTCCCGCCCTCTGTTTCTGCCCCTCTGTTTCTCGCCCTCTGTTTCGGCCCCTCTGTTTCAGCCCCGCTGATTCAGCCCCTCTGTTTGACCCCCTCTGAATCAGCCCCTCTGATTCAGCCCTCTGTTTCAGCCCCTCTGTTTAAGACCCTCTGTTTCAGCCCCTCGGTTTCTCGCCCTCTGTTTCAGCCCCTCTGTTCCTCGCCCTCGTTTCAGCCCCTCTGTTTCTCGCCCTCTGTTTCAGCCCCTCTGATTCAGCCCCTCTGTTTCAGCCCCTCTGATTCAGCCCCTCTGATTCAGCCCCTCTGATTCAGCCCCTCTGTTTCTCGCCCTCTATTTCAGTCCCTCTGTTTCAGCCCCTCTGTTTCAGCCCCTCTGTTTCTCATCCTTTGTTTCAGCCCCTCTGATTCAGCCCCCCTGATTCAGCCCCTCTGATTCAGCCCCTCTATTTCTCGCCCTCTGTTTCAGCCCCTCTGTTTCAGCCCCTCTGTTTTAGCCCCTCTGTGTCAGCCCCCCTGTTTCTCGCCCTCTGTTTCAGCCCCTCTGTATCAGACCCTCTGTTTCCCGCCCTCTGTTTCAGCCCCTCTGTTTCTCGCCCTCTGTTTCAGCCCCTCTGATTCAGCCCCTCTGTTTCAGCCCCTCTGATTCAGCCCCTCTGTTTCAGCCACTCTGATTCAGCCCCTCTGTTTCGCGCCCTCTGTTTCAGCCCCTCTGTTTCGGCCCCTCTGTTTCAGCCCCTCTGTTTCTCACCCTCTGTTTCAGCCCCTCTGTTTCAGCCCCTCTGATTCAGCCCCTCTGTTTCCCGCCCCTCTGTTTCAGCCCCTCTGTTTCACGCCCCGTGTTTCAGCCCCTCTGTTTCTTGCCCTCTGTTTCAGCCCCTCTGTTTCTCGCCCTCTGTTTCAGCCCCTCTGTTTCAGCCCCTCTGTTTCAGTCCCTCTGTTTCTCGCCCTCTGTTTCAGCCCCTCTGCTTCTCGCCCTATATTTCAGCCCCTCTGTTTCAGCCCCTCGGTTTCTCACCCTCTGTTTCAGCCCCTCTGTTTCTCGCCCTCTGTTTCAGCCCCTCTGTTTCTCGCCCTCTGTTTCAGCCCTTCTGTTTCAGCCCCTCTGTTTCTCGCCCTCTGTTTCAGCCCCTCTGTTTCTCGACCTCTGTTTCAGCCCCTCTGATACAGCCCCTCTGTTTCAGCCCCTCTGTTTCAGCCCCTCTGTTTCTCGCCCTCTGTTTCAGCCCCTATGTTTCTCGCCCTCTGTTTCAGCCCCTCTGTTTCAGCCCCTCTGTTTCTCGCCCTCTCTTTCAGCCCCTCTGTTTCTCGCCCTCTGTTTCAGCCCCTCTGATACAGCCCCTCTGTTTCAGCCCCTCTGATTCAGCCCCTCTATTTCAGCCCCTCTGTTTCTCGCCCTCTGTTTCAGGCTCTCTGTTTCAGCCCGTCTGTTTCTCGCCCTCTGTTTCAGCCCATTTGTTTCAGCCCATCTGATACAGCCTCTCTGATTCGGCCCCTCTGTTTCAGCCCCTCTGTTTCAGCCCCTCTGTTTCAGCCCCTCTGTTTCTCGCCCTCTGTTTCAGCCCCTCTGTTTCTCGGCCTCTGTTTCAGCCCCTCTGTTTCAGCCCCTCTGTTTCAGCCCCTCTGTTTCAGCCCCTCTGTTTCTCGCCATCTGTTTCTCGCCCGCTGTTTCAGCCCCTTTGTTTCTCGCCCTCTGTTTCAGCCCCTCTGTTTCAGCCCCTCTGATTCAGCCCCTCTGATACAGCCCCTCTGTTTCTCGCCCTCTGTTTCAGCCCCTCTGTTTCAGCCCCTCTGTTTCAGCCCCTCTGTTTCAGCCCCTCTGTTTCTCGCCCTCTGTTTCAGCCCCTCTGTTTCTCGCCCTCTGTTTCAGCCCCTCTGTTTCACGCCCTCTGTTTCAGCCCCTCTGTTTCAGCCCCTCTGTTTCAGCCCCTCTGTTTCAGCCCCTCTGTTTCTCGCCCTCTTTTTCGGCCCCTCTGTTTTTCGCCCTCTGTTTCAGCCCCTCTGTTTCTCGCCCTCTGTTTCAGGCTCTCTGTTTCAGCCCGTCTTTTTCAGCCCCTCTGTTTCAGCCCCTCTGTTTCTCGCCCTCTGTTTCTCGCCCGCAGTTTCAGCCCCTCTGTTTCTCGCCCTCTGAATCAGCCCCTCTGTTTCAGCCCCTCTGATACATCCCCTCTGATTCGGCCCCTCTGTTTCAGCCCCTCTGTTTCAGCCCGTCTGTTTCAGCCCCTCTCTTTCTCGCCCTCTGTTTCAGCACCTCTGTTTCTCGGCCTCTGTTTCAGCCCCTCTGTTTCAGCCCCTCTGTTTCAGCCCCTCTGTTTCAGCCCCTCTGTTTCTCGCACTCTGTTTCAGCCCCTCTGTTTCTAGCCCTCTGTTTCAGCCCCTCTGTTTCAGCCCCTCTGATTCAGCCCCTCTGTTTCAGCCTCTCTGTTTCTCGCCCTCGGTTTCAGCCCCTCTGATTCAGCCTCTCTGTTTCAGCCCCTCTCTTTCTCGCCCTCTGTTTCAGCCCCTCTACTTCTCGCCCTCTGTTTCAGCCCCTATGATTCAGCCCCTCTGTTTCTCGCCCTCTGTTTCAGCTCCTCTGTTTCTCGCCCTCTGTTTCAGCCCCTCTGTTTCTCGCCCTCGGTCTCAGCCCCTCTGATTCAGCCCCTCTGTTTCAGCCCCTCTGTTTCTCGCCTTCTGTTTCAGCGCCTCTGTTTCTCGCCCTCTGTTTCAGCCCCTCTATTTCTCGCCCTCTGTTTCAGCCTCTCTGTTTCAGCCCCTCTGTTTCTCGCCTTCTGTTTCAGGCCCTCTGTTTCTCGCCCTCTGTTTTAGCCCCTCTGATTCAGCCCCTCTGAATCAGCACCTCTGATTCAGCCCCTCTGTTTCAGCCCCTCTGTTTTTCGCCTTCTGTTTCAGCCCCTCTGTTTCTCGCCCTCTGTTTCAGCCCCTCTGTTTCAGCCCCTCTGTTTCTCGCCCTCTGTTTCAGCCCCTCCTTTTCTCGCCCGCTGTTTCAGCCTCTCTGATTCAGCACCTCTGTTTCTCGCCCTCTGTTTCAGCCGCTCTGTTTCTCGCCCTCTGTTTCAGCCCCTCTGTTTCTTGCCGTCTGTTTCAGCCCCTCTGTTTCTCGCCCTCGGTTTCAGCCCCTCTGTTTCAGCCCCTCTGTTTCAGCCCCTCTGTTTCTCGCCCTCTGTTTCAGCCCCTCTGTTTCTCGCCCTCTGTTTCAGCCCCTCTGTTTATCGCCCTCTGTTTCAGCCCCTCTGTTTCAGCCCCTCTGATTCAGCCCCTCTAATTCAGCCCCTCTGTTTCTCGCCCACTGTTTCAGCCCCTCTGTTTCGCGCTCTCTGTTTCAGCCCCTCTGTTTCTCGCCCTCTGTTTCAACCCCTCTGTTTCAGCCCCTCTGTTTCAGCCCCTCTGTTTCAGCCCCTCTGTTTCTCGCCCTCTGTTTCAGCCCCTCTGTTTCAGCTCCTCTGTTTCTCGCCCTCTGTTTCAGCCCCTCTGTTTCAGCCGCTCTGATTCAGCCCCTCTGCTTCTCGCCCTGTTTCAGCCCCTCTGTTTCAGCCCCTCTGTTTCAGCCCCTCTGATTCCGCCCCTCTGTTTCTCGCCCTCTGTTTCAGCCCCTCTGTTTCTCGCCCTCTGTTTCAGCCCCTCTGTTTCAGCCCCTCTGTTTCAGCCCCTCTGTTTCTCGCCCTCTGTTGTCGCCCTCTTTTTCCGGCCCTTCATTTCTTCCCCTCTGTTTCAGCCCCTCTGCTTCTCGCCCTCTGTTTCAGCCCCACTGTTTCTCGCCCTCTGTTTCAGCCCCACTGTTTCAGCCCCTCTGATTCAACCCCTCTGATTCAGCCCCTCTGTTTCTCGCCCTCTGTTTCAGCCCCTCTGTTTCGCGCTCTCTGTTTCAGCCCGTCTGTTTCTCGCCCTCTGTTTGAGCCCCTCTGATTCCGCCCCTCTGTTTCTCGCCCTCTGTTTCAGCCCCTCTGTTTCTCGCCCTCTGTTTCAGCCCCTCTGTTTCTCGCCCTCTGTTTCAGCCCCTCTGATTCAGCCCCTCTGTTTCTCGCCCTCTGTTTCAGCCCCTCTGTTTCAGCCCCTCTGTTTCAGCCCCTCTGTTTCAGCCCCTCTGTTTCTCGTCCTCTGTTTCAGCCCCTCCATTTCTTCCCCTCTGTTTCAGCCCCTCTGTTTCTCGCCCTCTGTTTCAGCCCCACTGTTTCTCGCCCTCTGTTTCAGCCCCACTGTTTCAGCCCCTCTGATTCAACCCCTCTGATTCAGCCCCTCTGTTTCTCGCCCTCTGTTTCAGCCCCTCTGTTTCGCGCTCCATGTTTCAGCCCGTCTGTTTCTCGCCCTCTGTTTGAGCCCCTCTGATTCCGCCCCTCTGTTTCTCGCCCTCTGTTTCAGCCCCTCTGTTTCTCGCCCTCTGTTTCAGCCCGTCTGTTTCTCGCCCTCTGTTTCAGCCCCTCTGTTTCAGCCCCTCTGTTTCAGCCCCTCTGTTTCTCGCCCTCTGTTTCAGCCCCTCTGATTCAGCCCCTCTGTTTCTCGCTCTCTGTTTCAGCCCCTCTGTTTCAGCCCCTCTGTTTCAGCCCCTCTGTTTCAGCCCCTCTGTTTCTCGCCCTCTGTTTCAGCCCCTCTGTTTCTCGCCGTCTGTTGCAGCCACTCTGTTTCTCGCCCACTGTTTCAGCCCCTCTGTTTCAGCCCCTCTGTTTCAGCCCCTCTGTTTCTCGCACTCTGTTTCAGCCCCTCCGTTTCTCGCCCTCTGTTTCAGCCCCTCTGTTTCAGCCCCTCTGTTTCCCGCCCTCTGTTTCTGCCCCTCTGTTTCTCGCCCTCTGTTTCGGCCCCTCTGTTTCAGCCCCGCTGATTCAGCCCCTCTGTTTGACCCCCTCTGAATCAGCCCCTCTGATTCAGCCCTCTGTTTCAGCCCCTCTGTTTAAGACCCTCTGTTTCAGCCCCTCGGTTTCTCGCCCTCTGTTTCAGCCCCTCTGTTCCTCGCCCTCGTTTCAGCCCCTCTGTTTCTCGCCCTCTGTTTCAGCCCCTCTGATTCAGCCCCTCTGTTTCAGCCCCTCTGATTCAGCCCCTCTGATTCAGCCCCTCTGATTCAGCCCCTCTGTTTCTCGCCCTCTATTTCAGTCCCTCTGTTTCAGCCCCTCTGTTTCAGCCCCTCTGTTTCTCATCCTTTGTTTCAGCCCCTCTGATTCAGCCCCCCTGATTCAGCCCCTCTGATTCAGCCCCTCTATTTCTCGCCCTCTGTTTCAGCCCCTCTGTTTCAGCCCCTCTGTTTTAGCCCCTCCGTGTCAGCCCCCCTGTTTCTCGCCCTCTGTTTCAGCCCCTCTGTATCAGACCCTCTGTTTCCCGCCCTCTGTTTCAGCCCCTCAGTTTCTCGCCCTCTGTTTCAGCCCCTCTGATTCAGCCCCTCTGTTTCAGCCCCTCTGATTCAGCCCCTCTGTTTCAGCCCCTCTGATTCAGCCCCTCTGTTTCGCGCCCTCTGTTTCAGCCCCTCTGTTTCGGCCCCTCTGTTTCAGCCCCTCTGTTTCTCACCCTCTGTTTCAGCCCCTCTGTTTCAGCCCCTCTGATTCAGCCCCTCTGTTTCCCGCCCCTCTGTTTCAGCCCCTCTGTTTCACGCCCCGTGTTTCAGCCCCTCTGTTTCTTGCCCTCTGTTTCAGCCCCTCTGTTTCTCGCCCTCTGTTTCAGCCCCTCTGTTTCAGCCCCTCTGTTTCAGTCCCTCTGTTTCTCGCCCTCTGTTTCAGCCCCTCTGCTTCTCGCCCTATATTTCAGCCCCTCTGTTTCAGCCCCTCGGTTTCTCACCCTCTGTTTCAGCCCCTCTGTTTCTCGCCCTCTGTTTCAGCCCCTCTGTTTCTCGCCCTCTGTTTCAGCCCTTCTGTTTCAGCCCCTCTGTTTCTCGCCCTCTGTTTCAGCCCCTCTGTTTCTCGACCTCTGTTTCAGCCCCTCTGATACAGCCCCTCTGTTTCAGCCCCTCTGTTTCAGCCCCTCTGTTTCTCGCCCTCTGTTTCAGCCCCTATGTTTCTCGCCCTCTGTTTCAGCCCCTCTGTTTCAGCCCCTCTGTTTCTCGCCCTCTGTTTCAGCCCCTCTGTTTCTCGCCCTCTGTTTCAGCCCCTCTGATGCAGCCCCTCTGTTTCAGCCCCTCTGATTCAGCCCCTCTATTTCAGCCCCTCTGTTTCTCGCCCTCTGTTTCAGGCTCTCTGGTTCAGCCCGTCTGTTTCTCGCCCTCTGTTTCAGCCCATTTGTTTCAGCCCATCTGATACAGCCTCTCTGATTCGGCCCCTCTGTTTCAGCCCCTCTGTTTCAGCCCCTCTGTTTCAGCCCCTCTGTTTCTCGCCCTCTGTTTCAGCCCCTCTGTTTCTCGGCCTCTGTTTCAGCCCCTCTGTTTCAGCCCCTCTGTTTCAGCCCCTCTGTTTCAGCCCCTCTGTTTCTCGCCCTCTGTTTCAGCCCCTCTGTTTCTAGCCCTCTGTTTCAGCCCCTCTGTTTCAGCCCCACTGATTCAGCCCCTCTGTTTCAGCCCCTCTGTTTCTCGCCCTCGGTTTCAGCCCCTCTGTTTCAGCCCCTCTGTTTCAGCCCCTCTGTTTCAGCCCCTCTGTTTCTCGCACTCTGTTTCAGCCCCTCTGTTTCTCGCCCTCTGTTTCAGCCCCTCTGTTTCAGCACCTCTGTTTCTTGCCCTCTGTCTCAGCCCCTCTGTTTCTCGCCCTCTGTTTCAGCTCCTCTGTTTCAGCCTCTCTGTTTAAGCCCCTCTGTTTCTCGCCCTCTGTTTCAGCCCCTCTGTTTCTCACCCTCTGTTTCAGCCCCTCTGATTTAGCCCCTCTGTTTCAGCCCCTCTGTTTCAGCCCCTCTGTTTCTCGCCCTCTGTTTCAGCCCCACTGTTTCGCGCTCTCTGTTTCAGCCCCTCTGTTTCAGCCCCTCTGTTTCTCGCCCTCTGTTTTTGCCCCTCTGTTTCTCACCCTTTGTTTCAGCCCCTCTATTTCTCGCTCTGTGTTTCAGCCTCTCTGATTCAGCCCCTCTGTTTCAGCCCCTCGGAATCAGCCCCTCTGTTTCAGCCCCTCTGAATCAGCCCCTCTGATTTAGCCCCTCTGTTTCAGCCCCTCTGTTTCAGCCCCTCTCTTTCTCGCCCTCTGTTTCAGCCCCTCTAATTCTCGCCCTCTGTTTCAGCCCCTATGATTCAGCCCCTCTGTTTCTCGCCCTCTGTTTCAGCCCCTCTGTTTCTCGCCCTCGGTCTCAGCCCCTCTGATTCAGCCCCTCTGTTTCAGCCCCTCTGTTTCTCGCCTTCTGTTTCAGCCCCTCTGTTTCTCGCCCTCTGTTTCAGCCCCTCTGTATCAGCCCCTCTGTTTCCCGCCCACTGTTTCAGCCCCTCTGTTTCTCGCCCTCTGTTTCAGCCCCTCTGTTTCTCGGCCTCTGTTTCAGCCCCTCTGTTTCAGCCCCTCTGTTTCAGCCCCTCTGTTTCTCGCCCTCTGTTTCAGCCCCTCTGTTTCTAGCCCTCTGTTTCAGCCCCTCAGTTTCAGCCCCTCTGATTCAGCCCCTCTGTTTCAGCCGCTCTGTTTCTCGCCCTCGGTTTCAGCCCCTCTGATTCAGCCCCTCTGTTTCAGCCCCTCTGTTTCAGCCGCTCTCTTTCTCGCCCTCTGTTTCAGCCCCTCTACTTCTCGCCCTCTGTTTCAGCCCCTATGATTCAGCCCCGCTGTTTCTCGCCCTCTGTTTCAGCTCCTCTGTTTCTCGCACTCTGTTTCAGCCCCTCTGTTTCTCGCCCTCGGTCTCAGCCCCTCTGATTCAGCCCCTCTGTTTCAGCCCCTCTGTTTCTCGCCTTCTGTTTCAGCCCCTCTGTTTCTCGCCCTCTGTTTCAGCCCCTCTATTTCTCGCCCTCTGTTTCAGCCCCTCTGTTTCAGCCCCTCTGTTTCTCGCCTTCTGTTTCAGGCCCTCTGTTTCTCGCCCTCTGTTTCAGCCCCTCTATTTCTCGCCCTCTGTTTTAGCCCCTCTGATTCAGCCCCTCTGTTTCAGCCCCTCTGAATCAGCACCTCTGATTCAGCCACTCTGTTTCAGCCCCTCTGTTTTTCGCCCTCTGTTTCAGCCCCTCTGTTTCAGCCCCTCTGTTACTCGCCCTCTGTTTCAGCCCCTCTGTTTCTCGCCCTCTGTTTCAGCCCCTCTGTTTCTCGCCCTCTGTTTCAGCCTCTCTGTTTCAGCCCCTCTGTTTCTTGCCGTCTGTTTCAGCCCCTCTGTTTCTCGCCCTCGGTTTCAGCCCCTCTGTTTCAGCCCCTCTGTTTCAGCCCCTCTGTTTCTCGCCCTCTGTTTCAGCCCCTCTGTTTCTCGCCCTCTGTTTCAGCCCCTCTGTTTCTCGCCCTCTGTTTCAACCCCTCTGTTTCAGCCCCTCTGATTCAGCCCCTCTGATTCAGCCCCTCTGTTACTCGCCCACTGGTTCAGCCCCTCTGTTTCGCGCTCTCTGTTTCAGCACCTCTTTTTCTCACCCTCTGTTTGAGCCCCTCTGTTTCAGC
This sequence comes from Chiloscyllium punctatum, assembly GCF_047496795.1. NCBI lineage: Eukaryota > Metazoa > Chordata > Chondrichthyes > Orectolobiformes > Hemiscylliidae > Chiloscyllium > Chiloscyllium punctatum. The sequence goes on from NW_027309822.1 coordinate 199,245, forward strand.
CCCTCTGTTTCAGCCCCTCTGTTTCTCGACCTCTGTTTCAGCCCCTCTGTTTCAGCCCCTCTGTTTCTCGCCCTCTGTTTCAGCCCCTCTGTTTCAGCCCCTCTGATTCAGCCCCTCTGCTTCTCGCCCTGTTTCAGCCCCTCTGTTTCAGCCCCTCTGTTTCAGCCCCTCTGATTCCGCCCCTCTGTTTCTCGCCCTCTGTTTCAGCCCCTCTGTTTCTCGCCCTCTGTTTCAGCCCTTCTGTTTCAGCCCCTCTGTTTCAGCCCCTCTGTTTCAGCCCCGCTGTTTCTCGCCCTCTGTTTCTCGCCCTCTGTTTCAGCAACTCCATTTCTTCCCCTCTGTTTCAGCCCCTCTGTTTCTCGCCCTCTGTTTCAGCCCCTCTGTTTCTCGCCCTCTGTTTCAGCCCCACTGTTTCAGCCCCTCTGATTCAACCCCTCTGATTCAGCGCCTCTGTTTCTCGCCCTGTGTTTCAGCCCCTCTGTTTCGCGCTCTCTGTTTCAGCCCCTCTGTTTCTCGCCCTCTGTTTGAGCCCCTCTGTTTCAGCTCCTCTGTTTCAGCCCCTCTGTTTCTCGCCCTCTGTGTCAATCCCTCTGATTCAGCACCTCTGTTTCTCGCCCTCTGTTTCAGCCCCTCTGTTTCTCGCCCTCTGTTTCAGCCCCTCTGATTCCTCCCCTCTGTTTCTCGCCCTCTGTTTCAGCCCCTCTGTTTCTCGCCCTCTGTTTCAGCCCGTCTGTTTCTCGCCCTCTGTTTCAGCCCCTCTGTTTCAGCCCCTCTGTTTCAGCCCCTCTGTTTCCCGCCCTCTGTTTCAGCCCCTCTGATTCAGCCCCTCTGTTTCTCGCCCTCTGTTTCAGCCCCTCTGTTTCCTGCCCCTCTGTTTCAGCCCCTCTGTTTCTCGCCCACTGTTTCAGCCCCTCTGTTTCAGCCCCTCTGTTTCAGCCCCTCTGTTTCTCGCCCTCTGTTTCAGCCCCACTGTTTCAGCCCCTCTGATTCAACCCCTCTGATTCAGCGCCTCTGTTTCTCGCCCTGTGTTTCAGCCCCTCTGTTTCGCGCTCTCTGTTTCAGCCCCTCTGTTTCTCGCCCTCTGTTTGAGCCCCTCTGTTTCAGCTCCTCTGTTTCAGCCCCTCTGTTTCTCGCCCTCTGTGTCAATCCCTCTGATTCAGCACCTCTGTTTCTCGCCCTCTGTTTCAGCCCCTCTGTTTCTCGCCCTCTGTTTCAGCCCCTCTGATTCCTCCCCTCTGTTTCTCGCCCTCTGTTTCAGCCCCTCTGTTTCTCGCCCTCTGTTTCAGCCCGTCTGTTTCTCGCCCTCTGTTTCAGCCCCTCTGTTTCAGCCCCTCTGATTCAGCCCCTCTGTTTCTCGCCCTCTGTTTCAGCCCCTCTGTTTCCTGCCCCTCTGTTTCAGCCCCTCTGTTTCTCGCCCACTGTTTCAGCCCCTCTGTTTCAGCCCCTCTGTTTCAGCCCCTCTGTTTCTCGCCCTCTGTTTCAGCCCCTCCGTTTCTCGCCCTCTGTTTCAGCCCCTCTGTTTCAGCCCCTCTGTTTCCCGCCCTCTGTTTCTGCCCCTCTGTTTCTCGCCCTCTGTTTCGGCCCCTCTGTTTCTCGCCCTCTGTTTCAGACCCTCTGTTTCAGCCCCTCTGTTTCTCGCCCTCTGTTTCAGCCCCTCTGTTTCTCGACCTCTGTTTCAGCCCCTCTGTTTCAGCCCCTCTGATTCAGCCCCTCTGTTTCAGCCTCTCTGTTTCTCGCCCTCGGTTTCAGCCCCTCTGATTCAGCCTCTCTGTTTCAGCCCCTCTCTTTCTCGCCCTCTGTTTCAGCCCCTCTACTTCTCGCCCTCTGTTTCAGCCCCTATGATTCAGCCCCTCTGTTTCTCGCCCTCTGTTTCAGCTCCTCTGTTTCAAGCCCTCTGTTTCAGCCCCTCTGTTTCTCGCCCTCGGTCTCAGCCCCTCTGATTCAGCCCCTCTGTTTCAGCCCCTCTGTTTCTCGCCTTCTGTTTCAGCGGCTCTGTTTCTCGCCCTCTCTTTCAGCCCCTCTATTTCTCGCCCTCTGTTTCAGCCTCTCTGTTTCAGCCCCTCTGTTTCTCGCCTTCTGTTTCAGGCCCTCTGTTTCTCGCCCTCTGTTTTAGCCCCTCTGATTCAGCCCCTCTGAATCAGCACCTCTGATTCAGCCCCTCTGTTTCAGCCCCTCTGTTTTTCGCCCTCTGTTTCAGCCCCTCTGTTTCTCGCCCTCTGTTTCAGCCCCTCTGTTTCAGCCCCTCTGTTTCTCGCCCTCTGTTTCAGCCCCTCCTTTTCTCGCCCGCTGTTTCAGCCTCTCTGATTCAGCACCTCTGTTTCTCGCCCTCTGTTTCAGCCGCTCTGTTTCTCGCCCTCTGTTTCAGCCCCTCTGTTTCTTGCCGTCTGTTTCAGCCCCTCTGTTTCTCGCCCTCGGTTTCAGCCCCTCTGTTTCAGCCCCTCTGTTTCAGCCCCTCTGTTTCTCGCCCTCTGTTTCAGCCCCTCTGTTTCTCGCCCTCTGTTTCAGCCCCTCTGTTTATCGCCCTCTGTTTCAGCCCCTCTGTTTCAGCCCCTCTGATTCAGCCCCTCTAATTCAGCCCCTCTGTTTCTCGCCCACTGTTTCAGCCCCTCAGTTTCGCGCTCTCTGTTTCAGCCCCTCTGTTTCTCGCCCTCTGTTTCAACCCCTCTGTTTCAGCCCCTCTGTTTCAGCCCCTCTGTTTCAGCCCCTCTGTTTCTCGCCCTCTGTTTCAGCCCCTCTGTTTCAGCTCCTCTGTTTCTCGCCCTCCGTTTCAGCCCCTCTGTTTCAGCCGCTCTGATTCAGCCCCTCTGCTTCTCGCCCTGTTTCAGCCCCTCTGTTTCAGCCCCTCTGTTTCAGCCCCTCTGATTCCGCCCCTCTGTTTCTCGCCCTCTGTTTCAGCCCCTCTGTTTTTCGCCCTCTGTTTCAGCCCCTCTGTTTCAGCCCCTCTGTTTCAGCCCCTCTGTTTCTCGCCCTCTGTTTGTCGCCCTCTGTTTCAGCCCCTCCATTTCTTCCCCTCTGTTTCAGCCCCTCTGTTTCTCGCCCTCTGTTTCAGCCCCACTGTTTCTCGCCCTCTGTTTCAGCCCCACTGTTTCAGCCCCTCTGATTCAACCCCTCTGATTCAGCCCCTCTGTTTCTCGCCCTCTGTTTCAGCCCCTCTGTTTCGCGCTCTCTGTTTCAGCCCGTCTGTTTCTCGCCCTCTGTTTGAGCCCCTCTGATTCCGCCCCTCTGTTTCTCGCCCTCTGTTTCAGCCCCTCTGTTTCTCGCCCTCTGTTTCAGCCCCTCTGTTTCTCGCCCTCTGTTTCAGCCCCTCTGATTCAGCCCCTCTGTTTCTCGCCCTCTGTTTCAGCCCCTCTGTTTCAGCCCCTCTGTTTCAGCCCCTCTGTTTCTGCCCCTCTGTTTCTCGCCCTCTGTTTCAGCCCCTCCATTTCTTCCCCTCTGTTTCAGCCCCTCTGTTTCTCGCCCTCTGTTTCAGGCCCACTGTTTCTCGCCCTCTGTTTCAGCCCCACTGTTTCAGCCCCTCTGATTCAACCCCTCTGATTCAGCCCCTCTGTTTCTCGCCCTCTGTTTCAGCCCCTCTGTTTCGCGCCCTCTGTTTCAGCCCGTCTGTTTCTCGCCCTCTGTTTCAGCCCCTCTGATTCCGCCCCTCTGTTTCTCGCCCTCTGTTTCAGCCCCTCTGTTTCTCGCCCTCTGTTTCAGCCCGTCTGTTTCTCGCCCTCTGTTTCAGCCCCTCTGTTTCAGCCCCTCTGTTTCAGCCCCTCTGTTTCTCGCCCTCTGTTTCAGCCCCTCTGATTCAGCCCCTCTGTTTCTCGCCCTCTGTTTCAGCCCCTCTGTTTCAGCCCCTCTGTTTCAGCCCCTCTGTTTCTCGCCCTCTGTTTCAGCCCCTCTGTTTCTCGCCGTCTGTTGCAGCCACTCTGTTTCTCGCCCACTGTTTCAGCCCCTCTGTTTCAGCCCCTCTGTTTCAGCCCCTCTGTTTCTCGCCCTCTGTTTCAGCCCCTCCGTTTCTCGCCCACTGTTTCAGCCCCTCTGTTTCAGCCCCTCTGTTTCCCGCCCTCTGTTTCTGCCCCTCTGTTTCTCGCCCTCTGTTTCGGCCCCTCTGTTTCAGCCCCGCTGATTCAGCCCCTCTGTTTGACCCCCTCTGAATCAGCCCCTCTGATTCAGCCCTCTGTTTCAGCCCCTCTGTTTAAGACCCTCTGTTTCAGCCCCTCGGTTTCTCGCCCTCTGTTTCAGCCCCTCTGTTCCTCGCCCTCGTTTCAGCCCCTCTGTTTCTCGCCCTCTGTTTCAGCCCCTCTGATTCAGCCCCTCTGTTTCAGCCCCTCTGATTCAGCCCCTCTGATTCAGCCCCTCTGATTCAGCCCCTCTGTTTCTCGCCCTCTATTTCAGTCCCTCTGTTTCAGCCCCTCTGTTTCAGCCCCTCTGTTTCTCATCCTTTGTTTCAGCCCCTCTGATTCAGCCCCCCTGATTCAGCCCCTCTGATTCAGCCCCTCTATTTCTCGCCCTCTGTTTCAGCCCCTCTGTTTCAGCCCCTCTGTTTTAGCCCCTCTGTGTCAGCCCCCCTGTTTCTCGCCCTCTGTTTCAGCCCCTCTGTATCAGACCCTCTGTTTCCCGCCCTCTGTTTCAGCCCCTCTGTTTCTCGCCCTCTGTTTCAGCCCCTCTGATTCAGCCCCTCTGTTTCAGCCCCTCTGATTCAGCCCCTCTGTTTCAGCCCCTCTGATTCAGCCCCTCTGTTTCGCGCCCTCTGTTTCAGCCGCTCTGTTTCGGCCCCTCTGTTTCAGCCCCTCTGTTTCCCGCCCCTCTGTTTCAGCCCCTCTGTTTCACGCCCCGTGTTTCAGCCCCTCTGTTTCTTGCCCTCTGTTTCAGCCCCTCTGTTTCTCGCCCTCTGTTTCAGCCCCTCTGTTTCAGCCCCTCTGTTTCAGTCCCTCTGTTTCTCGATCTCTGTTTCAGCCCCTCTGCTTCTCGCCCTATATTTCAGCCCCTCTGTTTCAGCCCCTCCGTTTCTCACCCTCTGTTTCAGCCCCTCTGTTTCTCGCCCTCTGTTTCAGCCCCTCTGTTTCTCGCCCTCTGTTTCAGCCCTTCTGTTTCAGCCCCTCGGTTTCTCGCCCTCTGTTTCAGCCCCTCTGTTTCTCGACCTCTGTTTCAGCCCCTCTGATACAGCCCCTCTGTTTCAGCCCCTCTGTTTCAGCCCCTCTGTTTCTCGCCCTCTGTTTCAGCCCCTCTGTTTCTCGCCCTCTGTTTCAGCCCCTCTGTTTCAGCCCCTCTGTTTCTCGCCCTCTGTTTCAGCCCCTCTGTTTCTCGCCCTCTGTTTCAGCCCCTCTGATACAGCCCCTCTGTTTCAGCCCCTCTGATTCAGCCCCTCTATTTCAGCCCCTCTGTTTCTCGCCCTCTGTTTCAGGCTCTCTGTTTCAGCCCGTCTGTTTCTCGCCCTCTGTTTCAGCCCATTTGTTTCAGCCCATCTGATACAGCCTCTCTGATTCGGCCCCTCTGTTTCAGCCCCTCTGTTTCAGCCCCTCTGTTTCAGCCCCTCTGTTTCTCGCCCTCTGTTTCAGCCCCTCTGTTTCTCGGCCTCTGTTTCAGCCCCTCTGTTTCAGCCCCTCTGTTTCAGCCCCTCTGTTTCAGCCCCTCTGTTTCTCGCCCTCTGTTTCAGCCCCTCTGTTTCTAGCCCTCTGTTTCAGCCCCTCTGTTTCAGCCCCTCTGATTCAGCCCCTCTGTTTCAGCCCCTCTGTTTCTCGCCCTCGGTTTCAGCCCCTCTGTTTCAGCCCCTCTGTTTCAGCCCCTCTGTTTCAGCCCCTCTGTTTCTCGCACTCTGTTTCAGCCCCTCTGTTTCTCGCCCTCTGTTTCAGCCCCTCTGTTTCAGCTCCTCTGTTTCTTGCCCTCTGTTTCAGCCCCTCTGTTTCTCGCCCTCTGTTTCAGCTCCTCTGTTTCAGCCCCTCTGTTTAAGCCCCTCTGTTTCTCGCCCTCTGTTTCAGCCCCTCTGTTTCTCACCCTCTGTTTCAGCCCCTCTGATTTAGCCCCTCTGTTTCAGCCCCTCTGTTTCTCGCCCTCTGTTTCAGCCCCTCTGTTTCTCGCCCTCTGTTTCAGCCCCTCTGTTTATCGCCCTCTGTTTCAGCCCCTCTGTTTCAGCCACTCTGATTCAGCCCCTCTAATTCAGCCCCTCTGTTTCTCGCCCACTGTTTCAGCCCCTCAGTTTCGCGCCCTCTGTTTCAGCCCCTCTACTTCTCGCCCTCTGTTTCAGCCCCTATGATTCAGCCCCTCTGTTTCTCGCCCTCTGTTTCAGCTCCTCTGTTTCTCGCCCTCTGTTTCAGCCCCTCTGTTTCTCGCCCTCGGTCTCAGCCCCTCTGATTCAGCCCCTCTGTTTCAGCCCCTCTGTTTCTCGCCTTCTGTTTCAGCGGCTCTGTTTCTCGCCCTCTCTTTCAGCCCCTCTATTTCTCGCCCTCTGTTTCAGCCTCTCTGTTTCAGCCCCTCTGTTTCTCGCCTTCTGTTTCAGGCCCTCTGTTTCTCGCCCTCTGTTTTAGCCCCTCTGATTCAGCCCCTCTGAATCAGCACCTCTGATTCAGCCCCTCTGTTTCAGCCCCTCTGTTTTTCGCCCTCTGTTTCAGCCCCTCTGTTTCTCGCCCTCTGTTTCAGCCCCTCTGTTTCAGCCCCTCTGTTTCTCGCCCTCTGTTTCAGCCCCTCCTTTTCTCGCCCGCTGTTTCAGCCTCTCTGATTCAGCACCTCTGTTTCTCGCCCTCTGTTTCAGCCGCTCTGTTTCTCGCCCTCTGTTTCAGCCCCTCTGTTTCTTGCCGTCTGTTTCAGCCCCTCTGTTTCTCGCCCTCGGTTTCAGCCCCTCTGTTTCAGCCCCTCTGTTTCAGCCCCTCTGTTTCTCGCCCTCTGTTTCAGCCCCTCTGTTTCTCGCCCTCTGTTTCAGCCCCTCTGTTTATCGCCCTCTGTTTCAGCCCCTCTGTTTCAGCCCCTCTGATTCAGCCCCTCTAATTCAGCCCCTCTGTTTCTCGCCCACTGTTTCAGCCCCTCAGTTTCGCGCTCTCTGTTTCAGCCCCTCTGTTTCTCGCCCTCTGTTTCAACCCCTCTGTTTCAGCCCCTCTGTTTCAGCCCCTCTGTTTCAGCCCCTCTGTTTCTCGCCCTCTGTTTCAGCCCCTCTGTTTCAGCTCCTCTGTTTCTCGCCCTCCGTTTCAGCCCCTCTGTTTCAGCCGCTCTGATTCAGCCCCTCTGCTTCTCGCCCTGTTTCAGCCCCTCTGTTTCAGCCCCTCTGTTTCAGCCCCTCTGATTCCGCCCCTCTGTTTCTCGCCCTCTGTTTCAGCCCCTCTGTTTTTCGCCCTCTGTTTCAGCCCCTCTGTTTCAGCCCCTCTGTTTCAGCCCCTCTGTTTCTCGCCCTCTGTTTGTCGCCCTCTGTTTCAGCCCCTCCATTTCTTCCCCTCTGTTTCAGCCCCTCTGTTTCTCGCACTCTGTTTCAGCCCCACTGTTTCTCGCCCTCTGTTTCAGCCCCACTGTTTCAGCCCCTCTGATTCAACCCCTCTGATTCAGCCCCTCTGTTTCTCGCCCTCTGTTTCAGCCCCTCTGTTTCGCGCTCTCTGTTTCAGCCCGTCTGTTTCTCGCCCTCTGTTTGAGCCCCTCTGATTCCGCCCCTCTGTTTCTCGCCCTCTGTTTCAGCCCCTCTGTTTCTCGCCCTCTGTTTCAGCCCCTCTGTTTCTCGCCCTCTGTTTCAGCCCCTCTGATTCAGCCCCTCTGTTTCTCGCCCTCTGTTTCAGCCCCTCTGTTTCAGCCCCTCTGTTTCAGCCCCTCTGTTTCTGCCCCTCTGTTTCTCGCCCTCTGTTTCAGCCCCTCCATTTCTTCCCCTCTGTTTCAGCCCCTCTGTTTCTCGCCCTCTGTTTCAGGCCCACTGTTTCTCGCCCTCTGTTTCAGCCCCACTGTTTCAGCCCCTCTGATTCAACCCCTCTGATTCAGCCCCTCTGTTTCTCGCCCTCTGTTTCAGCCCCTCTGTTTCGCGCCCTCTGTTTCAGCCCGTCTGTTTCTCGCCCTCTGTTTGAGCCCCTCTGATTCCGCCCCTCTGTTTCTCGCCCTCTGTTTCAGCCCCTCTGTTTCTCGCCCTCTGTTTCAGCCCGTCTGTTTCTCGCCCTCTGTTTCAGCCCCTCTGTTTCAGCCCCTCTGTTTCAGCCCCTCTGTTTCTCGCCCTCTGTTTCAGCCCCTCTGATTCAGCCCCTCTGTTTCTCGCCCTCTGTTTCAGCCCCTCTGTTTCAGCCCCTCTGTTTCAGCCCCTCTGTTTCAGCCCCTCTGTTTCTCGCCCTCTGTTTCAGCCCCTCTGTTTCTCGCCGTCTGTTGCAGCCACTCTGTTTCTCGCCCACTGTTTCAGCCCCTCTGTTTCAGCCCCTCTGTTTCAGCCCCTCTGTTTCTCGCCCTCTGTTTCAGCCCCTCCGTTTCTCGCCCACTGTTTCAGCCCCTCTGTTTCAGCCCCTCTGTTTCCCGCCCTCTGTTTCTGCCCCTCTGCTTCTCGCCCTCTGTTTCGGCCCCTCTGTTTCAGCCCCGCTGATTCAGCCCCTCTGTTTGACCCCCTCTGAATCAGCCCCTCTGATTCAGCCCTCTGTTTCAGCCCCTCTGTTTAAGACCCTCTGTTTCAGCCCCTCGGTTTCTCGCCCTCTGTTTCAGCCCCTCTGTTCCTCGCCCTCGTTTCAGCCCCTCTGTTTCTCGCCCTCTGTTTCAGCCCCTCTGATTCAGCCCCTCTGTTTCAGCCCCTCTGATTCAGCCCCTCTGATTCAGCCCCTCTGATTCAGCCCCTCTGTTTCTCGCCCTCTATTTCAGTCCCTCTGTTTCAGCCCCTCTGTTTCAGCCCCTCTGTTTCTCATCCTTTGTTTCAGCCCCTCTGATTCAGCCCCCCTGATTCAGCCCCTCTGATTCAGCCCCTCTATTTCTCGCCCTCTGTTTCAGCCCCTCTGTTTCAGCCCCTCTGTTTTAGCCCCTCTGTGTCAGCCCCCCTGTTTCTCGCCCTCTGTTTCAGCCCCTCTGTATCAGACCCTCTGTTTCCCGCCCTCTGTTTCAGCCCCTCTGTTTCTCGCCCTCTGTTTCAGCCCCTCTGATTCAGCCCCTCTGTTTCAGCCCCTCTGATTCAGCCCCTCTGTTTCAGCCCCTCTGATTCAGCCCCTCTGTTTCGCGCCCTCTGTTTCAGCCGCTCTGTTTCGGCCCCTCTGTTTCAGCCCCTCTGTTTCCCGCCCCTCTGTTTCAGCCCCTCTGTTTCACGCCCCGTGTTTCAGCCCCTCTGTTTCTTGCCCTCTGTTTCAGCCCCTCTGTTTCTCGCCCTCTGTTTCAGCCCCTCTGTTTCAGCCCCTCTGTTTCAGTCCCTCTGTTTCTCGATCTCTGTTTCAGCCCCTCTGCTTCTCGCCCTATATTTCAGCCCCTCTGTTTCAGCCCCTCGGTTTCTCACCCTCTGTTTCAGCCCCTCTGTTTCTCGCCCTCTGTTTCAGCCCCTCTGTTTCTCGCCCTCTGTTTCAGCCCTTCTGTTTCAGCCCCTCTGTTTCTCGCCCTCTGTTTCAGCCCCTCTGTTTCTCGACCTCTGTTTCAGCCCCTCTGATACAGCCCCTCTGTTTCAGCCCCTCTGTTTCAGCCCCTCTGTTTCTCGCCCTCTGTTTCAGCCCCTCTGTTTCTCGCCCTCTGTTTCAGCCCCTCTGTTTCAGCCCCTCTGTTTCTCGCCCTCTGTTTCAGCCCCTCTGTTTCTCGCCCTCTGTTTCAGCCCCTCTGATACAGCCCCTCTGTTTCAGCCCCTCTGATTCAGCCCCTCTATTTCAGCCCCTCTGTTTCTCGCCCTCTGTTTCAGGCTCTCTGTTTCAGCCCGTCTGTTTCTCGCCCTCTGTTTCAGCCCATTTGTTTCAGCCCATCTGATACAGCCTCTCTGATTCGGCCCCTCTGTTTCAGCCCCTCTGTTTCAGCCCCTCTGTTTCAGCCCCTCTGTTTCTCGCCCTCTGTTTCAGCCCCTCTGTTTCTCGGCCTCTGTTTCAGCCCCTCTGTTTCAGCCCCTCTGTTTCAGCCCCTCTGTTTCAGCCCCTCTGTTTCTCGCCCTCTGTTTCAGCCCCTCTGTTTCTAGCCCTCTGTTTCAGCCCCTCTGTTTCAGCCCCTCTGATTCAGCCCCTCTGTTTCAGCCCCTCTGTTTCTCGCCCTCGGTTTCAGCCCCTCTGTTTCAGCCCCTCTGTTTCAGCCCCTCTGTTTCAGCCCCTCTGTTTCTCGCACTCTGTTTCAGCCCCTCTGTTTCTCGCCCTCTGTTTCAGCCCCTCTGTTTCAGCACCTCTGTTTCTTGCCCTCTGTTTCAGCCCCTCTGTTTCTCGCCCTCTGTTTCAGCTCCTCTGTTTCAGCCCCTCTGTTTAAGCCCCTCTGTTTCTCGCCCTCTGTTTCAGCCCCTCTGTTTCTCACCCTCTGTTTCAGCCCCTCTGATTTGGCCCCTCTGTTTCAGCCCCTCTGTTTCTCGCCCTCTGTTTCAGCCCCACTGTTTCGCGCTCTCTGTTTCAGCCCCTCTGTTTCAGTCCCTCTGTTTCTCGCCCTCTGTTTTTGCCCCTCTGTTTCTCACCCTTTGTTTCAGCCCCTCTATTTCTCGCTCTGTGTTTCAGCCTCTCTGATTCAGCCCCTCTGTTTCAGCCCCTCGGAATCAGCCCCTCTGTTTCAGCCCCTCTGAATCAGCCCCTCTGATTTAGCCCCTCTGTTTCAGCCCCTCTGTTTCAGCCCCTCTCTTTCTCGCCCTCTGTTTCAGCCCCTCTAATTCTCGCCCTCTGTTTCAAAACCTATGATTCAGCCCCTCTGTTTCTCGCCCTCTGTTTCAGCCCCTCTGTTTCTCGCCCTCGGTCTCAGCCCCTCTGATTCAGCCCCTCTGTTTCAGCCCCTCTTTTTCTCGCCGTCTGTTTCAGCCCCTCTGTTTCTCGCCCTCTGTTTCAGCCCCTCTGTATCAGCCCCTCTGTTTCCCGCCCACTGTTTCAGCCCCTCTGTTTCTCGCCCTCTGTTTCAGCCCCTCTGTTTCTCGGCCTCTGTTCCAGCCCCTCTGTTTCAGCCCCTCTGTTTCAGCCCCTCTGTTTCTCGCCCTCTGTTTCAGCCCCTCTGTTTCTAGCCCTCTGTTTCAGCCCCTCTTTTTCAGCCCCTCTGATTCAGCCCCTCTGTTTCAGCCGCTCTGTTTCTCGCCCTCGGTTTCAGCCCCTCTGATTCAGCCCCTCTGTTTCAGCCCCTCTGTTTCAGCCGCTCTCTTTCTCGCCCTCTGTTTCAGCCCCTCTACTTCTCGCCCTCTGTTTCAGCCCCTCTGTTTCTCGCCCTCTGTTTCAGCTCCTCTGTTTCTCGCCCTCTGTTTCAGCCCCTCTGTTTCTCGCCCTCGGTCTCAGCCCCTCTGATTCAGCCCCTCTGTTTCAGCCCCTCTGTTTCTCGCCTTCTGTTTCAGCCCCTCTGTTTCTCGCCCTCTGTTTCAGCCCCTCTATTTCTCGCCCTCTGTTTCAGCCCCTCTGTTTCAGCCCCTCTGTTTCTCGCCTTCTGTTTCAGGCCCTCTGTTTCTCGCCCTCTGTTTCAGCCCCTCTATTTCTCGCCCTCGGTTTTAGCCCCTCTGATTCAGCCCCTCTGTTTCAGCCCCTCTGAATCAGCACCTCTGATTCAGCCACTCTGTTTCAGCCCCTCTGTTTTTCGCCCTCTGTTTCAGCCCCTCTGTTTCAGCCCCTCTGTTACTCGCCCTCTGTTTCAGCCCCTCTGTTTCTCGCCCTCTGTTTCAGCCCCTCTGTTTCTCGCCCTCTGTTTCAGCCTCTCTGATTCAGCACCTCTGTTTCTCGCCCTCTGTTTCAGCCCCTCTGTTTCTTGCCGTCTGTTTCAGCCCCTCTGTTTCTCGCCCTCGGTTTCAGCCCCTCTGTTTCAGCCCCACTGTTTCAGCCCCTCTGTTTCTCGCCCTCTGTTTCAGCCCCTCTGTTTCTCGCCCTCTGTTTCAGCCCCTCTGTTTCTCGCCCTCTGTTTCAACCCCTCTGTTTCAGCCCCTCTGATTCAGCCCCTCTGTTTCTCGCCCACTGGTTCAGACCCTCTGTTTCGCGCTCTCTGTTTCAGCCACTCTGTTTCTCACCCTCTGTTTCAGCCCCTCTGTTTCAGCCCCTCTGTTTCAGCCCCTCTGTTTCTCGACCTCTGTTTCAGCCCCTCTGTTTCAGCCCCTCTGTTTCTCGCCCTCTGTTTCAGCCCCTCTGTTTCAGCCCCTCTGATTCAGCCCCTCTGCTTCTCGCCCTGTTTCAGCCCCTCTGTTTCAGCCCCTCTGTTTCAGCCCCTCTGATTCCGCCCTTCTGTTTCTCGCCCTCTGTTTCAGCCCCTCTGTTTCTCGCCCTCTGTTTCAGCCCCTCTGTTTCAGCCCCTCTGTTTCAGCCCCTCTGTTTCAGCCCCTCTGTTTCAGCCCCGCTGTTTCTCGCCCTCTGTTTCTCGCCCTCTGTTTCAGCCCCTCCATTTCTTCCCCTCTGTTTCAGCCCCACTGTTTCTCGCCCTCTGTTTCAGCCCCTCTGTTTCTCGCCCTCTGTTTCAGCCCCACTGTTTCAGCCCCTCTGATTCAACCCCTCTGATTCAGCGCCTCTGTTTCTCGCCCTGTGTTTCAGCCCCTCTGTTTCGCGCTCTCTGTTTCAGCCCCTCTGTTTCTCGCCCTCTGTTTGAGCCCCTCTGGTTCAGCTCCTCTGTTTCAGCCCCTCTGTTTCTCGCCCTCTGTTTCAATCCCTCTGATTCAGCACCTCTGTTTCTCGCCCTCTGTTTCAGCCCCTCTGTTTCTCGCCCTCTGTTTCAGCCCCTCTGATTCCTCGCCTCTGTTTCTCGCCCTCTGTTTCAGCCCCTCTGTTTCTCGCCCTCTGTTTCAGCCCGTCTGTTTCTCGCCCTCTGTTTCAGCCCCTCTGTTTCAGCCCCTCTGTTTCAGCCCCTCTGTTTCCCGCCCTCTGTTTCAGCCCCTCTGATTCAGCCCCTCTGTTTCTCGCCCTCTGTTTCAGCCCCTCTGTTTCCTGCCCCTCTGTTTCAGCCCCTCTGTTTCTCGCCCTCTGTTTCAGCCCCTCTGTTTCTCGCCGTCTGTTGCAGCCACTCTGTTTCTCGCCCACTGTTTCAGCCCCTCTGTTTCAGCCCCTCTGTTTCAGCCCCTCTGTTTCTCGCCCTCTGTTTCAGCCCCTCCGTTTCTCGCCCTCTGTTTCAGCCCCTCTGTTTCAGCCCCTCTGTTTCCCGCCCTCTGTTTCTGCCCCTCTGTTTCTCGCCCTCTGTTTCGGCCCCTCTGTTTCTCGCCCTCTGTTTCAGACCCGCTGATTCAGCCCCTCTGTTTCACCCCCTCTGAATCAGCCCCTCTGATTCAGCCCTCTGTTTCAGCCCCTCTGTTTCAGACCCTCTGTTTCAGCCCCTCGGTTTCTCGCCCTCTGTTTCAGCCCCTCTGTTTCTCGCCCTCTGTTTCAGCCCCTCTGTTTCTCGCCCTCTGTTTCAGCCCCTCTGATTCAGCCCCTCTGTTTCAGCCCATCTGATTCAGCCCCTCTGTTTCAGCCCCTCTGTTTCAGCCCCTCTGTTGCTCATCCTTTGTTTCAGCCCCTCTGATTCAGCCCCCCTGATTCAGCCCCTCTGATTCAGCCCCTCTGTTTCTCGCCCTCTGTTTCAGCCCCTCTGTTTCAGCCCCTCTGTTTTAGCCCCTCTGTGTCAGCCCCCCTGTTTCTCGCCCTCTGTTTCAGCCCCTCTGTATCAGCCCCTCTGTTTCCCGCCCTCTGTTTCAGCCCCTCTGATTCAGCCCCTCTGTTTCAGCCCCTCTGATTCAGCCCCTCTGTTTCAGCCCCTCTGATTCAGCCCCTCTGTTTCTCGCCCTCTGTTTCAGCCCCTCGGTTTCTTGCCCTCTGTTTCAGCCCCTCTGTTTCTCGCCCTCGGTTTCAGCCCCTCTGTTTCAGCCCCTCTGTTTCAGCCCCTCTGTTTCTCGCCCTCTGTTTCAGCCCCTCTGTTTCTCGCCCTCTGTTTCAGCCCCTCTGTTTCAGCCCCTCTGATTCAGCCCCTCTGATTCAGCCCCTCTGTTTCTCGCCCACTGTTTCAGCCCCTCTGTTTCGCGCTCTCTGTTTCAGCCCCTCTGTTTCACGCCCTCTGTTTCAGCCCCTCTGTTTCAGCCCCTCTGTTTCAGTCCCTCTGCTTCTCGCCCTCTGTTTCAGCCCCTCTGTTTCTTGCCGTCTGTTTCAGCCCCTTTGTTTCTCGCCCTCGGTTTCAGCCCCTCTGTTTCAGCCCCTCTGTTTCAGCCCCTCTGTTTCTCGCCCTCTGTTTCAGCCCCTCTGTTTCTCGCCCTCTGTTTCAGCCACTCTGTTTCAGCCCCTCTGATTCAGCCCCTCTGATTCAGCCCCTCTGTTTCTCGCCCACTGTTTCAGCCCCTCTGTTTCGCGCTCTCTGTTTCAGCCCCTCTGTTTCTCGCCCTCTGTTTCAGCCCCTCTGTTTCAGCCCCTCTGTTTCAGCCCCTCTGTTTCAGCCCCTCTGTTTCTCGCCCTCTGTTTCAGCCCCTCTGTTTCAGCCCCTCTGTTTCTCGCCCTCTGTTTCAGCCCCTCTGTTTCAGCCCCTCTGATTCAGCACCTCTGTTTCAGCCCCTCTGATTCAGCCCCTCTGTTTCAGCCCCTCTGTTTCAGTCCCTCTGTTTCTCGCCCTCAGTTTCTCACCCTCTGTTTCAGCCCCTGTGTTTCTCGCCCTCTGTTTCAGCCCCTCTGTTTTTCGCCCTCTGTTTCAGCCCCTCCGTTTCTCGCCCTCTGTTTCAGGCTCTCTGTTTCAGCCCATCTGTTTCAGCCCCTCTGTTTCAGCACCTCTGTTTCTCGCCATCTGTTTCTCGCCCGCTGTTTCAGCCCCTTTGTTTCTCGCCCTCTGTTTCAGCCCCTCTGTTTCAGCCCCTCTGATTCAGCCCCTCTGATACAGCCCCTCTGTTTCTCGCCCTCTGTTTCAGCCCCTCTGTTTCAGCCCCTCTGTTTCAGCCCCTCTGTTTCAGCCCCTCTGTTTCTCGCCCTCTGTTTCAGCCCCTCTGTTTCTCGCCCTCTGTTTCAGCCCCTCTGTTTCACGCCTTCTGTTTCAGCCCCTCTGTTTCAGCCCCTCTGTTTCAGCCCCTCTGTTTCAGCCCCTCTGTTTCTCGCCCTCTTTTTCTGCCCCTCTGTTTTTCGCCCTCTGTTTCAGCCCCTCTGTTTCTCGCCCTCTGTTTCAGGCTCTCTGTTTCAGCCCGTCTGTTTCAGCCCCTCTGTTTCAGCCCCTCTGTTTCTCGCCCTCTGTTTCTCGCCCGCAGTTTCAGCCCCTCTGTTTCTCGCCCTCTGAATCAGCCCCTCTGTTTCAGCCCCTCTGATACATCCCCTCTGATTCGGCCCCTCTGTTTCAGCCCCTCTGTTTCAGCCCCTCTGTTTCAGCCCCTCTGTTTCTCGCCCTCTGTTTCATCACCTCTGTTTCTCGGCCTCTGTTTCAGCCCCTCTGTTTCAGCCCCTCTGTTTCAGCCCCTCTGTTTCAGCCCCTCTGTTTCTCGCACTCTGTTTCAGCCCCTCTGTTTCTAGCCCTCTGTTTCAGCCCCTCTGTTTCAGCCCCTCTGATTCAGCCCCTCTGTTTCAGCCTCTCTGTTTCTCGCCCTCGGTTTCAGCCCCTCTGATTCAGCCTCTCTGTTTCAGCCCCTCTCTTTCTCGCCCTCTGTTTCAGCCCCTCTACTTCTCGCCCTCTGTTTCAGCCCCTATGATTCAGCCCCTCTGTTTCTCGCCCTCTGTTTCAGCTCCTCTGTTTCTCGCCCTCTGTTTCAGCCCCTCTGTTTCTCGCCCTCGGTCTCAGCCCCTCTGATTCAGCCCCTCTGTTTCAGCCCCTCTGTTTCTCGCCTTCTGTTTCAGCGCCTCTGTTTCTCGCCCTCTGTTTCAGCCCCTCTATTTCTCGCCCTCTGTTTCAGCCTCTCTGTTTCAGACCCTCTGTTTCTCGCCTTCTGTTTCAGGCCCTCTGTTTCTGGCCCTCTGTTTTAGCCCCTCTGATTCAGCCCCTCTGTTTCAGCCCCTCTGAATCAGCACCTCTGATTCAGCCCCTCTGTTTCAGCCCCTCTGTTTTTCGCCCTATGTTTCAGCCCCTCTGTTTCTCGCCCTCTGTTTCAGCCCCTCTGTTTCAGCCCCTCTGTTTCTCGCCCTCTGTTTCAGCCCCTCCTTTTCTCGCCCGCTGTTTCAGCCTCTCTGATTCAGCACCTCTGTTTCTCGCCCTCTGTTTCAGCCGCTCTGTTTCTCGCCCTCTGTTTCAGCCCCTCTGTTTCTTGCCGTCTGTTTCAGCCCCTCTGTTTCTCGCACTCGGTTTCAGCCCCTCTGTTTCAGCCCCTCTGTTTCAGCCCCTCTGTTTCTCGCCCTCTGTTTCAGCCCCTCTGTTTCTCGCCCTCTGTTTCAGCCCCTCTGTTTATCGCCCTCTGTTTCAGCCCCTCTGCTTCAGCCCCTCTGATTCAGCCCCTCTAATTCAGCCCCTCTGTTTCTCGCCCACTGTTTCAGCCCCTCTGTTTCGCGCTCTCTGTTTCAGCCCCTCTGTTTCTCGCCCTCTGTTTCAACCCCTCTGTTTCAGCCCCTCTGTTTCAGCCCCTCTGTTTCAGCCCCTCTGTTTCTCGCCCTCTGTTTCAGCCCCTCTGTTTCAGCTCCTCTGTTTCTCGCCCTCCGTTTCAGCCCCTCTGTTTCAGCCGCTCTGATTCAGCCCCTCTGCTTCTCGCCCTGTTTCAGCCCCTCTGTTTCAGCCCCTCTGTTTCAGCCCCTCTGATTCCGCCCCTCTGTTTCTCGCCCTCTGTTTCAGCCCCTCTGTTTCTCGCCCTCTGTTTCAGCCCCTCTGTTTCAGCCCCTCTGTTTCTCGCCCTCTGTTTGTCGCCCTCTGTTTCAGCCCCTCCATTTCTTCCCCTCTGTTTCAGCCCCTCTGTTTCTCGCCCTCTGTTTCAGCCCCACTGTTTCTCGCCCTCTGTTTCAGCGCCACTGTTTCAGCCCCTCTGATTCAACCCCTCTGATTCAGCCCCTCTGTTTCTCGCCCTCTGTTTCAGCCCCTCTGTTTCGCGCTCTCTGTTTCAGCCCGTCTGTTTCTCGCCCTCTGTTTGAGCCCCTCTGATTCCGCCCCTCTGTTTCTCGCCCTCTGTTTCAGCCCCTCTGTTTCTCGCCCTCTGTTTCAGCCCCTCTGTTTCTCGCCCTCTGTTTCAGCCCCTCTGATTCAGCCCCTCTGTTTCTCGCCCTCTGTTTCAGCCCCTCTGTTTCAGCCCCTCTGTTTCAGCCCCTCTGTTTCAGCCCCTCTGTTTCTCGCCCTCTGTTTCAGCCCCTCCATTTCTTCCCCTCTGTTTCAGCCCCTCTGTTTCTCGCCGTCTGTTTCAGCCCCACTGTTTCTCGCCCTCTGTTTCAGCCCCACTGTTTCAGCCCCTCTGATTCAACCCCTCTGATTCAGCCCCTCTGTTTCTCGCCCTCTGTTTCAGCCCCTCTGTTTCGCGCTCTCTGTTTCAGCCCGTCTGTTTCTCGCCCTCTGTTTGAGCCCCTCTGATTCCGCCCCTCTGTTTCTCGCCCTCTGTTTCAGCCCCTCTGTTTCTCGCCCTCTGTTTCAGCCCGTCTGTTTCTCGCCCTCTGTTTCAGCCCCTCTGTTTCAGCCCCTCTGTTTCAGCCCCTCTGTTTCTCGCCCTCTGTTTCAGCCCCTCTGATTCAGCCCCTCTGTTTCTCGCCCTCTGTTTCAGCCCCTCTGTTTCAGCCCCTCTGTTTCAGCCCCTCTGTTTCAGCCCCTCTGTTTCTCGCCCTCTGTTTCAGCCCCTCTGTTTCTCGCCGTCTGTTGCAGCCACTCTGTTTCTCGCCCACTGTTTCAGCCCCTCTGTTTCAGCCCCTCTGTTTCAGCCCCTCTGTTTCTCGCCCTCTGTTTCAGCCCCTCCGTTTCTCGCCCTCTGTTTCAGCCCCTCTGTTTCAGCCCCTCTGTTTCCCGCCCTCTGTTTCTGCCCCTCTGTTTCTCGCCCTCTGTTTCGGCCCCTCTGTTTCAGCCCCGCTGATTCAGCCCCTCTGTTTGACCCCCTCTGAATCAGCCCCTCTGATTCAGCCCTCTGTTTCAGCCCCTCTGTTTAAGACCCTCTGTTTCAGCCCCTCGGTTTCTCGCCCTCTGTTTCAGCCCCTCTGTTCCTCGCCCTCGTTTCAGCCCCTCTGTTTCTCGCCCTCTGTTTCAGCCCCTCTGATTCAGCCCCTCTGTTTCAGCCCCTCTGATTCAGCCCCTCTGATTCAGCCCCTCTGATTCAGCCCCTCTGTTTCTCGCCCTCTATTTCAGTCCCTCTGTTTCAGCCCCTCTGTTCCTCATCCTTTGTTTCAGCCCCTCTGATTCAGACCCCTGATTCAGCCCCTCTGATTCAGCCCCTCTATTTCTCGCCCTCTGTTTCAGCCCCTCTGTTTCAGCCCCTCTGTTTTAGCCCCTCTGTGTCAGCCCCCCTGTTTCTCGCCCTCTGTTTCAGCCCATCTGTATCAGACCCTCTGTTTCCCGCCATCTGTTTCAGCCCCTCTGTTTCTCGCCCTCTGTTTCAGCCCCTCTGATTCAGCCCCTCTGTTTCAGCCCCTCTGATTCAGCCCCTCTGTTTCAGCCCCTCTGATTCAGCCCCTCTGTTTCGCGCCCTCTGTTTCAGCCTCTCTGTTTCGGCCCCTCTGTTTCAGCCCCTCTGTTTCTCACCCTCTGTTTCAGCCCCTCTGTTTCAGCCCCTCTGATTCAGCCCCTCTGTTTCCCGCCCCTCTGTTTCAGCCCCTCTGTTTCACGCCCCGTGTTTCAGCCCCTCTGTTTCTTGCCCTCTGTTTCAGCCCCTCTGTTTCTCGCCCTCTGTTTCAGCCCCTCTGTTTCAGCCCCTCTGTTTCAGTCCCTCTGTTTCTCGCCCTCTGTTTCAGCCCCTCTGCTTCTCGCCCTATATTTCAGCCCCTCTGTTTCAGCCCCTCGGTTTCTCACCCTCTGTTTCAGCCCCTCTGTTTCTCGCCCTCTGTTTCAGCCCCTCTGTTTCTCGCCCTCTGTTTCAGCCCTTCTGTTTCAGCCCCTCTGTTTCTCGCCCTCTGTTTCAGCCCCTCTGTTTCTCGACCTCTGTTTCAGCCCCTCTGATACAGCCCCTCTGTTTCAGCCCCTCTGTTTCAGCCCCTCTGTTTCTCGCCCTCTGTTTCAGACCCTCTGTTTCTCGCCCTCTGTTTCAGCCACTCTGTTTCAGCCCCTCTGTTTCTCGCCCTCTGTTTCAGCCCCTCTGTTTCTCGCCCTCTGTTTCAGCCCCTCTGATACAGCCCCTCTGTTTCAGCCCCTCTGATTCAGCCCCTGTATTTCAGCCCCTCTGTTTCCCGCCCTCTGTTTCAGCCCCTCTGTTTCTCGCCCTCTGTTTCAGCCCCTCTGTTTCACGCCTTCTGTTTCAGCCCCTCTGTTTCAGCCCCTCTGTTTCAGCCCCTCTGTTTCAGCCCCTCTGTTTCTCGCCCTCTGTTTCAGCCCCTCCATTTCTTCCCCTCTGTTTCAGCCCCTCTGTTTCTCGCCGTCTGTTTCAGCCCCACTGTTTCTCGCCCTCTGTTTCAGCGCCACTGTTTCAGCCCCTCTGATTCAACCCCTCTGATTCAGCCCCTCTGTTTCTCGCCCTCTGTTTCAGCCCCTCTGTTTCGCGCTCTCTGTTTCAGCCCGTCTGTTTCTCGCCCTCTGTTTGAGCCCCTCTGATTCCGCCCCTCTGTTTCTCGCCCTCTGTTTCAGCCCCTCTGTTTCTCGCCCTCTGTTTCAGCCCGTCTGTTTCTCGCCCTCTGTTTCAGCCCCTCTGTTTCAGCCCCTCTGTTTCAGCCCCTCTGTTTCTCGCCCTCTGTTTCAGCCCCTCTGATTCAGCCCCTCTGTTTCTCGCCCTCTGTTTCAGCCCCTCTGTTTCAGCCCCTCTGTTTCAGCCCCTCTGTTTCAGCCCCTCTGTTTCTCGCCCTCTGTTTCAGCCCCTCTGTTTCTCGCCGTCTGTTGCAGCCACTCTGTTTCTCGCCCACTGTTTCAGCCCCTCTGTTTCAGCCCCTCTGTTTCAGCCCCTCTGTTTCTCGCCCTCTGTTTCAGCCCCTCCGTTTCTCGCCCTCTGTTTCAGCCCCTCTGTTTCAGCCCCTCTGTTTCCCGCCCTCTGTTTCTGCCCCTCTGTTTCTCACCCTCTGTTTCGGCCCCTCTGTTTCAGCCCCGCTGATTCAGCCCCTCTGTTTGACCCCCTCTGAATCAGCCCCTCTGATTCAGCCCTCTGTTTCAGCCCCTCTGTTTAAGAACCTCTGTTTCAGCCCCTCGGTTTCTCGCCCTCTGTTTCAGCCCCTCTGTTCCTCGCCCTCGTTTCAGCCCCTCTGTTTCTCGCCCTCTGTTTCAGCCCCTCTGATTCAGCCCCTCTGTTTCAGCCCCTCTGATTCAGCCCCTCTGATTCAGCCCCTCTGATTCAGCCCCTCTGTTTCTCGCCCTCTATTTCAGTCCCTCTGTTTCAGCCCCTCTGTTTCAGCCCCTCTGTTCCTCATCCTTTGTTTCAGCCCCTCTGATTCAGCCCCCCTGATTCAGCCCCTCTGATTCAGCCCCTCTATTTCTCGCCCTCTGTTTCAGCCCCTCTGTTTCAGCCCCTCTGTTTTAGCCCCTCTGTGTCAGCCCCCCTGTTTCTCGCCCTCTGTTTCAGCCCCTCTGTATCAGACCCTCTGTTTCCCGCCCTCTGTTTCAGCCCCTCTGTTTCTCGCCCTCTGTTTCAGCCCCTCTGATTCAGCCCCTCTGTTTCAGCCCCTCTGATTCAGCCCCTCTGTTTCAGCCCCTCTGATTCAGCCCCTCTGTTTCGCGCCCACTGTTTCAGCCCCTCTGTTTCGGCCCCTCTGTTTCAGCCCCTCTGTTTCTCACCCTCTGTTTCAGCCCCTCTGTTTCAGCCCCTCTGATTCAGCCCCTCTGTTTCCCGCCCCTCTGTTTCAGCCCCTCTGTTTCACGCCCCGTGTTTCAGCCCCTCTGTTTCTTGCCCTCTGTTTCAGCCCCTCTGTTTCTCGCCCTCTGTTTCAGCCCCTCTGTTTCAGCCCCTCTGTTTCAGTCCCTCAGTTTCTCGCCCTCTGTTTCAGCCCCTCTGCTTCTCGCCCTATATTTCAGCCCCTCTGTTTCAGCCCCTCGGTTTCTCACCCTCTGTTTCAGCCCCTCTGTTTCTCGCCCTCTGTTTCACCCCCTCTGTTTCTCGCCCTCTGTTTCAGCCCTTCTGTTTCAGCCCCTCTGTTTCTCGCCCTCTGTTTCAGCCCCTCTGTTTCTCGACCTCTGTTTCAGCCCCTCTGTTTCAGCCCCTCTGTTTCTCGCCCTCT
The DNA here is from genome assembly GCF_047496795.1 of Chiloscyllium punctatum. Taxonomy (NCBI): domain Eukaryota; kingdom Metazoa; phylum Chordata; class Chondrichthyes; order Orectolobiformes; family Hemiscylliidae; genus Chiloscyllium; species Chiloscyllium punctatum. The sequence goes on from NW_027309822.1 coordinate 220,448, forward strand.
GTTTCAGCCCCTCTGTTTCTCGCCCTCTGTTTCAGCCACTCTGTTTCAGCCCCTCTGTTTCTCGCCCTCTGTTTCAGCCCCTCTGTTTCTCGCCCTCTGTTTCAGCCCCTCTGATACAGCCCCTCTGTTTCAGCCCCTCTGATTCAGCCCCTCTATTTCAGCCCCTCTGTTTCTCGCCCTCTGTTTCAGCCCCTCTGTTTCTCGCCCTCTGTTTCAGCCCCTCTGTTTCACGCCTTCTGTTTCAGCCCCTCTGTTTCAGCCCCTCTGTTTCAGCCCCTCTGTTTCAGCCCCTCTGTTTCTCGCCCTCTTTTTCGGCCCCTCTGTTTTTCGCCCTCTGTTTCAGCCCCTCTGTTTCTCGCCCTCTGTTTCAGGCTCTCTGTTTCAGCCCGTCTGTTTCAGCCCCTCTGTTTCAGCCCCTCTGTTTCTCGCCCTCTGTTTCTCGCCCGCAGTTTCAGCCCCTCTGTTTCTCGCCCTCTGAATCAGCCCCTCTGTTTCAGCCCCTCTGATACATCCCCTCTGATTCGGCCCCTCTGTTTCAGCCCCTCTGTTTCAGCCCGTCTGTTTCAGCCCCTCTGTTTCTCGCCCTCTGTTTCAGCACCTCTGTTTCTCGGCCTCTGTTTCAGCCCCTCTGTTTCAGCCCCTCTGTTTCAGCCCCTCTGTTTCAGCCCCTCTGTTTCTCGCACTCTGTTTCAGCCCCTCTGTTTCTAGCCCTCTGTTTCAGCCCCTCTGTTTCAGCCCCTCTGATTCAGCCCCTCTGTTTCAGCCTCTCTGTTTCTCGCCCTCGGTTTCAGCCCCTCTGATTCAGCCTCTCTGTTTCAGCCCCTCTCTTTCTCGCCCTCTGTTTCAGCCCCTCTACTTCTCGCCCTCTGTTTCAGCCCCTATGATTCATCCCCTCTGTTTCTCGCCCTCTGTTTCAGCTCCTCTGTTTCTCGCCCTCTGTTTCAGCCCCTCTGTTTCTCGCCCTCGGTCTCAGCCCCTCTGATTCAGCCCCTCTGTTTCAGCCCCTCTGTTTCTCGCCTTCTGTTTCAGCGCCTCTGTTTCTCGCCCTCTGTTTCAGCCCCTCTATTTCTCGCCCTCTGTTTCAGCCTCTCTGTTTCAGCCCCTCTGTTTCTCGCCTTCTGTTTCAGGCCCTCTGTTTCTCGCCCTCTGTTTTAGCCCCTCTGATTCAGCCCCTCTGTTTCAGCCCCTCTGAATCAGCACCTCTGATTCAGCCCCTCTGTTTCAGCCCCTCTGTTTTTCGCCCTCTGTTTCAGCCCCTCTGTTTCTCGCCCTCTGTTTCAGCCCCTCTGTTTCAGCCCCTCTGTTTCTCACCCTCTGTTTCAGCCCCTCCTTTTCTCGCCCGCTGTTTCAGCCTCTCTGATTCAGCACCTCTGTTTCTCGCCCTCTGTTTCAGCCGCTCTGTTTCTCGCCCTCTGTTTCAGCCCCTCTGTTTCTTGCCGTCTGTTTCAGCCCCTCTGTTTCTCGCCCTCGGTTTCAGCCCCTCTGTTTCAGCCCCTCTGTTTCAGCCCCTCTGTTTCTCGCCCTCTGTTTCAGCCCCTCTGTTTATCGCCCTCTGTTTCAGCCCCTCTGCTTCAGCCCCTCTGATTCAGCCCCTCTAATTCAGCCCCTCTGTTTCTCGCCCACTGTTTCAGCCCCTCTGTTTCGCGCTCTCTGTTTCAGCCCCTCTGTTTCTCGCCCTCTGTTTCAACCCCTCTGTTTCAGCCCCTCTGTTTCAGCCCCTCTGTTTCAGCCCCTCTGTTTCTCGCCCTCTGTTTCAGCCCCTCTGTTTCAGCTCCTCTGTTTCTCGCCCTCCGTTTCAGCCCCTCTGTTTCAGCCGCTCTGATTCAGCCCCTCTGCTTCTCGCCCTGTTTCAGCCCCTCTGTTTCAGCCCCTCTGTTTCAGCCCCTCTGATTCCGCCCCTCTGTTTCTCGCCCTCTGTTTCAGCCCCTCTGTTTCTCGCCCTCTGTTTCAGCCCCTCTGTTTCAGCCCCTCTGTTTCTCGCCCTCTGTTTGTCGCCCTCTGTTTCAGCCCATCCATTTCTTCCCCACTGTTTCAGCCCCTCTGTTTCTCGCCCTCTGTTTCAGCCCCACTGTTTCTCGCCCTCTGTTTCAGCCCCACTGTTTCAGCCCCTCTGATTCAACCCCTCTGATTCAGCCCCTCTGTTTCTCGCCCTCTGTTTCAGCCCCTCTGTTTCGCGCTCTCTGTTTCAGCCCGTCTGTTTCTCGCCCTCTGTTTGAGCCCCTCTGATTCCGCCCCTCTGTTTCTCGCCCTCTGTTTCAGCCCCTCTGTTTCTCGCCCTCTGTTTCAGCCCCTCTGTTTCTCGCCCTCTGTTTCAGCCCCTCTGATTCAGCCCCTCTGTTTCTCGCCCTCTGTTTCAGCCCCTCTGTTTCAGCCCCTCTGTTTCAGCCCCTCTGTTTCAGCCCCTCTGTTTCTCGCCCTCTGTTTCAGCCCCTCCATTTCTTCCCCTCTGTTTCAGCCCCTCTGTTTCTCGCCCTCTGTTTCAGCCCCACTGTTTCTCGCCCTCTGTTTCAGCCCCACTGTTTCAGCCCCTCTGATTCAACCCCTCTGATTCAGCCCCTCTGTTTCTCGCCCTCTGTTTCAGCCCCTCTGTTTCGCGCTCTCTGTTTCAGCCCGTCTGTTTCTCGCCCTCTGTTTGAGCGCCTCTGATTCCGCCCCTCTGTTTCTCGCCCTCTGTTTCAGCCCCTCTGTTTCTCGCCCTCTGTTTCAGCCCGTCTGTTTCTCGCCCTCTGTTTCAGTCCCTCTGTTTCAGCCCCTCTGTTTCAGCCCCTCTGTTTCTCGCCCTCTGTTTCAGCCCCTCTGATTCAGCCCCTCTGTTTCTCGCCCTCTGTTTCAGCCCCTCTGTTTCAGCCCCTCTGTTTCAGCCCCTCTGTTTCAGCCCCTCTGTTTCTCGCCCTCTGTTTCAGCCCCTCTGTTTCTCGCCGTCTGTTGCAGCCACTCTGTTTCTCGCCCACTGTTTCAGCCCCTCTGTTTCAGCCCCTCTGTTTCAGCCCCTCTGTTTCTCGCACTCTGTTTCAGCCCCTCCGTTTCTCGCCCTCTGTTTCAGCCCCTCTGATTCAGCCCCTCTGTTTCCCGCCCTGTGTTTCTGCCCCTCTGTTTCTCGCCCTCTGTTTCGGCCCCTCTGTTTCAGCCCCGCTGATTCAGCCCCTCTGTTTGACCCCCTCTGAATCAGCCCCTCTGATTCAGCCCTCTGTTTCAGCCCCTCTGTTTAAGACCCTCTGTTTCAGCCCCTCGGTTTCTCGCCCTCTGTTTCAGCCCCTCTGTTCCTCGCCCTCGTTTCAGCCCCTCTGTTTCTCGCCCTCTGTTTCAGCCCCTCTGATTCAGCCCCTCTGTTTCAGCCCCTCTGATTCAGCCCCTCTGATTCAGCCCCTCTGATTCAGCCCCTCTGTTTCTCGCCCTCTATTTCAGTCCCTCTGTTTCAGCCCCTCTGTTTCAGCCCCTCTGTTTCTCATCCTTTGTTTCAGCCCCTCTGATTCAGCCCCCCTGATTCAGCCCCTCTGATTCAGCCCCTCTATTTCTCGCCCTCTGTTTCAGCCCCTCTGTTTCAGCCCCTCTGTTTTAGCCCCTCTGTGTCAGCCCCCCTGTTTCTCGCCCTCTGTTTCAGCCCCTCTGTATCAGACCCTCTGTTTCCCGCCCTCTGTTTCAGCCCCTCTGTTTCTCGCCCTCTGTTTCAGCCCCTCTGATTCAGCCCCTCTGTTTCAGCCCCTCTGATTCAGCCCCTCTGTTTCAGCCCCTCTGATTCAGCCCCTCTGTTTCGCGCCCTCTGTTTCAGCCCCTCTGTTTCGGCCCCTCTGTTTCAGCCCCTCTGTTTCTCACCCTCTGTTTCAGCCCCTCTGTTTCAGCCCCTCTGATTCAGCCCCTCTGTTTCCCGCCCCTCTGTTTCAGCCCCTCTGTTTCACGCCCCGTGTTTCAGCCCCTCTGTTTCTTGCCCTCTGTTTCAGCCCCTCTGTTTCTCGCCCTCTGTTTCAGCCCCTCTGTTTCAGCCCCTCTGTTTCAGTCCCTCTGTTTCTCGCCCTCTGTTTCAGCCCCTCTGCTTCTCGCCCTATATTTCAGCCCCTCTGTTTCAGCCCCTCGGTTTCTCACCCTCTGTTTCAGCCCCTCTGTTTCTCGCCCTCTGTTTCAGCCCCTCTGTTTCTCGCCCTCTGTTTCAGCCCTTCTGTTTCAGCCCCTCTGTTTCTCGCCCTCTGTTTCAGCCCCTCTGTTTCTCGACCTCTGTTTCAGCCCCTCTGATACAGCCCCTCTGTTTCATCCCCTCTGTTTCAGCCCCTCTGTTTCTCGCCCTCTGTTTCAGCCCCTCTGTTTCTCGCCCTCTGTTTCAGCCCCTCTGTTTCAGCCCCTCTGTTTCTCGCCCTCTGTTTCAGCCCCTCTGTTTCTCGCCCTCTGTTTCAGCCCCTCTGATACAGCCCCTCTGTTTCAGCCCCTCTGATTCAGCCCCTCTATTTCAGCCCCTCTGTTTCTCGCCCTCTGTTTCAGGCTCTCTGTTTCAGCCCGTCTGTTTCTCGCCCTCTGTTTCAGCCCATTTGTTTCAGCCCATCTGATACAGCCTCTCTGATTCGGCCCCTCTGTTTCAGCCCCTCTGTTTCAGCCCCTCTGTTTCTCGCCCTCTGTTTCAGCCCCTCTGTTTCTCGCCCTCTGTTTCAGCCCCTCTGTTTCAGCCCCTCTGTTTCAGCCCCTCTGTTTCAGCCCCTCTGTTTCTCGCCCTCTGTTTCAGCCCCTCTGTTTCTAGCCCTCTGTTTCAGACCCTCTGTTTCAGCCCCTCTGATTCAGCCCCTCTGTTTCAGCCCCTCTGTTTCTCGCCCTCGGTTTCAGCCCCTCTGTTTCAGCCCCTCTGTTTCAGCCCCTCTGTTTCAGCCCCTCTGTTTCAGCACCTCTGTTTCTTGCCCTCTGTTTCAGCCCCTCTGTTTCTCGCCCTCTGTTTCAGCTCCTCTGTTTCAGCCCCTCTGTTTAAGCCCCTCTGTTTCTCGCCCTCTGTTTCAGCCCCTCTGTTTCTCACCCTCTGTTTCAGCCCCTCTGATTTAGCCCCTCTGTTTCAGCCCCTCTGTTTCAGCCCCTCTGTTTCTCGCCCTCTGTTTCAGCTCCTCTGTTTCAGCCCCTCTGTTTAAGCCCCTCTGTTTCTCGCCCTCTGTTTCAGCCCCTCTGTTTCTCACCCTCTGTTTCAGCCCCTCTGATTTAGCCCCTCTGTTTCAGCCCCTCTGTTTCAGCCCCTCTGTTTCTCGCCCTCTGTTTCAGCCCCACTGTTTCGCGCTCTCTGTTTCAGCCCCTCTGTTTCAGCCCCTCTGTTTCTCGCCCTCTGTTTTTGCCCCTCTGTTTCTCACCCTTTGTTTCAGCCCCTCTATTTCTCGCTCTGTGTTTCAGCCTCTCTGATTCAGCCCCTCTGTTTCAGCCCCTCTGAATCAGCCCCTCTGTTTCAGCCCCTCTGAATCAGCCCCTCTGATTTAGCCCCTCTGTTTCAGCCCCTCTGTTTCAGCCCCTCTCTTTCTCGCCCTCTGTTTCAGCCCCTCTAATTCTCGCCCTCTGTTTCAGCCCCTATGATTCAGCCCCTCTGTTTCTCCCCCTCTGTTTCAGCCCCTCTGTTTCTCCCCCTCGGTCTCAGCCCCTCTGATTCAGCCCCTCTGTTTCAGCCCCTCTGTTTCTCGCCTTCTGTTTCAGCCCCTCTGTTTCTCGCCCTCTGTTTCAGCCCCTCTGTATCAGCCCCTCTGTTTCCCGCCCACTGTTTCAGCCCCTCTGTTTCTCGCCCTCTGTTTCAGCCCCTCTGTTTCTCGGCCTCTGTTTCAGCCCCTCTGTTTCAGCCCCTCTGTTTCAGCCCCTCAGTTTCTCGCCCTCTGTTTCAGCCCCTCTGTTTCTAGCCCTCTGTTTCAGCCCCTCTGTTTCAGCCCCTCTGATTCAGCCCCTCTGTTTCAGCCGCTCTGTTTCTCGCCCTCGGTTTCAGCCCCTCTGATTCAGCCCCTCTGTTTCAGCCCCTCTGTTTCAGCCGCTCTCTTTCTCGCCCTCTGTTTCAGCCCCTCTACTTCTCGCCCTCTGTTTCAGCCCCTATGATTCAGCCCCTCTGTTTCTCGCCCTCTGTTTCAGCTCCTCTGTTTCTCGCCCTCTGTTTTAGCCCCTCTGTTTCTCGCCCTCGGTCTCAGCCCCTCTGATTCAGCCCCTCTGTTTCAGCCCCTCTGTTTCTCGCCTTCTGTTTCAGCCCCTCTGTTTCTCGCCCTCTGTTTCAGCCCCTCTATTTCTCGCCCTCTGTTTCAGCCCCTCTGTTTCAGCCCCTCTGTTTCTCGCCTTCTGTTTCAGGCCCTCTGTTTCTCGCCCTCTGTTTCAGCCCCTCTATTTCTCGCCCTCTGTTTTAGCCCCTCTGATTCAGCCCCTCTGTTTCAGCCCCTCTGAATCAGCACCTCTGATTCAGCCACTCTGTTTCAGCCCCTCTGTTTTTCGCCCTCTGTTTCAGCCCCTCTGTTTCAGCCCCTCTGTTACTCGCCCTCTGTTTCAGCCCCTCTGTTTCTCGCCCTCTGTTTCAGCCCCTCTGTTTCTCACCCTCTGTTTCAGCCTCTCTGATTCAGCACCTCTGTTTCTCGCCCTCTGTTTCAGCCCCTCTGTTTCTTGCCGTCTGTTTCAGCCCCTCTGTTTCTCGCCCTCGGTTTCAGCCCCTCTGTTTCAGCCCCTCTGTTTCAGCCCCTCTGTTTCTCGCCCTCTGTTTCAGCCCCTCTGTTTCTCGCCCTCTGTTTCAGCCCCTCTGTTTCTCGCCCTCTGTTTCAACCCCTCTGTTTCAGCCCCTCTGATTCAGCCCCTCTGATTCAGCCCCTCTGTTTCTCGCCCACTGGTTCAGACCCTCTGTTTCGCGCTCTCTGTTTCAGCCCCTCTGTTTCTCACCCTCTGTTTCAGCCCCTCTGTTTCAGCCCCTCTGTTTCTCGACCTCTGTTTCAGCCCCTCTGTTTCAGCCCCTCTGTTTCTCGCCCTCTGTTTCAGCCCCTCTGTTTCAGGCCCTCTGATTCAGCCCCTCTGCTTCTCGCCCTGTTTCAGCCCCTCTGTTTCAGCCCCTCTGTTTCAGCCCCTCTGATTCCGCCCCTCTGTTTCTCGCCCTCTGTTTCAGCCCCTCTGTTTCTCGCCCTCTGTTTCAGCCCCTCTGTTTCAGCCCCTCTGTTTCAGCCCCTCTGTTTCAGCCCCGCTGTTTCTCGCCCTCTGTTTCTCGCCCTCTGTTTCAGCCCCTCCATTTCTTCCCCTCTGTTTCAGCCCCTCTGTTTCTCGCCCTCTGTTTCAGCCCCTCTGTTTCTCGCCCTCTGTTTCAGCCCCACTGTTTCAGCCCCTCTGATTCAACCCCTCTGATTCAGCGCCTCTGTTTCTCGCCCTGTGTTTCAGCCCCTCTGTTTCGCGCTCTCTGTTTCAGCCCCTCTGTTTCTCGCCCTCTGTTTGAGCCCCTCTGTTTCAGCTCCTCTGTTTCAGCCCCTCTGTTTCTCGCCCTCTGTTTCAATCCCTCTGATTCAGCACCTCTGTTTCTCGCCCTCTGTTTCAGCCCCTCTGTTTCTCGCCCTCTGTTTCAGCCCCTCTGATTCCTCCCCTCTGTTTCTCGCCCTCTGTTTCAGCCCCTCTGTTTCTCGCCCTCTGTTTCAGCCCGTCTGTTTCTCGCCCTCTGTTTCAGCCCCTCTGTTTCAGCCCCTCTGTTTCAGCCCCTCTGTTTCCCGCCCTCTGTTTCAGCCCCTCTGATTCAGCCCCTCTGTTTCTCGCCCTCTGTTTCAGCCCCTCTGTTTCCTGCCCCTCTGTTTCAGCCCCTCTGTTTCTCGCCCTCTGTTTCAGCCCCTCTGTTTCTCGCCGTCTGTTGCAGCCACTCTGTTTCTCGCCCACTGTTTCAGCCCCTCTGTTTCAGCCCCTCTGTTTCAGCCCCTCTGTTTCTCGCCCTCTGTTTCAGCCCCTCCGTTTCTCGCCCTCTGTTTCAGCCCCTCTGTTCCAGCCCCTCTGTTTCCCGCCCTCTGTTCCTGCCCCTCTGTTTCTCGCCCTCTGTTTCGGCCCCTCTGTTTCTCGCCCTCTGTTTCAGACCCGCTGATTCAGCCCCTCTGTTTCAACCCCTCTGAATCAGCCCCTCTGATTCAGCCCTCTGTTTCAGCCCCTCTGTTTCAGACCCTCTGTTTCAGCCCCTCGGTTTCTCGCCCTCTGTTTCAGCCCCTCTGTTTCTCGCCCTCTGTTTCAGCCCCTCTGTTTCTCGCCCTCTGTTTCAGCCCCTCTGATTCAGCCCCTCTGTTTCAGCCCATCTGATTCAGCCCCTCTGATTCAGCCACTCTGATTCAGCCCCTCTGTTTCTCGCCCTCTGTTTCAGTCCCTCTGTTTCAGCCCCTCTGTTTCAGCCCCTCTGTTGCTCATCCTTTGTTTCAGCCCCTCTGATTCAGCCCCCCTGATTCAGCCCCTCTGATTCAGCCCCACTGTTTCTCGCCCTCTGTTTCAGCCCCTCTGTTTCAGCCCCTCTGTTTTAGCCTCTCTGTGTCAGCCCCCCTGTTTCTCGCCCTCTGTTTCAGCCCCTCTGTATCAGCCCCTCTGTTTCCCGCCCTCTGTTTCAGCCCCTCTGATTCAGCCCCTCTGTTTCAGCCCCTCTGATTCAGCCCCTCTGTTTCAGCCCCTCTGATTCAGCCCCTCTGTTTCTCGCCCTCTGTTTCAGCCCCTCTGTTTCGGCCCCTCTGTTTCAGCCCCTCTGTTTCTCACCCTCTGTTTCAGCCCCTCTGATTCAGCCCCTCTGATTCAGCCCCTCTGTTTCCCGCCCCTCTGTTTCAGCCCCTCTGTTTCACGCCCTGTGTTTCAGCCCCTCTGTTTCTTGCCCTCTGTTTCAGCCCCTCTGTTTCTCGCCCTCTGTTTCAGCCCCTCTGTTTCAGCCCCTCTGTTTCAGTCCCTCTGTTTCTCGCCCTCTGTTTCAGCCCCTCTGATTCAGCCCCTCTGTTTCAGCCCATCTGATTCAGCCCCTCTGATTCAGCCACTCTGATTCAGCCCCTCTGTTTCTCGCCCTCTGTTTCAGTCCCTCTGTTTCAGCCCCTCTGTTTCAGCCCCTCTGTTGCTCATCCTTTGTTTCAGCCCCTCTGATTCAGCCCCCCTGTTTCACGCCCTGTGTTTCAGCCCCTCTGTTTCTTGCCCTCTGTTTCAGCCCCTCTGTTTCTCGCCCTCTGTTTCAGCCCCTCTGTTTCAGCCCCTCCATTTCAGTCCCTCTGTTTCTCGCCCTCTGTTTCAGCCCCTCTGATTCAGCCCCTCTGTTTCAGCCCATCTGATTCAGCCCCTCTGATTCAGCCACTCTGATTAAGCCCCTCTGTTTCTCGCCCTCTGTTTCAGTCCCTCTGTTTCAGCCCCTCTGTTTCAGCCCCTCTGTTGCTCATCCTTTGTTTCAGCCCCTCTGATTCAGCCCCCCTGATTCAGCCCCTCTGATTCAGCCCCACTGTTTCTCGCCCTCTGTTTCAGCCCCTCTGTTTCAGCCCCTCTGTTTTAGCCTCTCTGTGTCAGCCCCCCTGTTTCTCGCCCTCTGTTTCAGCCCCTCTGTATCAGCCCCTCTGTTTCCCGCCCTCTGTTTCAGCCCCTCTGATTCAGCCCCTCTGTTTCAGCCCCTCTGATTCAGCCCCTCTGTTTCAGCCCCTCTGATTCAGCCCCTCTGTTTCTCGCCCTCTGTTTCAGCCCCTCTGTTTCGGCCCCTCTGTTTCAGCCCCTCTGTTTCTCACCCTCTGTTTCAGCCCCTCTGATTCAGCCCCTCTGATTCAGCCCCTCTGTTTCCCGCCCCTCTGTTTCAGCCCCTCTGTTTCACGCCCTGTGTTTCAGCCCCTCTGTTTCTTGCCCTCTGTTTCAGCCCCTCTGTTTCTCGCCCTCTGTTTCAGCCCCTCTGTTTCAGCCCCTCTGTTTCAGTCCCTCTGTTTCTCGCCCTCTGTTTCAGCCCCTCTGTTTCTCGCCCTCTATTTCAGCCCCTCTGTTTCAGCCCCTCGGTTTCTCGCCCTCTGTTTCAGCCCCTCTGTTTCTCGCCCTCTGTTTCAGCCCCTCTGTTTCGCGCCCTCTGTTTCAGATCCTCTGTTTCAGCCCCTCTGTTTCTCGCCCTCTGTTTCAGCCCCTCTGTTTCTCGCCCTCTGTTTCAGCCCCTCTGATACAGCCCCTCTGTTTCAGCCCCTCTGTTTCTGCCACTCTGTTTCTCGCCCTCTGTTTCAGCCCCTCTGTTTCTCGCCCTCTGTTTCAGCCCCTCTGTTTCAGCCCCTCTGTTTCTCGCCCTCTGTTTCAGCCCCTCTGTTTCTCGCCCTCTGTTTCAGCCCCTCTGATACAGCCCCTCTGTTTCAGCCCCTCTGACTCAGCCCCTCGGTTTCAGCCCCTCTGTTTCAGCCCCTCTGTTTCTCGCCCTCTGTTTCTCGCCCGCAGTTTCAGCCCCTCTGTTTCTCGCCCTCTGTTTCAGCCCCTCTGTTTCAGCCCCTCTGATACAGCCCCTCTGATTCGGCCCCTCTGTTTCAGCCCCTCTGTTTCAGCCCCTCTGTTACAGCCCCTCTGTTTCTCGCCCTCTGTTTCAGCCCCTCTGTTTCTCGCCCTCTGTTTCAGCCCCTCTGTTTCAGCCCCTCTGTTTCAGCCCCTCTGTTTCTCGCCCTCTGTTTCAGCCCCTCTGTTTCTAGCCCTCTGTTTCAGCCCCTCTGTTTCAGCCCCTCTGATTCAGCCCCTCTGTTTCAGCCCCTCTGTTTCTCGCCCTCGGTCTCAGCCCCTCTGTTTCAGCCCCTCTGTTTCAGCCCCTCTGTTTCAGCCCCTCTGTTTCTCGCACTCTGTTTCAGCCCCTCTGTTTCTCGCCCTCTGTTTCAGCCCCTCTGTTTCAGCACCTCTGTTTCTTGCCCTCTGTTTCAGCCCCTCTGTTTCTCGCCCTCTGTTTCAGCTCCTCTGTTTCAGCCCCTCTGTTTAAGCCCCTCTGTTTCTCGCCCTCTATTTCAGCCGCTCTGTTTCTCACCCTCTGTTTCAGCCCCTCTGATTTAGCCCCTCTGTTTAAGCCCCTCTGTTTCAGCCCCTCTGTTTCTCGCCCTCTGTTTCAGCCCCACTGTTTCGCGCTCTCTGTTTCAGCCCCTCTGTTTCAGCCCCTGTGTTTCTCGCCCTCTATTTCTGCCCCTCTGTTTCTCACCCTTTGTTTCAGCCCCTCTATTTCTCGCTCTGTGTTTCAGCCTCTCTGATTCAGCCCCTCTGTTTCAGCCCCTCTGAATCAGCCCCTCTGTTTCAGCCCCTCTGAATCAGCCCCTCTGATTCAGCCCCTCTGTTTCAGCCCCTCTCTTTCTCGCCCTCTGTTTCAGCCCCACTAATTCTCGCCCTCTGTTTCAGCCCCTATGATTCAGCCCCTCTGTTTCTCGCCCTCTGTTTCAGCCCCTCTGTTTCTCGCCCTCGGTCTCAGCCCCTCTGATTCAGCCCCTCTGTTTCAGCCCCTCTGTTTCTCGCCTTCTGTTTCAGCCCCTCTGTTTCTCGCCCACTGTTTCAGCCCCTCTGTATCAGCCCCTCTGTTTCCCGCGCTCTGTTTCAGCCCCTCTGTTTCTCGCCCTCTGTTTCAACCCCTCTGTTTCAGCCCCTCTGTTTCAGCCCCTCAGTTTCTCGCCCTCTGTTTCAGCCCCTCTGTTTCTAGCCCTCTGTTTCAGCCCCTCTGTTTCAGCCCCTCTGTTTCAGCCCCTCAGTTTCTCGCCCTCTGTTTCAGCCCCTCTGTTTCTCCCCCTCTGTTTCAGCCCCTCTGTTTCTCGCCCTCGGTCTCAGCCCCTCTGTTTCAGCCCCTCTGTTTCAGCCCCTCTGTTTCTCGCCTTCTGTTTCAGCCCCTCTTTTTTTCGCCCTCTGTTTCAGCCCCTCTGTATCAGCCCCTCTGTTTCCCGCCCACTGTTTCAGCCCCTCTGTTTCTCGCCCTCTGTTTCAGCCCCTCTGTTTCTCGGCCTCTGTTTCAGCCCCTCTGTTTCAGCCCCTCTGTTTCAGCCCCTCAGTTTCTCGCCCTCTGTTTCAGCCCCTCTGTTTCTAGCCCTCTGTTTCAGCCCCTCTGTTTCAGCCCCTCTGATTCAGCCCCTCTGTTTCAGCCGCTCTGTTTCTCGCCCTCGGTTTCAGCCCCTCTGATTCAGCCCCTCTGTTTCAGCCCCTCTGTTTCAGCCGCTCTCTTTCTCGCCCTCTGTTTCAGCCCCTCTACTTCTCGCCCTCTGTTTCAGCCCCTATGATTCAGCCCCTCTGTTTCTCGCCCTCTGTTTCAGCTCCTCTGTTTCTCGCCCTCTGTTTTAGCCCCTCTGTTTCTCGCCCTCGGTCTCAGCCCCTCTGATTCAGCCCCTCTGTTTCAGCCCCTCTGTTTCTCGCCTTCTGTTTCAGCCCCTCTGTTTCTCGCCCTCTGTTTCAGCCCCTCTATTTCTCGCCCTCTGTTTCAGCCCCTCTGTTTCAGCCCCTCTGTTTCTCGCCTTCTGTTTCAGGCCCTCTGTTTCTCGCCCTCTGTTTCAGCCCCTCTATTTCTCGCCCTCTGTTTTAGCCCCTCTGATTCAGCCCCTCTGTTTCAGCCCCTCTGAATCAGCACCTCTGATTCAGCCACTCTGTTTCAGCCCCTCTGTTTTTCGCCCTCTGTTTCAGCCCCTCTGTTTCAGCCCCTCTGTTACTCGCCCTCTGTTTCAGCCCCTCTGTTTCTCGCCCTCTGTTTCAGCCCCTCTGTTTCTCGCCCTCTGTTTCAGCCTCTCTGATTCAGCACCTCTGTTTCTCGCCCTCTGTTTCAGCCCCTCTGTTTCTTGCCGTCTGTTTCAGCCCCTCTGTTTCTCGCCCTCGGTTTCAGCCCCTCTGTTTCAGCCCCTCTGTTTCAGCCCCTCTGTTTCTCGCCCTCTGTTTCAGCCCCTCTGTTTCTCGCCCTCTGTTTCAGCCCCTCTGTTTCTCGCCATCTGTTTCAACCCCTCTGTTTCAGCCCCTCTGATTCAGCCCCTCTGATTCAGCCCCTCTGTTTCTCGCCCACTGGTTCAGCCCCTCTGTTTCGCGCTCTCTGTTTCAGCCCCTCTGTTTCTCACCCTCTGTTTCAGCCCCTCTGTTTCAGCCCCTCTGTTTCAGCCCCTCTGTTTCTCGACCTCTGTTTCAGCCCCTCTGTTTCAGCCCCTCTGTTTCTCGCCCTCTGTTTCAGCCCCTCTGTTTCAGGCCCTCTGATTCAGCCCCTCTGCTTCTCGCCCTGTTTCAGCCCCTCTGTTTCAGCCCCTCTGTTTCAGCCCCTCTGATTCCACCCCTCTGTTTCTCGCCCTCTGTTTCAGCCCCTCTGTTTCTCGCCCTCTGTTTCAGCCCCTCTGTTTCAGCCCCTCTGTTTCAGCCCCTCTGTTTCAGCCCCGCTGTTTCTCGCCCTCTGTTTCTCGCCCTCTGTTTCAGCCCCTCCATTTCTTCCCCTCTGTTTCAGCCACTCTGTTTCTCGCCCTCTGTTTCAGCCCCTCTGTTTCTCGCCCTCTGTTTCAGCCCCACTGTTTCAGCCCCTCTGATTCAACCCCTCTGATTCAGCGCCTCTGTTTCTCGCCCTGTGTTTCAGCCCCTCTGTTTCGCGCTCTCTGTTTCAGCCCCTCTGTTTCTCGCCCTCTGTTTGAGCCCCTCTGTTTCAGCTCCTCTGTTTCAGCCCCTCTGTTTCTCGCCCTCTGTTTCAATCCCTCTGATTCAGCACCTCTGTTTCTCGCCCTCTGTTTCAGCCCCTCTGTTTCTCGCCCTCTGTTTCAGCCCCTCTGATTCCTCCCCTCTGTTTCTCGCCCTCTGTTTCAGCCCCTCTGTTTCTCGCCCTCTGTTTCAGCCCGTCTGTTTCTCGCCCTCTGTTTCAGCCCCTCTGTTTCAGCCCCTCTGTTTCAGCCCCTCTGTTTCCCGCCCTCTGTTTCAGCCCCTCTGATTCAGCCCCTCTGTTTCTCGCCCTCTGTTTCAGCCCCTCTGTTTCCTGCCCCTCTGTTTCAGCCCCTCTGTTTCTCGCCCTCTGTTTCAGCCCCTCTGTTTCTCGCCGTCTGTTGCAGCCACTCTGTTTCTCGCCCACTGTTTCAGCCCCTCTGTTTCAGCCCCTCTGTTTCAGCCCCTCTGTTTCTCGCCCTCTGTTTCAGCCCCTCCGTTTCTCGCCCTCTGTTTCAGCCCCTCTGTTTCCCGCCCTCTGTTCCTGCCCCTCTGTTTCTCCCCCTCTGTTTCGGCCCCTCTGTTTCTCGCCCTCTGTTTCAGACCCGCTGATTCAGCCCCTCTGTTTCAACCCCTCTGAATCAGCCCCTCTGATTCGGCCCTCTGTTTCAGCCCCTCTGTTTCAGACCCTCTGTTTCAGCCCCTCGGTTTCTCGCCCTCTGTTTCAGCCCCTCTGTTTCTCGCCCTCTGTTTCAGCCCCTCTGTTTCTCGCCCTCTGTTTCAGCCCCTCTGATTCAGCCCCTCTGTTTCAGCCCATCTGATTCAGCCCCTCTGATTCAGCCACTCTGATTCAGCCCCTCTGTTTCTCGCCCTCTGTTTCAGTCCCTCTGTTTCAGCCCCTCTGTTTCAGCCCCTCTGTTGCTCATCATTTGTTTCAGCCCCTCTGATTCAGCCCCCCTGATTCAGCCCCTCTGATTCAGCCCCACTGTTTCTCGCCCTCTGTTTCAGCCCCTCTGTTTCAGCCCCTCTGTTTTAGCCTCTCTGTGTCAGCCCCCCTGTTTCTCGCCCTCTGTTTCAGCCCCTCTGTATCAGCCCCTCTGTTTCCCGCCCTCTGTTTCAGCCCCTCTGATTCAGCCCCTCTGTTTCAGCCCCTCTGATTCAGCCCCTCTGTTTCAGCCCCTCTGATTCAGCCCCTCTGTTTCTCGCCCTCTGTTTCAGCCCCTCTGTTTCGGCCCCTCTGTTTCAGCCCCTCTGTTTCTCACCCTCTGTTTCAGCCCCTCTGATTCAGCCCCTCTGATTCAGCCCCTCTGTTTCCCGCCCCTCTGTTTCAGCCCCTCTGTTTCACGCCCTGTGTTTCAGCCCCTCTGTTTCTTGCCCTCTGTTTCAGCCCCTCTGTTTCTCGCCCTCTGTTTCAGCCCCTCTGTTTCAGCCCCTCTGTTTCAGTCCCTCTGTTTCTCGCCCTCTGTTTCAGCCCCTCTGTTTCTCGCCCTCTATTTCAGCCCCTCTGTTTCAGCCCCTCGGTTTCTCGCCCTCTGTTTCAGCCCCTCTGTTTCTCGCCCTCTGTTTCAGCCCCTCTGTTTCGCGCCCTCTGTTTCAGATCCTCTGTTTCAGCCCCTCTGTTTCTCGCCCTCTGTTTCAGCCCCTCTGTTTCTCGCCCTCTGTTTCAGCCCCTCTGATACAGCCCCTCTGTTTCAGCCCCTCTGTTTCTGCCACTCTGTTTCTCGCCCTCTGTTTCAGCCCCTCTGTTTCTCGCCCTCTGTTTCAGCCCCTCTGTTTCAGCCCCTCTGTTTCTCGCCCTCTGTTTCAGCCCCTCTGTTTCTCGCCCTCTGTTTCAGCCCCTCTGATACAGCCCCTCTGTTTCAGCCCCTCTGACTCAGCCCCTCTGTTTCAGCCCCTCTGTTTCAGCCCCTCTGTTTCTCGCCCTCTGTTTCTCGCCCGCAGTTTCAGCCCCTCTGTTTCTCGCCCTCTGTTTCAGCCCCTCTGTTTCAGCCCCTCTGATACAGCCCCTCTGATTCGGCCCCTCTGTTTCAGCCCCTCTGTTTCAGCCCCTCTGTTACAGCCCCTCTGTTTCTCGCCCTCTGTTTCAGCCCCTCTGTTTCTCGCCCTCTGTTTCAGCCCCTCTGTTTCAGCCCCTCTGTTTCAGCCCCTCTGTTTCTCGCCCTCTGTTTCAGCCCCTCTGTTTCTAGCCCTCTGTTTCAGCCCCTCTGTTTCAGCCCCTCTGATTCAGCCCCTCTGTTTCAGCCCCTCTGTTTCTCGCCCTCGGTCTCAGCCCCTCTGTTTCAGCCCCTCTGTTTCAGCCCCTCTGTTTCTCGCACTCTGTTTCAGCCCCTCTGTTTCTCGCCCTCTGTTTCAGCCCCTCTGTTTAAGCCCCTCTGTTTCAGCCCCTCTGTTTCTCGCCCTCTGTTTCAGCCCCACTGTTTCGCGCTCTCTGTTTCAGCCCCTCTGTTTCAGCCCCTGTGTTTCTCGCCCTCTATTTCTGCCCCTCTGTTTCTCACCCTTTGTTTCAGCCCCTCTATTTCTCGCTCTGTGTTTCAGCCTCTCTGATTCAGCCCCTCTGTTTCAGCCCCTCTGAATCAGCCCCTCTGTTTCAGCCCCTCTGAATCAGCCCCTCTGATTCAGCCCCTCTGTTTCAGCCCCTCTCTTTCTCGCCCTCTGTTTCAGCCCCACTAATTCTCGCCCTCTGTTTCAGCCCCTATGATTCAGCCCCTCTGTTTCTCGCCCTCTGTTTCAGCCCCTCTGTTTCTCGCCCTCGGTCTCAGCCCCTCTGATTCAGCCCCTCTGTTTCAGCTCCTCTGTTTCTCGCCTTCTGTTTCAGCCCCTCTGTTTCTCGCCCACTGTTTCAGCCCCTCTGTATCAGCCCCTCTGTTTCCCGCGCTCTGTTTCAGCCCCTCTGTTTCTCGCCCTCTGTTTCAACCCCTCTGATTCAGCCCCTCTGTTTCAGCCCCTCTGATTCAGACCCTCTGTTTCAGCCCCTCTGATTCAGCCCCTCTGTTTCAGCCTCTCTGTATCTCACCCTCTGTTTCAGCCCCTCTGTTTCAGCCCCTCTGTTTCTCGCCCTCTGTTTCAGAACCTCTGTTTCTCGACCTCAGTTTCAGCCCCTCTGATTCAGCCCCTCTGTTTCTCGCCCTCTGTTTCAGCCCCTCTGTTTCACGCTCTCTGTTTCAGCCCCTCTGTTTCAGCCCCTCTGTTTCTCGCCCTGTGTTTCAGCCCCTCTGTTTCTCACCCTCTGCTTCAGCCCCTCTGTTTCAGCCCCTCTGTTTCAGCCGCTCTAATTCTCGCTATCTGTTTCAGCCTCTATGATTCAGCCCCTCTGTTTCTCGCCCTCTGTTTCAGCCCCACTGTTTCTCGCCCTCTGTTTCAGCCCCTCTGTTTCTCGCCCTCGGTTTCAGACCCTCTGTTTCAGCCCCTCTGTTTCTCGCCCTCTGTTTCAGCCCCTCTGTTTCAGCCGCTCTGATTCAGCCCCTCTGGTTCAGCCCCACTGTTTCTCGCCCTCTGTTTCAGTCCCTCTGTTTCAGCCATTCTCTTTCAGCCCCTCTGTTTCTATCCCTCTGTTTCTCGCCCTCTGTTTCAGCCCCTCTGTTTCTCGCCCTCTGTTTCAGCCCCTCTGTTTCTCGCCCTCGGTTTCAGACCCTCTGTTTCAGCCCCTCTGTTTCTCGCCCTCTGTTTCAGCCCCTCTGTTTCAGCCGCTCTGATTCAGCCCCTCTGGTTCAGCCCCACTGTTTCTCGCTCTCTGTTTCAGTCCCTCTGTTTCAGCCATTCTCTTTCAGCCCCTCTGTTTCTGTCCCTCTGTTTATCGCCCTCTGTTTCAGCCCCTCTGTTTCTCGCCATCTGTTTCTCGCCCGCTGTTTCAGCCCCTTTGTTTCTCGCCCTCTGTTTCAGAATCTCTGATTCAGCCCCTCTGTTTCAGCCCCTCTGATTCAGCCCCTCTGTTTCAGCCCCTCTGATTCAGCCCCTCTGTTTCTCGCCCTCTGTTTCAGCCCCTCTGTTTCGGCCCCTCTGTTTCAGCCCCTCTGTTTCGCACCCTCTGATTCAGCCCCTCTGTTTCCCGCCCCTCTGTCTCAGCCCCTCTGTTTCACGCCCCGTGTTTCAGCCCCTCTGTTTCTTGCCCTCTGTTTCAGCCCCTCTGTATCAGCCCCTCTGTGTTAGCCCCCCTTTTTCTCGCCCTCTGTTTCAGCCCCTCTGTATCAGCCCCTCTGTTTCCCGCCCTCTGTTTCAGCCCCTCTGATTCAGCCCCTCTGTTTCAGCCCCTCTGATTCAGCCCCTCTGTTTCAGCCCCTCTGATTCAGCCCCTCAGTTTCTCGCCCTCTGTTTCAGCCCCTCTGTTTCGGCCCCTCTGTTTCAGCCCCTCTGTTTCTCACCCTCTGTTTCAGCCCCTCTGATTCAGCCCCTCTGATTGAGCCCCTCTGTTTCCCGCCCCTCTGTTTCAGCCCCTCTGTTTCACGCCCCGTGTTTCAGCCCCTCTGTTTCTTGCCCTCTGTTTCAGCCCCTCTGTTTCTCGCCCTCTGTTTCAGCCCCTCTGTTTCAGCCCCTCTGTTTCAGTCCCTCTGTTTCTCGCCCTCTGTTTCAGCCCCTCTGTTTCTCGCCCTCTATTTCAGCCCCTCTGTTTCAGCCCCTCGGTTTCTCGCCCTCTGTTTCAGCCCCTCTGTTTCTCGCCCTCTGTTTCAGCCCCTCTGTTTCTCGCCCTCTGTTTCAGCCCCTCTGTTTCAGCCCCTCTGTTTCTCGCCCTCTGTTTCAGCCCCTCTGTTTCTCGCCCTCTGTTTCAGCCCCTCTGATACAGCCCCTCTGTTTCAGCCCCTCTGTTTCAGCCCCTCTGTTTCTCGCCCTCTGTTTCAGCCCCTCTGTTTCTCGCCCTCTGTTTCAGCCCCTCTGTTTCAGCCCCTCTGTTTCTCGCCCTCTGTTTCAGCCCCTCTGTTTCTCGCCCTCTGTTTCAGCCCCTCTGATACAGCCCCTCTGTTTCAGCCCGTCTGTTTCAGCCCCTCTGTTTCTCGCCCTCTGTTTCAGCCCCTCTGTTTCTCGCCCTCTGTTTCAGCCCCTCTGATACAGCCCCTCTGTTTCAGCCCCTCTGATTCAGCCCCTCTGTTTCAGCCGCTCTGATTCAGCCCCTCTGGTTCAGCCCCACTGTTTCTCGCCCTCTGTTTCAGTCCCTCTGTTTCAGCCATTCTCTTTCAGCCCCTCTGTTTCTATCCCTCTGTTTCTCGCCCTCTGTTTCAGCCCCTCTGTTTCTCGCCCTCTGTTTCAGCCCCTCTGTTTCTCGCCCTCGGTTTCAGACCCTCTGTTTCATCCACTCTGTTTCTCGCCCTCTGTTTCAGCCCCTCTGTTTCAGCCGCTCTGATTCAGCCCCTCTGGTTCAGCCCCACTGTTTCTCGCTCTCTGTTTCAGTCCCTCTGTTTCAGCCATTCTCTTTCAGCCCCTCTGTTTCTGTCCCTCTGTTTATCGCCCTCTGTTTCAGCCCCTCTGTTTCTCGCCATCTGTTTCTCGCCCGTTGTTTCAGCCCCTTTGTTTCTCGCCCTCTGTTTCAGAATCTCTGATTCAGCCCCTCTGTTTCAGCCCCTCTGATTCAGCCCCTCTGTTTCAGCCCCTCTGATTCAGCCCCTCTGTTTCTCGCCCTCTGTTTCAGCCCCTCTGTTTCGGCCCCTCTGTTTCAGCCCCTCTGTTTCGCACCCTCTGATTCAGCCCCTCTGTTTCCCGCCCCTCTGTCTCAGCCCCTCTGTTTCACGCCCCGTGTTTCAGCCCCTCTGTTTCTTGCCCTCTGTTTCAGCCCCTCTGTATCAGCCCCTCTGTGTTAGCCCCCCTGTTTCTCGCCCTCTGTTTCAGCCCCTCTGTATCAGCCCCTCTGTTTCCCGCCCTCTGTTTCAGCCCCTCTGATTCAGCCCCTCTGTTTCAGCCCCTCTGATTCAGCCCCTCTGTTTCAGCCCCTCTGATTCAGCCCCTCAGTTTCTCGCCCTCTGTTTCAGCCCCTCTGTTTCGGCCCCTCTGTTTCAGCCCCTCTGTTTCTCACCCTCTGTTTCAGCCCCTCTGATTCAGCCCCTCTGATTCAGCCCCTCTGTTTCCCGCCCCTCTGTTTCAGCCCCTCTGTTTCACGCCCCGTGTTTCAGCCCCTCTGTTTCTTGCCCTCTGTTTCAGCCCCTCTGTTTCTCGCCCTCTGTTTCAGCCCCTCTGTTTCAGCCCCTCTGTTTCAGTCCCTCTGTTTCTCGCCCTCTGTTTCAGCCCCTCTGTTTCTCGCCCTCTATTTCAGCCCCTCTGTTTCAGCCCCTCGGTTTCTCGCCCTCTGTTTCAGCCCCTCTGTTTCTCGCCCTCTGTTTCAGCCCCTCTGTTTCTCGCACTCTGTTTCAGCCCCTCTGTTTCAGCCCCTCTGTTTCTCGCCCTCTGTTTCAGCCCCTCTGTTTCTCGCCCTCTGTTTCAGCCCCTCTGATACAGCCCCTCTGTTTCAGCCCCTCTGTTTCAGCCCCTCTGTTTCTCGCCCTCTGTTTCAGCCCCTCTGTTTCTCGCCCTCTGTTTCAGCCCCTCTATTTCAGCCCCTCTGTTTCTCGCCCTCTGTTTCAGCCCCTCTGTTTCTCGCCCTCTGTTTCAGCCCCTCTGATACAGCCCCTCTGTTTCAGCCCCTCTGATTCAGCCCCTCTGTTTCAGCCCCTCTGATTCTCGCCCTCTGTTTCAGGCTCTCTGTTTCAGCCCGTCTGTTTCAGCCCCTCAGTTTCAGCCCCTCTGTTTCTCGCCCTCTGTTTCTCGCCCGCAGTTTCAGCCCCTCTGTTTCTCGCCCTCTGTTTCAGCCCCTCTGTTTCAGCCCCTCTGATACAGCCCCTCTGATTCCGCCCCTCTGTTTCAGCCCCTCTGTTTCAGCCCCTCTGTTACAGCCCCTCTGTTTCTCGCCCTCTGTTTCAGCCCCTCTGTTTCTCGGCCTCTGTTTCAGCCCCTCTGTTTCAGCCCCTCTGTTTCAGCCCCTCTGTTTCTCGCCCTCTGTTTCAGCCCCTCTGTTTCTAGCCCTCTGTTTCAGCCCCTCTGTTTCAGCCCCTCTGATTCAGCCCCTCTGTTTCAGCCCCTCTGTTTCTCGCCCTCGGTTTCAGCCCCTCTGTTTCAGCCCCTCTGTTTCAGCCCCTCTGTTTCAGCCCCTCTGTTTCTCGCACTCTGTTTCAGCCCCTCTGTTTCTCGCCCTCTGTTTCAGCCCCTCTGTTTCAGCACCTCTGTTTCTTGCCCTCTGTTTCAGCCCCTCTGTTTCTCGCCCTCTGTTTCAGCTCCTCTGTTTCAGCCCCTCTGTTTAAGCCCCTCTGTTTCTCGCCCTCTGTTTCAGCCGCTCTGTTTCTCACCCTCTGTTTCAGCCCCTCTGATTTAGCCCCTCTGTTTAAGCCCCTCTGATTCAGCCCCTCTGTTTCTCGCCCTCTGTTTCAGCCCCACTGTTTCGCGCTCTCTGTTTCAGCCCCTCTGTTTCAGCCCCTGTGTTTCTCGCCCTCTGTTTCTGCCCCTCTGTTTCTCACCCTTTGTTTCAGCCCCTCTATTTCTCGCTCTGTGCTTCAGCCTCTCTGATTCAGCCCCTCTGTTTCAGCCCCTCTGAATCAGCCCCTCTGTTTCAGCCCCTCTGAATCAGCCCCTCTGATTCAGCCCCTCTGTTTCTGCCCCTCTGTTTCAGCCCCTCTCTTTCTCGCCCTCTGTTTCAGCCCCTCTAATTCTCGCCCTCTGTTTCAGCCCCTATGATTCAGCCCCTCTGTTTCTCGCCCTCTGTTTCAGCCCCTCTGTTTCTCGCCCTCGGTCTCAGCCCCTCTGATTCAGCCCCTCTGTTTCAGCCCCTCTGTTTCTCGCCTTCTGTTTCAGCCCCTCTGTTTCTCGGCCACTGTTTCAGCCCCTCTGTATCAGCCCCTCTGTTTCCCGCCCTCTGTTTCAGCCCCTCTGTTTCTCGCCCTCTGTTTCAACCCCTCTGATTCAGCCCCTCTGTTTCAGCCCCTCTGATTCAGCCCCTCTGTTTCAGCCCCTCTGATTCAGCCCCTCTGTTTCAGCCTCTCTGTATCTCACCCTCTGTTTCAGCCCCTCTGTTTCTGGCCCTCTGTTTCTCGCCCTCTGTTTCAGAACCTCCGTTTCTCTGCCTCAGTTTCAGCCCCTCTGATTCAGCCCCTCTGTTTCTCGCCCTCTGTTTCAGCCCCTCTGTTTCACGCTCTCTGTTTCAGCCCCTCGGTTTCAGCCCCTCTGTTTCTCGCCCTCTGTTTCAGCCCCTCTGTTTCTCACCCTCTGCTTCAGCCCCTCTGTTTCAGCCCCTCTGTTTCAGCCGCTCTAATTCTCGCTATCTGTTACAGCCTCTATGATTCAGCCCCTCTGTTTCTCGCCCTCTGTTTCAGCCCCTCTGTTTCTCGCCCTCTGTTTCAGCCCCTCTGTTTCTCGCCCTCGGTTTCAGACCCTCTGTTTCAGCCCCTCTGTTTCTCGCCCTCTGTTTCAGCCCCTCTGTTTCAGCCGCTCTGATTCAGCCCCTCTGGTTCAGCCCCACTGTTTCTCGCCCTCTGTTTCAGTCCCTCTGTTTCAGCCATTCTCTTTCAGCCCCTCTGTTTCTGTCCCTCTGTTTATCGCCCTCTGTTTCAGCCCCTCTGTTACTCGCCCTCTGTTTCAGCCCCTCTCTTTCTCGCCCTCTGTTTCAGCCCCTCTGTTTCAGCCCCTCTGTTTCTCGCCCTCTATTTCAGCCCCTCTGTTTCTTGCCCTCTGTTTCAGCCCCTCTGATTTAGCCCCTCTGTTTCAGCCCCTCTGTTTCAGCCCCTCTGTTTCAGCCCCTCTGTTTCGCGCTCTCTGTTTCAGCCCCTCTGTTTCTCGCCCTCTGTTTCAGCCCCTCTGTTTTTCGCCCTCTGTTTCAGCCCCTCTGATTCAGCACCTCTGTCTCAGCCCCTCTGATTCAGCCCCTATGTTTCAGCCCCTCTTTTTCAGTCCCTCTGTTTCTCGCCCTCAGTTTCTCACACTCTGTTTCAGCCCCTGTGTTTCTCGCCCTCTGTTTCAGCCCCTCTGTTTTTCGCCCTCTGTTTCAGCCCCTCCGTTTCTCGCCCTCTGTTTCAGGCTCTCTGTTTCAGCCCGTCTGTTTCAGCCCCTCTGTTTCTCGCCATCTGTTTCTCGCCCGCTGTTTCAGCCCCTTTGTTTCTCGCCCTCTGTTTCAGCCCCTCTGTTTCAGCCCCTCTGATTCAGCCCCTCTGATACAGCCCCTCTGTTTCTCGCCCTCTGTTTCAGCCCCTCTGTTTCAGCCCCTCTGTTTCAGCCCCTCTGTGTCAGCCCCTCTGTTTCTCGCCCTCTGTTTCAGCCCCTCTGTTTCTCGCCCTCTGTTTCAGCCCCTCTGTTTCACGCCCTCTGTTTCAGCCCCTCTGTTTCAGCACCTCTGTTTCAGCCCCTCTGTTTCAGCCCCTCTGTTTCTCGCCCTCTGTTTCAGCCCCTCTGTTTCTCGCCCTCTGTTTCAGCCCCTCTGTTTCAGCCCCTCTGTTTCAGCCCCTCTGTTTCAGCCCCTCTGTTTCTCGCCCTCTGTTTCAGCCCCTCTGTTTCTCGCCGTCTGTTGCAGCCACTCTGTTTCTCGCCCACTGTTTCAGCCCCTCTGATTCAGCCCCTCTGATTCAGCCCCTCTGTTTCCCGCCCCTCTGTTTCAGCCCCTCTGTTTCACGCCCCGTGTTTGAGCCCCTCTGTTTCTTGTCCTCTGTTTCAGCCCCTCTGTTTCTCGCCCTCTGTTTCAGCCCCTCTGTTTCACGCTCTCTGTTTCAGCCCCTCGGTTTCAGCCCCTCTGTTTCTCGCCCTCTGTTTCAGCCCCTATGATTCAGCCCCTCTGTTTCTCGCCCTCTGTTTCAGCCCCTCTGTTTCTCGCCCTCGGTCTCAGCCCCTCTGATTCAGCCCCTCTGTTTCAGCCCCTCTGTTTCTCGCCTTCTGTTTCAGCCCCTCTGTTTCTCGGCCACTGTTTCAGCCCCTCTGTATCAGCCCCTCTGTTTCCCGCCCTCTGTTTCAGCCCCTCTGTTTCTCGCCCTCTGTTTCAACCCCTCTGATTCAGCCCCTCTGTTTCAGCCCCTCTGATTCAGCCCCTCTGTTTCAGCCCCTCTGATTCAGCCCCTCTGTTTCAGCCTCTCTGTATCTCACCCTCTGTTTCAGCCCCTCTGTTTCTGGCCCTCTGTTTCTCGCCCTCTGTTTCAGAACCTCCGTTTCTCTGCCTCAGTTTCAGCCCCTCTGATTCAGCCCCTCTGTTTCTCGCCCTCTGTTTCAGCCCCTCTGTTTCACGCTCTCTGTTTCAGCCCCTCGGTTTCAGCCCCTCTGTTTCTCGCCCTCTGTTTCAGCCCCTCTGTTTCTCACCCTCTGCTTCAGCCCCTCTGTTTCAGCCCCTCTGTTTCAGCCGCTCTAATTCTCGCTATCTGTTACAGCCTCTATGATTCAGCCCCTCTGTTTCTCGCCCTCTGTTTCAGCCCCTCTGTTTCTCGCCCTCTGTTTCAGCCCCTCTGTTTCTCGCCCTCGGTTTCAGACCCTCTGTTTCAGCCCCTCTGTTTCTCGCCCTCTGTTTCAGCCCCTCTGTTTCAGCCGCTCTGATTCAGCCCCTCTGGTTCAGCCCCACTGTTTCTCGCCCTCTGTTTCAGTCCCTCTGTTTCAGCCATTCTCTTTCAGCCCCTCTGTTTCTGTCCCTCTGTTTATCGCCCTCTGTTTCAGCCCCTCTGTTACTCGCCCTCTGTTTCAGCCCCTCTCTTTCTCGCCCTCTGTTTCAGCCCCTCTGTTTCAGCCCCTCTGTTTCTCGCCCTCTATTTCAGCCCCTCTGTTTCTTGCCCTCTGTTTCAGCCCCTCTGATTTAGCCCCTCTGTTTCAGCCCCTCTGTTTCAGCCCCTCTGTTTCAGCCCCTCTGTTTCGCGCTCTCTGTTTCAGCCCCTCTGTTTCTCGCCCTCTGTTTCAGCCCCTCTGTTTTTCGCCCTCTGTTTCAGCCCCTCTGATTCAGCACCTCTGTCTCAGCCCCTCTGATTCAGCCCCTATGTTTCAGCCCCTCTTTTTCAGTCCCTCTGTTTCTCGCCCTCAGTTTCTCACACTCTGTTTCAGCCCCTGTGTTTCTCGCCCTCTGTTTCAGCCCCTCTGTTTTTCGCCCTCTGTTTCAGCCCCTCCGTTTCTCGCCCTCTGTTTCAGGCTCTCTGTTTCAGCCCGTCTGTTTCAGCCCCTCTGTTTCTCGCCATCTGTTTCTCGCCCGCTGTTTCAGCCCCTTTGTTTCTCGCCCTCTGTTTCAGCCCCTCTGTTTCAGCCCCTCTGATTCAGCCCCTCTGATACAGCCCCTCTGTTTCTCGCCCTCTGTTTCAGCCCCTCTGTTTCAGCCCCTCTGTTTCAGCCCCTCTGTGTCAGCCCCTCTGTTTCTCGCCCTCTGTTTCAGCCCCTCTGTTTCTCGCCCTCTGTTTCAGCCCCTCTGTTTCACGCCCTCTGTTTCAGCCCCTCTGTTTCAGCACCTCTGTTTCAGCCCCTCTGTTTCAGCCCCTCTGTTTCTCGCCCTCTGTTTCAGCCCCTCTGTTTCTCGCCCTCTGTTTCAGCCCCTCTGTTTCAGCCCCTCTGTTTCAGCCCCTCTGTTTCAGCCCCTCTGTTTCTCGCCCTCTGTTTCAGCCCCTCTGTTTCTCGCCGTCTGTTGCAGCCACTCTGTTTCTCGCCCTCGGTCTCAGCCCCTCTGATTCAGCCCCTCTGATTCAGCCCCTCTGTTTCCCGCCCCTCTGTTTCAGCCCCTCTGTTTCACGCCCCGTGTTTGAGCCCCTCTGTTTCTTGTCCTCTGTTTCAGCCCCTCTGTTTCTCGCCCTCTGTTTCAGCCCCTCTGTTTCAGCCCCTCTGTTTCAGTCCCTCTGTTTCTCGCCCTCTGTTTCAGCCCCTCTGTTTCTCGCCCTCTATTTCAGCCCCTCTGTTTCAGCCCCTCGGTTTCTCGCCCTCTGTTTCAGCCCCTCTGTTTCTCGCCCTCAGTTTCAGCCCCTCTGTTTCTCGCCCTCTGTTTCAGCCCCTCTGTTTCAGCCCCTCTGTTTCTCGCCCTCTGTTTCAGCCCCTCTGTTTCTCGCCCTCTGTTTCAGCCCCTCTGATACAGCCCGTCTGTTTCAGCCCCTCTGATTCAGCCCCTCTGTTTCAGCCCCTCTGTTTCTCGCCCTCTGTTTCAGGCTCTCTGTTTCAGCCCGTCTGTTTCAGCCCCTCTGTTTCAGCCCCTCTGTTTCTCGCCCTCTGTTTCTCGCCCGCAGTTTCAGCCCCTCTGTTTCTCGCCCTCTGTTTCAGCCCCTCTGTTCCAGCCCCTCTGATACAGCCCCTCTGATTCGGCCCCTCTGTTTCAGCCCCTCTGTTTCAGCACCTCTGTTTCAGCCCCTCTGTTTCTCGCCCTCTGTTTCAGCCCCTCTGTTTCACGGCCTCTGTTTCAGCCCCTCTGTTTCAGCCCCTCTGTTTCAGCCCCTCTGTTTCAGCCCCTCTGTTTCTCGCCCTCTGTTTCAGCCCCTCTGTTTCTAGCCCTCTGTTTCAGCCCCTCTGTTTCAGCCCCTCTGATTCAGCCCCTCTGTTTCAGCGCCTCTGTTTCTCGCCCTCGGTTTCAGCCCCTCTGTTTCAGCCCCTCTGTTTCTCGCACTCTGTTTCAGCCCCTCTGTTTCTCGCCCTCTGTTTCAGCACCTCTGTTTCTTGCCCTCTGTTTCAGCCCCTCTGTTTCTCGCCCTCTGTTTCAGCTCCTCTGTTTCAGCCCCTCTGTTTAAGCCCCTCTGTTTCTCGCCCTCTGTTTCAGCCGCTCTGTTTCTCACCCTCTGTTTCAGCCCCTCTGATTTAGCCCCTCTGTTTCAGCCCCACTGTTTCGCGCTCTCTGTTTCAGCCCCTCTGTTTCAGCCCCTCTCTTTCTCGCCCTCTGTTTCAGCCCCTCTAATTCTCGCCCTCTGTTTCAGCCGCTATGATTCAGCCCCTCTGTTTCTCGCCCTCTGTTTCAGCCCCTCTGTTTTTCGCCCTCGGTCTCAGCCCCTCTGATTCAGCCCCTCTGTTTCAGCCCCTCTGTTTCTCGCCTACTGTTTCAGCCCCTCTGTTTCTCGCCCTCTGTTTCAGCCCCTCTGTATCAGCCCCTCTGTTTCCCGCCCTCTGTTTCAACCCCTCTGATTCAGCCCCTCTGTTTCAGCTCCTCTGATTCAGCCCCTCTGTTTCAGCCCCTCTGATTCAGCCCCTCTGTTTCAGCCTCTCTGTATCTCACCCTCTGTTTCAGCCCCTCTGATTCAGCCCCTCTGTTTCCCGCCCCTCTGTTTCAGCCCCTCTGATACAGCCCCTCTGATTCGGCCCCTCTGTTTCAGCCCCTCTGTTTCAGCACCTCTGTTTCAGCCCCTCTGTTTCTCGCCCTCTGTTTCAGCCCCTCTGTTTCACGGCCTCTGTTTCAGCCCCTCTGTTTCAGCCCCTCTGTTTCAGCCCCTCTGTTTCAGCCCCTCTGTTTCTCGCCCTCTGTTTCAGCCCCTCTGTTTCTAGCCCTCTGTTTCAGCCCCTCTGTTTCAGCCCCTCTGATTCAGCCCCTCTGTTTCAGCGCCTCTGTTTCTCGCCCTCGGTTTCAGCCCCTCTGTTTCAGCCCCTCTGTTTCTCGCACTCTGTTTCAGCCCCTCTGTTTCTCGCCCTCTGTTTCAGCACCTCTGTTTCTTGCCCTCTGTTTCAGCCCCTCTGTTTCTCGCCCTCTGTTTCAGCTCCTCTGTTTCAGCCCCTCTGTTTAAGCCCCTCTGTTTCTCGCCCTCTGTTTCAGCCGCTCTGTTTCTCACCCTCTGTTTCAGCCCCTCTGATTTAGCCCCTCTGTTTCAGCCCCACTGTTTCGCGCTCTCTGTTTCAGCCCCTCTGTTTCAGCCCCTCTCTTTCTCGCCCTCTGTTTCAGCCCCTCTAATTCTCGCCCTCTGTTTCAGCCGCTATGATTCAGCCCCTCTGTTTCTCGCCCTCTGTTTCAGCCCCTCTGTTTCTCGCCCTCGGTCTCAGCCCCTCTGATTCAGCCCCTCTGTTTCAGCCCCTCTGTTTCTCGCCTACTGTTTCAGCCACTCTGTTTCTCGCCCTCTGTTTCAGCCCCTCTGTATCAGCCCCTCTGTTTCCCGCCCTCTGTTTCAACCCCTCTGATTCAGCCCCTCTGTTTCAGCTCCTCTGATTCAGCCCCTCTGTTTCAGCCCCTCTGATTCAGCCCCTCTGTTTCAGCCTCTCTGTATCTCACCCTCTGTTTCAGCCCCTCTGATTCAGCCCCTCTGTTTCCCGCCCCTCTGTTTCAGCCCCTCTGTTTCACGCCCCGTGTTTCAGCCCCTCTGTTTCTTGCCCTCTGTTTCAGCCCCTCTGTTTCTCGCCCTCTGTTTCAGCCCCTCTGTTTCAGCCCCTCTGTTTCAGTCCCTCTGTTTCTCGCCCTCTGTTTCAGCCCCTCTGTTTCTCGCCCTCTATTTCAGCCCCTCTGTTTCAGCCCCTCGGTTTCTCGCCCTCTGTTTCAGCCCCTCTGTTTCTCGCCCTCTGTTTCAGCCCCTCTGTTTCTCGCCCTCTGTTTCAGCCCCTCTGTTTCAGCCCCTCTGTTTCTCGCCCTCTGTTTCAGCCCCTCTGTTTCTCGCCCTCTGTTTCAGCCCCTCAGTTACAGCCCCTCTGTTTCAGCCGCTCTGTTTCAGCCCCTCTGTTTCTCGCCCTCTGTTTCAGCCCCTCTGTTTCTCGCCCTCTGTTTCAGCCCCTCTGTTTCAGCCCTTCTGATTCTCGCCCTCTGTTTCAGCCCCTCTGTTTCTCGCCCTCTGTTTCAGCCCCTCTGATACAGCCCCTCTGTTTCAGCCCCTCTGATTCAGCCCCTCTGTTTCAGCCCCTCTGTTTCAGCCCCTCTGTTTCTCGCCCTCTGTTTCAGCCCCTCTGTTTCTAGCCCTCTATTTCAGCCCCTCTGTTTCAGCCCCTCTGATTCAGCCCCTCTGTTTCTCGCCCTCTGTTTCAGCCCCTCTGTTTCTAGCCCTCTGTTTCAGCCCCTCTGTTTCAGCCCCTCTGTTTCTCGCCCTCTGTTTCAGCCCCTCTGTTTCTCGCCCTCTGTTTCAGCCCCTCTGTTTCAGCCCCTCTGTTTCTCGCCCTCTGTTTCAGCCACTCTTTTTCTCGCCCTCTGTTTCAGCCCCTCTGATACAGCCCCTCTGTTTCAGCCCCTCTGTTTCAGCCCCTCTGTTTCTCGCCCTCTGTTTCAGCCCCTCTGTTTCTCGCCCTCTGTTTCAGCCCCTCTGTTTCAGCCCCTCTGTTTCTCGCCCTCTGTTTCAGCCCCTCTGTTTCTCGCCCTCTGTTTCAGCCCCTCTGATACAGCCCCTCTGTTTCAGCCCCTCTGATTCAGCCCCTCTGTTTCAGCCCCTCTGTTTCAGCCCCTCTGTTTCTCGCCCTCTGTTTCAGCCCCTCTGTTTCTAGCCCTCTGTTTCAGCCCCTCTGTTTCAGCCCCTCTGATTCAGCCCCTCTGTTTCAGCCCCTCTGTTTCTCGCCCTCGGTTTCAGCCCCTCTGTTTCAGCCCCTCTGTTTCAGCCCCTCTGTTTCAGCCCCTCTGTTTCTCGCACTCTGTTTCAGCCCCTCTGTTTCTCGCCCTCTGTTTCAGCTCCTCTGTTTCAGCACCTCTGTTTCTTGCCCTCTGTTTCAGCCCCTCTGTTTCTCGCCCTCTGTTTCAGCTCCTCTGTTTCAGCCCCTCTGTTTAAGCCCCTCTGTTTCTCGCCCTCTGTTTCAGCCGCTCTGTTTCTCACCCTCTGTTTCAGCCCCTCTGATTTAGCCCCTCTGTTTAAGCCCCTCTGTTTCAGCCCCTCTGTTTCTCGCCCTCTGTTTCAGCCCCACTGTTTCGCGCTCTCTGTTTCAGCCCCTCTGTTTCAGCCCCTGTGTTTCTCGCCCTCTGTTTCTGCCCCTCTGTTTCTCACCCTTTGTTTCAGCCCCTCTATTTCTCGCTCTGTGTTTCAGCCTCTCTGATTCAGCCCCTCTGTTTCAGCCCCTCTGAATCAGCCCCTCTGTTTCAGCCCCTCTGAATCAGCCCCTCTGATTCAGCCCCTCTGTTTCAGCCCCTCTGTTTCAGTCCCTCTCTTTCTCGCCCTCTGTTTCAGCCCCACTAATTCTCGCCCTCTGTTTCAGCCCCTATGATTCAGCCCCTCTGTTTCTCGCCCTCTGTTTCAGCCCCTCTGTTTCTCGCCCTCGATCTCAGCCCCTCTGATTCAGCCCCTCTGTTTCAGCCCCTCTGTTTCTCGCCTTCTGTTTCAGCCCCTCTGTTTCTCGGCCACTGTTTCAGCCCCTCTGTATCAGCCCCTCTGTTTCCCGCCCTCTGTTTCAGCCCCTCTGTTTCTCGCCCTCTGTTTCAACCCCTCTGATTCAGCCCCTCTGTTTCAGCCCCTCTGATTCAGCCCCTCTGTTTCAGCCCCTCTGATTCAGCCCCTCTGTTTCAGCCTCTCTGTATCTAACCCTCTGTTTCAGCCCCTCTGTTTCAGCCCCTCTGTTTCTCGCCCTCTGTTTCAGAACCTCTGTTTCTCGACCTCAGTTTCAGCCCCTCTGATTCAGCCCCTCTGTTTCTCGCCCTCTGTTTCATCCCCTCTGTTTCACGCTCTCTGTTTCAGCCCCTCTGTTTCAGCCCCTCTGTTTCTCGCCCTCTGTTTCAGCCCCTCTGTTTCTCACCCTCTGCTTCAGCCCCTCTGTTTCAGCCCCTCTGTTTCAGCCGCTCTAATTCTCGCTATCTGTTTCAGCCTCTATGATTCAGCCCCTCTGTTTCTCGCCCTCTGTTTCAGCCCCTCTGTTTCTCGCCCTCTGTTTCAGCCCCTCTGTTTCTCGCCCTCGGTTTCAGACCCTCTGTTTCAGCCCCTCTGTTTCTCGCCCTCTGTTTCAGCCCCTCTGTTTCAGCCGCTCTGATTCAGCCCCTCTGGTTCAGCCCCACTGTTTCTCGCCCTCTGTTTCAGTCCCTCTGTTTCAGCCATTCTCTTTCAGCCCCTCTGTTTCTGTCCCTCTGTTTATCGCCCTCTGTTTCAGCCCCTCTGTTACTCGCCCTCTGTTTCAGCCCCTCTCTTTCTCGCCCTCTGTTTCAGCCCCTCTGTTTCAGCCCCTCTGTTTCAACCCCTCTGTTTCTCGCCCTCTATTTCAGCCCCTCTGTTTCTTGCCCTCTGTTTCAGCCCCTCTGATTTAGCCCCTCTGTTTCAGCCCCTCTGTTTCAGCCCCTCTGTTTCAGCCCCTCTGTTTCGCGCTCTCTGTTTCAGCCCCTCTGTTTCTCGCCCTCTGTTTCAGCCCCTCTGTTTTTCGCCCTCTGTTTCAGCCCCTCTGATTCAGCACCTCTGTCTCAGCCCCTCTGATTCAGCCCCTATGTTTCATCCCTCTTTTTCAGTCCCTCTGTTTCTCGCCCTCAGTTTCTCACACTCTGTTTCAGCCCCTGTGTTTCTCGCCCTCTGTTTCAGCCTCTCTGTTTTTCGCCCTCTGTTTCAGCCCCTCCGTTTCTCGCCCTCTGTTTCAGGCACTCTGTTTCAGCCCGTCTGTTTCAGCCCCTCTGTTTCAGCCCCTCTGTTTCTCGCCATCTGTTTCTCGCCCGCTGTTTCAGCCCCTTTGTTTCTCGCCCTCTGTTTCAGCCCCTCTGTTTCAGCCCCTCTGATTCAGCCCCTCTGATACAGCCCCTCTGTTTCTCGCCCTCTGTTTCAGCCCCTCTGTTTCAGCCCCTCTGTTTCAGCCCCTCTGTGTCAGCCCCTCTGTTTCTCGCCCTCTGTTTCAGCCCCTCTGTTTCTCGCCCTCTGTTTCAGCCCCTCTGTTTCACGCCCTCTGTTTCAGCCCCTCTGTTTCAGCACCTCTGTTTCAGCCCCTCTGTATCAGCCCCTCTGTTTCTCGCCCTCTGTTTCAGCCCCTCTGTTTCTCGCCCTCTGTTTCAGCCCCTCTGTTTCAGCCCCTCTGATTCAGCCCCTCTGTTTCAGCCCCTCTGTTTCTCGCCCTCTGTTTCAGCCACTCTGTTTCTCGCCGTCTGTTGCAGCCACTCTGTTTCTCGCCCACTGTTTCAGCCCCTCTGATTCAGCCCCTCTGATTCAGCCCCTCTGTTTCCCGCCCCTCTGTTTCAGCCCCTCTGTTTCACGCCCCGTGTTTCAGCCCCTCTGTTTCTTGCCCTCTGTTTCAGACCCTCTGTTTCTCGCCCTCTGTTTCAGCCCCTCTGTTTCAGCCCCTCTGTTTCAGTCCCTCTGTTTCTCGCCCTCTGTTTCAGCCCCTCTGTTTCTCGCCCTCTATTTCAGCCCCTCTGTTTCAGCCCCTCGGTTTCTCGCCCTCTGTTTCAGCCCCTCTGTTTCTCGCCCTCAGTTTCAGCCCCTCTGTTTCTCGCCCTCTGTTTCAGCCCCTCTGTTTCAGCCCCTCTGTTTCTCGGCCTCTGTTTCAGCCCCTCTGTTTCTCACCCTCTGTTTCAGCCCCTCTGATACAGCCCCTCTGTTTCAGCCCCTCTGATTCAGCCCCTCTGTTTCAGCCCCTCTGTTTCTCGCCCTCTGTTTCAGGCTCTCTGTTTCAGCCCGTCTGTTTCAGCCCCTCTGTTTCAGCCCCTCTGTTTCTCGCCCTCTGTTTCTCGCCCGCAGTTTCAGCCCCTCTGTTTCTCGCCCTCTGTTTCAGCCCCTCTGTTTCAGCCCCTCTGATACAGCCCCTCTGATTCGGCCCCTCTGTTTCAGCCCCTCTGTTTCAGCACCTCTGTTTCAGCCCCTCTGTTTCTCGCCCTCTGTTTCAGCCCCTCTGTTTCTCGGCCTCTGTTTCAGCCCCTTTGTTTCAGCCCCTCTGTTTCAGCCCCTCTGTTTCAGCCCCTCTGTTTCTCGCCCTCTGTTTCAGCCCCTCTGTTTCTAGCCCTCTGTTTCAGCCCCTCTGTTTCAGCCCCTCTGATTCAGCCCCTCTGTTTCAGCCCCTCTGTTTCTCGCCCTCGGTTTCAGCCCCTCTGTTTCAGCCCCTCTGTTTCTCGCACTCTGTTTCAGCCCCTCTGTTTCTCGCCCTCTGTTTCAGCCCCTCTGTTTCAGCACCTCTGTTTCTTGCCCTCTGTTTCAGCCCCTCTGTTTCTCGCCCTCTGTTTCAGCTCCTCTGTTTCAGCCCCTCTGTTTAAGCCCCTCTGTTTCTCACCCTCTGTTTCAGCCGCTCTGTTTCTCACCCTCTGTTTCAGCCCCTCTGATTTAGCCGCTCTGTTTCAGCCCCACTGTTTCGCGCTCTCTGTTTCAGCCCCTCTGTTTCAGCCCCTGTGTTTCTCGCCCTCTGTTTCTGCCCCTCTGTTTCTCACCCTTTGTTTCAGCCCCTCTATTTCTCGCTCTGTGTTTCAGCCTCTCTGATTCAGCCCCTCTGTTTCAGCCCCTCTGAATCAGCCCCTCTGTTTCAGCCCCTCTGAATCAGCCCCTCTGATTCAGCCGCTCTGTTTCAGCCCCTCTGTTTCAGCCCCTCTCTTTCTCGCCCTCTGTTTCAGCCCCTCTAATTCTCGCCCTCTGTTTCAGCTCCTATGATTCAGCTCCTCTGTTTCTCGCCCTCTGTTTCAGCCCCTCTGTTTCTCGCCCTCGGTCTCAGCCCCTCTGATTCAGCCCCTCTGTTTCAGCCCCTCTGTTTCTCGCCTTCTGTTTCAGCCCCTCTGTTTCTCGCCCTCTGTTTCAGCCCCTCTGTATCAGCCCCTCTGTTTCCCGCCCTCTGTTTCAGCCCCTCTGTTTCTCGCCCTCTGTTTCAGCCCCTCTGTTTCAGCCCCTCTGTTTCTCGCCCTCTGTTTCAGCCCCTCTGTTTCTAGCCCTCTGTTTCAGCCCCTCTGTTTCAGCCCCTCTGATTCAGCCCCTCTGTTTCAGCCCCTCTGTTTCTCGCCCTCGGTTTCAGCCCCTCTGTTTCAGCCCCTCTGTTTCTCGCACTCTGTTTCAGCCCCTCTGTTTCTCGCCCTCTGTTTCAGCCCCTCTGTTTCAGCACCTCTGTTTCTTGCCCTCTGTTTCAGCCCCTCTGTTTCTCACCCTCTGTTTCAGCTCCTCTGTTTCAGCCCCTCTGTTTAAGCCCCTCTGTTTCTCGCCCTCTGTTTCAGCCGCTCTGTTTCTCACCCTCTGTTTCAGCCCCTCTGATTTAGCCCCTCTGTTTCAGCCCCACTGTTTCGCGCTCTCTGTTTCAGCCCCTCTGTTTCAGCCCCTGTGTTTCTCGCCCTCTGTTTCTGCCCCTCTGTTTCTCACCCTTTGTTTCAGCCCCTCTATTTCTCGCTCTGTGTTTCAGCCTCTCTGATTCAGCCCCTCTGTTTCAGCCCCTCTGAATCAGCCCCTCTGTTTCAGCCCCTCTGAATCAGCCCCTCTGATTCAGCCCCTCTGTTTCAGCCCCTCTGTTTCAGCCCCTCTCTTTCTCGCCCTCTGTTTCAGCCCCTCTAATTCTCGCCCTCTGTTTCAGCCCCTATGATTCAGCTCCTCTGTTTCTCGCCCTCTCTTTCAGCACCTCTGTTTCTCGCCCTCGGTCTCAGCCCCTCTGATTCAGCCCCTCAGTTTCAGCCCCTCTGTTTCTCGCCTTCTGTTTCAACCCCTCTGTTTCTCGCCCTCTGTTTCAGCCCCTCTGTATCAGCCCCTCTGTTTCCCGCCCTCTGTTTCAGCCCCTCTGTTTCTAGCCCTCTGTTTCAACCCCTCTGATTCAGCCCCTCTGTTTCAGCCCCTCTGATTCAGCCCCTCTGTTTCAGCCCCTCTGATTCAGCCCCTCTGTTTCAGCCTCTCTGTATCTCACCCTCTGTTTCAGCCCCTCTGTTTCAGCCCCTCTGTTTCTCGCTATCTGTTTCAGAACCTCTGTTTCTCGACCTCAGTTTCAGCCCCTCTGATTCAGCCCCTCTGTTTCTCGACCTCTGTTTCAGCCCCTCTGTTTCATGCTCTCTGTTTCAGCCCCTCTGTTTCAGCCCCTCTGTTTCTCGACCTCTGTTTCAGCCCCTCTGTTTCTCACCCTCTGCTTCAGCCCCTCTGTTTCAGCCCCCCTGTTTCAGCCGCTCTAATTCTCGCTATCTGTTTCAGCCTCTATGATTCAGCCCCTCTGTTTCTCGCCCTTTGTTTCAGCCCCTCTGTTTCTCGCCCTCTGTTTCAGCCCCTCTGTTTCTCGCCCTCGGTTTCAGACCCTCTGTTTCAGCCCCTCTGTTTCTCGCCCTCTGTTTCAGCCCCTCTGTTTCAGCCGCTCTGATTCAGCCCGTCTGGTTCAGCCCCACTGTTTCTCGCCCTCTGTTTCAGTCCCTCTGTTTCAGCCATTCTCTTTCAGCCCCTCTGTTTCTGTCCCTCTGTTTATCGCCCTCTGTTTCAGCCCCTCTGTTACTCGCCCTCTGTTTCAGCCCCTCTCTTTCTCGCCCTCAGTTTCAGCCCCTCTGTTTCAGCCCCTCTGTTTCTCGCCCTCGGTTTCAGCCCCTCTGTTTCAGCCCCTCTGTTTCTCGCACTCTGTTTCAGCCCCTCTGTTTCTCGCCCTCTGTTTCAGCCCCTCTGTTTCAGCACCTCTGTTTCTTGCCCTCTGTTTCAGCCCCTCTGTTTCTCGCCCTCTGTTTCAGCTCCTCTGTTTCAGCCCCTCTGTTTAAGCCCCTCTGTTTCTCGCCCTCTGTTTCAGCCGCTCTGTTTCTCACCCTCTGTTTCAGCCCCTCTGATTTAGCCCCTCTGTTTCAGCCCCATTGTTTCGCGCTCTCTGTTTAAGCCCCTCTGTTTCAGCACCTCTCTTTCTCGCCCTCTGTTTCAGCCCCTCTAATTCTCGCCCTCTGTTTCAGCCACTATGATTCAGCCCCTCTGTTTCTCGCCCTCTGTTTCAGCCCCTCTGTTTCTCGCCCTCGGTCTCAGCCCCTCTGATTCAGCCCCTCTGTTTCAGCCCCTCTGTTTCTCGCCTTCTGTTTCAGCCCCTCTGTTTCTCCCCCTCTGTTTCAGCCCCTCTGTATCAGCCCCTCTGTTTCCCGCCCTCTGTTTCAACCCCTCTGATTCAGCCCCTCTGTTTCAGCCCCTCTGATTCAGCCCCTCTGTTTCAGCCCCTCTGATTCAGCCCCTCTGTTTCAGCCTCTCTGTATCTCACCCTCTGTTTCAGCCCCTCTGATTCAGCCCCTCTGTTTCCCGCCCCTCTGTTTCA
This sequence comes from Chiloscyllium punctatum, assembly GCF_047496795.1. Lineage (NCBI taxonomy): Eukaryota > Metazoa > Chordata > Chondrichthyes > Orectolobiformes > Hemiscylliidae > Chiloscyllium > Chiloscyllium punctatum. The sequence continues at coordinate 255,893 of NW_027309822.1, forward strand.
GCCCCTCTGTTTCACGCCCCGTGTTTCAGCCCCTCTGTTTCTCGCCCTCTGTTTCAGCCCCTCTGTTTCAGCCCCTCTGTTTCAGCCCCTCTGTTTCTCGCCCTCTGTTTCAGCCCCTCTGTTTCAGCCCCTCTGTTTCAGTCCCTCTGTTTCTCGCCCTCTGTTTCAGCCCCTCTGTTTCTCGCCCTCTATTTCAGCCCCTCTGTTTCAGCCCCTCGGTTTCTCGCCCTCTGTTTCAGCCCCTCTGTTTCTCGCCCTCTGTTTCAGCCCCTCTGTTTCAGCCCCTCTGTTTCTCGCCCTCTGTTTCAGCCCCTCTGTTTCTCGCCCTCTGTTTCAGCCCCTCTGATACAGCCCCTCTGTTTCAGCCCCTCTGTTTCAGCCACTCTGTTTCTCGCCCTCTGTTTCAGCCCCTCTGTTTCTCGCCCTCTGTTTCAGCCCCTCTGTTTCAGCCCCTCTGTTTCTCGCCCTCTGTTTCAGCCCCTCTGATACAGCCCCTCTGTTTCAGCTCCTCTGATTCAGCCCCTCTGTTTCAGCCCCTCTGTTTCAGCCCCTCTGTTTCTCGCCCTCTGTTTCAGCCCCTCTGTTTCTAGCCCTCTGTTTCAGCCCCTCTGTTTCAGCCCCTCTGATTCAGCCCCTCTGTTTCAGCCCCTCTGTTTCTTGCCCTCGGTTTCAGCCCCTCTGTTTCAGCCCCTCTGTTTCAGCCCCTCTGTTTCAGCCCCTCTGTTTCTCGCCCTCTGTTTCAGCCCCTCTGTTTCTCGCCCTCTGTTTCAGCCCCTCTCTTTCAGCCCCTCTGTTTCTCGCCCTCTGTTTCAGCCCCTCTGTTTCTCGCCCTCTGTTTCAGCCCCTCTGATACAGCCCCTCTGTTTCAGCCCCTCTGTTTCAGCCCCTCTGTTTCTCGCCCTCTGTTTCAGCCCCTCTGTTTCTCGCCCTCTGTTCCAGCCGCTCTGTTTCAGCCCCTCTGTTTCTCGCCCTCTGTTTCAGCCCCTCTGTTTTTCGCCCTCTGTTTCAGCCCCTCTGATACAGCCCCTCTGTTTCAGCCCCTCTGATTCAGCCCCTCTGTTTCAGCCCCTCTGTTTCAGCCCCTCTGTTTCTCGCCCTCTGTTTCAGCCCCTCTGTTTCTAGCCCTCTGTTTCAGCCCCTCTGTTTCAGCCCCTCTGATTCAGCCCCTCTGTTTCAGCCCCTCTGTTTCTCGCCCTCGGTTTCAGCCCCTCTGTTTCAGCCCCTCTGTTTCAGCCCCTCTGTTTCAGCCCCTCTGTTTCTCGCACTCTGTTTCAGCCCCTCTGTTTCTCGCCCTCTATTTCAGCCCCTCTGTTTCAGCACCTCTGTTTCTTGCCCTCTGTTTCAGCCCCTCTGTTTCTCGCCCTCTGTTTCAGCTCCTCTGTTTCAGCCCCTCTGTTTAAGCCCCTCTGTTTCTCGCCCTCTGTTTCAGCCGCTCTGTTTCTCACCCTCTGTTTCAGCCCCTCTGATTTAGCCCCTCTGTTTCAGCCCCTCTGTTTCAGCCCCTCTGTTTCTCGCCCTCTGTTTCAGCCCCACTGTTTCGCGCTCTCTGTTTCAGCCCCTCTGTTTCAGCCCCTGTGTTTCTCGCCCTCTGTTTCTGCCCCTCTGTTTCTCACCCTTTGTTTCAGCCCCTCTATTTCTCGCTCTGTGTTTCAGCCTCTCTGATTCAGCCCCTCTGTTTCAGCCCCTCTGAATCAGCCCCTCTGTTTCAGCCCCTCTGAATCAGCCCCTCTGATTCAGCCCCTCTGTTTCAGCCCCTCTGTTTCAGCCCCTCTCTTTCTCGCCCTCTGTTTCAGCCACTCTAATTCTCGCCCTCTGTTTCAGCCCCTATGATTCAGCCCCTCTGTTTCTCGCCCTCTGTTTCAGCCCCTCTGTTTCTCGCCCTCGGTCTCAGCCCCTCTGATTCAGCCCCTCTGTTTCAGCCCCTCTGTTTCTCGCCTTCTGTTTCAGCCCCTCTGGTTCTCGCCCTCTGTTTCAGCCCCTCTGTATCAGCCCCTCTGTTTCCCGCCCTCTGTTTCAACCCCTCTGATTCAGCCCCTCTGTTTCAGCCCCTCTGATTCAGCCCCTCTGTTTCAGCCCCTCTGATTCAGCCCCTCTGTTTCAGCCTCTCTGTATCTCACCCTCTGTTTCAGCCCCTCTGATTCAGCCCCTCTGTTTCCCGCCCCTCTGTTTCAGCCCCTCTGTTTCACGCCCCGTGTTTCAGCCCCTCTGTTTCTTGCCCTCTGTTTCAGCCCCTCTGTTTCTCGCCCTCTGTTTCAGCCCCTCTGTTTCAGCCCCTCTGTTTCAGTCCCTCTTTTTCTCGCCCTCTGTTTCAGCCCCTCTGTTTCTCGCCCTCTATTTCAGCCCCTCTGTTTCAGCCCCTCGGTTTCTCGCCCTCTGTTTCAGCCCCTCTGTTTCTCGCCCTCTGTTTCAGCCCGTCTGTTTCTCGCCCTCTGTTTCAGCCCCTCTGTTTCAGCCCCTCTGTTTCTCGCCCTCTGTTTCAGCCCCTCTGTTTCTCGCCCTCTGTTTCAGCCCCTCAGTTACAGCCCCTCTGTTTCAGCCGCTCTGTTTCAGCCCCTCTGTTTCTCGCCCTCTGTTTCAGCCCCTCTGTTTCTCGCCCTCTGTTTCAGCCCCTCTGTTTCAGCCCTTCTGATTCTCGCCCTCTGTTTCAGCCCCTCTGTTTCTCGCCCTCTGTTTCAGCCCCTCTGATACAGCCCCTCTGTTTCAGCCCCTCTGATTCAGCCCCTCTGTTTCAGCCCCTCTGTTTCAGCCCCTCTGTTTCTCGCCCTCTGTTTCAGCCCCTCTGTTTCTAGCCCTCTATTTCAGCCCCTCTGTTTCAGCCCCTCTGATTCAGCCCCTCTGTTTCAGCCCCTCTGTTTCTCGCCCTCGGTTTCAGCCCCTCTGTTTCAGCCCCTCTGTTTCAGCCCCTCTGTTTCAGCCCCTCTGTTTCTCGCCCTCTGTTTCAGCCCCTCTGTTTCTCGCCCTCTGTTTCAGCCCCTCTGTTTCAGCCCCTCTGTTTCTCGCCCTCTGTTTCAGCCACTCTTTTTCTCGCCCTCTGTTTCAGCCCCTCTGATACAGCCCCTCTGTTTCAGCCCCTCTGTTTCAGCCCCTCTGTTTCTCGCCCTCTGTTTCAGCCCCTCTGTTTCTCGCCCTCTGTTTCAGCCCCTCTGTTTCAGCCCCTCTGTTTCTCGCCCTCTGTTTCAGCCCCTCTGTTTCTCGCCCTCTGTTTCAGCCCCTCTGATACAGCCCCTCTGTTTCAGCCCCTCTGATTCAGCCCCTCTGTTTCAGCCCCTCTGTTTCAGCCCCTCTGTTTCTCGCCCTCTGTTTCAGCCCCTCTGTTTCTAGCCCTCTGTTTCAGCCCCTCTGTTTCAGCCCCTCTGATTCAGCCCCTCTGATTCAGCCCCTCTGTTTCTCGCCCTCGGTTTCAGCCCCTCTGTTTCAGCCCCTCTGTTTCAGCCCCTCTGTTTCAGCCCCTCTGTTTCTCGCACTCTGTTTCAGCCCCTCTGTTTCTCGCCCTCTGTTTCAGCCCCTCTGTTTCAGCACCTCTGTTTCTTGCCCTCTGTTTCAGCCCCTCTGTTTCTCGCCCTCTGTTTCAGCTCCTCTGTTTCAGCCCCTCTGTTTAAGCCCCTCTGTTTCTCGCCCTCTGTTTCAGCCGCTCTGTTTCTCACCCTCTGTTTCAGCCCCTCTGATTTAGCCCCTCTGTTTAAGCCCCTCTGTTTCAGCCCCTCTGTTTCTCGCCCTCTGTTTCAGCCCCACTGTTTCGCGCTCTCTGTTTCAGCCCCTCTGTTTCAGCCCCTGTGTTTCTCGCCCTCTGTTTCTGCCCCTCTGTTTCTCACCCTTTGTTTCAGCCCCTCTATTTCTCGCTCTGTGTTTCAGCCTCTCTGATTCAGCCCCTCTGTTTCAGCCCCTCTGAATCAGCCCCTCTGTTTCAGCCCCTCTGAATCAGCCCCTCTGATTCAGCCCCTCTGTTTCAGCCCCTCTGTTTCAGTCCCTCTCTTTCTCCCCCTCTGTTTCAGCCCCACTAATTCTCGCCCTCTGTTTCAGCCCCTATGATTCAGCCCCTCTGTTTCTCGCCCTCTGTTTCAGCCCCTCTGTTTCTCGCCCTCGATCTCAGCCCCTCTGATTCAGCCCCTCTGTTTCAGCCCCTCTGTTTCTCGCCTTCTGTTTCAGCCCCTCTGTTTCTCGGCCACTGTTTCAGCCCCTCTGTATCAGCCCCTCTGTTTCCCGCCCTCTGTTTCAGCCCCTCTGTTTCTCGCCCTCTGTTTCAACCCCTCTGATTCAGCCCCTCTGTTTCAGCCCCTCTGATTCAGCCCCTCTGTTTCAGCCCCTCTGATTCAGCCCCTCTGTTTCAGCATCTCTGTTTCACGCTCTCTGTTTCAGCCCCTCTGTTTCAGCCCCTCTGTTTCTCGCCCTCTGTTTCAGCCCCTCTGTTTCTCACCCTCTGCTTCAGCCCCTCTGTTTCAGCCCCTCTGTTTCAGCCGCTCTAATTCTCGCTATCTGTTTCAGCCTCTATGATTCAGCCCCTCTGTTTCTCGCCCTCTGTTTCAGCCCCTCTGTTTCTCGCCCTCTGTTTCAGCCCCTCTGTTTCTCGCCCTCGGTTTCAGACCCTCTGTTTCAGCCCCTCTGTTTCTCGCCCTCTGTTTCAGCCCCTCTGTTTCAGCCGCTCTGATTCAGCCCCTCTGGTTCAGCCCCACTGTTTCTCGCCCTCTGTTTCAGTCCCTCTGTTTCAGCCATTCTCTTTCAACCCCTCTGTTTCTGTCCCTCTGTTTATCGCCCTCTGTTTCAGCCCCTCTGTTACTCGCCCTCTGTTTCAGCCCCTCTCTTTCTCGCCCTCTGTTTCAGCCCCTCTGTTTCAGCCCCTCTGTTTCAACCCCTCTGTTTCTCGCCCTCTATTTCAGCCCCTCTGTTTCTTGCCCTCTGTTTCAGCCCCTCTGATTTAGCCCCTCTGTTTCAGCCCCTCTGTTTCAGCCCCTCTGTTTCAGCCCCTCTGTTTCGCGCTCTCTGTTTCAGCCCCTCTGTTTCTCGCCCTCTGTTTCAGCCCCTCTGTTTTTCGCCCTCTGTGTCAGCCCCTCTGATTCAGCACCTCTGTCTCAGCCCCTCTGATTCAGCCCCTATGTTTCATCCCTCTTTTTCAGTCCCTCTGTTTCTCGCCCTCAGTTTCTCACACTCTGTTTCAGCCCCTGTGTTTCTCTCCCTGTGTTTCAGCCTCTCTGTTTTTCGCCCTCTGTTTCAGCCCCTCCGTTTCTCGCCCTCTGTTTCAGGCACTCTGTTTCAGCCCGTCTGTTTCAGCCCCTCTGTTTCAGCCCCTCTGTTTCTCGCCATCTGTTTCTCGCCCGCTGTTTCAGCCCCTTTGTTTCTCGCCCTCTGTTTCAGCCCCTCTGTTTCAGCCCCTCTGATTCAGCCCCTCTGATACAGCCCCTCTGTTTCTCGCCCTCTGTTTCAGCCCCTCTGTTTCAGCCCCTCTGTTTCAGCCCCTCTGTGTCAGCCCCTCTGTTTCTCGCCCTCTGTTTCAGCCCCTCTGTTTCTCGCCCTCTGTTTCAGCCCCTCTGTTTCACGCCCTCTGTTTCAGCCCCTCTGTTTCAGCACCTCTGTTTCAGCCCCTCTGTATCAGCCCCTCTGTTTCTCGCCCTCTGTTTCAGCCCCTCTGTTTCTCGCCCTCTGTTTCAGCCCCTCTGTTTCAGCCCCTCTGTTTCAGCCCCTCTGTTTCAGCCCCTCTGTTTCTCGCCCTCTGTTTCAGCCACTCTGTTTCTCGCCGTCTGTTGCAGCCACTCTGTTTCTCGCCCACTGTTTCAGCCCCTCTGATTCAGCCCCTCTGATTCAGCCCCTCTGTTTCCCGCCCCTCTGTTTCAGCCCCTCTGTTTCACGCCCCGTGTTTCAGCCCCTCTGTTTCTTGCCCTCTGTTTCAGACCCTCTGTTTCTCGCCCTCTGTTTCAGCCCCTCTGTTTCAGCCCCTCTGTTTCAGTCCCTCTGTTTCTCGCCCTCTGTTTCAGCCCCTCTGTTTCTCGCCCTCTATTTCAGCCCCTCTGTTTCAGCCCCTCGGTTTCTCGCCCTCTGTTTCAGCCCCTCTGTTTCTCGCCCTCAGTTTCAGCCCCTCTGTTTCTCGCCCTCTGTTTCAGCCCCTCTGTTTCAGCCCCTCTGTTTCTCGGCCTCTGTTTCAGCCCCTCTGTTTCTCACCCTCTGTTTCAGCCCCTCTGATACAGCCCCTCTGTTTCAGCCCCTCTGATTCAGCCCCTCTGTTTCAGCCCCTCTGTTTCTCGCCCTCTGTTTCAGGCTCTCTGTTTCAGCCCGTCTGTTTCAGCCCCTCTGTTTCAGCCCCTCTGTTTCTCGCCCTCTGTTTCTCGCCCGCAGTTTCAGCCCCTCTGTTTCTCGCCCTCTGTTTCAGCCCCTCTGTTTCAGCCCCTCTGATACAGCCCCTCTGATTCGGCCCCTCTGTTTCAGCCCCTCTGTTTCAGCACCTCTGTTTCAGCCCCTCTGTTTCTCGCCCTCTGTTTCAGCCCCTCTGTTTCTCGGACTCTGTTTCAGCCCCTTTGTTTCAGCCCCTCTGTTTCAGCCCCTCTGTTTCAGCCCCGCTCTTTCTCGCCCTCTGTTTCAGCCCCTCTGTTTCTAGCCCTCTGTTTCAGCCCCTCTGTTTCAGCCCCTCTGATTCAGCCCCTCTGTTTCAGCCCCTCTGTTTCTCGCCCTCGGTTTCAGCCCCTCTGTTTCAGCCCCTCTGTTTCTCGCACTCTGTTTCAGCCCCTCTGTTTCTCGCCCTCTGTTTCAGCCCCTCTGTTTCAGCACCTCTGTTTCTTGCCCTCTGTTTCAGCCCCTCTGTTTCTCGCCCTCTGTTTCAGCTCCTCTGTTTCAGCCCCTCTGTTTAAGCCCCTCTGTTTCTCGCCCTCTGTTTCAGCCGCTCTGTTTCTCACCCTCTGTTTCAGCCCCTCTGATTTAGCCGCTCTGTTTCAGCCCCACTGTTTCGCGCTCTCTGTTTCAGCCCCTCTGTTTCAGCCCCTGTGTTTCTCGCCCTCTGTTTCTGCCCCTCTGTTTCTCACCCTTTGTTTCAGCCCCTCTATTTCTCGCTCTGTGTTTCAGCCTCTCTGATTCAGCCCCTCTGTTTCAGCCCCTCTGAATCAGCCCCTCTGTTTCAGCCCCTCTGAATCAGCCCCTCTGATTCAGCCGCTCTGTTTCAGCCCCTCTGTTTCAGCCCCTCTCTTTCTCGCCCTCTGTTTCAGCCCCTCTAATTCTCGCCCTCTGTTTCAGCCCCTATGATTCAGCTCCTCTGTTTCTCGCCCTCTGTTTCAGCCCCTCTGTTTCTCGCCCTCGGTCTCAGCCCCTCTGATTCAGCCCCTCTGTTTCAGCCCCTCTGTTTCTCGCCTTCTGTTTCAGCCCCTCTGTTTCTCGCCCTCTGTTTCAGCCCCTCTGTATCAGCCCCTCTGTTTCCCGCCCTCTGTTTCAGCCCCTCTGTTTCTCGCCCTCTGTTTCAGCCCCTCTGTTTCAGCCCCTCTGTTTCTCGCCCTCTGTTTCAGCCCCTCTGTTTCTAGCCCTCTGTTTCAGCCCCTCTGTTTCAGCCCCTCTGATTCAGCCCCTCTGTTTCAGCCCCTCTGTTTCTCGCCCTCGGTTTCAGCCCCTCTGTTTCAGCCCCTCTGTTTCTCGCACTCTGTTTCAGCCCCTCTGTTTCTCGCCCTCTGTTTCAGCCCCTCTGTTTCAGCACCTCTGTTTCTTGCCCTCTGTTTCAGCCCCTCTGTTTCTCACCCTCTGTTTCAGCTCCTCTGTTTTAGCCCCTCTGTTTAAGCCCCTCTGTTTCTCGCCCTCTGTTTCAGCCGCTCTGTTTCTCACCCTCTGTTTCAGCCCCTCTGATTTAGCCCCTCTGTTTCAGCCCCACTGTTTCGCGCTCTCTGTTTCAGCCCCTCTGTTTCAGCCCCTGTGTTTCTCGCCCTCTGTTTCTGCCCCTCTGTTTCTCACCCATTGTTTCAGCCCCTCTATTTCTCGCTCTGTGTTTCAGCCTCTCTGATTCAGCCCCTCTGTTTCAGCCCCTCTGAATCAGCCCCTCTGTTTCAGCCCCTCTGAATCAGCCCCTCTGATTCAGCCCCTCTGTTTCAGCCCCTCTGTTTCAGCCCCTCTCTTTCTCGCCCTCTGTTTCAGCCCCTCTAATTCTCGCCCTCTGTTTCAGCCCCTATGATTCAGCTCCTCTGTTTCTCGCCCTCTGTTTCAGCACCTCTGTTTCTCGCCCTCGGTCTCAGCCCCTCTGATTCAGCCCCTCTGTTTCAGCCCCTCTGTTTCTCGCCTTCTGTTTCAGCCCCTCTGTTTCTCCCCCTCTGTTTCAGCCCCTCTGTATCAGCCCCTCTGTTTCCCGCCCTCTGTTTCAACCCCTCTGATTCAGCCCCTCTGTTTCAGCCCCTCTGATTCAGCCCCTCTGTTTCAGCCCCTCTGATTCAGCCCCTCTGTTTCAGCCTCTCTGTATCTCACCCTCTGTTTCAGCCCCTCTGATTCAGCCCCTCTGTTTCCCGCCCCTCTGTTTCAGCCCCTCTGTTTCACGCCCCGTGTTTCAGCCCCTCTGTTTCTCGCCCTCTGTTTCAGCCCCTCTGTTTCAGCCCCTCTGTTTCAGCCCCTCTGTTTCTCGCCCTCTGTTTCAGCCCCTCTGTTTCAGTCCCTCTGTTTCAGTCCCTCTGTTTCTCGCCCTCTGTTTCAGCCCCTCTGTTTCTCGCCCTCTATTTCAGCCCCTCTGTTTCAGCCCCTCGGTTTCTCGCCCTCTGTTTCAGCCCCTCTGTTTCTCGCCCTCAGTTTCAGCCCCTCTGTTTCTCGCCCTCTGTTTCAGCCCCTCTGTTTCAGCCCCTCTGTTTCTCGCCCTCTGTTTCAGCCCCTCTGTTTCTCGCCCTCTGTTTCAGCCCCTCTGATACAGCCCCTCTGTTTCAGCCCCTCTGTTTCAGCCACTCTTTTTGTCGCCCTCTGTTTCAGCCCCTCTGTTTCTCGCCCTCTGTTTCAGCCCCTCTGTTTCAGCCCCTCTGTTTCTCGCCCTCTGTTTCAGCCCCTCTGATACAGCCCCTCTGTTTCAGCCCCTCTGATTCAGCCCCTCTGTTTCAGCCCCTCTGTTTCAGCCCCTCTGTTTCTCGCCCTCTGTTTCAGCCCCTCTGTTTCTAGCCCTCTGTTTCAGCCCCTCTGTTTCAGCCCCTCTGATTCAGCCCCTCTGTTTCAGCCCCTCTGTTTCTCGCCCTCGGTTTCAGCCCCTCTGTTTCAGCCCCTCTGTTTCAGCCCCTCTGTTTCATCCCCTCTGTTTCTCGCCCTCTGTTTCAGCCCCTCTGTTTCTCGCCCTCTGTTTCAGCCCCTCTGTTTCAGCCCCTCTGTTTCTCGCCCTCTGTTTCAGCCCCTCTGTTTCTCGCCCTCTGTTTCAGCCCCTCTGATACAGCCCCTCTGTTTCAGCCCCTCTGTTTCAGCCCCTCTGTTTCTCGCCCTCTGTTTCAGCCCCTCTGTTTCTCGCCCTCTGTTCCAGCCGCTCTGTTTCAGCCCCTCTGTTTCTCGCCCTCTGTTTCAGCCCCTCTGTTTTTCGCCCTCTGTTTCAGCCCCTCTGATACAGCCCCTCTGTTTCAGCCCCTCTGATTCAGCCCCTCTGTTTCAGCCCCTCTGTTTCAGCCCCTCTGTTTCTCGCCCTCTGTTTCAGCCCCTCTGTTTCTAGCCCTCTGTTTCAGCCCCTCTGTTTCAGCCCCTCTGTTTCTCGCCCTCGGTTTCAGCCCCTCTGTTTCAGCCCCTCTGTTTCAGCCCCTCTGTTTCAGCCCCTCTGTTTCTCGCACTCTGTTTCAGCCCCTCTGTTTCTCGCCCTCTATTTCAGCCCCTCTGTTTCAGCACCTCTGTTTCTTGCCCTCTGTTTCAGCCCCTCTGTTTCTCGCCCTCTGTTTCAGCTCCTCTGTTTCAGCCCCTCTGTTTAAGCCCCTCTGTTTCTCGCCCTCTGTTTCAGCCGCTCTGTTTCTCACCCTCTGTTTCAGCCCCTCTGATTTAGCCCCTCTGTTTCAGCCCCTCTGTTTCAGCCCCTCTGTTTCTCGCCCTCTGTTTCAGCCCCACTGTTTCGCGCTCTCTGTTTCAGCCCCTCTGTTTCAGCCCCTGTGTTTCTCGCCCTCTGTTTCTGCCCCTCTGTTTCTCACCCTTTGTTTCAGCCCCTCTATTTCTCGCTCTGTGTTTCAGCCTCTCTGATTCAGCCCCTCTGTTTCAGCCCCTCTGAATCAGCCCCTCTGTTTCAGCCCCTCTGAATCAGCCCCTCTGATTCAGCCCCTCTGTTTCAGCCCCTCTGTTTCAGCCCCTCTCTTTCTCGCCCTCTGTTTCAGCCCCTCTAATTCTCGCCCTCTGTTTCAGCCCCTATGATTCAGCCCCTCTGTTTCTCGCCCTCTGTTTCAGCCCCTCTGTTTCTCGCCCTCGGTCTCAGCCCCTCTGATTCAGCCCCTCTGTTTCAGCCCCTCTGTTTCTCGCCTTCTGTTTCAGCCCCTCTGTTTCTCGGCCACTGTTTCAGCCCCTCTGTATCAGCCCCTCTGTTTCCCGCACTCTGTTTCAGCCCCTCTGTTTCTCGCCCTCTGTTTCAACCCCTCTGATTCAGCCCCTCTGTTTCAGCCCCTCTGATTCAGCCCCTCTGTTTCAGCCCCTCTGATTCAGCCCCTCTGTTTCAGCCTCTCTGTATCTCACTCTCTGTTTCAGCCCCTCTGTTTCAGCCCCTCTGTTTCTCGCCCTCTGTTTCAGAACCTCTGTTTCTCGACCTCAGTTTCAGACCCTCTGATTCAGCCCCTCTGTTTCTCGCCCTCTGTTTCAGCCCCTCTGTTTCACGCTCTCTGTTTCAGCCCCTCTGTTTCAGCCCCTCTGTTTCTCGCCCTCTGTTTCAGCCCCTCTGTTTCTCACCCTCTGATTCAGCCCCTCTGTTTCAGCCCCTCTGTTTCAGCCGCTCCAATTCTCGCTATCTGTTTCAGCCTCTATGATTAAGCCCCTCTGTTTCTCGCCCTCTGTTTCAGCCCCTCTGTTTCTCGCCCTCTGTTTCAGCCCCTCTGTTTCAGCCCCTCTGTTTCTCGCCCTCTGTTTCTCGCCCGCAGTTTCAGCCCCTCTGTTTCTCGCCCTCTGTTTCAGCCCCTCTGTTTCAGCCCCTCTGATACAGCCCCTCTGATTCGGCCCCTCTGTTTCAGCCCCTCTGTTTCAGCACCTCTGTTTCAGCCCCTCTGTTTCTCGCCCTCTGTTTCAGCCCCTCTGTTTCTCGGCCTCTGTTTCAGCCCCTCTGTTTCAGCCCCTCTGTTTCAGCCCCTCTGTTTCAGCCCCTCTGTTTCTCGCCCTCTGTTTCAGCCCCTCTGTTTCTAGCCCTCTGTTTCAGCCCCTCTGTTTCAGCCCCTCTGATTCAGCCCCTCTGTTTCAGCGCCTCTGTTTCTCGCCCTCGGTTTCAGCCCCTCTGTTTCAGCCCCTCTGTTTCTCGCACTCTGTTTCAGCCCCTCTGTTTCTCGCCCTCTGTTTCAGCCCCTCTGTTTCAGCCCCTCTGATTCAGCCCCTCTGTTTCAGCCCCTCTGTTTCTCGCCCTCTGTTTCAGCTCCTCTGTTTCAGCCCCTCAGTTTAAGCCCCTCTGTTTCTCGCCCTCTGTTTCAGCCGCTCTGTTTCTCACCCTCTGTTTCAGCCCCTCTGATTTAGCCCCTCTGTTTAAGCCCCTCTGTTTCAGCCCCTCTGTTTCTCGCCCTCTGTTTCAGCCCCACTGTTTCGCGCTCTCTGTTTCAGCCCCTCTGTTTCAGCCCCTGTGTTTCTCGCCCTCTGTTTCTGCCCCTCTGTTTCTCACCCTTTGTTTCAGCCCCTCTATTTCTCGCTCTGTGCTTCAGACTCTCTGATTCAGCCCCTCTGTTTCAGCCCCTCTGAATCAGACCCTCTGTTTCAGCCCCTCTGAATCAGCCCCTCTGATTCAGCCCCTCTGTTTCTGCCCCTCTGTTTCAGCCCCTCTCTTTCTCGCCCTCTGTTTCAGCCCCTCTAATTCTCGCCCTCTGTTTCAGCCCCTATGATTCAGCCCCTCTGTTTCTCGCCCTCTGTTTCAGCCCCTGTGTTTCTCGCCCTCGGTATCAGCCCCTCTGATTCAGCCCCTCTGTTTCAGCCCCTCTGTTTCTCGCCTTCTGTTTCAGCCCCTCTGTTTCTCGGCCACTGTTTCAGCCCCTCTGTATCAGCCCCTCTGTTTCCCGCCCTCTGTTTCAGCCCCTCTGTTTCTCGCCCTCTGTTTCAACCCCTCTGATTCAGCCCCTCTGTTTCAGCCCCTCTGATTCAGCCCCTCTGTTTCAGCCCCTCTGATTCAGCCCCTCTGTTTCAGCCTCTCTGTATCTCACCCTCTGTTTCAGCCCCTCTGTTTCTGGCCCTCTGTTTCTCGCCCTCTGTTTCAGAACCTCTGTTTCTCGACCTCAGTTTCAGCCCCTCTGATTCAGCCCCTCTGTTTCTCGCCCTCTGTTTCAGCCACTCTGTTTCACGCTCTCTGTTTCAGCCCCTCTGTTTCAGCCACTCTGTTTCTCGCCCTCTGTTTCAGCCCCTCTGTTTCTCACCCTCTGCTTCAGCCCCTCTGTTTCAGCCCCTCTGTTTCAGCCCCTCTGTTTCTCGCCCTCTGTTTCAGCCCCTCTGTTTCTCGCCCTCGGTTTCAGACCCTCTGTTTCAGCCCCTCTGTTTCTCGCCCTCTGTTTCAGCCCCTCTGTTTCAGCCGCTCTGATTCAGCCCCTCTGGTTCAGCCCCACTGTTTCTCGCCCTCTGTTTCAGTCCCTCTGTTTCAGCCATTCTCTTTCAGCCCCTCTGTTTCTGTCCCTCTGTTTATCGCCCTCTGTTTCAGCCCCTCTGTTACTCGCCCTCTGTTTCAGCCCCTCTCTTTCTCGCCCTCTGTTTCAGCCCCTCTGTTTCAGCCCCTCTGTTTCAGCCCCTCTGTTTCTCGCCCTCTATTTCAGCCCCTCTGTTTCTTGCCCTCTGTTTCAGCCCCTCTGATTTAGCCCCTCTGTTTCAGCCCCTCTGTTTCAGCCCCTCTGTTTCAGCCCCTCTGTTTCGCGCTCTCTGTTTCAGCCCCTCTGTTTCTCGCCCTCTGTTTCAGCCCCTCTGTTTTTCGCCCTCTGTTTCAGCCCCTCTGATTCAGCACCTCTGTCTCAGCCCCTCTGATTCAGCCCCTATGTTTCAGCCCCTCTTTTTCAGTCCCTCTGTTTCTCGCCCTCAGTTTCTCACACTCTGTTTCAGCCCCTGTGTTTCTCGCCCTCTGTTTCAGCCCCTCTGTTTTTCGCCCTCTGTTTCAGCCCCTCCGTTTCTCGCCCTCTGTTTCAGGCTCTCTGTTTCAGCCCGTCTGTTTCAGCCCCTCTGTTTCAGCCCCTCTGTTTCTCGCCATCTGTTTCTCGCCCGCTGTTTCAGCCCCTTTGTTTCTCGCCCTCTGTTTCAGCCCCTCTGTTTCAGCCCCTCTGATTTAGCCCCTCTGATACAGCCCCTCTGTTTCTCGCCCTCTGTTTCAGCCCCTCTGCTTCAGCCCCTCTGTTTCAGCCCCTCTGTGTCAGCCCCTCTGTTTGTCGCCCTCTGTTTCAGCCCCTCTGTTTCTCGCCCTCTGTTTCAGCCCCTCTGTTTCACGCCCTCTGTTTCAGACCCTCTGTTTCAGCACCTCTGTTTCAGCCCCTCTGTTTCAGCCCCTCTGTTTCTCGCCCTCTGTTTCAGCCCCTCTGTTTCTCGCCCTCTGTTTCAGCCCCTCTGTTTCAGCCCCTCTGTTTCTCGCCCTCTGTTTCAGCCCCTCTGTTTCTCGCCGTCTGTTGCAGCCACTCTGTTTCTCGCCCACTGTTTCAGCCCCACTGATTCAGCCCCTCTGATTCAGCCCCTCTGTTTCCCGCCCCTCTGTTTCAGCCCCTCTGTTTCACGCCCCGTGTTTCAGCCCCTCTGTTTCTTGTCCTCTGTTTCAGCCCCTCTGTTTCTCGCCCTCTGTTTCAGCCCCTCTGTTTCAGCCCCTCTGTTTCAGTCCCTCTGTTTCTCGCCCTCTGTTTCAGCCCCTCTGTTTCTCGCCCTCTATTTCAGCCCCTCTGTTTCAGCCCCTCGGTTTCTCGCCCTCTGTTTCAGCCCCTCTGTTTCTCGCCCTCAGTTTCAGCCCCTCTGTTTCTCGCCCTCTGTTTCAGCCCCTCTGTTTCAGCCCCTCTGTTTCTCGCCCTCTGTTTCAGCCCCTCTGTTTCTCGCCCTCTGTTTCAGCCCCTCTGATACAGCCCCTCTGTTTCAGCCCCTCTGATTCAGCCCCTCTGTTTCAGCCCCTCTGTTTCTCGCCCTCTGTTTCAGGCTCTCTGTTTCAGCCCGTCTGTTTCAGCCCCTCTGTTTCAGCCCCTCTGTTTCTCGCCCTCTGTTTCTCGCCCGCAGTTTCAGCCCCTCTGTTTCTCGCCCTCTGTTTCAGCCCCTCTGTTCCAGCCCCTCTGATACAGCCCCTCTGATTCAGCCCCTCTGTTTCAGCCCCTCTGTTTCAGCACCTCTGTTTCAGCCCCTCTGTTTCTCGCCCTCTGTTTCAGCCCCTCTGTTTCTCGGCCTCTGTTTCAGCCCCTCTGTTTCAGCCCCTCTGTTTCAGCCCCTCTGTTTCAGCCCCTCTGTTTCTCGCCCTCTGTTTCAGCCCTACTGTTTCTAGCCCTCTGTTTCAGCCCCTCTGTTTCAGCCCCTCTGATTCAGCCCCTCTGTTTCAGCGCCTCTGTTTCTCGCCCTCGGTTTCAGCCCCTCTGTTTCAGCCCCTCTGTTTCTCGCACTCTGTTTCAGCCCCTCTGTTTCTCGCCCTCTGTTTCAGCACCTCTGTTTCTTGCCCTCTGTTTCAGCCCCTCTGTTTCTCGCCCTCTGTTTCAGCTCCGCTGTTTCAGGCCCTCTGTTTAAGCCCCTCTGTTTCTCGCCCTCTGTTTCAGCCGCTCTGTTTCTCACCCTCTGTTTCAGCCCCTCTGATTTAGCCCCTCTGTTTCAGCCCCACTGTTTCGCGCTCTCTGTTTCAGCCCCTCTGTTTCAGCCCCTCTCTTTCTTGCCCTCTGTTTCAGCCCCTCTAATTCTCGCCCTCTGTTTCAGCCCCTATGATTCAGCCCCTCTGTTTCTCGCCCTCTGTTTCAGCCCCTCTGTTTCTCGCCCTCGGTCTCAGCCCCTCTGATTCAGCCCCTCTGTTTCAGCCCCTCTGTTTCTCGCCTTCTGTTTCAGACCCTCTGTTTCTCACCCTCTGTTTCAGCCCCTCTGTATCAGCCCCTCTGTTTCCCGCCCTCTGTTTCAACCCCTCTGATTCAGCCCCTCTGTTTCAGCCCCTCTGATTCAGCCCCTCTGTTTCAGCCCCTCTGATTTAGCCCCTCTGTTTCAGCCTCTCTGTATCTCACCCTCTGTTTCAGCCCCTCTGATTCAGCCCCTCTGTTTCCCGCCCCTCTGTTTCAGCCCCTCTGTTTCATGCCCCGTGTTTCAGCCCCTCTGTTTCTTGCCCTCTGTTTCAGCCCCTCTGTTTCTCGCCCTCTGTTTCAGCCCCTCTGTTTCAGCCCCTCTGTTTCAGTCCCTCTGTTTCTCGCCCTCTGTTTCAGCCCCTCTGTTTCTCGCCCTCTATTTCAGCACCTCTGTTTCAGCCCCTCGGTTTCTCGCCCTCTGTTTCAGCCCCTCTGTTTCTCGCCCTCTGTTTCAGCTCCTCTGTTTCTCGCCCTCTGTTTCAGCCCCTCAGTTTCAGCCCCTCTGTTTCTCGCCCTCTGTTTCAGCCCCTCTGTTTCTCGCCCTCTGTTTCAGCCCCTCAGTTACAGCCCCTCTGTTTCAGCCTCTCTGTTTCAGCCCCTCTGTTTCTCGCCCTCTGTTTCAGCCCCTCTGTTTCTCGCCCTCTGTTTCAGCCCCTCTGATACAGCCCCTCTGTTTCAGCCCCTCTGATTCAGCCCCTCTGTTTCAGCCCCTCTGTTTCAGCCCCTCTGTTTCTCGCCCTCTGTTTCAGCCCCTCTGTTTCTAGCCCTCTGTTTCAGCCCCTCTGTTTCTCGCCCTCTGTTTCAGCCCCTCTGTTTCAGCCCCTCTGTTTCTCGCCCTCTGTTTCAGCCTCTCTGTTTCTCGCCGTCTGTTGCAGCCACTCTGTTTCTCGCCCACTGTTTCAGCCCCACTGATTCAGCCCCTCTGATTCAGCCCCTCTGTTTCAGCCCCTCTGTTTCAGCCCCTCTGTTTCTCGCCCTCTGTTTCAGCCCCTCAGTTTCAGCCCCTCTGTTTCTCGCCCTCTGTTTCAGCCCCTCTGTTTCTCGCCCTCTGTTTCAGCCCCTCAGTTACAGCCCCTCTGTTTCAGCCTCTCTGTTTCAGCCCCTCTGTTTCTCGCCCTCTGTTTCAGCCCCTCTGTTTCTCGCCCTCTGTTTCAGCCCCTGTGATACAGCCCCTCTGTTTCAGCCCCTCTGATTCAGCCCCTCTGTTTCAGCCCCTCTGTTTCAGCCCCTCTGTTTCTCGCCCTCTGTTTCAGCCCCTCTGTTTCTAGCCCTTTGTTTCAGCCCCTCTGTTTCAGCCCCTCTGATTCAGCCCCTCTGTTTCAGCCCCTCTGTTTCTCGCCCTCGGTTTCAGCCCCTCTGTTTCAGCCCCTCTGTTTCAGCCCCTCTGTTTCAGCCCCTCTGTTTCTCGCCCTCTGTTTCAGCCCCTCTGTTTCTCGCCCTCTGTTTCAGCCCCTCTGTTTCAGCCCCTCTGTTTCTCGCCCTCTGTTTCAGCCCCTCTTTTTCTCGCCCTCTGTTTCAGCCCCTCTGATACAGCCCCTCTGTTTCAGCCCCTCTGTTTCAGCCCCTCTGTTTCTCGCCCTCTGTTTCAGCCCCTCTGTTTCTCGCCCTCTGTTTCAGCCCCTCTGTTTCAGCCCCTCTGTTTCTCGCCCTCTGTTTCAGCCCCTCTGTTTCTCGCCCTCTGTTTCAGCCCCTCTGATACAACCCCTCTGTTTCAGCCCCTCTGATTCAGCCCCTCTGTTTCAGCCCCTCTGTTTCAGCCCCTCTGTTTCTCGCCCTCTGTTTCAGCCCCTCTGTTTCTCGCCCTCTGTTTCAGCCCCTCTGTTTCAGCCCCTCTGATTCAGCCCCTCTGTTTCAGCCCCTCTGTTTCTCGCCCTCGGTTTCAGCCCCTCTGTTTCAGCCCCTCTGTTTCAGCCCCTCTGTTTCAGCCCCTCTGTTTCTCGCCCTCTGTTTCAGCCCCTCGGTTTCTCGCCCTCTGTTTCAGCCCCTCTGTTTCAGCACCTCTGTTTCTTGCCCTCTGTTTCAGCCCCTCTGTTTCTCGCCCTCTGTTTCAGCTCCTCTGTTTCAGCCCCTCTGTTTAAGCCCCTCTGTTTCTCGCCCTCTGTTTCAGCCGCTCTGTTTCTCACCCTCTGTTTCAGCCCCTCTGATTTAGCCCCTCTGTTTTAGCCCCTCTGTTTCAGACCCTCTGTTTCTCGCCCTCTGTTTCAGCCCCACTGTTTCGCGCTCTCTGTTTCAGCCCCTCTGTTTCAGCCCCTGTGTTTCTCGCCCTCTGTTTCTGCCCCTCTGTTTCTCACCCTTTGTTTCAGCCCCTCTATTTCTCGCTCTGTGTTTCAGCCTCTCTGATTCAGCCCCTCTGTTTCAGCCCCTCTGAATCAGCCCCTCTGTTTCAGCCCCTCTGAATCAGCCCCTCTGATTCAGCCCCTCTGTTTCAGCCCCTCTGTTTCAGCCCCTCTCTTTCTCGCCCTCTGTTTCAGCCCCTCTAATTCTCGCCCTCTGTTTCAGCCCCTATGATTCAGCCCCTCTTTTTCTCGCCCTCTGTTTCAGCCCCTCTGTTTCTCGCCCTCGGTCTCAGCCCCTCTGATTCAGCCCCTCTGTTTCAGCCCCTCTGTTTCTCGCCTTCTGTTTCAGCCCCTCTGTTTCTCGGCCACTGTTTCAGCCCCTCTGTATCAGCCCCTCTGTTTCCCGCCCTCTGTTTCAGCCCCTCTGTTTCTCGCCCTCTGTTTCAACCCCTCTGATTCAGCCCCTCTGTTTCAGCCCCTCTGATTCAGCCCCTCTGTTTCAGCCCCTCTGATTCAGCCCCTCTGTTTCAGCCTCTCTGTATCTCACCCTCTGTTTCAGCCCCTCTGTTTCAGCCCCTCTGTTTCTCGCCCTCTGTTTCAGAACCTCTGTTTCTCGACCTCAGTTTCAGCCCCTCTGATTCAGCCCCTCTGTTTCTCGCCCTCTGTTTCATCCCCTCTGTTTCACGCTCTCTGTTTCAGCCCCTCTGTTTCAGCCCCTCTGTTTCTCGCCCTCTGTTTCAGCCCCTCTGTTTCTCACCCTCTGCTTCAGCCCCTCTGTTTCAGCCCCTCTGTTTCACCCGCTCTAATTCTCGCTATCTGTTTCAGCCTCTATGATTCAGCCCCTCTGTTTCTCGCCCTCTGTTTCAGCCCCTCTGTTTCTCGCCCTCTGTTTCAGCCCCTCTGTTTCTCGCCCTCGGTTTCAGACCCTCTGTTTCAGCCCCTCTGTTTCTCACCCTTTGTTTCAGCCCCTCTATTTCTCGCTCTGTGTTTCAGCCTCTCTGATTCAGCCCCTCTGTTTCAGCCCCTCTGAATCAGCCCCTCTGTTTCAGCCCCTCTGAATCAGCCCCTCTGATTCAGCCCCTCTGTTTCAGCCCCTCTGTTTCAGCCCCTCTCTTTCTCGCCCTCTGTTTCAGCCCCTCTAATTCTCGCCCTCTGTTTCAGCCCCTATGATTCAGCCCCTCTTTTTCTCGCCCTCTGTTTCAGCCCCTCTGTTTCTCGCCCTCGGTCTCAGCCCCTCTGATTCAGCCCCTCTGTTTCAGCCCCTCTGTTTCACCCGCTCTAATTCTCGCTATCTGTTTCAGCCTCTATGATTCAGCCCCTCTGTTTCTCGCCCTCTGTTTCAGCCCCTCTGTTTCTCGCCCTCTGTTTCAGCCCCTCTGTTTCTCGCCCTCGGTTTCAGACCCTCTGTTTCAGCCCCTCTGTTTCTCGCCCTCTGTTTCAGCCCCTCTGTTTCAGCCGCTCTGATTCAGCCCCTCTGGTTCAGCCCCACTGTTTCTCGCCCTCTGTTTCAGTCCCTCTGTTTCAGCCATTCTCTTTCAGCCCCTCTGTTTCTGTCCCTCTGTTTATCGCCCTCTGTTTCAGCCCCTCTGTTACTCGCCCTCTGTTTCAGCCCCTCTCTTTCTCGCCCTCTGTTTCAGCCCCTCTGTTTCAGCCCCTCTGTTTCAACCCCTCTGTTTCTCGCCCTCTATTTCAGCCCCTCTGTTTCTTGCCCTCTGTTTCAGCCCCTCTGATTTAGCCCCTCTGTTTCAGCCCCTCTGTTTCAGCCCCTCTGTTTCAGCCCCTCTGTTTCGCGCTCTCTGTTTCAGCCCCTCTGTTTCTCGCCCTCTGTTTCAGCCCCTCTGATTTTCGCCCTCTGTTTCAGCCCCTCTGATTCAGCACCTCTGTCTCAGCCCCTCTGATTCAGCCCCTATGTTTCATCCCTCTTTTTCAGTCCCTCTGTTTCTCGCCCTCAGTTTCTCACACTCTGTTTCAGCCCCTGTGTTTCTCGCCCTCTGTTTCAGCCCCTCTGTTTTTCGCCGTCTGTTTCAGCCCCTCCGTTTCTCGCCCTCTGTTTCAGGCTCTCTGTTTCAGCCCGTCTGTTTCAGCCCCTCTGTTTCAGCCCCTCTGTTTCTCGCCATCTGTTTCTCGCCCGCTGTTTCAGCCCCTTTGTTTCTCGCCCTCTGTTTCAGCCCCTCTGTTTCAGCCCCTCTGATTCAGCCCCTCTGATACAGCCCCTCTGTTTCTCGCCCTCTGTTTCAGCCCCTCTGTTTCAGCCCCTCTGTGTCAGCCCCTCTGTTTCTCGCCCTCTGTTTCAGCCCCTCTGTTTCTCGCCCTCTGTTTCAGCCCCTCTGTTTCACGCCCTCGTTTTCAGCCCCTCTGTTTCATCACCTCTGTTTCAGCCCCTCTGTTTCAGCCCCTCTGTTTCTCGCCCTCTGTTTCAGCCCCTCTGTTTCTCGCCCTCTGTTTCAGCCCCTCTGTTTCAGCCCCTCTGTTTCAGCCCCTCTGTTTCAGCCCCTCTGTTTCTCGCCCTCTGTTTCAGCCCCTCTGTTTCTCGCCGTCTGTTGCAGCCACTCTGTTTCTCGCCCACTGTTTCAGCCCCTCTGATTCAGCCCCTCTGATTCAGCCCCTCTGTTTCCCGCCCCTCTGTTTCAGCCCCTCTGTTTCACGCCCCGTGTTTCAGCCCCTCTGTTTCTTGCCCTCTGTTTCAGCCCCTCTGTTTCTCGCCCTCTGTTTCAGCCCCTCTGTTTCAGCCCCTCTGTTTCAGTCCCTCTGTTTCTCGTCCCTCTGTTTCAGCCCCTCTGTTTCTCGCCCTCTGTTTCAGCCCCTCTGTTTCAGCCCCTCGGTTTCTCGCCCTCTGTTTCAGCCCCTCTGTTTCTCGCCCTCAGTTTCAGCCCCTCTGTTTCTCGCCCTCTGTTTCAGCCCCTCTGTTTCAGCCCCTCTGTTTCTCGGCCACTGTTTCAGCCCCTCTGTTTCTCGCCCTCTGTTTCAGCCCCTCTGATACAGCCCCTCTGTTTCAGCCCCTCTGATTCAGCCCCTCTGTTTCAGCCCCTCTGTTTCTCGCCCTCTGTTTCAGGCTCTCTGTTTCAGCCTGTCTGTTTCAGCCCCTCTGTTTCAGCCCCTCTGTTTCTCGCCCTCTGTTTCTCGCCCGCAGTTTCAGCCCCTCTGTTTCTCGCCCTCTGTTTCAGCCCCTCTGTTTCAGCCCCTCTGATACAGCCCCTCTGATTCGGCCCCTCTGTTTCAGCCCCTCTGTTTCAGCACCTCTGTTTCAGCCCCTCTGTTTCTCGCCCTCTGTTTCAGCCCCTCTGTTTCTCGGCCTCTGTTTCAGCCCCTTTGTTTCAGCCCCTCTGTTTCAGCCCCTCTGTTTCAGCCCCTCTGTTTCTCGCCCTCTGTTTCAGCCCCTCTGTTTCTAGCCCTCTGTTTCAGCCCCTCTGTTTCAGCCCCTCTGATTCAGCCCCTCTGTTTCAGCCCCTCTGTTTCTCGCCCTCGGTTTCAGCCCCTCTGTTTCAGCCCCTCTGTTTCTCGCACTCTGTTTCAGCCCCTCTGTTTCTCGCCCTCTGTTTCAGCCCCTCTGTTTCAGCACCTCTGTTTCTTGCCCTCTGTTTCAGCCCCTCTGTTTCTCGCCCTCTGTTTCAGCTCCTCTGTTTCAGCCCCTCTGTTTAAGCCCCTCTGTTTCTCGCCCTCTGTTTCAGCCGCTCTGTTTCTCACCCTCTGTTTCAGCCCCTCTGATTTAGCCCCTCTGTTTCAGCCCCACTGTTTCGCGCTCTCAGTTTCAGCCCCTCTGTTTCAGCCCCTGTGTTTCTCGCCCTCTGTTTCTGCCCCTCTGTTTCTCACCTTTTGTTTCAGCCCCTCTATTTCTCGCTCTGTGTTTCAGCCTCTCTGATTCAGCCCCTCTGTTTCAGCCCCTCTGAATCAGCCCCTCTGTTTCAGCCCCTCTGAATCAGCCCCTCTGATTCAGCCCCTCTGTTTCAGCCCCTCTGTTTCAGCCCCTCTCTTTCTCGACCTCTGTTTCAGCCTTTCTAATTCTCGCCCTCTGTTTCAGCCCCTATGATTCAGCTCCTCTGTTTCTCGCCCTCTGTTTCAGCCCCTCTGTTTCTCGCCCTCGGAATCAGCCCCTCTGATTCAGCCCCTCTGTTTCAGCCCCTCTGTTTCTCGCCTTCTGTTTCAGCCCCTCTGTTTCTCGCCCTCTGTTTCAGCCCCTCTGTATCAGCCCCTCTGTTTCCCGCCCTCTGTTTCAGCCCCTCTGTTTCTCGCCCTCTGTTTCAGCCCCTCTGTTTCAACCCCTCTGTTTCTCGCCCTCTGTTTCAGCCCCTCTGTTTGTAGCCCTCTGTTTCAGCCCCTCTGTTTCAGCCCCTCTGATTCAGCCCCTCTGTTTCAGCCCCTCTGTTTCTCGCCCTCGGTTTCAGCCCCTCTGTTTCAGCCCCTCTGTTTCTCGCACTCTGTTTCAGCCCCTCTGTTTCTCGCCCTCTGTTTCAGCCCCTCTGTTTCAGCACCTCTGTTTCTTGCCCTCTGTTTCAGCCCCTCTGTTTCTCGCCCTCTGTTTCAGCTCCTCTGTTTCAGCCCCTCTGTTTAAGCCCCTCTGTTTCTCGCCCTCTGTTTCAGCCGCTCTGTATCTCACCCTCTGTTTCAGCCCCTCTGATTTAGCCCCTCTGTTTCAGCCCCACTGTTTCGCGCTCTCTGTTTCAGCCCCTCTGTTTCAGCCCCTGTGTTTCTCGCCCTCTGTTTCTGCCCCTCTGTTTCTCACCCTTTGTTTCAGCCCCTCTATTTCTCGCTCTGTGTTTCAGCCTCTCTGATTCAGCCCCTCTGTTTCAGCCCCTCTGAATCAGCCCCTCTGTTTCAGACCCTCTGAATCAGCCCCTCTGATTCAGCCCCTCTGTTTCAGCCCCTCTGTTTCAGCCCCTCTCTTTCTCGCCCTCTGTTTCAGCCCCTCTAATTCTCGCCCTCTGTTTCAGCCCCTATGATTCAGCTCCTCTGTTTCTCGCCCTCTGTTTCAGCCCCTCTGTTTCTCGCCCTCGGTCTCAGCCCCTCTGATTCAGCCCCTCTGTTTCAGCCCCTCTGTTTCTCGCCTTCTGTTTCAGCCCCTCTGTTTCTCGCCCTCTGTTTCAGCCCCTCTGTATCAGCCCCTCTGTTTCCCGCCCTCTGTTTCAGCCCCTCTGTTTCTCGCCCTCTGTTTCAACCCCTCTGATTCAGCCCCTCTGTTTCAGCCCCTCTGATTCAGCCCCTCTGTTTCAGCCCCTCTGATTCAGCCCCTCTGTTTCAGCCTCTCTGTATCTCACCCTCTGTTTCAGCCCCTCTGTTTCAGCCCCTCTGTTTCTCGCTATCTGTTTCAGAACCTCTGTTTCTCGACCTCAGTTTCAGCCCCTCTGATTCAGCCCCTCTGTTTCTCGCCCTCTGTTTCAGCCCCTCTGTTTCACGCTCTCTGTTTCAGCCCCTCTGTTTCAGCCCCTCTGTTTCTCGACCTCTGTTTCAGCCCCTCTGTTTCTCACCCTCTGCTTCAGCCCCTCTGTTTCAGCCCCCCTGTTTCAGCCGCTCTAATTCTCGCTATCTGTTTCAGCCTCTATGATTCAGCCCCTCTGTTTCTCGCCCTTTGTTTCAGCCCCTCTGTTTCTCGCCCTCTGTTTCAGCCCCTCTGTTTCTCGCCCTCGGTTTCAGACCCTCTGTTTCAGCCCCTCTGTTTCTCGCCCTCTGTTTCAGCCCCTCTGTTTCAGCCGCTCTGATTCAGCCCCTCTGGTTCAGCCCCACTGTTTCTCGCCCTCTGTTTCAGTCCCTCTGTTTCAGCCATTCTCTTTCAGCCCCTCTGTTTCTGTCCCTCTGTTTATCGCCCTCTGTTTCAGCCCCTCTGTTACTCGCCCTCTGTTTCAGCCCCTCTCTTTCTCGCCCTCTGTTTCAGCCCCTCTGTTTCAGCCCCTCTGTTTCTCGCCCACGGTTTCAGCCCCTCTGTTTCAGTCCCTCTGTTTCTCGCACTCTGTTTCAGCCCCTCTGTTTCTCGCCCTCTGTTTCAGCCCCTCTGTTTCAGCACCTCTGTTTCTTGCCCTCTGTTTCAGCCCCTCTGTTTCTCGCCCTCTGTTTCAGCTCCTCTGTTTCAGCCCCTCTGTTTAAGCCCCTCTGTTTCTCGCCCTCTGTTTCAGCCGCTCTGTTTCTCACCCTCTGTTTCAGCCCCTCTGATTTAGCCCCTCTGTTTCAGCCCCATTGTTTCACGCTCTCTGTTTCAGCCCCTCTGTTTCAGCCCCTCTCTTTCTCGCCCTCTGTTTCAGCCCCTCTAATTCTCGCCCTCTGTTTCAGCCCCTATGATTCAGCCCCTCTGTTTCTCGCCCTCTGTTTCAGCCCCTCTGTTTCTCGCCCTCGGTCTCAGCCCCTCTGATTCAGCCCCTCTGTTTCAGCCCCTCTGTTTCTCGCCTTCTGTTTCAGCCCCTCTGTTTCTCGCCCTCTGTTTCAGCCCCTCTGTATCAGCCCCTCTGTTTCCCGCCCTCTGTTTCAACCCCTCTGATTCAGCCCCTCTGTTTCAGCCCCTCTGATTCAGCCCCTCTGTTTCAGCCCCTCTAATTCAGCCCCTCTGTTTCAGCCTCTCTGTATCTCACCCTCTGTTTCAGCCCCTCTGATTCAGCCCCTCTGTTTCCCGCCCCTCTGTTTCAGCCCCTCTGTTTCACGCCCCGTGTTTCAGCCCCTCTGTTTCTTGCCCTCTGTTTCAGCCCCTCTGTTTCTCGCCCTCTGTTTCAGCCCCTCTGTTTCAGCCCCTCTGTTTCAGTCCCTCTGTTTCTCGCCCTCTGTTTCAGCCCCTCTGTTTCTCGCCCTCTATTTCAGCCCCTCTGTTTCAGCCCCTCGGTTTCTCGCCCTCTGTTTCAGCCCCTCTGTTTCTCGCCCTCTGTTTCAGCCCCTCTGTTTCTCGCCCTCTGTTTCAGCCCCTCTGTTTCAGCCCCTCTGTTTCTCGCCCTCTGTTTCAGCCCCTCTGTTTCTCGCCCTCTGTTTCAGCCCCTCTGATACAGCCCCTCTGTTTCAGCCCCTCTGTTTCAGCCCCTCTGTTTCTCGCCCTCTGTTTCAGCCCCTCTGTTTCTCGCCCTCTGTTTCAGCCCCTCTGTTTCAGCCCCTCTGTTTCTCGCCCTCTGTTTCAGCCCCTCTGATACAGCCCCTCTGTTTCAGCCCCTCTGATTCAGCCCCTCTGTTTCAGCCCCTCTGGTTCAGCCCCTCTGTTTCTTGCCCACTGTTTCAGCCCCTCTGTTTCTAGCCCTCTGTTTCAGCCCCTCTGTTTCAGCCCCTCTGATTCAGCCCCTCTGTTTCAGCCCCTCTGTTTCTCGCCCTCGGTTTCAGCCCCTCTGTTTCAGCCCCTCTGTTTCAGCCCCTCTGTTTCAGCCCCTCTGTTTCTCGCCCTCTGTTTCAGCCCCTCTGTTTCTCGCCCTCTGTTTCAGCCCCTCTGTTTCAGCCCCTCTGTTTCTCGCCCTCTGTTTCAGCCCCTCTGTTTCTCGCCCTCTGTTTCAGCCCCTCTGATACAGCCCCTCTGTTTCAGCCCCTCTGTTTCAGCCCCTCTGTTTCTCGCCCTCTGTTTCAGCCCCTCTGTTTCTCGCCCTCTGTTCCAGCCCCTCTGTTTCAGCCCCTCTGTTTCTCGCCCTCTGTTTCAGCCCCTCTGTTTCTCACCCTCTGTTTCAGCCCCTCTGATACAGCCCCTCTGTTTCAGCCCCTCTGATTCAGCCCCTCTGTTTCAGCCCCTCTGTTTCAGCCCCTCTGTTTCTCGCCCTCTGTTTCAGCCCCTCTGTTTCTAGCCCTCTGTTTCAGCCCCTCTGTTTCAGCCCCTCTGATTCAGCCCCTCTGTTTCAGCCCCTCTGTTTCTCGCCCTCGGTTTCAGCCCCTCTGTTTCAGCCCCTCTGTTTCAGCCCCTCTGTTTCAGCCCCTCTGTTTCTCGCACTCTGTTTCAGCCCCTCTGTTTCTCGCCCTCTATTTCAGCCCCTCTGTTTCAGCACCTCTGTTTCTTGCCCTCTGTTTCAGCCCCTCTGTTTCTCGCCCTCTGTTTCAGCTCCTCTGTTTCAGCCCCTCTGTTTAAGCCCCTCTGTTTCTCGCCCTCTGTTTCAGCCGCTCTGTTTCTCACCCTCTGTTTCAGCCCCTCTGATTTAGCCCCTCTGTTTAAGCCCCTCTGTTTCAGCCCCTCTGTTTCTCGCCCTCTGTTTCAGCCCCACTGTTTCGCGCTCTCTGTTTCAGCCCCTCTGTTTCAGCCCCTGTGTTTCTCGCCCTCTGTTTCTGCCCCTCTGTTTCTCACTCTTTGTTTCAGCCCCTCTATTTCTCGCTCTGTGTTTCAGCCTCTCTGATTCAGCCCCTCTGTTTCAGCCCCTCTGAATCAGCCCCTCTGTTTCAGCCCCTCTGAATCAGCCCCTCTGATTCAGCCCCTCTGTTTCAGCCCCTCTGTTTCAGCCCCTCTCTTTCTCGCCCTCTGTTTCAGCCCCTCTAATTCTCGCCCTCTGTTTCAGCCCCTATGATTCAGCCCCTCTGTTTCTCGCCCTCTGTTTCAGCCCCTCTGTTTCTCGCCCTCGGTCTCAGCCCCTCTGATTCAGCCCCTCTGTTTCAGCCCCTCTGTTTCTCGCCTTCTGTTTCAGCCCCTCTGTTTCTCGGCCACTGTTTCAGCCCCTCTGTATCAGCCCCTCTGTTTCCCGCCCTCTGTTTCAGCCCCTCTGTTTCTCGCCCTCTGTTTCAACCCCTCTGATTCAGCCCCTCTGTTTCAGCCCCTCTGATTCAGCCCCTCTGTTTCAGCCCCTCTGATTCAGCCCCTCTGTTTCAGCCTCTCTGTATCTCACCCTCTGTTTCAGCCCCTCTGTTTCAGCCCCTCTGTTTCTCGCCCTCTGTTTCAGAACCTCTGTTTCTCGACCTCAGTTTCAGACCCTCTGATTCAGCCCCTCTGTTTCTCGCCCTCTGTTTCAGCCCCTCTGTTTCACGCTCTCTGTTTCAGCCCCTCTGTTTCAGCCCCTCTGTTTCTCGCCCTCTGTTTCAGCCCCTCTGTTTCTCACCCTCTGATTCAGCCCCTCTGTTTCAGCCCCTCTGTTTCAGCCGCTCTAATTCTCGCTATCTGTTTCAGCCTCTATGATTCAGCCCCTCTGTTTCTCGCCCTCTGTTTCAGCCCCTCTGTTTCTCGCCCTCTGTTTCAGCCCCTCTGTTTCAGCCCCTCTGTTTCTCGCCCTCTGTTTCTCGCCCGCAGTTTCAGCCCCTCTGTTTCTTGCCCTCTGTTTCAGCCCCTCTGTTTCAGCCCCTCTGATACAGCCCCTCTGATTCGGCCCCTCTGTTTCAGCCCCTCTGTTTCAGCACCTCTGTTTCAGCCCCTCTGTTTCTCGCACTCTGTTTCAGCCCCTCTGTTTCTCGGCCTCTGTTTCAGCCCCTCTGTTTCAGCCCCTCTGTTTCAGCCCCTCTGTTTCAGCCCCTCTGTTTCTCGCCCTCTGTTTCAGCCCCTCTGTTTCTAGCCCTCTGTTTCAGCCCCTCTGTTTCAGCCCCTCTGATTCAGCCCCTCTGTTTCAGCGCCTCTGTTTCGCGCCCTCGGTTTCAGCCCCTCTGTTTCAGCCCCTCTGTTTCTCGCACTCTGTTTCAGCCCCTCTGTTTCTCGCCCTCTGTTTCAGCCCCTCTGTTTCAGCACCTCTGTTTCTTGCCCTCTGTTTCAGTCCCTCTGTTTCTCTCCCTCTGTTTCAGCTCCTCTGTTTCAGCCCCTCTGTTTAAGCCCCTCTGTTTCTCGCCCTCTGTTTCAGCCGCTCTGTTTCTCACCCTCTGTTTCAGCCCCTCTGATTTAGCCCCTCTGTTTCAGCCCCACTGTTTTGCGCTCTCTGTTTCAGCCCCTCTGTTTCAGCCCCTCTCTTTCTCGCCCTCTGTTTCAGCCCCTCTAATTCTCGCCCTCTGTTTCAGCCCCTATGATTCAGCCCCTCTGTTTCTCGCCCTCTGTTTCAGCCCCTCTGTTTCTCGCCCTCGGTCTCAGCCCCTCTGATTCAGCCCCTCTGTTTCAGCCCCTCTGTTTCTCGCCTTCTGTTTCAGCCCCTCTGTTTCTCGCCCTCTGTTTCAGCCCCTCTGTATCAGCCCCTCTGTTTCCCGCCCTCTGTTTCAACCCCTCTGATTCAGCCCCTCTGTTTCAGCCCCTCTGATTCAGCCCCTCTGTTTCAGCCCCTCTGATTCAGCCCCTCTGTTTCAGCCTCTCTGTATCTCACCCTCTGTTTCAGCCCCTCTGATTCAGCGCCTCTGTTTCCCGCCCCTCTGTTTCAGCCCCTCTGTTTCACGCCCCGTGTTTCAGCCCCTCTGTTTCTTGCCCTCTGTTTCAGCCCCTCTGTTTCTCGCCCTCTGTTTCAGCCCCTCTGTTTCAGCCCCTCTGTTTCAGTCCCTCTGTTTCTCACCCTCTGTTTCAGCCCCTCTGTTTCTCGCCCTCTATTTCAGCCCCTCTGTTTCAGCCCCTCGATTTCTCGCCCTCTGTTTCAGCCCCTCTGTTTCTCGCCCTCTGTTTCAGCCCCTCTGTTTCTCGCCCTCTGTTTCAGCCCCTCTGTTTCAGCCCCTCTGTTTCTCGCCCTCTGTTTCAGCCCCTCTGTTTCTCGCCCTCTGTTTCAGCCCCTCTGACACAGCCCCTCTGTTTCAGCACCTCTGTTTCAGCCCCTCTGTTTCTCGCCCTCTGTTTCAGCCCCTCTGTTTCTCGCCCTCTGTTTCAGCCCCTCTGTTTCAGCCACTCTGATTCTCGCCCTCTGTTTCAGCCCCTCTGTTTCTCGCCCTCTGTTTCAGCCCCTCTGATACAGCCCCTCTGTTTCAGCCCCTCTGATTCAGCCCCTCTGTTTCAGCCCCTCTGTTTCAGCCCCTCTGTTTCTCGCCCTCTGTTTCAGCCCCTCTGTTTCTAGCCCTCTGTTTCAGCCCCTCTGTTTCAGCCCCTCTGATTCAGCCCCTCTGTTTCAGCCCCTCTGTTTCTCGCCCTCGGTTTCAGCCCCTCTGTTTCAGCCCCTCTGTTTCAGCCCCTCTGTTTCAGCCCCTCTGTTTCTCGCCCTCTGTTTCAGCCCCTCTGTTTCAGCCCCTCTGTTTCTCGCCCTCTGTTTCAGCCCCTCTGTTTCTCGCCCTCTGTTTCAGCCCCTCTGATACAGCCCCTCTGTTTCAGCCCCTCTGTTTCAGCCCCTCTGTTTCTCGCCCTCTGTTTCAGCCCCTCTGTTTCTCGCCCTCTGTTTCAGCCCCTCTGTTCAGCCCCTCTGTTTCTCGCCCTCTGTTTCAGCCCCTCTGTTTCTCGCCCTCTGTTTCAGCCCCTCTGATACAGCCCCTCTGTTTCAGCCCCTCTGATTCAGCCCCTCTGTTTCAGCCCCTCTGTTTCAGCCCCTCTGTTTCTCGCCCTCTGTTTCAGCCCCTCTGTTTCTAGCCCTCTGTTTCAGCCCCTCTGTTTCAGCCCCTCTGATTCAGCCCCTCTGTTTCAGCCCCTCTGTTTCTCGCCCTCGGTTTCAGCCCCTCTGTTTCAGCCCCTCTGTTTCAGCCCCTCTGTTTCTCGCACTCTGTTTCAGCCCCTCTGTTTCTCGCCCTCTGTTTCAGCCCCTCTGTTTCAGCACCTCTGTTTCTTGCCCTCTGTTTCAGCCCCTCTGTTTCTCGCCCTCTGTTTCAGCTCCTCTGTTTCAGCCCCTCTGTTTAAGCCCCTCTGTTTCTCGCCCTCTGTTTCAGCCGCTCTGTTTCTCACCCTCTGTTTCAGCCCCTCTGATTTAGCCCCTCTGTTTAAGCCCCTCTGTTTCAGCCCCTCTGTTTCTCGCCCTCTGTTTCAGCCCCACTGTTTCGCGCTCTCTGTTTCAGCCCCTCTGTTTCAGCCCCTGTGTTTCTCGCCCTCTGTTTCTGCCCCTCTGTTTCTCACCCTTTGTTTCAGCCCCTCTATTTCTCGCTCTGTGTTTCAGCCTCTCTGATTCAGCCCCTCTGTTTCAGCCCCTCTGAATCAGCCCCTCTGTTTCAGCCCCTCTGAATCAGCCCCTCTGATTCAGCCCCTCTGTTTCAGCCCCTCTGTTTCAGCCCCTCTCTTTCTCGCCCTCTGTTTCAGCCCCTCTAATTCTCGCCCTCTGTTTCAGCCCCTATGATTCAGCCCCTCTGTTTCTCGCCCTCTGTTTCAGCCCCTCTGTTTCTCGCCCTCGGTCTCAGCCCCTCTGATTCAGCCCCTCTGTTTCAGCCCCTCTGTTTCTCGCCTTCTGTTTCAGCCCCTCTGTTTCTCGGCCACTGTTTCAGCCCCTCTGTATCAGCCCCTCTGTTTCCCGCCCTCTGTTTCAGCCCCTCTGTTTCTCGCCCTCTGTTTCAACCCCTCTGATTCAGCCCCTCTGTTTCAGCCCCTCTGATTCAGCCCCTCTGTTTCAGCCCCTCTGATTCAGCCTCTCTGTTTCAGCCTCTCTGTATCTCACCCTCTGTTTCAGCCCCTCTGTTTCAGCCCCTCTGTTTCTCGCCCTCTGTTTCAGAACCTCTGTTTCTCGACCTCAGTTTCAGCCCCTCTGATTCAGCCCCTCTGTTTCTCGCCCTCTGTTTCAGCCCCTCTGTTTCACGCTCTCTGTTTCAGCCCCTCTGTTTCAGCCCCTCTGTTTCTCGCCCTCTGTTTCAGCCCCTCTGTTTCTCACCCTCTGCTTCAGCCCCTCTGTTTCAGCCCCTCTGTTTCACCCGCTCTAATTCTCGCTATCTGTTTCAGCCTCTATGATTCAGCCCCTCTGTTTCTCGCCCTCTGTTTCAGCCCCTCTGTTTCTCGCTCTCTGTTTCAGCCCCTCTGTTTCTCGCCCTCGGTTTCAGACCCTCTGTTTCAGCCCCTCTGTTTCTCGCCCTCTGTTTCAGCCCCTCTGTTTCAGCCGCTCTGATTCAGCCCCTCTGGTTCAGCCCCACTGTTTCTCGCCCTCTGTTTCAGTCCCTCTGTTTCAGCCATTCTCTTTCAGCCCCTCTGTTTCTGTCCCTCTGTTTATCGCCCTCTGTTTCAGCCCCTCTGTTACTCGCCCTCTGTTTCAGCCCCTCTCTTTCTCGCCCTCTGTTTCAGCCCCTCTGTTTCAGCCCCTCTGTTTCAGCCCCTCTGTTTCTCGCCCTCTATTTCAGCCCCTCTGTTTCTTGCCCTCTGTTTCAGCCCCTCTGATTTAGCCCCTCTGTTTCAGCCCCTCTGTTTCAGCCCCTCTGTTTCAGCCCCTCTGTTTCGCGCTCTCTGTTTCAGCCCCTCTGTTTCTCGCCCTCTGTTTCAGCCCCTCTGTTTTTCGCCCTCTGTTTCAGCCCCTCTGATTCAGCACCTCTGTCTCAGCCCCTCTGATTCAGCCCCTATGTTTCATCCCTCTTTTTCAGTCCCTCTGTTTCTCGCCCTCAGTTTCTCACACTCTGTTTCAGCCCCTGTGTTTCTCGCCCTCTGTTTCAGCCCCTCTGTTTTTCGCCCTCTGTTTCAGCCCCTCCGTTTCTCGCCCTCTGTTTCAGGCTCTCTGTTTCAGCCCGTCTGTTTCAGCCCCTCTGTTTCAGCCCCTCTGTTTCTCGCCATCTGTTTCTCGCCCGCTGTTTCAGCCCCTTTGTTTCTCGCCCTCTGTTTCAGCCCCTCTGTTTCAGCCCCTCTGATTCAGCCCCTCTGATACAGCCCCTCTGTTTCTCGCCCTCTGTTTCAGCCCCTCTGTTTCAGCCCCTCTGTTTCAGCCCCTCTGTGTCAGCCCCTCTGTTTCTCGCCCTCTGTTTCAGCCCCTCTGTTTCTCGCCCTCTGTTTCAGCCCCTCTGTTTCACGCCCTCTGTTTCAGCCCCTCTGTTTCAGCACCTCTGTTTCAGCCCCTCTGTTTCAGCCCCTCTGTTTCTCGCCCTCTGTTTCAGCCCCTCTGTTTCTCGCCCTCTGTTTCAGCCCCTCTGTTTCAGCCCCTCTGTTTCAGCCCCTCTGTTTCTCGCCCTCTGTTTCAGCCCCTCTGTTTCTCGCCGTCTGTTGCAGCCACTCTGTTTCTCGCCCACTGTTTCAGCCCCTCTGATTCAGCCCCTCTGATTCAGCCCCTCTGTTTCCCGCCCCTCTGTTTCAGCCCCTCTGTTTCACGCCCCGTGTTTCAGCCCCTCTGTTTCTTGCCCTCTGTTTCAGCCCCTCTGTTTCTCGCCCTCTGTTTCAGCCCCTCTGTTTCAGCCCCTCTGTTTCAGTCCCTCTGTTTCTCGCCCTCTGTTTCAGCCCCTCTGTTTCTCGCCCTCTATTTCAGCCCCTCTGTTTCAGCCCGTCTGTTTCAGCCCCTCTGTTTCAGCCCCTCTGTTTCTCGCCCTCAGTTTCAGCCCCTCTGTTTCTCGCCCTCTGTTTCAGCCCCTCTGTTTCAGCCCCTATGTTTCTCGGCCTCTGTTTCAGCCCCTCTGATTCAGCCCCTCTGTTTCAGCCCCTCTGTTTCTCGCCCTCTGTTTCAGGCTCTCTGTTTCAGCCCGTCTGTTTCAGCCCCTCTGTTTCAGCCCCTCTGTTTCTCGCCCTCTGTTTCTCGCCCGCAGTTTCAGCCCCTCTGTTTCTCGCCCTCTGTTTCAGCCCCTCTGTTTCAGCCCCTCTGATACAGCCCCTCTGATTCGGCCCCTCTGTTTCAGCCCCTCTGTTTCAGCACCTCTGTTTCAGCCCCTCTGTTTCTCGGCCTCTGTTTCAGCCCCTTTGTTTCAGCCCCTCTGTTTCAGCCCCTCTGTTTCAGCCCCTCTGTTTCTCGCCCTCTGTTTCAGCCCCTCTGTTTCTTGCCCTCTGTTTCAGCCCCTCTGTTTCAGCCCCTCTGATTCAGCCCCTCTGTTTCAGCCCCTCTGTTTCTCGCCCTCGGTTTCAGCCCCTCTGTTTCAGCACCTCTGTTTCTTGCCCTCTGTTTCAGCCCCTCTGTTTCTCGCCCTCTGTTTCAGCTCCTCTGTTTCAGCCCCTCTGTTTAAGCCCCTCTGTTTCTCGCCCTCTGTTTCAGCCGCTCTGTTTCTCACCCTCTGTTTCAGCCCCTCTGATTTAGCCCCTCTGTTTCAGCCCCACTGTTTCGCGCTCTCTGTTTCAGCCCCTCTGTTTCAGCCCCTGTGTTTCTCGCCCTCTGTTTCTGCCCCTCTGTTTCTCACCCTTTGTTTCAGCCCCTCTATTTCTCGCTCTGTGTTTCAGCCTCTCTGATTCAGCCCCTCTGTTTCAGCCCCTCTGAATCAGCCCCTCTGATTCAGCCCCTCTGTTTCAGCCCCTCTGTTTCAGCCCCTCTCTTTCTCGCCCTCTGTTTCAGCCCCTCTAATTCTCGCCCTCTGTTTCAGCCACTATGATTCAGCTCCTCTGTTTCTCGCCCTCTGTTTCAGCCCCTCTGTTTCTCGCCCTCGGTCTCAGC
Organism: Chiloscyllium punctatum; assembly: GCF_047496795.1. Taxonomy (NCBI): domain Eukaryota; kingdom Metazoa; phylum Chordata; class Chondrichthyes; order Orectolobiformes; family Hemiscylliidae; genus Chiloscyllium; species Chiloscyllium punctatum. The sequence continues at coordinate 288,479 of NW_027309822.1, forward strand.
CCCTCTGATTCAGCCCCTCTGTTTCAGCCCCTCTGTTTCTCGCCTTCTGTTTCAGCCCCTCTGTTTCTCGCCCTCTGTTTCAGCCCCTCTGTATCAGCCCCTCTGTTTCCCGCCCTCTGTTTCAGCCCCTCTGTTTCTCGCCCTCTGTTTCAACCCCTCTGATTCAGCCCCTCTGTTTCAGCCCCTCTGATTCAGCCCCTCTGTTTCAGCCCCTCTGATTCAGCCCCTCTGTTTCAGCCTCTCTGTATCTCGCCCTCTGTTTCAGCCCCTCTGTTTCAGCCCCTCTGTTTCAGCCCCTCTGTGTCAGCCCCTCGGTTTCTCGCCCTCTGTTTCAGCCCCTCTGTTTCTCGCCCTCTGTTTCAGCCCCTCTGTTTCACGCCCTCTGTTTCAGCCCCTCTGTTTCAGCACCTCTGTTTCAGCCCCTCTGTTTCAGCCCCTCTGTTTCTCGCCCTCTGTTTCAGCCCCTCTGTTTCTCGCCCTCTGTTTCAGCCCCTCTGTTTCAGCCCCTCTGTTTCAGCCCCTCTGTTTCAGCCCCTCTGTTTCTCGCCCTCTGTTTCAGCCCCTCTGTTTCTCGCCGTCTGTTGCAGCCACTCTGTTTCTCGCCCACTGTTTCAGCCCCTCTGATTCAGCCCCTCTGATTCAGCCCCTCTGTTTCCCGCCCCTCTGTTTCAGCCCCTCTGTTTCACGCCCCGTGTTTCAGCCCCTCTGTTTCTTGCCCTCTGTTTCAGCCCCTCTGTTTCTCGCCCTCTGTTTCAGCCCCTCTGTTTCAGCCCCTCTGTTTCAGTCCCTCTGTTTCTCGCCCTCTGTTTCAGCCCCTCTGTTTCTCGCCCTCTGTTTCAGCCCCTCTGTTTCTCGCCCTCAGTTTCAGCCCCTCTGTTTCTCGCCCTCTGTTTCAGCCCCTCTGTTTCAGCCCCTATGTTTCTCGGCCTCTGTTTCAGCCCCTCTGTTTCTCGCCCTCTGTTTCAGCCCCTCTGATACAGCCCCTCTGTTTCATCCCCTCTGATTCAGCCCCTCTGTTTCAGCCCCTCTGTTTCAGCCCCTCTGTTTCTCGCACTCTGTTTCAGCCCCTCTGTTTCTCGCCCTCTGTTTCAGCCCCTCTGTTTCAGCACCTCTGTTTCTTGCCCTCTGTTTCAGCCCCTCTGTTTCTCGCCCTCTGTTTCAGCTCCTCTGTTTCAGCCCCTCTGTTTAAGCCCCTCTGTTTCTCGCCCTCTGTTTCAGCCGCTCTGTTTCTCACCCTCTGTTTCAGCCCCTCTGATTTAGCCCCTCTGTTTAAGCCCCTCTGTTTCAGCCCCTCTGTTTCTCGCCCTCTGTTTCAGCCCCACTGTTTCGCGCTCTCTGTTTCAGCCCCTCTGTTTCAGCCCCTGTGTTTCTCGCCCTCTGTTTCTGCCCCTCTGTTTCTCACCCTTTGTTTCAGCCCCTCTATTTCTCGCTCTGTGTTTCAGCCTCTCTGATTCAGCCCCTCTGTTTCAGCCCCTCTGAATCAGCCCCTCTGTTTCAGCCCCTCTGAATCAGCCCCTCTGATTCAGCCCCTCTGTTTCAGCCCCTCTGTTTCAGCCCCTCTCTTTCTCGCCCTCTGTTTCAGCCCCTCTAATTCTCGCCCTCTGTTTCAGCCCCTATGATTCAGCCCCTCTGTTTCTCGCCCTCTGTTTCAGCCCCTCTGTTTCTCGCCCTCGGTCTCAGCCCCTCTGATTCAGCCCCTCTGTTTCAGCCCCTCTGTTTCTCGCCTTCTGTTTCAGCCCCTCTGTTTCTCGGCCACTGTTTCAGCCCCTCTGTATCAGCCCCTCTGTTTCCCGCCCTCTGTTTCAGCCCCTCTGTTTCTCGCCCGCTGTTTCAACCCCTCTGATTCAGCCCCTCTGTTTCAGCCCCTCTGATTCAGCCCCTCTGTTTCAGCCCCTCTGATTCAGCCCCTCTGTTTCAGCCTCTCTGTATCTCACCCTCTGTTTCAGCCCCTCTGTTTCAGCCCCTCTGTTTCTCGCCCTCTGTTTCAGAACCTCTGTTTCTCGACCTCAGTTTCAGCCCCTCTGATTCAGCCCCTCTGTTTCTCGCCCTCTGTTTCAGCCCCTCTGTTTCACGCTCTCTGTTTCAGCCCCTCTGTTTCAGCCCCTCTGTTTCTCGCCCTCTGTTTCAGCCCCTCTGTTTCTCACCCTCTGCTTCAGCCCCTCTGTTTCAGCCCCTCTGTTTCACCCGCTCTAATTCTCGCTATCTGTTTCAGCCTCTATGATTCAGCCCCTCTGTTTCTCGCCCTCTGTTTCAGCCCCTCTGTTTCTCGCTCTCTGTTTCAGCCCCTCTGTTTCTCGCCCTCGGTTTCAGACCCTCTGTTTCAGCCCCTCTGTTTCTCGCCCTCTGTTTCAGCCCCTCTGTTTCAGCCGCTCTGATTCAGCCCCTCTGGTTCAGCCCCAGTGTTTCTCGCCCTCTGTTTCAGTCCCTCTGTTTCAGCCATTCTCTTTCAGCCCCTCTGTTTCTGTCCCTCTGTTTATCGCCCTCTGTTTCAGCCCCTCTGTTACTCGCCCTCTGTTTCAGCCCCTCTCTTTCTCGCCCTCTGTTTCAGCCCCTCTGTTTCAGCCCCTCTGTTTCAGCCCCTCTGTTTCTCGCCCTCTATTTCAGCCCCTCTGTTTCTTGCCCTCTGTTTCAGCCCCTCTGATTTAGCCCCTCTGTTTCAGCCCCTCTGTTTCAGCCCCTCTGTTTCAGCCCCTCTGTTTCGCGCTCTCTGTTTCAGCCCCTCTGTTTCTCGCCCTCTGTTTCAGCCCCTCTGTTTTTCGCCCTCTGTTTCAGCCCCTCTGATTCAGCACCTCTGTCTCAGCCCCTCTGATTCAGCCCCTATGTTTCATCCCTCTTTTTCAGTCCCTCTGTTTCTCGCCCTCAGTTTCTCACACTCTGTTTCAGCCCCTGTGTTTCTCGCCCTCTGTTTCAGCCCCTCTGTTTTTCGCCCTCTGTTTCAGCCCCTCCGTTTCTCGCCCTCTGTTTCAGGCTCTCTGTTTCAGCCCGTCTGTTTCAGCCCCTCTGTTTCAGCCCCTCTGTTTCTCGCCATCTGTTTCTCGCCCGCTGTTTCAGCCCCTTTGTTTCTCGCCCTCTGTTTCAGCCCCTCTGTTTCAGCCCCTCTGATTCAGCCCCTCTGATACAGCCCCTCTGTTTCTCGCCCTCTGTTTCAGCCCCTCTGTTTCAGCCCCTCTGTTTCAGCCCCTCTGTGTCAGCCCCTCTGTTTCTCGCCCTCTGTTTCAGCCCCTCTGTTTCTCGCCCTCTGTTTCAGCCCCTCTGTTTCACGCCCTCTGTTTCAGCCCCTCTGTTTCAGCACCTCTGTTTCAGCCCCTCTGTTTCAGCCCCTCTGTTTCTCGCCCTCTGTTTCAGCCCCTCTGTTTCTCGCCCTCTGTTTCAGCCCCTCTGTTTCAGCCCCTCTGTTTCAGCCCCTCTGTTTCAGCCCCTCTGTTTCTCGCCCTCTGTTTCAGCCCCTCTGTTTCTCGCCGTCTGTTGCAGCCACTCTGTTTCTCGCCCACTGTTTCAGCCCCTCTGATTCAGCCCCTCTGATTCAGCCCCTCTGTTTCCCGCCCCTCTGTTTCAGCCCCTCTGTTTCACGCCCCGTGTTTCAGCCCCTCTGTTTCTTGCCCTCTGTTTCAGCCCCTCTGTTTCTCGCCCTCTGTTTCAGCCCCTCTGTTTCAGCCCCTCTGTTTCAGTCCCTCTGTTTCTCGCCCTCTGTTTCAGCCCCTCTGTTTCTCGCCCTCTATTTCAGCCCCTCTGTTTCAGCCCCTCTGTTTCTCGCCCTCTGTTTCAGCCCCTCTGTTTCTCGCCCTCAGTTTCAGCCCCTCTGTTTCTCGCCCTCTGTTTCAGCCCCTCTGTTTCAGCCCCTATGTTTCTCGGCCTCTGTTTCAGCCCCTCTGTTTCTCGCCCTCTGTTTCAGCCCCTCTGATACAGCCCCTCTGTTTCATCCCCTCTGATTCAGCCCCTCTGTTTCAGCCCCTCTGTTTCTCGCCCTCTGTTTCAGGCTCTCTGTTTCAGCCCGTCTGTTTCAGCCCCTCTGTTTCAGCCCCTCTGTTTCTCGCCCTCTGTTTCTCGCCCGCAGTTTCAGCCCCTCTGTTTCTCGCCCTCTGTTTCAGCCCCTCTGTTTCAGCCCCTCTGATACAGCCCCTCTGATTCGGCCCCTCTGTTTCAGCCCCTCTGTTTCAGCACCTCTGTTTCAGCCCCTCTGTTTCTCGGCCTCTGTTTCAGCCCCTTTGTTTCAGCCCCTCTGTTTCAGCCCCTCTGTTTCAGCCCCTCTGTTTCTCGCCCTCTGTTTCAGCCCCTCTGTTTCTTGCCCTCTGTTTCAGCCCCTCTGTTTCAGCCCCTCTGATTCAGCCCCTCTGTTTCAGCCCCTCTGTTTCTCGCCCTCGGTTTCAGCCCCTCTGTTTCAGCCCCTCTGTTTCAGCCCCTCTGTTTCTCGCACTCTGTTTCAGCCCCTCTGTTTCTCGCCCTCTGTTTCAGCCCCTCTGTTTCAGCAGCTCTGTTTCTTGCCCTCTGTTTCAGCCCCTCTGTTTCTCGCCCTCTGTTTCAGCTCCTCTGTTTCAGCCCCTCTGTTTAAGCCCCTCTGTTTCTCGCCCTCTGTTTCAGCCGCTCTGTTTCTCACCCTCTGTTTCAGCCCCTCTGATTTAGCCCCTCTGTTTCAGCCCCACTGTTTCGCGCTCTCTGTTTCAGCCCCTCTGTATCAGCCCCTGTGTTTCTCGCCCTCTGTTTCTGCCCCTCTGTTTCTCACCCTTTGTTTCAGCCCCTCTATTTCTCGCTCTGTGTTTCAGCCTCTCTGATTCAGCCCCTCTGTTTCAGCCCCTCTGAATCAGCCCCTCTGATTCAGCCCCTCTGTTTCAGCCCCTCTGTTTCAGCCCCTCTCTTTCTCGCCCTCTGTTTCAGCCCCTCTAATTCTCGCCCTCTGTTTCAGCCCCTATGATTCAGCTCCTCTGTTTCTCGCCCTCTGTTTCAGCCCCTCTGTTTCTCGCCCTCGGTCTCAGCCCCTCTGATTCAGCCCCTCTGTTTCAGCCCCTCTGTTTCTCGCCTTCTGTTTCAGCCCCTCTGTTTCTCGCCCTCTGTTTCAGCCCCTCTGTATCAGCCCCTCTGTTTCCCGCCCTCTGTTTCAGCCCCTCTGTTTATCGCCCTCTGTTTCAACCCCTCTGATTCAGCCCCTCTGTTTCAGCCCCTCTGATTCAGCCCCTCTGTTTCAGCCCCTCTGATTCAGCCCCTCTGTTTCAGCCTCTCTGTATCTCGCCCTCTGTTTCAGCCCCTCTGTTTCAGCCCCTCTGTTTCAGCCCCTCTGTGTCAGCCCCTCTGTTTCTCGCCCTCTGTTTCAGCCCCTCTGTTTCTCGCCCTCTGTTTCAGCCCCTCTGTTTCACGCCCTCTGTTTCAGCCCCTCTGTTTCAGCACCTCTGTTTCAGCCCCTCTGTTTCAGCCCCTCTGTTTCTCGCCCTCTGTTTCAGCCCCTCTGTTTCTCGCCCTCTGTTTCAGCCCCTCTGTTTCAGCCCCTCTGTTTCAGCCCCTCTGTTTCAGCCCCTCTGTTTCTCGCCCTCTGTTTCAGCCCCTCTGTTTCTCGCCGTCTGTTGCAGCCACTCTGTTTCTCGCCCACTGTTTCAGCCCCTCTGATTTAGCCCCTCTGATTCAGCCCCTCTGTTTCCCGCCCCTCTGTTTCAGCCCCTCTGTTTCACGCCCCGTGTTTCAGCCCCTCTGTTTCTTGCCCTCTGTTTCAGCCCCTCTGTTTCTCGCCCTCTGTTTCAGCCCCTCTGTTTCAGCCCCTCTGTTTCAGTCCCTCTGTTTCTCGCCCTCTGTTTCAGCCCCTCTGTTTCTCGCCCTCTATTTCAGCCCCTCTGTTTCAGCCCCTCTGTTTCTCGCCCTCTGTTTCAGCCCCTCTGTTTCTCGCCCTCAGTTTCAGCCCCTCTGTTTCTCGCCCTCTGTTTCAGCCCCTCTGTTTCTCGGCCTCTGTTTCAGCCCCTCTGTTTCTCGCCCTCTGTTTCAGCCCCTCTGATACAGCCCCTCTGTTTCATCCCCTCTGATTCAGCCCCTCTGTTTCAGCCCCTCTGTTTCTCGCCCTCTGTTTCAGGCTCTCTGTTTCAGCCCGTCTGTTTCAGCCCCTCTGTTTCAGCCCCTCTGTTTCTCGCCCTCTGTTTCTCGCCCGCAGTTTCAGCCCCTCTGTTTCTCGCCCTCTGTTTCAGCCCCTCTGTTTCAGCCCCTCTGATACAGCCCCTCTGATTCGGCCCCTCTGTTTCAGCCCCTCTGTTTCAGCACCTCTGTTTCAGCCCCTCTGTTTCTCGCCCTCTGTTTCAGCCCCTCTGTTTCTCGGCCTCTGTTTCAGCCCCTTTGTTTCAGCCCCTCTGTTTCAGCCCCTCTGTTTCAGCCCCTCTGTTTCTCGCCCTCTGGTTCAGCCCCTCTGTTTCTAGCCCTCTGTTTCAGCCCCTCTGTTTCAGCCCCTCTGATTCAGCCCCTCTGTTTCAGCCCCTCTGTTTCTCGCCCTCGGTTTCAGCCCCTCTGTTTCAGCCCCTCTGTTTCAGCCCCTCTGTTTCTCGCACTCTGTTTCAGCCCCTCTGTTTCTCGCCCTCTGTTTCAGCCCCTCTGTTTCAGCACCTCTGTTTCTTGCCCTCTGTTTCAGCCCCTCTGTTTCTCGCCCTCTGTTTCAGCTCCTCTGTTTCAGCCCCTCTGTTTAAGCCCCTCTGTTTCTCGCCCTCTGTTTCAGCCGCTCTGTTTCTCACCCTCTGTTTCAGCCCCTCTGATTTAGCCCCTCTGTTTCAGCCCCACTGTTTCGCGCTCTCTGTTTCAGCCCCTCTGTTTCAGCCCCTGTGTTTCTCGCCCTCTGTTTCTGCCCCTCTGTTTCTCACCCTTTGTTTCAGCCCCTCTATTTCTCGCTCTGTGTTTCAGCCTCTCTGATTCAGCCCCTCTGTTTCAGCCCCTCTGAATCAGCCCCTCTGATTCAGCCCCTCTGTTTCAGCCCCTCTGTTTCAGCCCCTCTCTTTCTCGCCCTCTGTTTCAGCCCCTCTAATTCTCGCCCTCTGTTTCAGCCCCTATGATTCAGCTCCTCTGTTTCTCGCCCTCTGTTTCAGCCCCTCTGTTTCTCGCCCTCGGTCTCAGCCCCTCTGATTCAGCCCCTCTGTTTCAGCCCCTCTGTTTCTCGCCTTCTGTTTCAGCCCCTCTGTTTCTCGCCCTCTGTTTCAGCCCCTCTGTATCAGCCCCTCTGTTTCCCGCCCTCTGTTTCAGCCCCTCTGTTTCTCGCCCTCTGTTTCAACCCCTCTGATTCAGCCCCTCTGTTTCAGCCCCTCTGATTCAGCCCCTCTGTTTCAGCCCCTCTGATTCAGCCCCTCTGTTTCAGCCTCTCTGTATCTCACCCTCTGTTTCAGCCCCTCTGTTTCAGCCCCTCTAATTCTCGCTATCTGTTTCAGCCTCTATGATTCAGCCCCTCTGTTTCTCGCCCTTTGTTTCAGCCCCTCTGTTTCTCGCCCTCTGTTTCAGCCCCTCTGTATCAGCCCCTCTGTTTCCCGCCCTCTGTTTCAGCCCCTCTGTTTCTCGCCCTCTGTTTCAACCCCTCTGATTCAGCCCCTCTGTTTCAGCCCCTCTGATTCAGCCCCTCTGTTTCAGCCCCTCTGATTCAGCCCCTCTGTTTCAGCCTCTCTGTATCTCACCCTCTGTTTCAGCCCCTCTGTTTCAGCCCCTCTAATTCTCGCTATCTGTTTCAGCCTCTATGATTCAGCCCCTCTGTTTCTCGCCCTTTGTTTCAGCCCCTCTGTTTCTCGCCCTCTGTTTCAGCCCCTCTGTTTCTCGCCCTCGGTTTCAGACCCTCTGTTTCAGCCCCTCTGTTTCTCGCCCTCTGTTTCAGCCCCTCTGTTTCAGCCGCTGTGATTCAGCCCCTCTGGTTCAGCCCCACTGTTTCTCGCCCTCTGTTTCAGTCCCTCTGTTTCAGCCATTCTCTTTCAGCCCCTCTGTTTCTGTCCCTCTGTTTATCGCCCTCTGTTTCAGCCCCTCTGTTACTCGCCCTCTGTTTCAGCCCCTCTCTTTCTCGCCCTCTGTTTCAGCCCCTCTGTTTCAGCCCCTCTGTTTCTCGCCCTCGGTTTCAGCCCCTCTGTTTCAGCCCCTCTGTTTCTCGCACTCTGTTTCAGCCCCTCTGTTTCTCGCCCTCTGTTTCAGCCCCTCTGTTTCAGCACCTCTGTTTCTTGCCCTCTGTTTCAGCCCCTCTGTTTCTCGCCCTCTGTTTCAGCTCCTCTGTTTCAGCCCCTCTGTTTAAGCCCCTCTGTTTCTCGCCCTCTGTTTCAGCCGCTCTGTTTCTCACCCTCTGTTTCAGCCCCTCTGATTTAGCCCCTCTGTTTCAGCCCCACTGTTTCGCGCTCTCTGTTTCAGCCCCTCTGTTTCAGCCCCTCTCTTTCTCGCCCTCTGTTTCAGCCCCTCTAATTCTCGCCCTCTGTTTCAGCCCCTATGATTCAGCCCCTCTGTTTCTCGCCCTCGGTCTCAGCCCCTCTGATTCAGCCCCTCTGTTTCAGCCCCTCTGTTTCTCGCCTTCTGTTTCAGCCCCTCTGTTTCTCGCCCTCTGTTTCAGCCCCTCTGTATCAGCCCCTCTGTTTCCCGCCCTCTGTTTCAACCCCTCTGATTCAGCCCCTCTGTTTCAGCCCCTCTGATTCAGCCCCTCTGTTTCAGCCCCTCTGATTCAGCCCCTCTGTTTCAGCCTCTCTGTATCTCACCCTCTGTTTCAGCCCCTCTGATTCAGCCCCTCTGTTTCCCGCCCCTCTGTTTCAGCCCCTCTGTTTCACGCCCCGTGTTTCAGCCCCTCTGTTTCTTGCCCTCTGTTTCAGCCCCTCTGTTTCTCGCCCTCTGTTTCAGCCCCTCTGTTTCAGCCCCTCTGTTTCAGTCCCTCTGTTTCTCGCCCTCTGTTTCAGCCGCTCTGTTTCTCGCCCTCTATTTCAGCCCCTCTGTTTCAGCCCCTCGGTTTCTCGCCCTCTGTTTCAGCCCCTCTGTTTCTCGCCCTCTGTTTCAGCCCCTCTGTTTCTCGCCCTCTGTTTCAGCCCCTCTGTTTCAGCCCCTCTGTTTCTCGCCCTCTGTTTCAGCCCCTCTGTTTCTCACCCTCTGTTTCAGCCCCTCTGATACAGCCCCTCTGTTTCAGCCCCTCTGATTCAGCCCCTCTGTTTCAGCCCCTCTGTTTCAGCCCCTGTGTTTCTCGCCCTCTGTTTCTGCCCCTCTGTTTCTCACCCTTTGTTTCAGCCCCTCTATTTCTCGCTCTGTGTTTCAGCCTCTCTGATTCAGCCCCTCTGTTTCAGCCCCTCTGAATCAGCCCCTCTGATTCAGCCCCTCTGTTTCAGCCCCTCTGTTTCAGCCCCTCTCTTTCTCGCCCTCTGTTTCAGCCCCTCTAATTCTCGCCCTCTGTTTCAGCCCCTATGATTCAGCTCCTCTGTTTCTCGCCCTCTGTTTCAGCCCCTCTGTTTCTCGCCCTCGGTCTCAGCCCCTCTGATTCAGCCCCTCTGTTTCAGCCCCTCTGTTTCTCGCCTTCTGTTTCAGCCCCTCTGTTTCTCGCCCTCTGTTTCAGCCCCTCTGTATCAGCCCCTCTGTTTCCCGCCCTCTGTTTCAGCCCCTCTGTTTCTCGCCCTCTGTTTCAACCCCTCTGATTCAGCCCCTCTGTTTCAGCCCCTCTGATTCAGCCCCTCTGTTTCAGCCCCTCTGATTCAGCCCCTCTGTTTCAGCCTCTCTGTATCTCACCCTCTGTTTCAGCCCCTCTGTTTCAGCCCCTCTAATTCTCGCTATCTGTTTCAGCCTCTATGATTCAGCCCCTCTGTTTCTCGCCCTTTGTTTCAGCCCCTCTGTTTCTCGCCCTCTGTTTCAGCCCCTCTGTTTCTCGCCCTCGGTTTCAGACCCTCTGTTTCAGCCCCTCTGTTTCTCGCCCTCTGTTTCAGCCCCTCTGTTTCAGCCGCTCTGATTCAGCCCCTCTGGTTCAGCCCCAGTGTTTCTCGCCCTCTGTTTCAGTCCCTCTGTTTCAGCCATTCTCTTTCAGCCCCTCTGTTTCTGTCCCTCTGTTTATCGCCCTCTGTTTCAGCCCCTCTGTTACTCGCCCTCTGTTTCAGCCCCTCTCTTTCTCGCCCTCTGTTTCAGCCCCTCTGTTTCAGCCCCTCTGTTTCTCGCCCTCGGTTTCAGCCCCTCTGTTTCAGCCCCTCTGTTTCTCGCACTCTGTTTCAGCCCCTCAGTTTCTCGCCCTCTGTTTCAGCCCCTCTGTTTCAGCAGCTCTGTTTCTTGCCCTCTGTTTCAGCCCCTCTGTTTCTCGCCCTCTGTTTCAGCTCCTCTGTTTCAGCCCCTCTGTTTAAGCCCCTCTGTTTCTCGCCCTCTGTTTCAGCCGCTCTGTTTCTCACCCTCTGTTTCAGCCCCTCTGATTTAGCCCCTCTGTTTCAGCCCCACTGTTTCGCGCTCTCTGTTTCAGCCCCTCTGTTTCAGCCCCTCTCTTTCTCGCCCTCTGTTTCAGCCCCTCTAATTCTCGCCCTCTGTTTCAGCCCCTATGATTCAGCCCCTCTGTTTCTCGCCCTCTGTTTCAGCCCCTCTGTTTCTCGCCCTCGGTCTCAGCCCCTCTGATTCAGCCCCTCTGTTTCAGCCCCTCTGTTTCTCGCCTTCTGTTTCAGCCCCTCTGTTTCTCGCCCTCTGTTTCAGCCCCTCTGTATCAGCCCCTCTGTTTCCCGCCCTCTGTTTCAACCCCTCTGATTCAGCCCCTCTGTTTCAGCCCCTCTGATTCAGCCCCTCTGTTTCAGCCCCTCTGATTCAGCCCCTCTGTTTCAGCCTCTCTGTATCTCACCCTCTGTTTCAGCCCCTCTGATTCAGCCCCTCTGTTTCCCGCCCCTCTGTTTCAGCCCCTCTGTTTCACGCCCCGTGTTTCAGCCCCTCTGTTTCTTGCCCTCTGTTTCAGCCCCTCTGTTTCTCGCCCTCTGTTTCAGCCCCTCTGTTTCAGCCCCTCTGTTTCAGTCCCTCTGTTTCTCGCCCTCTGTTTCAGCCCCTCTGTTTCTCGCCCTCTATTTCAGCCCCTCTGTTTCAGCCCCTCGGTTTCTCGCCCTCTGTTTCAGCCCCTCTGTTTCTCGCCCTCTGTTTCAGCCCCTCTGTTTCTCGCCCTCTGTTTCAGCCCCTCTGTTTCAGCCCCTCTGTTTCTCGCCCTCTGTTTCAGCCCCTCTGTTTCTCGCCCTCTGTTTCAGCCCCTCTGATACAGCCCCTCTGTTTCAGCCCCTCTGTTTCAGCCACTCTGTTTCTCGCCCTCTGTTTCAGCCCCTCTGTTTCTCGCCCTCTGTTTCAGCCCCTCTGTTTCAGCCCCTCTGTTTCTCGCCCTCTGTTTCAGCCCCTCTGTTTCTCGCCCTCTGTTTCAGCCCCTCTGATACAGCCCCTCTGTTTCAGCCCCTCTGATTCAGCCCCTCTGTTTCAGCCCCTCTGTTTCAGCCCCTCTGTTTCTCGCCCTCTGTTTCAGCCCCTCTGTTTCTAGCCCTCTGTTTCAGCCCCTCTGTTTCAGCCCCTCTGATTCAGCCCCTCTGTTTCAGCCCCTCTGTTTCTCGCCCTCGGTTTCAGCCCCTCTGTTTCAGCCCCTCTGTTTCAGCCCCTCTGTTTCAGCCCCTCTGTTTCTCGCCCTCTGTTTCAGCCCCTCTGTTTCTCGCCCTCTGTTTCAGCCCCTCTGTTTCAGCCCCTCTGTTTCTCGCCCTCTGTTTCAGCCCCTCTGTTTCTCGCCCTCTGTTTCAGCCCCTCTGATACAGCCCCTCTGTTTCAGCCCCTCTGTTTCAGCCCCTCTGTTTCTCGCCCTCTGTTTCAGCCCCTCTGTTTCTCGCCCTCTGTTCCAGCCCCTCTGTTTCAGCCCCTCTGTTTCTCGCCCTCTGTTTCAGCCCCTCTGTTTCTCGCCCTCTGTTTCAGCCCCTCTGATACAGCCCCTCTGTTTCAGCCCCTCTGATTCAGCCCCTCTGTTTCAGCCCCTCTGTTTCAGCCCCTCTGTTTCTCGCCCTCTGTTTCAGCCCCTCTGTTTCTAGCCCTCTGTTTCAGCCCCTCTGTTTCAGCCCCTCTGATTCAGCCCCTCTGTTTCAGCCCCTCTGTTTCTTGCCCTCTGTTTCAGCCCCTCTGATTTAGCCCCTCTGTTTCAGCCCCTCTGTTTCAGCCCCTCTGTTTCGCGCTCTCTGTTTCAGCCCCTCTGTTTCTCGCCCTCTGTTTCAGCCCCTCTGTTTCTAGCCCTCTGTTTCAGCCCCTCTGTTTCAGCCCCTCTGATTCAGCCCCTCTGTTTCAGCCCCTCTGTTTCTTGCCCTCTGTTTCAGACCCTCTGATTTAGCCCCTCTGATTCAGCACCTCTGTCTCAGCCCCTATGATTCAGCCCCTATGTTTCATCCCTCTTTTTCAGTCCCTCTGTTTCTCGCCCTCAGTTTCTCACACTCTGTTTCAGCCCCTGTGTTTCTCGCCCTCTGTTTCAGCCCCTCTGTTTTTCGCCCTCTGTTTCAGCCCCTCCGTTTCTCGCCCTCTGTTTCAGGCTCTCTGTTTCAGCCCGTCTGTTTCAGCCCCTCTGTTTCAGCCCCTCTGTTTCTCGCCATCTGTTTCTCGCCCGCTGTTTCAGCCCCTTTGTTTCTCGCCCTCTGTTTCAGCCCCTCTGTTTCAGCCCCTCTGATTCAGCCCCTCTGATACAGCCCCTCTGTTTCTCGCCCTCTGTTTCAGCCCCTCTGTTTCAGCCCCTCTGTTTCAGCCCCTCTGTGTCAGCCCCTCTGTTTCTCGCCCTCTGTTTCAGCCCCTCTGTTTGTCGCCCTCTGTTTCAGCCCCTCTGTTTCACGCCCTCTGTTTCAGCCCCTCTGTTTCAGCACCTCTGTTTCAGCCCCTCTGTTTCAGCCCCTCTGTTTCTCGCCCTCTGTTTCAGCCCCTCTGTTTCTCGCCCTCTGTTTCAGCCCCTCTGTTTCAGCCCCTCTGTTTCAGCCCCTCTGTTTCAGCCCCTCTGTTTCTCGCCCTCTGTTTCAGCCCCTCTGTTTCTCGCCGTCTGTTGCAGCCACTCTGTTTCTCGCCCACTGTTTCAGCCCCTCTGATTCAGCCCCTCTGGTTCAGCCCCTCTGTTTCCCGCCCCTCTGTTTCAGCCCCTCTGTTTCACGCCCCGTGTTTCAGCCCCTCTGTTTCTTGCCCTCTGTTTCAGCCCCTCTGTTTCTCGCCCTCTGTTTCAGCCCCTCTGTTTCAGCCCCTCTGTTTCAGTCCCTCTGTTTCTCGCCCTCTGTTTCAGCCCCTCTGTTTCTCGCCCTCTATTTCAGCCCCTCTGTTTCAGCCCCTCTGTTTCTCGCCCTCTGTTTCAGCCCCTCTGTTTCTCGCCCTCAGTTTCAGCCCCTCTGTTTCTCGCCCTCTGTTTCAGCCCCTCTGTTTCAGCCCCTCTGTTTCTCGGCCTCTGTTTCAGCCCCTCTGTTTCTCGCCCTCTGTTTCAGCCCCTCTGATACAGCCCCTCTGTTTCATCCCCTCTGATTCAGCCCCTCTGTTTCAGCCCCTCTGTTTCTCGCCCTCTGTTTCAGGCTCTCTGTTTCAGCCCGTCTGTTTCAGCCCGTCTGTTTCAGCCCCTCTGTTTCTCGCCCTCTGTTTCTCGCCCGCAGTTTCAGCCCCTCTGTTTCTCGCCCTCTGTTTCAGCCCCTCTGTTTCAGCCCCTCTGATACAGCCCCTCTGATTCGGCCCCTCTGTTTCAGCCCCTCTGTTTCAGCACCTCTGTTTCAGCCCCTCTGTTTCTCGCCCTCTGTTTCAGCCCCTCTGTTTCTCTGCCTCTGTTTCAGCCCCTTTGTTTCAGCCCCTCTGTTTCAGCCCCTCTGTTTCAGCCCCTCTGTTTCTCGCCCTCTGTTTCAGCCCCTCTGTTTCAGCCCCTCTGATTCAGCCCCTCTGTTTCAGCCCCTCTGTTTCTCGCCCTCGGTTTCAGCCCCTCTGTTTCAGCCCCTCTGTTTCAGCCCCTCTGTTTCTCGCACTCTGTTTCAGCCCCTCTGTTTCTCGCCCTCTGTTTCAGCCCCTCTGTTTCAGCACCTCTGTTTCTTGCCCTCTGTTTCAGCCCCTCTGTTTCTCGCCCTCTGTTTCAGCTCCTCTGTTTCAGCCCCTCTGTATAAGCCCCTCTGTTTCTCGCCCTCTGTTTCAGCCGCTCTGTTTCTCACCCTCTGATTCAGCCCCTCTGGTTCAGCCCCAGTGTTTCTCGCCCTCTGTTTCAGTCCCTCTGTTTCAGCCATTCTCTTTCAGCCCCTCTGTTTCTGTCCCTCTGTTTATCGCCCTCTGTTTCAGCCCCTCTGTTACTCGCCCTCTGTTTCAGCCCCTCTCTTTCTCGCCCTCTGTTTCAGCCCCTCTGTTTCAGCCCCTCTGTTTCTCGCCCTCGGTTTCAGCCCCTCTGTTTCAGCCCCTCTGTTTCTCGCACTCTGTTTCAGCCCCTCAGTTTCTCGCCCTCTGTTTCAGCCCCTCTGTTTCAGCAGCTCTGTTTCTTGCCCTCTGTTTCAGCCCCTCTGTTTCTCGCCCTCTGTTTCAGCTCCTCTGTTTCAGCCCCTCTGTTTAAGCCCCTCTGTTTCTCGCCCTCTGTTTCAGCCGCTCTGTTTCTCACCCTCTGTTTCAGCCCCTCTGATTTAGCCCCTCTGTTTCAGCCCCACTGTTTCGCGCTCTCTGTTTCAGCCCCTCTGTTTCAGCCCCTCTCTTTCTCGCCCTCTGTTTCAGCCCCTCTAATTCTCGCCCTCTGTTTCAGCCCCTATGATTCAGCCCCTCTGTTTCTCGCCCTCTGTTTCAGCCCCTCTGTTTCTCGCCCTCGGTCTCAGCCCCTCTGATTCAGCCCCTCTGTTTCAGCCCCTCTGTTTCTCGCCTTCTGTTTCAGCCCCTCTGTTTCTCGCCCTCTGTTTCAGCCCCTCTGTATCAGCCCCTCTGTTTCCCGCCCTCTGTTTCAACCCCTCTGATTCAGCCCCTCTGTTTCAGCCCCTCTGATTCAGCCCCTCTGTTTCAGCCCCTCTGATTCAGCCCCTCTGTTTCAGCCTCTCTGTATCTCACCCTCTGTTTCAGCCCCTCTGATTCAGCCCCTCTGTTTCCCGCCCCTCTGTTTCAGCCCCTCTGTTTCAGCCCCTCTGTTTCACGCCCCGTGTTTCAGCCCCTCTGTTTCTTGCCCTCTGTTTCAGCCCCTCTGTTTCTCGCCCTCTGTTTCAGCCCCTCTGTTTCAGCCCCTCTGTTTCAGTCCCTCTGTTTCTCGCCCTCTGTTTCAGCCCCTCTGTTTCTCGCCCTCTATTTCAGCCCCTCTGTTTCAGCCCCTCGGTTTCTCGCCCTCTGTTTCAGCCCCTCTGTTTCTCGCCCTCTGTTTCAGCCCCTCTGTTTCTCGCCCTCTGTTTCAGCCCCTCTGTTTCAGCCCCTCTGTTTCTCGCCCTCTGTTTCAGCCCCTCTGTTTCTCGCCCTCTGTTTCAGCCCCTCTGATACAGCCCCTCTGTTTCAGCCCCTCTGTTTCAGCCACTCTGTTTCTCGCCCTCTGTTTCAGCCCCTCTGTTTCTCGCCCTCTGTTTCAGCCCCTCTGTTTCAGCCCCTCTGTTTCTCGCCCTCTGTTTCAGCCCCTCTGTTTCTCGCCCTCTGTTTCAGCCCCTCTGATACAGCCCCTCTGTTTCAGCCCCTCTGATTCAGCCCCTCTGTTTCAGCCCCTCTGTTTCAGCCCCTCTGTTTCTCGCCCTCTGTTTCAGCCCCTCTGTTTCTAGCCCTCTGTTTCAGCCCCTCTGTTTCAGCCCCTCTGATTCAGCCCCTCTGTTTCAGCCCCTCTGTTTCTCGCCCTCGGTTTCAGCCCCTCTGTTTCAGCCCCTCTGTTTCAGCCCCTCTGTTTCAGCCCCTCTGTTTCTCGCCCTCTGTTTCAGCCCCTCTGTTTCTCGCCCTCTGTTTCAGCCCCTCTGTTTCAGCCCCTCTGTTTCTCGCCCTCTGTTTCAGCCCCTCTGTTTCTCGCCCTCTGTTTCAGCCCCTCTGATACAGCCCCTCTGTTTCAGCCCCTCTGTTTCAGCCCCTCTGTTTCTCGCCCTCTGTTTCAGCCCCTCTGTTTCTCGCCCTCTGTTCCAGCCCCTCTGTTTCAGCCCCTCTGTTTCTCGCCCTCTGTTTCAGCCCCTCTGTTTCTCGCCCTCTGTTTCAGCCCCTCTGATACAGCCCCTCTGTTTCAGCCCCTCTGATTCAGCCCCTCTGTTTCAGCCCCTCTGTTTCAGCCCCTCTGTTTCTCGCCCTCTGTTTCAGCCCCTCTGTTTCTAGCCCTCTGTTTCAGCCCCTCTGTTTCAGCCCCTCTGATTCAGCCCCTCTGTTTCAGCCCCTCTGTTTCTTGCCCTCTGTTTCAGCCCCTCTGATTTAGCCCCTCTGTTTCAGCCCCTCTGTTTCAGCCCCTCTGTTTCGCGCTCTCTGTTTCAGCCCCTCTGTTTCTCGCCCTCTGTTTCAGCCCCTCTGTTTCTAGCCCTCTGTTTCAGCCCCTCTGTTTCAGCCCCTCTGATTCAGCCCCTCTGTTTCAGCCCCTCTGTTTCTTGCCCTCTGTTTCAGCCCCTCTGATTTAGCCCCTCTGATTCAGCACCTCTGTCTCAGCCCCTATGATTCAGCCCCTATGTTTCATCCCTCTTTTTCAGTCCCTCTGTTTCTCGCCCTCAGTTTCTCACACTCTGTTTCAGCCCCTGTGTTTCTCGCCCTCTGTTTCAGCCCCTCTGTTTTTCGCCCTCTGTTTCAGCCCCTCCGTTTCTCGCCCTCTGTTTCAGGCTCTCTGTTTCAGCCCGTCTGTTTCAGCCCCTCTGTTTCAGCCCCTCTGTTTCTCGCCATCTGTTTCTCGCCCGCTGTTTCAGCCCCTTTGTTTCTCGCCCTCTGTTTCAGCCCCTCTGTTTCAGCCCCTCTGATTCAGCCCCTCTGATACAGCCCCTCTGTTTCTCGCCCTCTGTTTCAGCCCCTCTGTTTCAGCCCCTCTGTTTCAGCCCCTCTGTGTCAGCCCCTCTGTTTCTCGCCCTCTGTTTCAGCCCCTCTGTTTGTCGCCCTCTGTTTCAGCCCCTCTGTTTCACGCCCTCTGTTTCAGCCCCTCTGTTTCAGCACCTCTGTTTCAGCCCCTCTGTTTCAGCCCCTCTGTTTCTCGCCCTCTGTTTCAGCCCCTCTGTTTCTCGCCCTCTGTTTCAGCCCCTCTGTTTCAGCCCCTCTGTTTCAGCCCCTCTGTTTCAGCCCCTCTGTTTCTCGCCCTCTGTTTCAGCCCCTCTGTTTCTCGCCGTCTGTTGCAGCCACTCTGTTTCTCGCCCACTGTTTCAGCCCCTCTGATTCAGCCCCTCTGGTTCAGCCCCTCTGTTTCCCGCCCCTCTGTTTCAGCCCCTCTGTTTCACGCCCCGTGTTTCAGCACCTCTGTTTCTTGCCCTCTGTTTCAGCCCCTCTGTTTCTCGCCCTCTGTTTCAGCCCCTCTGTTTCAGCCCCTCTGTTTCAGTCCCTCTGTTTCTCGCCCTCTGTTTCAGCCCCTCTGTTTCTCGCCCTCTATTTCAGCCCCTCTGTTTCAGCCCCTCTGTTTCTCGCCCTCTGTTTCAGCCCCTCTGTTTCTCGCCCTCAGTTTCAGCCCCTCTGTTTCTCGCCCTCTGTTTCAGCCCCTCTGTTTCAGCCCCTCTGTTTCTCGGCCTCTGTTTCAGCCCCTCTGTTTCTCGCCCTCTGTTTCAGCCCCTCTGATACAGCCCCTCTGTTTCATCCCCTCTGATTCAGCCCCTCTGTTTCAGCCCCTCTGTTTCTCGCCCTCTGTTTCAGGCTCTCTGTTTCAGCCCGTCTGTTTCAGCCCGTCTGTTTCAGCCCCTCTGTTTCTCGCCCTCTGTTTCTCGCCCGCAGTTTCAGCCCCTCTGTTTCTCGCCCTCTGTTTCAGCCCCTCTGTTTCAGCCCCTCTGATACAGCCCCTCTGATTCGGCCCCTCTGTTTCAGCCCCTCTGTTTCAGCACCTCTGTTTCAGCCCCTCTGTTTCTCGCCCTCTGTTTCAGCCCCTCTGTTTCTCTGCCTCTGTTTCAGCCCCTTTGTTTCAGCCCCTCTGTTTCAGCCCCTCTGTTTCAGCCCCTCTGTTTCTCGCCCTCTGTTTCAGCCCCTCTGTTTCAGCCCCTCTGATTCAGCCCCTCTGTTTCAGCCCCTCTGTTTCTCGCCCTCGGTTTCAGCCCCTCTGTTTCAGCCCCTCTGTTTCAGCCCCTCTGTTTCTCGCACTCTGTTTCAGCCCCTCTGTTTCTCGCCCTCTGTTTCAGCCCCTCTGTTTCAGCACCTCTGTTTCTTGCCCTCTGTTTCAGCCCCTCTGTTTCTCGCCCTCTGTTTCAGCTCCTCTGTTTCAGCCCCTCTGTATAAGCCCCTCTGTTTCTCGCCCTCTGTTTCAGCCGCTCTGTTTCTCACCCTCTGTTTCAGCCCCTCTGATTTAGCCCCTCTGTTTCAGCCCCACTGTTTCGCGCTCTCTGTTTCAGCCCCTCTGTTTCAGCCCCTGTGTTTATCGCCCTCTGTTTCTGCCCCTCTGTTTCTCACCCTTTGTTTCAGCCCCTCTATTTCTCGCTCTGTGTTTCAGCCTCTCTGATTCAGCCCCTCTGTTTCAGCCCCTCTGAATCAGCCCCTCTGTTTCAGACCCTCTGAATCAGCCCCTCTGATTCAGCCCCTCTGTTTCAGCCCCTCTGTTTCAGCCCCTCTCTTTCTCGCCCTCTGTTTCAGCCCCTCTAATTCTCGCCCTCTGTTTCAGCCCCTATGATTCAGCTCCTCTGTTTCTCGCCCTCTGTTTCAGCCCCTCTGTTTCTCGCCCTCGGTCTCAGCCCCTCTGATTCAGCCCCTCTGTTTCAGCCCCTCTGTTTCTCGCCTTCTGTTTCAGCCCCTCTGTTTCTCGCCCTCTGTTTCAGCCCCTCTGTATCAGCCCCTCTGTTTCCCGCCCTCTGTTTCAGCCCCTCTGTTTCTCGCCCTCTGTTTCAACCCCTCTGATTCAGCCCCTCTGTTTCAGCCCCTCTGATTCAGCCCCTCTGTTTCAGCCCCTCTGATTCAGCCCCTCTGTTTCAGCCTCTCTGTATCTCACCCTCTGTTTCAGCCCCTCTGTTTCAGCCCCTCTGTTTCTCGCTATCTGTTTCAGAACCTCTGTTTCTCGACCTCAGTTTCAGCCCCTCTGATTCAGCCCCTCTGTTTCTCGCCCTCTGTTTCAGCCCCTCTGTTTCACGCTCTCTGTTTCAGCCCCTCTGTTTCAGCCCCTCTGTTTCTCGACATCTGTTTCAGCCCCTCTGTTTCTCACCCTATGCTTCAGCCCCTCTGTTTCAGCCCCTCTGTTTCAGCCGCTCTAATTCTCGCTATCTGTTTCAGCCTCTATGATTCAGCCCCTCTGTTTCTCGCCCTTTGTTTCAGCCCCTCTGTTTCTCGCCCTCTGTTTCAGCCCCTCTGTTTCTCGCCCTCGGTTTCAGACCCTCTGTTTCAGCCGCTCTGATTCAGCCCCTCTGGTTCAGCCCCACTGTTTCTCGCCCTCTGTTTCAGTCCCTCTGTTTCAGCCATTCTCTTTCAGCCCCTCTGTTTCTGTCCCTCTGTTTATCGCCCTCTGTTTCAGCCCCTCTGTTACTCGCCCTCTGTTTCAGCCCCTCTCTTTCTCGCCCTCTGTTTCAGCCCCTCTGTTTCAGCCCCTCTGTTTCTCGCCCTCGGTTTCAGCCCCTCTGTTTCAGCCCCTCTGTTTCTCGCACTCTGTTTCAGCCCCTCTGTTTCTCGCCCTCTGTTTCAGCCCCTCTGTTTCAGCACCTCTGTTTCTTGCCCTCTGTTTCAGCCCCTCTGTTTCTCGCCCTCTGTTTCAGCTCCTCTGTTTGAGCCGCTCTGTTTAAGCCCCTCTGTTTCTCGCCCTCTGTTTCAGCCGCTCTGTTTCTCACCCTCTGTTTCAGCCCCTCTGATTTAGCCCCTCTGTTTCAGCCCCACTGTTTCGCGCTCTCTGTTTCAGCCCCTCTGTTTCAGCCCCTCTCTTTCTCGCCCTCTGTTTCAGCCCCTCTAATTCTCGCCCTCTGTTTCAGCCCCTATGATTCAGCACCTCTGTTTCTCGCCCTCTGTTTCAGCCCCTCTGTTTCTCGCCCTCGGTCTCAGCCCCTCTGATTCAGCCCCTCTGTTTCAGCCCCTCTGTTTCTCGCCTTCTGTTTCAGCCCCTCTGTTTCTCGCCCTCTGTTTCAGCCCCTCTGTATCAGCCCCTCTGTTTCCCGCCCTCTGTTTCAACCCCTCTGATTCAGCCCCTCTGTTTCAGCCCCTCTGATTCAGCCCCTCTGTTTCAGCCCCTCTGATTCAGCCCCTCTGTTTCAGCCTCTCTGTATCTCACCCTCTGTTTCAGCCCCTCTGATTCAGCCCATCTGTTTCCCGCCCCTCTGTTTCAGCCCCTCTGTTTCACGCCCCGTGTTTCAGCCCCTCTGTTTCTTGCCCTCTGTTTCAGCCCCTCTGTTTCTCGCCCTCTGTTTCAGCCCCTCTGTTTCAGCCCCTCTGTTTCAGTCCCTCTGTTTCTCGCCCTCTGTTTCAGCCCCTCTGTTTCTCGCCCTCTATTTCAGCCCCTCTGTTTCAGCCCCTCGGTTTCTCGCCCTCTGTTTCAGCCCCTCTGTTTCTCGCCCTCTGTTTCAGCCCCTCTGTTTCTCGCCCTCTGTTTCAGCCCCTCTGTTTCAGCCCCTCTGTTTCTCGCCCTCTGTTTCAGCCCCTCTGTTTCTCGCCCTCTGTTTCAGCCCCTCTGATACAGCCCCTCTGTTTCAGCCCCTCTGTTTCAGCCCCTCTGTTTCTCGCCCTCTGTTTCAGCCCCTCTGTTTCTCGCCCTCTGTTCCAGCCCCTCTGTTTCAGCCCCTCTGTTTCTCGCCCTCTGTTTCAGCCCCTCTGTTTCTCGCCCTCTGTTTCAGCCCCTCTGATACAGCCCCTCTGTTTCAGCCCCTCTGATTCAGCCCCTCTGTTTCAGCCCCTCTGTTTCAGCCCCTCTGTTTCTCGCCCTCTGTTTCAGCCCCTCTGTTTCTAGCCCTCTGTTTCAGCCCCTCTGTTTCAGCCCCTCTGATTCAGCCCCTCTGTTTCAGCCCCTCTGTTTCTCACCCTCGGTTTCAGCCCCTCTGTTTCAGCCCCTCTGTTTCAGCCCCTCTGTTTCAGACCCTCTGTTTCTCGCACTCTGTTTCAGCCCCTCTGTTTCTCGCCCTCTGTTTCAGCCCCTCTGTTTCAGCACCTCTGTTTCTTGCCCTCTGTTTCAGCCCCTCTGTTTCTCGCCTTCTGTTTCAGCCCCTCTGTTTCTCGCCCTCTGTTTCAGCCCCTCTGTATCAGCCCGTCTGTTTCCCGCCCTCTGTTTCAGCCCCTCTGTTTCTCGCCCTCTGTTTCAACCCCTCTGATTCAGCCCCTCTGTTTCAGCCCCTCTGATTCAGCCCCTCTGTTTCAGCCCCTCTGATTCAGCCCCTCTGTTTCAGCCTCTCTGTATCTCACCCTCTGTTTCAGCCCCTCTGTTTCAGCCCCTCTAATTCTCGCTATCTGTTTCAGCCTCTATGATTCAGCCCCTCTGTTTCTCGCCCTTTGTTTCAGCCCCTCTGTTTCTCGCCCTCTGTTTCAGCCCCTCTGTTTCTCGCCCTCGGTTTCAGACCCTCTGTTTCAGCCCCTCTGTTTCTCGCCCTCTGTTTCAGCCCCTCTGTTTCAGCCGCTCTGATTCAGCCCCTCTGGTTCAGCCCCACTGTTTCTCGCCCTCTGTTTCAGTCCCTCTGTTTCAGCCATTCTCTTTCAGCCCCTCTGTTTCTGTCCCTCTGTTTATCGCCCTCTGTTTCAGCCCCTCTGTTACTCGCCCTCTGTTTCAGCCCCTCTCTTTCTCGCCCTCTGTTTCAGCCCCTCTGTTTCAGCCCCTCTGTTTCTCGCCCTCGGTTTCAGCCCCTCTGTTTCAGCCCCTCTGTTTCTCGCACTCTGTTTCAGCCCCTCTGTTTCTCGCCCTCTGTTTCAGCCCCTCTGTTTCAGCACCTCTGTTTCTTGCCCTCTGTTTCAGCCCCTCTGTTTCTCGCCCTCTGTTTCAGCTCCTCTGTTTCAGCCCCTCTGTTTAAGCCCCTCTGTTTCTCGCCCTCTGTTTCAGCCGCTCTGTTTCTCACCCTCTGTTTCAGCCCCTCTGATTTAGCCCCTCTGTTTCAGCCCCACTGTTTCGCGCTCTCTGTTTCAGCCCCTCTGTTTCAGCCCCTCTCTTTCTCGCCCTCTGTTTCAGCCCCTCTAATTCTCGCCCTCTGTTTCAGCCCCTATGATTCAGCCCCTCTGTTTCTCGCCCTCTGTTTCAGCCCCTCTGTTTCTCGCCCTCGGTCTCAGCCCCTCTGATTCAGCCCCTCTGTTTCAGCCCCTCTGTTTCTCGCCTTCTGTTTCAGCCCCTCTGTTTCTCGCCCTCTGTTTCAGCCCCTCTGTATCAGCCCCTCTGTTTCCCGCCCTCTGTTTCAACCCCTCTGATTCAGCCCCTCTGTTTCAGCCCCTCTGATTCAGCCCCTCTGTTTCAGCCCCTCTGATTCAGCCCCTCTGTTTCAGCCTCTCTGTATCTCACCCTCTGTTTCAGCCACTCTGATTCAGCCCCTCTGTTTCCCGCCCCTCTGTTTCAGCCCCTCTGTTTCACGCCCCGTGTTTCAGCCCCTCTGTTTCTTGCCCTCTGTTTCAGCCCCTCTGTTTCTCGCCCTCTGTTTCAGCCCCTCTATTTCAGCCCCTCTGTTTCAGTCCCTCTGTTTCTCGCCCTCTGTTTCAGCCCCTCTGTTTCTCGCCCTCTATTTCAGCCCCTCTGTTTCAGCCCCTCGGTTTCTCGCCCTCTGTTTCAGCCCCTCTGTTTCTCGCCCTCTGTTTCAGCCCCTCTGTTTCTCGCCCTCTGTTTCAGCCCCTCTGTTTCAGCCCCTCTGTTTCTCGCCCTCTGTTTCAGTCCCTCTGTTTCAGCCATTCTCTTTCAGCCCCTCTGTTTCTGTCCCTCTGTTTATCGCCCTCTGTTTCAGCCCCTCTGTTACTCGCCCTCTGTTTCAGCCCCTCTCTTTCTCGCCCTCTGTTTCAGCCCCTCTGTTTCAGCCCCTCTGTTTCTCGCCCTCGGTTTCAGCCCCTCTGTTTCAGCCCCTCTGTTTCTCGCACTCTGTTTCAGACCCTCTGTTTCTCGCCCTCTGTTTCAGCCCCTCTGTTTCTCGCCCTCTGTTTCAGCCCCTCTGATACAGCCCCTCTGTTTCAGCCCCTCTGATTCAGCCCCTCTGTTTCAGCCCCTCTGTTTCAGCCCCTCTGTTTCTCGCCCTCTGTTTCAGCCCCTCTGTTTCTAGCCCTCTGTTTCAGCCCCTCTGTTTCAGCCCCTCTGATTCAGCCCCTCTGTTTCAGCCCCTCTGTTTCTCGCCCTCGGTTTCAGCCCCTCTGTTTCAGCCCCTCTGTTTCAGCCCCTCTGTTTCAGCCCCTCTGTTTCTCGCCCTCTGTTTCAGCCCCTCTGTTTCTCGCCCTCTGTTTCAGCCCCTCTGTTTCAGCCCCTCTGTTTCTCGCCCTCTGTTTCAGCCCCTCTGTTTCTCGCCCTCTGTTTCAGCCCCTCTGATACAGCCCCTCTGTTTCAGCCCCTCTGTTTCAGCCCCTCTGTTTCTCGCCCTCTGTTTCAGCCCCTCTGTTTCTCGCCCTCTGTTTCAGCCCCTCTGTTTCAGCCCCTCTGATTCAGCCCCTCTGTTTCAGCCCCTCTGTTTCTTGCCCTCTGTTTCAGCCCCTCTGATTTAGCCCCTCTGTTTCAGCCCCTCTGTTTCAGCCCCTCTGTTTCAGCCCCTCTGTTTCGCGCTCTCTGTTTCAGCCCCTCTGTTTCTCGCCCTCTGTTTCAGCCCCTCTGTTTCTAGCCCTCTGTTTCAGCCCCTCTGTTTCAGCCCCTCTGATTCAGCCCCTCTGTTTCAGCCCCTCTGTTTCATGCCCTCTGTTTCAGCCCCTCTGATTTAGCCCCTCTGATTCAGCACCTCTGTCTCAGCCCCTCTGATTCAGCCCCTATGTTTCATCCCTCTTTTTCAGTCCCTCTGTTTCTCGCCCTCAGTTTCTCACACTCTGTTTCAGCCCCTGTGTTTCTCGCCCTCTGTTTCAGCCCCTCTGTTTTTCGCCCTCTGTTTCAGCCCCTCCGTTTCTCGCCCTCTGTTTCAGGCTCTCTGTTTCAGCCCGTCTGTTTCAGCCCCTCTGTTTCAGCCCCTCTGTTTCTCGCCATCTGTTTCTCGCCCGCTGTTTCAGACCCTTTGTTTCTCGCCCTCTGTTTCAGCCCCTCTGTTTCAGCCCCTCTGATTCAGCCCCTCTGATACAGCCCCTCTGTTTCTCGCCCTCTGTTTCAGCCCCTCTGTTTCAGCCCCTCTGTTTCAGCCCCTCTGTGTCAGCCCCTCTGTTTCTCGCCCTCTGTTTCAGCCCCTCTGTTTCTCGCCCTCTGTTTCAGCCCCTCTGTTTCACGCCCTCTGTTTCAGCCCCTCTGTTTCAGCACCTCTGTTTCAGCCCCTCTGTTTCAGCCCCTCTGTTTCTCGCCCTCTGTTTCAGCCCCTCTGTTTCTCGCCCTCTGTTTCAGCCCCTCTGTTTCAGCCCCTCTGTTTCAGCCCCTCTGTTTCAGCCCCTCTGTTTCTCGCCCTCTGTTTCAGCCCCTCTGTTTCTCGCCGTCTGTTGCAGCCACTCTGTTTCTCGCCCACTGTTTCAGCCCCTCTGATTCAGCCCCTCTGATTCAGCCCCTCTGTTTCCCGCCCCTCTGTTTCAGCCCCTCTGTTTCACGCCCCGTGTTTCAGCCCCTCTGTTTCTTGCCCTCTGTTTCAGCCCCTCTGTTTCTCGCCCTCTGTTTCAGCCCCTCTGTTTCAGCCCCTCTGTTTCAGTCCCTCTGTTTCTCGCCCTCTGTTTCAGCCCCTCTGTTTCTCGCCCTCTATTTCAGCCCCTCTGTTTCAGCCCCTCTGTTTCTCGCCCTCTGTTTCAGCCCCTCTGTTTCTCGCCCTCAGTTTCAGCCCCTCTGTTTCTCGCCCTCTGTTTCAGCCCCTCTGTTTCAGCCCCTCTGTTTCTCGGCCTCTGTTTCAGCCCCTCTGTTTCTCGCCCTCTGTTTCAGCCCCTCTGATACAGCCCCTCTGTTTCATCCCCTCTGATTCAGCCCCTCTGTTTCAGCCCCTCTGTTTCTCGCCCTCTGTTTCAGGCTCTCTGTTTCAGCCCGTCTGTTTCAGCCCGTCTGTTTCAGCCCCTCTGTTTCTCGCCCTCTGTTTCTCGCCCGCAGTTTCAGCCCCTCTGTTTCTAGCCCTCTGTTTCAGCCCCTCTGTTTCAGCCCCTCTGATACAGCCCCTCTGATTCGGCCCCTCTGTTTCAGCCCCTCTGTTTCAGCACCTCTGTTTCAGCCCCTCTGTTTCTCGCCCTCTGTTTCAGCCCCTCTGTTTCTCCGCCTCTGTTTCAGCCCCTTTGTTTCAGCCCCTCTGTTTCAGCCCCTCTGTTTCAGCCCCTCTGTTTCTCGCCCTCTGTTTCAGCCCCTCTGTTTCAGCCCCTCTTATTCAGCCCCTCTGTTTCAGCCCCTCTGTTTCTCGCCCTCGGTTTCAGCCCCTCTGTTTCAGCCCCTCTGTTTCAGCCCCTCTGTTTCTCGCACTCTGTTTCAGCCCCTCTGTTTCTCGCCCTCTGTTTCAGCCCCTCTGTTTCAGCACCTCTGTTTCTTGCCCTCTGTTTCAGCCCCTCTGTTTCTCGCCCTCTGTTTCAGCTCCTCTGTTTCAGCCCCTCTGTATAAGCCCCTCTGTTTCTCGCCCTCTGTTTCAGCCGCTCTGTTTCTCACCCTATGTTTCAGCCCCTCTGATTTAGCCCCTCTGTTTCAGCCCCACTGTTTCGCGCTCTCTGTTTCAGCCCCTCTGTTTCAGCCCCTGTGTTTCTCGCCCTCTGTTTCTGCCCCTCTGTTTCTCACCCTTTGTTTCAGCCCCTCTATTTCTCGCTCTGTGTTTCAGCCTCTCTGATTCAGCCCCTCTGTTTCAGCCCCTCTGAATCAGCCCCTCTGTTTCAGACCCTCTGAATCAGCCCCTCTGATTCAGCCCCTCTGTTTCAGCCCCTCTGTTTCAGCCCCTCTCTTTCTCGCCCTCTGTTTCAGCCCCTCTAATTCTCGCCCTCTGTTTCAGCCCCTATGATTCAGCTCCTCTGTTTCTCGCCCTCTGTTTCAGCCCCTCTGTTTCTCGCCCTCGGTCTCAGCCCCTCTGATTCAGCCCCTCTGTTTCAGCCCCTCTGTTTCTCGCCTTCTGTTTCAGCCCCTCTGTTTCTCGCCCTCTGTTTCAGCCCCTCTGTATCAGCCCCTCTGTTTCCCGCCCTCTGTTTCAGCCCCTCTGTTTCTCGCCCTCTGTTTCAGCCCCTCTGTTTCAGCCCATCTGTTTCAGTCCCTCTGTTTCTCGCCCTCTGTTTCAGCCCCTCTGTTTCTCGCCCTCTATTTCAGCCCCTCTGTTTCAGCCCCTCTGTTTCTCGTCCTCTGTTTCAGCCCCTCTGTTTCTCGCCCTCAGTTTCAGCCCCTCTGTTTCTCGCCCTCTGTTTCAGCCCCTCTGTTTCAGCCCCTCTGTTTCTCGGCCTCTGTTTCAGCCCCTCTGTTTCTCGCCCTCTGTTTCAGCCCCTCTGATACAGCCCCTCTGTTTCATCCCCTCTGATTCAGCCCCTCTCTTTCAGCCCCTCTGTTTCTCGCCCTCTGTTTCAGGCTCTCTGTTTCAGCCCGTCTGTTTCAGCCCGTCTGTTTCAGCCCCTCTGTTTCTCGCCCTCTGTTTCTCGCCCGCAGTTTCAGCCCCTCTGTTTCTAGCCCTCTGTTTCAGCCCCTCTGTTTCAGCCCCTCTGATACAGCCCCTCTGATTCGGCCCCTCTGTTTCAGCCCCTCTGTTTCAGCACCTCTGTTTCAGCCCCTCTGTTTCTCGCCCTCTGTTTCAGCCCCTCTGTTTCTCCGCCTCTGTTTCAGCCCCTTTGTTTCAGCCCCTCTGTTTCAGCCCCTCTGTTTCAGCCCCTCTGTTTCTCGCCCTCTGTTTCAGCCCCTCTGTTTCAGCCCCTCTTATTCAGCCCCTCTGTTTCAGCCCCTCTGTTTCTCGCCCTCGGTTTCAGCCCCTCTGTTTCAGCCCCTCTGTTTCAGCCCCTCTGTTTCTCGCACTCTGTTTCAGCCCCTCTGTTTCTCGCCCTCTGTTTCAGCCCCTCTGTTTCAGCACCTCTGTTTCTTGCCCTCTGTTTCAGCCCCTCTGTTTCTCGCCCTCTGTTTCAGCTCCTCTGTTTCAGCCCCTCTGTATAAGCCCCTCTGTTTCTCGCCCTCTGTTTCAGCCGCTCTGTTTCTCACCCTCTGTTTCAGCCCCTCTGATTTAGCCCCTCTGTTTCAGCCCCACTGTTTCGCGCTCTCTGTTTCAGCCCCTCTGTTTCAGCCCCTGTGTTTCTCGCCCTCTGTTTCTGCCCCTCTGTTTCTCACCCTTTGTTTCAGCCCCTCTATTTCTCGCTCTGTGTTTCAGCCTCTCTGATTCAGCCCCTCTGTTTCAGCCCCTCTGAATCAGCCCCTCTGTTTCAGACCCTCTGAATCAGCCCCTCTGATTCAGCCCCTCTGTTTCAGCCCCTCTGTTTCAGCCCCTCTCTTTCTCGCCCTCTGTTTCAGCCCCTCTAATTCTCGCCCTCTGTTTCAGCCCCTATGATTCAGCTCCTCTGTTTCTCGCCCTCTGTTTCAGCCCCTCTGTTTCTCGCCCTCGGTCTCAGCCCCTCTGATTCAGCCCCTCTGTTTCAGCCCCTCTGTTTCTCGCCTTCTGTTTCAGCCCCTCTGTTTCTCGCCCTCTGTTTCAGCCCCTCTGTATCAGCCCCTCTGTTTCCCGCCCTCTGTTTCAGCCCCTCTGTTTCTCGCCCTCTGTTTCAACCCCTCTGATTCAGCCCCTCTGTTTCAGCCCCTCTGATTCAGCCCCTCTGTTTCAGCCCCTCTGATTCAGCCCCTCTGTTTCAGCCTCTCTGTATCTCACCCTCTGTTTCAGCCCCTCTGTTTCAGCCCCTCTGTTTCTCGCTATCTGTTTCAGAACCTCTGTTTCTCGACCTCAGTTTCAGCCCCTCTGATTCAGCCCCTCTGTTTCTCGCCCTCTGTTTCAGCCCCTCTGTTTCACGCTCTCTGTTTCAGCCCCTCTGTTTCAGCCCCTCTGTTTCTCGACATCTGTTTCAGCACCTCTGTTTCTCACCCTCTGCTTCAGCCCCTCTGTTTCAGCCCCTCTGTTTCAGCCGCTCTAATTCTCGCTATCTGTTTCAGCCTCTATGATTCAGCCCCTCTGTTTCTCGCCCTTTGTTTCAGCCCCTCTGTTTCTCGCCCTCTGTTTCAGCCCCTCTGTTTCTCGCCCTCGGTTTCAGACCCTCTGTTTCAGCCCCTCTGTTTCTCGCCCTCTGTTTCAGCCCCTCTGTTTCAGCCGCTCTGATTCAGCCCCTCTGGTTCAGCCCCACTGTTTCTCGCCCTCTGTTTCAGTCCCTCTGTTTCAGCCATTCTCTTTCAGCCCCTCTGTTTCTGTCCCTCTGTTTATCGCCCTCTGTTTCAGCCCCTCTGTTACTCGCCCTCTGTTTCAGCCCCTCTCTTTCTCGCCCTCTGTTTCAGCCCCTCTGTTTCAGCCTCTCTGTTTCTCGCCCTCGGTTTCAGCCCCTCTGTTTTAGCCCCTCTGTTTCTCGCACTCTGTTTCAGCCCCTCTGTTTCTCGCCCTCTGTTTCAGCCCCTCTGTTTCAGCACCTCTGTTTCTTGCCCTCTGTTTCAGCCCCTCTGTTTCTCGCCCTCTGTTTCAGCTCCTCTGTTTCAGCCCCTCTGTTTAAGCCCCTCTGTTTCTCGCCCTCTGTTTCAGCCGCTCTGTTTCTCACCCTCTGTTTCAGCCCCTCTGATTTAGCCCCTCTGTTTCAGCCCCACTGTTTCGCGCTCTCTGTTTCAGCCCCTCTGTTTCAGCCCCTCTCTTTCTCGCCCTCTGTTTCAGCCCCTCTAATTCTCGCCCTCTGTTTCAGCCCCTATGATTCAGCCCCTCTGTTTCTCGCCCTCTGTTTCAGCCCCTCTGTTTCTCGCCCTCGGTCTCAGCCCCTCTGATTCAGCCCCTCTGTTTCAGCCCCTCTGTTTCTCGCCTTCTGTTTCAGCCCCTCTGTTTCCCGCCCTCTGTTTCAACCCCTCTGATTCAGCCCCTCTGTTTCAGCCCCTCTGATTCAGCCCCTCTGTTTCAGCCCCTCTGATTCAGCCCCTCTGTTTCAGCCTCTCTGTATCTCACCCTCTGTTTCAGCCCCTCTGATTCAGCCCATCTGTTTCCCGCCCCTCTGTTTCAGCCCCTCTGTTTCACGCCCCGTGTTTCAGCCCCTCTGTTTCTTGCCCTCTGTTTCAGCCCCTCTGTTTCTCGCCCTCTGTTTCAGCCCCTCTGTTTCAGCCCCTCTGTTTCAGTCCCTCTGTTTCTCGCCCTCTGTTTCAGCCCCTCTGTTTCTCGCCCTCTATTTCAGCCCCTCTGTTTCAGCCCCTCGGTTTCTCGCCCTCTGTTTCAGCCCCTCTGTTTCTCGCCCTCTGTTTCAGCCCCTCTGATACAGCCCCTCTGTTTCAGCCCCTCTGATTCAGCCCCTCTGTTTCAGCCCCTCTGTTTCAGCCCCTCTGTTTCTCGCCCTCTGTTTCAGCCCCTCTGTTTCTCGCCCTCTGTTTCAGCCCCTCTGATACAGCCCCTCTGTTTCAGCCCCTCTGATTCAGCCCCTCTGTTTCAGCCCCTCTGTTTCAGCCCCTCTGTTTCTCGCCCTCTGTTTCAGCCCCTCTGTTTCTAGCCCTCTGTTTCAGCCCCTCTGTTTCAGCCCCTCTGATTCAGCCCCTCTGTTTCAGCCCCTCTGTTTCTCGCCCTCGGTTTCAGCCCCTCTGTTTCAGCCCCTCTGTTTCAGCCCCTCTGTTTCAGCCCCTCTGTTTCTCGCCCTCTGTTTCAGCCCCTCTGTTTCTCGCCCTCTGTTTCAGCCCCTCTGTTTCAGCCCCTCTGTTTCTCGCCCTCTGTTTCAGCCCCTCTGTTTCTCGCCCTCTGTTTCAGCCCCTCTGATACAGCCCCTCTGTTTCAGCCCCTCTGTTTCAGCCCCTCTGTTTCTCGCCCTCTGTTTCAGCCCCTCTGTTTCTCGCCCTCTGTTCCAGCCCCTCTGTTTCAGCCCCTCTGTTTCTCGCCCTCTGTTTCAGCCCCTCTGTTTCTCGCCCTCTGTTTCAGCCCCTCTGATACAGCCCCTCTGTTTCAGCCCCTCTGATTCAGCCCCTCTGTTTCAGCCCCTCTGTTTCAGCCCCTCTGTTTCTCGCCCTCTGTTTCAGCCCCTCTGTTTCTAGCCCTCTGTTTCAGCCCCTCTGTTTCAGCCCCTCTGATTCAGCCCCTCTGTTTCAGCCCCTCTGTTTCTCGCCCTCGGTTTCAGCCCCTCTGTTTCAGCCCCTCTGTTTCAGCCCCTCTGTTTCAGCCCCTCTGTTTCTCGCACTCTGTTTCAGCCCCTCTGTTTCTCGCCCTCTGTTTCAGCCCCTCTGTTTCAGCACCTCTGTTTCTTGCCCTCTGTTTCAGCCCCTCTGTTTCTCGCCCTCTGTTTCAGCTCCTCTGTTTCAGCCCCGCTGTTTAAGCCCCTCTGTTTCTCGCCCTCTGTTTCAGCCGCTCTGTTTCTCACCCTCTGTTTCAGCCCCTCTGATTTAGCCCCTCTGTTTAAGCCCCTCTGTTTCAGCCCCTCTGTTTCTCGCCCTCTGTTTCAGCCCCACTGTTTCGCGCTCTCTGTTTCAGCCCCTCTGTTTCAGCCCCTGTGTTTCTCGCCCTCTGTTTCTGCCCCTCTGTTTCTCACCCTTTGTTTCAGCCCCTCTGTTTCTCGCCCTCTGTTTCAGCCCCACTGTTTCGCGCTCTCTGTTTCAGCCCCTCTGTTTCAGCCCCTGTGTTTCTCGCCCACTGTTTCGCGCCCTCTGTTTCAGCCCCTCTGTTTCTCGCCCTCTGTATCAGCCTCTCTGATTCAGCACCTCTGTTTCTCGCCCTCTGTTTCAGCCCCTCTGTTTCTCGCCCTCTGTTTCAGCCCCTCTGTTTCTCGCCCTCTGTTTCAGCCCCTCTGTTTCAGACCCTCTGTTTCCCGCTCTCTGTTTCTGCCCCTCTGTTTCTCGCCCTCTGTTTCGGCCCCTCTGTTTCTCGCCCTCTGTTTCAGCCCCGCTGATTCAGCCCCTCTGTTTCACACCCTCTGAATCAGCCCCTCTGATTCAGCCCTCTGTTTCAGCTCCTCTGTTTCAGACCATCTGTTTCAGCCCCTCGGTTTCTCGCCCTCTGTTTCAGCTCCTCTGTTTCTCGCCCTCTGTTTCAGCCCCTCTGTTTCTCGCCCTCTGTTTCAGCCCCTCTGTTTCAGCCACTCTGTTTCAGCCCCTCTGATTCAGCCCCTCTGATTCAGCCCCTCTGATTCAGCCCCTCTGTTTCCTGCCCTCTGTTTCAGCCCCTCTGTTTCAGCCCCTCTGTTTTAGCCCCTCTGTGTCAGCCCCCCTGTTTCTCGCCCTCTGTTTCAGCCCCTCTGTATCAGCCCCTCTGTTTCCCGCTCTCTGTTTCAGCCCCTCTGTTTCTCGCCCTCTGTTTCAACCCCTCTGATTCAGCCCCTCTGTTTCAGCCCCTCTGATTCAGCCCCTCTGTTTCAGCCCCTCTGATTCAGCCCCTCTGTTTCAGCCTCTCTGTATCTCACCCTCTGTTTCAGCCCCTCTGTTTCAGCCCCTCTGTTTCTCGCCCTCTGTTTCAGAACCTCTGTTTCTCGACCTCTGTTTCAGCCCCTCTGATTCAGCCCCTCTGTTTCTCGCCCTCTTTTTCAGCACCTCTGTTTCACGCTCTCTGTTTCAGCCCCTCTGTTTCCGCCACTCTGTTTCTCGCCCTCTGTTTCAGCCCCTCTGTTTCTCGCCCTCTGCTTCAGCCCCTCTGTTTCAGCCCCTCTGTTTCAGCTGCTCTAATTCTCGCTATCTGTTTCAGCCTCTATGATTCAGCCCCTCTGATTCTCGCCCTCTGTTTCAGCCCCTCTGTTTCTCGCCCTCTGTTTCAGCCCCTCTGTTTCTCGCCCTCGGTTTCAGACCCTCTGTTTCAGCCCCTCTGTTTCTCGCCCTCTGTTTCAGCCCCTCAGTTTCTCGCTCTCTGTTTCAGCCCCTCTGTTTCTCGCCCTCTGTTTCAGCCCCTCTGTTTCAGCCGCTCTGATTCAGCCCCTCTGGTTCAGCCCCACTGTTTCTCGCCCTCTGTTTCAGTCCCTCTGTTTCAGCCATTCTTTTTCAGCCCCTCTGTTTCTGTCCCTCTGTTTATCGCCCTCTGTTTCAGCCCCTCTGTTACTCGCCCTCTGTTTCAGCCCCTCTGTTTCAGCCCCTCTGATTCAGCCCCACTGTTTCAGCCCCTCTATTTCAGCCCCTCTGTTTCTTGCCCTCTGTTTCAGCCCCTCTGTTACTCGCCCTCTGTTTCAGCCCCTCTCTTTCTCGCCCTCTGTTTCAGCCCCTCTGTTTCAGCCCCTCTGTTTCAGCCCCTCTGTTTCTCGCCCTCTATTTCAGCCCCTCTGTTTCTTGCCCTCTGTTTCAGCCCCTCTGATTTAGCCCCTCTGTTTCAGCCCCTCTGTTTCAGCCCCTCTGTTTCAGCCCCTCTGTTTCGCGCTCTCTGTTTCAGCCCCTCTGTTTCTCGCCCTCTGTTTCAGCCCCTCTGTTTTTCGCCCTCTGTTTCAGCCCCTCTGATTCAGCACCTCTGTCTCAGCCCCTCTGATTCAGCCCCTCTGTTTCAGCCCCTCTTTTTCAGTCCCTCTGTTTCTCGCCCTCAGTTTCTCACACTCTGTTTCAGCCCCTCCGTTTCTCGCCCTCTGTTTCAGGCTCTCTGTTTCAGCCCGTCTGTTTCAGCCCCTCTGTTTCAGTCCCTCTGTTTCTCGCCATCTGTTTCTCGCCCGCTGTTTCAGCCCTTTTGTTTCTCGCCCTCTGTTTCAGCCCCTCTGTTTCAGCCCCTCTGATTCAGCCCCTCTGATACAGCCCCTCTGTTTCTCGCCCTCTGTTTCAGCCCCTCTGTTTCAGCCCCTCTGTTTCAGCCCCTCTGTGTCAGCCCCTCTGTTTCTCGCCCTCTGTTTCAGCCCCTCTGTTTCTCACCCTCTGTTTCAGCCCCTCTGTTTCAGCCCCTCTGTTTCAGTCCCTCTGTTTCTCGCCCTCTGTTTCAGCCCCTCTGTTTCTCGCCCTCTATTTCAGCCCCTCTGTTTCAGCCCCTCGGTTTCTCGCCCTCTGTTTCAGCCCCTCTGTTTCTCGCCCTCTGTTTCAGCCCCTCTGTTTCTCGCCTCTGTTTCAGCCCCTCTGTTTCAGCCCCTCTGTTTCTCGCCCTCTGTTTCAGCCCCTCTGTTTCTCGCCCTCTGTTTCAGCCCCTCTGATAAAGCCCCTCTGTTTCAGCCCCTCTGTTTCAGCCCCTCTGTTTCTCGCCCTCTGTTTCAGCCCCTCTGTTTCTCGCCCTCAGTTTCAGCCCCTCTGTTTCAGCCCCTCTGTTTCTCGCCCTCTGTTTCAGCCCCTCTGTTTCTCGCCCTCTGTTTCATCCCCTCTGATGCAGCCCCTCTGTTTCAGCCCCTCTGATTCAGCCCCTCTGTTTCAGCCCCTCTGTTTCTCGCCCTCTGTTTCAGGCTCTCTGTTTCAGCCCGTCTGTTTCAGCCCCTCTGTTTCAGCCCCTCTGTTTCTCGCCCTCTGTTTCTCGCCCGCAGTTTCAGCCCCTCTGTTTCTCGCCCTCTGTTTCAGCCCCTCTGTTTCAGCCCCTCTTATACAGCCCCTCTGATTCGGCCCCTCTGTTTCAGCCCCTCTGTTTCAGCCCCTCTGTTTCAGCCCCTCTGTTTCTCGCCCTCTGTTTCAGCCCCTCTGTTTCTCGGCCTCTGTTTCAGCCCCTCTGTTTCAGCCCCTCTGTTTTAGCCCCTCTGTTTCAGCCCCTCTGTTTCTCGCCCTCTGTTTCAGCCCCTCTGTTTCTAGCCCTCTGTTTCAGCCCCTCTGTTTCAGCCCCTCTGATTCAGCCCCTCTGTTTCAGCCCCTCTGTTTCTCGCCCTCGGTTTCAGCCCCTCTGTTTCAGCCCCTCTGTTTCAGCCCCTCTGTTTCTCGCACTCTGTTTCAGCCCCTCTGTTTCTCGCCCTCTGTTTCAGCCCCTCTGTTTCAGCACCTCTGTTTCTTGCCCTCTGTTTCAGCCCCTCTGTTTCTCGCCCTCTGTTTCAGCTCCTCTGTTTCAGCCCCTCTGTTTAAGCCCCTCTGTTTCTCGCCCTCTGTTTCAGCCGCTCTGTTTCTCACCCTCTGTTTCAGCCCGTCTGATTTAGCCCCTCTGTTTCAGCCCCTCTGTTTCAGCCCCTCTGTTTCTCGCCCTCTGTTTCAGCCCCACTCTTTCGCGCTCTCTGTTTCAGCCCCTCTGTTTCAGCCCCTGTGTTTCTCGCCCTCTGTTTCTGCCCCTCTGTTTCTCACCATTTGTTTCAGCCCCTCTATTTCTCGCTCTGTGTTTCAGCCTCTCTGATTCAGCCCCTCTGTTTCAGCCCCTCTGAATCAGACACTCTGTTTCAGCCCCTCTGAATCAGCCCCTCTGATTCAGCCCCTCTGTTTCAGCCCCTCTGTTTCAGCCCCTCTCTTTCTCGCCCTCTGTTTCAGACCCTCTAATTCTCGCCCTCTGTTTCAGCCCCTATGATTCAGCCCCTCTGTTTCTCGCCCTCTGTTTCAGCCCCTCTGTTTCTCGCCCTCGGTCTCAGCCCCTCTGATTCAGCCCCTCTGTTTCAGCCCCTCTGTTTCTCGCCTTCTGTTTCAGCCCCTCTGTTTCTCGCCCTCTGTTTCAGCCCCTCTGTATCAGCCCCTCTGTTTCCCGCCCTCTGTTTCAGCCCCTCTGTTTCTCGCCCTCTGTTTCAACCCCTCTGATTCAGCCCCTCTGTTTCAGCCCCTCTGATTCAGCCCTTCTGTTTCAGCCCCTCTGATTCAGCCCCTCTGTTTCAGCCTCTCTGTATCTCACCCTCTGTTTCAGCCCCTCTGTTTCAGCCCCTCTGTTTCTCGCCCTCTGTTTCAGAACCTCTGTTTCTCGACCTCAGTTTCAGCCCCTCTGATTCAGCCCCTCTGTTTCTCGCCCTCTGTTTCAGCCCCTCTGTTTCACGCTCTCTGTTTCAGCCCCTCTGTTTCACGCTCTCTGTTTCAGCCCCTCTGTTTCAGCCTCTCTGTATCTCACCCTCTGTTTCAGCCCCTCTGTTTCAGCCCCTCTGTTTCTCGCCCTCTGTTTCAGAACCTCTGTTTCTCGACCTCAGTTTCAGCACCTCTGATTCAGCCCCTCTGTTTCTCGCCCTCTGTTTCAGCCCCTCTGTTTCTCACCCTCTGCTTCAGCCCCTCTGTTTCAGCCCCTCTGTTTCAGCCGCTCTAATTCTCGCTATCTGTTTCAGCCTCTATGATTCAGCCCCTCTGTTTCTCGCCCTCTGTTTCAGCTCCTCTGTTTCTCGCCCTCTGTTTCAGCCCCTCTGTTTCTCGCCCTCGGTTTCAGACCCTCTGTTTCAGCCCCTCTGTTTCTCGCCCTCTGTTTCAGCCCCTCTGTTTCAGCCGCTCTGATTCAGCCCCTCTGGTTCAGCCCCACTGTTTCTCGCCCGCTGTTGCAGTCCCTCTGTTTCAGCCATTCTCTTTCAGCCCCTCTGTTTCTGTCCCTCTGTTTATCGCCCTCTGTTTCAGCCTCTCTGTTTCTCGCCCTCTGTTTCAGCCCCTCTGATACAGCCCCTCTGTTTCAGCCCCTCTGATTCAGCCCCTCTGTTTCAGCCCCTCTGTTTCAGCCCCTCTGTTTCTCGCCCTCTGTTTCAGCCCCTCTGTTTCTAGCCCTCTGTTTCAGCCCCTCTGTTTCAGCCCCTCTGATTCAGCCCCTCTGTTTCAGCCCCTCTGTTTCTCGCCCTCGGTTTCAGCCCCTCTGTTTCAGCCCCTCTGTTTCAGCCCCTCTGTTTCAGCCCCTCTGTTTCTCGCCCTCTGTTTCAGCCCCTCTGTTTCTCGCCCTCTGTTTCAGCCCCTCTGTTTCAGCCCCTCTGTTTCTCGCCCTCTGTTTCAGCCCCTCTGTTTCTCGCCCTCTGTTTCAGCCCCTCTGATACAGCCCCTCTGTTTCAGCCCCTCTGTTTCAGCCCCTCTGTTTCTCGCCCTCTGTTTCAGCCCCTCTGTTTCTCGCCCTCTGTTCCAGCCCCTCTGTTTCAGCCCCTCTGTTTCTCGCCCTCTGTTTCAGCCCCTCTGTTTCTCGCCCTCTGTTTCAGCCCCTCTGATACAGCCCCTCTGTTTCAGCCCCTCTGATTCAGCCCCTCTGTTTCAGCCTCTCTGATTCAGCCCCTCTGTTTCTCGCCCTCTGTTTCAGCCCCTCTGTTTCTAGCCCTCTGTTTCAGCCCCTCTGTTTCAGCCCCTCTGATTCAGCCCCTCTGTTTCAGCCCCTCTGTTTCAGCCCCTCTGTTTCAGCCCCTCTGTTTCAGCCCCTCTGTTTCTCGCACTCTGTTTCAGCCCCTCTGTTTCTCGCCCTCTGTTTCAGCCCCTCTGTTTCAGCACCTCTGTTTCTTGCCCTCTGTTTCAGCCCCTCTGTTTCTCGCCCTCTGTTTCAGCTCCTCTGTTTCAGCCCCTCTGTTTAAGCCCCTCTGTTTCTCGCCCTCTGTTTCAGCCGCTCTGTTTCTCACCCTCTGTTTCAGCCCCTCTGATTTAGCCCCTCTGTTTAAGCCCCTCTGTTTCAGCCCCTCTGTTTCTCGCCCTCTGTTTCAGCCCCACTGTTTCGCGCTCTCTGTTTCAGCCCCTCTGTTTCAGCCCCTGTGTTTCTCGCCTTCTGTTTCTGCCCCTCTGTTTCTCACCCTTTGTTTCAGCCCCTCTGTTTCTCGCCCTCTGTTTCAGCCCCACTGTTTCGCGCTCTCTGTTTCAGCCCCTCTGTTTCAGCCCCTGTGTTTCTCGCCCACTGTTTCAGCCCCTCTGTTTCAGCCCCTCTGTTTCAGCCCCTCTGTTTCTCGCCCTCTGTTTCAGCCCCTCTGTTTCTCGCCCTCTGTTTCAGCCCCTCTGTTTCAGACCCTCTGTTTCCCGCTCTCTGTTTCTGCCCCTCTGTTTCTCGCCCTCTGTTTCGGCCCCTCTGTTTCTCGCCCTCTGTTTCAGCCCCGCTGATTCAGCCCCTCTGTTTCACACCCTCTGAATCAGCCCCTCTGATTCAGCCCTCTGTTTCAGCTCCTCTGTTTCAGACCATCTGTTTCAGCCCCTCGGTTTCTCGCCCTCTGTTTCAGCTCCTCTGTTTCTCGCCCTCTGTTTCAGCCCCTCTGTTTCTCGCCCTCTGTTTCAGCCCCTCTGTTTCAGCCCCTCTGTTTCAGCCCCTCTGATTCAGCCCCTCTGATTCAGCCCCTCTGATTCAGCCCCTCTGTTTCCTGCCCTCTGTTTCAGCCCCTCTGTTTCAGCCCCTCTGTTTTAGCCCCTCTGTGTCAGCCCCCCTGTTTCTCGCCCTCTGTTTCAGCCCCTCTGTATCAGCCCCTCTGTTTCCCGCTCTCTGTTTCAGCCCCTCTGTTTCTCGCCCTCTGTTTCAGCCCCTCTGTTTCAGCCCCTCTTATACAGCCCCTCTGATTCGGCCCCTCTGTTTCAGCCCCTCTGTTTCAGCCCCTCTGTTTCAGCCCCTCTGTTTCTCGCCCTCTGTTTCAGCCCCTCTGTTTCTCGGCCTCTGTTTCAGCCCCTCTGTTTCAGCCCCTCTGTTTTAGCCCCTCTGTTTCAGCCCCTCTGTTTCTCGCCCTCTGTTTCAGCCCCTCTGTTTCTAGCCCTCTGTTTCAGCCCCTCTGTTTCAGCCCCTCTGATTCAGCCCCTCTGTTTCAGCCCCTCTGTTTCTCGCCCTCGGTTTCAGCCCCTCTGTTTCAGCCCCTCTGTTTCAGCCCCTCTGTTTCTCGCACTCTGTTTCAGCCCCTCTGTTTCTCGCCCTCTGTTTCAGCCCCTCTGTTTCAGCACCTCTGTTTCTTGCCCTCTGTTTCAGCCCCTCTGTTTCTCGCCCTCTGTTTCAGCTCCTCTGTTTCAGCCCCTCTGTTTAAGCCCCTCTGTTTCTCGCCCTCTGTTTCAGCCGCTCTGTTTCTCACCCTCTGTTTCAGCCCCTCTGATTTAGCCCCTCTGTTTCAGCCCCTCTGTTTCAGCCCCTCTGTTTCTCGCCCTCTGTTTCAGCCCCACTCTTTCGCGCTCTCTGTTTCAGCCCCTCTGTTTCAGCCCCTGTGTTTCTCGCCCTCTGTTTCTGCCCCTCTGTTTCTCACCATTTGTTTCAGCCCCTCTATTTCTCGCTCTGTGTTTCAGCCTCTCTGATTCAGCCCCTCTGTTTCAGCCCATGTGAATCAGACACTCTGTTTCAGCCCCTCTGAATCAGCCCCTCTGATTCAGCCCCTCTGTTTCAGCCCCTCTGTTTCAGCCCCTCTCTTTCTCGCCCTCTGTTTCAGACCCTCTAATTCTCGCCCTCTGTTTCAGCCCCTATGATTCAGCCCCTCTGTTTCTCGCCCTCTGTTTCAGCCCCTCTGTTTCTCGCCCTCGGTCTCAGCCCCTCTGATTCAGCCCCTCTGTTTCAGCCCCTCTGTTTCTCGCCTTCTGTTTCAGCCCCTCTGTTTCTCGCCCTCTGTTTCAGCCCCTCTGTATCAGCCCCTCCGTTTCCCGCCCTCTGTTTCAGCCCCTCTGTTTCTCGCCCTCTGTTTCAACCCCTCTGATTCAGCCCCTCTGTTTCAGCACCTCTGATTCAGCCCTTCTGTTTCAGCCCCTCTGATTCAGCCCCTCTGTTTCAGCCTCTCTGTATCTCACCCTCTGTTTCAGCCCCTCTGTTTCAGCCCCTCTGTTTCTCGCCCTCTGTTTCAGAACCTCTGTTTCTCGACCTCAGTTTCAGCCCCTCTGATTCAGCCCCTCTGTTTCTCGCCCTCTGTTTCAGCCCCTCTGTTTCACGCTCTCTGTTTCAGCCCCTCTGTTTCACGCTCTCTGTTTCAGCCCCTCTGTTTCAGCCTCTCTGTATCTCACCCTCTGTTTCAGCCCCTCTGTTTCAGCCCCTCTGTTTCTCGCCCTCTGTTTCAGAACCTCTGTTTCTCGACCTCAGTTTCAGCCCCTCTGATTCAGCCCCTCTGTTTCTCGCCCTCTGTTTCAGCCCCTCTGTTTCTCACCCTCTGCTTCAGCCCCTCTGTTTCAGCCCCTCTGTTTCAGCCGCTCTAATTCTCGCTATCTGTTTCAGCCTCTATGATTCAGCCCCTCTGTTTCTCGCCCTCTGTTTCAGCTCCTCTGTTTCTCGCCCTCTGTTTCAGCCCCTCTGTTTCTCGCCCTCGGTTTCAGACCCTCTGTTTCAGCCCCTCTGTTTCTCGCCCTCTGTTTCAGCCCCTCTGTTTCAGCCGCTCTGATTCAGCCCCTCTGGTTCAGCCCCACTGTTTCTCGCCCGCTGTTGCAGTCCCTCTGTTTCAGCCATTCTCTTTCAGCCCCTCTGTTTCTGTCCCTCTGTTTATCGCCCTCTGTTTCAGCCCCTCTGTTTCTCGCCCTCTGTTTCAGCCCCTCTGATACAGCCCCTCTGTTTCAGCCCCTCTGATTCAGCCCCTCTGTTTCAGCCCCTCTGTTTCAGCCCCTCTGTTTCTCGCCCTCTGTTTCAGCCCCTCTGTTTCTAGCCCTCTGTTTCAGCCCCTCTGTTTCAGCCCCTCTGATTCAGCCCCTCTGTTTCAGCCCCTCTGTTTCTCGCCCTCGGTTTCAGCCCCTCTGTTTCAGCCCCTCTGTTTCAGCCCCTCTGTTTCAGCCCCTCTGTTTCTCGCCCTCTGTTTCAGCCCCTCTGTTTCTCGCCCTCTGTTTCAGCCCCTCTGTTTCAGCCCCTCTGTTTCTCGCCCTCTGTTTCAGCCCCTCTGTTTCTCGCCCTCTGTTTCAGCCCCTCTGATACAGCCCCTCTGTTTCAGCCCCTCTGTTTCAGCCCCTCTGTTTCTCGCCCTCTGTTTCAGCCCCTCTGTTTCTCGCCCTCTGTTCCAGCCCCTCTGTTTCAGCCCCTCTGTTTCTCGCCCTCTGTTTCAGCCCCTCTGTTTCTCGCCCTCTGTTTCAGCCCCTCTGATACAGCCCCTCTGTTTCAGCCCCTCTGATTCAGCCCCTCTGTTTCAGCCCCTCTGTTTCAGCCCCTCTGTTTCTCGCCCTCTGTTTCAGCCCCTCTGTTTCTAGCCCTCTGTTTCAGCCCCTCTGTTTCAGCCCCTCTGATTCAGCCCCTCTGTTTCAGCCCCTCTGTTTCAGCCCCTCTGTTTCAGCCCCTCTGTTTCAGCCCCTCTGTTTCTCGCACTCTGTTTCAGCCCCTCTGTTTCTCGCCCTCTGTTTCAGCCCCTCTGTTTCAGCACCTCTGTTTCTTGCCCTCTGTTTCAGCCCCTCTGTTTCTCGCCCTCTGTTTCAGCTCCTCTGTTTCAGCCCCTCTGTTTAAGCCCCTCTGTTTCTCGCCCTCTGTTTCAGCCGCTCTGTTTCTCACCCTCTGTTTCAGCCCCTCTGATTTAGCCCCTCTGTTTAAGCCCCTCTGTTTCAGCCCCTCTGTTTCTCGCCCTCTGTTTCAGCCCCACTGTTTCGCGCTCTCTGTTTCAGCCCCTCTGTTTCAGCCCCTGTGTTTCTCGCCCTCTGTTTCTGCCCCTCTGTTTCTCACCCTTTGTTTCAGCCCCTCTGTTTCTCGCCCTCTGTTTCAGCCCCACTGTTTCGCGCTCTCTGTTTCAGCCCCTCTGTTTCAGCCCCTGTGTTTCTCGCCCACTGTTTCAGCCCCTCTGTTTCAGCCCCTCTGTTTCAGCCCCTCTGTTTCTCGCCCTCTGTTTCAGCCCCTCTGTTTCTCGCCCTCTGTTTCAGCCCCTCTGTTTCAGACCCTCTGTTTCCCGCTCTCTGTTTCTGCCCCTCTGTTTCTCGCCCTCTGTTTCGGCCCCTCTGTTTCTCGCCCTCTGTTTCAGCCCCGCTGATTCAGCCCCTCTGTTTCACACCCTCTGAATCAGCCCCTCTGATTCAGCCCTCTGTTTCAGCTCCTCTGTTTCAGACCATCTGTTTCAGCCCCTCGGTTTCTCGCCCTCTGTTTCAGCTCCTCTGTTTCTCGCCCTCTGTTTCAGCCCCTCTGTTTCTCGCCCTCTGTTTCAGCCCCTCTGTTTCAGACCCTCTGTTTCAGCCCCTCTGATTCAGCCCCTCTGATTCAGCCCCTCTGATTCAGCCCCTCTGTTTCCTGCCCTCTGTTTCAGCCCCTCTGTTTCAGCCCCTCTGTTTTAGCCCCTCTGTGTCAGCCCCCCTGTTTCTCGCCCTCTGTTTCAGCCCCTCTGTATCAGCCCCTCTGTTTCCCGCTCTCTGTTTCAGCCCCTCTGTTTCTCGCCCTCTGTTTCAACCCCTCTGATTCAGCCCCTCTGTTTCAGCCCCTCTGATTCAGCCCCTCTGTTTCAGCCCCTCTGATTCAGCCCCTCTGTTTCAGCCTCTCTGTATCTCACCCTCTGTTTCAGCCCCTCTGTTTCAGCCCCTCTGTTTCTCGCCCTCTGTTTCAGAACCTCTGTTTCTCGACCTCTGTTTCAGCCCCTCTGATTCAGCCCCTCTGTTTCTCGCCCTCTTTTTCAGCACCTCTGTTTCACGCTCTCTGTTTCAGCCCCTCTGTTTCCGCCACTCTGTTTCTCGCCCTCTGTTTCAGCCCCTCTGTTTCTCGCCCTCTGCTTCAGCCCCTCTGTTTCAGCCCCTCTGTTTCAGCTGCTCTAATTCTCGCTATCTGTTTCAGCCTCTATGATTCAGCCCCTCTGATTCTCGCCCTCTGTTTCAGCCCCTCTGTTTCTCGCCCTCTGTTTCAGCCCCTCTGTTTCTCGCCCTCGGTTTCAGACCCTCTGTTTCAGCCCCTCTGTTTCTCGCCCTCTGTTTCAGCCCCTCAGTTTCTCGCTCTCTGTTTCAGCCCCTCTGTTTCTCGCCCTCTGTTTCAGCCCCTCTGTTTCAGCCGCTCTGATTCAGCCCCTCTGGTTCAGCCCCACTGTTTCTCGCCCTCTGTTTCAGTCCCTCTGTTTCAGCCATTCTTTTTCAGCCCCTCTGTTTCTGTCCCTCTGTTTATCGCCCTCTGTTTCAGCCCCTCTGTTACTCGCCCTCTGTTTCAGCCCCTCTGTTTCAGCCCCTCTGATTCAGCCCCACTGTTTCAGCCCCTCTATTTCAGCCCCTCTGTTTCTTGCCCTCTGTTTCAGCCCCTCTGTTACTCGCCCTCTGTTTCAGCCCCTCTCTTTCTCGCCCTCTGTTTCAGCCCCTCTGTTTCAGCCCCTCTGTTTCAGCCCCTCTGTTTCTCGCCCTCTATTTCAGCCCCTCTGTTTCTTGCCCTCTGTTTCAGCCCCTCTGATTTAGCCCCTCTGTTTCAGCCCCTCTGTTTCAGCCCCTCTGTTTCAGCCCCTCTGTTTCGCGCTCTCTGTTTCAGCCCCTCTGTTTCTCGCCCTCTGTTTCAGCCCCTCTGTTTTTCGCCCTCTGTTTCAGCCCCTCTGATTCAGCACCTCTGTCTCAGCCCCTCTGATTCAGCCCCTCTGTTTCAGCCCCTCTTTTTCAGTCCCTCTGTTTCTCGCCCTCAGTTTCTCACACTCTGTTTCAGCCCCTCCGTTTCTCGCCCTCTGTTTCAGCCCCTCTGTTTCTCGCCCTCTGTTCCAGCCCCTCTGTTTCAGCCCCTCTGTTTCTCGCCCTCTGTTTCAGCCCCTCTGTTTCTCGCCCTCTGTTTCAGCCCCTCTGATACAGCCCCTCTGTTTCAGCCCCTCTGATTCAGCCCCTCTGTTTCAGCCCCTCTGTTTCAGCCCCTCTGTTTCTCGCCCTCTGTTTCAGCCCCTCTGTTTCTAGCCCTCTGTTTCAGCCCCTCTGTTTCAGCCCCTCTGATTCAGCCCCTCTGTTTCAGCCCCTCTGTTTCAGCCCCTCTGTTTCAGCCCCTCTGTTTCTCGCACTCTGTTTCAGCCCCTCTGTTTCTCGCCCTCTGTTTCAGCCCCTCTGTTTCAGCACCTCTGTTTCTTGCCCTCTGTTTCAGCCCCTCTGTTTCTCGCCCTCTGTTTCAGCTCCTCTGTTTCAGCCCCTCTGTTTAAGCCCCTCTGTTTCTCGCCCTCTGTTTCAGCCGCTCTGTTTCTCACCCTCTGTTTCAGCCCCTCTGATTTAGCCCCTCTGTTTAAGCCCCTCTGTTTCAGCCCCTCTGTTTCTCGCCCTCTGTTTCAGCCCCGCTGTTTCGCGCTCTCTGTTTCAGCCCCTCTGTTTCAGCCCCTGTGTTTCTCGCCCTCTGTTTCTGCCCCTCTGTTTCTCACCCTTTGTTTCAGCCCCTCTGTTTCTCGCCCTCTGTTTCAGCCCCACTGTTTCGCGCTCTCTGTTTCAGCCCCTCTGTTTCAGCCCCTGTGTTTCTCGCCCACTGTTTCAGCCCCTCTGTTTCAGCCCCTCTGTTTCAGCCCCTCTGTTTCTCGCCCTCTGTTTCAGCCCCTCTGTTTCTCGCCCTCTGTTTCAGCCCCTCTGTTTCAGACCCTCTGTTTCCCGCTCTCTGTTTCTGCCCCTCTGTTTCTCGCCCTCTGTTTCGGCCCCTCTGTTTCTCGCCCTCTGTTTCAGCCCCGCTGATTCAGCCCCTCTGTTTCACACCCTCTGAATCAGCCCCTCTGATTCAGCCCTCTGTTTCAGCTCCTCTGTTTCAGACCATCTGTTTCAGCCCCTCGGTTTCTCGCCCTCTGTTTCAGCTCCTCTGTTTCTCGCCCTCTGTTTCAGCCCCTCTGTTTCTCGCCCTCTGTTTCAGCCCCTCTGTTTCAGACCCTCTGTTTCAGCCCCTCTGATTCAGCCCCTCTGATTCAGCCCCTCTGATTCAGCCCCTCTGTTTCCTGCCCTCTGTTTCAGCCCCTCTGTTTCAGCCCCTCTGTTTTAGCCCCTCTGTGTCAGCCCCCCTGTTTCTCGCCCTCTGTTTCAGCCCCTCTGTATCAGCCCCTCTGTTTCCCGCTCTCTGTTTCAGCCCCTCTGTTTCTCGCCCTCTGTTTCAACCCCTCTGATTCAGCCCCTCTGTTTCAGCCCCTCTGATTCAGCCCCTCTGTTTCAGCCCCTCTGATTCAGCCCCTCTGTTTCAGCCTCTCTGTATCTCACCCTCTGTTTCAGCCCCTCTGTTTCAGCCCCTCTGTTTCTCGCCCTCTGTTTCAGAACCTCTGTTTCTCGACCTCTGTTTCAGCCCCTCTGATTCAGCCCCTCTGTTTCTCGCCCTCTTTTTCAGCACCTCTGTTTCACGCTCTCTGTTTCAGCCCCTCTGTTTCCGCCACTCTGTTTCTC
Source organism: Chiloscyllium punctatum (assembly GCF_047496795.1). Lineage (NCBI taxonomy): Eukaryota > Metazoa > Chordata > Chondrichthyes > Orectolobiformes > Hemiscylliidae > Chiloscyllium > Chiloscyllium punctatum. Next base: position 332,427 of record NW_027309822.1, read on the forward strand.
GCCCTCTGTTTCAGCCCCTCTGTTTCTCGCCCTCTGCTTCAGCCCCTCTGTTTCAGCCCCTCTGTTTCAGCTGCTCTAATTCTCGCTATCTGTTTCAGCCTCTATGATTCAGCCCCTCTGATTCTCGCCCTCTGTTTCAGCCCCTCTGTTTCTCGCCCTCTGTTTCAGCCCCTCTGTTTCTCGCCCTCGGTTTCAGACCCTCTGTTTCAGCCCCTCTGTTTCTCGCCCTCTGTTTCAGCCCCTCAGTTTCTCGCTCTCTGTTTCAGCCCCTCTGTTTCTCGCCCTCTGTTTCAGCCCCTCTGTTTCAGCCGCTCTGATTCAGCCCCTCTGGTTCAGCCCCACTGTTTCTCGCCCTCTGTTTCAGTCCCTCTGTTTCAGCCATTCTTTTTCAGCCCCTCTGTTTCTGTCCCTCTGTTTATCGCCCTCTGTTTCAGCCCCTCTGTTACTCGCCCTCTGTTTCAGCCCCTCTGTTTCAGCCCCTCTGATTCAGCCCCACTGTTTCAGCCCCTCTATTTCAGCCCCTCTGTTTCTTGCCCTCTGTTTCAGCCCCTCTGTTACTCGCCCTCTGTTTCAGCCCCTCTCTTTCTCGCCCTCTGTTTCAGCCCCTCTGTTTCAGCCCCTCTGTTTCAGCCCCTCTGTTTCTCGCCCTCTATTTCAGCCCCTCTGTTTCTTGCCCTCTGTTTCAGCCCCTCTGATTTAGCCCCTCTGTTTCAGCCCCTCTGTTTCAGCCCCTCTGTTTCAGCCCCTCTGTTTCGCGCTCTCTGTTTCAGCCCCTCTGTTTCTCGCCCTCTGTTTCAGCCCCTCTGTTTTTCGCCCTCTGTTTCAGCCCCTCTGATTCAGCACCTCTGTCTCAGCCCCTCTGATTCAGCCCCTCTGTTTCAGCCCCTCTTTTTCAGTCCCTCTGTTTCTCGCCCTCAGTTTCTCACACTCTGTTTCAGCCCCTCCGTTTCTCGCCCTCTGTTTCAGGCTCTCTGTTTCAGCCCGTCTGTTTCAGCCCCTCTGTTTCAGTCCCTCTGTTTCTCGCCATCTGTTTCTCGCCCGCTGTTTCAGCCCTTTTGTTTCTCGCCCTCTGTTTCAGCCCCTCTGTTTCAGCCCCTCTGATTCAGCCCCTCTGATACAGCCCCTCTGTTTCTCGCCCTCTGTTTCAGCCCCTCTGTTTCAGCCCCTCTGTTTCAACCCCTCTGTGTCAGCCCCTCTGTTTCTCGCCCTCTGTTTCAGCCCCTCTGTTTCTCACCCTCTGTTTCAGCCCCTCTGTTTCAGCCCCTCTGTTTCAGTCCCTCTGTTTCTCGCCCTCTGTTTCAGCCCCTCTGTTTCTCGCCCTCTATTTCAGCCCCTCTGTTTCAGCCCCTCGGTTTCTCGCCCTCTGTTTCAGCCCCTCTGTTTCTCGCCCTCTGTTTCAGCCCCTCTGTTTCTCGCCCTCTGTTTCAGCCCCTCTGTTTCAGCCCCTCTGTTTCTCGCCCTCTGTTTCAGCCCCTCTGTTTCTCGCCCTCTGTTTCAGCCCCTCTGATAAAGCCCCTCTGTTTCAGCCCCTCTGTTTCAGCCCCTCTGTTTCTCGCCCTCTGTTTCAGCCCCTCTGTTTCTCGCCCTCAGTTTCAGCCCCTCTGTTTCAGCCCCTCTGTTTCTCGCCCTCTGTTTCAGCCCCTCTGTTTCTCGCCCTCTGTTTCAGCCCCTCTGATGCAGCCCCTCTGTTTCAGCCCCTCTGATTCAGCCCCTCTGTTTCAGCCCCTCTGTTTCTCGCCCTCTGTTTCAGGCTCTCTGTTTCAGCCCGTCTGTTTCAGCCCCTCTGTTTCAGCCCCTCTGTTTCTCGCCCTCTGTTTCTCGCCCGCAGTTTCAGCCCCTCTGTTTCTCGCCCTCTGTTTCAGCCCCTCTGTTTCAGCCCCTCTTATACAGCCCCTCTGATACGGCCCCTCTGTTTCAGCCCCTCTGTTTCAGCCCCTCTGTTTCAGCCCCTCTGTTTCTCGCCCTCTGTTTCAGCCCCTCTGTTTCTCGGCCTCTGTTTCAGCCCCTCTGTTTCAGCCCCTCTGTTTTAGCCCCTCTGTTTCAGCCCCTCTGTTTCTCGCCCTCTGTTTCAGCCCCTCTGTTTCTAGCCCTCTGTTTCAGCCCCTCTGTTTCAGCCCCTCTGATTCAGCCCCTCTGTTTCAGCCCCTCTGTTTCTCGCCCTCGGTTTCAGCCCCTCTGTTTCAGCCCCTCTGTTTCAGCCCCTCTGTTTCTCGCACTCTGTTTCAGCCCCTCTGTTTCTCGCCCTCTGTTTCAGCCCCTCTGTTTCAGCACCTCTGTTTCTTGCCCTCTGTTTCAGCCCCTCTGTTTCTCGCCCTCTGTTTCAGCTCCTCTGTTTCAGCCCCTCTGTTTAAGCCCCTCTGTTTCTCGCCCTCTGTTTCAGCCGCTCTGTTTCTCACCCTCTGTTTCAGCCCCTCTGATTTAGCCCCTCTGTTTCAGCCCCTCTGTTTCAGCCCCTCTGTTTCTCGCCCTCTGTTTCAGCCCCACTCTTTCGCGCTCTCTGTTTCAGCCCCTCTGTTTCAGCCCCTGTGTTTCTCGCCCTCTGTTTCTGCCCCTCTGTTTCTCACCATTTGTTTCAGCCCCTCTATTTCTCGCTCTGTGTTTCAGCCTCTCTGATTCAGCCCCTCTGTTTCAGCCCCTCTGAATCAGACACTCTGTTTCAGCCCCTCTGAATCAGCCCCTCTGAATCAGCCCCTCTGTTTCAGCCCCTCTGTTTCAGCCCCTCTCTTTCTCGCCCTCTGTTTCAGACCCTCTAATTCTCGCCCTCTGTTTCAGCCCCTATGATTCAGCCCCTCTGTTTCTCGCCCTCTGTTTCAGCCCCTCTGTTTCTCGCCCTCGGTCTCAGCCCCTCTGATTCAGCCCCTCTGTTTCAGCCCCTCTGTTTCTCGCCTTCTGTTTCAGCCCCTCTGTTTCTCGCCCTCTGTTTCAGCCCCTCTGTATCAGCCCCTCCGTTTCCCGCCCTCTGTTTCAGCCCCTCTGTTTCTCGCCCTCTGTTTCAACCCCTCTGATTCAGCCCCTCTGTTTCAGCCCCTCTGATTCAGCCCTTCTGTTTCAGCCCCTCTGATTCAGCCCCTCTGTTTCAGCCTCTCTGTATCTCACCCTCTGTTTCAGCCCCTCTGTTTCAGCCCCTCTGTTTCTCGCCCTCTGTTTCAGAACCTCTGTTTCTCGACCTCAGTTTCAGCCCCTCTGATTCAGCCCCTCTGTTTCTCGCCCTCTGTTTCAGCCCCTCTGTTTCACGCTCTCTGTTTCAGCCCCTCTGTTTCAGCCCCTCTGTTTCTCGCCCTCTGTTTCAGCCCCTCTGTTTCTCACCCTCTGCTTCAGCCCCTCTGTTTCAGCCCCTCTGTTTCAGCCGCTCTAATTCTCGCTATCTGTTTCAGCCTCTATGATTCAGCCCCTCTGTTTCTCGCCCTCTGTTTCAGCTCCTCTGTTTCTCGCCCTCTGTTTCAGCCCCTCTGTTTCTCGCCCTCGGTTTCAGACCCTCTGTTTCAGCCCCTCTGTTTCTCGCCCTCTGTTTCAGCCCCTCTGTTTCAGCCGCTCTGATTCAGCCCCTCTGGTTCAGCCCCACTGTTTCTCGCCCGCTGTTGCAGTCCCTCTGTTTCAGCCATTCTCTTTCAGCCCCTCTGTTTCTGTCCCTCTGTTTATCGCCCTCTGTTTCAGCCCCTCTGTTTCTCGCCCTCTGTTTCAACCCCTCTGATTCAGCCCCTCTGTTTCAGCCCCTCTGATTCAGCCCCTCTGTTTCAGCCCCTCTGATTCAGCCCCTCTGTTTCAGCCTCTCTGTATCTCACCCTCTGTTTCTCGCCCTCTGTTTCAGCCCCTCTGTTTCTCGCCCTCTGTTTCAGAACCTCTGTTTGTCGACCTCAGTTTCAGCCCCTCTGTTTCTCGCCCTCTGTTTCAGCCCCTCTGTTTCACGCTCTCTGTTTCAGCCCCTCTGTTTCAGCCCCTCTGTTTCTCGCCCTCTGTTTCAGCCCCTCTGTTTCTCACCCTCTGCTTCAGCCCCTCTGTTTCAGCCCCTCTGTTTCAGCCGCTCTAATTCTCGCTATCTGTTTCAGCCTCTATGATTCAGCCCCTCTGTTTCTCGCCCTCTGTTTCAGCTCCTCTGTTTCTCGCCCTCTGTTTCAGCCCCTCTGTTTCTCGCCCTCGGTTTCAGACCCTCTGTTTCAGCCCCTCTGTTTCTCGCCCTCTGTTTCAGCCCCTCTGTTTCAGCCGCTCTGATTCAGCCCCTCTGGTTCAGCCCCACTGTTTCTCGCCCGCTGTTGCAGTCCCTCTGTTTCAGCCATTCTCTTTCAGCCCCTCTGTTTCTGTCCCTCTGTTTATCGCCCTCTGTTTCAGCCCCTCTGTTTCTCGCCCTCTGTTTCAACCCCTCTGATTCAGCCCCTCTGTTTCAGCCCCTCTGATTCAGCCCCTCTGTTTCAGCCCCTCTGATTCAGCCCCTCTGTTTCAGCCTCTCTGTATCTCACCCTCTGTTTCTCGCCCTCTGTTTCAGCCCCTCTGTTTCACGCTCTCTGTTTCAGCCCCTCTGTTTCAGCCCCTCTGTTTCTCGCCCTCTGTTTCAGCCCCTCTGTTTCTCACCCTCTGCTTCAGCCCCTCTGTTTCAGCCCCTCTGTTTCAGCCGCTCTAATTCTCGCTATCTGTTTCAGCCTCTATGATTCAGCCCCTCTGTTTCTCGCCCTCTGTTTCAGCCCCTCTGTTTCTCGCCCTCTGTTTCAGCCCCTCTGTTTCTCGCCCTCGGTTTCAGACCCTCTGTTTCAGCCCCTCTGTTTCTCGCCCTCTGTTTCAGCCCCTCTGTTTCAGCCGCTCTGATTCAGCCCCTCTGGTTCAGCCCCACTGTTTCTCGCCCGCTGTTGCAGTCCCTCTGTTTCAACCATTCTCTTTCAGCCCCTCTGTTTCTGTCCCTCTGTTTATCGCCCTCTGTTTCAGCCCCTCTGTTACTCGCCCTCTGTTTCAGCCCCTCTCTTTCTCGCCCTCTGTTTCAGCCCCTCTGTTTCAGCCCCACTGTTTCAGCCCCTCTGTTTCTCGCCCTCTATTTCAGCCCCTCTGTTTCTTGCCCTCTGTTTCAGCCCCTCTGATTTAGCCCCTCTGTTTCAGCCCCTCTGTTTCAGCCCCTCTGTTTCAGCCCCTCTGTTTCGCGCTCTCTGTTTCAGCCCCTCTGTTTCTCACCCTCTGTTTCAGCCCCTCTGTTTTTCGCCCTCTGTTTCAGCCCCTCTGATTCAGCACCTCTGTCTCAGCCCCTCTGATTCAGCCCCTCTGTTTCAGCCCCTCTTTTTCAGTCCCTCTATTTCTCACCCTCAGTTTCTCACACTCTGTTTCAGCCCCTGTGTTTCTCGCTCTCTGTTTCAGCCCCTCTGGTTCAGCCCCACTGTTTCTCGCCCGCTGTTGCAGTCCCTCTGTTTCAGCCATTCTCTTTCAGCCCCTCTGTTTCTGTCCCTCTGTTTATCGCCCTCTGTTTCAGCCCCTCTGTTACTCGCCCTCTGTTTCAGCCCCTCTCTTTCTCGCCCTCTGTTTCAGCCCCTCTGTTTCAGCCCCTCTGTTTCAGCCCCTCTGTTTCTCGCCCTCTATTTCAGCCCCTCTGTTTCTTGCCCTCTGTTTCAGCCCCTCTGATTTAGCCCCTCTGTTTCAGCCCCTCTGTTTCAGCCCCTCTGTTTCAGCCCCTCTGTTTCGCGCTCTCTGTTTCAGCCCCTCTGTTTCTCGTCCTCTGTTTCAGCCCCTCTGTTTTTCGCCCTCTGTTTCAGCCCCTCTGATTCAGCACCTCTGTCTCAGCCCCTCTGATTCAGCCCCTCTGTTTCAGCCCCTCTTTTTCAGTCCCTCTATTTCTCGCCCTCAGTTTCTCACACTCTGTTTCAGCCCCTGTGTTTCTCGCCCTCTGTTTCAGCCCCTCTGTTTTTCGCCCTCTGTTTCAGCCCCTCCGTTTCTCGCCCTCTGTTTCAGGCTCTCTGTTTCAGCCCCTCTGATTCAGCCCCTCTGTTTCAGCCCCTCTGTTTCTCGCCATCTGTTTCTCGCCCGCTGTTTCAGCCCCTTTGTTTCTCGCCCTCTGTTTCAGCCCCTCTGTTTCAGCCCCTCTGATTCAGCCCCTCTGATACAGCCCCTCTGTTTCTCGCCCTCTGTTTCAGCCCCTCTGTTTCAGCCCCTCTGTTTCAGCCCCTCTGTGTCAGCCCCTCTGTTTCTCGCCCTCTGTTTCAGCCCCTCTGTTTCTCGCCCTCTGTTTCAGCCCCTCTCTTTCAGGCCCTCTGTTTCAGCCCCTCTGTTTCAGCCCCTTTGTTTCAGCCCCTCTGTTTCAGCCCCTCTGTTTCTCGCCCTCTGTTTCAGCCCCTCTGTTTCTCGCCCTCTGTTTCAGCCCCTCTGTTTCAGCCCCTCTGTTTCAGCCCCTCTGTTTCAGCCGCTCTAATTCTCGCTATCTGTTTCAGCCTCTATGATTCAGCCCCTCTGTTTCTCGCCCTCTGTTTCAGCCCCTCTCTTTCAGGCCCTCTGTTTCAGCCCCTCTGTTTCAGCCCCTTTGTTTCAGCCCCTCTGTTTCAGCCCCTCTGTTTCGCGCTCTCTGTTTCAGCCCCTCTGTTTCTCACCCTCTGTTTCAGCCCCTCTGTTTTTCGCCCTCTGTTTCAGCCCCTCTGATTCAGCACCTCTGTCTCAGCCCCTCTGATTCAGCCCCTCTGTTTCAGCCCCTCTTTTTCAGTCCCTCTATTTCTCACCCTCAGTTTCTCACACTCTGTTTCAGCCCCTGTGTTTCTCGCTCTCTGTTTCAGCCCCTCTGGTTCAGCCCCACTGTTTCTCGCCCGCTGTTGCAGTCCCTCTGTTTCAGCCATTCTCTTTCAGCCCCTCTGTTTCTGTCCCTCTGTTTATCGCCCTCTGTTTCAGCCCCTCTGTTACTCGCCCTCTGTTTCAGCCCCTCTCTTTCTCGCCCTCTGTTTCAGCCCCTCTGTTTCAGCCCCTCTGTTTCAGCCCCTCTGTTTCTCGCCCTCTATTTCAGCCCCTCTGTTTCTTGCCCTCTGTTTCAGCCCCTCTGATTTAGCCCCTCTGTTTCAGCCCCTCTGTTTCAGCCCCTCTGTTTCAGCCCCTCTGTTTCGCGCTCTCTGTTTCAGCCCCTCTGTTTCTCGTCCTCTGTTTCAGCCCCTCTGTTTTTCGCCCTCTGTTTCAGCCCCTCTGATTCAGCACCTCTGTCTCAGCCCCTCTGATTCAGCCCCTCTGTTTCAGCCCCTCTTTTTCAGTCCCTCTATTTCTCGCCCTCAGTTTCTCACACTCTGTTTCAGCCCCTGTGTTTCTCGCCCTCTGTTTCAGCCCCTCTGTTTTTCGCCCTCTGTTTCAGCCCCTCCGTTTCTCGCCCTCTGTTTCAGGCTCTCTGTTTCAGCCCCTCTGATTCAGCCCCTCTGTTTCAGCCCCTCTGTTTCTCGCCATCTGTTTCTCGCCCGCTGTTTCAGCCCCTTTGTTTCTCGCCCTCTGTTTCAGCCCCTCTGTTTCAGCCCCTCTGATTCAGCCCCTCTGATACAGCCCCTCTGTTTCTCGCCCTCTGTTTCAGCCCCTCTGTTTCAGCCCCTCTGTTTCAGCCCCTCTGTGTCAGCCCCTCTGTTTCTCGCCCTCTGTTTCAGCCCCTCTGTTTCTCGCCCTCTGTTTCAGCCCCTCTCTTTCAGGCCCTCTGTTTCAGCCCCTCTGTTTCAGCCCCTTTGTTTCAGCCCCTCTGTTTCAGCCCCTCTGTTTCTCGCCCTCTGTTTCAGCCCCTCTGTTTCTCGCCCTCTGTTTCAGCCCCTCTGTTTCAGCCCCTCTGTTTCAGCCCCTCTGTTTCAGCCGCTCTAATTCTCGCTATCTGTTTCAGCCTCTATGATTCAGCCCCTCTGTTTCTCGCCCTCTGTTTCAGCCCCTCTGTTTCTCGCCCTCTGTTTCAGCCCCTCTGTTTCTCGCCCTCGGTTTCAGACCCTCTGTTTCAGCCCCTCTGTTTCTCGCCCTCTGTTTCAGCCCCTCTGTTTCAGCCGCTCTGATTCAGCCCCTCTGGTTCAGCCCCACTGTTTCTCGCCCGCTGTTGCAGTCCCTCTGTTTCAGCCATTCTCTTTCAGCCCCTCTGTTTCTGTCCCTCTGTTTATCGCCCTCTGTTTCAGCCCCTCTGTTACTCGCCCTCTGTTTCAGCCCCTCTCTTTCTCGCCCTCTGTTTCAGCCCCTCTGTTTCAGCCCCTCTGTTTCAGCCCCTCTGTTTCTCGCCCTCTATTTCAGCCCCTCTGTTTCTTGCCCTCTGTTTCAGCCCCTCTGATTTAGCCCCTCTGTTTCAGCCCCTCTGTTTCAGCCCCTCTGTTTCAGCCCCTCTGTTTCGCGCTCTCTGTTTCAGCCCCTCTGTTTCTCGTCCTCTGTTTCAGCCCCTCTGTTTTTCGCCCTCTGTTTCAGCCCCTCTGATTCAGCACCTCTGTCTCAGCCCCTCTGATTCAGCCCCTCTGTTTCAGCCCCTCTTTTTCAGTCCCTCTATTTCTCGCCCTCAGTTTCTCACACTCTGTTTCAGCCCCTGTGTTTCTCGCCCTCTGTTTCAGCCCCTCTGTTTTTCGCCCTCTGTTTCAGCCCCTCCGTTTCTCGCCCTCTGTTTCAGGCTCTCTGTTTCAGCCCCTCTGATTCAGCCCCTCTGTTTCAGCCCCTCTGTTTCTCGCCATCTGTTTCTCGCCCGCTGTTTCAGCCCCTTTGTTTCTCGCCCTCTGTTTCAGCCCCTCTGTTTCAGCCCCTCTGATTCAGCCCCTCTGATACAGCCCCTCTGTTTCTCGCCCTCTGTTTCAGCCCCTCTGTTTCAGCCCCTCTGTTTCAGCCCCTCTGTGTCAGCCCCTCTGTTTCTCGCCCTCTGTTTCAGCCCCTCTGTTTCTCGCCCTCTGTTTCAGCCCCTCTGTTTCACGCCCTCTGTTTCAGCCCCTCTGTTTCAGCCCCTTTGTTTCAGCCCCTCTGTTTCAGCCCCTCTGTTTCTCGCCCTCTGTTTCAGCCCCTCTGTTTCTCGCCCTCTGTTTCAGCCCCTCTGTTTCAGCCCCTCTGTTTCAGCCCCTCTGTTTCAGCCCCTCTGTTTCTCGCCCTCTGTTTCAGCCCCTCTGTTTCTCGCCGTCTGTTGCAGCCACTCTGTTTCTCGCCCACTGTTTCAGCCCCTCTGTTTCAGCCCCTCTGTTTCAGCCCCGCTGTTTCTCGCCCTCTGTTTCAGCCCCTCTGTTTCTCGCCCTCAGTTTCAGCCCCTCTGTTTCAGACCCTCTGTTTCCCGCCCTCTGTTTCTGCCCCTCTGTTTCTCGCCCTCTGTTTCGGCCCCTCTGTTTCTCGCCCTCTGTTTCAGCCCCGCTGATTCAGCCCCTCTGTTTCACCCCCTCTGAATCAGCCCCTCTGTTTCACGCTCTCTGTTTCAGCCCCTCTGTTTCCGCCCCTCTGTTTCTCGCCCTCTGTTTCAGCCCCTCTGTTTCTCGCCCTCTGCTTCAGCCCCTCTGTTTCAGCCCCTCTGTTTCAGCCGCTCTAATTCTCGCTATCTGTTTCAGCCTCTATGATTCAGCCCCTCTGTTTCTCGCCCTCTGTTTCAGCCCCTCTGTTTCTCGCCCTCTGTTTCAGCCCCTCTGTTTCTCGCCCTCGGTTTCAGACCCTCTGTTTAACCCCTCTGTTTCTCGCCCTCTGTTTCAGCCACTCAGTTTCTCGCCCTCTGTTTCAGCCCCTCTGTTTCTCGCCCTCTGTTTCAGCCCCTCTGTTTCAGCCGCTCTGATTCAGCCCCTCTGGTTCAGCCCCACTGTTTCTCGCCCTCTGTTTCAGTCCCTCTGTTTCCGCCATTCTCTTTCAGCCCCTCTGTTTCTGTCCCTCTGTTTATCGCCCTCTGTTTCAGCCCCTCTGTTACTCGCCCTCTGTTTCAGCCCGTCTGTTTCTCACCCTCTGTTTCAGCCCCTCTGTTTCAGCCCCTCTGTTTCAGCCCCTCTGTTTCTCGCCCTCTATTTCAGCCCCTCTGTTTCTTGCCCTCTGTTTCAGCCCCTCTGTTACTCGCCCTCTGTTTCAGCCCCTCTCTTTCTCGCCCTCTGTTTCAGCCCCTCTGTTTCAGCCCCTCTGTTTCAGCCCCTCTGTTTCTCGCCCTCTATTTCAGCCCCTTTGTTTCTTGCCCTCTTTTTCAGCCCCTCTGATTTAGCCCCTCTGTTTCAGCCCCTCTGTTTCAGCCCCTCTGTTTCAGCCCCTCTGTTTCGCGCTCTCTGTTTCAGCCCCTCTGTTTCTCGCCCTCTGTTTCAGCCCCTCTGTTTTTCGCCCTCTGTTTCAGCCGCTCTGATTCAGCACCTCTGTCTCAGCCCCTCTGATTCAGCCCCTCTGTTTCAGCCACTCTTTTTCAGTCCCTCTGTTTCTCGCCCTCAGTTTCTCACACTCTGTTTCAGCCCCTCCGTTTCTCGCCCTCTGTTTCAGGCTCTCTGTTTCAGCCCGTCTGTTTCAGCCCCTCTGTTTCAGTCCCTCTGTTTCTCGCCATCTGTTTCTCGCCCGCTGTTTCAGCCCCTTTGTTTCTCGCCCTCTGTTTCAGCCCCTCTGTTTCAGCCCCTCTGATTCAGCCCCTCTGATACAGCCCCTCTGTTTCTCGCCCACTGTTTCAGCCCCTCTGTTTCAGCCCCTCTGTGTCAGCCCCTCTGTTTCTCGCCCTCTGTTTCAGCCCCTCTGTTTCTCGCCCTCTGTTTCAGCCCCTCTGTTTCACGCCCTCTGTTTCAGCCCCTCTGTTTCAGCCCCTCTGTTTCAGCCCCTCTGTTTCAGCCTCTCTGTTTCTCGCCCTCTGTTTCAGCCCCTCTGTTTCTCGCCCTCTGTTTCAGCCCCTCTGTTTCAGCCCCTCAGTTTCAGCCCCTCTGTTTCAGCCCCTCTGTTTCTCGCCCTCTGTTTCAGCCCCTCTGTTTCTCGCCGTCTGTTGCAGCCACTCTGTTTCTCGCCCACTGTTTCAGCCCCTCTGATACAGCCCGTCTGATTCAGCCCCTCTGTTTCCCGCCCCTCTGTTTCAGCCCCTCTGTTTCACGCCCGTGTTTCAGCCCCTCTGTTTCTTGCCCTCTGTTTCAGCCCCTCTGTTTCTCGCCCTCTGTTTCAGCCCCTCTGTTTCAGCCCCTCTGCTTCAGTCCCTCTGTTTCTCGCCCTCTGTTTCAGCCCCTCTGCTTCTCGCCCTCTATTTCAGCCCCTCTGTTTCAGCCCATCGGTTTCTCGCCCTCTGTTTCAGCCCCTCTGTTTCTCGCCCTCTGTTTCAGCCCCTCTGTTTCTCGCCCTCTGTTTCAGCCCCTCTGTTTCAGCCCCTCTGTTTCTCGCCCTCTGTTTCAGCCCCTCTGTTTCTCGCCCTCTGTTTCAGCCCCTCTGATACAGCCCCTCTGTTTCAGCCCCTCTGTTTCAGCCTCTCTGTTTCTCGCCCTCTGTTTCAGCCCCTCTGTTTCTCGCCCTCTGTTTCAGCCCCTCTGTTTCAGCCCCTCTGTTTCTCGCCCTCTGTTTCAGCCCCTCTGTTTCTCGCCCTCTGTTTCAGCCCCTCTGATACAGCACCTCTGTTTCAGCCCCTCTGATTCAGCCCCTCTGTTTCAGCCCCTCTGTTTCTCGCCCTCTGTTTCAGGCTCTCTGTTTCAGCCCGTCTGTTTCAGCCCCACTGTTTCAGCCCCTCTGTTTCTCGCCCTCTGTTTCTCGCCCGCAGTTTCAGCCCCTCTGTTTCTCGCCCTCTGTTTCAGCCCCTCTGTTTCAGCCCCTCTTATACAGCCCCTCTGATTCGGCCCCTCTGTTTCAGCCCCTCTGTTTCAGCCCCTCTGTTTCAGCCCCTCTGTTTCTCGCCCTCTGTTTCAGCCCCTCTGTTTCTCGGCCTCTGTTTCAGCCCCTCTGTTTCAGCCCCTCTGTTTCAGCCCCTCTGTTTCAGCCCCTCTGTTTCTCGCCCTCTGTTTCAGCCCCTCTGTTTCTAGCCCTCTGTTTCAGCCCCTCTGTTTCAGCCCCTCTGATTCAGCCCCTCTGTTTCAGCCCCTCTGTTTCTCGCCCTCGGTTTCAGCCCCTCTGTTTCAGCCCCTCTGTTTCAGCCCCTCTGTTTCTCGCACTCTGTTTCAGCCCCTCTGTTTCTCGCCCTCTGTTTCAGCCCCTCTGTTTCAGCACCTCTGTTTCTTGCCCTCTGTTTCAGCCCCTCTGTTTCTCGCCCTCTGTTTCAGCTCCTCTGTTTCAGCCCCTCTGTTTAAGCCCCTCTGTTTCTCGCCCTCTGTTTCAGCCGCACTGTTTCTCACCCTCTGTTTCAGCCCGTCTGATTTAGCCCCTCTGTTTCAGCCCCTCTGTTTCAGCCCCTCTGTTTCTCGCCCTCTGTTTCAGCCCCACTCTTTCGCGCTCTCTGTTTCAGCCCCTCTGTTTCAGCCCCTGTGTTTCCCGCCCTCTGTTTCTGCCCCTCTGTTTCTCACCATTTGTTTCAGCCCCTCTATTTCTCGCTCTGTGTTTCAGCCTCTCTGATTCAGCCCCTCTGTTTCAGCCCCTCTGAATCAGCCTCTCTGTTTCAGCCCCTCTGAATCAGCCCCTCTGATTCAGCCCCTCTGTTTCAGCCCCTCTGTTTCAGCCCCTCTCTTTCTCGCCCTCTGTTTCAGCCCCTCTAATTCTCGCCCTCTGTTTCAGCCCCTATGATTCAGCCCCTCTGTTTCTCGCCCTCTGTTTCAGCCCCTCTGTTTCTCGCCCTCGGTCTCAGCCCCTCTGATTCAGCCCCTCTGTTTCAGCCCCTCTGTTTCTCGCCTTCTGTTTCAGCCCCTCTGTTTCTCGCCCTCTGTTTCCCCCCCTCTGTATCAGCCCCTCTGTTTCCCACCCTCTGTTTCAGCCCCTCTGTTTCTCGCCCTCTGTTTCAACCCCTCTGATTCAGCCCCTCTGTTTCATCCCCTCTGATTCAGCCCCTCTGTTTCAGCCCCTCTGATTCAGCCCCTCTGTTTCAGCCTCTCTGTATCTCACCCTCTGTTTCAGCCCCTCTGTTTCAGCCCCTCTGTTTCTCGCCCTCTGTTTCAGAAACTCTGTTTCTCGACCTCAGTTTCAGACCCTCTGATTCAGCCCCTCTGTTTCTCGCCCTCTGTTTCAGCCCCTCTGTTTCACGCTCTCTGTTTCAGCCCCTCTGTTTCAGCCCCTCTGTTTCTCGCCCTCTGTTTCAGCCCCTCTGTTTCTCACCCTCTGCTTCAGCCCCTCTGTTTCAGCCCCTCTGTTTCAGCCGCTCTAATTCTCGCTATCTGTTTCAGCCTCTATGATTCAGCCCCTCTGTTTCTCGCCCTCTGTTTCAGCCCCTCTGTTTCTCGCCCTCTGTTTCAGCCCCTCTGTTTCTCGCCCTCGGTTTCAGACCCTCTGTTTCAGCCCCTCTGTTTCTCGCCCTCTGTTTCAGCCCCTCTGTTTCAGCCGCTCTGATTCAGCCCCTCTGGTTCAGCCCCACTGTTTCTCGCCCGCTGTTTCAGTCCCTCTGTTTCAGCCATTCTCTTTCAGCCCCTCTGTTTCTGTCCCTCTGTTTATCGCCCTCTGTTTCAGCCCCTCTGTTACTCGCCCTCTGTTTCAGCCCCTCTTTTTCTCGCCCTCTGTTTCAGCCCCTCTGTTTCAGCCCCTCTGTTTCAGCTCCTCTGTTTCTCGCCCTCTATTTCAGCCCCTCTGTTTCAGCCCCTCTGTTTCAGCCCCTCTGTTTCAGCCCCTCTGTTTCGCGCTCTCTGTTTCAGCCCCTCTGTTTCTCGCCCTCTGTTTCAGCCCCTCTGTTTTTCGCCCTCTGTTTCAGCCCCTCTGATTCAGCACCTCTGTCTCAGCCCCTCTGATTCAGCCCCTCTGTTTCAGCCCCTCTTTTTCAGTCCCTCTGTTTCTCGCCCTCAGTTTCTCACACTCGGTTTCAGCCCCTGTGTTTCTCGCCCTCTGTTTCAGCCCCTCTGTTTTTCGCCCTCTGTTTCAGCCCCTCCGTTTCTCGCCCTCTGTTTCAGGCTCTCTGTTTCAGCCCCTCTGATTCAGCTCCTCTGTTTCAGCCCCTCTGTTTCAGCCCCTCCGTTTCTCGCCCTCTGTTTCAGGCTCTCTGTTTCAGCCCCTCTGATTCAGCTCCTCTGTTTCAGCCCCTTTGTTTCTCGCCCTCTGTTTCAGCCCCTCTGTTTCAGCCCGTCTGATTCAGCCCCTCTGATACAGCCCCTCTGTTTCTCGCCCTCTGTTTCAGCCCCTCTGTTTCAGCCCCTCTGTTTCAGCCCCTCTGTGTCAGCCCCTCTGTTTCTCGCCCTCTGTTTCAGCCCCTCTGTTTCTCGCCCTCTGTTTCAGCCCCTCTGTTTCACGCCCTCTGTTTCAGCCCCTCTGTTTCAGTCCCTCTGTTTCAGCCCCTCTGTTTCAGCCCCTCTGTTTCTCGCCCTCTGTTTCAGCCCCTCTGTTTCTCGCCCTCTGTTTCAGCCCCTCTGTTTCAGCCCCTCTGTTTCAGCCCCTCTGTTTCAGCCCCTCTGTTTCTCGCCCTCTGTTTCAGCCCCTCTGTTTCTCGCCGTCTGTTGCAGCCACTCTTTTTCTCGCCCACTGTTTCAGCCCCTCTGTTTCAGCCCCTCTGTTTCAGCCCCTCTGTTTCTCGCCCTCTGTTTCAGCCCCTCTGTTTCTCGCCCTCTGTCTCAGCCCCTCTGTTTCAGACCCTCTGTTTCCCGCCCTCTGTTTCTGCCCCTCTGTTTCTCGCCCTCTGTTTCGGCCCCTCTGTTTCTCGCCCTCTGTTTCAGCCCCTCTGATTCAGCCCTCTGTTTCAGCTCCTCTGTTTCAGACCATCTGTTTCAGCCCCTCGGTTTCTCGCCCTCTGTTTCAGCCCCTCTGTTTCTCGCCCTCTGTTTCAGCCCCTCTGTTTCTCGCCCTCTGTTTCAGCGCCTCTGTTTCAGCCCCTCTGTTTCAGCCCCTCTGATTCAGCCCCTCTGATTCAGCCACTCTGATTCAGCCTCTCTGTTTCTCGCCCTCTGTTTCACGCCCCTCTGTTTCAGCCCCTCTGTTTCAGCCCCTCTGTTTCTCGCCCTCTGTTTCAGCGCCTCTGTTTCAGCCCCTCTGTTTCACGCCCCTCTGTTTCAGCCCCTCTGTTTCAGCCCCTCTGATTCAGCCCCTCTGTTTCTCGCCCTCTGTTTCAGCCCCTCTGTTTCTCGCCCGCTGTTTCAGCCCCTTTGTTTCCCTCCCTCTGTTTCAGCCCCTCTGTTTCAGCCCGTCTGATTCAGCCCCTCTGTGTCAGCCCCCCTGGTTCTCGCCCTCTGTTTCAGCCCCTCTGATTCAGCCCCTCTGATTCAGCCCCTCTGATTCAGCCCCTCTGTTTCCCGCCCTCTGTTTCAGCCCCTCTGTTTCTCGCCCTCTGTTTCAACCCCTCTGATTCAGCCCCTCTGTTTCAGCCCCTCTGATTCAGCCCCTCTGTTTCAGCCCCTCTGATTCAGCCCCTCTGTTTCAGCCTCTCTGTATCTCACCCTCTGTTTCAGCCCCTCTGTTTCAGCCCCTCTGTTTCTCGCCCTCTGTTTCAGAACCTCTGTTTCTCGCCCTCTGCTTCAGCCCCTCTGTTTCAGCCCCTCTGTTTCAGCCGCTCTAATTCTCGCTATCTGTTTCAGCCTCTATGATTCAGCCCCTCTGTTTCTCGCCCTCTGTTTCAGCCCCACTGTTTCTCGCCCTCGGTTTCAGACCCTCTGTTTCAGCCCCTCTGTTTCTCGCCCTCTGTTTCAGCCCCTCAGTTTCTCGCCCTCTGTTTCAGCCCCTCTGTTTCTCGCCCTCTGTTTCAGCCCCTCTGTTTCAGCCGCTCTGATTCAGCCCCTCTGGTTCAGCCCCACTGTTTCTCGCACTCTGTTTCAGTCCCTCTGTTTCAGCCATTCTCTTTCAGCCCCTCTGTTTCTGTCCCTCTGTTTATCGCCCTCTGTTTCAGCCCCTCTGTTACTCGCCCTCTGTTTCAGCCCCTCTGTTTCTCGCCCTCTGTTTCAGCCCCTCTGTTTCAGCCCCTCTGTTTCTCGCCCTCTATTTCAGCCCCTCTGTTTCTTGCCCTCTGTTTCAGCCCCTCTGATTTAGCCCCTCTGTTTCAGCCCCTCTGTTTCAGCCCCTCTGTTTCAGCCCCTCTATTTCGCGCTCTCTGTTTCTGCCCCTCTGTATCTCGCCCTCTGTTTCAGCCCCTCGGTTTTTCGACCTCAGTTTCAGCCCCTCTGTTTCTCGCCCTCTGTTTCAGCCCCTCTGATTCAGCACCTCTGTTTCTGCCCCTCTGATTCAGCCCCTCTGTTTCAGCCCCTCTGTTTCAGTCCCTCTGTTTCTCGCCCTCAGTTTCTCACACTCTGTTTCAGCCCCTGTGTTTCTCGCCCTCTGTTTCAGCCCCTCTGTTTTTCGTCCTCTGTTTCAGCCCCTCCGTTTCTCGCCCTCTGTTTCAGGCTCTCTGTTTCAGCCCGTCTGTTTCAGCCCGTCTGTTTCAGCCCCTCTGTTTCTCGCCATCTGTTTCTCGCCCGCTGTTTCAGACCCTTTGTTTCTCGCCCTCTGTTTCAGCCCCTCTGTTTCAGCCCCTCTGATTCAGCCCCTCTGATACAGCCCCTCTGTTTCTCGCCCTCTGTTTCAGCCCCTCTGTTTCAGCCCCTCTGTTTCAGCCCCTCTGTTTCAGCCCCTCTGTTTCTCGCCCTCTGTTTCAGCTCCTCTGTTTCACGCCCTCTGTTTCAGCCCCTCTGTTTCAGCCCCTCTGTTTCAGCCCCTCTGTTTCAGCCCCTCTGTTTCTCGCCCATTGTTTCAGCCCCTCTGTTTCTCGCCCTCTGTTTCAGCCGCTCAGTTTCTCGCCCTCTGTTTCAACCCCTCTGTTGCAGCCGCTCTGTTTCTCGCCCACTGTTTCAGCCCCTCTGTTTCAGACCATCTGTTTCAGCCCCTCGGTTTCTCGCCCTCTGTTTCAGCCCCTCTGTTTCTCGCCCTCTGTTTCAGCCCCTCTGTTTCTCGCCCTCTGTTTCAAACCCTCTGTTTCAGCCCCTCTGATTCAGCCCCTCTGATTCAGCCACTCTGATTCAGCCCCTCTGTTTCTCGCCCTCTGTTTCAGTCCCTCTGTTTCAGCCCCTCTGTTTCAGCCCCTCTGTTTCTCATCCTTTGTTTCAGCCCCTCTGATTCAGCCCATCTGTTTCAGCCCCTCTGATTCAGCCCCTCTGTTTCAGCCCCTCTGATTCAGCCCCTCTGTTTCTCGCCCTCTGTTTCAGCCCCTCTGTTTCAGCCCCTCTGTTTCAGCCCCTCTTTTTCTCACCCTCTGTTTCAGCCCCTCTGATTCAGCCCCTCTGATTCAGCCCCTCTGTTTCCCGCACCTCTGATTCAGCCCCTCTGTTTCACGCCCCGTGTTTCAGCCCCTCTGTTTCTTGCCCTCTGTTTCAGCCCCTCTGTTTCTCGCCCTCTGTTTCAGCCCCTCTGTTTCAGCCCCTCTGTTTCAGTCCCTCTGTTTCTCGCCCTCTGTTTCAGCCCCTCTGTTTCTCGCCCTCTATTTCAGCCCCTCTGTTTCAGCCCCTCTGTTTCAGCCTCTCTGATTCAGCCCCTCTGATTCAGCCACTCTGATTCAGCCCCTCTGTTTCTCGCCATCTGTTTCAGTCCCTCTGTTTCAGCCCCTCTGTTTCAGGCCCTCTGTTTCTCATCCATTGTTTCAGCCCCTCTGATTCAGCCCCTCTGTTTCAGCCCCTCTGTTTCTCGCCCTCTGTTTCAGCCCCTCTGTTTCAGCCCCTCTGATTCAGCCCCTCTGCTTCTCGCCCTGTTTCAGCCCCTCTGTTTCAGCCCCTCTGATTTAGCCCCACTGATTCAGCCACTCTGATTCAGTCCCTCTGTTTCTCGCCCTCTGTTTCAGTCCCTCCGTTTCAGCCCCTCTGTTTCAGCCCCTCTGTTTCTCATCCTTTGTTTCAGCCCCTCTGATTCAGCCCCTCTGTTTCAGCCCCTCTGTTTCTCGCCCTCTGTTTCAGCCCCTCTGTTTCAGCCCCTCTGATTCAGCCCCTCTGCTTCTCGCCCTGTTTCAGCCCCTCTGTTTCAGCCCCTCTGTTTCAGCCCCTCTGATTCCGCCCCTCTGTTTCTCGCCCTCTGTTTCAGCCCTCTGTTTCTCGCCCTCTGTTTCAGCCCCTCTGTTTCAGCCCCTCTGTTTCAGCCCCTCTGTTTCAGCCCCTCTGTTTCTCGCCCTCTGTTTCTCGCCCTCTGTTTCAGCCCCTCCATTTCTTCCCCTCTGTTTCAGCCCCTCTGTTTCTCGCCCTCTGTTTCAGCCCCTCTGTTTCTCGCCCTCTGTTTCAGCCCCACTGTTTCAGCCCCTCTGATTCAACCCCTCTGATTCAGCGCCTCTGTTTCTCGCCCTATGTTTCAGCCCCTCTGTTTCGCGCTCTCTGTTTCAGCCCCTCTGTTTCTCGCCCTCTGTTTGAGCCCCTCTGTTTCAGCTCCTCTGTTTCAGCCCCTCTGTTTCTCGCCCTCTGTTTCAATCCCTCTGATTCAGCACCTCTGTTTCTCGCCCTCTGTTTCAGCCCCTCTGTTTCTCGCCCTCTGTTTCAGCCCCTCTGATTCCTCCCCTCTGTTTCTCGCCCTCTGTTTCAGCCCCTCTGTTTCTCGCCCTCTGTTTCAGCCCCTCTGTTTCTCGCCCTCTGTTTCAGCCCCTCTGTTTCAGCCCCTCTGTTTCAGCCCCTCTGTTTCTCGCCCTCTGTTTCAGCCCCTCTGATTCAGCCCCTCTGTTTCTCGCCCTCTGTTTCAGCCCCTCTGTTTCAGCCCCTCTGTTTCAGCCCCTCTTTTTCTCACCCTCTGTTTCAGCCCCTCTGATTCAGCCCCTCTGATTCAGCCCCTCTGTTTCCCGCACCTCTGTTTCAGCCCCTCTGTTTCACGCCCCGTGTTTCAGCCCCTCTGTTTCTTGCCCTCTGTTTCTCGCCCTCTGTTTCAGCCCCTCTGTTTCAGCCCCTCTGTTTCAGTCCCTCTGTTTCTCGCCCTCTGTTTCAGCCCCTCTGTTTCTCGCCCTCTATTTCAGCCCCTCTGTTTCAGCCCCTCTGTTTCAGCCCCTCTGATTCAGCCCCTCTGATTCAGCCACTCTGATTCAGCCCCTCTGTTTCTCGCCCTCTGTTTCAGTCCCTCTGTTTCAGCCCCTCTGTTTCAGCCCCTCTGTTTCTCGCCCTCTGTTTCAAACCCTCTGTTTCAGCCCCTCTGATTCAGCCCCTCTGATTCAGCCACTCTGATTCAGCCCCTCTGTTTCTCGCCCTCTGTTTCAGTCCCTCTGTTTCAGCCCCTCTGTTTCAGCCCCTCTGTTTCTCATCCTTTGTTTCAGCCCCTCTGATTCAGCCCATCTGTTTCAGCCCCTCTGATTCAGCCCCTCTGTTTCAGCCCCTCTGATTTAGCCTCTCTGTTTCTCGCCCTCTGTTTCAGCCCCTCTGTTTCAGCCCCTCTGTTTCAGCCCCTCTTTTTCTCACCCTCTGTTTCAGCCCCTCTGATTCAGCCCCTCTGATTCAGCCCCTCTGTTTCCCGCACCTCTGATTCAGCCCCTCTGTTTCACGCCCCGTGTTTCAGCCCCTCTGTTTCTTGCCCTCTGTTTCAGCCCCTCTGTTTCTCGCCCTCTGTTTCAGCCCCTCTGTTTCAGCCCCTCTGTTTCAGTCCCTCTGTTTCTCGCCCTCTGTTTCAGCCCCTCTGTTTCTCGCCCTCTATTTCAGCCCCTCTGTTTCAGCCCCTCTGTTTCAGCCTCTCTGATTCAGCCCCTCTGATTCAGCCACTCTGATTCAGCCCCTCTGTTTCTCGCCATCTGTTTCAGTCCCTCTGTTTCAGCCCCTCTGTTTCAGGCCCTCTGTTTCTCATCCATTGTTTCAGCCCCTCTGATTCAGCCCCTCTGTTTCAGCCCCTCTGTTTCTCGCCCTCTGATTCAGTCCCTCTGTTTCTCGCCCTCTGTTTCAGTCCCTCCGTTTCAGCCCCTCTGTTTCAGCCCCTCTGTTTCTCATCCTTTGTTTCAGCCCCTCTGATTCAGCCCCTCTGTTTCAGCCCCTCTGTTTCTCGCCCTCTGTTTCAGCCCCTCTGTTTCAGCCCCTCTGATTCAGCCCCTCTGCTTCTCGCCCTGTTTCAGCCCCTCTGTTTCAGCCCCTCTGTTTCAGCCCCTCTGATTCCGCCCCTCTGTTTCTCGCCCTCTGTTTCAGCCCTCTGTTTCTCGCCCTCTGTTTCAGCCCCTCTGTTTCAGCCCCTCTGTTTCAGCCCCTCTGTTTCAGCCCCTCTGTTTCTCGCCCTCTGTTTCTCGCCCTCTGTTTCAGCCCCTCCATTTCTTCCCCTCTGTTTCAGCCCCTCTGTTTCTCGCCCTCTGTTTCAGCCCCTCTGTTTCTCGCCCTCTGTTTCAGCCCCACTGTTTCAGCCCCTCTGATTCAACCCCTCTGATTCAGCGCCTCTGTTTCTCGCCCTATGTTTCAGCCCCTCTGTTTCGCGCTCTCTGTTTCAGCCCCTCTGTTTCTCGCCCTCTGTTTGAGCCCCTCTGTTTCAGCTCCTCTGTTTCAGCCCCTCTGTTTCTCGCCCTCTGTTTCAATCCCTCTGATTCAGCACCTCTGTTTCTCGCCCTCTGTTTCAGCCCCTCTGTTTCTCGCCCTCTGTTTCAGCCCCTCTGATTCCTCCCCTCTGTTTCTCGCCCTCTGTTTCAGCCCCTCTGTTTCTCGCCCTCTGTTTCAGCCCCTCTGTTTCTCGCCCTCTGTTTCAGCCCCTCTGTTTCAGCCCCTCTGTTTCAGCCCCTCTGTTTCTCGCCCTCTGTTTCAGCCCCTCTGATTCAGCCCCTCTGTTTCTCGCCCTCTGTTTCAGCCCCTCTGTTTCAGCCCCTCTGTTTCAGCCCCTCTTTTTCTCACCCTCTGTTTCAGCCCCTCTGATTCAGCCCCTCTGATTCAGCCCCTCTGTTTCCCGCACCTCTGTTTCAGCCCCTCTGTTTCACGCCCCGTGTTTCAGCCCCTCTGTTTCTTGCCCTCTGTTTCTCGCCCTCTGTTTCAGCCCCTCTGTTTCAGCCCCTCTGTTTCAGTCCCTCTGTTTCTCGCCCTCTGTTTCAGCCCCTCTGTTTCTCGCCCTCTATTTCAGCCCCTCTGTTTCAGCCCCTCTGTTTCAGCCCCTCTGATTCAGCCCCTCTGATTCAGCCACTCTGATTCAGCCCCTCTGTTTCTCGCCCTCTGTTTCAGTCCCTCTGTTTCAGCCCCTCTGTTTCAGCCCCTCTGTTTCTCATCCTTTGTTTCAGCCCCTCTGATTCAGCCCCTCTGTTTCAGCCCCTCTGTTTCTCGCCCTCTGTTTCAGCCCCTCTGTTTCAGCCCCTCTGATTCAGCCCCTCTGCTTCTCGCCCTGTTTCAGCCCCTCTGTTTCAGCCCCTCTGATTCAGCCCCTCTGTTTCAGCCCCTCTGATTCAGCCCCTCTGTTTCTCGTCCTCTGTTTCTCGCCCTCTGTTTCAGCCCCTCTGTTTCAGCCCCTCTGTTTCAGCCCCTCTTTTTCTCACCCTCTGTTTCAGCCCCTCTGATTCAGCCCCTCTGATTCAGCCCCTCTGTATCCCGCACCTCTGTTTCAGCCCCTCTGTTTCACGCCCCGTGTTTCAGCCCCTCTGTTTCTTGCCCTCTGTTTCAGCCCCTCTGTTTCTCATCCTTTGTTTCAGCCCCTCTGATTCAGCCCCTCTGTTTCAGCCCCTCTGTTTCTCGCCCTGTTTCAGCCCCTCTGATTCAGCCCCTCTGATTCAGCCCCTCTGATTCAGCCACTCTGATTCAGCCCCTCTGTTTCTCGCCCTCTGTTTCAGTCCCTCTGTTTCAGCCCCTCTGTTTCAGCCCCTCTGTTTCTCGCCCTCTGATTCAGCCCCTCTGCTTCTCGCCCTGTTTCAGCCCCTCTGTTTCAGCCCCTCTGTTTCAGCCCCTCTGATTCCGCCCCTCTGTTTCTCGCCCTCTGTTTCAGCCCTCTGTTTCTCGCCCTCTGTTTCAGCCCCTCTGTTTCAGCCCCTCTGTTTCAGCCCCTCTGTTTCTCGCCCTCTGTTTCTCGCCCTCTGTTTCAGCCCCTCCATTTCTTCCCCTCTGTTTCAGCCCCTCTGTTTCTCGCCCTCTGTTTCAGCCCCTCTGTTTCTCGCCCTCTGTTTCAGCCCCACTGTTTCAGCCCCTCTGATTCAACCCCTCTGATTCAGCGCCTCTGTTTCTCGCCCTATGTTTCAGCCCCTCTGTTTCGCGCTCTCTGTTTCAGCCCCTCTGTTTCTCGCCCTCTGTTTGAGCCCCTCTGTTTCAGCTCCTCTGTTTCAGCCCCTCTGTTTCTCGCCCTCTGTTTCAATCCCTCTGATTCAGCACCTCTGTTTCTCGCCCTCTGTTTCAGCCCCTCTGTTTCTCGCCCTCTGTTTCAGCCCCTCTGATTCCTCCCCTCTGTTTCTCGCCCTCTGTTTCAGCCCCTCTGTTTCTCGCCCTCTGTTTCTGCCCGTCTGTTTCTCGCCCTCTGTTTCAGACCCTCTGTTTCAGCCCCTCTGTTTCAGCCCCTCTGTTTCTCGCCCTCTGTTTCAGCCCCTCTGATTCAGCCCCTCTGTTTCTCGCCCTCTGTTTCAGCCCCTCTGTTTCAGCCCCTCTGTTTCAGCCCCTCTGTTTCAGCCCCTCTGTTTCTCGCCCTCTGTTTCAGTCCCTCTGTTTCAGCCCCTCTGTTTCAGCCCCTCTGTTTCTCGCCCTCTGTTTCAAACCCTCTGTTTCAGCCCCTCTGATTCAGCCCCTCTGATTCAGCCACTCTGATTCAGCCCCTCTGTTTCTCGCCCTCTGTTTCAGTCCCTCTGTTTCAGCCCCTCTGTTTCAGCCCCTCTGTTTCTCATCCTTTGTTTCAGCCCCTCTGATTCAGCCCATCTGTTTCAGCCCCTCTGATTCAGCCCCTCTGTTTCAGCCCCTCTGATTTAGCCTCTCTGTTTCTCGCCCTCTGTTTCAGCCCCTCTGTTTCAGCCCCTCTGTTTCAGCCCCTCTTTTTCTCACCCTCTGTTTCAGCCCCTCTGATTCAGCCCCTCTGATTCAGCCCCTCTGTTTCCCGCACCTCTGATTCAGCCCCTCTGTTTCACGCCCCGTGTTTCAGCCCCTCTGTTTCTTGCCCTCTGTTTCAGCCCCTCTGTTTCTCGCCCTCTGTTTCAGCCCCTCTGTTTCAGCCCCTCTGTTTCAGTCCCTCTGTTTCTCGCCCTCTGTTTCAGCCCCTCTGTTTCTCGCCCTCTATTTCAGCCCCTCTGTTTCAGCCCCTCTGTTTCAGCCTCTCTGATTCAGCCCCTCTGATTCAGCCACTCTGATTCAGCCCCTCTGTTTCTCGCCATCTGTTTCAGTCCCTCTGTTTCAGCCCCTCTGTTTCAGGCCCTCTGTTTCTCATCCATTGTTTCAGCCCCTCTGATTCAGCCCCTCTGTTTCAGCCCCTCTGTTTCTCGCCCTCTGATTCAGTCCCTCTGTTTCTCGCCCTCTGTTTCAGTCCCTCCGTTTCAGCCCCTCTGTTTCAGCCCCTCTGTTTCTCATCCTTTGTTTCAGCCCCTCTGATTCAGCCCCTCTGTTTCAGCCCCTCTGTTTCTCGCCCTCTGTTTCAGCCCCTCTGTTTCAGCCCCTCTGATTCAGCCCCTCTGCTTCTCGCCCTGTTTCAGCCCCTCTGTTTCAGCCCCTCTGTTTCAGCCCCTCTGATTCCGCCCCTCTGTTTCTCGCCCTCTGTTTCAGCCCTCTGTTTCTCGCCCTCTGTTTCAGCCCCTCTGTTTCAGCCCCTCTGTTTCAGCCCCTCTGTTTCAGCCCCTCTGTTTCTCGCCCTCTGTTTCTCGCCCTCTGTTTCAGCCCCTCCATTTCTTCCCCTCTGTTTCAGCCCCTCTGTTTCTCGCCCTCTGTTTCAGCCCCTCTGTTTCTCGCCCTCTGTTTCAGCCCCACTGTTTCAGCCCCTCTGATTCAACCCCTCTGATTCAGCGCCTCTGTTTCTCGCCCTATGTTTCAGCCCCTCTGTTTCGCGCTCTCTGTTTCAGCCCCTCTGTTTCTCGCCCTCTGTTTGAGCCCCTCTGTTTCAGCTCCTCTGTTTCAGCCCCTCTGTTTCTCGCCCTCTGTTTCAATCCCTCTGATTCAGCACCTCTGTTTCTCGCCCTCTGTTTCAGCCCCTCTGTTTCTCGCCCTCTGTTTCAGCCCCTCTGATTCCTCCCCTCTGTTTCTCGCCCTCTGTTTCAGCCCCTCTGTTTCTCGCCCTCTGTTTCAGCCCCTCTGTTTCTCGCCCTCTGTTTCAGCCCCTCTGTTTCAGCCCCTCTGTTTCAGCCCCTCTGTTTCTCGCCCTCTGTTTCAGCCCCTCTGATTCAGCCCCTCTGTTTCTCGCCCTCTGTTTCAGCCCCTCTGTTTCAGCCCCTCTGTTTCAGCCCCTCTTTTTCTCACCCTCTGTTTCAGCCCCTCTGATTCAGCCCCTCTGATTCAGCCCCTCTGTTTCCCGCACCTCTGTTTCAGCCCCTCTGTTTCACGCCCCGTGTTTCAGCCCCTCTGTTTCTTGCCCTCTGTTTCTCGCCCTCTGTTTCAGCCCCTCTGTTTCAGCCCCTCTGTTTCAGTCCCTCTGTTTCTCGCCCTCTGTTTCAGCCCCTCTGTTTCTCGCCCTCTATTTCAGCCCCTCTGTTTCAGCCCCTCTGTTTCAGCCCCTCTGATTCAGCCCCTCTGATTCAGCCACTCTGATTCAGCCCCTCTGTTTCTCGCCCTCTGTTTCAGTCCCTCTGTTTCAGCCCCTCTGTTTCAGCCCCTCTGTTTCTCATCCTTTGTTTCAGCCCCTCTGATTCAGCCCCTCTGTTTCAGCCCCTCTGTTTCTCGCCCTCTGTTTCAGCCCCTCTGTTTCAGCCCCTCTGATTCAGCCCCTCTGCTTCTCGCCCTGTTTCAGCCCCTCTGTTTCAGCCCCTCTGATTCAGCCCCTCTGTTTCAGCCCCTCTGATTCAGCCCCTCTGTTTCTCGTCCTCTGTTTCTCGCCCTCTGTTTCAGCCCCTCTGTTTCAGCCCCTCTGTTTCAGCCCCTCTTTTTCTCACCCTCTGTTTCAGCCCCTCTGATTCAGCCCCTCTGATTCAGCCCCTCTGTATCCCGCACCTCTGTTTCAGCCCCTCTGTTTCACGCCCCGTGTTTCAGCCCCTCTGTTTCTTGCCCTCTGTTTCAGCCCCTCTGTTTCTCATCCTTTGTTTCAGCCCCTCTGATTCAGCCCCTCTGTTTCAGCCCCTCTGTTTCTCGCCCTGTTTCAGCCCCTCTGATTCAGCCCCTCTGATTCAGCCCCTCTGATTCAGCCACTCTGATTCAGCCCCTCTGTTTCTCGCCCTCTGTTTCAGTCCCTCTGTTTCAGCCCCTCTGTTTCAGCCCCTCTGTTTCTCGCCCTCTGATTCAGCCCCTCTGCTTCTCGCCCTGTTTCAGCCCCTCTGTTTCAGCCCCTCTGTTTCAGCCCCTCTGATTCCGCCCCTCTGTTTCTCGCCCTCTGTTTCAGCCCTCTGTTTCTCGCCCTCTGTTTCAGCCCCTCTGTTTCAGCCCCTCTGTTTCAGCCCCTCTGTTTCTCGCCCTCTGTTTCTCGCCCTCTGTTTCAGCCCCTCCATTTCTTCCCCTCTGTTTCAGCCCCTCTGTTTCTCGCCCTCTGTTTCAGCCCCTCTGTTTCTCGCCCTCTGTTTCAGCCCCACTGTTTCAGCCCCTCTGATTCAACCCCTCTGATTCAGCGCCTCTGTTTCTCGCCCTATGTTTCAGCCCCTCTGTTTCGCGCTCTCTGTTTCAGCCCCTCTGTTTCTCGCCCTCTGTTTGAGCCCCTCTGTTTCAGCTCCTCTGTTTCAGCCCCTCTGTTTCTCGCCCTCTGTTTCAATCCCTCTGATTCAGCACCTCTGTTTCTCGCCCTCTGTTTCAGCCCCTCTGTTTCTCGCCCTCTGTTTCAGCCCCTCTGATTCCTCCCCTCTGTTTCTCGCCCTCTGTTTCAGCCCCTCTGTTTCTCGCCCTCTGTTTCTGCCCGTCTGTTTCTCGCCCTCTGTTTCAGACCCTCTGTTTCAGCCCCTCTGTTTCAGCCCCTCTGTTTCTCGCCCTCTGTTTCAGCCCCTCTGATTCAGCCCCTCTGTTTCTCGCCCTCTGTTTCAGCCCCTCTGTTTCAGCCCCTCTGTTTCAGCCCCTCTGTTTCAGCCCCTCTGTTTCTCGCCCTCTGTTTCAGCCCCTCTGTTTCTCGCCGTCTGTTGCAGCCACTCTGTTTCTCGCCCACTGTTTCAGCCCCTCTGTTTCAGCCCCTCTGTTTCAGCCCCTCTGTTTCTCGCCCTCTGTTTCAGCCCCTCCGTTTCTCGCCCTCTGTTTCAGCCCCTCTGTTTCAGCCCCTCTGTTTCCCGCACTCTGTTTCTGCCCCTCTGTTTCTCGCCCTCTGTTTCGGCCCCTCTGTTTCTCGCCCTCTATTTCAGCCCCGCTGATTCAGCCCCTCTGTTTCACCCCCTCTGAATCAGCCCCTCTGATTCAGCCCTCTGTTTCAGCCCCTCTGTTTCAGACCCTCTGTTTCAGCCCCTCTGTTTCAGCCCCACTGTTTCTCGCCCTCTGTTTCAGCCCCTCTTTTTCTCGCCCTCTGTTTCAGCCCCTCTGATTCAGCCCCTCTGTTTCAGCCCCTCTGATTCAGCCCCTCTGATTCAGCCACTCTGATTCAGCCCCTCTGTTTCTCGCCCTCTGTTTCAGTCCCTCTGTTTCAGCCCCTCTGTTTCTCATCCTTTGTTTCAGCCCCTCTGATTCAGCCCCCCTGATTCAGCCCCTCTGATTCAGCCCCTCTGTTTCTCGCCCTCTGTTTCAGCCCCTCTGTTTCAGCCCCTCTGTTTTAGCCCCTCTGTGTCAGCCCCCCTGTTTCTGTCCCTCTGTTTCAGCCCCTCTGTATCAGCCCCTCTGATTCAGCCCCTCTGTTTCAGCCCCTCTGATTCAGCCCCTCTGTTTCAGCCCCTCTGATTCAGCCCCTCTGTTTCTCGCCCTCTGTTTCAGCCCCTCTGTTTCGGCCCCTCTGTTTCAGCCCCTCTGTTTCTCACCCTCTGTTTCAGCCCCTCTGATTCAGCCCCTCTGATTCAGCCCCTCTGTTTCCCGCCCCTCTGTTTCAGCCCCTCTGTTTCACGCCCCGTGTTTCAGCCCCTCTGTTTCTTGCCCTCTGTTTCAGCCCCTCTGTTTCTCGCCCTCTGTTTCAGCCCCTCTGTTTCAGCCCCTCTGTTTCTCGCCCTCTGTTTCAGCCCCTCTTTTTCTCGCCCTCTGTTTCAGCCCCTCTGATACAGCCCCTCTGTTTCAGCCCCTCTGTTACAGCCCCTCTGTTTCTCGCCCTCTGTTTCAGCCCCTCTGTTTCTCGCCCTCTGTTTCAGCCCCTCTGTTTCAGCCCCACTGTTTCTCTCCCTCTGTTTCAGCCCCTCTGTTTCTCGCCCTCTGTTTCAGCCCCTCTGATACAGCCCCTCTGTTTCAGCCCCTCTGATTCAGCCCCTCTGTTTCAGCCCCTCTGTTTCTCGCCCTCTGTTTCAGGCTCTCTGTTTCAGCCCGTCTGTTTCAGCCCCTCTGTTTCAGCCCCTCTGTTTCTCGCCCTCTGTTTCTCGCCCGCAGTTTCAGCCCCTCTGTTTCTCGCCCTCTGTTTCAGCCCCTCTGTTTCAGCCCCTCTGATACAGCCCCTCTGATTCGGCCCCTCAGTTTCAGCCCCTCTGTTTCAGCCCCTCTGTTTCTCGCTCTCTGTTTCAGCCCCTCTGTTTCTCGGCCTATGTTTCAGCCCCTCTGTTTCAGCCCCTCTGTTTCAGCCCCTCTGTTTCAGCCCCTCTGTTTCTCGCCCTCTGTTTCAGCCCCTCTGTTTCTAGCCCTCTGTTTCAGCCCCTCTGTTTCAGCCCCTCTGATTCAGCTCCTCTGTTTCAGCCCCTCTGTTTCTCGCCCTCGGTTTCAGCCCCTCTGTTTCAGCCCCTCTGTTTCAGCCCCTCTGTTTCAGCCCCTCTGTTTCTCGCACTCTGTTTCAGCCCCTCTGTTTCTCGCCCTCTGTTTCAGCCCCTCTGTTTCAGCCCCTCTGTTTCTTGCCCTCTGATTCAGCCCCTCTGTTTCTCGCCCTCTGTTTCAGCCCCTCTGTTTCAGCCCCTCTGTTTTAGCCCCTCTGTGTCAGCCCCCCTGTTTCTGTCCCTCTGTTTCAGCCCCTCTGTATCAGCCCCTCTGATTCAGCCCCTCTGTTTCAGCCCCTCTGATTCAGCCCCTCTGTTTCAGCCCCTCTGATTCAGCCCCTCTGTTTCTCGCCCTCTGTTTCAGCCCCTCTGTTTCGGCCCCTCTGTTTCAGCCCCTCTGTTTCTCACCCTCTGTTTCAGCCCCTCTGATTCAGCCCCTCTGATTCAGCCCCTCTGTTTCCCGCCCCTCTGTTTCAGCCCCTCTGTTTCACGCCCCGTGTTTCAGCCCCTCTGTTTCTTGCCCTCAGTTTCAGCCCCTCTGTTTCTCGCCCTCTGTTTCAGCCCCTCTGTTTCAGCCCCTCTGTTTCTCGCCCTCTGTTTCAGCCCCTCTTTTTCTCGCCCTCTGTTTCAGCCCCTCTGATACAGCCCCTCTGTTTCAGCCCCTCTGTTACAGCCCCTCTGTTTCTCGCCCTCTGTTTCAGCCCCTCTGTTTCTCGCCCTCTGTTTCAGCCCCTCTGTTTCAGCCCCACTGTTTCTCTCCCTCTGTTTCAGCCCCTCTGTTTCTCGCCCTCTGTTTCAGCCCCTCTGATACAGCCCCTCTGTTTCAGCCCCTCTGATTCAGCCCCTCTGTTTCAGCCCCTCTGTTTCTCGCCCTCTGTTTCAGGCTCTCTGTTTCAGCCCGTCTGTTTCAGCCCCTCTGTTTCAGCCCCTCTGTTTCTCGCCCTCTGTTTCTCGCCCGCAATTTCAGCCCCTCTGTTTCTCGCCCTCTGTTTCAGCCCCTCTGTTTCAGCCCCTCTGATACAGCCCCTCTGATTCGGCCCCTCAGTTTCAGCCCCTCTGTTTCAGCCCCTCTGTTTCTCGCTCTCTGTTTCAGCCCCTCTGTTTCTCGGCCTATGTTTCAGCCCCTCTGTTTCAGCCCCTCTGTTTCAGCCCCTCTGTTTCAGCCCCTCTGTTTCTCGCCCTCTGTTTCAGCCCCTCTGTTTCTAGCCCTCTGTTTCAGCCCCTCTGTTTCAGCCCCTCTGATTCAGCTCCTCTGTTTCAGCCCCTCTGTTTCTCGCCCTCGGTTTCAGCCCCTCTGTTTCAGCCCCTCTGTTTCAGCCCCTCTGTTTCAGCCCCTCTGTTTCTCGCACTCTGTTTCAGCCCCTCTGTTTCTCGCCCTCTGTTTCAGCCCCTCTGTTTCAGCCCCTCTGTTTCTTGCCCTCTGTTTCAGCCCCTCTGTTTCTCGCCCTCTGTTTCAGCTCCTCTGTTTCAGCCCCTCTGTTTAAGCCCCTCTGTTTCTCGCCCTCTGTTTCAGCCGCTCTGTTTCTCACCCTCTGTTTCAGCCCCTCTGATTTAGCCCCTCTGTTTAAGAACCTCTGTTTCAGCCCCTCTGTTTCTCGCCCTCTGTTTCAGCCCCACTGTTTCGCGCTCTCTGTTTCAGCCCCTCTGTTTCAGCCACTGTGTTTCTCGCCCTCTGTTTCTGCCCCTCTGTTTCTCACCCTTTGTTTCAGCCCCTCTATTTGTCGCTCTGTGTTTCAGTCCCTCTGTTTCAGCCCCTCTGTTTCAGCCCCTCTGTTTCTCATCCTTTGTTTCAGCCCCTCTGATTCAGCCCGTCTGTTTCAGCCCCTCTGTTTCTCGCCCTCTGTTTCAGCCCCTCTGTTCAGCCCCTCTGATTCAGCCCCTCTGCTTCTCGCCCTGTTTCAGCCCCTCTGTTTCAGCCCCTCTGATTCAGCCCCTCTGTTTCAGCCCCTCTGATTCAGCCCCTCTGTTTCTCGTCCTCTGTTTCTCGCCCTCTGTTTCAGCCCCTCTGTTTCAGCCCCTCTGTTTCAGCCCCTCTTTTTCTCACCCTCTGTTTCAGCCCCTCTGATTCAGCCCCTCTGATTCAGCCCCTCTGTTTCCCGCACCTCTGTTTCAGCCCCTCTGTTTCACGCCCCGTGTTTCAGCCCCTCTGTTTCTTGCCCTCTGTTTCAGCCCCTCTGTTTCTCGCCCTCTGTTTCAGCCCCTCTGTTTCAGCCCCTCTGTTTCAGTCCCTCTGTTTCTCGCCCTCTGTTTCAGCCCCTCTGTTTCTCGCCCTCTATTTCAGCCCCTCTGTTTCAGCCCCTCTGTTTCAGCCCCTCTGTTTCAGCCCCTCTGATTCAGCCACTCTGATTCAGCCCCTCTGTTTCTCGCCCTCTGTTTCAGTCACTCTGTTTCAGCCCCTCTGTTTCAGCCCCTCTGTTTCTCATCCTTTGTTTCAGCCCCTCTGATTCAGCCCCTCTGTTTCAGCCCCTCTGTTTCTCGCCCTGTTTCAGCCCCTCTGTTTCAGCCCCTCTGATTCAGCCCCTCTGATTCAGCCACTCTGATTCAGCCCCTCTGTTTCTCGCCCTCTGTTTCAGTCCCTCTGTTTCAGCCCCTCTGTTTCAGCCCCTCTGTTTCTCATCCTTTGTTTCAGCCCCTCTGATTCAGCCCCTCTGTTTCAGCCCCTCTGTTTCTCGCCCTCTGTTTCAGCCCCTCTGTTTCAGCCCCTCTGATTCAGCCCCTCTGCTTCTCGCCCTGTTTCAGCCCCTCTGTTTCAGCCCCTCTGTTTCAGCCCCTCTGATTCCGCCCCTCTGTTTCTCACCCTCTGTTTCAGCCCTCTGTTTCTCGCCCTCTGTTTCAGCCCCTCTGTTTCAGCCCCTCTGTTTCAGCCCCTCTGTTTCAGCCCCTCTGTTTCTCGCCCTCTGTTTCTCGCCCTCTGTTTCAGCCCCTCCATTTCTTCCCCTCTGTTTCAGCCCCTCTGTTTCTCGCCCTCTGTTTCAGCCCCTCTGTTTCTCGCCCTCTGTTTCAGCCGCACTGTTTCAGCCCCTCTGATTCAACCCCTCTGATTCAGCGCCTCTGTTTCTCGCCCTATGTTTCAGCCCCTCTGTATCGGGCTCTCTGTTTCAGCCCCTCTGTTTCTCGCCCTCTGTTTGAGCCCCTCTGTTTCAGCTCCTCTGTTTCAGCCCCTCTGTTTCAATCCCTCTGATTCAGCACCTCTGTTTCTCGCCCTCTGTTTCAGCCCCTCTTTTTCTCGCCCTCTGTTTCAGCCCCTCTGATTCCTCCCCTCTGTTTCTCGCCCTCTGTTTCAGCACCTCTGTTTCTCGCCCTCTGTTTCTGCCCGTCTGTTTCTCGCCCTCTGTTTCAGCCCCTCTGTTTCAGCCCCTCTGTTTCAGCCCCTCTGTTTCTCGCCCTCTGTTTCAGCCCCTCTGATTCAGCCCCTCTGTTTCTCGCCCTCTGTTTCAGCCCCTCTGTTTCAGCCCCTCTGTTTCAGCCCCTCTGTTTCAGCCCCTCTGTTTCGCGCCCTCTGTTTCAGCCCCTCTGTTTCTCGCCGTCTGTTGCAGCCACTCTGTTTCTCGCCCACTGTTTCAGCCCCTCTGTTTCAGCCCCTCTGTTTCTCGCCCTCTGTTTCAGCCCCTCCGTTTCTCGCCCTCTGTTTCAGCCCCTCTGTTTCAGCCCGTCTGTTTCCCGCACTCTGTTTCTGCCCCTCTGTTTCTCGCCCTCTGTTTCTCGCCCGCAGTTTCAGCCCCTCTGTTTCTCGCCCTCTGTTTCAGCCCCTCTGTTTCAGCCCCTCTGATACAGCCCCTCTGATTCGGCCCCTCAGTTTCAGCCCCTCTGTTTCAGCCCCTCTGTTTCTCGCCCTCTGTTTCTCGCCCGCAGTTTCTCGCCCTCTGTTTCAGCCCCGCTGATTCAGCCCCTCTGTTTCACCCCCTCTGAATCAGCCCCTCTGATTCAGCCCTCTGTTTCAGCCCCTCTGTTTCAGACCCTCTGTTTCAGCCCCTCTGTTTCAGCCCCTCTGTTTCTCGCCCTCTGTTTCAGCCCCTCTTTTTCTCGCCCTCTGTTTCAGCCCCTCTGATTCAGCCCCTCTGTTTCAGCCCCTCTGATTCAGCCCCTCTGATTCAGCCACTCTGATTCAGCCCCTCTGTTTCTCGCCCTCTGTTTCAGTCCCTCTGTTTCAGCCCCTCTGTTTCTCATCCTTTGTTTCAGCCCCTCTGATTCAGCCCCCCTGATTCAGCCCCTCTGATTCAGCCCCTCTGTTTCTCGCCCTCTGTTTCAGCCCCTCTGTTTCAGCCCCTCTGTTTTAGCCCCTCTGTGTCAGCCCCCCTGTTTCTGTCCCTCTGTTTCAGCCCCTCTGTATCAGCCCCTCTGATTCAGCCCCTCTGTTTCAGCCCCTCTGATTCAGCCCCTCTGTTTCAGCCCCTCTGATTCAGCCCCTCTGTTTCTCGCCCTCTGTTTCAGCCCCTCTGTTTCGGCCCCTCTGTTTCAGCCCCTCTGTTTCTCACCCTCTGTTTGAGCCCCTCTGTTTCAGCTCCTCTGTTTCAGCCCCTCTGTTTCAATCCCTCTGATTCAGCACCTCTGTTTCTCGCCCTCTGTTTCAGCCCCTCTTTTTCTCGCCCTCTGTTTCAGCCCCTCTGATTCCTCCCCTCTGTTTCTCGCCCTCTGTTTCAGCACCTCTGATTCTCGCCCTCTGTTTCTGCCCGTCTGTTTCTCGCCCTCTGTTTCAGCCCCTCTGTTTCAGCCCCTCTGTTTCAGCCCCTCTGTTTCTCGCCCTCTGTTTCAGCCCCTCTGATTCAGCCCCTCTGTTTCTCGCCCTCTGTTTCAGCCCCTCTGTTTCAGCCCCTCTGTTTCAGCCCCTCTGTTTCAGCCCCTCTGTTTCGCGCCCTCTGTTTCAGCCCCTCTGTTTCTCGCCGTCTGTTGCAGCCACTCTGTTTCTCGCCCACTGTTTCAGCCCCTCTGTTTCAGCCCCTCTGTTTCTCGCCCTCTGTTTCAGCCCCTCCGTTTCTCGCCCTCTGTTTCAGCCCCTCTGTTTCAGCCCGTCTGTTTCCCGCACTCTGTTTCTGCCCCTCTGTTTCTCGCCCTCTGTTTCTCGCCCGCAGTTTCAGCCCCTCTGTTTCTCGCCCTCTGTTTCAGCTCCTCTGTTTCAGCCCCTCTGTTTCAATCCCTCTGATTCAGCACCTCTGTTTCTCGCCCTCTGTTTCAGCCCCTCTTTTTCTCGCCCTCTGTTTCAGCCCCTCTGATTCCTCCCCTCTGTTTCTCGCCCTCTGTTTCAGCACCTCTGTTTCTCGCCCTCTGTTTCTGCCCGTCTGTTTCTCGCCCTCTGTTTCAGCCCCTCTGTTTCAGCCCCTCTGTTTCAGCCCCTCTGTTTCTCGCCCTCTGTTTCAGCCCCTCTGATTCAGCCCCTCTGTTTCTCGCCCTCTGTTTCAGCCCCTCTGTTTCAGCCCCTCTGTTTCAGCCCCTCTGTTTCAGCCCCTCTGTTTCGCGCCCTCTGTTTCAGCCCCTCTGTTTCTCGCCGTCTGTTGCAGCCACTCTGTTTCTCGCCCACTGTTTCAGCCCCTCTGTTTCAGCCCCTCTGTTTCTCGCCCTCTGTTTCAGCCCCTCCGTTTCTCGCCCTCTGTTTCAGCCCCTCTGTTTCTCGCCCTCTGTTTCTCGCCCGCAGTTTCAGCCCCTCTGTTTCTCGCCCTCTGTTTCAGCCCCTCTGTTTCAGCCCCTCTGATACAGCCCCTCTGATTCGGCCCCTCAGTTTCAGCCCCTCTGTTTCAGACCCTCTGTTTCAGCCCCTCTGTTTCAGCCCCTCTGTTTCTCGCCCTCTGTTTCAGCCCCTCTTTTTCTCGCCCTCTGTTTCAGCCCCTCTGATTCAGCCCCTCTGTTTCAGCCCCTCTGATTCAGCCCCTCTGATTCAGCCACTCTGATTCAGCCCCTCTGTTTCTCACCCTCTGTTTCAGTCCCTCTGTTTCAGCCCCTCTGTTTCTCATCCTTTGTTTCAGCCCCTCTGATTCAGCCCCCCTCATTCAGCCCCTCTGATTCAGCCCCTCTGTTTCTCGCCCTCTGTTTCAGCCCCTCTGTTTCAGCCCCTCTGTTTTAGCCCCTCTGTGTCAGCCCCCCTGTTTCTCGCCCTCTGTTTCAGCCCCTCTGTATCAGCCCCTCTGATTCAGCCCCTCTGTTTCAGCCCCTCTGATTCAGCCCCTCTGTTTCTCGCCCTGTTTCAGCCCCTCTGTTTCAGCCCCTCTGATTCAGCCCCTCTGATTCAGCCACTCTGATTAAGCCCCTCTGTTTCTCGCCCTCTGTTTCAGTCCCTCTGTTTCAGCCCCTCTGTTTCTCATCCTTTGTTTCAGCCCCTCTGATTCAGCCCCCCTGATTCAGCACCTCTGATTCAGCCCCTCTGTTTCTCGCCCTCTGTTTCAGCCCCTCTGTTTCAGCCCCTCTGTTTTAGCCCCTCTGTGTCAGCCCCCCTGTTTCTCGCCCTCTGTTTCAGCCCCTCTGTATCAGCCCCTCTGATTCAGCCCCTCTGTTTCAGCCCCTCTGATTCAGCCCCTCTGTTTCAGCCCCTCTGATTCAGCCCCTCTGTTTCTCGCCCTCTGTTTCAGCCCCTCTGTTTCGGCCCCTCTGTTTCAGCCCCTCTGTTTCTCACCCTCTGTTTCAGCCCCTCTGATTCAGCCCCTCTGATTCAGCCCCTCTGTTTCCCGCCCCTCTGTTTCAGACCCTCTGTTTCACGCCCCGTGTTTCAGCCCCTCTGTTTCTTGCCCTCTGTTTCAGCCCCTCTGTTTCTCGCCCTCTGTTTCAGCCCCTCTGTTTCAGCCCCTCTGTTTCTCACCCTCTGTTTCAGCCCCTCTGTTTCTTGCCCTCTGTTTCAGCCCCTCTGATACAGCCCCTCTGTTTCAGCCCCTCTGTTACAGCCCCTCTGTTTCTCGCCCTCTGTTTCAGCCCCTCTGTTTCTCGCCCTCTGTTTCAGCCCCTCTGTTTCAGCCCCACTGTTTCTCGCCCTCTGTTTCAGCCCCTCTGTTTCTCGCCCTCTGTTTCAGCCCCTCTGATACAGCCCCTCTGTTTCAGCCCCTCTGATTCAGCCCCTCTGTTTCAGCCCCTCTGTTTCTCGCCCTCTGTTTCAGGCTCTCTGTTTCAGCCCGTCTGTTTCAGCCCCTCTGTTTCAGCCCCTCTGTTTCTCGCCCTCTGTTTCAGCCCCTCTGTTTCAGCCCCTCTGATACAGCGCCTCTGATTCGGCCCCTCTGTTTCAGCCCCTCTGTTTCAGCCCCTCTGTTTCTCGCTCTCTGTTTCAGCCCCTCTGTTTCTCGGCCTATGTTTCAGCCCCTCTGTTTCAGCCCCTCTGTTTCAGCCCCTCTGTTTCAGCCCCTCTGTTTCTCGCCCTCTGTTTCAGCCCCTCTGTTTCTAGCCCTCTGTTTCAGCCCCTCTGTTTCAGCCCCTCTGATTCAGCTCCTCTGTTTCAGCCCCCCTGTTTCTCGCCCTCGGTTTCAGCCCCTCTGTTTCAGCCCCTCTGTTTCAGCCCCTCTGTTTCTCGCACTCTGTTTCAGCCCCTCTGTTTCTCGCCCTCTGTTTCAGTCCCTCTGTTTCAGCACCTCTGTTTCTTGCCCTCTGTTTCAGCCCCTCTGTTTCTCGCCCTCTGTTTCAGCTCCTCTGTTTCAGCCCCTCTGTTTAAGCCCCTCTGTTTCTCGCCCTCTGTTTCAGCCGCTCTGTTTCTCACCCTCTGTTTCAGCCCCTCTGATTTAGCCCCTCTGTTTAAGAACCTCTGTTTCAGCCCCTCTGTTTCTCGCCCTCTGTTTCAGCCCCACTGTTTCGCGCTCTCTGTTTCAGCCCCTCTGTTTCAGCCCCTGTGTTTCTCGCCCTCTGTTTCTGCCCCTCTGTTTCTCACCCTTTGTTTCAGCCCCTCTATTTGTCGCTCTGTGTTTCAGCCTCTCTGATTCAGCCCCTCTGTTTCAGCCCCTCTGAATCAGCCCCTCTGTTTCAGCCCCTCTGAATCAGCCCCTCTGATTCAGCCCCTCTGTTTCAGCCCCTCTGTTTCTGCCCCTCTCTTTCTCGCCATCTGTTTCAGCCCCTCTAATTCTCGCCCTCTGTTTCAGCCCCTATGATTCAGTCCCTCTGTTTCTCGCCCTCTGTTTCAGCCCCTCTGTTTCTCGCCCTCGGTCTCAGCCCCTCTGATTCAGCCCCTCTGTTTCAGCCCCTCTGTTTCTCGCCTTCTGTTTCAGCCCCTCTGTTTCTCGCCCTCTGTTTCAGCCCCTCTGTTTCCCGCCCTCTGTTTCAGCCCCTCTGTTTCTCGCCCTCTGTTTCAACCCCTCTGATTCAGCCCCCCTGTTTCAGCCCCTCTGATTCAGCCCCTCTGTTTCAGCCCCTCTGATTCAGCCCCTCTGTTTCAGCCTCTCTGTATCTCACCCTCTGTTTCAGCCCCTCTGTTTCAGCCCCTCTGTTTCTCGCCCTCTGTTTCAGAACCTCTGTTTCTCGACCTCAGTTTCAGCCCCTCTGATTCAGCCCCTCTGTTTCTCGCCCTCTGTTTCAGCCCCTCTGTTTCACGCTCTCTGTTTCAGCCCCTCTGTTTCAGCCCCTCTGTTTCTCGCCCTCTGTTTCAGCCCCTCTGTTTCTCACCCTCTGATTCAGCCCTTCTGTTTCAGCCCCTCTGTTTCAGCCGCTCTAATTCTCGCTATCTGTTTCAGCCTCTATGATTCAGCCCCTCTGTTTCTCGCCCTCTGTTTCAGCCCCTCTGTTTCTCGCCCTCTGTTTCAGCCCCTCTGTTTCTCGCCATCGGTTTCAGACCCTCTGTTTCAGCCCCTCTGTTTCTCGCCCTCTGTTTCAGCCCCTCTGTTTCAGCCGCTGTGATTCAGCCCCTCTGGTTCAGCCCCACTGTTTCTCGCCCTCTGTTTCAGTCCCTCTGTTTCAGCCAATCTCTTTCAGCCCCTCTGTTTCTGTCCCTCTGTTTATCGCCCTCTGTTTCAGCCCCTCTGTTACTCGCCCTCTGTTTCAGCACCTCTGTATCTCGCCCTCTGTTTCAGCCCCTCTGTTCCAGCCCCTCTGTTTCAGCCCCTCTGTTTCTCGCCCTCTATTTCAGCCCCTCTGTTTCTTGCCCTCTGTTTCAGCCCCTCTCATTTAGCCCCTCTGTTTCAGCCCCTCTGTTTCAGCCCCTCTGTTTCAGCCCCTCTGTTTCGCGCTCTCTGTTTCAGCCCCTCTGTTTCTCGCCCTCTGTTTCAGCCCCTCTGTTTTTCGCCCTCTGTTTCAGCCCCTCTGATTCAGCACCTCTGTCTCAGCCCCTCTGATTCAGCCCCTCTGTTTCAGCCCCTCTTTTTCAGTCCCTCTGTTTCTCGCACTCAGTTTCTCACACTCTGTTTCAGCCCCTGTGTTTCTCGCCCTCTGTTTCAGCCCCTCTGTTTTTCGCCCTCTGTTTCAGCCCCTCCGTTTCTCGCCCTCTGTTTCAGGCTCTCTGTTTCAGCCCGTCTGTTTCAGCCCCTCTGTTTCAGCCCCTCTGTTACTCGCCATCTGTTTCTCGCCCGCTGTTTTAGCCCCTTTGTTTCTCGCCCTCTGTTTCAGCCCCTCTGTTTCAGCCCCTCTGATTCAGCCCCTCTGATACAGCACCTCTGTTTCTCGCCCTCTGTTTCAGCCCCTCTGTTTCAGCCCCTCTGTTTCAGCCCCTCTGTGTCAGCCCCTCTATTTCTCGCCCTCTGTTTCAGCCCCTCTGTTTCTCGCCCTCTGTTTCAGCCCCTCTGTTTCACGCCCTCTGTTTCAGCCCCTCTGTTTCAGCCCCTCTGTTTCAGACCCCTCTGTTTCAGCCTCTCTGTTTCTCGCCCTCTGTTTCAGCCCATCTGTTTCTCGCCCTCTGTTTCAGCCCCTCTGTTTCAGCCCCTCTGTTTCAGCCCCTCTGTTTCAGCCCCTCTGTTTCTCGCCCTCTGTTTCAGCCCCTCTGTTTCTCGCCGTCTGTTGCAGCCACTCTGTTTCTCGCCCACTGTTTCAGCCCCTCTGTTTCAGCCCCTCTGTTTCAGCCCCTCTGTTTCTCGCCCTCTGTTTCAGCCCCTCTGTTTCTCGCCCTCTGTTTCAGCCCCTCTGTTTCAGCCCCTCTGTTTCCCGCTCTCTGTTTCTGCCCCTCTGTTTCTCGCCCTCTGTTTCGGCCCCTCTGTTTCTCGCCCTCTGTTTCAGCCCCGCTGATTCAGCCCCTCTGTTTCACCCCCTCTGAATCAGCCCCTCTGATTGAGCCCTCTGTTTCAGCTCCTCTGTTTCAGACCATCTGTTTCAGCCCCTCGGTTTCTCGCCCTCTGTTTCAGCCCCTCTGTTTCAGCCCCTCTGTTTCAGCCCCTCTGTTTCTCGCCCTCTGTTTCAGCCCCTCTGTTTCTAGCCCTCTGTTTCAGCCCCTCTGTTTCAGCCCCTCTGATTCAGCTCCTCTGTTTCAGCCCCTCTGTTTCTCGCCCTCGGTTTCAGCCCCTCTGTTTCAGCCCCTCTGTTTCAGCCCCTCTGTTTCAGCCCCTCTGTTTCAGCCCCTCTGTTTCTCGCACTCTGTTTCAGCCCCTCTGTTTCTCGCCCTCTGTTTCAGCCCCTCTGTTTCAGCACCTCTGTTTCTTGCCCTCTGTTTCAGCCCCTCTGTTTCTCGCCCTCTGTTTCAGCTCCTCTGTTTCAGCCCCTCTGTTTAAGCCCCTCTGTTTCTCGCCCTCTGTTTCAGCCGCTCTGTTTCTCACCCTCTGTTTCAGCCCCTCTGATTTAGCCCCTCTGTTTAAGAACCTCTGTTTCAGCCCCTCTGTTTCTCGCCCTCTGTTTCAGCCCCACTGTTTCGCGCTCTCTGTTTCAGCCCCTCTGTTTCAGCCCCTGTGTTTCTCGCCCTCTGTTTCTGCCCCTCTGTTTCTCACCCTTTGTTTCAGCCCCTCTATTTGTCGCTCTGTGTTTCAGCCTCTCTGATTCAGCCCCTCTGTTTCAGCCCCTCTGAATCAGCCCCTCTGTTTCAGCCCCTCTGAATCAGCCCCTCTGATTCAGCCCCTCTGTTTCAGCCCCTCTGTTTCTGCCCCTCTCTTTCTCGCCAACTGTTTCAGCCCCTCTAATTCTCGCCCTCTGTTTCAGCCCCTATGATTCAGCCCCTCTGTTTCTCGCCCTCTGTTTCAGCCCCTCTGTTTCTCGCCCTCGGTCTCAGCCCCTCTGATTCAGCCCCTCTGTTTCAGCCCCTCTGTTTCTCGCCTTCTGTTTCAGCCCCTCTGTTTCTCGCCCTCTGTTTCAGCCCCTCTGTTTCCCGCCCTCTGTTTCAGCCCCTCTGTTTCTCGCCCTCTGTTTCAACCCCTCTGATTCAGCCCCTCTGTTTCAGCCCCTCTGATTCAGCCCCTCTGTTTCAGCCCCTCTGATTCAGCCCCTCTGTTTCAGCCTCTCTGTATCTCACCCTCTGTTTCAGCCCCTCTGTTTCAGCCCCTCTGTTTCTCGCCCTCTGTTTCAGAACCTCTGTTTCTCGACCTCAGTTTCAGCCCCTCTGATTCAGCCCCTCTGTTTCTCGCCCTCTGTTTCAGCCCCTCTGTTTCACGCTCTCTGTTTCAGCCCCTCTGTTTCAGCCCCTCTGTTTCTCGCCCTCTGTTTCAGCCCCTCTGTTTCTCACCCTCTGCTTCAGCCCCTCTGTTTCAGCCCCTCTGTTTCAGCCGCTCTAATTCTCGCTATCTGTTTCAGCCTCTATGAGTCAGCCCCTCTGTTTCTCGCCCTCTGTTTCAGCCCCTCTGTTTCTCGCCCTCTGTTTCAGCCCCTCTGTTTCTCGCCCTCGGTTTCAGACCCTCTGTTTCAGCCCCTCTGTTTCTCGCCCTCTGTTTCAGCCCCTCTGTTTCTCGCCCTCTGTTTCAGCCCCTCTGTTTCTCGCCCTCTGTTTCAGCCCCTCTGTTTCTCGCCCTCGGTTTCAGACCCTCTGTTTCAGCCCCTCTGTTTCTCGCCCTCTGTTTCAGCCCCTGTGTTTCAGCCGCTGTGATTCAGCCCCTCTGGTTCAGCCCCACTGTTTCTCGCCCTCTGTTTCAGTCCCTCTGTTTCAGCCAATCTCTTTCAGCCCCTCTGTTTCTGTCCCTCTGTTTATCGCCCTCTGTTTCAGAACCTCTGTTACTCGCCCTCTGTTTCAGCACCTCTGTTTCTCGCCCTCTGTTTCAGCCCCTCTGTTCCAGCCCCTCTGTTTCAGCCCCTCTGTTTCTCGCCCTCTATTTCAGCCCCTCTGTTTCTTGCCCTCTGTTTCAGCCCCTCTCATTTAGCCCCTCTGTTTCAGCCCCTCTGTTTCAGCCCCTCTGTTTCAGCCCCTCTGTTTCGCGCTCTCTGTTTCAGCCCCTCTGTTTCTCGCCCTCTGTTTCAGCCCCTCTGTTTTTCGCCCTCTGTTTCAGCCCCTCTGATTCAGCACCTCTGTCTCAGCCCCTCTGATTCAGCCCCTCTGTTTCAGCCCCTCTTTTTCAGTCCCTCTGTTTCTCGCACTCAGTTTCTCACACTCTGTTTCAGCCCCTGTGTTTCTCGCCCTCTGTTTCAGCCCCTCTGTTTTTCGCCCTCTGTTTCAGCCCCTCCGTTTCTCGCCCTCTGTTTCAGGCTCTCTGTTTCAGCCCGTCTGTTTCAGCCCCTCTGTTTCAGCCCCTCTGTTTCTCGCCATCTGTTTCTCGCCCGCTGTTTTAGCCCCTTTGTTTCTCGCCCTCTGTTTCAGTCCCTCTGTTTCAGCCCCTCTGATTCAGCCCCTCTGATACAGCACCTCTGTTTCTCGCCCTCTGTTTCAGCCCCTCTGTTTCAGCCCCTCTGTTTCAGCCCCTCTGTGTCAGCCCCTCTATTTCTCGCCCTCTGTTTCAGCCC
The DNA here is from genome assembly GCF_047496795.1 of Chiloscyllium punctatum. Classification (NCBI taxonomy): domain Eukaryota; kingdom Metazoa; phylum Chordata; class Chondrichthyes; order Orectolobiformes; family Hemiscylliidae; genus Chiloscyllium; species Chiloscyllium punctatum. The sequence goes on from NW_027309822.1 coordinate 372,823, forward strand.
CTCTGTTTCTCGCCCTCTGTTTCAGCCCCTCTGTTTCACGCCCTCTGTTTCAGCCCCTCTGTTTCAGCCCCTCTGTTTCAGCCCCTCTGTTTCTCGCCCTCTGTTTCAGCCCATCTGTTTCTCGCCCTCTGTTTCAGCCCCTCTGTTTCAGCCCCTCTGTTTCAGCCCCTCTGTTTCAGCCCCTCTGTTTCTCGCCCTCTGTTTCAGCCCCTCTGTTTCTCGCCGTCTGTTGCAGCCACTCTGTTTCTCGCCCACTGTTTCAGCCCCTCTGTTTCAGCCCCTCTGTTTCAGCCCCTCTGTTTCTCGCCCTCTGTTTCAGCCCCTCTGTTTCTCGCCCTCTGATTCAGCCCCTCTGTTTCAGCCCCTCTGTTTCCCGCTCTCTGTTTCTGCCCCTCTGTTTCTCGCCCTCTGTTTCGGCCCCTCTGTTTCTCGCCCTCTGTTTCAGCCCCGCTGATTCAGCCCCTCTGTTTCACCCCCTCTGAATCAGCCCCTCTGATTGAGCCCTCTGTTTCAGCTCCTCTGTTTCAGACCATCTGTTTCAGCCCCTCTGATTCAGCCCCTCTGTTTCAGCCCCTCTGATTCAGCCCCTCTGTTTCTCGCCCTCTGTTTCAGCCCCTGTGTTTCAGCCCCTCTGTTTCAGCCCCTCATTTTCGCACCCTCTGTTTGAGCCCCTCTGATTCAGCCCCTCTGATTCAGCCCCTCTGTTTCCCGCACCTCTGTTTCAGCCCCGCTGTTTCACGCCCCGTGTTTCAGCCCCTCTGTTTCTTGCCCTCTGTTTCAGCCCCTCTGTTTCTCGCCCTCTGTTTCAGCCCCTCTGTTTCAGCCCCTCTGTTTCAGTCCCTCTGTTTCTCGCCCTCTGTTTCAGCCCCTCTGTTTCTCGCCCTCTATTTCAGCCCCTCTGTTCAGCCCCTCGGTTTCTCGCCCTCTGTTTCAGCCCCTCTGTTTCTCGCCCTCTGTTTCAGCCCCTCTGTTTCTCGCCCTCTGTTTCAGCCCCTCTGTTTCAGCCCCTCTGTTTCTCGCCCTCTGTTTCAGCCCCTCTGTTTCTCGCCCTCTGTTTCAGCCCCTCTGATACAGCCCCTCTGTTTCAGCCCCTCTGTTTCAGCCCCTCTGTTTCTCACCCTCTGTTTCAGCCCCACTGTTTCTCGCCCTCTGTTTCAGCCCCTCTGTTTCAGCCCCTCTGTTTCTCGCCCTCTGTTTCAGCCCCTCTGTTTCTCGCCCTCTGTTTCAGCCCCTCTGTTTCAGCCCCTCTGAATCAGCCCCTCTGATTCAGCCCCTCTGTTTCAGCCCCTCTGTTTCTGCCCCTCTCTATCTCGCCCTCTGTTTCAGCCCCTCTAATTCTCGCCCTCTGTTTCAGCCCCTATGATTCAGCCCCTCTGTTTCTCGCCCTCTGTTTCAGCCCCTCTGTTTCTCGCCCTCGGTCTCAGCCCCTCTGATTCAGCCCCTCTGTTTCAGCCCCTCTGTTTCTCGCCTTCTGTTTCAGCCCCTCTGTTTCTCGCCCTCTGTTTCAGCCCCTCTGTTTCTCGCCCTCTGTTTCAACCCCTCTGTTTCAGCCACTCTGTTTCAGCCCCTCTGATTCAGCCCCTCTGTTTCAGCCCCTCTGATTCAGCCCCTCTGTTTCAGCCCCTCTGATTCAGCCCCTCTGTTTCAGCCTCTCTGTATCTCACCCTCTGTTTCAGCCCCTCTGTTTCTCGCCCTCTGTTTCAGAACCTCTGTTTCTCGACCTCAGTTTCAGCCCCTCTGATTCAGCCCCTCTGTTTCTCGCCCTCTGTTTCAGCCCCTCTGTTTCACGCTCTCTGTTTCAGCCCCTCTGTTTCAGCCCCTCTGTTTCTCGCCCTCTGTTTCAGCCCCTCTGTTTCTCACCCTCTGCTTCAGCCCCTCTGTTTCAGCCCCTCTGTTTCAGCCGCTCTAATTCTCGCTATCTGTTTCAGCCTCTATGATTCAGCCCCTCTGTTTCTCGCCCTCTGTTTCAGCCCCTCTGTTTCTCGCCCTCGGTTTCAGACCCTCTGTTTCAGCCCCTCTGTTTCTCGCCCTCTGTTTCAGCCCCTCTGTTTCAGCCGCTGTGATTCAGCCCCTCTGGTTCAGCCCCACTGTTTCTCGCCCTCTGTTTCAGTCCCTCTGTTTCAGCCAATCTCTTTCAGCCCCTCTGTTTCTGTCCCTCTGTTTATCGCCCTCTGTTTCAGCCCCTCTGTTACTCGCCCTCTGTTTCAGCACCTCTGTTTCTCGCCCTCTGTTTCAGCCCCTCTGTTTCAGCCCCTCTGTTTCAGCCCCTCTGTTTCTCGCCCTCTATTTCAGCCCCTCTGTTTCTTGCCCTCTGTTTCAGCCCCTCTGATTTAGCCCCTCTGTTTCAGCCCCTCTGTTTCAGCCCCTCTGTTTCAGCCCCTCTGTTTCTCGCCCTCTGTTTCAGAACCTCTGTTTCTCGACCTCTGTTTCAGCCCCTCTGATTCAGCCCCTCTGTTTCTCGCCCTCTGTTTCAGCCCCTCTGTTTCACGCTCTCTGTTTCAGCCCCTCTGTTTCCGCCCCTCTGTTTCTCGCCGTCTGTTTCAGGCCCTCTCTTTCTCGCCCTCTGCTTCAGCCCCTCTGTTTCAGCCCCTCTGTTTCAGCCGCTCTAATTCTCGCTATCTGTTTCAGCCTCTATGATTCAGCCCCTGTGTTTCTCGCCCTCTGTTTCAGCCCCTCTGTTTTTCGCCCTCTGTTTCAGCCCCTCCCTTTCTCGCCCTCTGTTTCAGGCTCTCTGTTTCAGCCCGTCTGTTTCAGCCCCTCTGTTTCAGCCCCTCTGTTACTCGCCATCTGTTTCTCGCCCGCTGTTTTAGCCCCTTTGTTTCTCGCCCTCTGTTTCAGCCCCTCTGTTTCAGCCACTCTGATTCAGCCCCTCTGATACAGCACCTCTGTTTCTCGCCCTCTGTTTCAGCCCCTCTGTTTCAGCCCCTCTGTTTCAGCCCCTCTGTGTCAGCCCCTCTATTTCTCGCCCTCTGTTTCAGCCCCTCTGTTTCTCGCCCTCTGTTTCAGCCCCTCTGTTTCACGCCCTCTGTTTCAGCCCCTCTGTTTCAGCCCCTCTGTTTCAGCCCCTCTGTTTCAGCCCCTCTGTTTCTCGCCGTCTGTTGCAGCCACTCTGTTTCTCGCCCACTGTTTCTGCCCCTCTGTTTCAGCCCCTCTGTTTCAGCCCCTCTGTTTCTCCCCCTCTGTTTCAGCCCCTCTGTTTCTCGCCCTCTGTTTCAGCCCCTCTGTTTCAGCCCCTCTGTTTCCCGCTCTCTGTTTCTGCCCCTCTGTTTCTCGCCCTCTGTTTCGGCCCCTCTGTTTCTCGCCCTCTGTTTCAGCCCCGCTGATTCAGCCCCTCTGTTTCACCCCCTCTGAATCAGCCCCTCTGATTCTGCCCTCTGTTTCAGCTCCTCTGTTTCAGACCATCTGTTTCAGCCCCTCGGTTTCTCGCCCTCTGTTTCAGCCCCTCTGTTTCTCGCCCTCTGTTTCAGCCCCTCTGTTTCTCGCCCTCTGTTTCAGCCCCTCTGTTTCAGCCCCTCTGTTTCAGCCCCTCTGATTCAGCCCCTCTGATTCAGCCACTCTGATTCAGCCCCTCTGTTTCTCGCCCTCTGTTTCAGTCCCTCTGTTTCAGCCCCTCTGTTTCAGCCCCTCTGTTTCTCATCCTTTGTTTCAGCCCCTCTGATTCAGCCCCTCTGATTCAGCCCCTCTGATTCAGCCCCTCTGTTTCTCGCCCTCTGTTTCAGCCCCTCTGTTTCAGCCCCTCTGTTTTAGCCCCTCTGTGTCAGCCCCCCTGTTTCTCGCCCTCTGTTTCAGCCCCTCTGTATCAGCCACTCTGTTTCCCGCCCTCTGTTTCAGCCCCTCTGTTTCTCGCCCTCTGTTTCAACCCCTCTGATTCAGCCCCTCTGTTTCAGCCCATCTGATTCAGCCCCTCTGTTTCAGCCCCTCTGATTCAGCCCCTCTGTTTCAGCCTCTCTGTATCTCACCCTCTGTTTCAGCCCCTCTGTTTCAGCCCCTCTGTTTCTCGCCCTCTGTTTCAGCCCCTCTGTTTCCCGCCCTCTGTTTCAGCCCCTCTGTTTCTCGCCCTCTGTTTCAACCCCTCTGATTCAGCCCCTCTGTTTCAGCCCCTCTGATTCAGCCCCTCTGTTTCAGCCCCTCTGATTCAGCCCCTCTGTTTCAGCCTCTCTGTATCTCACCCTCTGTTTCAGCCCCTCTGTTTCAGCCCCTCTGTTTCTCGCCCTCTGTTTCAGAACCTCTGTTTCTCGACCTCAGTTTCAGCCCCTCTGATTCAGCCCCTCTGTTTCTCGCCCTCTGTTTCAGCCCCTCTGTTTCACGCTCTCTGTTTCAGCCCCTCTGTTTCAGCCCCTCTGTTTCTCGCCCTCTGTTTCAGCCCCTCTGTTTCTCACCCTCTGCTTCAGCCCCTCTGTTTCAGCCCCTCTGTTTCAGCCGCTCTAATTCTCGCTATCTGTTTCAGCCTCTATGAGTCAGCCCCTCTGTTTCTCGCCCTCTGTTTCAGCCCCTCTGTTTCTCGCCCTCTGTTTCAGCCCCTCTGTTTCTCGCCCTCGGTTTCAGACCCTCTGTTTCAGCCCCTCTGTTTCTCGCCCTCTGTTTCAGCCCCTCTGTTTCTCGCCCTCTGTTTCAGCCCCTCTGTTTCTCGCCCTCTGTTTCAGCCCCTCTGTTTCTCGCCCTCGGTTTCAGACCCTCTGTTTCAGCCCCTCTGTTTCTCGCCCTCTGTTTCAGCCCCTGTGTTTCAGCCGCTGTGATTCAGCCCCTCTGGTTCAGCCCCACTGTTTCTCGCCCTCTGTTTCAGTCCCTCTGTTTCAGCCAATCTCTTTCAGCCCCTCTGTTTCTGTCCCTCTGTTTATCGCCCTCTGTTTCAGAACCTCTGTTACTCGCCCTCTGTTTCAGCACCTCTGTTTCTCGCCCTCTGTTTCAGCCCCTCTGTTCCAGCCCCTCTGTTTCAGCCCCTCTGTTTCTCGCCCTCTATTTCAGCCCCTCTGTTTCTTGCCCTCTGTTTCAGCCCCTCTCATTTAGCCCCTCTGTTTCAGCCCCTCTGTTTCAGCCCCTCTGTTTCAGCCCCTCTGTTTCGCGCTCTCTGTTTCAGCCCCTCTGTTTCTCGCCCTCTGTTTCAGCCCCTCTGTTTTTCGCCCTCTGTTTCAGCCCCTCTGATTCAGCACCTCTGTCTCAGCCCCTCTGATTCAGCCCCTCTGTTTCAGCCCCTCTTTTTCAGTCCCTCTGTTTCTCGCACTCAGTTTCTCACACTCTGTTTCAGCCCCTGTGTTTCTCGCCCTCTGTTTCAGCCCCTCTGTTTTTCGCCCTCTGTTTCAGCCCCTCCGTTTCTCGCCCTCTGTTTCAGGCTCTCTGTTTCAGCCCGTCTGTTTCAGCCCCTCTGTTTCAGCCCCTCTGTTTCTCGCCATCTGTTTCTCGCCCGCTGTTTTAGCCCCTTTGTTTCTCGCCCTCTGTTTCAGTCCCTCTGTTTCAGCCCCTCTGATTCAGCCCCTCTGATACAGCACCTCTGTTTCTCGCCCTCTGTTTCAGCCCCTCTGTTTCAGCCCCTCTGTTTCAGCCCCTCTGTGTCAGCCCCTCTATTTCTCGCCCTCTGTTTCAGCCCCTCTGTTTCTCGCCCTCTGTTTCAGCCCCTCTGTTTCACGCCCTCTGTTTCAGCCCCTCTGTTTCAGCCCCTCTGTTTCAGCCCCTCTGTTTCTCGCCCTCTGTTTCAGCCCATCTGTTTCTCGCCCTCTGTTTCAGCCCCTCTGTTTCAGCCCCTCTGTTTCAGCCCCTCTGTTTCAGCCCCTCTGTTTCTCGCCCTCTGTTTCAGCCCCTCTGTTTCTCGCCGTCTGTTGCAGCCACTCTTTTTCTCGCCCACTGTTTCAGCCCCTCTGTTTCAGCCCCTCTGTTTCAGCCCCTCTGTTTCTCGCCCTCTGTTTCAGCCCCTCTGTTTCTCGCCCTCTGTTTCAGCCCCTCTGTTTCAGCCCCTCTGTTTCCCGCTCTCTGTTTCTGCCCCTCTGTTTCTCGCCCTCTGTTTCGGCCCCTCTGTTTCTCGCCCTCTGTTTCAGCCCCGCTGATTCAGCCCCTCTGTTTCACCCCCTCTGAATCAGCCCCTCTGATTGAGCCCTCTGTTTCAGCTCCTCTGTTTCAGACCATCTGTTTCAGCCCCTCTGATTCAGCCCCTCTGTTTCAGCCCCTCTGATTCAGCCCCTCTGTTTCTCGCCCTCTGTTTCAGCCCCTGTGTTTCAGCCCCTCTGTTTCAGCCCCTCTTTTTCGCACCCTCTGTTTGAGCCCCTCTGATTCAGCCCCTCTGATTCAGCCCCTCTGTTTCCCGCACCTCTGTTTCAGCCCCGCTGTTTCACGCCCCGTGTTTCAGCCCCTCTGTTTCTTGCCCTCTGTTTCAGCCCCTCTGTTTCTCGCCCTCTGTTTCAGCCCCTCTGTTTCAGCCCCTCTGTTTCAGTCCCTCTGTTTCTCGCCCTCTGTTTCAGCCCCTCTGTTTCTCGCCCTCTATTTCAGCCCCTCTGTTTCAGCCCCTCGGTTTCTCGCCCTCTGTTTCAGCCCCTCTGTTTCTCGCCCTCTGTTTCAGCCCCTCTGTTTCTCGCCCTCTGTTTCAGCCCCTCTGTTTCAGCCCCTCTGTTTCTCGCCCTCTGTTTCAGCCCCTCTGTTTCTCGCCCTCTGTTTCAGCCCCTCTGATACAGCCCCTCTGTTTCAGCCCCTCTGTTTCAGCCCCTCTGTTTCTCACCCTCTGTTTCAGCCCCACTGTTTCTCGCCCTCTGTTTCAGCCCCTCTGTTTCAGCCCCTCTGTTTCTCGCCCTCTGTTTCAGCCCCTCTGTTTCTCGCCCTCTGTTTCAGCCCCTCTGTTTCAGCCCCTCTGAATCAGCCCCTCTGATTCAGCCCCTCTGTTTCAGCCCCTCTGTTTCTGCCCCTCTCTATCTCGCCCTCTGTTTCAGCCCCTCTAATTCTCGCCCTCTGTTTCAGCCCCTATGATTCAGCCCCTCTGTTTCTCGCCCTCTGTTTCAGCCCCTCTGTTTCTCGCCCTCGGTCTCAGCCCCTCTGATTCAGCCCCTCTGTTTCAGCCCCTCTGTTTCTCGCCTTCTGTTTCAGCCCCTCTGTTTCTCGCCCTCTGTTTCAGCCCCTCTGTTTCTCGCCCTCTGTTTCAACCCCTCTGATTCAGCCACTCTGTTTCAGCCCCTCTGATTCAGCCCCTCTGTTTCAGCCCCTCTGATTCAGCCCCTCTGTTTCAGCCCCTCTGATTCAGCCCCTCTGTTTCAGCCTCTCTGTATCTCACCCTCTGTTTCAGCCCCTCTGTTTCTCGCCCTCTGTTTCAGAACCTCTGTTTCTCGACCTCAGTTTCAGCCCCTCTGATTCAGCCCCTCTGTTTCTCGCCCTCTGTTTCAGCCCCTCTGTTTCACGCTCTCTGTTTCAGCCCCTCTGTTTCAGCCCCTCTGTTTCTCGCCCTCTGTTTCAGCCCCTCTGTTTCTCACCCTCTGCTTCAGCCCCTCTGTTTCAGCCCCTCTGTTTCAGCCGCTCTAATTCTCGCTATCTGTTTCAGCCTCTATGATTCAGCCCCTCTGTTTCTCGCCCTCTGTTTCAGCCCCTCTGTTTCTCGCCCTCGGTTTCAGACCCTCTGTTTCAGCCCCTCTGTTTCTCGCCCTCTGTTTCAGCCCCTCTGTTTCAGCCGCTGTGATTCAGCCCCTCTGGTTCAGCCCCACTGTTTCTCGCCCTCTGTTTCAGTCCCTCTGTTTCAGCCAATCTCTTTCAGCCCCTCTGTTTCTGTCCCTCTGTTTATCGCCCTCTGTTTCAGCCCCTCTGTTACTCGCCCTCTGTTTCAGCACCTCTGTTTCTCGCCCTCTGTTTCAGCCCCTCTGTTTCAGCCCCTCTGTTTCAGCCCCTCTGTTTCTCGCCCTCTATTTCAGCCCCTCTGTTTCTTGCCCTCTGTTTCAGCCCCTCTGATTTAGCCCCTCTGTTTCAGCCCCTCTGTTTCAGCCCCTCTGTTTCAGCCCCTCTGTTTCTCGCCCTCTGTTTCAGAACCTCTGTTTCTCGACCTCTGTTTCAGCCCCTCTGATTCAGCCCCTCTGTTTCTCGCCCTCTGTTTCAGCCCCTCTGTTTCACGCTCTCTGTTTCAGCCCCTCTGTTTCCGCCCCTCTGTTTCTCGCCGTCTGTTTCAGGCCCTCTCTTTCTCGCCCTCTGCTTCAGCCCCTCTGTTTCAGCCCCTCTGTTTCAGCCGCTCTAATTCTCGCTATCTGTTTCAGCCTCTATGATTCAGCCCCTGTGTTTCTCGCCCTCTGTTTCAGCCCCTCTGTTTTTCGCCCTCTGTTTCAGCCCCTCCCTTTCTCGCCCTCTGTTTCAGGCTCTCTGTTTCAGCCCGTCTGTTTCAGCCCCTCTGTTTCAGCCCCTCTGTGACTCGCCATCTGTTTCTCGCCCGCTGTTTTAGCCCCTTTGTTTCTCGCCCTCTGTTTCAGCCCCTCTGTTTCAGCCCCTCTGATTCAGCCCCTCTGATACAGCACCTCTGTTTCTCGCCCTCTGTTTCAGCCCCTCTGTTTCAGCCCCTCTGTTTCAGCCCCTCTGTGTCAGCCCCTCTATTTCTCGCCCTCTGTTTCAGCCCCTCTGTTTCTCGCCCTCTGTTTCAGCCCCTCTGTTTCACGCCCTCTGTTTCAGCCCCTCTGTTTCAGCCCCTCTGTTTCAGCCCCTCTGTTTCAGCCCCTCTGTTTCTCGCCGTCTGTTGCAGCCACTCTGTTTCTCGCCCACTGTTTCTGCCCCTCTGTTTCAGCCCCTCTGTTTCAGCCCCTCTGTTTCTCCCCCTCTGTTTCAGCCCCTCTGTTTCTCGCCCTCTGTTTCAGCCCCTCTGTTTCAGCCCCTCTGTTTCCCGCTCTCTGTTTCTGCCCCTCTGTTTCTCGCCCTCTGTTTCGGCCCCTCTGTTTCTCGCCCTCTGTTTCAGCCCCGCTGATTCAGCCCCTCTGTTTCACCCCCTCTGAATCAGCCCCTCTGATTCTGCCCTCTGTTTCAGCTCCTCTGTTTCAGACCATCTGTTTCAGCCCCTCGGTTTCTCGCCCTCTGTTTCAGCCCCTCTGTTTCTCGCCCTCTGTTTCAGCCCCTCTGTTTCTCGCCCTCTGTTTCAGCCCCTCTGTTTCAGCCCCTCTGTTTCAGCACCTCTGATTCAGCCCCTCTGATTCAGCCACTCTGATTCAGCCCCTCTGTTTCTCGCCCTCTGTTTCAGTCCCTCTGTTTCAGCCCCTCTGTTTCAGCCCCTCTGTTTCTCATCCTTTGTTTCAGCCCCTCTGATTCAGCCCCTCTGATTCAGCCCCTCTGATTCAGCCCCTCTGTTTCTCGCCCTCTGTTTCAGCCCCTCTGTTTCAGCCCCTCTGTTTTAGCCCCTCTGTGTCAGCCCCCCTGTTTCTCGCCCTCTGTTTCAGCCCCTCTGTATCAGCCACTCTGTTTCCCGCCCTCTGTTTCAGCCCCTCTGTTTCTCGCCCTCTGTTTCAACCCCTCTGATTCAGCCCCTCTGTTTCAGCCCATCTGATTCAGCCCCTCTGTTTCAGCCCCTCTGATTCAGCCCCTCTGTTTCAGCCTCTCTGTATCTCACCCTCTGTTTCAGCCCCTCTGTTTCAGCCCCTCTGTTTCTCGCCATCTGTTTCAGAACCTCTGTTTCTCGACCTCTGTTTCAGCCCCTCTGATTCAGCCCCTCTGTTTCTCGCCCTCTGTTTCAGCCCCTCTGTTTCACGCTCTCTGTTTCAGCCCCTCTGTTTCCGCCCCTCTGTTTCTCGCCCTCTGTTTCAGCCCCTCTGTTTCTCGCCCTCTGCTTCAGCCCCTCTGTTTCAGCCCCTCTGTTTCAGCCGCTCTAATTCTCGCTATCTGTTTCAGCCTCTATGATTCAGCCCCTCTCTTTCTCGCCCTCTGTTTCAGCCGCTCTGTTTCTCGCCCTCTGTTTCAGCCCCTCTGTTTCTCGCCCTCGGTTTCAAACCCTCTGTTTCAGCCGCTCTGATTCAGCACCTCTGGTTCAGCCCCACTGTTTCTCGCCCTCTGTTTCAGTCCCTCTGTTTCAGCCATTCTCTTTCAGCCCCTCTGTTTCTGTCCCTCTGTTTATCGCCCTCTGTTTCAGCCCCTCTGTTACTCGCCCTCTGTTTCAGCCCCTCTGTTTCTCGCCCTCTGTTTCAGCCCCTCTGTTTCAGCCCCTCTGTTTCAGCCCCTCTGTTTCTCGCCCTCTATTTCAGCCCCTCTGTTTCTTGCCCTCTGTTTCAGCCCCTCTGATTTAGCCCCTCTGTTTCAGCCCCTCTGTTTCAGCCCCTCTGTTTAAGCCCCTCTGTTTCGCGCTCTCTGTTTCAGCCCCTCTGTATCTCGCCCTCTGTTTCAGCCCCTCTGTTTTTCGCCCTCAGTTTCAGCCCATAAGTTTCTCGCCCTCTGTTTCAGCCCCTCTGTTTCAGCCCCTCTGTTTCGCGCCATCTGTTTCTCGCCCGCTGTTTCAGCCCCTTTGTTTCTCGCCCTCTGTTTCAGCCCCTCTGTTTCAGCCCCTCTGATTCAGCCCCTCTGATACAGCCCCTCTGTTTCTCGCCCTCTGTTTCAGCCCCTCTGTTTCAGCCCCTCTGTTTCAGCCCCTCTGTTTCAGCTCCTCTGTTTCTCACCCTCTGTTTCAGCCCCTCTGTTTCTCGCCCTCTGTTTCAGCCCCTCTGTTTCACGCCCTCAGTTTCAGCCCCTCTGTTTCAGCCCCTCTGTTTCAGCCCCTCTGTTTCAGCCCCTCTGTTTCTCTCCCTCTGTTTCAGCCCCTCTGTTTCTCGCCCTCTGTTTCAGCCGCTCAGTTTCTCGCCCTCTGTTTCAGCCCCTCTGTTTCAGCCCCACTGTTTCAGCCCCTCTGTTTCAGCCCCTCTGTTTCTCGCCCTCTGTTTCAGCCCCTCTGTTTCTCGCCGTCTGTTGCAGCCACTCTGTTTCTCGCCCACTGTTTCAGCCCCTCTGTTTCAGCCCCTCTGTTTCTCGCCCTCTGTTTCAGCCCCTCTGTTTCTCGCCGTCTGTTGCAGCCACTCTGTTTCTCGCCCACTGTTTCAGCCCCTCTGTTTCAGTCCCTCTGTTTCAGCCCCTCTGTTTCTCGCCCTCTGTTTCAGCCCCTCTGTTTCTCGCCCTCTGTTTCAGCCCCTCTGTTTCAGCCCCTCTGTTTCCCGCTCTCTGTTTCTGCCCCTCTGTTTCTCGCCCTCTGTTTCGGCCCCTCTGTTTCTCGCCCTCTGTTTCAGCCCCTCTGATTCAGCCCCTCTGTTTCACCCCCTCTGAATCAGCCCCTCTGATTCAGCCCTCTGTTTCAGCTCCTCTGTTTCAGACCATCTGTTTCAGCCCCTCGGTTTCTCGCCCTCTGTTTCAGCCCCTCTGTTTCTCGCCCTCTGTTTCAGCCCCTCTGTTTCTCGCCCTCTGTTTCAGCCCCTCTGTTTCAGCCCCTCTGTTTCAGCCCCTCTGATTCAGCCCCTCTGATTCAGCCACTCTGATTCAGCCCCTCTGTTTCTCGCCCTCTGTTTCAGTCCCTCTGTTTCAGCCCCTCTGTTTCAGCCCCTCTGTTTCTCATCCTTTGTTTCAGCCCCTCTGATTCAGCCCCTCTGATTCAGCCCCTCTGTTTCTCGCCCTCTGTTTCAGCCCCTCTGTTTCAGCCCCTCTGTTTTAGCCCCTCTGTGTCAGCCCCCCTGTTTCTCGCCCTCTGTTTCAGCCCCTCTGTATCAGCAACTCTGTTTCCCGCCCTCTGTTTCAGCCCCTCTGTTTCTCGCCCTCTGTTTCAACCCCTCTGATTCAGCCCCTCTGTTTCAGCCCCTCTGATTCAGCCCCTCTGTTTCAGCCCCTCTGATTCAGCCCCTCTGTTTCAGCCTCTCTGTATCTCACCCTCTGTTTCAGCCCCTCTGTTTCAGCCCCTCTGTTTCTCGCCCTCTGTTTCAGAACCTCTGTTTCTCGACCTCTGTTTCAGCCCCTCTGATTCAGCCCCTCTGTTTCTCGCCCTCTGTTTCAGCCCCTCTGTTTCACGCTCTCTGTTTCAGCCCCTCTGTTTCCGCCCCTCTGTTTCTCGCCCTCTGTTTCAGCCCCTCTGTTTCTCGCCCTCTGCTTCAGCCCCTCTGTTTCAGCCGCTCTAATTCTCGCTATCTGTTTCAGCCTCTATGATTCAGCCCCTCTGTTTCTCGCCCTCTGTTTCAGCCCCTCTGTTTCTCGCCCTCTGTTTCAGCCCCTCTGTTTCTCGCCCTCGGTTTCAGACCCTCTGTTTCAGCCGCTCTGATTCAGCCCCTCTGGTTCAGCCCCACTGTTTCTCGCCCTCTGTTTCAGTTCCTCTGTTTCAGCCATTCTCTTTCAGCCCCTCTGTTTCTGTCCCTCTGTTTATCGCCCTCTGTTTCAGCCCCTCTGTTACTCGCCCTCTGTTTCAGCCCCTCTGTTTCTCGCCCTCTGTTTCAGCCCCTCTGTTTCAGCCCCTCTGTTTCAGCCCCTCTGTTTCTCGCCCTCTATTTCAGCCCCTCTGTTTCTTGCCCTCTGTTTCAGCCCCTCTGATTTAGCCCCTCTGTTTCAGCCCCTCTGTTTCAGCCCCTCTGTTTCAGCCCCTCTGTTTCGCGCTCTATGTTTCAGCCCCTCTGTATCTCGCCCTCTGTTTCAGCCCCTCTGTTTTTCGCCCTCAGTTTCAGCCCCTAAGTTTCTCGCCCTCTGTTTCAGCCCCTCTGTTTCAGCCCCTCTGTTTCTCGCCATCTGTTTCTCGCCCGCTGTTTCAGCCCCTTTGTTTCTCGCCCTCTGTTTCAGCCCCTCTGTTTCAGCCCCTCTGATTCAGCCCCTCTGATACAGCCCCTCTGTTTCTCGCCCTCTGTTTCAGCCCCTCTGTTTCAGCCCCTCTGTTTCAGCCCCTCTGTTTCAGCCCCTCTGTTTCTCACCCTCTGTTTCAGCCCCTCTGTTTCTCGCCCTCTGTTTCAGCCCCTCTGTTTCACGCCCTCTGTTTCAGCCCCTCTGTTTCAGCCCCTCTGTTTCAGCCCCTCTGTTTCAGCCCCTCTGTTTCTCGCCTTCTGTTTCAGCCCCTCTGTTTCTCGCCCTCTGTTTCAGCCGCTCAGTTTCTCGCCCTCTGTTTCAGCCCCTCTGTTTCAGCCCCACTGTTTCAGCCCCTCTGTTTCAGCCCCTCTGTTTCTCGCCCTCTGTTTCAGCCCCTCTGTTTCTCGCCGTCTGTTGCAGCCACTCTGTTTCTCGCCCACTGTTTCAGCACCTCTGTTTCAGCGCCTCTGTTTCAGCCCCTCTGTTTCAGTCCCTCTGATTCTCGCACTCTGTTTCAGACCCTCTGTTTCTCGCCCTCTATTTCAGCCCCTCTGTTTCAGCCCCTCGGTTTCTCGCCCTCTGTTTCAGCCCCTCTGTCTCTCGCCCTCTGTTTCAGCCCCTCTGTTTCTCGCCCTCTGTTTCAGCCCCTCTGATACAGCCCCTCTGTTTCAGCCCCTCTGTTTCAGCCCCTCTGTTTCTCACCCTCTGTTTCAGCCCCACTGTTTCTCGCCCTCTGTTTCAGCCCCTCTGTTTCAGCCCCTCTGTTTCTCGCCCTCTGTTTCAGCCCCTCTGTTTCTCGCCCTCTGTTTCAGCCCCTCTGTTTCAGCCCCTCTGAATCAGCCCCTCTGATTCAGCCCCTCTGTTTCAGCCCCTCTGTTTCTGCCCCTCTCTTTCTCGCCCTCTGTTTCAGCCCCTCTAATTCTCGCCCTCTGTTTCAGCCCCTATGATTCAGCCCCTCTGTTTCTCGCCCTCTGTTTCAGCCCCTCTGTTTCTCGCCCTCGGTCTCAGCCCCTCTGATTCAGCCCCTCTGTTTCAGCCCCTCTGTTTCTCGCCTTCTGTTTCAGCCCCTCTGTTTCTCGCCCTCTGTTTCAGCCCCTCTGTTTCTCGCCCTCTGTTTCAACCCCTCTGATTCAGCCACTCTGTTTCAGCCCCTCTGATTCAGCCCCTCTGTTTCAGCCCCTCTGATTCAGCCCCTCTGTTTCAGCCCCTCTGATTCAGCCCCTCTGTTTCAGCCTCTCTGTATCTCACCCTCTGTTTCAGCCCCTCTGTATCAGCCCCTCTGTTTCTCGCCCTCTGTTTCAGAACCTCTGTTTCTCGACCTCAGTTTCAGCCCCTCTGATTCAGCCCCTCTGTTTCTCGCCCTCTGTTTCAGCCCCTCTGTTTCACGCTCTCTGTTTCAGCCCCTCTGTTTCAGCCCCTCTGTTTCTCGCCCTCTGTTTCAGCCCCTCTGTTTCTCACCCTCTGCTTCAGCCCCTCTGTTTCAGCCCCTCTGTTTCAGCCGCTCTAATTCTCGCTATCTGTTTCAGCCTCTATGATTCAGCCCCTCTGTTTCTCGCCCTCTGTTTCAGCCCCTCTGTTTCTCGCCCTCTGTTTCAGCCCCTCTGTTTCTCGCCCTCGGTTTCAGACCCTCTGTTTCAGCCCCTCTGTTTCTCGCCCTCTGTTTCAGCCCCTCTGTTTCAGCCGCTGTGATTCAGCCCCTCTGGTTCAGCCCCACTGTTTCTCGCCCTCTGTTTCAGTCCCTCTGTTTCAGCCAATCTCTTTCAGCCCCTCTGTTTCTGTCCCTCTGTTTATCGCACTCTGTTTCAGCCCCTCTGTTACTCGCCCTCTGTTTCAGCACCTCTGTTTCTCGCCCTCTGTTTCAGCCCCTCTGTTTCAGCCCCTCTGTTTCAGCCCCTCTGTTTCTCGCCCTCTATTTCAGCCCCTCTGTTTCTTGCCCTCTGTTTCAGCCCCTCTCATTTAGCCCCTCTGTTTCAGCCCCTCTGTTTCAGCCCCTCTGTTTCAGCCCCTCTGTTTCGCGCTCTCTGTTTCAGCCCCTCTGTTTCTCGCCCTCTGTTTCAGCCCCTCTGTTTTTCGCCCTCTGTTTCAGCCCCTCTGATTCAGCACCTCTGTCTCAGCCCCTCTGATTCAGCCCCTCTGTTTCAGCCCCTCTTTTTCAGTCCCTCTGTTTCTCGCACTCAGTTTCTCACACTCTGTTTCAGCCCCTGTGTTTCTCGCCCTCTGTTTCAGTCCCTCTGTTTTTCGCCCTCTGTTTCAGCCCCTCCGTTTCTCGCCCTCTGTTTCAGGCTCTCTGTTTCAGCCCGTCTGTTTCAGCTCCTCTGTTTCAGCCCCTCTGTTTCTCGCCATCTGTTTCTCGCCCGCTGTTTTAGCCCCTTTGTTTCTCGCCCTCTGTTTCAGCCCCTCTGTTTCAGCCCCTCTGATTCAGCCCCTCTGATACAGCCCCTCTGTTTCTCGCCCTCTGTTTCAGCCCCTCTGTTTCAGCCCCTCTGTGTCAGCCCCTCTATTTCTCGCCCTCTGTTTCAGCCCCTCTGTTTCTCGCCCTCTGTTTCAGCTCCTCTGTTTCACGCCCTCTGTTTCAGCCCCTCTGTTTCAGCCCCTCTGTTTCAGCCCCTCTGTTTCAGCCCCTCTGTTTCTCGCCCTCTTTTTCAGCCCATCTGTTTCTCGCCCTCTGTTTCAGCCCCTCTGTTTCAGCCCCTCTGTTTCAGCCCCTCTGTTTCAGCCCCTCTGTTTCTCGCCTTCTGTTTCAGCCCCTCTGTTTCTCGCCGTCTGTTGCAGCCACTCTGTTTCTCGCCCACTGTTTCAGCCCCTCTGTTTCAGCCCCTCTGTTTCAGCCCCTCTGTTTCTCGCCCTCTGTTTCAGCCCCTCTGTTTCTCGCCCTCTGTTTCAGCACCTCTGTTTCAGCCCCTCTGTTTCCCGCCCTCTGTTTCTGCCCCTCTGTTTCTCGCCCTCTGTTTCGGCCCCTCTGTTTCTCGCCCTGTGTTTCAGCCCCGCTGATTCAGCCCCTCTGTTTCACCCCCTCTGAATCAGTCCCTCTGATTCAGCCCTCTGTTTCAGCTCCTCTGTTTCATACCATCTGTTTCAGCCCCTCGGTTTCTCGCCCTCTGTTTCAGCCCCTCTGTTTCTCGCCCTCTGTTTCAGAACCCTCTGTTTCTCGCCCTCTGTTTCAGCCCCTCTGTTTCAGCCCCTCTGTTTCAGCCCCTCTGATTCAGCCCCTCTGATTCAGCCACTCTGATTCAGCCCCTCTGTTTCTCGCCCTCTGTTTCAGTCCCTCTGTTTCAGCCCCTCTGTTTCAGCCCCTCTGTTTCTCATCCTTTGTTTCAGCCCCTCTGATTCAGCCCCTCTGATTCAGCCCCTCTGATTCAGCCCCTCTGTTTCTCGCCCTCTGTTTCAGCCCCTCTGTTTCAGCCCCTCTGTTTTAGCCCCTCTGTGTCAGCCCCCCTGTTTCTCGCCCTCTGTTTCAGCCCCTCTGTATCAGCCACTCCGTTTCCCGCCATCTGTTTCAGCCCCTCTGTTTCTCGCCCTCTGTTTCAACCCCTCTGATTCAGCCCCTCTGTTTCAGCCCCTCTGATTCAGCCCCTCTGTTTCAGCCCCTCTGATTCAGCCCCTCTGTTTCAGCCTCTCTGTATCTCACCCTCTGTTTCAGCCCCTCTGTTTCAGCCCCTCTGTTTCTCGCCCTCTGTTTCAGCCCCTCTGTTTCACGCTCTCTGTTTCAGCCCCTCTGTTTCCGCCCCTCTGTTTCTCGACCTCTGTTTCAGCCCCTCTGATTCAGCCCCTCTGTTTCTCACCCTCTGCTTCAGCCCCTCTGTTTCACGCTCTCTGTTTCAGCCCCTCTGTTTCCGCCCCTCTGTTTCTCGCCCTCTGTTTCAGGCCCTCTGTTTCTCGCCCTCTGCTTCAGCCCCTCTGTTTCAGCCCCTCTGTTTCAGCCGCTCTAATTCTCGCTATCTGTTTCAGCCTCTATGATTCAGCCCCTCTCTTTCTCGCCCTCTGTTTCAGCCCCTCTGTTTCTCGCCCTCTGTTTCAGCCCCTCTGTTTCTCGCCCTCGGTTTCAGACCCTCTGTTTCAGGCGCTCTGATTCAGCCCCTCTGGTTCAGCCCCACTGTTTCTCGCCCTCTGTTTTAGTCTTTCTGTTTCAGCCATTCTCTTTCAGCCCCTCTGTTTCTGTCCCTCTGTTTATCGCCCTCTGTTTCAGCCCCTCTGTTACTCGCCCTCTGTTTCAGCCCCTCTGTTTCTCGCCCTCTGTTTCAGCCCCTCTGTTTCAGCCCCTCTGTTTCAGCCCCTCTGTTTCTCGCCCTCTATTTCAGCCCCTCTGTTTCTTGCCCTCTGTTTCAGCCCCTCTGATTTAGCCCCTCTGTTTCAGCCCCTCTGTTTCAGCCCCTCTGTTTCAGCCCCTCTGTTTCGCGCTCTCTGTTTCAGCCCCTCTGTATCTCGCCCTCTGTTTCAGCCCCTCTGTTTTTCGCCCTCAGTTTCAGCCCCTCTGTTTCTCGCCCTCTGTTTCAGCCCCTCTGTTTCAGCCCCTCTGTTTCTCGCCATCTGTTTCTCGCCCGCTGTTTCAGCCCCTTTGTTTCTCGCCCTCTGTTTCAGCCCCTCTGTTTCAGCCCCTCTGATTCAGCCCCTCTGATACAGCCCCTCTGTTTCTCGCCCTCTGTTTCAGCCCCTCTGTTTCAGCCCCTCTGTTTCAGCCCCTCTGTTTCAGCCCATCTGTTTCTCACCCTCTGTTTCAGCCCCTCTGTTTCTCGCCCTCTGTTTCAGCCCCTCTGTTTGACGCCCTCTGTTTCAGCCCCTCTGTTTCAGCCCCTCTGTTTCAGCCCCTCTGTTTCAGCCCCTCTGTTTCTCGCCCTCTGTTTCAGCCCCTCTGTTTCTCGCCCTCTGTTTCAGCCGCTCAGTTTCTCGCCCTCTGTTTCAGCCCCTCTGTTTCAGCCCCTCTGTTTCAGCCTCTCTGTTTCAGCCCCTCTGTTTCTCGCCCTCTGTTTCAGCCCCTCTGTTTCTCGCCGTCTGTTGCAGCCCCTCTGTTTCAGCCCCTCTGATTCCCGCTCTCTGTTTCTGCCCCTCTGTTTCTCGCCCTCTGTTTCGGCCCCTCTGTTTCAGCCCCTCTGTTTCAGCCCCTCTGTTTCTCGCCCTCTGTTTCAGCCCCTCTGTTTCTCGCCCTCTGTTTCAGCCCCTCTGTTTCAGCCCCTCTGATTCCCGCTCTCTGTTTCTGCCCCTCTGTTTCTCGCCCTCTGTTTCGGCCCCTCTGTTTCTCGCCCTCTGTTTCAGCCCCGCTGATTCAGCCCCTCTGTTTCACCCACTCTGAATCAGCCCCTCTGATTCAGCACTCTGTTTCAGCCTCTCTGTTTCAGACCATATGTTTCAGCCCCTCGGTTTCTCGCCCTCTGTTTCAGCCCCTCTGTTTCTCGCCCTCTGTTTCAACCCCTCTGTTTCAGACCCTCTGTTTCAGCCCCTCTGTTTCAGACCCTCTGTTTCAGCCCCTCTGATTCAGCCCCTCTGATTCAGCCACTCTGATTCAGCCCCTCTGTTTCTCGCCCTCTGTTTCAGTCCCTCTGTTTCAGCCCCTCTGTTTCAGCCCCTCTGTTTCTCATCATTTGTTTCAGCCCCTCTGATTCAGCCCCTCTGATTCAGCCCCTCTGTTTCTCGCCCTCTGTTTCAGCCCCTCTGTTTCAGCACCGCTGTTTTAGCCCCTCTGTGTCAGCCCCCCTGTTTCTCGCCCCCTGTTTCAGCCCCTCTGTATCAGCCCCTCTGTTTCCCGCCCTCTGTTTCAGCCCCTCTGTTTCTCGCCCTCTGTTTCAGCACCTCTGATTCAGCCCCTCTGTTTCAGCCCCTCTGATTCAGCCCCTCTGTTTCAGCCCCTCTGATTCAGCCCCTCTGTTTCTCGCCCTCTGTTTCAGCCCCTCTGTTTCAGCCCCTCTTTTTCTCACCCTCTGTTTCAGCCCCTCTGATTCAGCCCCTCTGATTCAGCCCCTCTGATTCAGCCCCTCTGTTTCCCGCACCTCTGTTTCAGCCCCTCTGTTTCACGCCCCGTGTTTCAGCCCCTCGGTTTCTCGCCCTCTGTTTCAGCCCCTCTGTTTCTCGCCCTCTGTTTCAGCCCCTCTGTTTCTCGCCCTCTGTTTCAGCCCCTCTGTTTCAGCCCCTCTGTTTCTCGCCCTCTGTTTCAGCCCCTCTGTTTCTCGCCCTCTGTTTCAGCCTCTCTGTTTCTAGCCCTCTGTTTCAGCCCCTCTGTTTCAGCCCCTCTGATTCAGCCCCTCTGTTTCAGCCCCTCTGTTTCTCGCCCTCGGTTTCAGCCCCTCTGTTTCAGCCCCTCTGTTTCAGCCCCTCTGTTTCTCGCACTCTGTTTCAGCCCCTCTGTTTCTCGCCCTCTGTTTCAGCCCCTCTGTTTCAGCACCTCTGTTTCTCGCCCTCTGTTTCAGCCCCTCTGTTTCTCGCCCTCTGTTTCAGCCCCTCTGTTTCCCGCCCTCTGTTTCAGCCCCTCTGTTTCTCGCCCTCTGTTTCAGCCCCTCTGATTCAGCCCCTCTGTTTCAGCCCCTCTGATTCAGCCCCTCTGTTTCAGCCCCTCTGATTCAGCCCCTCTGTTTCTCGACCTCTGTTTCAGCCCCTCTGTTTCAGCCCCTCTTTTTCTCACCCTCTGTTTCAGCCCCTCTGATTCAGCCCCTCTGATTCAGCCCCTCTGTTTCCCGCACCTCTGTTTCAGCCCCTCTGTTTCACGCCCCGTGTTTCAGCCCCTCGGTTTCTCGCCCTCTGTTTCAGCCCCTCTGTTTCTCGCCCTCTGTTTCAGCCCCTCTGTTTCTCGCCCTCTGTTTCAGCCCCTCTGTTTCTCGCCCTCTGTTTCTCGCCCTCTGTTTCAGCCCCTCTGTTTCTCGCCCTCTGTTTCAGCCTCTCTGTTTCTAGCCCTCTGTTTCAGCCCCTCTGTTTCAGCCCCTCTGATTCAGCCCCTCTGTTTCAGCCCCTCTGTTTCTCGCCCTCGGTTTCAGCCCCTCTGTTTCAGCCCCTCTGTTTCAGCCCCTCTGTTTCTCGCACTCTGTTTCAGCCCCTCTGTTTCTCGCCCTCTGTTTCAGCCCCTCTGTTTCAGCACCTCTGTTTCTCGCCCTCTGTTTCAGCCCCTCTGTTTCTCGCCCTCTGTTTCAGCTCCTCTGTTTCAGCCCCTCTGTTTAAGCTCCTCTGTTTCTCGCCCTCTGTTTCAGCCGCTCTGTTTCTCACCCTCTGTTTCAGCCCCTCTGATTTAGCCCCTCTGTTTCAGCCACTCTGTTTCAGCCCCTCTGTTTCTCGCCCTCTGTTTCAGCCCCACTGTATCGCGCTCTCTGTTTCAGCCCCTCTGTTTCAGCCCCTCTGTTTCTCGCCCTCTGTTTCTGCCCCTCTGTTTCTCACCCTTTGTTTCAGCCCCTCTATTTCTCGCTCTGTGTTTCAGCCCCTCTGATTCAGCCCCTCTGTTTCAGCCCCTCTGAATCAGCCCCTCTGTTTCAGCCCCTCTGAATCAGCCCCTCTGATTCAGCCCCTCTGTTTCAGCCCCTCTGTTTCAGCCCCTCTCTTTCTCGCCCTCTGTTTCAGCCCCTCTAATTCTCGCCCTCTGTTTCAGCCCCAATGATTCAGCCCCTCTGTTTCTCGCCCTCTGTTTCAGCCCCTCTGTTTCTCGCCCTCGGTCTCAGCCCCTCTGATTCAGCCCCTCTGTTTCAGCCCCTCTGTTTCTTGCCTTCTGTTTCAGCCCCTCTGTTTCTCGCCCTCTGTTTCAGACCCTCTGTATCAGCCCCTCTGTTTCCCGCCCTCTGTTTCAGCCCCTCTGTTTCTCGCCCTCTGTTTCAGCCCCTCTGATTCAGCCCCTCTGTTTCAGCCCCTCTGATTCAGCCCCTCTGTTTCAGCCCCTCTGATTCAGCCCCTCTGTTTCTCGCCCTCTGTTTCAGCCCCTCTGTTTCAGCCCCTCTGTTTCAGCCCCACTGTTTCTCACCCTCTGTTTCAGCCCCTCTGATTCAGCCCCTCTGATTCAGCCCCTCTGTTTCCCGCCCCTCTGTTTCAGCCCCTCTGTTTCACGCCCCGTGTTTCAGCCCCTCTGTTTCTTGCCCTCTGTTTCAGCCCCTCTGTTTCTCGCCCTCTGTATCAGCCCCTCTGTTTACCGCCCTCTGTTTCAGCCCCTCCGATTCAGCCCCTCTGTTTCAGCCCTTCTGATTCAGCCCCTCTGTTTCAGCCCCTCTGATTCAGCCCCTCTGTTTCCCGCCCCTCTGTTTCAGCCCATCTGTTTCACGCCCCGTGTTTCAGCCCCCCTGTTTCTTGCCCTCTGTTTCAGCCCCTCTGTTTCTCGCCCTCTGTTTCAGCCCCTCTGTTTCAGACCCTCTGTTTCTCACCCTCTGTTTCAGCCCCTCTGATTCAGCCCCTCTGATTCAGCCCCTCTGTTTCCCGCCCCTCTGTTTCAGCCCCTCTGTTTCAGGCCCCGTGTTTCAGCCCCTCTGTTTCTTGCCCTCTGTATCAGCCCCTCTGTTTCTCGCCCTCTGTTTCAGCCCCGCTGATTCAGCCCCTCTGTTTCACCCCCTCTGAATCAGCCCCTCTGATTCAGCCCTCTGTTTCAGCCCCTCTGTTTCAGACCCTCTGTTTCAGCCCCTCGATTTCTCGCCCTCTGTTTCAGCCCCTCTGTTTCTCGCCCTCTGTTTCAGCCCCTCTGTTTCTTGCCCTCTGTTTCAGCCCCTCTGATTCAGCCCCTCTGTTTCAGCCCCTCTGATTCAGCCCCTCTGATTCAGCCCCTCTGTTTCTCGCCCTCTGTTTCAGTCACTCTGTTTCAGCCCCTCTGTTTCAGCCCCTCTGTTTCTCATCCTTTGTTTCAGCCCCTCTGATTCAGCCCCTCTGATTCAGCCTCTCTGATTCAGCCCCTCTGATTCAGCCCCTCTGTTTCTCGCCCTCTGTTTCAGCACCTCTGTTTCAGCCCCTCTGGTTTAGCCCCTCTGTGTCAGCCCCCCTGTTTCTCGCACTCTGTTTCATCCCCTCTGTATCAGCCCCTCTGTTGCCCGCCCTCTGTTTCAGCCCCTCTGTTTCTCGCCCTCTGTTCCAGCCCCTCTGATTCAGCCCCTCTGTTTCAGCCCCTCTGATTCAGCCCCTCTGTTTCAGCCCCTCTGATTCAGCCCCTCTGTTTCTCGCCCTCTGTTTCAGCCCCTCTGTTTCAGCCCCTCTGTTTCAGGCCCTCTGTTTCTCACCCTCTGTTTCAGCCCCTCTGATTCAGCCCCTCTGTTTCAGCCCGTCTGTTTCCCGCCCCTCTGTTTCAGCCCCTCTGTTTCATGCCCCATGTTTCAGCCCCTCTGTTTCTTGCCCTCTGTTTCCGCCCCTCTGTTTCTCGCCCTCTGTTTCAGCCACTCTGTTTCAGCCACTTTGTTTCAGTCCCTCTGTTTCTCGCCCTCTGTTTCAGCCCCTCTGTTTCTCGCCCTCTATTTCAGCCCCTCTGTTTCAGCCCCTCGGTTTCTCGCCCTCTGTTTCAGCCCCTCTGTTTCTCGCCCTCTGTTTCAGCCCCTCTGTTTCAGCCCCTCTGTTTCTCGCCCTCTGTTTCAGCCCCGCTGATACAGCCCCTCTGTTTCAGCCCCTCTGTTTCAGCCCCTCTGTTTCTCGCCCTCTGTTTCAGCCCCTCTGTTTCTCGCCCTCTGTTTCAGCCCCTCTGTTTCAGCCCCTCTGTTTCTCGCCCTCTGTTTCAGCCCCTCTGTTTCTCGCCCTCTGTTTCAGCCCCTCTGATACTGCCCCTCTGTTTTAGCCCCTCTGATTCCGACCCTCTGTTTCTCGCCCTCTGTTTCAGGCTCTCTGTTTCAACCCGTCTATTTCAGCCCCTCTGTTTCAGCCCCTCTGTTTCTCGCCCTCTGTTTCTCGCCAGCAGTTTCAGCCCCACTGTTTCTCGCCCTCTGTTTCAGCCCCTCTGTTTCAGCCCCTCTGATACAGCCCCTCTGATTCGGCCCCTCTGTTTCAGCCCCTCTGTTTCAGCCCCTCTGTTTCAGCCCCTCTGTTTCTCGCCCTCTGTTTCAGCCCCTCTGTTTCTCGGCCTCTGTTTCAGCCCCTCTGTTTCAGCCCCTCTGTTTCAGCCCCTCTGTTTCAGCCCCTCTGTTTCTCGCCCTCGGTTTCAGCCCCTCTGTTTCAGCCCCTCTGTTTCAGCCCCTCTGTTTCAGCCCCTCAGTTTCTCGCCCTCTGTTTCAGCCCCTCTGTTTCAGCACCTCTGTTTCTCGCCCTCTGTTTCAGCCCCTCTGTTTCTCGCCCTCTGTTTCAGCTCCTCTGTTTCAGCCCCTCTGTTTAAGCCCCTCTGTTTCTCGCACTCTGTTTCAGCCGCTCTGTTTCTCGCCCTCTGTTTCAGCCCCTCTGATTTAGCCCCTCTGTTTCAGCCCCTCTGTTTCAGCCCCTCTGTTTCTCGCCCTCTGTTTCAGTCCCACTGTTTCGCGCTCTCTGTTTCAGTCCCTCTGTTTCAGCCCCTCTGTTTCTCGCCCTCTGTTTCTGCCCGTCTGTTTCTCACCCTTTGTTTCAGCCCCTCTATTTCTCGCCCTGTGTTTCAGCCACTCTGATTCAGCCCCTCTGTTTCAGCCCCTCTGAATCAGCCCCTCTGTTTCAGCCCCTCTGAATCAGCCCCTCTGATTCAGCCCCTCTGTTTCAGCCCCTCTGTTTCAGCCCCTCT
This sequence comes from Chiloscyllium punctatum, assembly GCF_047496795.1. NCBI lineage: Eukaryota > Metazoa > Chordata > Chondrichthyes > Orectolobiformes > Hemiscylliidae > Chiloscyllium > Chiloscyllium punctatum. The sequence continues at coordinate 396,137 of NW_027309822.1, forward strand.
CTTTCTCGCCCTCTGTTTCAGCCCCTCTAATTCTCGCCCTCTGTTTCAGCCCCTATGATTCAGCCCCTCTGTTTCTCGCCCTCTGTTTCAGCCCCTCTGTTTCTCGCCCTCGTTCTCAGCCCCTCTGATTCAGCCCCTCTGTTTCAGCCCCTCTGTTTCTCGCCTTCTGTTTCAGCCCCTCTGTTTCTCGCCCTCTGTTTCAGCCTCTCTGTATCAGCCCCTCTGTTTCCCGCTCTCTGTTTCAGCCCCATTGTTTCTCGCCCTCTGTTTCAGCCCCTCTGATTCAGCCCCTCTGTTTCAGCCCCTCTGATTCAGCCCCTCTGTTTCTCGCCCTCTGTTTCAGCCCCTCTGTTTCACGCCCCGTGTTTCAGCCCCTCTGTTTCTTGCCCTCTGTTTCAGCCCCTCTGTTTCTCGCCCTCTGTATCAGCCCATCTGTTTCCCGCCCTCTGTTTCAGCCCCTCTGTTTCTCGCCCTCTGTTTCAGCCCCTCTGATTCAGCCCCTCTGTTTCAGCCCCTCTGATTCAGCCCCTCTGTTTCAGCCCCTCTGATTCAGCCCCTCTGTTTCCTGCCCCTCTGTTCCAGCCCCTCTGTTTCACGCCCTGTGTTTCAGCCCCTCTGTTTCTTGCCCTCTGTTTCAGCCCCTCTGTTTCTCGCCCTCTGTTTCAGCCCCTCTGTTTCAGCCCCTCTGTTTCTCACCCTCTGTTTCAGCCCCTCTGATTCAGCCCCTCTGATTCAGCCCCTCTGTTTCCCGCCCCTTTGTTTCAGCCCCTCTGTTTCACGCCCCGTGTTTCAGCCCCTCTGTTTCTTGCCCTCTGTTTCAGCCCCTCTGTTTCTCGCCCTCTGTGTCAGCCCCGCTGATTCAGCCCCTCTGTTTCACCCCCTCTGAATCAGCCCCTCTGATTCAGCCCTCTGTTTCAGCCCCTCTGTTTCAGACCCTCTGTTTCAGCCCCTCGGTTTCTCGCCCTCTGTTTCAGCCCCTCTGTTTCTCGCCCTCTGTTTCAGCCCCTCTGTTTCTCGCCCTCTGTTCCAGCCCCTCTGATTCAGCCCCTCTGTTTCAGCCCCTCTGATTCAGCCCCTCTGTTTCAGCCCCTCTGATTCAGCCCCTCTGTTTCTCGCCCTCTGTTTCAGCCCCTCTGTTTCAGCCCCTCTGTTTCAGGCCCTCTGTTTCTCACCCTCTGTTTCAGCCCCTCTGATTCAGCCCCTCTGTTTCAGCCCGTCTGTTTCCCGCCCCTCTGTTTCAGCCCCTCTGTTTCATGCCCCATGTTTCAGCCCCTCTGTTTCTTGCCCTCTGTTTCCGCCCCTCTGTTTCTCGCCCTCTGTTTCAGCCACTCTGTTTCAGCCACTTTGTTTCAGTCCCTCTGTTTCTCGCCCTCTGTTTCAGCCCCTCTGTTTCTCGCCCTCTATTTCAGCCCCTCTGTTTCAGCCCCTCGGTTTCTCGCCCTCTGTTTCAGCCCCTCTGTTTCTCGCCCTCTGTTTCAGCCCCTCTGTTTCTCGCTCTCTGTTTCAGCCCCTCTGATTCAGCCCCTCTGTTTCAGCCCCTCTGATTCAGCCCCTCTGATTCAGCCCCTCTGTTTCAGCCCCTCTGTTTCTCGCCCTCTGTTTCAGCCCCTCTGTTTCTCGCCCTCGGTCTCAGCCCCTCTGATTCAGCCCCTCTGTTTCAGCCCCTCTGTTTCTCGCCTTCTGTTTCAGCCCCTCTGTTTCTCGCCCTCTGTTTCAGCCACTCTGTATAAGCCCCTCTGTTTCCCGCCCTCTGTTTCAGCCCCTCTGTTTCTCATCCTTTGTTTCAGCCCCTCTGATTCAGCCCCTCTGATTCAGCCCCTCTGATTCAGCCCCTCTGATTCAGCCCCTCTGGTTCTCGCCCTCTGTTTCAGCCCCTCTGTTTCAGCCCCTCTGTTTTAGCCCCTCTGTGTCAGCCCCCCTGTTTCTCGCCCTCTGTTTCAGCCCCTCTGTATCAGCCCCTCGGTTTCCCGCCCTCTGTTTCAGCCCCTCTGTTTCTCGCCCTCTGTTCCAGCCCCTCTGATTCAGCCCCTCTGTTTCAGCCCCTCTGATTCAGCCCCTCTGTTTCAGCCCCTCTGTTTCTCACCCTCTGTTTCAGCCCCTCTGATTCAGCCCCTCTGATTCAGCCCCTCTGTTTCCCGCCCCTCTTTTTCAGCCCCTCTGTTTCACGCCCCGTGTTTCAGCCCCTCTGTTTCTTGCCCTCTGTTTCAGCCCCTCTGTTTCTCGCCCTCTGTATCAGCCCATCTGTTTCCCGCCCTCTGTTTCAGCCCCTCTGTTTCTCGCCCTCTGTTTCAGCCCCTCTGATTCAGCCCCTCTGTTTCCTGCCCCTCTGTTTCAGCCCATCTGTTTCACGCCCCGTGTTTCAGCCCCTCTGTTTCTTGCCCTCTGTTTCAGCCCCTCTGTTTCTCGCCCTCTGTTTCAGCCCCTCTGTTTCAGCCCCTCTGTTTCTCACCCTCTGTTTCAGCATCTCTGATTCAGCCCCTCTGATTCAGCCCCTCTGTTTCCCGCCCCTCTGTTTCAGCCCCTCTGTTTCACTCCCCGTGTTTCAGCCCCTCTGTTTCTAGCCCTCTGTTTCAGCCCCTCTGTTTCTCGCCCTCTGTGTCAGCCGTGCTGATTCAGCCCCTCTGTTTCAGCCCCTCTGATTCAGCCCCTCTGATTCAGCCCCTCTGTTTCCTGCCCCTCTGTTTCAGCCCCTCTGTTTCACGCCCTCTGTTTCAGCCCCTCTGTTTCTCGCCCTCGGTCTCAGCCCCTCTGATTCAGCCCCTCTGTTTCTCGCCCTCTGTATCAGTCCCTCTGTTTCAGCCCCTCTGTTTCAGCCCCTCTGTTTCTCATCCTTTGTTTCAGCCCCTCTGATTCAGCCCCTCTGATTCAGCCCCTCTGATTCAGCCCCTCTGATTCAGCCCCTCTGTTTCTCGCCCTCTGTTTCAGCCCCTCTGTTTCTCGCCCTCTGTTTCAGCCCCTCTGTTTTTCGCCCTCAGTTTCAGCCCTTCTGTTTCTCGCCCTCTGTTTCAGCCCCTCTTATTCAGCACCTCTGTTTCAGCCCCTCTGATTCAGCCCCTCTGTTTCAGTCCCTCTGTTTCTCGCCCTCAGTTTCTCACCCTCTGTTTCAGCCCCAGTGTTTCTCGCCCTCTGTTTCAGCCCCTCTGTTTTTCGCCCTCTGTTTCAGCCGCTCCGTTTCTCGCCCTCTGTTTCAGGCTCTCTGTTTCAGACCGTCTGTTTCAGCCCCTCTGTTTCAGCCCCTCTGTTTCTCGCCATCTGTTTCTCGCCCGCTGTTTCAGCCCCTTTGTTTCTCGCCCTCTGTTTCAGCCCCTCTGTTTCAGCCCCTCTGATTCAGCCCCTCTGATACAGCCCCTCTGTTTCTCGCCCTCTGTTTCAGCCCCTCTGTTTCAGCCCCTCTGTTTCTCGCCCTCTGTTTCAGCCCCTCTGTTTCTCGCACTTTGTTTCAGCCCCTCTGTTTCACGCCCTCTGTTTCAGCCCCTCTGTTTCAGCCCCTCTGTTTCAGCCCCTCTGTTTCAGCCCCTCTGTTTCTCGCCCTCTGTTTCAGCCCCTCTGTTTCTCGCCCTCTGTTTCAGCTGCTCAGTTTCTCGCCCTCTCTTTCAGCCCCTCTGTTTCAGCCCCTCTGTTTCAGCCCCTCTGTTTCAGCCCCTCTGTTTCAGCCCCTCTGTTTCTCGCCCTCTGTTTCAGCCCCTCTGTTTCTCGCCGTCTGTTGCAGCCACTCTGTTTCTCGCCCACTGTTTCAGCCCCTCTGTTTCAGACCCTCTGTTTCAGCCCCTCTGTTTCTCGCCCTCTGTTTCAGCCCCTCTGTTTCTCGCCCTCTGTTTCAGCCCCTCAGTTTCAGCCCCTAAGTTTCTCGCCCTCTGTTTCAGCCCCTCTGTTTCAGCCCCTCTGTTTCTCGCCATCTGTTTCTCGCCCGCTGTTTCAGCCCCTTTGTTTCTCGCCCTCTGTTTCAGCCCCTCTGTTTCAGCCCCTCTGATACAGCCCCTCTGATACAGCCCCTCTGTTTCTCGCCCTCTGTTTCAGCCCCTCTGTTTCAGCCCCTCTGTTTCAGCCCCTCTGTTTGAGCCCCTCTGTTTCTCACCTCTGTTTCAGCCCCTCTGTTTCTCGCCCTCTGTTTCAGCCCCTCTGTTTCTCGCCCTCTGTTCCAGCCCCTCTGATTCAGCCCCTCTGTTTCAGCCCCTCTGATTCAGCCCCTCTGTTTCAGCCCCTCTGATTCAGCCCCTCTGTTTCTCGCCCTCTGTTTCAGCCCCTCTGTTTCAGCCCCTCTGTTTCAGGCCCTCTGTTTCTCACCCTCTGTTTCAGCCCCTCTGATTCAGCCCCTCTGTTTCAGCCCGTCTGTTTCCCGCCCCTCTGTTTCAGCCCCTCTGTTTCATGCCCCATGTTTCAGCCCCTCTGTTTCTTGCCCTCTGTTTCCGCCCCTCTGTTTCTCGCCCTCTGTTTCAGCCACTCTGTTTCAGCCACTTTGTTTCAGTCCCTCTGTTTCTCGCCCTCTGTTTCAGCCCCTCTGTTTCTCGCCCTCTATTTCAGCCCCTCTGTTTCAGCCCCTCGGTTTCTCGCCCTCTGTTTCAGCCCCTCTGTTTCTCGCCCTCTGTTTCAGCCCCTCTGTTTCTCGCTCTCTGTTTCAGCCCCTCTGATTCAGCCCCTCTGTTTCAGCCCCTCTGATTCAGCCCCTCTGATTCAGCCCCTCTGTTTCAGCCCCTCTGTTTCTCGCCCTCTGTTTCAGCCCCTCTGTTTCTCGCCCTCGGTCTCAGCCCCTCTGATTCAGCCCCTCTGTTTCAGCCCCTCTGTTTCTCGCCTTCTGTTTCAGCCCCTCTGTTTCTCGCCCTCTGTTTCAGCCACTCTGTATAAGCCCCTCTGTTTCCCGCCCTCTGTTTCAGCCCCTCTGTTTCTCATCCTTTGTTTCAGCCCCTCTGATTCAGCCCCTCTGATTCAGCCCCTCTGATTCAGCCCCTCTGATTCAGCCCCTCTGGTTCTCGCCCTCTGTTTCAGCCCCTCTGTTTCAGCCCCTCTGTTTTAGCCCCTCTGTGTCAGCCCCCCTGTTTCTCGCCCTCTGTTTCAGCCCCTCTGTATCAGCCCCTCGGTTTCCCGCCCTCTGTTTCAGCCCCTCTGTTTCTCGCCCTCTGTTCCAGCCCCTCTGATTCAGCCCCTCTGTTTCAGCCCCTCTGATTCAGCCCCTCTGTTTCAGCCCCTCTGTTTCTCACCCTCTGTTTCAGCCCCTCTGATTCAGCCCCTCTGATTCAGCCCCTCTGTTTCCCGCCCCTCTTTTTCAGCCCCTCTGTTTCACGCCCCGTGTTTCAGCCCCTCTGTTTCTTGCCCTCTGTTTCAGCCCCTCTGTTTCTCGCCCTCTGTATCAGCCCATCTGTTTCCCGCCCTCTGTTTCAGCCCCTCTGTTTCTCGCCCTCTGTTTCAGCCCCTCTGATTCAGCCCCTCTGTTTCCTGCCCCTCTGTTTCAGCCCATCTGTTTCACGCCCCGTGTTTCAGCCCCTCTGTTTCTTGCCCTCTGTTTCAGCCCCTCTGTTTCTCGCCCTCTGTTTCAGCCCCTCTGTTTCAGCCCCTCTGTTTCTCACCCTCTGTTTCAGCATCTCTGATTCAGCCCCTCTGATTCAGCCCCTCTGTTTCCCGCCCCTCTGTTTCAGCCCCTCTGTTTCACTCCCCGTGTTTCAGCCCCTCTGTTTCTAGCCCTCTGTTTCAGCCCCTCTGTTTCTCGCCCTCTGTGTCAGCCGTGCTGATTCAGCCCCTCTGTTTCAGCCCCTCTGATTCAGCCCCTCTGATTCAGCCCCTCTGTTTCCTGCCCCTCTGTTTCAGCCCCTCTGTTTCACGCCCTCTGTTTCAGCCCCTCTGTTTCTCGCCCTCGGTCTCAGCCCCTCTGATTCAGCCCCTCTGTTTCTCGCCCTCTGTATCAGTCCCTCTGTTTCAGCCCCTCTGTTTCAGCCCCTCTGTTTCTCATCCTTTGTTTCAGCCCCTCTGATTCAGCCCCTCTGATTCAGCCCCTCTGATTCAGCCCCTCTGATTCAGCCCCTCTGTTTCTCGCCCTCTGTTTCAGCCCCTCTGTTTCTCGCCCTCTGTTTCAGCCCCTCTGTTTTTCGCCCTCAGTTTCAGCCCTTCTGTTTCTCGCCCTCTGTTTCAGCCCCTCTTATTCAGCACCTCTGTTTCAGCCCCTCTGATTCAGCCCCTCTGTTTCAGTCCCTCTGTTTCTCGCCCTCAGTTTCTCACCCTCTGTTTCAGCCCCAGTGTTTCTCGCCCTCTGTTTCAGCCCCTCTGTTTTTCGCCCTCTGTTTCAGCCGCTCCGTTTCTCGCCCTCTGTTTCAGGCTCTCTGTTTCAGACCGTCTGTTTCAGCCCCTCTGTTTCAGCCCCTCTGTTTCTCGCCATCTGTTTCTCGCCCGCTGTTTCAGCCCCTTTGTTTCTCGCCCTCTGTTTCAGCCCCTCTGTTTCAGCCCCTCTGATTCAGCCCCTCTGATACAGCCCCTCTGTTTCTCGCCCTCTGTTTCAGCCCCTCTGTTTCAGCCCCTCTGTTTCTCGCCCTCTGTTTCAGCCCCTCTGTTTCTCGCACTTTGTTTCAGCCCCTCTGTTTCACGCCCTCTGTTTCAGCCCCTCTGTTTCAGCCCCTCTGTTTCAGCCCCTCTGTTTCAGCCCCTCTGTTTCTCGCCCTCTGTTTCAGCCCCTCTGTTTCTCGCCCTCTGTTTCAGCTGCTCAGTTTCTCGCCCTCTCTTTCAGCCCCTCTGTTTCAGCCCCTCTGTTTCAGCCCCTCTGTTTCAGCCCCTCTGTTTCAGCCCCTCTGTTTCTCGCCCTCTGTTTCAGCCCCTCTGTTTCTCGCCGTCTGTTGCAGCCACTCTGTTTCTCGCCCACTGTTTCAGCCCCTCTGTTTCAGACCCTCTGTTTCAGCCCCTCTGTTTCTCGCCCTCTGTTTCAGCCCCTCTGTTTCTCGCCCTCTGTTTCAGCCCCTCAGTTTCAGCCCCTAAGTTTCTCGCCCTCTGTTTCAGCCCCTCTGTTTCAGCCCCTCTGTTTCTCGCCATCTGTTTCTCGCCCGCTGTTTCAGCCCCTTTGTTTCTCGCCCTCTGTTTCAGCCCCTCTGTTTCAGCCCCTCTGATACAGCCCCTCTGATACAGCCCCTCTGTTTCTCGCCCTCTGTTTCAGCCCCTCTGTTTCAGCCCCTCTGTTTCAGCCCCTCTGTTTGAGCCCCTCTGTTTCTCACCTCTGTTTCAGCCCCTCTGTTTCTCGCCCTCTGTTTCAGCCCCTCTGTTTCACGCCCTCTGTTTCAGCCCCTCTGTTTCAGCCCCTCTGTTTCAGCCCTTCTGTTTCAGCCCCTCTGTTTCTCGCCCTCTGTTTCAGCCCCTCTGTTTCTCGCCCTCTGTTTCAGCCGCTCAGTTTCTCGCCCTCTGTTTCAGCCCCTCTGTTTCAGCCCCTCTGTTTCAGCCCCTCTGTTTCAGCCCCTCTGTTTCTCGCCCTCTGTTTCAGCCCCTCTGTTTCTCGCCCTCTATTTCAGCCCCTCTGTTTCAGCCCCTCTGATTCCCGCCCTCTGTTTCTGCCCCTCTGTTTCTCGCCCTCTGTTTCGGCCCCTCTGTTTCTCGCCCTCTGTTTCAGCCCCGCTGATTCAGCCCCTCTGTTTCACCCCCTCTGAATCAGCCCCTCTGATTCAGCCCTCTGTTTCAGCCCCTCTGTTTCAGACCATATGTTTCAGCCCCTCGGTTTCTCGCCCTCTGTTTCAGCTCCTCTGTTTCTCGCCCTCTGAATCAGCCCCTCTGTTTCAGCCCCTCTGTTTCAGCCCCTCTGATTCAGACCCTCTGATTCAGCCACTCTGATTCAGCCCCTCTGTTTCTCTCCCTCTGTTTCAGTCCCTCTGTTTCAGCCCCTCTGTTTCAGCCCCTCTGTTTCTCATCCTTTGTTTCAGCCCCTCTGATTCAGCCCCTCTGATTCAGCCCCTCTGTTTCTCGCCCTCTGTTTCAGCCCCTCTGTTTCAGCCCATCTGTTTTAGCCACTCTGTGTCAGCCCCCCTGTTTCTCGCCCTCTGTTTCAGCCCCTCTGTATCAGCCCCTCTGTTTCCCGCCCTCTGTTTCAGCCCCTCTGTTTCTCGCCCTCTGTTTCAGCCCCTCTGATTCAGCCCCTCTGTTTCAGCCCCTCTGATTCAGCCCCTCTGTTTCAGCCCCTCTGATTCAGCCCCTCTGTTTCTCGCCCTCTGTTTCAGCCCCTGTGTTTCAGCCCCTCTGTTTCAGCCCCTCTTTTTCGCACCATCTGTTTGAGCCCCTCTGATTCAGCCCCTCTGATTCAGCCCCTCTGTTTCCCGCACCTCTGTTTCAGCCCCGCTGTTTCACACCCCGTGTTTCAGCCCCTCTGTTTCTTGCCCTCTGTTTCAGCCCCTCTGTTTCTCGCCCTCTGTTTCAGCCCCTCTGTTTCAGCCCCTCTGTTTCAGTCCCTCTGTTTCTCGCCCTCTGTTTCTCGCCCTCTATTTCAGCCCCTCTGGTTCAGCCCCTCGGTTTCTCGCCCTCTGTTTCAGCCCCTCTGTTTCTCGCCCTCTGTTTCAGCCCCTCTGTTTCTCGCCCTCTGTTTCAGCCCCTCTGTTTCAGCCCCTCTGTTTCTCGCCCTCTTTTTCAGCCCCTCTGTTTCTCGCCCTCTGTTTCAGCCCCTCTGATACAGCCCCTCTGTTTCAGCCCCTCTGTTTCAGCCCCTCTGTTTCTCACCCTCTGTTTCAGCCCCAATGTTTCTCACCCTTTGTTTCAGCCCCTCTGTTTCAGCCCCTCTGTTTCTCGCCCTCTGTTTCAGCCCCTCTGTTTCTCGCCCTCTGTTTCAGCCCCTCTGTTTCAGCCCCTCTGAATCAGCCCCTCTGATTCAGCCCCTCTGTTTCAGCCCCTCTGTTTCTGCCCCTCTCTTTCTCGCCCTCTGTTTCAGCCCCTCTAATTCTCGCCCTCTGTTTCAGCCCCTATGATTCAGCCCCTCTGTTTCTCGCCCTCTGTTTCAGCCCCTCTGTTTCTCGCCCTCGGTCTCAGCCCCTCTGATTCTGCCCCTCTGTTTCAGCCCCTCTGTTTCTCGCCTTCTGTTTCAGCCCCTCTGTTTCTCGCCCTCTGTTTCAGCCCCTCTGTTTCTCGCCCTCTGTTTCAACCCCTCTGATTCAGCCACTCTGTTTCAGCCCCTCTGATTCAGCCCCTCTGTTTCAGCCCCTCTGATTCAGCCCCTCTGTTTCAGCCCCTCTGATTCAGCCCCTCTGTTTCAGCCTCTCTGTATCTCACCCTCTGTTTCAGCCCCTCTGTTTCAGCCCCTCTGTTTCTCGCCCTCTGTTTCAGAACCTCTGTTTCTCGACCTCAGTTTCAGCCCCTCTGATTCAGCCCCTCTGTTTCGCGCCCTCTGTTTCAGCCCCTCTGTTTCACGCTCTCTGTTTCAGCCCCTCTGTTTCAGCCCCTCTGTTTCTCGCCCTCTGTTTCAGCCCCTCTGTTTCTCACCCTCTGCTTCAGCCCCTCTGTTTCAGCCCCTCTGTTTCAGCCGCTCTAATTCTCGCTATCTGTTTCAGCCTCTATGATTCAGCCCCTCTGTTTCTCGCCCTCTGTTTCAGCCCCTCTGTTTCTCGCCCTCTGTTTCAGCCCCTCTGTTTCTCGCCCTCGGTTTCAGACCCTCTGTTTCAGCCCCTCTGTTTCTCGCCCTCTGTTTCAGCCCCTCTGTTTCAGCCGCTGTGATTCAGCCCCTCTGGTTCAGCCCCACTGTTTCTCGCCCTCTGTTTCAGTCCCTCTGTTTCAGCCAATCTCTTTCAGCCCCTCTGTTTCTGTCCCTCTGTTTATCGCACTCTGTTTCAGCCCCTCTGTTACTCGCCCTCTGTTTCAGCACCTCTGTTTCTCGCCCCCTGTTTCAGCCCCTCTGTTTCAGCCCCTCTGTTTCAGCCCCTCTGTTTCTCGCCCTCTATTTCAGCCCCTCTGTTTCTTGCCCTCTGTTTCAGCCCCTCTGATTTAGCCCCTCTGTTTCAGCCCCTCTGTTTCAGCCCCTCTGTTTCAGCCCCTCTGTTTCTCGCCCTCTGTTTCAGAACCTCTGTTTCTCGACCTCTGTTTCAGCCCCTCTGATTCAGCCTCTCTGTTTCTCGCCCTCTGTTTCAGCCCCTCTGTTTCATGCTCTCTGTTTCAGCCCCTCTGTTTCCGCCCCTCTGTTTCTCGCCCTCTGTTTCAGGCCCTCTGTTTCTCGCCCTCTGCTTCAGCCCCTCTGTTTCAGCCCCTCTGTTTCAGCCGCTCTAATTCTCGCTATCTGTTTCAGCCTCTATGATTCAGCCCCTGTGTTTCTCGCCCTCTGTTTCAGCCCCTCTGTTTTTCGCCCTCTGTTTCAGCACCTCCGTTTCTCGCCCTCTGTTTCAGGCTCTCTGTTTCAGCCCGTCTGTTTCAGCCCCTCTGTTTCAGCCCCTCTGTTTCTCGCCATCTGTTTCTCGCCCGCTGTTTTAGCCCCTTTGTTTCTCGCCCTCTGTTTCAGCCCCTCTGTTTCAGCCCCTCTGATTCAGCCCCTCTGATACAGCACCTCTGTTTCTCGCCCTCTGTTTCAGCCCCTCTGTTTCAGCCCCTCTGTTTCAGCCCCTCTGTGTCAGCCCCTCTATTTCTCGCCCTCTGTTTCAGCCCCTCTGTTTCTCGCCCTCTGTTTCAGCCCCTCTGTTTCACACCCTCTGTTTCAGCCCCTCTGTTTCAGCCCCTCTGTTTCAGCCCCTCTGTTTCAGCCCCTCTGTTTCTCGCCCTCTGTTTCAGCCCATCTGTTTCTCGCCCTCTGTTTCAGCCCCTCTGTTTCAGCCCCTCTGTTTCAGCCCCTCTGTTTCAGCCCCTCTGTTTCTCGCCCTCTGTTTCAGCCCCGCTGTTTCTCGCCGTCTGTTGCAGCCACTCTGTTTCTCGCCCACTGTTTCAGCCCCTCTGTTTCAGCCCCTCTGTTTCAGCCCCTCTGTTTCTCGCCCTCTGTTTCAGCCCCTCTGTTTCTCGCCCTCTGTTTCAGCCCCTCTGTTTCAGCCCCTCTGTTTCCCGCTCTCTGTTTCTGCCCCTCTGTTTCTCGCCCTCTGTTTCGGCCCCTCTGTTTCTCGCCCTCTGTTTCAGCCCCGCTGATTCAGCCCCTCTGTTTCACCCCCTCTGAATCAGCCCCTCTGTTTCAGTCCCTCTGTTTCAGCCCCTCTGTTTCAGCCCCTCTGTTTCTCATCCTTTGTATCAGCCCCTCTGATTCAGCCCCTCTGATTCAGCCCCTCTGATTCAGTCCCTCTGTTTCTCGCCCTCTGTTTCAGCCCCTCTGTTTCAGCCACTCTGTTTTAGCCCCTCTGTGTCAGCCCCCCTGTTTCTCGCCCTCTGTTTCAGCCCCTCTGATTCAGCCCCTCTGTTTCAGCCCCTCTGATTCAGCCCCTCTGTTTCAGCCCCTCTGATTCAGCCCCTCTGTTTCAGCCTCTCTGTATCTCACCCTCTGTTTCAGCCCCTCTGTTTCAGCCCCTCTGTTTCTCGCCCTCTGTTTCAGAACCTCTGTTTCTCGACCTCTGTTTCAGCCCCTCTGATTCAGCCCCTCTGTTTCTCGCCCTCTGTTTCAGCCCCTCTGTTTCACGCTCTCTGTTTCAGCCCCTCTGTTTCCGCCCCTCTGTTTCTCGCCCTCTGTTTCAGCCCCTCTGTTTCTCGCCCTCTGCTTCAGCCCCTCTGTTTCAGCCCCTCTGTTTCAGCCGCTCTAATTCTCGCTATCTGTTTCAGCCTCTATGATTCAGCCCCTCTGTTTCTCGCCCTCTGTTTCAGCCCCTCTCTTTCTCGCCCTCTGTTTCAGCCCCTCTGTTTCTCGCCCTCGGTTTCAGACCCTCTGTTTCAGCCGCTCTGATTCAGCCCCTCTGGTTCAGCCCCACTGTTTCTCGCCCTCTGTTTCAGTCCCTCTGTTTCAGCCATTCTCTTTCAGCCCCTCTGTTTCTGTCCCTCTGTTTATCGCCCTCTGTTTCAGCCCCTCTGTTACTCGCCCTCTGTTTCAGCCCCTCTGTTTCTCGCCCTCTGTTTCAGCCACTCTGTTTCAGCCCCTCTGTTTCAGCCCCTCTGTTTCTCGCCCTCTATTTCAGCCCCTCTGTTTCTTGCCCACTGTTTCAGCCCCTCTGATTTAGCCCCTCTGTTTCAGCCCCTCTGTTTCAGCCCCTCTGTTTCAGCCCCTCTGTTTCGCGCTCTCTGTTTCAGCCCCTCTGTATCTCGCCCTCTGTTTCAGCCCCTCTGTTTTTCGCCCTCAGTTTCAGCCCCTAAGTTTCTCGCCCTCTGTTTCAGCCCCTCTGTTTCAGCCCCTCTGTTTCTCGCCATCTGTTTCTCGCCCGCTGTTTCAGCCCCTTTGTTTCTCCCCCTCTGTTTCAGCCCCTCTGTTTCAGCCCCTCTGATTCAGCCCCTCTGATACAGCCCCTCTGTTTCTCGCCCTCTGTTTCAGCCCCTCTGTTTCAGCCCCTCTGTTTCAGCCCCTCTGTTTCAGCCCCTCTGTTTCTCACCCTCTGTTTCAGCCCCTCTGTTTCTCGCACTCTGTTTCAGCCCCTCTGTTTCACGCCCTCTGTTTCAGCCCCTCTGTTTCAGCCCCTCTGTTTCAGCCCCTCTGTTTCAGCCCCTCTGTTTCTCGCCCTCTGTTTCAGCCCCTCTGTTTCTCGCACTCTGTTTCAGCCGCTCAGTTTCTCGCCCTCTGTTTCAGCCCCTCTGTTTCAGCCCCACTGTTTCAGCCCCTCTGTTTCTCGCCCTCTGTTTCAGCCCCTCTGTTTCTCGCCGTCTGTTGCAGCCACTCTGTTTCTCGCCCACTGTTTCAGCCCCTCTGTTTCAGCCCCTCTGTTTCAGCCCCTCTGTTTCAGTCCCTCTGTTTCTCGCCCTCTGTTTCAGCCCCTCTGTTTCTCGCCCTCTATTTCAGCCCCTCTGTTTCAGCCCCTCGGTTTCTCGCCCTCTGTTTCAGCCCGTCTGTTTTTCGCCCTCTGTTTCAGCCCCTCTGTTTCTCGCCCTCTGTTTCAGCCCCTCTGTTTCAGCCCCTCTGTTTCTCGCCCTCTGTTTCAGCCCCTCTGTTTCTCGCCCTCTGTTTCAGCCCCTCTGATACAGCCCCTCTGTTTCAGACCCTCTGTTTCAGCCCCTCTGTTTCTCACCCTCTGTTTCAGCCCCTCTGTTTCAGCCCCTCTGTTTCAGCCCCTCTGTTTCTCGCCCTCTGTTTCAGCCCATCTGTTTCTCGCCCTCTGTTTCAGCCCCTCTGTTTCAGCCCCTCTGTTTCAGCCCCTCTGTTTCAGCCCCTCTGTTTCTCGCCCTCTGTTTCAGCCCCTCTGTTTCTCGCCGTCTGTTGCAGCCACTCTGTTTCTCGCCCACTATTTCAGCCCCTCTGTTTCAGCCCCTCTGTTTCAGCCCCTCTGTTTCTCGCCCTCTGTTTCAGCCCCTCTGTTTCTCGCCCTCTGTTTCAGCCCCTCTGTTTCAGCCCCTCTGTTTCCCGCTCTCTGTTTCTGCCCCTCTGTTTCTCGCCCTCTGTTTCGGCCCCTCTGTTTCTCGCCCTCTGTTTCAGCCCCGCTGATTCAGCCCCTCTGTTTCACCCCCTCTGAATCAGCCCCTCTGATTCAGCCCTCTGTTTCAGCTCCTCTGTTTCAGACCATCTGTTTCAGCCCCTCGGTTTCTCGCCCTCTGTTTCAGCCCCTCTGTTTCTCGCCCTCTGTTTCAGCCCCTCTGTTTCTCGCCCTCTGTTTCAGCCCCTCTGTTTCAGCCCCTCTGTTTCAGCCCCTCTGATTCAGCCCCTCTGATTCAGCCACTCTGATTCAGCCCCTCTGTTTCTCGCCCTCTGTTTCAGTCCCTCTGTTTCAGCCCCTCTGTTTCAGCCCCTCTGTTTCTCATCCTTTGTTTCAGCCCCTCTGATTCAGCCCCTCTGATTCAGCCCCTCTGATTCAGCCCCTCTGTTTCTCGCCCTCTGTTTCAGCCCCTCTGTTTCAGCCCCTCTGTTTTAGCCCCTCTGTGTCAGCCCCCCTGTTTCTCGCCCTCTGTTTCAGCCCCTCTGTATCAGCCACTCTGTTTCCCGCCCTCTGTTTCAGCCCCTCTGTTTCTCGCCCTCTGTTTCAACCCCTCTGATTCAGCCCCTCTGTTTCAGCCCCTCTGATTCAGCCCCTCTGTTTCAGCCCCTCTGATTCAGCCCCTCTGTTTCAGCCTCTCTGTATCTCACCCTCTGTTTCAGCCCCTCTGTTTCAGCCCCTCTGTTTCTCGCCCTCCGTTTCAGAACCTCTGTTTCTCGACCTCTGTTTCAGCCCCTCTGATTCAGCCCCTCTGTTTCTCGCCCTCTGTTTCAGCCCCTCTGTTTCACGCTCTCTGTTTCAGCCCCTCTGTTTCCGCCCCTCTGTTTCTCGCCCTCTGTTTCAGCCCCTCTGTTTCTCGACCTCTGCTTCAGCCCCTCTGTTTCAGCCCCTCTGTTTCAGCCGCTCTAATTCTCGCTATCTGTTTCAGCCTCTATGATTCAGCCCCTCTGTTTCTCGCCATCTGTTTCAGCCCCTCTGTTTCTCGCCCTCTGTTTCAGCACCTCTGTTTCTCGCCCTCGGTTTCAGACCCTCTGTTTCAGCCGCTCTGATTCAGCCCCTCTGGTTCAGCCCCACTGTTTCTCGCCCTCTGTTTCAGTCCCTCTGTTTCAGCCATTCTCTTTCAGCCCCTCTGTTTCTGTCCCTCTGTTTATCGCCCTCTGTTTCAGCCCCTCTGTTACTCGCCCTCTGTTTCAGCCCCTCTGTTTCTCATCCTTTGTTTCAGCCCCTCTGTTTCAGCCACGCTGATTCAGCCCCTCTGTTTCACCCCCTCTGAATCAGCCCCTCTGATTCAGCACTCTGTTTCAGCCCCTCTGTTTCAGACCCTCTGATTCAGCCCCTCTGTTTCCCGCCCCTCTGTTTCAGCCACTCTGTTTCACGCCCCGTGTTTCAGCCCCTCGGTTTCTCGCCCTCTGTTTCAGCCCCTCTGTTTCTCGCCCTCTGTTTCAGCCCCTCTGTTTCTCGCCCTCTGTTTCAGCCCCTCTGATTCAGCCCCTCTGATTCAGCCCCTCTGATTCAGCCCCTCTGTTTCTCGCCCTCTGTATCAGTCCCTCTGTTTCAGCCCCTCTGTTTCAGCCCCTCTGTTTCTCATCCTTTGTTTCAGCCCCTCTGATTCAGCCCCTCTGATTCAGCCCCTCTGATTCAGCCCCTCTGATTCAGCCCCTCTGTTTCTCGCCCTCTGTTTCAGCCCCTCTGTTTCTCGCCCTCTGTTTCAGCCCCTCTGTTTTTCGCCCTCAGTTTCAGCCCTTCTGTTTCTCGCCCTCTGTTTCAGCCCCTCTTATTCAGCACCTCTGTTTCAGCCCCTCTGATTCAGCCCCTCTGTTTCAGTCCCTCTGTTTCTCGCCCTCAGTTTCTCACCCTCTGTTTCAGCCCCAGTGTTTCTCGCCCTCTGTTTCAGCCCCTCTGTTTTTCGCCCTCTGTTTCAGCCGCTCCGTTTCTCGCCCTCTGTTTCAGGCTCTCTGTTTCAGACCGTCTGTTTCAGCCCCTCTGTTTCAGCCCCTCTGTTTCTCGCCATCTGTTTCTCGCCCGCTGTTTCAACCCCTTTGTTTCTCGCCCTCTGTTTCAGCCCCTCTGTTTCAGCCCCTCTGATTCAGCCCCTCTGATACAGCCCCTCTGTTTCTCGCCCTCTGTTTCAGCCCCTCTGTTTCAGCCCCTCTGTTTCAGCCCCTCTGTTTCTCGCCCTCTGTTTCAGCCCCTCTGTTTCTCGCACTTTGTTTCAGCCCCTCTGTTTCACGCCCTCTGTTTCAGCCCCTCTGTTTCAGCCCCTCTGTTTCAGCCCCTCTGTTTCAGCCCCTCTGTTTCTCGCCCTCTGTTTCAGCCCCTCTGTTTCTCGCCCTCTGTTTCAGCCGCTCAGTTTCTCGCCCTCTCTTTCAGCCCCTCTGTTTCAGCCCCTCTGTTTCAGCCCCTCTGTTTCAGCCCCTCTGTTTCAGCCCCTCTGTTTCTCGCCCTCTGTTTCAGCCCCTCTGTTTCTCGCCGTCTGTTGCAGCCACTCTGTTTCTCGCCCACTGTTTCAGCCCCTCTGTTTCAGACCCTCTGTTTCAGCCCCTCTGTTTCTCGCCCTCTGTTTCAGCCCCTCTGTTTCTCGCCCTCTGTTTCAGCCCCTCAGTTTCAGCCCCTAAGTTTCTCGCCCTCTGTTTCAGCCCCTCTGTTTCAGCCCCTCTGTTTCTCGCCCTCTGTTTCAGCCCCTCTGTATCAGCCCCTCTGTTTCCCGCCCTCTGTTTCCCGCCCTCTGTTTCAGCCCCTCTGTTTCTCGCCCTCTGTTTCAGCCCCTCTGATTCAGCCCCTCTGTTTCAGCCCCTCTGATTCAGCCCCTCTGTTTCAGCCCCTCTGATTCAGCCCCTCTGTTTCTCGCCCTCTGTTTCAGCCCCTGTGTTTCAGCCCCTCTGTTTCAGCCCCTCTTTTTCGCACCCTCTGTTTGAGCCCCTCTGATTCAGCCCCTCTGATTCAGCCCCTCTGTTTCCCGCACCTCTGTTTCAGCCCCGCTGTTTCTTGCCCTCTGTTTCAGCCCCTCTGTTTCTCGCCCTCTGTTTCAGCCCCTCTGTTTAATCCCCTCTGTTTCAGTCCCTCTGTTTCTCGCCCTCTGTTTCAGCCCCTCTGTTTCTCGCCCTCTATTTCAGCCCCTCTGTTTCAGCCCCTCGGTTTCTCGCCCTCTGTTTCAGCCCCTCTGTTTCTCGCCCTCTGTTTCAGCCCCTCTGTTTCTCGCCCTCTGTTTCAGCCCCTCTGTTTCAGCCCCTCTGTTTCTCGCCCTCTGTTTCAGCCCCTCTGTTTCTCGCCCTCTGTTTCAGCCCCTCTGATACAGCCCCTCTGTTTCAGCCCCTCTGTTTCAGCCCCTCTGTTTCTCACCCTCTGTTTCAGCCCCACTGTTTCTCGCCCTCTGTTTCAGCCCCTCTGTTTCAGCCCCTCTGTTTCTCGCCCTCTGTTTCAGCCCCTCTGTTTCTCGCCCTCTGTTTCAGCCCCTCTGTTTCAGCCCCTCTGAATCAGCCCCTCTGATTCAGCACCTCTGTTTCAGCCCCTCTGTTTCTGCCCCTCTCTTTCTCGCCCTCTGTTTCAGCCCCTCTAATTCTCGCCCTCTGTTTCAGCCCCTATGATTCAGCCCCTCTGTTTCTCGCCCTCTGTTTCAGCCCCTCTGTTTCTCGCCCTCGGTCTCAGCCCCTCTGATTCAGCCCCTCTGTTTCTCGCCCTCTGTATCAGTCCCTCTGTTTCAGCCCCTCTGTTTCAGCCCCTCTGTTTCTCATCCTTTGTTTCAGCCCCTCTGATTCAGCCCCTCTGATTCAGCCCCTCTGATTCAGCCCCTCTGATTCAGCCCCTCTGTTTCTCGCCCTCTGTTTCAGCCCCTCTGTTTCTCGCCCTCTGTTTCAGCCCCTCTGTTTTTCGCCCTCAGTTTCAGCCCTTCTGTTTCTCGCCCTCTGTTTCAGCCCCTCTTATTCAGCACCTCTGTTTCAGCCCCTCTGATTCAGCCCCTCTGTTTCAGTCCCTCTGTTTCTCGCCCTCAGTTTCTCACCCTCTGTTTCAGCCCCAGTGTTTCTCGCCCTCTGTTTCAGCCCCTCTGTTTTTCGCCCTCTGTTTCAGCCGCTCCGTTTCTCGCCCTCTGTTTCAGGCTCTCTGTTTCAGACCGTCTGTTTCAGCCCCTCTGTTTCAGCCCCTCTGTTTCTCGCCATCTGTTTCTCGCCCGCTGTTTCAACCCCTTTGTTTCTCGCCCTCTGTTTCAGCCCCTCTGTTTCAGCCCCTCTGATTCAGCCCCTCTGATACAGCCCCTCTGTTTCTCGCCCTCTGTTTCAGCCCCTCTGTTTCAGCCCCTCTGTTTCAGCCCCTCTGTTTCTCGCCCTCTGTTTCAGCCCCTCTGTTTCTCGCACTTTGTTTCAGCCCCTCTGTTTCACGCCCTCTGTTTCAGCCCCTCTGTTTCAGCCCCTCTGTTTCAGCCCCTCTGTTTCAGCCCCTCTGTTTCTCGCCCTCTGTTTCAGCCCCTCTGTTTCTCGCCCTCTGTTTCAGCCGCTCAGTTTCTCGCCCTCTCTTTCAGCCCCTCTGTTTCAGCCCCTCTGTTTCAGCCCCTCTGTTTCAGCCCCTCTGTTTCAGCCCCTCTGTTTCTCGCCCTCTGTTTCAGCCCCTCTGTTTCTCGCCGTCTGTTGCAGCCACTCTGTTTCTCGCCCACTGTTTCAGCCCCTCTGTTTCAGACCCTCTGTTTCAGCCCCTCTGTTTCTCGCCCTCTGTTTCAGCCCCTCTGTTTCTCGCCCTCTGTTTCAGCCCCTCAGTTTCAGCCCCTAAGTTTCTCGCCCTCTGTTTCAGCCCCTCTGTTTCAGCCCCTCTGTTTCTCGCCATCTGTTTCTCGCCCGCTGTTTCAGCCCCTTTGTTTCTCGCCCTCTGTTTCAGCCCCTCTGTTTCAGCCCCTCTGATTCAGCCCCTCTGATACAGCCCCTCTGTTTCTCGCCCTCTGTTTCAGCCCCTCTGTTTCAGCCCCTCTGTTTCAGCCCCTCTGTTTGAGCCCCTCTGTTTCTCACCCTCTGTTTCAGCCCCTCTGTTTCTCGCCCTCTGTTTCAGCCCCTCTGTTTCACGCCCTCTGTTTCAGCCCCTCTGTTTCAGCCCCTCTGTTTCAGCCCTTCTGTTTCAGCCCCTCTGTTTCTCGCCCTCTGTTTCAGCCCCTCTGTTTCTCGCCCTCTGTTTCAGCTGCTCAGTTTCTCGCCCACTGTTTCAGCCCCTCTGTTTCAGCCCCTCTGTTTCAGCCCCTCTATTTCTCGCCCTCTGTTTCAGCCCCTCTGTTTCTCGCCGTCTGTTGCAGCCACTCTGTTTCTCGCCCACTGTTTCAGCCCCTCTGTTTCAGCCCCTCTGTTTCAGCCCCTCTGTTTCTCGCCCTCTGTTTCAGCCCCTCTGTTTCTCGCCCTCTATTTCAGCCCCTCTGTTTCAGCCCCTCTGATTCCCGCCCTCTGTTTCTGCCCCTCTGTTTCTCGCCCTCTGTTTCGGCCCCTCTGTTTCTCGCCCTCTGTTTCAGCCCCGCTGATTCAGCCCCTCTGTTTCACCCCCTCTGAATCAGCCCCTCTGATTCAGCCCTCTGTTTCAGCCCCTCTGTTTCAGACCATATGTTTCAGCCCCTCGGTTTCTCGCCCTCTGTTTCAGCCCCTCTGTTTCTCGCCCTCTGAATCAGCCCCTCTGTTTCAGCCCCTCTGTTTCAGCCCCTCTGATTCAGACCCTCTGATTCAGCCACTCTGATTCAGCCCCTCTGTTTGTCTCCCTCTGTTTCAGTCCCTCTGTTTCAGCCCCTCTGTTTCAGCCCCTCTGTTTCTCATCCTTTGTTTCAGCCCCTCTGATTCAGCCCCTCTGAATCAGCCCCTCTGTTTCTCGCCCTCTGTTTCAGCCCCTCTGTTTCAGCCCATCTGTTTTAGCCACTCTGTGTCAGCCCCCCTGTTTCTCGCCCTCTGTTTCAGCCCCTCTGTATCAGCCCCTCTGTTTCCCGCCCTCTGTTTCCCGCCCTCTGTTTCAGCCCCTCTGTTTCTCGCCCTCTGTTTCAGCCCCTCTGATTCAGCCCCTCTGTTTCAGCCCCTCTGATTCAGCCCCTCTGTTTCAGCCCCTCTGATTCAGCCCCTCTGTTTCTCGCCCTCTGTTTCAGCCCCTGTGTTTCAGCCCCTCTGTTTCAGCCCCTCTTTTTCGCACCCTCTGTTTGAGCCCCTCTGATTCAGCCCCTCTGATTCAGCCCCTCTTTTTCCCGCACCTCTGTTTCAGCCCCGCTGTTTCTTGCCCTCTGTTTCAGCCCCTCTGTTTCTCGCCCTCTGTTTCAGCCCCTCTGTTTAATCCCCTCTGTTTCAGTCCCTCTGTTTCTCGCCCTCTGTTTCAGCCCCTCTGTTTCTCGCCCTCTATTTCAGCCCCTCTGTTTCAGCCCCTCGGTTTCTCGCCCTCTGTTTCAGCCCCTCTG
The DNA here is from genome assembly GCF_047496795.1 of Chiloscyllium punctatum. NCBI lineage: Eukaryota > Metazoa > Chordata > Chondrichthyes > Orectolobiformes > Hemiscylliidae > Chiloscyllium > Chiloscyllium punctatum. The sequence goes on from NW_027309822.1 coordinate 415,985, forward strand.
TTTCTCGCCCTCTGTTTCAGCCCCTCTGTTTCTCGCCCTCTGTTTCAGCCCCTCTGTTTCAGCCCCTCTGTTTCTCGCCCTCTGTTTCAGCCCCTCTGTTTCTCGCCCTCTGTTTCAGCCCCTCTGATACAGCCCCTCTGTTTCAGCCCCTCTGTTTCAGCCCCTCTGTTTCTCACCCTCTGTTTCAGCCCCACTGTTTCTCGCCCTCTGTTTCAGCCCCTCTGTTTCAGCCCCTCTGTTTCTCGCCCTCTGTTTCAGCCCCTCTGTTTCTCGCCCTCTGTTTCAGCCCCTCTGTTTCAGCCCCTCTGAATCAGCCCCTCTGATTCAGCCCCTCTGTTTCAGCCCCTCTGTTTCTGCCCCTCTCTTTCTCGCCCTCTGTTTCAGCCCCTCTAATTCTCGCCCTCTGTTTCAGCCCCTATGATTCAGCCCCTCTGTTTCTCGCCCTCTGTTTCAGCCCCTCTGTTTCTCGCCCTCGGTCTCAGCCCCTCTGATTCAGCCCCTCTGTTTCAGCCCCTCTGTTTCTCGCCTTCTGTTTCAGCCCCTCTGTTTCTCGCCCTCTGTTTCAGCCCCTCTGTTTCTCGCCCTCTGTTTCAACCCCTCTGATTCAGCCACTCTGTTTCAGCCCCTCTGATTCAGCCCCTCTGTTTCAGCCCCTCTGATTCAGCCCCTCTGTTTCAGCCCCTCTGATTCAGCCCCTCTGTTTCAGCCTCTCTGTATCTCACCCTCTGTTTCAGCCCCTCTGTTTCAGCCCTTCTGTTTCTCGCCCTCTGTTTCAGAACCTCTGTTTCTCGACCTCAGTTTCAGCCCCTCTGATTCAGCCCCTCTGTTTCGCGCCCTCTGTTTCAGCCCCTCTGTTTCACGCTCTCTGTTTCAGCCCCTCTGTTTCAGCCCCTCTGTTTCTCGCCCTCTGTTTCAGCCCCTCTGTTTCTCACCCTCTGCTTCAGCCCCTCTGATTCAGCCCCTCTGTTTCAGCCGCTCTAATTCTCGCTATCTGTTTCAGCCTCTATGATTCAGCCCCTCTGTTTCTCGCCCTCTGTTTCAGCCCCTCTGTTTCTCGCCCTCTGTTTCAGCCCCTCTGTTTCTCGCCCTCGGTTTCAGACACTCTGTTTCAGCCGCTGTGATTCAGCCCCTCTGGTTCAGCCCCACTGTTTCTCGCCCTCTGTTTCAGTCCCTCTGTTTCAGCCAATCTCTTTCAGCCCCTCTGTTTCTGTCCCTCTGTTTATCGCCCTCTGTTTCAGCCCCTCTGTTACTCGCCCTCTGTTTCAGCACCTCTGTTTCTCGCCCTCTGTTTCAGCCCCTCTGTTTCAGCCCCTCTGTTTCAGCCCCTCTGTTTCTCGCCCTCTATTTCAGCCCCTCTGTTTCTTGCCCTCTGTTTCAGCCCCTCTGATTTAGCCCCTCTGTTTCAGCCCCTCTGTTTCAGCCCCTCTGTTTCAGCCCCTCTGTTTCTGTCCCTCTGTTTATCGCCCTCTGTTTCAGCCCCTCTGTTACTCGCCCTCTGTTTCAGCACCTCTGTTTCTCGCCCTCTGTTTCAGCCCCTCTGTTTCAGCCCCTCTGTTTCAGCCCCTCTGTTTCTCGCCCTCTATTTCAGCCCCTCTGTTTCTTGCCCTCTGTTTCAGCCCCTCTGATTTAGCCCCTCTGTTTCAGCCCCTCTGTTTCAGCCCCTCTGTTTCAGCCCCTCTGTTTCTCGCCCTCTGTTTCAGAACCTCTGTTTCTCGACCTCTGTTTCAGCCCCTCTGATTCAGCCCCTCTGTTTCTCGCCCTCTGTTTCAGGCCCTCTGTTTCTCGCCCTCTGCTTCAGCCCCTCTGTTTCAGCCCCTCTGTTTCAGCCGCTCTAATTCTCGCTATCTGTTTCAGCCTCTATGATTCAGCCCCTGTGTTTCTCGCCCTCTGTTTCAGCCCCTCTGTTTTTCGCCCTCTGTTTCAGCCCCTCCGTTTCTCGCCCTCTGTTTCAGGCTCTCTGTTTCAGCCCGTCTGTTTCAGCCCCTCTGTTTCAGCCCCTCTGTTTCTCGCCATCTGTTTCTCGCCCGCTGTTTTAGCCCCTTTGTTTCTCGCCCTCTGTTTCAGCCCCTCTGTTTCAGCCCCTCTGATTCAGCCCCTCTGATACAGCACCTCTGTTTCTCGCCCTCTGTTTCAGCCCCTCTGTTTCAGCCCCTCTGTTTCAGCCCCTCTGTGTCAGCCCCTCTATTTCTCGCCCTCTGTTTCAGCCCCTCTGTTTCTCGCCCTCTGTTTCAGCCCCTCTGTTTCACGCCCTCTGTTTCAGCCCCTCTGTTTCAGCCCCTCTATTTCAGCCCCTCTGTTTCAGCCCCACTGTTTCTCGCCCTCTGTTTCAGCCCATCTGTTTCTCGCCCTCTGTTTCAGCCCCTCTGTTTCAGCCCCTCTGTTTCAGCCCCTCTGTTTCAGCCCCTCTGTTTCTCGCCCTCTGTTTCAGCCCCGCTGTTTCTCGCCGTCTGTTGCAGCCACTCTGTTTCTCGCCCACTGTTTCAGCCCCTCTGTTTCAGCCCCTCTGTTTCAGCCCCTCTGTTTCTCGCCCTCTGTTTCAGCCCCTCTGTTTCTCGCCCTCTGTTTCAGCCCCTCTGTTTCAGCCCCTCTGTTTCCCGCTCTCTGTTTCTGCCCCTCTGTTTCTCGCCCTCTGTTTCGGCCCCTCTGTTTCTCGCCCTCTGTTTCAGCCCCTCTGAATCAGCCCCTCTGATTCAGCCCTCTGTTTCAGCTCCTCTGTTTCAGACCATCTGTTTCAGCCCCTCGGTTTCTCGCCCTCTGTTTCAGCCCCTCTGTTTCTCGCCCTCTGTTTCAGCCCCTCTGATTCAGCCCCTCTGTTTCAGCCCCTCTGATTCAGCCCCTCTGATTCAGCCACTCTGATTCAGCCCCTCTGTTTCTCGCCCTCTGTTTCAGTCCCTCTGTTTCAGCCCCTCTGTTTCAGCCCCTCTGTTTCTCATCCTTTGTTTCAGCCCCTCTGATTCAGCCCCTCTGATTCAGCCCCTCTGATTCAGCCCCTCTGTTTCTCGCCCTCTGTTTCAGCCCCTCTGTTTCAGCCACTCTGTTTTAGCCCCTCTGTGTCAGCCCCCCTGTTTCTCGCCCTCTGTTTCAGCCCCTCTGTATCAGCCACTCTGTTTCCCGCCCTCTGTTTCAGCCCCTCTGTTTCTCGCCCTCTGTTTCAACCCCTCTGATTCAGCCCCTCTGTTTCAGCCCCTCTGATTCAGCCCCTCTGTTTCAGCCCCTCTGATTCAGCCCCTCTGTTTCAGCCACTCTGTATCTCACCCTCTGTTTCAGCCCCTCTGCTTCAGCCCCTCTGTTTCTCGCCCTCTGTTTCAGAACCTCTGTTTCTCGACCTCTGTTTCAGCCCCTCTGATTCAGCCCCTCTGTTTCTCGCCCTCTGTTTCAGCCCCTCTGTTTCACGCTCTCTGTTTCAGCCCCTCTGTTTCCGCCCCTCTGTTTCTCGCCCTCTGTTTCAGCCCCTCTGTTTCTCGCCCTCTGCTTCAGCCCCTCTGTTTCAGCCCCTCTGTTTCAGCCGCTCTAATTCTCGCTATCTGTTTCAGCCTCTATGATTCAGCCCCTCTGTTTCTCGCCCTCTGTTTCAGCCCCTCTGTTTCTCGCCCTCTGTTTCAGCCCCTCTGTTTCTCGCCCTCGGTTTCAGACCCTCTGTTTCAGCCGCTCTGATTCAGCCCCTCTGGTTCAGCCCCACTGTTTCTCGCCCTCTGTTTCAGTCCCTCTGTTTCAGCCATTCTCTTTCAGCCCCTCTGTTTCTGTCCCTCTGTTTATCGCCCTCTGTTTCAGCCCCTCTGTTACTCGCCCTCTGTTTCAGCCCCTCTGTTTCTCGCCCTCTGTTTCAGCCCCTCTGTTTCAGCCCCTCTGTTTCAGCCCCTCTGTTTCTCGCCCTCTATTTCAGCCCCTCTGTTTCTTGCCCTCTGTTTCAGCCCCTCTGATTTAGCCCCTCTGTTTCAGCCCCTCTGTTTCAGCCCCTCTGTTTCAGCCCCTCTGTTTCGCGCTCTCTGTTTCAGCCCCTCTGTATCTCGCCCTCTGTTTCAGCCCCTCTGTTTTTCGCCCTCAGTTTCAGCCCCTAAGTTTCTCGCCCTCTGTTTCAGCCCCTCTGTTTCAGCCCCTCTGTTTCTCGCCATCTGTTTCTCGCCCGCTGTTTCAGCCCCTTTGTTTCTCCCCCTCTGTTTCAGCCCCTCTGTTTCAGCCCCTCTGATTCAGCCCCTCTGATACAGCCCCTCTGTTTCTCGCCCTCTGTTTCAGCCCCTCTGTTTCAGCCCCTCTGTTTCAGCCCCTCTGTTTCAGCCCCTCTGTTTCTCACCCTCTGTTTCAGCCCCTCTGTTTCTCGCCCTCTGTTTCAGCCCCTCTGTTTCACGCCCTCTGTTTCAGCCCCTCTGTTTCAGCCCCTCTGTTTCAGCCCCTCTGTTTCAGCCCCTCTGTTTCTCGCCCTCTGTTTCAGCCCCTCTGTTTCTCGCCCTCTGTTTCAGCCGCTCAGTTTCTCGCCCTCTGTTTCAGCCCCTCTGTTTCAGCCCCACTGTTTCAGCCCCTCTGTTTCAGCCCCTCTGTTTCTCGCCCTCTGTTTCAGCCCCTCTGTTTCTCGCCGTCTGTTGCAGCCACTCTGTTTCTCGCCCACTGTTTCAGCCCCTCTGTTTCAGCCCCTCTGTTTCAGCCTCTCTGTTTCAGTCCCTCTGTTTCTCGCCCTCTGTTTCAGCCCCTTCTGTTTCTCGCCCTCTATTTCAGCCCCTCTGTTTCAGCCCCTCGGTTTCTCGCCCTCTGTTTCAGCCCCTCTGTTTCTCGCCCTCTAATTCAGCCCCTCTGTTTCTCGCCCTCTGTTTCAGCCCCTCTGTTTCAGCCCCTCTGTTTCTCGCCCTCTGTTTCAGCCCCTCTGTTTCTCGCCCTCTGTTTCAGCCCCTCTGATACAGCCCCTCTGTTTCAGACCCTCTGTTTCAGCCCCTCTGTTTCTCACCCTCTGTTTCAGCCCCTCTGTTTCAGCCCCTCTGTTTCAGCCCCTCTGTTTCTCGCCCTCTGTTTCAGCCCATCTGTTTCTCGCCCTCTGTTTCAGCCCCTCTGTTTCAGCCCCTCTGTTTCAGCCCCTCTGTTTCAGCCCCTCTGTTTCTCGCCCTCTGTTTCAGCCCCTCTGTTTCTCGCCGTCTGTTGCAGCCACTCTGTTTCTCGCCCACTGTTTCAGCCTCTCTGTTTCAGCCCCTCTGTTTCAGCCCCTCTGTTTCTCGCCCTCTGTTTCAGCCCCTCTGTTTCTCGCCCTCTGTTTCAGCCCCTCTGTTTCAGCCCCTCTGTTTCCCGCTCTCTGTTTCTGCCCCTCTGTTTCTCGCCCTCTGTTTCGGCCCCTCTGTTTCAGCCCCTCTGTTTCTCGCCCTCTGTTTCAGCCCCTCTGTTTCAGCCCCTCTGTTTCCCGCTCTCTGTTTCTGCCCCTCTGTTTCTCGCCCTCTGTTTCGGCCCCTCTATTTCAGCCCCTCTGTTTCAGCCCCTCTGTTTCTCGCCCTCTGTTTCAGCCCCTCTGTTTCTCGCCGTCTGTTGCAGCCACTCTGTTTCTCGCCCACTGTTTCAGCCTCTCTGTTTCAGCCCCTCTGTTTCAGCCCCTCTGTTTCTCGCCCTCTGTTTCAGCCCCTCTGTTTCTCGCCCTCTGTTTCAGCCCCTCTGTTTCAGCCCCTCTGTTTCCCGCTCTCTGTTTCTGCCCCTCTGTTTCTCGCCCTCTGTTTCAGCCCCGCTGATTCAGCCCCTCTGATTCAGCCCTCTGTTTCAGCTCCTCTGTTTCAGACCATCTGTTTCAGCCCCTCGGTTTCTCGCCCTCTGTTTCAGCCCCGCTGTTTCTCGCCCGCTGTTTCAGCCCCTTTGTTTCTCCCCCTCTGTTTCAGCCCCTCTGTTTCAGCCCCTCTGATTCAGCCCCTCTGATACAGCCCCTCTGTTTCTCGCCCTCTGTTTCAGCCCCTCTGTTTCAGCCCCTCTGTTTCAGCCCCTCTGTTTCAGCCCCTCTGTTTCTCACCCTCTGTTTCAGCCCCTCTGTTTCTCGCCCTCTGTTTCAGCCCCTCTGTTTCACGCCCTCTGTTTCAGCCCCTCTGTTTCAGCCCCTCTGTTTCAGCCCCTCTGTTTCAGCCCCTCTGTTTCTCGCCCTCTGTTTCAGCCCCTCTGTTTCTCGCCCTCTGTTTCAGCCGCTCAGTTTCTCGCCCTCTGTTTCAGCCCCTCTGTTTCAGCCCCACTGTTTCAGCCCCTCTGTTTCAGCCCCTCTGTTTCTCGCCCTCTGTTTCAGCCCCTCTGTTTCTCGCCGTCTGTTGCAGCCACTCTGTTTCTCGCCCACTGTTTCAGCCCCTCTGTTTCAGCCCCTCTGTTTCAGCCTCTCTGTTTCAGTCCCTCTGTTTCTCGCCCTCTGTTTCAGCCCCTTCTGTTTCTCGCCCTCTATTTCAGCCCCTCTGTTTCAGCCCCTCGGTTTCTCGCCCTCTGTTTCAGCCCCTCTGTTTCTCGCCCTCTGTTTCAGCCCCTCTGTTTCTCGCCCTCTGTTTCAGCCCCTCTGTTTCAGCCCCTCTGTTTCTCGCCCTCTGTTTCAGCCCCTCTGTTTCTCGCCCTCTGTTTCAGCCCCTCTGATACAGCCCCTCTGTTTCAGACCCTCTGTTTCAGCCCCTCTGTTTCTCACCCTCTGTTTCAGCCCCTCTGTTTCAGCCCCTCTGTTTCAGCCCCTCTGTTTCTCGCCCTCTGTTTCAGCCCATCTGTTTCTCGCCCTCTGTTTCAGCCCCTCTGTTTCAGCCCCTCTGTTTCAGCCCCTCTGTTTCAGCCCCTCTGTTTCTCGCCCTCTGTTTCAGCCCCTCTGTTTCTCGCCGTCTGTTGCAGCCACTCTGTTTCTCGCCCACTGTTTCAGCCCCTCTGTTTCAGCACCTCTGTTTCAGCCCCTCTGTTTCTCGCCCTCTGTTTCAGCCCCTCTGTTTCTCGCCCTCTGTTTCAGCCCCTCTGTTTCAGCCCCTCTGTTTCCCGCTCTCTGTTTCTGCCCCTCTGTTTCTCGCCCTCTGTTTCGGCCCCTCTGTTTCTCGCCCTCTGTTTCAGCCCCGCTGATTCAGCCCCTCTGTTTCACCCCCTCTGAATCAGCCCCTCTGATTCAGCCCTCTGTTTCAGCTCCTCTGTTTCAGACCATCTGTTTCAGCCCCTCGGTTTCTCGCCCTCTGTTTCAGCCCCTCTGTTTCTCGCCCTCTGTTTCAGCCCCTCTGTTTCTCGCCCTCTGTTTCAGCCCCTCTGTTTCAGCCCCTCTGTTTCAGCCCCTCTGATTCAGCCCCTCTGATTCAGCCACTCTGATTCAGCCCCTCTGTTTCTCGCCCTCTATTTCAGTCCCTCTGTTTCAGCCCCTCTGTTTCAGCCCCTCTGTTTCTCATCCTTTGTTTCAGCCCCTCTGATTCAGCCCCTCTGATTCAGCCCCTCTGATTCAGCCCCTCTGTTTCTCGCCCTCTGTTTCAGCCCCTCTGTTTCAGCCCCTCTGTTTTAGCCCCTCTGTGTCAGCCCCCCTGTTTCTCGCCCTCTGTTTCAGCCCCTCTGTATCAGCCACTCTGTTTCCCGCCCTCTGTTTCAGCCCCTCTGTTTCTCGCCCTCTGTTTCAACCCCTCTGATTCAGCCCCTCTGTTTCAGCCCCTCTGATTCAGCCCCTCTGTTTCAGCCCCTCTGATTCAGCCCCTCTGTTTCAGCCTCTCTGTATCTCACCCTCTGTTTCAGCCCCTCTGTTTCAGCCCCTCTGTTTCTCGCCCTCCGTTTCAGAACCTCTGTTTCTCGACCTCTGTTTCAGCCCCTCTGATTCAGCTCCTCTGTTTCTCGCCCTCTGTTTCAGCCCCTCTGTTTCACGCTCTCTGTTTCAGCCCCTCTGTTTCCGCCCCTCTGTTTCTCGCCCTCTGTTTCAGCCCCTCTGTTTCTCGCCCTCTGCTTCAGCCCCTCTGTTTCAGCCCCTCTGTTTCAGCCGCTCTAATTCTCGCTATCTGTTTCAGCCTCTATGATTCAGCCCCTCTGTTTCTCGCCCTCTGTTTCAGCCCCTCTGTTTCTCGCCCTCTGTTTCAGCCCCTCTGTTTCTCGCCCACGGTTTCAGACCCTCTGTTTCAGCCGCTCTGATTCAGCCCCTCTGGTTCAGCCCCACTGTTTCTCGCCCTCTGTTTCAGTCCCTCTGTTTCAGCCATTCTCTTTCAGCCCCTCTGTTTCTGTCCCTCTGTTTATCGCCCTCTGTTTCAGCCCCTCTGTTACTCGCCCTCTGTTTCAGCCCCTCTGTTTCAGCCCCTCTGTTTCTCGCCCTCTATTTCAGCCCCTCTGTTTCTTGCCCTCTGTTTCAGCCCCTCTGATTTCGCCCCTCTGTTTCAGCCCCTCTGTTTCAGCCCCTCTGTTTCAGCCCCTCTGTTTCGCGCTCTCTGTTTCAGCCCCTCTGTATCTCGCCCTCTGTTTCAGCCCCTCTGTTTTTCGCCCTCAGTTTCAGCCCCTAAGTTTCTCGCCCTCTGTTTCAGCCCCTCTGTTTCAGCCCCTCTGTTTCTCGCCATCTGTTTCTCGCCCGCTGTTTCAGCCCTTTTGTTTCTCGCCCTCTGTTTCAGCCCCTCTGTTTCAGCCCCTCTGATTCAGCCCCTCTGATACAGCCCCTCTGTTTCTCGCCCTCTGTTTCAGCCCCTCTGTTTCAGCCCCTCTGTTTCAGCCCCTCTGTTTCAGCCCCTCTGTTTCTCACCCTCTGTTTCAGCCCCTCTGTTTCTCGCCCTCTGTTTCAGCCCCTCTGTTTCACGCCCTCTGTTTCAGCCCCTCTGTTTCAGCCCCTCTGTTTCAGCCCCTCTGTTTCAGCCCCTCTGTTTCTCGCCCTCTGTTTCAGCCCCTCTGTTTCTCGCCCTCTGTTTCAGCCGCTCAGTTTCTCGCCCTCTGTTTCAGCCCCTCTGTTTCAGCCCCACTGTTTCAGCCCCTCTGTTTCAGCCCCTCTGTTTCTCGCCCTCTGTTTCAGCCCCTCTGTTTCTCGCCGTCTGTTGCAGCCACTCTGTTTCTCGCCCACTGTTTCAGCCCCTCTGTTTCAGCCCCTCTGTTTCAGCCCCTCTGTTTCAGTCCCTCTGTTTCTCGCCCTCTGTTTCAGCCCCTCTGTTTCTCGCCCTCTATTTCAGCCCCTCTGTTTCAGCCCCTCGGTTTCTCGCCCTCTGTTTCAGCCCCTCTGTTTCTCGCACTCTGTTTCAGCCCCTCTGTTTCAGCCCCTCTGTTTCTCGCCCTCTGTTTCAGCCCCTCTGTTTCTCGCCCTCTGTTTCAGCCCCTCTGATACAGCCCCTCTGTTTCAGCCCCTCTGTTTCAGCCCCTCTGTTTCTCACCCTCTGTTTCAGCCCCACTGTTTCTCGCCCTCTGTTTCAGCCCCTCTGTTTCAGCCCCTCTGTTTCTCGCCCTCTGTTTCAGCCCCTCTGTTTCTCGCCCTCTGTTTCAGCCCCTCTGTTTCAGCCCCTCTGAATCAGCCGCTCTGATTCAGCCCCTCTGTTTCAGCCCCTCTGTTTCTGCCCCTCTCTTTCTCGCCCTCTGTTTCAGCCCCTCTAATTCTCGCCCTCTGTTTCAGCCCCTATGATTCAGCCCCTCTGTTTCTCGCCCTCTGTTTCAGCCCCTCTGTTTCTCGCCCTCGGTCTCAGCCCCTCTGATTCAGCCCCTCTGTTTCAGCCCCTCTGTTTCTCGCCTTCTGTTTCAGCCCCTCTGTTTCTCGCCCTCTGTTTCAGCCCCTCTGTTTCTCGCCCTCTGTTTCAACCCCTCTGATTCAGCCACTCTGTTTCAGCCCCTCTGATTCAGCCCCTCTGTTTCAGCCCCTCTGATTCAGCCCCTCTGTTTCAGCCCCTCTGATTCAGCCCCTCTGTTTCAGCCTCTCTGTATCTCACCCTCTGTTTCAGCCCCTCTGTATCAGCCCCTCTGTTTCTCGCCCTCTGTTTCAGAACCTCTGTTTCTCGACCTCAGTTTCAGCCCCTCTGATTCAGCCCCTCTGTTTCTCGCCCTCTGTTTCAGCCCCTCTGTTTCACGCTCTCTGTTTCAGCCCCTCTGTTTCAGACCCTCTGTTTCTCGCCCTCTGTTTCATCCCCTCTGTTTCTCACCCTCTGCTTCAGCCCCTCTGTTTCAGCCCCTCTGTTTCAGCCGCTCTAATTCTCGCTATCTGTTTCAGCCTCTATGATTCAGCCCCTCTGTTTCTCGCCCTCTGTTTCAGCCCCTCTGTTTCTCGCCCTCTGTTTCAGCCTCTCTGTTTCTCGCCCTCGGTTTCAGACCCTCTGTATCAGCCCCACTGTTTCTCGCCCTCTGTTTCAGTCCCTCTGTTTCAGCCAATCTCTTTCAGCCCCTCTGTTTCTGTCCCTCTGTTTATCGCCCTCTGTTTCAGCCCCTCTGTTACTCGCCCTCTGTTTCAGCACCTCTGTTTCTCGCCCTCTGTTTCAGCCCCTCTGTTTCAGCCCCTCTGTTTCAGCCCCTCTGTTTCTCGCCCTCTATTTCAGCCCCTCTGTTTCTTGCCCTCTGTTTCAGCCCCTCTGATTTAGCCCCTCTGTTTCAGCCCCTCTGTTTCAGCCCCTCTGTTTCAGCCCCTCTGTTTCGCGCTCTCTGTTTCAGCCCCTCTGTTTCTCGCCCTCTGTTTCAGCCCCTCTGTTTTTCGCCCTCTGTTTCAGCCCCTCTGATTCAGCACCTCTGTCTCAGCCCCTCTGATTCAGCCCCTCTGTTTCAGCCCCTCTTTTTCAGTCCCTCTGTTTCTCGCACTCAGTTTCTCACACTCTGTTTCAGCCCCTGTGTTTCTCGCCCTCTGTTTCAGTCCCTCTGTTTTTCGCCCTCTGTTTCAGCCCCTCCGTTTCTCGCCCTCTGTTTCAGGCTCTCTGTTTCAGCCCGTCTGTTTCAGCTCCTCTGTTTCAGCCCCTCTGTTTCTCGCCATCTGTTTCTCGCCCGCTGTTTTAGCCCCTTTGTTTCTCGCCCTCTGTTTCAGCCCCTCTGTTTCAGCCCCTCTGATTCAGCCCCTCTGATACAGCCTCTCTGTTTCTCGCCCTCTGTTTCAGCCCCTCTGTTTCAGCCCCTCTGTTTCAGCCCCTCTGTGTCAGCCCCTCTATTTCTCGCCCTCTGTTTCAGCCCCTCTGTTTCTCGCCCTCTGTTTCAGCTCCTCTGTTTCACGCCCTCTGTTTCAGCCCCTCTGTTTCAGCCCCTCTGTTTCAGCCCCTCTGTTTCAGCCCCTCTGTTTCTCGCCCTCTGTTTCAGCCCATCTGTTTCTCGCCCTCTGTTTCAGCCGCTCTTTTTCAGCCCCTCTGTTTCAGCCCCTCTGTTTCAGCCCCTCTGTTTCTCGCCTTCTGTTTCAGCCCCTCTGTTTCTCGCCGTCTGTTGCAGCCACTCTGTTTCTCGCCCACTGTTTCAGCCCCTCTGTTTCAGCCCCTCTGTTTCAGCCCCTCTGTTTCTCGCCCTCTGTTTCAGCCCCTCTGTTTCTCGCCCTCTGTTTCAGCCCCTCTGTTTCAGCCCCTCTGTTTCCCGCCCTCTGTTTCTGCCCCTCTGTTTCTCGCCCTCTGTTTCGGCCCCTCTGTTTCTCGCCCTGTGTTTCAGCCCCGCTGATTCAGCCCCTCTGTTTCACCCCCTCTGAATCAGGCCCTCTGATTCAGCCCTCTGTTTCAGCTCCTCTGTTTCAGACCATCTGTTTCAGCCCCTCGGTTTCTCGCCCTCTGTTTCAGCCCCTCTGTTTCTCGCCCTCTGTTTCAGCCCCTCTGTTTCTCGCCCTCTGTTTCAGCCCCTCTGTTTCAGCCCCTCTGTTTCAGCCCCTCTGATTCAGCCCCTCTGATTCAGCCACTCTGATTCAGCCCCTCTGTTTCTCGCCCTCTGTTTCAGTCCCTCTGTTTCAGCCCCTCTGTTTCAGCCCCTCTGTTTCTCATCCTTTGTTTCAGCCCCTCTGATTCAGCCCCTCTGATTCAGCCCCTCTGATTCAGCCCCTCTGTTTCTCGCCCTCTGTTTCAGCCCCTCTGTTTCAGCCCCTCTGTTTTAGCCCCTCTGTGTCAGCCCCCCTGTTTCTCGCCCTCTGTTTCAGCCCTTCTGTATCAGCCACTCCGTTTCCCGCCCTCTGTTTCAGCCCCTCTGTTTCTCGCCCTCTGTTTCAACCCCTCTGATTCAGCCCCTCTGTTTCAGCCCCTCTGATTCAGCCCCTCTGTTTCAGCCCCTCTGATTCAGCCCCTCTGTTTCAGCCTCCCTGTATCTCACCCTCTGTTTCAGCCCCTCTGTTTTAGCCCCTCTGTTTCTCGCCCTCTGTTTCAGCCCCTCTGTTTCACGCTCTCTGTTTCAGCCCCTCTGTTTCCGCCCATCTGTTTCTCGACCTCTGTTTCAGCCCCTCTGATTCAGCCCCTCTGTTTCTCACCCTCTGTTTCAGCCCCTCTGTTTCACGCTCTCTGTTTCAGCCCCTCTGTTTCCGCCCCTCTGTTTCTCGCCCTCTGTTTCAGGCCCTCTGTTTCTCGCCCTCTACTTCAGCCCCTCTGTTTCAGCCCCTCTGTTTCAGCCGCTCTAATTCTCGCTATCTGTTTCAGCCTCTATGATTCAGCCCCTCTCTTTCTCGCCCTCTGTTTCAGCCCCTCTGTTTCTCGCCCCCTTTTTCAGCCCCTCTGTTTCTCGCCCTCGGTTTCAGACCCTCTGTTTCAGCCGCTCTGATTCAGCCCCTCTGGTTCAGCCCCACTGTTTCTCGCCCTCTGTTTTAGTCCCTCTGTTTCAGCCATTCTCTTTCAGCCCCTCTGTTTCTGTCCCTCTGTTTATCGCCCTCTGTTTCAGCCCCTCTGTTACTCGCCCTCTGTTTCAGCTCCTCTGTTTCTCGCCCTCTGTTTCAGCCCCTCTGTTTCAGCCCCTCTGTTTCAGCCCCTCTGTTTCTCGCCCTCTATTTCAGCCCCTCTGTTTCTTGCCCTCTGTTTCAGCCCCTCTGATTTAGCCCCTCTGTTTCAGCCCCTCTGTTTCAGCCCCTCTGTTTCAGCCCCTCTGTTTCGCGCTCTCTGTTTCAGCCCCTCTGTATCTCGCCCTCTGTTTCAGCCCCTCTGTTTTTCGCCCTCAGTTTCAGCCCCTCTGTTTCTCGCCCTCTGTTTCAGCCCCTCTGTTTCAGCCCCTCTGTTTCTCGCCATCTGTTTCTCGCCCTCTGTTTCAGCCCCTCTGTTTCAGCCCCTCTGATTCAGCCCCTCTGATACAGCCCCTCTGTTTCTCGCCCTCTGTTTCAGCCCCTCTGTTTCAGCCCCTCTGTTTCAGCCCCTCTGTTTCAGCCCATCTGTTTCTCACCCTCTGTTTCAGCCCCTCTGTTTCTCGCCCTCTGTTTCAGCCCCTCTGTTTGACGCCCTCTGTTTCAGCCCCTCTGTTTCAGCCCCTCTGTTTCAGCCCCTCTGTTTCAGCCCCTCTGTTTCTCGCCCTCTGTTTCAGCCCCTCTGTTTCTCGCCCTCTGTTTCAGCCGCTCAGTTTCTCGCCCTCTGTTTCAGCCCCTCTGTTTCAGCCCCTCTGTTTCAGCCCCTCTGTTTCAGCCCCTCTGTTTCTCGCCCTCTGTTTCAGCCCCTCTGTTTCTCGCCGTCTGTTGCAGCCACTCTGTTTCTCGCCCACTGTTTCAGCCCCTCTGTTTCAGCCCCTCTGTTTCAGCCCCTCTGTTTCTCGCCCTCTGTTTCAGCCCCTCTGTTTCTCGCCCTCTGTTTCAGCCCCTCTGTTTCAGCCCCTCTGATTCCCGCTCTCTGTTTCTGCCCCTCTGTTTCTCGCCCTCTGTTTCGGCCCCTCTGTTTCTCGCCCTCTGTTTCAGCCCCGCTGATTCAGCCCCTCTGTTTCACCCCCTCTGAATCAGCCCCTCTGATTCAGCCCTCTGTTTCAGCCCCTCTGTTTCAGACCATATGTTTCAGCCCCTCGGTTTCTCGCCCTCTGTTTCAGCCCCTCTGATTCAGCCCCTCTGTTTCAGCCCCTCTGTTTCTCGCCCTCTGTTTCAACCCCTCTGTTTCAGACCCTCTGTTTCAGCCCCTCTGATTCAGCCCCTCTGATTCAGCCACTCTGATTCAGCCCCTCTGTTTCTCGCCCTCTGTTTCAGTCCCTCTGTTTCAGCCCCTCTGTTTCAGCCCCTCTGTTTGTCATCCTTTGTTTCAGCCCCTCTGATTCAGCCCCTCTGATTCAGCCCCTCTGTTTCTCGCCCTCTGTTTCAGCCCCTCTGTTTCAGCCCCGCTGTTTTAGCCCCTCTGTGTCAGCCCCCCTGTTTCTCGCCCCCTGTTTCAGCACCTCTGTATCAGCCCCTCTGTTTCCCGCCCTCTGTTTCAGCCCCTCTGTTTCTCGCCCTCTGTTTCAGCCACTCTGATTCAGCCCCTCTGTTTCAGCCCCTCTGATTCAGTCCCTCTGTTTCAGCCCCTCTGATTCAGCCCCTCTGTTTCTCGCCCTCTGTTTCAGCCCCTCTTTTTCTCACCCTCTGTTTCAGCCCCACTGATTCAGCCCCTCTGATTCAGCCCCTCTGTTTCCCGCACCTCTGTTTCAGCCCCTCTGTTTCACGCCCCGTGTTTCAGCCCCTCGGTTTCTCGCCCTCTGTTTCAGCCCCTCTGTTTCTCGCCCTCTGTTTCAGCCCCTCTGTTTCTCGCCCTCTGTTTCAGCCCCTCTGTTTCAGCCCCTCTGTTTCTCGCCCTCTGTTTCAGCCCCTCTGTTTCTCGCCCTCTGTTTCAGCCCCTCTGATACAGCCCCTCTGTTTCAGCCCCTCTGTTTCAGCCCCTCTGTTTCTCGCCCTCTGTTTCAGCCCCACTGTTTCTCGCCCTCTGTTTCAGCCCCTCTGTTTCTCGCCCTCTGTTTCAGCCCCTCTGTTTCTCGCCCTCTGTTTCAGCCCCTCTGATACAGACCCTCTGTTTCCGCCCCTCTGATTCAGCCCCTCTGTTTCAGCCCCTCTGTTTCTCGCCCTCTGTTTCAGCCCCTCTGTTTCTCGCCCTCTGTTTCAGCCCCTCTGATACAGCCCCTCTGTTTCAGCCCCTCTGTTTCAGCCCCTCTGTTTCTCGCCCTCTGTTTCAGCCCCACTGTTTCTCGCCCTCTGTTTCAGCCCCTCTGTTTCTCGCCCTCTGTTTCAGCCCCTCTGTTTCTCGCCCTCTGTTTCAGCCCCTCTGATACAGACCCTCTGTTTCCGCCCCTCTGATTCAGCCCCTCTGTTTCAGCCCCTCTGTTTCTCGCCCTCTGTTTCAGGCTCTCTGTTTCAGCCTGTCTGTTTCAGCCCCTCTGTTTCAGCCCCTCTGTTTCTCGCCCTCTGTTTCTCGCCCGCAGTTTCAGCCCCTCTGTTTCTCGCCCTCTGTTTCAGCCCCTCTGTTTCAGCCCCTCTGATACAGCCCCTCTGATTCGGCCCCTCTGTTTCAGCCCGTCTGTTTCAGCCCCTCTGTTTCAGCCCCTCTGTTTCTCGCCCTCTGTTTCAGCCCCTCTGTTTATCGGCCTCTGTTTCAGCCCCTCTGTTTCAGCCCCTCTGTTTCAGCCCCTCTGTTTCTCGCCCTCTGTTTCAGCCTCTCTGTTTCTAGCCCTCTGTTTCAGCCCCTCTGTTTCAGCCACTCTGATTCAGCCCCTCTGTTTCAGCCCCTCTGTTTCTCGCCCTCGGTTTCAGCCCCTCTGTTTCAGCCCCTCTGTTTCAGCCCCTCTGTTTCTCGCACTCTGTTTCAGCCCCTCTGTTTCTCGCCCTCTGTTTCAGCCCCTCTGTTTCAGCACCTCTGTTTCTCCCCCTCTGTTTCAGCCCCTCTGTTTCTCGCCCTCTGTTTCAGCTCCTCTGTTTCAGCCCCTCTGTTTAAGCTCCTCTGTTTCTCGCCCTCTGTTTCAGCCGCTCTGTTTCTCACCCTCTGTTTCAGCCCCTCTGATTTAGCCCCTCTGTTTCAGCCCCTCTGTTTCAGCCCCTCTGTTTCTCGCCCTCTGTTTCAGCCCCACTGTATCGCGCTCTCTGTTTCAGCCCCTCTGTTTCAGCCCCTCTGTTTCTCGCCCTCTGTTTCAGCCCCTCTGTTTCAGCCCCTCTGTTTCTCGCCCTTTGTTTCAGCCCCTCTATTTCTCGCTCTGTGTTTCAGCCCCTCTGATTCAGCCCCTCTGTTTCAGCCCCTCTGAATCAGCCCCTCTGTTTCAGCCCCTCTGAATCAGCCCCTCTGATTCAGCCCCTCTGTTTCAGCCCCTCTGTTTCAGCCCCTCTCTTTCTCGCCCTCTGTTTCAGCCCCTCTAATTCTCGCCCTCTGTTTCAGCCCCAATGATTCAGCCCCTCTGTTTCTCGCCCTCTGTTTCAGCCCCTCTGTTTCTCGCCCTCGGTCTCAGCCCCTCTGATTCAGCCCCTCTGTTTCAGCCCCTCTGTTTCTCGCCTTCTGTTTCAGCCCCTCTGTTTCTCGCCCTCTGTTTCAGACC
This sequence comes from Chiloscyllium punctatum, assembly GCF_047496795.1. NCBI lineage: Eukaryota > Metazoa > Chordata > Chondrichthyes > Orectolobiformes > Hemiscylliidae > Chiloscyllium > Chiloscyllium punctatum. The sequence goes on from NW_027309822.1 coordinate 432,260, forward strand.
CTCTGTATCAGCCCCTCTGTTTCCCGCCCTCTGTTTCAGCCCCTCTGTTTCTCGCCCTCTGTTTGAGCCCCTCTGATTCAGCCCCTCTGTTTCAGCCCCTCTGATTCAGCCCCTCTGTTTCAGCCCCTCTGATTCAGCCCCTCTGTTTCTCGCCCTCTGTTTCAGCCCCTCTGTTTCAGCCCCTCTGTTTCAGCCCCACTGTTACTCACCCTCTGTTTCAGCCCCTCTGATTCAGCCCCTCTGATTCAGCCCCTCTGTTTCCCGCCCCTCTGTTTCAGCCCCTCTGTTTCACGCCCCGTGTTTCAGCCCCTCTGTTTCTTGCCCTCTGTTTCAGCCCCTCTGTTTCTCGCCCTCTGTATCAGCCCCTCTGTTTCCCGCCCTCTGTTTCAGCCCCTCTGATTCAGCCCCTCTGTTTCAGCCCTTCTGATTCAGCCCCTCTGTTTCAGCCCGTCTGATTCAGCCCCTCTGTTTCCCGCCCCTCTGTTTCAGCCCATCTGTTTCACGCCCGTGTTTCAGCCCCCCTGTTTCTTGCCCTCTGTTTCAGCCCCTCTGTTTCTCGCCCTCTGATTCAGCACCTCTGATTCAGCCCCTCTGTTTCCCGCCCCTCTGTTTCAGCCCCTCTGTTTCACGCCCCGTGTTTCAGCCCCTCTGTTTCTTGCCCTCTGTTTCAGCCACTCTGTTTCTCGCCCTCTGTTTCAGCCCCGCTGATGCAGCCCCTCTGTTTCACCCCCTCTGAATCAGCCCCTCTGATTCAGCCCTCTGTTTCAGCCCCTCTGTTTCAGAACCTCTGTTTCAGCCCCTCGATTTCTCGCCCTCTGTTTCAGCCCCTCTGTTTCTCGCCCTCTGTTTCAGCCCCTCTGTTTCTTGCCCTCTGTTTCAGCCCCACTGATTCAGCCCCTCTGTTTCAGCCCCTCTGATTCAGCCCCTCTGATTCAGCCCCTCTGTTTCTCGCCCTCTGTTTCAGTCACTCTGTTTCAGCCCCTCTGTTTCAGCCCCTCTGTTTCTCATCCTTTGTTTCAGCCCCTCTGATTCAGCCCCTCTGATTCAGCCTCTCTGATTCAGCCCCTCTGATTCAGCCCCTCTGTTTCTCGCCCTCTGTTTCAGCCCCTCTGTTTCAGCCCCTCTGTTTTAGCCCCTCTGTGTCAGCCCCCCTGTTTCTCGCCCTCTGTTTCATCCCCTCTGTATCAGCCCCTCTTTTTCCCGCCCTCTGTTTCAGCCCCTCTGTTTCTCGCCCTCTGTTTCCAGCCCCTCTGATTCAGCCACTCTGTTTCAGCCCCTCTGATTCAGCCTCTCTGATTCAGCCCCTCTGATTCAGCCCCTCTGTTTCTCGCCCTCTGTTTCAGCCCCTCTGTTTCAGCCCCTCTGTTTTAGCCCCTCTGTGTCAGCCCCCCTGTTTCTCGCCCTCTGTTTCATCCCCTCTGTATCAGCCCCTCTTTTTCCCGCCCTCTGTTTCAGCCCCTCTGTTTCTCGCCCTCTGTTTCCAGCCCCTCTGATTCAGCCACTCTGTTTCAGCCCCTCTGATTCAGCCCCTCTGATTCAGCCCCTCTGTTTCAGCCCGTCTGTTTCCCGCCCCTCTGTTTCAGCCCCTCTGTTTCATGCCCCGTGTTTCAGCCCCTCTGTTTCTTGCCCTCTGTTTCAGCCCCTCTGTTTCTCGCCCTCTGTTTCAGCCCCTCTGTTTCAGCCACTCTGTTTCAGTCCCTCTGTTTCTCGCCCTCTGTTTCAGCCCCTCTGTTTCTCGCCCTCTATTTCAGCCCCTCTGTTTCAGCCCCTCGGTTTCTCGCCCTCTGTTTCAGCCCCTCTGTTTCTCGCCCTCTGTTTCTGCCCCTCTGTTTCTCACCCTTTGTTTCAGCCCCTCTATTTCTCGCTCTGTGTTTCAGCCCCTCTGATTCAGCCCCTCTGTTTCAGCCCCTCTGAATCAGCCCCTCTGTTTCAGCCCCTCTGAATCAGCCCCTCTGATTCAGCCCCTCTGTTTGAGCCCCTCTGTTTCAGCCCCTCTCTTTCTCGCCCTCTGTTTCAGCCCCTCTAATTCTCGCCCTCTGTTTCAGCCCCAATGATTCAGCCCCTCTGTTTCTCGCCCTCTGTTTCAGCCCCTCTGTTTCTCGCCCTCGGTCTCAGCCCCTCTGATTCAGCCCCTCTGTTTCAGCCCCTCTGTTTCTCGCCTTCTGTTTCAGCCCCTCTGTTTCTCGCCCTCTGTTTCAGACCCTCTGTATCAGCCCCTCTGTTTCCCGCCCTCTGTTTCAGCCCCTCTGTTTCTCGCCCTCTGTTTGAGCCCCTCTGATTCAGCCCCTCTGTTTCAGCCCCTCTGATTCAGCCCCTCTGTTTCAGCCCCTCTGATTCAGCCCCTCTGTTTCTCGCCCTCTGTTTCAGCCCCTCTGTTTCAGCCCCTCTGTTTCAGCCCCACTGTTACTCACCCTCTGTTTCAGCCCCTCTGATTCAGCCCCTCTGATTCAGCCCCTCTGTTTCCCGCCCCTCTGTTTCAGCCCCTCTGTTTCACGCCCCGTGTTTCAGCCCCTCTGTTTCTTGCCCTCTGTTTCAGCCCCTCTGTTTCTCGCCCTCTGTATCAGCCCCTCTGTTTCCCGCCCTCTGTTTCAGCCCCTCTGATTCAGCCCCTCTGTTTCAGCCCTTCTGATTCAGCCCCTCTGTTTCAGCCCGTCTGATTCAGCCCCTCTGTTTCCCGCCCCTCTGTTTCAGCCCATCTGTTTCACGCCCCGTGTTTCAGCCCCCCTGTTTCTTGCCCTCTGTTTCAGCCCCTCTGTTTCTCGCCCTCTGATTCAGCACCTCTGATTCAGCCCCTCTGTTTCCCGCCCCTCTGTTTCAGCCCCTCTGTTTCACGCCCCGTGTTTCAGCCCCTCTGTTTCTTGCCCTCTGTTTCAGCCACTCTGTTTCTCGCCCTCTGTTTCAGCCCCGCTGATGCAGCCCCTCTGTTTCACCCCCTCTGAATCAGCCCCTCTGATTCAGCCCTCTGTTTCAGCCCCTCTGTTTCAGAACCTCTGTTTCAGCCCCTCGATTTCTCGCCCTCTGTTTCAGCCCCTCTGTTTCTCGCCCTCTGTTTCAGCCCCTCTGTTTCTTGCCCTCTGTTTCAGCCCCACTGATTCAGCCCCTCTGTTTCAGCCCCTCTGATTCAGCCCCTCTGATTCAGCCCCTCTGTTTCTCGCCCTCTGTTTCAGTCACTCTGTTTCAGCCCCTCTGTTTCAGCCCCTCTGTTTCTCATCCTTTGTTTCAGCCCCTCTGATTCAGCCCCTCTGATTCAGCCTCTCTGATTCAGCCCCTCTGATTCAGCCCCTCTGTTTCTCGCCCTCTGTTTCAGCCCCTCTGTTTCAGCCCCTCTGTTTTAGCCCCTCTGTGTCAGCCCCCCTGTTTCTCGCCCTCTGTTTCATCCCCTCTGTATCAGCCCCTCTTTTTCCCGCCCTCTGTTTCAGCCCCTCTGTTTCTCGCCCTCTGTTTCCAGCCCCTCTGATTCAGCCACTCTGTTTCAGCCCCTCTGATTCAGCCTCTCTGATTCAGCCCCTCTGATTCAGCCCCTCTGTTTCTCGCCCTCTGTTTCAGCCCCTCTGTTTCAGCCCCTCTGTTTTAGCCCCTCTGTGTCAGCCCCCCTGTTTCTCGCCCTCTGTTTCATCCCCTCTGTATCAGCCCCTCTTTTTCCCGCCCTCTGTTTCAGCCCCTCTGTTTCTCGCCCTCTGTTTCCAGCCCCTCTGATTCAGCCACTCTGTTTCAGCCCCTCTGATTCAGCCCCTCTGATTCAGCCCCTCTGTTTCAGCCCGTCTGTTTCCCGCCCCTCTGTTTCAGCCCCTCTGTTTCATGCCCCGTGTTTCAGCCCCTCTGTTTCTTGCCCTCTGTTTCAGCCCCTCTGTTTCTCGCCCTCTGTTTCAGCCCCTCTGTTTCAGCCACTCTGTTTCAGTCCCTCTGTTTCTCGCCCTCTGTTTCAGCCCCTCTGTTTCTCGCCCTCTATTTCAGCCCCTCTGTTTCAGCCCCTCGGTTTCTCGCCCTCTGTTTCAGCCCCTCTGTTTCTCGCCCTCTGTTTCAGCCCCTCTGTTTCAGCCCCTCTGTTTCTCGCCCTCTGTTTCAGCCCCTTTGTTTCTCGCCCTCTGTTTCAGCCCCGCTGATACAGCCCCTCTGTTTCAGCCCCTCTGTTTCAGCCCCTCTGTTTCTCGCCCTCTGTTTCAGCCCCTCTGTTTCTCGCCCTCTGTTTCAGCCCCTCTGTTTCAGCCCCTCTGTTTCTCGCCCTCTGTTTCAGCCCCTCTGTTTCTCGCCCTCTGTTTCAGCCCCTCTGATACTGCCCCTCTGTTTTAGCCCCTCTGATTCAGCCCCTCTGTTTCTCGCCCTCTCTTTCAGGCTCTCTGTTTCAACCCGTCTGTTTCAGCCCCTCTGTTTCAGCCCCTCTGTTTCTCGCCCTCTGTTTCTCGCCAGCAGTTTCAGCCCCACTGTTTCTCGCCCTCTGTTTCAGCCCCTCTGTTTCAGCCCCTCTGATACAGCCACTCTGATTCGGCCCCTCAGTTTCTCGCCCTCTGTTTCAGCTCCTCTGTTTCAGCCCCTCTGTTTAAGCCCCTCTGTTTCTCGCCCTCTGTTTCAGCCCCTCTGTTTCTCGCCCTCTGTTTCAGCTCCTCTGTTTCAGCCCCTCTGTTTAAGCCCCTCTGTTTCTCGCACTCTGTTTCAGCCGCTCTGTTTCTCGCCCTCTGTTTCAGCCCCTCTGATTTAGCCCCTCTGTTTCAGCCCCTCTGTTTCAGCCCCTCTGTTTCTCGCCCTCTGTTTCAGCCCCACTGTTTCGCGCTCTCTGTTTCAGTCCCTCTGTTTCAGCCCCTCTGTTTCTCGCCCTCTGTTTCTGCCCCTCTGTTTCTCACCCTTTGTTTCAGCCCCTCTATTTCTCGCCCTGTGTTTCAGCCACTCTGATTCAGCCCCTCTGTTTCAGCCCCTCTGAATCAGCCCCTCTGTTTAAGCCCCTCTGAATCAGCCCCTCTGATTCAGCCCCTCTGTTTCAGCCCCTCTGTTTCAGCCCCTCTCTTTCTCGCCCTCTGTTTCAGCCCCTCTAATTCTCGCCCTCTGGTTCAGCCCCTATGATTCAGCCCCTCTGTTTCTCGCCCTCTGTTTCAGCCCCTCTGTTTCTCGCCCTCGGTCTCAGCCCCTCTGATTCAGCCCCTCTGTTTCAGCCCCTCTGTTTCTCGCCTTCTGTTTCAGCCCCTCTGTTTCTCGCCCTCTGTTTCAGCCTCTCTGTATCAGCCCCTCTGTTTCCCGCCCTCTGTTTCAGCCCCACTGTTTCTCGCCCTCTGTTTCAGCCCCTCTGATTCAGCCCCTCTGTTTCAGCGCCTCTGATTCAGCCCCTCTCTTTCTCACCCTCTGTTTCAGCTCCTCTGTTTCAGCCCCTCTGTTTCAGCCCCTCTGTTTCTCACCCTCTGTTTCAGCCCCTCTGATTCAGCCCCTCTGATTCAGCCCCTCTGTTTCCCGCCCCTCTGTTTCAGCCCCTCTGTTTCAGCCCCTCTGTTTCTCGCCCTCTGTATCAGCCCATCTGTTTCCCGCCCTCTGTTTCAGCCCCTCTGTTTCTCGCCCTCTGTTTCAGCCCCTCTGATTCAGCCCCTCTGTTTCAGCCCCTCTGATTCAGCCCCTCTGTTTCAGCCCCTCTGATTAAGCCCCTCTGTTTCCTGCCCCTCTGTTACAGCCCCTCTGTTTCACGCCCTGTGTTTCAGCCCCTCTGTTTCTTGCCCTCTGTTTCAGCCCCTCTGTTTCTCGCCCTCTGTTTCAGCCCCTCTGTTTCAGCCCCTCTGTTTCTCACCCTCTGTTTCAGCCCCTCTGATTCAGCCCCTCTGATTCAGCCCCTCTGTTTCCCGCCCCTCTGTTTCAGCCCCTCTGTTTCACGCCCCGTGTTTAAGCCCCTCTGTTTCTTGCCCTCTGTTTCAGCCCCTCTGTTTCTCGCCCTCTGTTTCAGCCCCTCTGAATCAGCCCCTCTGATTCAGCCCCTCTGTTTCAGCCCCTCTGTTTCAGCCCCTCTCTTTCTCGCCCTCTGTTTCAGCCCCTCTAATTCTCGCCCTCTGTTTCAGCCCCAATGATTCAGCCCCTCTGTTTCTCGCCCTCTGTTTCAGCCCCTCTGTTTCTCGCCCTCGGTCTCAGCCCCTCTGATTCAGCCCCTCTGTTTCAGCCCCTCTGTTTCTCGCCTTCTGTTTCAGCCCCTCTGTTTCTCGCCCTCTGTTTCAGACCCTCTGTATCAGCCCCTCTGTTTCCCGCCCTCTGTTTCAGCCCCTCTGTTTCTCGCCCTCTGTTTGAGCCCCTCTGATTCAGCCCCTCTGTTTCAGCCCCTCTGATTCAGCCCCTCTGTTTCAGCCCCTCTGATTCAGCCCCTCTGTTTCTCGCCCTCTGTTTCAGCCCCTCTGTTTCAGCCCCTCTGTTTCAGCCCCACTGTTACTCACCCTCTGTTTCAGCCCCTCTGATTCAGCCCCTCTGATTCAGCCCCTCTGTTTCCCGCCCCTCTGTTTCAGCCCCTCTGTTTCACGCCCCGTGTTTCAGCCCCTCTGTTTCTTGCCCTCTGTTTCAGCCCCTCTGTTTCTCGCCCTCTGTATCAGCCCCTCTGTTTCCCGCCCTCTGTTTCAGCCCCTCTGATTCAGCCCCTCTGTTTCAGCCCTTCTGATTCAGCCCCTCTGTTTCAGCCCGTCTGATTCAGCCCCTCTGTTTCCCGCCCCTCTGTTTCAGCCCATCTGTTTCACGCCCGTGTTTCAGCCCCCCTGTTTCTTGCCCTCTGTTTCAGCCCCTCTGTTTCTCGCCCTCTGATTCAGCACCTCTGATTCAGCCCCTCTGTTTCCCGCCCCTCTGTTTCAGCCCCTCTGTTTCACGCCCCGTGTTTCAGCCCCTCTGTTTCTTGCCCTCTGTTTCAGCCACTCTGTTTCTCGCCCTCTGTTTCAGCCCCGCTGATGCAGCCCCTCTGTTTCACCCCCTCTGAATCAGCCCCTCTGATTCAGCCCTCTGTTTCAGCCCCTCTGTTTCAGAACCTCTGTTTCAGCCCCTCGATTTCTCGCCCTCTGTTTCAGCCCCTCTGTTTCTCGCCCTCTGTTTCAGCCCCTCTGTTTCTTGCCCTCTGTTTCAGCCCCACTGATTCAGCCCCTCTGTTTCAGCCCCTCTGATTCAGCCCCTCTGATTCAGCCCCTCTGTTTCTCGCCCTCTGTTTCAGTCACTCTGTTTCAGCCCCTCTGTTTCAGCCCCTCTGTTTCTCATCCTTTGTTTCAGCCCCTCTGATTCAGCCCCTCTGATTCAGCCTCTCTGATTCAGCCCCTCTGATTCAGCCCCTCTGTTTCTCGCCCTCTGTTTCAGCCCCTCTGTTTCAGCCCCTCTGTTTTAGCCCCTCTGTGTCAGCCCCCCTGTTTCTCGCCCTCTGTTTCATCCCCTCTGTATCAGCCCCTCTTTTTCCCGCCCTATGTTTCAGCCCCTCTGTTTCTCGCCCTCTGTTTCCAGCCCCTCTGATTCAGCCACTCTGTTTCAGCCCCTCTGATTCAGCCTCTCTGATTCAGCCCCTCTGATTCAGCCCCTCTGTTTCTCGCCCTCTGTTTCAGCCCCTCTGTTTCAGCCCCTCTGTTTTAGCCCCTCTGTGTCAGCCCCCCTGTTTCTCGCCCTCTGTTTCATCCCCTCTGTATCAGCCCCTCTTTTTCCCGCCCTCTGTTTCAGCCCCTCTGTTTCTCGCCCTCTGTTTCCAGCCCCTCTGATTCAGCCACTCTGTTTCAGCCCCTCTGATTCAGCCCCTCTGATTCAGCCCCTCTGTTTCAGCCCGTCTGTTTCCCGCCCCTCTGTTTCAGCCCCTCTGTTTCATGCCCCGTGTTTCAGCCCCTCTGTTTCTTGCCCTCTGTTTCAGCCCCTCTGTTTCTCGCCCTCTGTTTCAGCCCCTCTGTTTCAGCCACTCTGTTTCAGTCCCTCTGTTTCTCGCCCTCTGTTTCAGCCCCTCTGTTTCTCGCCCTCTATTTCAGCCCCTCTGTTTCAGCCCCTCGGTTTCTCGCCCTCTGTTTCAGCCCCTCTGTTTCTCGCCCTCTGTTTCTGCCCCTCTGTTTCTCACCCTTTGTTTCAGCCCCTCTATTTCTCGCTCTGTGTTTCAGCCCCTCTGATTCAGCCCCTCTGTTTCAGCCCCTCTGAATCAGCCCCTCTGTTTCAGCCCCTCTGAATCAGCCCCTCTGATTCAGCCCCTCTGTTTGAGCCCCTCTGTTTCAGCCCCTCTCTTTCTCGCCCTCTGTTTCAGCCCCTCTAATTCTCGCCCTCTGTTTCAGCCCCAATGATTCAGCCCCTCTGTTTCTCGCCCTCTGTTTCAGCCCCTCTGTTTCTCGCCCTCGGTCTCAGCCCCTCTGATTCAGCCCCTCTGTTTCAGCCCCTCTGTTTCTCGCCTTCTGTTTCAGCCCCTCTGTTTCTCGCCCTCTGTTTCAGACCCTCTGTATCAGCCCCTCTGTTTCCCGCCCTCTGTTTCAGCCCCTCTGTTTCTCGCCCTCTGTTTGAGCCCCTCTGATTCAGCCCCTCTGTTTCAGCCCCTCTGATTCAGCCCCTCTGTTTCAGCCCCTCTGATTCAGCCCCTCTGTTTCTCGCCCTCTGTTTCAGCCCCTCTGTTTCAGCCCCTCTGTTTCAGCCCCACTGTTACTCACCCTCTGTTTCAGCCCCTCTGATTCAGCCCCTCTGATTCAGCCCCTCTGTTTCCCGCCCCTCTGTTTCAGCCCCTCTGTTTCACGCCCCGTGTTTCAGCCCCTCTGTTTCTTGCCCTCTGTTTCAGCCCCTCTGTTTCTCGCCCTCTGTATCAGCCCCTCTGTTTCCCGCCCTCTGTTTCAGCCCCTCTGATTCAGCCCCTCTGTTTCAGCCCTTCTGATTCAGCCCCTCTGTTTCAGCCCGTCTGATTCAGCCCCTCTGTTTCCCGCCCCTCTGTTTCAGCCCATCTGTTTCACGCCCCGTGTTTCAGCCCCCCTGTTTCTTGCCCTCTGTTTCAGCCCCTCTGTTTCTCGCCCTCTGATTCAGCACCTCTGATTCAGCCCCTCTGTTTCCCGCCCCTCTGTTTCAGCCCCTCTGTTTCACGCCCCGTGTTTCAGCCCCTCTGTTTCTTGCCCTCTGTTTCAGCCACTCTGTTTCTCGCCCTCTGTTTCAGCCCCGCTGATGCAGCCCCTCTGTTTCACCCCCTCTGAATCAGCCCCTCTGATTCAGCCCTCTGTTTCAGCCCCTCTGTTTCAGAACCTCTGTTTCAGCCCCTCGATTTCTCGCCCTCTGTTTCAGCCCCTCTGTTTCTCGCCCTCTGTTTCAGCCCCTCTGTTTCTTGCCCTCTGTTTCAGCCCCACTGATTCAGCCCCTCTGTTTCAGCCCCTCTGATTCAGCCCCTCTGATTCAGCCCCTCTGTTTCTCGCCCTCTGTTTCAGTCACTCTGTTTCAGCCCCTCTGTTTCAGCCCCTCTGTTTCTCATCCTTTGTTTCAGCCCCTCTGATTCAGCCCCTCTGATTCAGCCTCTCTGATTCAGCCCCTCTGATTCAGCCCCTCTGTTTCTCGCCCTCTGTTTCAGCCCCTCTGTTTCAGCCCCTCTGTTTTAGCCCCTCTGTGTCAGCCCCCCTGTTTCTCGCCCTCTGTTTCATCCCCTCTGTATCAGCCCCTCTTTTTCCCGCCCTCTGTTTCAGCCCCTCTGTTTCTCGCCCTCTGTTTCCAGCCCCTCTGATTCAGCCACTCTGTTTCAGCCCCTCTGATTCAGCCTCTCTGATTCAGCCCCTCTGATTCAGCCCCTCTGTTTCTCGCCCTCTGTTTCAGCCCCTCTGTTTCAGCCCCTCTGTTTTAGCCCCTCTGTGTCAGCCCCCCTGTTTCTCGCCCTCTGTTTCATCCCCTCTGTATCAGCCCCTCTTTTTCCCGCCCTCTGTTTCAGCCCCTCTGTTTCTCGCCCTCTGTTTCCAGCCCCTCTGATTCAGCCACTCTGTTTCAGCCCCTCTGATTCAGCCCCTCTGATTCAGCCCCTCTGTTTCAGCCCGTCTGTTTCCCGCCCCTCTGTTTCAGCCCCTCTGTTTCATGCCCCGTGTTTCAGCCCCTCTGTTTCTTGCCCTCTGTTTCAGCCCCTCTGTTTCTCGCCCTCTGTTTCAGCCCCTCTGTTTCAGCCACTCTGTTTCAGTCCCTCTGTTTCTCGCCCTCTGTTTCAGCCCCTCTGTTTCTCGCCCTCTATTTCAGCCCCTCTGTTTCAGCCCCTCGGTTTCTCGCCCTCTGTTTCAGCCCCTCTGTTTCTCGCCCTCTGTTTCAGCCCCTCTGTTTCAGCCCCTCTGTTTCTCGCCCTCTGTTTCAGCCCCTTTGTTTCTCGCCCTCTGTTTCAGCCCCGCTGATACAGCCCCTCTGTTTCAGCCCCTCTGTTTCAGCCCCTCTGTTTCTCGCCCTCTGTTTCAGCCCCTCTGTTTCTCGCCCTCTGTTTCAGCCCCTCTGTTTCAGCCCCTCTGTTTCTCGCCCTCTGTTTCAGCCCCTCTGTTTCTCGCCCTCTGTTTCAGCCCCTCTGATACTGCCCCTCTGTTTTAGCCCCTCTGATTCAGCCCCTCTGTTTCTCGCCCTCTCTTTCAGGCTCTCTGTTTCAACCCGTCTGTTTCAGCCCCTCTGTTTCAGCCCCTCTGTTTCTCGCCCTCTGTTTCTCGCCAGCAGTTTCAGCCCCACTGTTTCTCGCCCTCTGTTTCAGCCCCTCTGTTTCAGCCCCTCTGATACAGCCACTCTGATTCGGCCCCTCAGTTTCTCGCCCTCTGTTTCAGCTCCTCTGTTTCAGCCCCTCTGTTTAAGCCCCTCTGTTTCTCGCCCTCTGTTTCAGCCCCTCTGTTTCTCGCCCTCTGTTTCAGCTCCTCTGTTTCAGCCCCTCTGTTTAAGCCCCTCTATTTCTCGCACTCTGTTTCAGCCGCTCTGTTTCTCGCCCTCTGTTTCAGCCCCTCTGATTTAGCCCCTCTGTTTCAGCCCCTCTGTTTCAGCCCCTCTGTTTCTCGCCCTCTGTTTCAGCCCCACTGTTTCGCGCTCTCTGTTTCAGTCCCTCTGTTTCAGCCCCTCTGTTTCTCGCCCTCTGTTTCTGCCCCTCTGTTTCTCACCCTTTGTTTCAGCCCCTCTATTTCTCGCCCTGTGTTTCAGCCACTCTGATTCAGCCCCTCTGTTTCAGCCCCTCTGAATCAGCCCCTCTGTTTAAGCCCCTCTGAATCAGCCCCTCTGATTCAGCCCCTCTGTTTCAGCCCCTCTGTTTCAGCCCCTCTCTTTCTCGCCCTCTGTTTCAGCCCCTCTAATTCTCGCCCTCTGGTTCAGCCCCTATGATTCAGCCCCTCTGTTTCTCGCCCTCTGTTTCAGCCCCTCTGTTTCTCGCCCTCGGTCTCAGCCCCTCTGATTCAGCCCCTCTGTTTCAGCCCCTCTGTTTCTCGCCTTCTGTTTCAGCCCCTCTGTTTCTCGCCCTCTGTTTCAGCCTCTCTGTATCAGCCCCTCTGTTTCCCGCCCTCTGTTTCAGCCCCACTGTTTCTCGCCCTCTGTTTCAGCCCCTCTGATTCAGCCCCTCTGTTTCAGCGCCTCTGATTCAGCCCCTCTCTTTCTCACCCTCTGTTTCAGCTCCTCTGTTTCAGCCCCTCTGTTTCAGCCCCTCTGTTTCTCACCCTCTGTTTCAGCCCCTCTGATTCAGCCCCTCTGATTCAGCCCCTCTGTTTCCCGCCCCTCTGTTTCAGCCCCTCTGTTTCAGCCCCTCTGTTTCTCGCCCTCTGTATCAACCCATCTGTTTCCCGCCCTCTGTTTCAGCCCCTCTGTTTCTCGCCCTCTGTTTCAGCCCCTCTGATTCAGCCCCTCTGTTTCAGCCCCTCTGATTCAGCCCCTCTGTTTCAGCCCCTCTGATTAAGCCCCTCTGTTTCCTGCCCCTCTGTTACAGCCCCTCTGTTTCACGCCCTGTGTTTCAGCCCCTCTGTTTCTTGCCCTCTGTTTCAGCCCCTCTGTTTCTCGCCCTCTGTTTCAGCCCCTCTGTTTCAGCCCCTCTGTTTCTCACCCTCTGTTTCAGCCCCTCTGATTCAGCCCCTCTGATTCAGCCCCTCTGTTTCCCGCCCCTCTGTTTCAGCCCCTCTGTTTCACGCCCCGTGTTTAAGCCCCTCTGTTTCTTGCCCTCTGTTTCAGCCCCTCTGTTTCTCGCCCTCTGTTTCAGCCCCACTGTTTCAGCCCCTCTGTTTCAGACCCTCTGTTTCAGCCCCTCGGTTTCTCGCCCTCTGTTTCAGCCCCTCTGTTTCTCGCCCTCTGTTTCAGCCCCTCTGTTTCTCGCCCTCTGTTTCAGCCCCTCTGATTCAGCCCCTCTGTTTCAGCCCCTCTGATTCAGCCCCTCTGATTCAGCCCCTCTGATTCAGCCCCTCTGTTTCTCGCCCTCTGTTTCAGTCCCTCTGTTTCAGCCCCTCTGTTTCAGCCCCTCTGTTTCTCATCCTTTGTTTCAGCCCCACTGATTCAGCCCCTCTGATTCAGCCCCTCTGATTCAGCCCCTCTGATTCAGCCCCTCTGTTTCTCGCCCTCTGTTTCAGCCCCTCTGTTTCAGCCCCTCTGTTTTAGCCCCTCTGTGTCAGCCCCCCTGTTTCGCGCCCTCTGTTTCAGCCCCTCTGTAACAGCCCCTCTGTTTCCTGCTCTCTGTTTCAGCCCCTCTGTTTCTCGCCCTCTGTTTCAGACCCTCTGATTCAGCCCCTCTGTTTCAGCCCCTCTGATTCAGCCCCTCTGTTTCAGCCCCTCTGATTCAGCGCCTCTGTTTCTCGCCCTCTGATTTAGCCCCTCTGTTTCAGCCCCTCTGTTTCAGCCCCTCTGTTTCTCGCCCTCTGTTTCAGCCCCACTGTATCGCGCTCTCTGTTTCAGCCCCTCTGTTTCAGCCCCTCTGTTTCTCGCCCTCTGTTTCTGCCCCTCTGTTTCTCACCCTTTGTTTCAGCCCCTCTATTTCTCGCTCTGTGTTTCAGCCCCTCTGATTCAGCCCCTCTGTTTCAGCCCCTCTGAATCAGCCCCTCTGTTTCAGCCCCTCTGAATCAGCCCCTCTGATTCAGCCCCTCTGTTTCAGCCCCTCTGTTTCAGCCCCTCTCTTTCTCGCCCTCTGTTTCAGCCCCTCTAATTCTCGCCCTCTGTTTCAGCCCCAATGATTCAGCCCCTCTGTTTCTCGCCCTCTGTTTCAGCCCCTCTGTTTCTCGCCCTCGGTCTCAGCCCCTCTGATTCAGCCCCTCTGTTTCAGCCCCTCTGTTTCTCGCCTTCTGTTTCAGCCCCTCTGTTTCTCGCCCTCTGTTTCAGACCCTCTGTATCAGCCCCTCTGTTTCCCGCCCTCTGTTTCAGCCCCTCTGTTTCTCGCCCTCTGTTTGAGCCCCTCTGATTCAGCCCCTCTGTTTCAGCCCCTCTGATTCAGCCCCTCTGTTTCAGCCCCTCTGATTCAGCCCCTCTGTTTCTCGCCCTCTGTTTCAGCCCCTCTGTTTCAGCCCCTCTGTTTCAGCCCCACTGTTACTCACCCTCTGTTTCAGCCCCTCTGATTCAGCCCCTCTGATTCAGCCCCTCTGTTTCCCGCCCCTCTGTTTCAGCCCCTCTGTTTCACGCCCCGTGTTTCAGCCCCTCTGTTTCTTGCCCTCTGTTTCAGCCCCTCTGTTTCTCGCCCTCTGTATCAGCCCCTCTGTTTCCCGCCCTCTGTTTCAGCCCCTCTGATTCAGCCCCTCTGTTTCAGCCCTTCTGATTCAGCCCCTCTGTTTCAGCCCCTCTGATTCAGCCCCTCTGTTTCCCGCCCCTCTGTTTCAGCCCATCTGTTTCACGCCCCGTGTTTCAGCCCCCCTGTTTCTTGCCCTCTGTTTCAGCCCCTCTGTTTCTCGCCCTCTGTTTCAGCCCCTCTGTTTCAGACCCTCTGTTTCTCACCCTCTGTTTCAGCCCCTCTGATTCAGCCCCTCTGATTCAGCCCCTCTGTTTCCCTCCCCTCTGTTTCAGCCCCTCTGTTTCACGCCCCGTGTTTCAGCCCCTCTGTTTCTTGCCCTCTGTTTCAGCCCCTCTGTTTCTCGCCCTCTGTTTCAGCCCCGCTGATTCAGCCCCTCTGTTTCACCCCCTCTGAATCAGCCCCTCTGATTCAGCCCTCAGTTTCAGCCCCTCTGTTTCAGACCCTCTGTTTCAGCCCCTCGATTTCTCGCCCTCTGTTTCAGCCCCTCTGTTTCTCGCCCTCTGTTTCAGCCCCTCTGTTTCTTGCCCTCTGTTTCAGCCCCTCTGATTCAGCCCCTCTGTTTCAGCCCCTCTGATTCAGCCCCTCTGATTCAGCCCCTCTGTTTCTCGCCCTCTGTTTCAGTCACTCTGTTTCAGCCCCTCTGTTTCAGCCCCTCTGTTTCTCATCCTTTGTTTCAGCCCCTCTGATTCAGCCCCTCTGATTCAGCCTCTCTGATTCAGCCCCTCTGATTCAGCCCCTCTGTTTCTCGCCCTCTGTTTCAGCCCCTCTGTTTCAGCCCCTCTGTTTTAGCCCCTCTGTGTCAGCCCCCCTGTTTCTCGCCCTCTGTTTCATCCCCTATGTATCAGCCCCTCTTTTTCCCGCCCTCTGTTTCAGCCCCTCTGTTTCTCGCCCTCTGTTCCAGCCCCTCTGATTCAGCCCCTCTGTTTCAGCCCCTCTGATTCAGCCCCTCTGTTTCAGCCCCTCTGATTCAGCCCCTCTGTTTCTCGCCCTCTGTTTCAGCCCCTCTGTTTCAGCCCCTCTGTTTCAGGCCCTCTGTTTCTCACCCTCTGTTTCAGCCCCTCTGATTCAGCCCCTCTGTTTCAGCCCGTCTGTTTCTCGCCTTCTGTTTCAGCCCCTCTGTTTCTCGCCCTCTGTTTCAGACCCTCTGTATCAGCCCCTCTGTTTCCCGCCCTCTGTTTCAGCCCCTCTGTTTCTCGCCCTCTGTTTCAGCCCCTCTGATTCAGCCCCTCTGTTTCAGCCCCTCTGATTCAGCCCCTCTGTTTCAGCCCCTCTGATTCAGCCCCTCTGTTTCTCGCCCTCTGTTTCAGCCCCTCTGTTTCAGCCCCTCTGTTTCAGCCCCACTGTTACTCACCCTCTGTTTCAGCCCCTCTGATTCAGCCCCTCTGATTCAGCCTTTCTGTTTCCCGCCCCTCTGTTTCAGCCCCTCTGTTTCACGCCCCGTGTTTCAGCCCCTCTGTTTCTTGCCCTCTGTTTCAGCCCCTCTGTTTCTCGCCCTCTGTATCAGCCCCTCTGTTTCCCGCCCTCTGTTTCAGCCCCTCTGATTCAGCCCCTCTGTTTCAGCCCTTCTGATTCAGCCCCTCTGTTTCAGCCCTTCTGATTCAGCCCCTCTGTTTCCCGCCCCTCTGTTTCAGCCCATCTGTTTCACGCCCCGTGTTTCAGCCCCCCTGTTTCTTGCCCTCTGTTTCAGCCCCTCTGTTTCTCGCCCTCTGTTTCAGCCCCTCTGTTTCAGACCCTCTGTTTCTCACCCTCTGTTTCAGCCCCTCTGATTCAGCCCCTCTGATTCAGCCCCTCTGTTTCCCGCCCCTCTGTTTCAGCCCCTCTGTTTCACGCCCCGTGTTTCAGCCCCTCTGTTTCTTGCCCTCTGTTTCAGCCACTCTGTTTCTCGCCCTCTGTTTCAGCCCCGCTGATGCAGCCCCTCTGTTTCACCCCCTCTGAATCAGCCCCTCTGATTCAGCCCTCTGTTTCAGCCCCTCTGTTTCAGACCCTCTGTTTCAGCCCCTCGATTTCTCGCCCTCTGTTTCAGCCCCTCTGTTTCTCGCCCTCTGTTTCAGCCCCTCTGTTTCTCGCCCTCTGTTTCATCCCCTATGTATCAGCCCCTATTTTTCCCGCCCTCTGTTTCAGCCCCTCTGTTTCTCGCCCTCTGTTCCAGCCCCTCTGATTCAGCCCCTCTGTTTCAGCCCCTCTGATTCAGCCCCTCTGTTTCAGCCCCTCTGATTCAGCCCCTCTGTTTCTCGCCCTCTGTTTCAGCCCCTCTGTTTCAGCCCCTCTGTTTCAGGCCCTCTGTTTCTCACCCTCTGTTTCAGCCCCTCTGATTCAGCCCCTCTGTTTCAGCCCGTCTGTTTCTCGCCTTCTGTTTCAGCCCCTCTGTTTCTCGCCCTCTGTTTCAGACCCTCTGTATCAGCCCCTCTGTTTCCCGCCCTCTGTTTCAGCCCCTCTGTTTCTCGCCCTCTGTTTCAGCCCCTCTGATTCAGCCCCTCTGTTTCAGCCCCTCTGATTCAGCCGCTCTGTTTCAGCCCCTCTGATTCAGCCCCTCTGTTTCTCGCCCTCTGTTTCAGCCCCTCTGTTTCAGCCCCTCTGTTTCAGCCCCACTGTTACTCACCCTCTGTTTCAGCCCCTCTGATTCAGCCCCTCTGATTCAGCCCCTCTGTTTCCCGCCCCTCTGTTTCAGCCCCTCTGTTTCACGCCCCGTGTTTCAGCCCCTCTGTTTCTTGCCCTCTGTTTCAGCCCCTCTGTTTCTCGCCCTCTGTATCAGCCCCTCTGTTTCCCGCCCTCTGTTTCAGCCCCTCTGATTCAGCCCCTCTGTTTCAGCCCTTCTGATTCAGCCCCTCTGTTTCAGCCCGTCTGATTCAGCCCCTCTGTTTCCCGCCCCTCTGTTTCAGCCCATCTGTTTCACGCCCCGTGTTTCAGCCCCCCTGTTTCTTGCCCTCTGTTTCAGCCCCTCTGTTTCTCGCCCTCTGTTTCAGCCCCTCTGTTTCAGACCCTCTGTTTCTCACCCTCTGTTTCAGCCCCTCTGATTCAGCCCCTCTGATTCAGCCCCTCTGTTTCCCGCCCCTCTGTTTCAGCCCCTCTGTTTCACGCCCCGTGTTTCAGCCCCTCTGTTTCTTGCCCTCTGTTTCAGCCACTCTGTTTCTCGCCCTCTGTTTCAGCCCCGCTGATGCAGCCCCTCTGTTTCACCCCCTCTGAATCAGCCCCTCTGATTCAGCCCTCTGTTTCAGCCCCTCTGTTTCAGACCCTCTGTTTCAGCCCCTCGATTTCTCGCCCTCTGTTTCAGCCCCTCTGTTTCTCGCCCTCTGTTTCAGCCCCTCTGTTTCTTGCCCTCTGTTTCAGCCCCTCTGATTCAGCCCCTCTGTTTCAGCCCCTCTGATTCAGCCCCTCTGATTCAGCCCCTCTGTTTCTCGCCCTCTGTTTCAGTCACTCTGTTTCAGCCCCTCTGTTTCAGCCCCTCTGTTTCTCATCCTTTGTTTCAGCCCCTCTGATTCAGCCCCTCTGATTCAGCCTCTCTGATTCAGCCCCTCTGATTCAGCCCCTCTGTTTCTCGCCCTCTGTTTCAGCCCCTCTGTTTCAGCCCCTCTGTTTTAGCCCCTCTGTGTCAGCCCCCCTGTTTCTCGCCCTCTGTTTCATCCCCTCTGTAACAGCCCCTCTTTTTCCCGCCCTCTGTTTCAGCCCCTCTGTTTCTCGCCCTCTGTTTCCAGCCCCTCTGATTCAGCCCCTCTGTTTCAGCCCCTCTGATTCAGCCCCTCTGTTTCAGCCCCTCTGATTCAGCCCCTCTGTTTCTCGCCCTCTGTTTCAGCCCCTCTGTTTCAGCCCCTCTGTTTCAGGCCCTCTGTTTCTCACCCTCTGTTTCAGCCCCTCTGATTCAGCCCCTCTGTTTCAGCCCGTCTGTTTCCCGCCCCTCTGTTTCAGCCCCTCTGTTTCATGCCCCGTGTTTCAGCCCCTCTGTTTCTTGCCCTCTGTTTCAGCCCCTCTGTTTCTCGCCCTCTGTTTCAGCCCCTCTGTTTCAGCCACTCTGTTTCAGTCCCTCTGTTTCTCGCCCTCTGTTTCAGCCCCTCTGTTTCTCGCCCTCTATTTCAGCCCCTCTGTTTCAGCCCCTCGGTTTCTCGCCCTCTGTTTCAGCCCCTCTGTTTCTCGCCCTCTGTTTCAGCCCCTCTGTTTCAGCCCCTCTGTTTCTCGCCCTCTGTTTCAGCCCCTTTGTTTCTCGCCCTCTGTTTCAGCCCCGCTGATACAGCCCCTCTGTTTCAGCCCCTCTGTTTCAGCCCCTCTGTTTCTCGCCCTCTGTTTCAGCCCCTCTGTTTCTCGCCCTCTGTTTCAGCCCCTCTGTTTCAGCCCCTCTGTTTCTCGCCCTCTGTTTCAGCCCCTCTGTTTCTCGCCCTCTGTTTCAGCCCCTCTGATACTGCCCCTCTGTTTTAGCCCCTCTGATTCAGCCCCTCTGTTTCTCGCCCTCTCTTTCAGGCTCTCTGTTTCAACCCGTCTGTTTCAGCCCCTCTGTTTCAGCCCCTCTGTTTCTCGCCCTCTGTTTCTCGCCAGCAGTTTCAGCCCCACTGTTTCTCGCCCTCTGTTTCAGCCCCTCTGTTTCAGCCCCTCTGATACAGCCACTCTGATTCGGCCCCTCTGTTTCTCGCCCTCTGTTTCAGCTCCTCTGTTTCAGCCCCTCTGTTTAAGCCCCTCTGTTTCTCGCCCTCTGTTTCAGCCCCTCTGTTTCTCGCCCTCTGTTTCAGCTCCTCTGTTTCAGCCCCTCTGTTTAAGCCCCTCTGTTTCTCGCACTCTGTTTCAGCCGCTCTGTTTCTCGCCCTCTGTTTCAGCCCCTCTGATTTAGCCCCTCTGTTTCAGCCCCTCTGTTTCCGCCACTCTGTTTCTCGCCCTCTGTTTCAGCCCCACTGTTTCGCGCTCTCTGTTTCAGTCCCTCTGTTTCAGCCCCTCTGTTTCTCGCCCTCTGTTTCTGCCCCTCTGTTTCTCACCCTTTGTTTCAGCCCCTCTATTTCTCGCCCTGTGTTTCAGCCACTCTGATTCAGCCCCTCTGTTTCAGCCCCTCTGAATCAGCCCCTCTGTTTAAGCCCCTCTGAATCAGCCCCTCTGATTCAGCCCCTCTGTTTCAGCCCCTCTGTTTCAGCCCCTCTCTTTCTCGCCCTCTGTTTCAGCCCCTCTAATTCTCGCCCTCTGGTTCAGCCCCTATGATTCAGCCCCTCTGTTTCTCGCCCTCTGTTTCAGCCCCTCTGTTTCTCGCCCTCGGTCTCAGCCCCTCTGATTCAGCCCCTCTGTTTCAGCCCCTCTGTTTCTCGCCTTCTGTTTCAGCCCCTCTGTTTCTCGCCCTCTGTTTCAGCCTCTCTGTATCAGCCCCTCTGTTTCCCGCCCTCTGTTTCAGCCCCACTGTTTCTCGCCCTCTGTTTCAGCCCCTCTGATTCAGCCCCTCTGTTTCAGCGCCTCTGATTCAGCCCCTCTCTTTCTCACCCTCTGTTTCAGCCCCTCTGTTTCAGCCCCTCTGTTTCAGCCCCTCTGTTTCTCACCCTCTGTTTCAGCCCCTCTGATTCAGCCCCTCTGATTCAGCCCCTCTGTTTCCCGCCCCTCTGTTTCAGCCCCTCTGTTTCAGCCCCTCTGTTTCTCGCCTTCTGTTTCAGCCCCTCTGTTTCAGCCCCTCTGTTTCTCGCCCTCTGTATCAGCCCATCTGTTTCCCGCCCTCTGTTTCAGCCCCTCTGTTTCTCGCCCTCTGTTTCAGCCCCTCTGATTCAGCCCCTCTGTTTCAGCCCCTCTGATTCAGCCCCTCTGTTTCAGCCCCTCTGATTCAGCCCCTCTGTTTCCTGCCCCTCTGTTTCAGCCCCTCTGTTTCACGCCCTGTGTTTCAGCCCCTCTGTTTCTTGCCCTCTGTTTCAGCCCCTCGGTTTCTCGCCCTCTGTTTCAGCCCCTCTGTTTCAGCCCCTCTGTTTCTCACCCTCTGTTTCAGCCCCTCTGATTCAGCCCCTCTGATTCAGCCCCTCTGTTTCCCGCCCCTCTGTTTCAGCCCCTCTGTTTCACGCCCCGTGTTTCAGCCCCTCTGTTTCTTGCCCTCTGTTTCAGCCCCTCTGTTTCTCGCCCTCTGTGTCAGCCCCGCTGATTCAGCCCCTCTGTTTCACCCCCTCTGAATCAGCCCCTCTGATTCAGCCCTCTGTTTCAGCCCCTCTGTTTCAGCCCCTCTGTTTCTCGCCCTCTGTTTCAGCCCCTCTGATTCAGCCCCTCTGTTTCAGCCCCTCTGATTCAGCCCCTCTGATTCAGCCCCTCTGATTCAGCCCCTCTGTTTCTCGCCCTCTGTTTCAGTCCCTCTGTTTCAGCCCCTCTGTTTCAGCCCCTCTGTTTCTCATCCTTTGTTTCAGCCCCACTGATTCAGCCCCTCTGATTCAGCCCCTCTGATTCAGCCCCTCTGATTCAGCCCCTCTGTTTCTCGCCCTCTGTTTCAGCCCCTCTGTTTCAGCCCCTCTGTTTTAGCCCCTCTGTGTCAGCCCCCCTGTTTCGCGCCCTCTGTTTCAGCCCCTCTGTAACAGCCCCTCTGTTTCCCGCTCTCTGTTTCAGCCCCTCTGTTTCTCGCCCTCTGTTTCAGACCCTCTGATTCAGCCCCTCTGTTTCAGCCCCTCTGATTCAGCCCCTCTGTTTCAGCCCCTCTGATTCAGCGCCTCTGTTTCTCGCCCTCTGATTTAGCCCCTCTGTTTCAGCCCCTCTGTTTCAGCCCCTCTGTTTCTCGCCCTCTGTTTCAGCCCCACTGTATCGCGCTCTCTGTTTCAGCCCCTCTGTTTCTCGCCCTCTGTTTCTGCCCCTCTGTTTCTCACCCTTTGTTTCAGCCCCTCTATTTCTCGCTCTGTGTTTCAGCCCCTCTGATTCAGCCCCTCTGTTTCAGCCCCTCTGAATCAGCCCCTCTGTTTCAGCCCCTCTGAATCAGCCCCTCTGATTCAGCCCCTCTGTTTCAGCCCCTCTGTTTCAGCCCCTCTCTTTCTCGCCCTCTGTTTCAGCCCCTCTAATTCTCGCCCTCTGTTTCAGCCCCAATGATTCAGCCCCTCTGTTTCTCGCCCTCTGTTTCAGCCCCTCTGATTCTCGCCCTCGGTCTCAGCCCCTCTGATTCAGCCCCTCTGTTTCAGCCCCTCTGTTTCTCGCCTTCTGTTTCAGCCCCTCTGTTTCTCGCCCTCTGTTTCAGACCCTCTGTATCAGCCCCTCTGTTTCCCGCCCTCTGTTTCAGCCCCTCTGTTTCTCGCCCTCTGTTTCAGCCCCTCTGATTCAGCCCCTCTGTTTCAGCCCCTCTGATTCAGCCCCTCTGTTTCAGCCCCTCTGATTCAGCCCCTCTGTTTCTCGCCCTCTGTTTCAGCCCCTCTGTTTCAGCCCCTCTGTTTCAGCCCCACTGTTACTCACCCTCTGTTTCAGCCCCTCTGATTCAGCCCCTCTGATTCAGCCCCTCTGTTTCCCGCCCCTCTGTTTCAGCCCCTCTGTTTCACGGCCCGTGTTTCAGCCCCTCTGTTTCTTGCCCTCTGTTTCAGCCCCTCTGTTTCTCGCCCTCTGTATCAGCCCCTCTGTTTCCCGCCCTCTGTTTCAGCCCCTCTGATTCAGCCCCTCTGTTTCAGCCCTTCTGATTCAGCCCCTCTGTTTCAGCCCCTCTGATTCAGCCCCTCTGTTTCCCGCCCCTCTGTTTCAGCCCATCTGTTTCACGCCCCGTGTTTCAGCCCCCCTGTTTCTTGCCCTCTGTTTCAGCCCCTCTGTTTCTCGCCCTCTGTTTCAGCCCCTCTGTTTCAGACCCTCTGTTTCTCACCCTCTGTTTCAGCCCCTCTGATTCAGCCCCTCTGATTCAGCCCCTCTGTTTCCCTCCCCTCTGTTTCAGCCCCTCTGTTTCACGCCCCGTGTTTCAGCCCCTCTGTTTCTTGCCCTCTGTTTCAGCCCCTCTGTTTCTCGCCCTCTGTTTCAGCCCCGCTGATTCAGCCCCTCTGTTTCACCCCCTCTGAATCAGCCCCTCTGATTCAGCCCTCAGTTTCAGCCCCTCTGTTTCAGACCCTCTGTTTCAGCCCCTCGATTTCTCGCCCTCTGTTTCAGCCCCTCTGTTTCTCGCCCTCTGTTTCAGCCCCTCTGTTTCTTGCCCTCTGTTTCAGCCCCTCTGATTCAGCCCCTCTGTTTCAGCCCCTCTGATTCAGCCCCTCTGATTCAGCCCCTCTGTTTCTCGCCCTCTGTTTCAGTCACTCTGTTTCAGCCCCTCTGTTTCAGCCCCTCTGTTTCTCATCCTTTGTTTCAGCCCCTCTGATTCAGCCCCTCTGATTCAGCCTCTCTGATTCAGCCCCTCTGATTCAGCCCCTCTGTTTCTCGCCCTCTGTTTCAGCCCCTCTGTTTCAGCCCCTCTGTTTTAGCCCCTCTGTGTCAGCCCCCCTGTTTCTCGCCCTCTGTTTCATCCCCTATGTATCAGCCCCTCTTTTTCCCGCCCTCTGTTTCAGCCCCTCTGTTTCTCGCCCTCTGTTCCAGCCCCTCTGATTCAGCCCCTCTGTTTCAGCCCCTCTGATTCAGCCCCTCTGTTTCAGCCCCTCTGATTCAGCCCCTCTGTTTCTCGCCCTCTGTTTCAGCCCCTCTGTTTCAGCCCCTCTGTTTCAGGCCCTCTGTTTCTCACCCTCTGTTTCAGCCCCTCTGATTCAGCCCCTCTGTTTCAGCCCGTCTGTTTCCCGCCCCTCTGTTTCAGCCCCTCTGTTTCATGCCCCGTGTTTCAGCCCCTCTGTTTCTTGCCCTCTGTTTCAGCCCCTCTGTTTCTCGCCCTCTGTTTCAGCCCCTCTGTTTCAGCCACTCTGTTTCAGTCCCTCTGTTTCTCGCCCTCTGTTTCAGCCCCTCTTTTTCTCGCCCTCTATTTCAGCCCCTTTGTTTCAGCCCCTCGGTTTCTCGCCCTCTGTTTCAGCCCCTCTGTTTCTCGCCCTCTGTTTCAGCCCCTCTGTTTCAGCCCCTCTGTTTCTCGCCCTCTGTTTCAGCCCCTCTGTTTCTCGCCCTCTGTTTCAGCCCCGCTGATACAGCCCCTCTGTTTCAGCCCCTCTGTTTCAGCCCCTCTGTTTCTCGCCCTCTGTTTCAGCCCCTCTGTTTCTCGCCCTCTGTTTCAGCACCTCTGTTTCAGCCCCTCTGTTTCTCGCCCTCTGTTTCAGCCCCTCTGTTTCTCGCCCTCTGTTTCAGCCCCTCTGATACTGCCCCTCTGTTTTAGCCCCTCTGATTCAGCCCCTCTGTTTCTCGCCCTCTGTTTCAGGCTCTCTGTTTCAACCCGTCTGTTTCAGCCCCTCTGTTTCAGCCCCTCTGTTTCTCGCCCTCTGTTTCTCGCCAGCAGTTTCAGCCCCACTGTTTCTCGCCCTCTGTTTCAGCCCCTCTGTTTCAGCCCCTCTGATACAGCCCCTCTGATTCGGCCCCTCTGTTTCAGCCCCTCTGTTTCAGCCCCTCTGTTTCAGCCCCTCTGTTTCTCGCCCTCTGTTTCAGCCCCTCTGTTTCTCGGCCTCTGTTTCAGCCCCTCTGTTTCAGCCCCTCTGTTTCAGCCCCTCTGTGTCTCGCCCTCGGTTTCAGCCCCTCTGTTTCAGCCCCTCTGTTTCAGCCCCTCTGAATCAGCCCCTCTGATTCAGCCCCTCTGTTTCAGCCCCTCTGTTTCAGCCCCTCTCTTTCTCGCCCTCTGTTTCAGCCCCTCTAATTCTCGCCCTCTGTTTCAGCCCCAATGATTCAGCCCCTCTGTTTCTCGCCCTCTGTTTCAGCCCCTCTGTTTCTCGCCCTCGGTCTCAGCCCCTCTGATTCAGCCCCTCTGTTTCAGCCCCTCTGTTTCTCGCCTTCTGTTTCAGCCCCTCTGTTTCTCGCCCTCTGTTTCAGCCCTTCTGTATCAGCCCCTCTGTTTCCCGCCCTCTGTTTCAGCCCCACTGTTTCTCGCCCTCTGTTTCAGCCCCTCTGATTCAGCCCCTCTGTTTCAGCCCCTCTGATTCAGCCCCTCTGTTTCTCGCCCTCTGTTTCAGCCCCTCTGTTTCAGCCCCTCTGTTTCAGCCCCTCTGTTTCTCACCCTCTGTTTCAGCCCCTCTGATTCAGCCCCTCTGATTCAGCCCCTCTGTTTCCCGCCCATCTGTTTCAGCCCCTCTGTTTCACGCCCCGTGTTTCAGCCCCTCTGTTTCTTGCCCTCTGTTTCAGCCCCTCTGTTTCTCGCCCTCTGTATCAGCCCATCTGTTTCCCGCCCTCTGTTTCAGCCCCTCTGTTTCTCGCCCTCTGTTTCAGCCCCTCTGATTCAGCCCCTCTGTTTCAGCCCCTCTGATTCAGCCCCTCTGTTTCAGCCCCTCTGATTCAGCCCCTCTGTTTCCTGCCCCTCTGTTTCAGCCCCTCTGTTTCACGCCCTGTGTTTCAGCCCCTCTGTTTCTTGCCCTCTGTTTCAGCCCCTCTGTTTCTCGCACTCTGTTTCAGCCCCTCTGTTTCAGCCCCTCTGTTTCTCACCCTCTGTTTCAGCCCCTCTGATTCAGCCCCTCTGATTCAGCCCCTCTGTTTCCCGCCCCTCTGTTTCAGCCCCTCTGTTTCACGCCCCGTGTTTCAGCCCCTCTGTTTCTTGCCCTCTGTTTCAGCCCCTCTGTTTCTCGCCCTCTGTGTCAGCCCCGCTGATTCAGCCCCTCTGTTTCACCCCCTCTGAATCAGCCCCTCTGATTCAGCCCTCTGTTTCAGCCCCTCTGTTTCAGACCCTCTGTTTCAGCTCCTCGGTTTCTCGCCCTCTGTTTCAGCCCCTCTGTTTCTCGCCCTCTGTTTCAGCCCCTCTGTTTCTCGCCCTCTGTTTCAGCCCCTCTGATTCAGCCCCTCTGTTTCAGCCCCTCTGATTCAGCCCCTCTGATTCAGCCCCTCTGATTCAGCCCCTCTGTTTCTCGCCCTCTGTTTCAGTCCCTCTGTTTCAGCCCCTCTGTTTCAGCCCCTCTGTTTCTCATCCTTTGTTTCAGCCCCACTGATTCAGCCCCTCTGATTCAGCCCCTCTGATTCAGCCCCTCTGATTCAGCCCCTCTGTTTCTCGCCCTCTGTTTCAGCCCCTCTGTTTCAGCCCCTCTGTTTTAGCCCCTCTGTGTCAGCACCCCTGTTTCGCGCCCTCTGTTTCAGCCCCTCTGTTTCACGCCCTGTGTTTCAGCCCCTCTGTTTCTTGCCCTCTGTTTCAGCCCCTCTGTTTCTCGCCCTCTGTTTCAGCCCCTCTGTTTCAGCCCCTCTGTTTCTCACCCTCTGTTTCAGCCCCTCTGATTCAGCCCCTCTGATTCAGCCCCTCTGTTTCCCGCCCCTCTGTTTCAGCCCCTCTGTTTCACGCCCCGTGTTTCAGCCCCTCTGTTTCTTGCCCTCTGTTTCAGCCCCTCTGTTTCTCGCCCTCTGTGTCAGCCCCGCTGATTCAGCCCCTCTGTTTCACCCCCTCTGAATCAGCCCCTCTGATTCAGCCCTCTGTTTCAGCCCCTCTGTTTCAGACCCTCTGTTTCAGCTCCTCGGTTTCTCGCCCTCTGTTTCAGCCCCTCTGTTTCTCGCCCTCTGTTTCAGCCCCTCTGTTTCTCGCCCTCTGTTTCAGCCCCTCTGATTCAGCCCCTCTGTTTCAGCCCCTCTGATTCAGCCCCTCTGATTCAGCCCCTCTGATTCAGCCCCTCTGTTTCTCGCCCTCTGTTTCAGTCCCTCTGTTTCAGCCCCTCTGTTTCAGCCCCTCTGTTTCTCATCCTTTGTTTCAGCCCCACTGATTCAGCCCCTCTGATTCAGCCCCTCTGATTCAGCCCCTCTGATTCAGCCCCTCTGTTTCTCGCCCTCTGTTTCAGCCCCTCTGTTTCAGCCCCTCTGTTTTAGCCCCTCTGTGTCAGCACCCCTGTTTCGCGCCCTCTGTTTCAGCCCCTCTGTAACAGCCCCTCTGTTTCCCGCTCTCTGTTTCAGCCCCTCTGTTTCTCGCCCTCTGTTTCAGCCCCTCTGATTCAGCCCCTCTGTTTCAGCCCCTCTGATTCAGCCCCTCTGTTTCAGCCCCTCTGATTCAGCGCCTCTGTTTCTCGCCCTCTGTTTCAGCCCCTCTGTTTCAGCCGCTCTGTTTCAGCCCCTCTGTTTCTCACCCTCTGTTTCAGCCCCTCTGATTCAGCCCCTCTGATTCAGCCCCACTGTTTCCCGCCCCTCTGTTTCAGCCCCTCTGTTTCACGCCCCGTTTTTCAGCCCCTCTGTTTCTTGCCCTCTGTTTCAGCCCCTCTGTTTCTCGCCCTCTGTTTCAGCCCCTCTGTTTCAGCCCATCTGGTTCAGCCCCTCTGATACAGCCCCTCTGTTTCTCGCCCTCTGTTTCAGCCCCTCTGTTTCAGCCCCTCTGTTTCAGCCCCTCTGTTTCAGCCCCTCTGTTTCTCGCCCTCTGTTTCAGCCCCTCTGTTTCTCGCCCTCTGTTTCAGCCCCTCTGTTTCACGCCCTCTGTTTCAGCCCCTCTGTTTCAGCCCCTCTGTTTCAGCCCCTCTGTTTCAGCCCCTCTGTTTCAGCCCCTCTGTTTCTCACCCTCTGTTTCAGCTCCTCTGTTTCAGCCCCTCTGATTCAGCCCCTCTGATTCAGCCCCTCTGTTTCCCGCCCTCTGTTTCAGCCCCTCTGTTTCTCGCCCTCTGTTTCAGCCCCTCTGATTCAGCCCCTCTGTTTCAGCCCCTCTGATTCAGCCCCTCTGTTTCCTGCCCCTCTGTTTCAGCCCTCTGTTTTACGCCCCGTGTTTCAGCCCCTCTGTTTCTTGCCCTCTGTTTCAGCCCCTCTGTTTCTCGCCCTCTGTGTCAGCCGCGCTGATTCAGCCCCTCTGTTTCACCCCCTCTGAATCAGCCCCTCTGATTCAGCCCTCTGTTTCAGCCCCTCTGCTTCAGACCCTCTGTTTCAGCCCCTCGGTTTCTTGCCCTCTGTTTCAGCCCCTCTGTTTCTCGCCCTCTGTTTCAGCCCCTCTGTTTCTCGCCCTCTGTTTCAGCCCCTCTGATTCAGCCCCTCTGTTTCAGCCCCTCTGATTCAGCCCCTCTGATTCAGCCCCTCTGTTTCAGCCCCTCTGTTTCTCGCCCTCTGTTTCAGCCCCTCTGTTTCTCGCCCTCGGTCTCAGCCCCTCTGATTCAACCCCTCTGTTTCAGCCCCTCTGTTTCTCGCCTTCTCTTTCAGCCCCTCTGTTTCTCGCCCTCTGTTTCAGCCCCTCTGTATCAGCCCCTCTGTTTCCCGCCCTCTGTTTCAGCCCCTCTGTTTCTCGCCCTCTGTTTCAGCCCCTCTGATTCAGCCCCTCTCTTTCTCGCCCTCTGTTTCTGCCCCTCTGTTTCTCGCCCTCTGTTTCAGCCCCTCTGTTTCAGCCCCTCTGTTTCTCACCCTCTGTTTCAGCCCCTCTGATTCAGCCCCTCTGATTCAGCCCCTCTGTTTCCCGCCCCTCTGTTTCAGCCCCTCTGTTTCACGCCCCGTGTTTCAGCCCCTCTGTTTCTTGCCCTCTGTTTCAGCCCCTCTGTTTCTCGCCCTCTGTGTCAGCCGCGCTGATTCAGCCCCTCTGTTTCACCCCCTCTGAATCAGCCCCTCTGATTCAGCCCTCTGTTTCAGCCCCTCTGTTTCAGACCCTCTGTTTCAGCCCCTCGGTTTCTCGCCCTCTGTTTCAGCCCCTCTGTTTCTCGCCCTCTGTTTCAGCCCCTCTGTTTCTCGCTCTCTGTTTCAGCCCCTCTGATTCAGCCCCTCTGTTTCAGCCCCTCTGATTCAGCCCCTCTGATTCAGCCCCTCTGTTTCAGCCCCTCTGTTTCTCGCCCTCTGTTTCAGCCCCTCTGTTTCTCGCCCTCGGTCTCAGCCCCTCTGATTCAGCCCCTCTGTTTCAGCCCCTCTGTTTCTCGCCTTCTGTTTCAGCCCCTCTGTTTCTCGCCCTCTGTTTCAGCCACTCTGTATCAGCCCCTCTGTTTCCCGCCCTCTGTTTCAGCCCCTCTGTTTCTCATCCTTTGTTTCAGCCCCTCTGATTCAGCCCCTCTGATTCAGCCCCTCTGATTCAGCCCCTCTGATTCAGCCCCTCTGTTTCTCGCCCTCTGTTTCAGCCCCTCTGTTTCAGCCCCTCTGTTTTAGCCCCTCTGTGTCAGCCCCCCTGTTTCTCGCCCTCTGTTTCAGCCCCTCTGTATCAGCCCCTCGGTTTCCCGCCCTCTGTTTCAGCCCCTCTGTTTCTCGCCCTCTGTTCCAGCCCCTCTGATTCAGCCCCTCCGTTTCAGCCCCTCTGATTCAGCCCCTCTGTTTCAGCCCCTCTGTTTCTCACCCTCTGTTTCAGCCCCTCTGATTCAGCCCCTCTGATTCAGCCCCTCTGTTTCCCGCCCCTCTTTTTCAGCCCCTCTGTTTCACGCCCCGTGTTTCAGCCCCTCTGTTTCTTGCCCTCTGTTTCAGCCCCTCTTTTTCTCGCCCTCTGTATCAGCCCATCTGTTTCCCGCCCTCTGTTTCAGCCCCTCTGTTTCGCGCCCTCTGTTTCAGCCCCTCTGATTCAGCCCCTCTGTTTCAGCCCCTCTGATTCAGCCCCTCTGTTTCCTGCCCCTCTGTTTCAGCCCCTCTGTTTCACGCCCCGTGTTTCAGCCCCTCTGTTTCTTGCCCTCTGTTTCAGCCCCTCTGTTTCTCGCCCTCTGTTTCAGCCCCTCTGTTTCAGCCCCTCTGTTTCTCACCCTCTGTTTCAGCCCCTCTGATTCAGCCCCTCTGATTCAGCCCCTCTGTTTCCCGCCCCTCTGTTTCAGCCCCTCTGTTTCACTCCCCGTGTTTCAGCCCCTCTGTTTCTAGCCCTGTGTTTCAGCCCCTCTGTTTCTCGCCCTCTGTGTCAGCCGTGCTGATTCAGCCCCTCTGTTTCACCCCCTCTGAATCAGCCCCTCTGATTCAGCCCTCTGTTTCAGCCCCTCTGTTTCAGACCCTCTGTTTCAGCCCCTCGGTTTCTCGGCCTCTGTTTCAGCCCCTCTGTTTCTCGCCCTCTGTTTCAGCCCCTCTGTTTCTCGCCCTCTGTTTCAGCCCCTCTGATTCAGCCCCTCTGTTTCAGCCCCTCTGATTCAGCCCCTCTGATTCAGCCCCTCTGTTTCAGCCCCTCTGTTTCTCGCCCTCTGTTTCAGCCCCTCTGTTTCTCGCCCTCGGTCTCAGCCCCTCTGATTCAGCCCCTCTGTTTCAGCCCCTCTGTTTCTCGCCTTCTGTTTCAGCCCCTCTGTTTCTCGCCCTCTGTTTCAGCCCCTCTGTATCAGCCCCTCTGTTTCCCTCCCTCTGTTTCAGCCCCTCTGTTTCTCGCCCTCTGTTTCAGCCCCTCTGATTCAGCCCCTCTCTTTCTCGCCCTCTGTTTCTGCCCCACTGTTTCTCGCCGTCTGTTGCAGCCACTCTGTTTCTCGCCCACTGTTTCAGCCCCACTGTTTCAGACCCTCTGTTTCAGCCCCTCTGTTTCTCGCCCTCTGTTTCAGCCCCTCTGTTTCTCGCCCTCTGTTTCAGCCCCTCTGTTTCAGCCCCTCTGTTTCCCGCCCTCTGTTTCTGCCCCTCTGTTTCTCGCCCTCTGTTTCGGCCCCTCTGTTTCTGGCCCTCTGTTTGAGCCCCGCTGATTCAGCCGCTCCGTTTCACCCCCTCTGAATCAGCCCCTCTGATTCAGCCCTCTGTTTCAGCCCCTCTGTTTCAGACCATCTGTTTCAGCCCCTCGGTTTCTCGCCCTCTGTTTCAGGCTCTCTGTTTCAGCCCGTCTGTTTCAGCCCCTCTGTTTCAGCCCCTCTGTTTCTCGCCCTCTGTTTCAGCCCCTCTGTTTCTCGCCCTCGGTCTCAGCCCCTCTGATTCAGCCCCTCGGTTTCAGCCCCTCTGTTTCTCGCCTTCTGTTTCAGCCCCTCTGTTTCTCGCCCTCTGTTTCAGCCTCTCTGTATCAGCGCCTCTGTTTCCCGCCCTCTGTTTCAGCCCCTCTGTTTCTCGCCCTCTGTTTCAGCCCCTCTGTTTCAGCCCCTCTGTTTCAGCCCCACTGTTTCTCACGCTCTGTTTCAGCCCCTCTGATTCAGCCCCTCTGATTCAGCCCCTCTGTTTCCCGCCCCTCTGTTTCAGCCCCTCTGTTTCACGCCCCGTGTTTCAGCCCCTCTGTTTCTTGCCCTCTGTTTCAGCCCCTCTGTTTCTCGCCCTCTGTATCAGCCCCTCTGTTTCCCGCCCTCTGTTTCAGCCCCTCTGATTCAGCCCCTCTGATTCAGCCCCTCTGATTCAGCCCCTCTGTTTCTCGCCCTCTGTTTCAGCCCCTCTGTTTCAGCCCCTCTGTTTTAGCCCCTCTGTGTCAGCCCCCCTGTTTCGCGCCCTCTGTTTCAGCCCCTCTGTAACAGCCCCTCTGTTTCCCGCTCTCTGTTTCAGCCCCTCTGTTTCTCGCCCTCTGTTTCAGCCCCTCTGATTCAGCCCCTCTGTTTCAGCCCCTCTGATTCAGCCCCTCTGTTTCAGCCCCTCTGATTCAGCGCCTCTGTTTCTCGCCCTATGTTTCAGCCCCTCTGTTTCAGCCGCTCTGTTTCAGCCCCTCTGTTTCTCACCCTCTGTTTCAGCCCCTCTGATTCAGCCCCTCTGATTCAGCCCCACTGTTTCCCGCCACTCTGTTTCAGCCCCTCTGTTTCACGCCCCGTTTTTCAGCCCCTCTGTTTCTTGCCCTCTGTTTCAGCCCCTCTGTTTCTCGCCCTCTGTTTCAGCCCCTCTGTTTCAGCCCATCTGGTTCAGCCCCTCTGATACAGACCCTCTGTTTCTCGCCCTCTGTTTCAGCCCCTCTGTTTCAGCCCCTCTGTTTCAGCCCCTCTGTTTCAGCCCCTCTGTTTCTCGCCCTCTGTTTCAGCCCCTCTGTTTCTCGCCCTCTGTTTCAGCCCCTCTGTTTCACGCCCTCTGTTTCAGCCCCTCTGTTTCAGCCCCTCTGTTTCAGCCCCTCTGTTTCAGCCCCTCTGTTTCAGCCCCTCTGTTTCTCACCCTCTGTTTCAGCTCCTCTGTTTCAGCCCCTCTGATTCAGCCCCTCTGATTCAGCCCCTCTGTTTCCCGCCCTCTGTTTCAGCCCCTCTGTTTCTCGCCCTCTGTTTCAGCCCCTCTGATTCAGCCCCTCTGTTTCAGCCCCTCTGATTCAGCCCCTCTGTTTCCTGCCCCTCTGTTTCAGCCCTCTGTTTCACGCCCCGTGTTTCAGCCCCTCTGTTTCTTGCCCTCTGTTTCAGCCCCTCTGTTTCTCGCCCTCTGTGTCAGCCGCGCTGATTCAGCCCCTCTGTTTCACCCCCTCTGAATCAGCCCCTCTGATTCAGCCCTCTGTTTCAGCCCCTCTGCTTCAGACCCTCTGTTTCAGCCCCTCGGTTTCTTGCCCTCTGTTTCAGCCCCTCTGTTTCTCGCCCTCTGTTTCAGCCCCTCTGTTTCTCGCCCTCTGTTTCAGCCCCTCTGATTCAGCCCCTCTGTTTCAGCCCCTCTGATTCAGCCCCTCTGATTCAGCCCCTCTGTTTCAGCCCCTCTGTTTCTCGCCCTCTGTTTCAGCCCCTCTGTTTCTCGCCCTCGGTCTCAGCCCCTCTGATTCAACCCCTCTGTTTCAGCCCCTCTGTTTCTCGCCTTCTGTTTCAGCCCCTCTGTTTCTCGCCCTCTGTTTCAGCCCCTCTGTATCAGCCCCTCTGTTTCCCGCCCTCTGTTTCAGCCCCTCTGTTTCTCGCCCTCTGTTTCAGCCCCTCTGATTCAGCCCCTCTCTTTCTCGCCCTCTGTTTCTGCCCCTCTGTTTCTCGCCCTCTGTTTCAGCCCCTCTGTTTCCCGCCCCTCTGTTTCAGCCCCTCGGTTTCTCGCCCTCTGTTTCAGCCCCTCTGTTTCTCGCCCTCTGTTTCAGCCCCTCTGTTTCTCGCTCTCTGTTTCAGCCCCTCTGATTCAGCCCCTCTGTTTCAGCCCCTCTGATTCAGCCCCTCTGATTCAGCCCCTCTGTTTCAGCCCCTCTGTTTCTCGCCCTCTGTTTCAGCCCCTCTGTTTCTCGCCCTCGGTCTCAGCCCCTCTGATTCAGCCCCTCTGTTTCAGCCCCTCTGTTTCTCGCCTTCTGTTTCAGCCCCTCTGTTTCTCGCCCTCTGTTTCAGCCACTCTGTATCAGCCCCTCTGTTTCCCGCCCTCTGTTTCAGCCCCTCTGTTTCTCATCCTTTGTTTCAGCCCCTCTGATTCAGCCCCTCTGATTCAGCCCCTCTGATTCAGCCCCTCTGATTCAGCCCCTCTGTTTCTCGCCCTCTGTTTCAGCCCCTCTGTTTCAGCCCCTCTGTTTTAGCCCCTCTGTGTCAGCCCCCCTGTTTCTCGCCCTCTGTTTCAGCCCCTCTGTATCAGCCCCTCGGTTTCCCGCCCTCTGTTTCAGCCCCTCTGTTTCTCGCCCTCTGTTCCAGCCCCTCTGATTCAGCCCCTCCGTTTCAGCCCCTCTGATTCAGCCCCTCTGTTTCAGCCCCTCTGTTTCTCACCCTCTGTTTCAGCCCCTCTGATTCAGCCCCTCTGATTCAGCCCCTCTGTTTCCCGCCCCTCTTTTTCAGCCCCTCTGTTTCACGCCCCGTGTTTCAGCCCCTCTGTTTCTTGCCCTCTGTTTCAGCCCCTCTTTTTCTCGCCCTCTGTATCAGCCCATCTGTTTCCCGCCCTCTGTTTCAGCCCCTCTGTTTCTCGCCCTCTGTTTCAGCCCCTCTGATTCAGCCCCTCTGTTTCAGCCCCTCTGATTCAGCCCCTCTGTTTCCTGCCCCTCTGTTTCAGCCCCTCTGTTTCACGCCCCGTGTTTCAGCCCCTCTGTTTCTTGCCCTCTGTTTCAGCCCCTCTGTTTCTCGCCCTCTGTTTCAGCCCCTCTGTTTCAGCCCCTCTGTTTCTCACCCTCTGTTTCAGCCCCTCTGATTCAGCCCCTCTGATTCAGCCCCTCTGTTTCCCGCCCCTCTGTTTCAGCCCCTCTGTTTCACTCCCCGTGTTTCAGCCCCTCTGTTTCTAGCCCTCTGTTTCAGCCCCTCTGTTTCTCGCCCTCTGTGTCAGCCGTGCTGATTCAGCCCCTCTGTTTCACCCCCTCTGAATCAGCCCCTCTGATTCAGCCCTCTGTTTCAGCCCCTCTGTTTCAGACCCTCTGTTTCAGCCCCTCGGTTTCTCGGCCTCTGTTTCAGCCCCTCTGTTTCTCGCCCTCTGTTTCAGCCCCTCTGTTTCTCGCCCTCTGTTTCAGCCCCTCTGATTCAGCCCCTCTGTTTCAGCCCCTCTGATTCAGCCCCTCTGATTCAGCCCCTCCGGTTCAGCCCCTCTGTTTCTCGCCCTCTGTTTCAGCCCCTCTGTTTCTCGCCCTCGGTCTCAGCCCCTCTGATTCAGCCCCTCTGTTTCAGCCCCTCTGTTTCTCGCCTTCTGTTTCAGCCCCTCTGTTTCTCGCCCTCTGTTTCAGCCCCTCTGTATCAGCCCCTCTGTTTCCCTCCCTCTGTTTCAGCCCCTCTGTTTCTCGCCCTCTGTTTCAGCCCCTCTGATTCAGCCCCTCTCTTTCTCGCCCTCTGTTTCTGCCCCACTGTTTCTCGCCGTCTGTTGCAGCCACTCTGTTTCTCGCCCACTGTTTCAGCCCCACTGTTTCAGACCCTCTGTTTCAGCCCCTCTGTTTCTCGCCCTCTGTTTCAGCCCCTCTGTTTCTCGCCCTCTGTTTCAGCCCCTCTGTTTCAGCCCCTCTGTTTCCCGCCCTCTGTTTCTGCCCCTCTGTTTCTCGCCCTCTGTTTCGGCCCCTCTGTTTCTGGCCCTCTGTTTGAGCCCCGCTGATTCAGCCGCTCCGTTTCACCCCCTCTGAATCAGCCCCTCTGATTCAGCCCTCTGTTTCAGCCCCTCTGTTTCAGACCATCTGTTTCAGCCCCTCGGTTTCTCGCCCTCTGTTTCAGGCTCTCTGTTTCAGCCCGTCTGTTTCAGCCCCTCTGTTTCAGCCCCTCTGTTTCTCGCCCTCTGTTTCAGCCCCTCTGTTTCTCGCCCTCGGTCTCAGCCCCTCTGATTCAGCCCCTCGGTTTCAGCCCCTCTGTTTCTCGCCTTCTGTTTCAGCCCCTCTGTTTCTCGCCCTCTGTTTCAGCCTCTCTGTATCAGCGCCTCTGTTTCCCGCCCTCTGTTTCAGCCCCTCTGTTTCTCGACCTCTGTTTCAGCCCCTCTGATTCAGTCCCTCTGTTTCAGCCCCTCTGATTCAGCTCCTTTGTTTCAGCCCCTCTGATTCAGCCCCTCTGTTTCTCGCCCTCTGTTTCAGCCCCTCTGTTTCAGCCCCTCTGTTTCAGCCCCACTGTTTCTCACGCTCTGTTTCAGCCCCTCTGATTCAGCCCCTCTGATTCAGCCCCTCTGTTTCCCGCCCCTCTGTTTCAGCCCCTCTGTTTCACGCCCCGTGTTTCAGCCCCTCTGTTTCTTGCCCTCTGTTTCAGCCCCTCTGTTTCTCGCCCTCTGTATCAGCCCCTCTGTTTCCCGCCCTCTGTTTCAGCCCCTCTGATTCAGCCCCTCTGTTTCAGCCCCTCTGATTCAGCCCCTCTGTTTCAGCCCCTCTGATTCAGCCCCTCTGTTTCACGCCCCGTGTTTCAGCCCCGCTGTTTCTTGCCCTCTGTTTCAGCCCCTCTGTTTCTCGCCCTCTGTTTCAGCCCCTCTGTTTCAGACCCTCTGTTTCTCACCCTCTGTTTCAGCCCCTCTGATTTAGCCCCTCTGATTCAGCCCCTCTGTTTCCTGCCCCTCTGTTTCAGCCCCTCTGTTTCACGCCCCGTGTTTCAGCCCCTCTGTTTCTGGCCCTCTGTTTCAGCCCCTCTGTTTCTCGCCCTCTGTTTCAGCCCCGCTGATTCAGCCCCTATCTTTCACCCCCTCTGAATCAGCCCCTCTGATTCAGCCCTCTGTTTCAGCCCCTCTGTTTCAGACCCTCTGATTCAGCCCCTCTGTTTCCCGCCCCTCTGTTTCAGCCCCTCTGTTTCACGCCCCGTGTTTCAGCCCCTCGGTTTCTCGCCCTCTGTTTCAGCCCCTCTGTTTCTCGCCCTCTGTTTCAGCCCCTCTGTTTCTCGCCCTCTGTTTCAGCCCCTCTGATTCAGCCCCTCTGTTTCAGCCCCTCTGATTCAGCCCCTCTGATTCAGCCCCTCTGATTCAGCCCCTCTGTTTCTCGCCCTCTGTATCAGTCCCTCTGTTTCAGCCCCTCTGTTTCAGCCCCTCTGTTTCTCATCCTTTGTTTCAGCCCCTCTGATTCAGCCCCTCTGATTCAGCCCATCTGATTCAGCCCCTCTGATTCAGCCCCTCTGTTTCTCGCCCTCTGTTTCAGCCCCTCTGTTTCTCGCCCTCTGTTTCAGCCCCTCTGTTTTTCGCCCTCAGTTTCAGCCCTTCTGTTTCTCGCCCTCTGTTTCAGCCCCTCTGATTCAGCACCTCTGTTTCAGCCCCTCTGATTCAGCCCCTCTGTTTCAGTCCCTCCGTTTCTCGCCCTCAGTTTCTCACCCTCTGTTTCAGCCCCAGTGTTTCTCGCCCTCTGTTTCAACCCCTCTGTTTTTCGCCCTCAGTTTCAGCCGCTCCGTTTCTCGCCCTCTGTTTCAGGCTCTCTGTTTCAGACCGTCTGTTTCAGCCCCTCTGTTTCAGCCCCTCTGTTTCTCGCCATCTGTTTCTCGCCCGCTGTTTCAGCCCCTTTGTTTCTCGCCCTCTGTTTCAGCCCCTCTGTTTCAGCCCCTCTGATTCAGCCCCTCTGATACAGCCCCTCTGTTTCTCGCCCTCTGTTTCAGCCCCTCTGTTTCAGCCCCTCTGTTTCAGCACCTCTGTTTCTCGCCCTCTGTTTCAGCCCCTCTGTTTCTCGCACTTTGTTTCAGCCCCTCTGTTTCACGCCCTCTGTTTCAGCCCCTCTGTTTCAGCCCCTCTGTTTCAGCCCCTCTGTTTCAGCCCCTCTGTTTCTCGCCCTCTGTTTCAGCCCCTCTGTTTCTCGCCCTCTGTTTCAGCCGCTCAGTTTCTCGCCCTCTCTTTCAGCCCCTCTGTTTCAGCCCCTCTGTTTCAGCCCCTCTGTTTCAGCCCCTCTGTTTCAGCCCCTCTGTTTCTCGCCGTCTGTTGCAGCCACTCTGTTTCTCGCCCACTGTTTCAGCCCCTCTGTTTCAGACCCTCTGTTTCAGCCCCTCTGTTTCTCGCCCTCTGTTTCAGCCCCTCTGTTTCTCGCCCTCTGTTTCAGCCCCTCTGTTTCAGCCCCTCTGTTTCCCGCCCTCTGTTTCAGCCCCTCTGTTTCAGACCCTCTGTTTCAGCCCCTCGGTTTCTCTCCCTCTGTATCAGCCCCTCTGTTTCTCGCCCTCTGTTTCAGCCCCTCTGATTCAGCCCCTCTGTGTCAGCCGCGCTGATTCAGCCCCTCTGTTTCACCCCCTCTGAATCAGCCCCTCTGATTCAGCCCTCTGTTTCAGCCCCTCTGTTTCAGACCATCTGTTTCAGCCCCTCGGTTTCTCGCCCTCTGTTTCAGGCTCTCTGTTTCAGCCCGTCTGTTTCAGCCCCTCTGTATCAGCCCCTCTGTTTCCCTCCCTCTGTTTCAGCCCCTCTGTTTCTCGCCCTCTGTTTCAGCCCCTCTGATTCAGCCCCTCTCTTTCTCGCCCTCTGTTTCTGCCCCACTGTTTCTCGCCGTCTGTTGCAGCCACTCTGTTTCTCGCCCACTGTTTCAGCCCCACTGTTTCAGACCCTCTGTTTCAGCCCCTCTGTTTCTCGCCCTCTGTTTCAGCCCCTCTGTTTCTCGCCCTCTGTTTCAGCCCCTCTGTTTCAGCCCCTCTGTTTCCCGCCCTCTGTTTCTGCCCCTCTGTTTCTCGCCCTCTGTTTCGGCCCCTCTGTTTCTGGCCCTCTGTTTGAGCCCCGCTGATTCAGCCGCTCCGTTTCACCCCCTCTGAATCAGCCCCTCTGATTCAGCCCTCTGTTTCAGCCCCTCTGTTTCAGACCATCTGTTTCAGCCCCTCGGTTTCTCGCCCTCTGTTTCAGGCTCTCTGTTTCAGCCCGTCTGTTTCAGCCCCTCTGTTTCAGCCCCTCTGTTTCTCGCCCTCTGTTTCAGCCCCTCTGTTTCTCGCCCTCGGTCTCAGCCCCTCTGATTCAGCCCCTCGGTTTCAGCCCCTCTGTTTCTCGCCTTCTGTTTCAGCCCCTCTGTTTCTCGCCCTCTGTTTCAGCCTCTCTGTATCAGCGCCTCTGTTTCCCGCCCTCTGTTTCAGCCCCTCTGTTTCTCGACCTCTGTTTCAGCCCCTCTGATTCAGTCCCTCTGTTTCAGCCCCTCTGATTCAGCTCCTTTGTTTCAGCCCCTCTGATTCAGCCCCTCTGTTTCTCGCCCTCTGTTTCAGCCCCTCTGTTTCAGCCCCTCTGTTTCAGCCCCACTGTTTCTCACGCTCTGTTTCAGCCCCTCTGATTCAGCCCCTCTGATTCAGCCCCTCTGTTTCCCGCCCCTCTGTTTCAGCCCCTCTGTTTCACGCCCCGTGTTTCAGCCCCTCTGTTTCTTGCCCTCTGTTTCAGCCCCTCTGTTTCTCGCCCTCTGTATCAGCCCCTCTGTTTCCCGCCCTCTGTTTCAGCCCCTCTGATTCAGCCCCTCTGTTTCAGCCCCTCTGATTCAGCCCCTCTGTTTCAGCCCCTCTGATTCAGCCCCTCTGTTTCACGCCCCGTGTTTCAGCCCCGCTGTTTCTTGCCCTCTGTTTCAGCCCCTCTGTTTCTCGCCCTCTGTTTCAGCCCCTCTGTTTCAGACCCTCTGTTTCTCACCCTCTGTTTCAGCCCCTCTGATTTAGCCCCTCTGATTCAGCCCCTCTGTTTCCTGCCCCTCTGTTTCAGCCCCTCTGTTTCACGCCCCGTGTTTCAGCCCCTCTGTTTCTGGCCCTCTGTTTCAGCCCCTCTGTTTCTCGCCCTCTGTTTCAGCCCCGCTGATTCAGCCCCTATCTTTCACCCCCTCTGAATCAGCCCCTCTGATTCAGCCCTCTGTTTCAGCCCCTCTGTTTCAGACCCTCTGATTCAGCCCCTCTGTTTCCCGCCCCTCTGTTTCAGCCCCTCTGTTTCACGCCCCGTGTTTCAGCCCCTCGGTTTCTCGCCCTCTGTTTCAGCCCCTCTGTTTCTCGCCCTCTGTTTCAGCCCCTCTGTTTCTCGCCCTCTGTTTCAGCCCCTCTGATTCAGCCCCTCGGTTTCAGCCCCTCTGATTCAGCCCCTCTGATTCAGCCCCTCTGATTCAGCCCCTCTGTTTCTCGCCCTCTGTATCAGTCCCTCTGTTTCAGCCCCTCTGTTTCAGCCCCTCTGTTTCTCATCCTTTGTTTCAGCCCCTCTGATTCAGCCCCTCTGATTCAGCCCATCTGATTCAGCCCCTCTGATTCAGCCCCTCTGTTTCTCGCCCTCTGTTTCAGCCCCTCTGTTTCTCGCCCTCTGTTTCAGCCCCTCTGTTTTTCGCCCTCAGTTTCAGCCCTTCTGTTTCTCGCCCTCTGTTTCAGCCCCTCTGATTCAGCACCTCTGTTTCAGCCCCTCTGATTCAGCCCCTCTGTTTCAGTCCCTCCGTTTCTCGCCCTCAGTTTCTCACCCTCTGTTTCAGCCCCAGTGTTTCTCGCCCTCTGTTTCAACCCCTCTGTTTTTCGCCCTCAGTTTCAGCCGCTCCGTTTCTCGCCCTCTGTTTCAGGCTCTCTGTTTCAGACCGTCTGTTTCAGCCCCTCTGTTTCAGCCCCTCTGTTTCTCGCCATCTGTTTCTCGCCCGCTGTTTCAGCCCCTTTGTTTCTCGCCCTCTGTTTCAGCCCCTCTGTTTCAGCCCCTCTGATTCAGCCCCTCTGATACAGCCCCTCTGTTTCTCGCCCTCTGTTTCAGCCCCTCTGTTTCAGCCCCTCTGTTTCAGCACCTCTGTTTCTCGCCCTCTGTTTCAGCCCCTCTGTTTCTCGCACTTTGTTTCAGCCCCTCTGTTTCACGCCCTCTGTTTCAGCCCCTCTGTTTCAGCCCCTCTGTTTCAGCCCCTCTGTTTCAGCCCCTCTGTTTCTCGCCCTCTGTTTCAGCCCCTCTGTTTCTCGCCCTCTGTTTCAGCCGCTCAGTTTCTCGCCCTCTCTTTCAGCCCCTCTGTTTCAGCCCCTCTGTTTCAGCCCCTCTGTTTCAGCCCCTCTGTTTCAGCCCCTCTGTTTCTCGCCGTCTGTTGCAGCCACTCTGTTTCTCGCCCACTGTTTCAGCCCCTCTGTTTCAGACCCTCTGTTTCAGCCCCTCTGTTTCTCGCCCTCTGTTTCAGCCCCTCTGTTTCTCGCCCTCTGTTTCAGCCCCTCTGTTTCAGCCCCTCTGTTTCCCGCCCTCTGTTTCAGCCCCTCTGTTTCAGACCCTCTGTTTCAGCCCCTCGGTTTCTCTCCCTCTGTATCAGCCCCTCTGTTTCTCGCCCTCTGTTTCAGCCCCTCTGATTCAGCCCCTCTGTGTCAGCCGCGCTGATTCAGCCCCTCTGTTTCACCCCCTCTGAATCAGCCCCTCTGATTCAGCCCTCTGTTTCAGCCCCTCTGTTTCAGACCATCTGTTTCAGCCCCTCGGTTTCTCGCCCTCTGTTTCAGGCTCTCTGTTTCAGCCCGTCTGTTTCAGCCCCTCTGTATCAGCCCCTCTGTTTCCCTCCCTCTGTTTCAGCCCCTCTGTTTCTCGCCCTCTGTTTCAGCCCCTCTGATTCAGCCCCTCTCTTTCTCGCCCTCTGTTTCTGCCCCACTGTTTCTCGCCGTCTGTTGCAGCCACTCTGTTTCTCGCCCACTGTTTCAGCCCCACTGTTTCAGACCCTCTGTTTCAGCCCCTCTGTTTCTCGCCCTCTGTTTCAGCCCCTCTGTTTCTCGCCCTCTGTTTCAGCCCCTCTGTTTCAGCCCCTCTGTTTCCCGCCCTCTGTTTCTGCCCCTCTGTTTCTCGCCCTCTGTTTCGGCCCCTCTGTTTCTGGCCCTCTGTTTGAGCCCCGCTGATTCAGCCGCTCCGTTTCACCCCCTCTGAATCAGCCCCTCTGATTCAGCCCTCTGTTTCAGCCCCTCTGTTTCAGACCATCTGTTTCAGCCCCTCGGTTTCTCGCCCTCTGTTTCAGGCTCTCTGTTTCAGCCCGTCTGTTTCAGCCCCTCTGTTTCAGCCCCTCTGTTTCTCGCCCTCTGTTTCAGCCCCTCTGTTTCTCGCCCTCGGTCTCAGCCCCTCTGATTCAGCCCCTCGGTTTCAGCCCCTCTGTTTCTCGCCTTCTGTTTCAGCCCCTCTGTTTCTCGCCCTCTGTTTCAGCCTCTCTGTATCAGCGCCTCTGTTTCCCGCCCTCTGTTTCAGCCCCTCTGTTTCTCGACCTCTGTTTCAGCCCCTCTGATTCAGTCCCTCTGTTTCAGCCCCTCTGATTCAGCTCCTTTGTTTCAGCCCCTCTGATTCAGCCCCTCTGTTTCTCGCCCTCTGTTTCAGCCCCTCTGTTTCAGCCCCTCTGTTTCAGCCCCACTGTTTCTCACGCTCTGTTTCAGCCCCTCTGATTCAGCCCCTCTGATTCAGCCCCTCTGTTTCCCGCCCCTCTGTTTCAGCCCCTCTGTTTCACGCCCCGTGTTTCAGCCCCTCTGTTTCTTGCCCTCTGTTTCAGCCCCTCTGTTTCTCGCCCTCTGTATCAGCCCCTCTGTTTCCCGCCCTCTGTTTCAGCCCCTCTGATTCAGCCCCTCTGTTTCAGCCCCTCTGATTCAGCCCCTCTGTTTCAGCCCCTCTGATTCAGCCCCTCTGTTTCACGCCCCGTGTTTCAGCCCCGCTGTTTCTTGCCCTCTGTTTCAGCCCCTCTGTTTCTCGCCCTCTGTTTCAGCCCCTCTGTTTCAGACCCTCTGTTTCTCACCCTCTGTTTCAGCCCCTCTGATTTAGCCCCTCTGATTCAGCCCCTCTGTTTCCTGCCCCTCTGTTTCAGCCCCTCTGTTTCACGCCCCGTGTTTCAGCCCCTCTGTTTCTGGCCCTCTGTTTCAGCCCCTCTGTTTCTCGCCCTCTGTTTCAGCCCCGCTGATTCAGCCCCTATCTTTCACCCCCTCTGAATCAGCCCCTCTGATTCAGCCCTCTGTTTCAGCCCCTCTGTTTCAGACCCTCTGATTCAGCCCCT
Organism: Chiloscyllium punctatum; assembly: GCF_047496795.1. Taxonomy (NCBI): domain Eukaryota; kingdom Metazoa; phylum Chordata; class Chondrichthyes; order Orectolobiformes; family Hemiscylliidae; genus Chiloscyllium; species Chiloscyllium punctatum. The sequence continues at coordinate 472,738 of NW_027309822.1, forward strand.
CTGTTTCCCGCCCCTCTGTTTCAGCCCCTCTGTTTCACGCCCCGTGTTTCAGCCCCTCGGTTTCTCGCCCTCTGTTTCAGCCCCTCTGTTTCTCGCCCTCTGTTTCAGCCCCTCTGTTTCTCGCCCTCTGTTTCAGCCCCTCTGATTCAGCCCCTCGGTTTCAGCCCCTCTGATTCAGCCCCTCTGATTCAGCCCCTCTGATTCAGCCCCTCTGTTTCTCGCCCTCTGTATCAGTCCCTCTGTTTCAGCCCCTCTGTTTCAGCCCCTCTGTTTCTCATCCTTTGTTTCAGCCCCTCTGATTCAGCCCCTCTGATTCAGCCCATCTGATTCAGCCCCTCTGATTCAGCCCCTCTGTTTCTCGCCCTCTGTTTCAGCCCCTCTGTTTCTCGCCCTCTGTTTCAGCCCCTCTGTTTTTCGCCCTCAGTTTCAGCCCTTCTGTTTCTCGCCCTCTGTTTCAGCCCCTCTGATTCAGCACCTCTGTTTCAGCCCCTCTGATTCAGCCCCTCTGTTTCAGTCCCTCCGTTTCTCGCCCTCAGTTTCTCACCCTCTGTTTCAGCCCCAGTGTTTCTCGCCCTCTGTTTCAACCCCTCTGTTTTTCGCCCTCAGTTTCAGCCGCTCCGTTTCTCGCCCTCTGTTTCAGGCTCTCTGTTTCAGACCGTCTGTTTCAGCCCCTCTGTTTCAGCCCCTCTGTTTCTCGCCATCTGTTTCTCGCCCGCTGTTTCAGCCCCTTTGTTTCTCGCCCTCTGTTTCAGCCCCTCTGTTTCAGCCCCTCTGATTCAGCCCCTCTGATACAGCCCCTCTGTTTCTCGCCCTCTGTTTCAGCCCCTCTGTTTCAGCCCCTCTGTTTCAGCACCTCTGTTTCTCGCCCTCTGTTTCAGCCCCTCTGTTTCTCGCACTTTGTTTCAGCCCCTCTGTTTCACGCCCTCTGTTTCAGCCCCTCTGTTTCAGCCCCTCTGTTTCAGCCCCTCTGTTTCAGCCCCTCTGTTTCTCGCCCTCTGTTTCAGCCCCTCTGTTTCTCGCCCTCTGTTTCAGCCGCTCAGTTTCTCGCCCTCTCTTTCAGCCCCTCTGTTTCAGCCCCTCTGTTTCAGCCCCTCTGTTTCAGCCCCTCTGTTTCAGCCCCTCTGTTTCTCGCCGTCTGTTGCAGCCACTCTGTTTCTCGCCCACTGTTTCAGCCCCTCTGTTTCAGACCCTCTGTTTCAGCCCCTCTGTTTCTCGCCCTCTGTTTCAGCCCCTCTGTTTCTCGCCCTCTGTTTCAGCCCCTCTGTTTCAGCCCCTCTGTTTCCCGCCCTCTGTTTCAGCCCCTCTGTTTCAGACCCTCTGTTTCAGCCCCTCGGTTTCTCTCCCTCTGTATCAGCCCCTCTGTTTCTCGCCCTCTGTTTCAGCCCCTCTGATTCAGCCCCTCTGTTTCAGCACCTCTGATTCAGCCCCTCTGATTCAGCCCCTCTGTTTCAGCCCCTCTGTTTCTCGCCCTCTGTTTCAGCCCCTCTGTTTCTCGCCCTCGGTCTCAGCCCCTCTGATTCAGCCCCTCTGTTTCAGCCCCTCTGTTTCTCGCCTTCTGTTTCAGCCCCTCTGTTTCTCGCCCTCTGTTTCAGCCCCTCTGTATCAGCCCCTCTGTTTCCCTCCCTCTGTTTCAGCCCCTCTGTTTCTCGCCCTCTGTTTCAGCCCCTCTGATTCAGCCCCTCTCTTTCTCGCCCTCTGTTTCTGCCCCACTGTTTCTCGCCGTCTGTTGCAGCCACTCTGTTTCTCGCCCACTGTTTCAGCCCCTTTGTTTCAGACCCTCTGTTTCAGCCCCTCTGTTTCTCGCCCTCTGTTTCAGCCCCTCTGTTTCTCGCCCTCTGTTTCAGCCCCTCTGTTTCAGCCCCTCTGTTTCCCGCCCTCTGTTTCTGCCCCTCTGTTTCTCGCCCTCTGTTTCGGCCCCTCTGTTTCTGGCCCTCTGTTTGAGCCCCGCTGATTCAGCCGCTCCGTTTCACCCCCTCTGAATCAGCCCCTCTGATTCAGCCCTCTGTTTCAGCCCCTCTGTTTCAGACCATCTGTTTCAGCCCCTCGGTTTCTCGCCCTCTGTTTCAGGCTCTCTGTTTCAGCCCGTCTGTTTCAGCCCCTCTGTTTCAGCCCCTCTGTTTCTCGCCCTCTGTTTCAGCCCCTCTGTTTCTCGCCCTCGGTCTCAGACCCTCTGATTCAGCCCCTCTGTTTCAGCCCCTCTGTTTCTCGCCTTCTGTTTCAGCCCCTCTGTTTCTCGCCCCCTGTTTCAGCCTCTCTGTATCAGCCCCTCTGTTTCCCGCCCTCTGTTTCAGCCCCTCTGTTTCTCGCCCTCTGTTTCAGCCCCTCTGATTCAGCCCCTCTGTTTCAGCCCCTCTGATTCAGCCCCTTTGTTTCAGCCCCTCTGATTCAGCCCCTCTGTTTCTCGCCCTCTGATTCAGCCCCTCTGTTTCAGCCCCTCTGTTTCAGCCCCACTGTTTCTCACCATCTGTTTCAGCCCCTCTGATTCAGCCCCTCTGATTCAGGCCCTCTGTTTCCCGCCCCTCTGTTTCAGCCCCTCTGTTTCACGCCCTGTGTTTCAGCCCCTCTGTTTCTTGCCCTCTGTTTCAGCCCCTCTGTTTCTCGCCCTCTGTATCAGCCCCTCTGTTTCCCGCCCTCTGTTTCAGCCCCTCTGATTCAGCCCCTCTGTTTCAGCCCCTCTGATTCAGCCCCTCTGTTTCAGCCCCTCTGATTCAGCCCCTCTGTTTCACGCCCCGTGTTTCAGCCCCCCTGTTTCTTGCCATCTGTTTCAGCCCCTCTGTTTCTCGCCCTCTGTTTCAGCCCCTCTGTTTCAGACCCTCTGTTTCTCACCCTCTGTTTCAGCCCCTCTGATTCAGCCCCTCTGATTCAGCCCCTCTGTTTCCTGCCCCTCTGTTTCAGCCCCTCTGTTTCACGCCCCGTGTTTCAGCCCCTCTGTTTCTTGCCCTCTGTTTCAGCCCCTCTGTTTCTCGCCCTCTGTTTCAGCCCCGCTGATTCAGCCCCTCTGTTTCACCCCCTCTGAATCAGGCCCTCTGATTCAGCACTCTGTTTCAGCCCCTCTGTTTCAGACCCTCTGATTCAGCCCCTCTGTTTCCCGCCCCTCTGTTTCAGCCCCTCTGTTTCACGCCCCGTGTTTCAGCCCCTCGGTTTCTCGCCCTCTGTTTCAGCCCCTCTGTTTCTCGCCCTCTGTTTCAGCCCCTCTGTTTCCCGCCCTCTGTTTCAGCCCCTCTGATTCAGCCCCTCTGTTTCAGCCCCTCTGATTCAGCCCCTCTGATTCAGCCCCTCTGTTTCTCGCCCTCTGTATCAGTCCCTCTGTTTCAGCCCCTCTGTTTCAGCCCCTCTGTTTCTCATCCTTTGTTTCAGCCCCTCTGATTCAGCCCCTCTGATTCAGCCCCTCTGATTCAGCCCCTCTGTTTCTCGCCCTCTGTTTCAGCCCCTCTGTTTCTCGCCCTCTGTTTCAGCCCCTCTGTTTTTCGCCCTCAGTTTCAGCCCTTCTGTTTCTCGCCCTCTGTTTCAGCCCCTCTGATTCAGCACCTCTGTTTCAGCCCCTCTGATTCAGCCCCTCTGTTTCAGTCCCTCTGTTTCTCGCCCTCAGTTTCTCACCCTCTGTTTCAGCCCCAGTGTTTCTCGCCCTCTGTTTCAGCCCCTCTGTTTTTCGCCCTCTGTTTCAGCCGCTCCGTTTCTCGCCCTCTGTTTCAGGCTCTCTGTTTCAGACCGTCTGTTTCTCGCCCTCAGTTTCTCACCCTCTGTTTCAGACCCAGTGTTTCTCGCCCTCTGTTTCAGCCCCTCTGTTTTTCGCCCTCTGTTTCAGCCGCTCCGTTTCTCGCCCTCTGTTTCAGGCTCTCTGTTTCAGACCGTCTGTTTCAGCCCCTCTGTTTCAGCCCCTCTGTTTCTCGCCATCTGTTTCTCGCCCGCTGTTTCAGCCCCTTTGTTTCTCGCCCTCTGTTTCAGCCCCTCTGTTTCAGCCCCTCTGATTCAGCCCCTCTGATACAGCCCCTCTGTTTCTCGCCCTCTGTTTCAGCCCCTCTGTTTCAGCCCCTCTGTTTCAGCCCCTCTGTTTCTCGCACTTTGTTTCAGCCCCTCTGTTTCACGCCCTCTGTTTCAGCCCCTCTGTTTCAGCCCCTCTGTTTCAGCCCCTCTGTTTCAGCCCCTCTGTTTCTCGCCCTCTGTTTCAGCCCCTCTGTTTCTCGCCCTCTGTTTCAGCCGCTCAGTTTCTCGCCGTCTCTTTCAGCCCCTCTGTTTCAGCCCCTCTGTTTCAGCCCCTCTGTTTCAGCCCCTCTGTTTCTCGCCCTCTGTTTCAGCCCCTCTGTTTCTCGCCGTCTGTTGCAGCCACTCTGTTTCTCGCCCACTGTTTCAGCTCCTCTGTTTCAGACCCTCTGTTTCAGCCCCTCTGTTTCTCGCCCTCTGTTTCAGCCCCTCTGTTTCTCGCCCTCTGTTTCAGCCCCTCTGTTTCAGCCCCTCTGTTTCCCGCCCTCTGTTTCAGCCCCTCTGTTTCAGACCCTCTGTTTCAGCCCCTCGTTTTGTCGCCCTCTGTTTCAGCCCCTCTGTTTCTCGCCCTCTGTTTCAGCCCCTCTGATTCAGCCCCTCTGTTTCAGCACCTCTGATTCAGCCCCTCTGATTCAGCCCCTCTGTTTCAGCCCCTCTGTTTCTCGCCCTCTGTTTCAGCCCCTCTGTTTCTCGCCCTCGGTCTCAGCCCCTCTGATTCAGCCCCTCTGTTTCAGCCCCTCTGTTTCTCGCCTTCTGTTTCAGCCCCTCTGTTTCTCGCCCTCTGTTTCAACCCCTCTGTATCAGCCCCTCTGTTTCCCTCCCTCTGTTTCAGCCCCTCTGTTTCTCGCCCTCTGTTTCAGCCCCTCTGATTCAGCCCCTCTCTTTCTCGCCCTCTGTTTCTGCCCCACTGTTTCTCGCCGTCTGTTGCAGCCACTCTGTTTCTCGCCCACTGTTTCAGCCCCTCTGTTTCAGACCCTCTGTTTCAGCCCCTCTGTTTCTCGCCCTCTGTTTCAGCCCCTCTGTTTCTCGCCCTCTGTTTCAGCCCCTCTGTTTCAGCTCCTCTGTTTCCCGCCCTCTGTTTCTGCCCCTCTGTTTCTCGCCCTCTGTTTCGGCCCCTCTGTTTCTCGCCCTCTGTTTGAGCCCCGCTGATTCAGCCGCTCTGTTTCACCCCCTCTGAATCAGCCCCTCTGATTCAGCCCTCTGTTTCAGCCCCTCTGTTTCAGACCATCTGTTTCAGCCCCTCGGTTTCTCGCCCTCTGTTTCAGCCCCAGTGTTTCTCGCCCTCTGTTTCAGCCCCTCTGTTTTTCGCCCTCTGTTTCAGCCGCTCCGTTTCTCGCCCTCTGTTTCAGACTCTCTGTTTCAGACCGTCTGTTTCTCGCCCTCAGTTTCTCACCCTCTGTTTCAGACCCAGTGTTTCTCGCCCTCTGTTTCAGCCCCTCTGTTTTTCGCCCTCTGTTTCAGCCGCTCCGTTTCTCGCCCTCTGTTTCAGGCTCTCTGTTTCAGACCGTCTGTTTCAGCCCCTCTGTTTCAGCCCCTCTGTTTCTCGCCATCTGTTTCTCGCCCGCTGTTTCAGCCCCTTTGTTTCTCGCCCTCTGTTTCAGCCCCTCTGTTTCAGCCCCTCTGATTCAGCCCCTCTGATACAGCCCCTCTGTTTCTCGCCCTCTGTTTCAGCCCCTCTGTTTCAGCCCCTCTGTTTCAGCCCCTCTGTTTCTCGCACTTTGTTTCAGCCCCTCTGTTTCACGCCCTCTGTTTCAGCCCCTCTGTTTCAGCCCCTCTGTTTCAGCCCCTCTGTTTCAGGCCCTCTGTTTCTCGCCCTCTGTTTCAGCCCCTCTGTTTCTCGCCCTCTGTTTCAGCCGCTCAGTTTCTCGCCCTCTCTTTCAGCCCCTCTGTTTCAGCCCCTCTGTTTCAGCCCCTCTGTTTCAGCCCCTCTGTTTCAGCCCCTCTGTTTCTCGCCCTCTGTTTCAGCCCCTCTGTTTCTCGCCGTCTGTTGCAGCCACTCTGTTTCTCGCCCACTGTTTCAGCTCCTCTGTTTCAGACCCTCTGTTTCAGCCCCTCTGTTTCTCGCCCTCTGTTTCAGCCCCTCTGTTTCTCGCCCTCTGTTTCAGCCCCTCTGTTTCAGCCCCTCTGTTTCCCGCCCTCTGTTTCAGCCCCTCTGTTTCAGACCCTCTGTTTCAGCCCCTCGTTTTGTCGCCCTCTGTTTCAGCCCCTCTGTTTCTCGCCCTCTGTTTCAGCCCCTCTGATTCAGCCCCTCTGTTTCAGCACCTCTGATTCAGCCCCTCTGATTCAGCCCCTCTGTTTCAGCCCCTCTGTTTCTCGCCCTCTGTTTCAGCCCCTCTGTTTCTCGCCCTCGGTCTCAGCCCCTCTGATTCAGCCCCTCTGTTTCAGCCCCTCTGTTTCTCGCCTTCTGTTTCAGCCCCTCTGTTTCTCGCCCTCTGTTTCAACCCCTCTGTATCAGCCCCTCTGTTTCCCTCCCTCTGTTTCAGCCCCTCTGTTTCTCGCCCTCTGTTTCAGCCCCTCTGATTCAGCCCCTCTCTTTCTCGCCCTCTGTTTCTGCCCCACTGTTTCTCGCCGTCTGTTGCAGCCACTCTGTTTCTCGCCCACTGTTTCAGCCCCTCTGTTTCAGACCCTCTGTTTCAGCCCCTCTGTTTCTCGCCCTCTGTTTCAGCCCCTCTGTTTCTCGCCCTCTGTTTCAGCCCCTCTGTTTCAGCTCCTCTGTTTCCCGCCCTCTGTTTCTGCCCCTCTGTTTCTCGCCCTCTGTTTCGGCCCCTCTGTTTCTGGCCCTCTGTTTGAGCCCCGCTGATTCAGCCGCTCTGTTTCACCCCCTCTGAATCAGCCCCTCTGATTCAGCCCTCTGTTTCAGCCCCTCTGTTTCAGACCATCTGTTTCAGCCCCTCGGTTTCTCGCCCTCTGTTTCAGGCTCTCTGTTTCAGCCCGTCTGTTTCAGCCCCTCTGTTTCAGCCCCTCTGTTTCTCGCCCTCTGTTTCAGCCCCTCTGTTTCTCGCCCTCGGTCTCAGCCCCTCTGATTCAGCCCCTCTGTTTCAGCCCCTCTGTTTCTCGCCTTCTGTTTCAGCCCCTCTGTTTCTCGCCCTCTGTTTCAGCCTCTCTGTATCAGCCCCTCTGTTTCCCGCCCTCTGTTTCAGCCCCTCTGTTTCTCGCCCTCTGTTTCAGCCCCTCTGATTCAGCCCCTCTGTTTCAGCCCCTCTGATTCAGCCCCTTTGTTTCAGCCCCTCTGATTCAGCCCCTCTGTTTCTCGCCCTCTGTTTCAGCCCCTCTGTTTCAGCCCCTCTGTTTCAGCCCCACTGTTTCTCACCCTCTGTTTCAGCCCCTCTGATTCAGCCCCTCTGATTCAGCCCCTCTGTTTCCCGCCCCTCTGTTTCAGCCCCTCTGTTTCACGCCCCGTGTTTCAGCCCCTCTGTTTCTTGCCCTCTGTTTCAGCCCCTCTGTTTATCGCCCTCTGTATCAGCCCCTCTGTTTCCCGCCCTCTGTTTAAGCCCCTCTGATTCAGCCCCTCTGTTTCAGCCCCTCTGATTCAGCCCCTCTGTTTCAGCCCCTCTGATTCAGCCCCTCTGTTTCTCGCCCTCAGTTTCTCACCCTCTGTTTCAGCCCCAGTGTTTCTCGCCCTCTGTTTCAGCCCCTCTGTTTTTCGCCCTCAGTTTCAGCCGCTCCGTTTCTCGCCCTCTGTTTCAGGCTCTCTGTTTCAGACCGTCTGTTTCAGCCCCTCTGTTTCAGCCCCTCTGTTTCTCGCCATCTGTTTCTCGCCCGCTGTTTCAGCCCCTTTGTTTCTCGCCCTCTGTTTCAGCCCCTCTGTTTCAGCCCCTCTGATTCAGCCCCTCTGATACAGCCCCTCTGTTTCTCGCCCTCTGTTTCAGCCCCTCTGTTTCAGCCCCTCTGTTTCAGCCCCTCTGTTTCTCGCCCTCTGTTTCAGCCCCTCTGTTTCTCGCACTTTGTTTCAGCCCCTCTGTTTCACGCCCTCTGTTTCAGCCCCTCTGTTTCAGCCCCTCTGTTTCAGCCCCTCTGTTTCAGCCCCTCTGTTTCTCGCCCTCTGTTTCAGCCCCTCTGTTTCTCGCCCTCTGTTTCAGCCGCTCAGTTTCTCGCCCTCTCTTTCAGCCCCTCTGTTTCAGCCCCTCTGTTTCAGCCCCTCTGTTTCAGCCCCTCTGTTTCAGCCCCTCTGTTTCTCGCCGTCTGTTGCAGCCACTCTGTTTCTCGCCCACTGTTTCAGCCCCTCTGTTTCAGACCCTCTGTTTCAGCCCCTCTGTTTCTCGCCCTCTGTTTCAGCCCCTCTGTTTCTCGCCCTCTGTTTCAGCCCCTCTGTTTCAGCCCCTCTGTTTCCCGCCCTCTGTTTCAGCCCCTCTGTTTCAGCCCCTCTGATTCAGCCCCTCTGATTCAGCCCCTCTGTTTCAGCCCCTCTGTTTCTCGCCCTCTGTTTCAGCCCCTCTGTTTCTCGCCCTCGGTCTCAGCCCCTCTGATTCAGCCCCTCTGTTTCAGCCCCTCTGTTTCTCGCCTTCTGTTTCAGCCCCTCTGTTTCTCGCCCTCTGTTTCAGCCCCTCTGTATCAGCCCCTCTGTTTCCCTCCCTCTGTTTCAGCCCCTCTGTTTCTCGCCCTCTGTTTCAGCCCCTCTGATTCAGCCCCTCTCTTTCTCGCCCTCTGTTTCTGCCCCACTGTTTCTCGCCGTCTGTTGCAGCCACTCTGTTTCTCGCCCACTGTTTCAGCCCCTCTGTTTCAGACCCTCTGTTTCAGCCCCTCTGTTTCTCGCCCTCTGTTTCAGCCCCTCTGTTTCTCGCCCTCTGTTTCAGCCCCTCTGTTTCAGCCCCTCTGTTTCCCGCCCTCTGTTTCTGCCCCTCTGTTTCTCGCCCTCTGTTTCGGCCCCTCTGTTTCTGGCCCTCTGTTTGAGCCCCGCTGATTCAGCCGCTCCGTTTCACCCCCTCTGAATCAGCCCCTCTGATTCAGCCCTCTGTTTCAGCCCCTCTGTTTCAGACCATCTGTTTCAGCCCCTCGGTTTCTCGCCCTCTGTTTCAGGCTCTCTGTTTCAGCCCGTCTGTTTCAGCCCCTCTGTTTCAGCCCCTCTGTTTCTCGCCCTCTGTTTCAGCCCCTCTGTTTCTCGCCCTCGGTCTCAGCCCCTCTGATTCAGCCCCTCTGTTTCAGCCCCTCTGTTTCTCGCCTTCTGTTTCAGCCCCTCTGTTTCTCGCCCCCTGTTTCAGCCTCTCTGTATCAGCCCCTCTGTTTCCCGCCCTCTGTTTCAGCCCCTCTGTTTCTCGCCCTCTGTTTCAGCCCCTCTGATTCAGCCCCTCTGTTTCAGCCCCTCTGATTCAGCCCCTTTGTTTCAGCCCCTCTGATTCAGCCCCTCTGTTTCTCGCCCTCTGTTTCAGCCCCTCTGTTTCAGCCCCTCTGTTTCAGCCCCACTGTTTCTCACCATCTGTTTCAGCCCCTCTGATTCAGCCCCTCTGATTCAGGCCCTCTGTTTCCCGCCCCTCTGTTTCAGCCCCTCTGTTTCACGCCCCGTGTTTCAGCCCCTCTGTTTCTTGCCCTCTGTTTCAGCCCCTCTGTTTCTCGCCCTCTGTATCAGCCCCTCTGTTTCCCGCCCTCTGTTTCAGCCCCTCTGATTCAGCCCCTCTGTTTCAGCCCCTCTGATTCAGCCCCTCTGTTTCAGCCCCTCTGATTCAGCCCCTCTGTTTCACGCCCCGTGTTTCAGCCCCCCTGTTTCTTGCCCTCTGTTTCAGCCCCTCTGTTTCTCGCCCTCTGTTTCAGCCCCTCTGTTTCAGACCCTCTGTTTCTCACCCTCTGTTTCAGCCCCTCTGATTCAGCCCCTCTGATTCAGCCCCTCTGTTTCCTGCCCCTCTGTTTCAGCCCCTCTGTTTCACGCCCCGTGTTTCAGCCCCTCTGTTTCTTGCCCTCTGTTTCAGCCCCTCTGTTTCTCGCCCTCTGTTTCAGCCCCGCTGATTCAGCCCCTCTGTTTCACCCCCTCTGAATCAGCCCCTCTGATTCAGCACTCTGTTTCAGCCCCTCTGTTTCAGACCCTCTGATTCAGCCCCTCTGTTTCCCGCCCCTCTGTTTCAGCCCCTCTGTTTCACGCCCCGTGTTTCAGCCCCTCGGTTTCTCGCCCTCTGTTTCAGCCCCTCTGTTTCTCGCCCTTTTTTTTCAGCCCCTCTGTTTCTCGCCCTCTGTTTCAGCCCCTCTGATTCAGCCCCTCTGTTTCAGCCTCTCTGATTCAGCCCCTCTGATTCAGCCCCTCTGATTCAGCCCCTCTGTTTCTCGCCCTCTGTATCAGTCCCTCTGTTTCAGCCCCTCTGTTTCAGCCCCTCTGTTTCTCATCCTTTGTTTCAGCCCCTCTGATTCAGCCCCTCTGATTCAGCCCCTCTGATTCAGCCCCTCTGTTTCTCGCCCTCTGTTTCAGCCCCTCTGTTTCTCGCCCTCTGTTTCAGCCCCTCTGTTTTTCGCCCTCAGTTTCAGCCCCTCTGTTTCAGCCCCTCTGTTTCTCGCACTTTGTTTCAGCCCCTCTGTTTCACGCCCTCTGTTTCAGCCCCTCTGTTTCAGCCCCTCTGTTTCTCGCCCTCTGTTTCAGCCCCTCTGTTTTTCGCCCTCAGTTTCAGCCCTTCTGTTTCTCGCCCTCTGTTTCAGCCCCTCTGATTCAGCACCTCTGTTTCAGCCCCTCTGATTCAGCCCCTCTGTTTCAGTCCCTCTGTTTCTCGCCCTCAGTTTCTCACCCTCTGTTTCAGCCCCAGTGTTTCTCGCCCTCTGTTTCAGCCCCTCTGTTTTTCGCCCTCTGTTTCAGCCGCTCCGTTTCTCGCCCTCTGTTTCAGGCTCTCTGTTTCAGACCGTCTGTTTCTCGCCCTCAGTTTCTCACCCTCTGTTTCAGCCCCAGTGTTTCTCGCCCTCTGTTTCAGCCCCTCTGTTTTTCGCCCTCTGTTTCAGCCGCTCCGTTTCTCGCCCTCTGTTTCAGGCTCTCTGTTTCAGACCGTCTGTTTCAGCCCCTCTGTTTCAGCCCCTCTGTTTCTCGCCATCTGTTTCTCGCACGCTGTTTCAGCCCCTTTGTTTCTCGCCCTCTGTTTCAGCCCCTCTGTTTCAGCCCCTCTGATTCAGCCCCTCTGATACAGCCCCTCTGTTTCTCGCCCTCTGTTTCAGCCCCTCTGTTTCAGCCCCTCTGTTTCAGCCCCTCTGTTTCTCGCACTTTGTTTCAGCCCCTCTGTTTCACGCCCTCTGTTTCAGCCCCACTGTTTCAGCCCCTCTGTTTCAGCCCCTCTGTTTCAGCCCCTCTGTTTCTCGCCCTCTGTTTCAGCCCCTCTGTTTCTCGCCCTCTGTTTCAGCCGCTCAGTTTCTCGCCCTCTCTTTCAGCCCCTCTGTTTCAGCCCCTCTGTTTCAGCCCCTCTGTTTCAGCCCCTCTGTTTCAGCCCCTCTGTTTCTCGCCCTCTGTTTCAGCCCCTCTGTTTCTCGCCGTCTGTTGCAGCCACTCTGTTTCTCGCCCACTGTTTCAGCTCCTCTGTTTCAGACCCTCTGTTTCAGCCCCTCTGTTTCTCGCCCTCTGTTTCAGCCCCTCTGTTTCTCGCCCTCTGTTTCAGCCCCTCTGTTTCAGCCCCTCTGTTTCCCGCCCTCTGTTTCAGCCCCTCTGTTTCAGACCCTCTGTTTCAGCCCCTCGGTTTCTCGCCCTCTGTTTCAGCCCCTCTGTTTCTCGCCCTCTGTTTCAGCCCCTCTGATTCAGCCCCTCTGTTTCAGCCCCTCTGATTCAGCCCCTCTGATTCAGCCCCTCTGTTTCAGCCCCTCTGTTTCTCGCCCTCTGTTTCAGCCCCTCTGTTTCTCGCCCTCGGTCTCAGCCCCTCTGATTCAGCCCCTCTGTTTCAGCCCCTCTGTTTCTCGCCTTCTGTTTCAGCCCCTCTGTTTCTCGCCCTCTGTTTCAGCCCCTCTGTATCAGCCCCTCTGTTTCCCTCCCTCTGTTTCAGCCCCTCTGTTTCTCGCCCTCTGTTTCAGCCCCTCTGATTCAGCCCCTCTCTTTCTCGCCCTCTGTTTCTGCCCCACTGTTTCTCGCCGTCTGTTGCAGCCACTCTGTTTCTCGCCCACTGTTTCAGCCCCTCTGTTTCAGACCCTCTGTTTCAGCCCCTCTGTTTCTCGCCCTCTGTTTCAGCCCCTCTGTTTCTCGCCCTCTGTTTCAGCCCCTCTGTTTCAGCCCCTCTCTTTCCCGCCCTCTGTTTCTGCCCCTCTGTTTCTCGCCCTCTGTTTCGGCCCCTCTGTTTCTCGCCCTCTGTTTGAGCCCCGCTGATTCAGCCGCTCTGTTTCACCCCCTCTGAATCAGCCCCTCTGATTCAGCCCTCTGTTTCAGCCCCTCTGTTTCAGACCATCTGTTTCAGCCCCTCGGTTTCTCGCCCTCTGTTTCAGGCTCTCTGTTTCAGCCCGTCTGTTTCAGCCCCTCTGTTTCAGCCCCTCTGTTTCTCGCCCTCTGTTTCAGCCCCTCTGTTTCTCGCCCTCGGTCTCAGCCCCTCTGATTCAGCCCCTCTGTTTCAGCCCCTCTGTTTCTCGCCTTCTGTTTCAGCCCCTCTGTTTCTCGCCCTCTGTTTCAGCCTCTCTGTATCAGCCCCTCTGTTTCCCGCCCTCTGTTTCAGCCCCTCTGTTTCTCGCCCTCTGTTTCAGCCCCTCTGATTCAGCCCCTCTGTTTCAGCCCCTCTGATTCAGCCCCTTTGTTTCAGCCCCTCTGATTCAGCCCCTCTGTTTCTCGCCCTCTGTTTCAGCCCCTCTGTTTCAGCCCCTCTGTTTCAGCCCCACTGTTTCTCACCCTCTGTTTCAGCCCCTCTGATTCAGCCCCTCTGTTTCCCGCCCCTCTGTTTCAGCCCCTCTGTTTCACGCCCCGTGTTTCAGCCCCTCTGTTTCTTGCCCTCTGTTTCAGCCCCTCTGTTTATCGCCCTCTGTATCAGCCCCTCTGTTTCCCGCCCTCTGTTTCAGCCCCTCTGATTCAGCCCCTCTGTTTCAGCCCCTCTGATTCAGCCCCTCTGTTTCAGCCCCTCTGATTCAGCCCCTCTGTTTCCCGCCCCTCTGTTTCAGCCCCTCTGTTTCACGCCCCGTGTTTCAGCCCCCCTGTTTCTTGCCCTCTGTTTCAGCCCCTCTGTTTCTCGCCCTCTGTTTCAGCCACTCTGTTTCAGACCCTCTGTTTCTCACCCTCTGTTTCAGCCCCTCTGTTTCAGCCCCTCTGTTTATCGCCCTCTGTATCAGCCCCTCTGTTTCCCGCCCTCTGTTTCAGCCCCTCTGATTCAGCCCCTCTGTTTCAGCCCCTCTGATTCAGCCCCTCTGTTTCAGCCCCTCTGATTCAGCCCCTCTGTTTCCCGCCCCTCTGTTTCAGCCCCTCTGTTTCACGCCCCGTGTTTCAGCCCCTCTGTTTCTTGCCCTCTGTTTCAGCCCCTCTGTTTCTCGCCCTCTGTTTCAGCCCCGCTGATTCAGCCCCTCTGTTTCACCCCCTCTGAATCAGCCCCTCTGATTCAGCCCTCTGTTTCAGCCCCTCTGTTTCAGACCCTCTGATTCAGCCCCTCTGTTTCCCGCCCCATTGTTTCAGCCCCTCTGTTTCACGCCCCGTGTTTCAGCCCCTCGGTTTCTCGCCCTCTGTTTCAGCCCCTCTGTTTCTCGCCCTCTGTTTCAGCCCCTCTGTTTCTCGCCCTCTGTTTCAGCCCCTCTGATTCAGCCCCTCTGTTTCAGCCCCTCTGATTCAGCCCCTCTGATTCAGCCCCTCTGATTCAGCCCCTCTGTTTCTCGCCCTCTGTATCAGTCCCTCTGTTTCAGCCCCTCTGTTTCAGCCCATCTGTTTCTCATCCTTTGTTTCAGCCCCTCTGATTCAGCCCCTCTGATTCAGCCCCTCTGATTCAGCCCCTCTGATTCAGCCCCTCTGTTTCTCGCCCTCTGTTTCAGCCCCACTGTTTCTCGCCCTCTGTTTCAGCCCCTCTGTTTTTCGCCCTCAGTTTCAGCCCCTCTGTTTCTCGCCCTCTGTTTCAGCCCCTCTGATTCAGCACCTCTGTTTCAGCCCCTCTGATTCAGCCCCTCTGTTTCAGTCCCCCTGTTTCTCGCCCTCAGTTTCTCACCCTCTGTTTCAGCCCCAGTGTTTCTCGCCCTCTGTTTCAGCCCCTCTGTTTTTCGCCCTCTGTTTCAGCCGCTCCGTTTCTCGCCCTCTGTTTCAGGCTCTCTGTTTCAGCCCGTCTGTTTCAGCCCCTCTGTTTCAGCCCCTCTGTTTCTCGCCATCTGTTTCTCGCCCGCTGTTTCAGCCCCTTTGTTTCTCGCCCTCTGTTTCAGCCCCTCTGTTTCAGCACCTCTGATTCAGCCCCTCTGATACAGCCCCTCTGTTTCTCGCCCTCTGTTTCAGCCCCTCAGTTTCAGCCCCTCTGTTTCAGCCCCTCTGTTTCAGCCCCTCTGTTTCTCGCCCTCTGTTTCAGCCCCTCTGTTTCTCGCCCTTTGTTTCAGCCCCTCTGTTTCACACCCTCTGTTTTAGCCCCTCTGTTTCAGCCCCTCTGTTTCAGCCCCTCTGTTTCTCGCCCTCTGTTTCAGCCCCTCTGTTTCTCGCCCTCTGTTTCAGCCGCTCAGTTTCTCGCCCTCTGTTTCAGCACCTCTGTTTCAGCCCCTCTGTTTCAGCCCCTCTGTTTCAGCCCCTCTGTTTCAGCCCCTCTGGTTCTCGCCCTCTGTTTCAGCCCCTCTGTTTCTCGCCGTCTGTTGCAGCCACTCTGTTTCTCGCCCACTGTTTCAGCCCCTCTGTTTCAGACCCTCTGTTTCAGCCCCTCTGTTTCTCGCCCTCTGTTTCAGCCCCTCTGTTTCTCGCCCTCTGTTTCAGCCCCTCTGTTTCAGCCCCTCTGTTTCCCGCCCTCAGTTTCAGACCCTCTGTTTCTCGCCCTCTGTTTCAGCCCCTCTGTTTCTCGCCCTCTGTTTCAGCCCCTCTGATTCAGCCCCTCTGTTTCAGCCCCTCTGATTCAGCCCCTCTGTTTCAGCCCCTCTGATTCAGCCCCTCTGTTTCTCGCCCTCTGTTTCAGCCCCTCTGTTTCAGCCAATCTGTTTCAGCCCCACTGTTTCTCACCCTCTGTTTCAGCCCCTGTGATTCAGCCCCTCTGATACAGCCCCTCTGTTTCCCGCCCCTCTGTTTCTGCCCCTCTGTTTCACGCCCCGTGTTTCAGCCCCTCTGTCTCTTGCCCTCTGTTTCAGCCCCTCTGTTTCTCGCCCTCTGTATCAGCCCCTCTGTTTCCCGCCCTCTGTTTCAGCCCCTCTGATTCAGCCCTTCTGTTTCAGCCCCTCTGATTCAGCCCCTCTGTTTCAGCCCCTCTGATTCTGCCCCTCTGTTTCCCGCCCCTCTGTTTCAGCCCCTCTGTTTCACGCCCCGTGTTTCAGCCCCCCTGTTTCTTGACCTATGTTTCAGCCCCTCTGTTTCTCGCCCTCTGATTCAGCCCCTCTGTTTGAGACCCTCTGTTTCTCACCCTCTGTTTCAGCCACTCTGATTCAGCCCCTCTGATTCAGCCCCTCTGTTTCCCGCCCCTCTGTTTCAGCCCCTCTGTTTCACGCCCCGTGTTTCAGCCCCTCTGTTTCTTGCCCTCTGTTTCAGCCCCTCTGTTTCTCGCCCTCTGTTTCAGCCCCGCTGATTCAGCCCCTCTGTTTCACCCCCTCTGAATCAGCCCCTCTGTTTCAGCCCCTCTGTTTTAGCCCCTCTGTGTCAGCCCCCCTGTTTCTCGCCCTCTGTTTCAGCCCCTCTGTATCAGCCCCTCGGTTTCTCGCCCTCTGTTCCAGCCCCTCTGATTCAGCCCCTCTGTTTCAGCCCCTCTGATTCAGCCCCTCTGTTTCAGCCCCTCTGTTTCTCACCCTCTGTTTCAGCCCCTCTGATTCAGCCCCTCTGATTCAGCCCCTCTGTTTCCCGCCCCTCTGTTTCAGCCCCTCTGTTTCACGCCCCGTGTTTCAGCCCCTCTGTTTCTTGCCCTCTGTTTCAGCCCCTCTGTTTCTCGCCCTCTGTATCAGCCCATCTGTTTCCCGCCCTCTGTTTCAGCCCCTCTGTTTCTCGCCCTCTGTTTCAGCCCCTCTGATTCAGCCCCTCTGTTTCAGCCCCTCTGATTCAGCCCCTCTGTTTCAGCCCCTCTGATTCAGCCCCTCTGTTTCTCGCCCTCTGTTTCAGCCCCTCTGTTTCAGCCCCTCTGTTTCAGCCCCACTGTTTCTCACCCTCTGTTTCAGCCCCTCTGATTCAGCCCCTCTGATTCAGCCCCTCTGTTTCTTGCTCTCTGTTTCAGCCCCTCTGTTTCTCGCCCTCTGTTTCAGCCCCTCTGTTTCAGCCCCTCTGTTTCTCACCCTCTGTTTCAGCCCCTCTGATTCAGCCCCTCTGATTCAGCCCCTCTGTTTCCCGCCCCTCTGTTTCAGCCCCTCTGTTTCACGCCCCGTGTTTCAGCCCCTCTGTTTCTTGCCCTCTGTTTCAGCCCCTCTGTTTCTCGCCCTCTGTTTCAGCCCCTCTGTTTCTCACCCTCTGTTTCAGCCCCTCTGATTCAGCCCCTCTGATTCAGCCCCTCTGTTTCCCGCCCCTCTGTTTCAGCCCCTCTGTTTCACGCCCCGTGTTTCAGCCCCTCTGTTTCTTGCCCTCTGTTTCAGCCCCTCTGTTTCTCGCCCTCTGTGTCCGCCCCGCTAATTCAGCCCCTCTGTTTCACCCCCTCTGAATCAGCCCCTCTGATTCAGCCCTCTGTTTCAGCCCCTCTGTTTCAGACCCTCTGTTTCAGCCCCTCGGTTTCTCGCCCTCTGTTTCAGCCCCTCTGTTTCTCGCCCTCTGTTTCAGCCCCTCTGTTTCTCGCCCTCTGTTTCAGCCCCTCTGATTCAGCCCCTCTGTTTCAGCCCCTCTGATTCAGCCCCTCTGATTTAGCCCCTCTGTTTCAGCCCCTCTGTTTCTCGCCCTCTGTTTCAGCCCCTCTGTTTCACGCCCTCGGTCTCAGCCCCTCTGATTCAGCCCCGCTGTTTCAGCCCCTCTGTTTCTCGCTTTCTGTTTCAGCCCCTCTGTTTCTCGCCCTCTGTTTCAGCCCCTCTGTATCAGCCCCTCTGTTTCTCGCCCTCTGTTTCAGCCCCTCTGATTCAGCCCCTCTCTTTCTCGCCCTCTGTTTCTGCCCCTCTGTTTCTCACCCTCTGTTTCAGCCCCTCCGATTCAGCCCCTCTGTTTCTCACCCTCTGTTTCAGCCCCTCTGATTCAGCCCCTCTGATTCAGCCCCTCTGTTTCCCGCCCCTCTGTTTCAGCCCCTCTGTTTCACGCCCCGTGTTTCAGCCCCTCTGTTTCTTGCCCTCTGTTTCAGCCCCTCTGTTTCTCGCCCTCTGTGTCAGCCGCGCTGTTTCAGGCCCTCTGTTTCACCCCCTCTGAATCAGCCCCTCTGATTCAGCCCTCTGTTTCAGCCCCTCTGTTTCAGACCCTCTGTTTCAGCCCCTCGGTTTCTCGCCCTCTGATTCAGCCCCTCTGTTTCTCGCCCTCTGTTTCAGCCCCTCTGTTTCTCGCCCTCTGTTTCAGCCCCTCTGATTCAGACCCTCTGTTTCAGCCCCTCTGATTCAGCCCCTCTGATTCAGCCCCTCTGTTTCAGCCCCTCTGTTTCTCGCCCTCTGTTTCAGCCCCTCTGTTTCTCGCCCTCGGTCTCAGCCCCTCTGATTCAGCCCCTCTGTTTCAGCCCCTCTGTTTCTCGCCTTCTGTTTCAGCCCCTCTGTTTCTCGCCCTCTGTTTCAGCCCCTCTGTTTCAGCCCCTCTGTTTCTCGCCTTCTGTTTCAGCCCATCTGTTTCTCGCCCTCTGTTTCAGCCCCTCTGTATCAGCCCCTCTGTTTCCCGCCCTCTGTTTCAGCCCCTCTGTTTCTCATCCTTTGTTTCAGCCCCTCCGATTCAGCCCCTCTGATTCAGCCCCTCTGATTCAGCCCCTCTGTTTCAGCCCCTCTGTTTCAGCCCCTCTGTTTCAGCCCCTCTGTTTTAGCCCCTCTGTTTCAGCCCCCCTGTTTCTCGCCCTCTGTTTCAGCCCCTCTGTATCAGCCCCTCGGTTTCCCGCCCTCTGTTTCAGCCCCTCTGTTTCTCGCCCTCCGTTCCAGCCCCTCTGATTCAGCCCCTCTGTTTCAGCCCCTCTGATTCAGCCCCTCTGTTTCAGCCCCTCTGTTTCTCACCCTCTGTTTCAGCCCCTCTGATTCAGCCCCTCTGATTCAGCCCCTCTGTTTCCCGCCCCTCTGTTTCAGCCCCTCTGTTTCACGCCCCGTGTTTCAGCCCCTCAGTATCTTGCCCTCTGTTTCAGCCCCTCTGTTTCTCGCCCTCTGTATCAGCCCATCTGTTTCCCGCCCTCTGTTTCAGCCCCTCTGTTTCTCGCCCTCTGTTTCAGCCCCTCTGATTCAGCCCCTCTGTTTCAGCCCCTCTGATTCAGCCCCTCTGTTTCCTGCCCCTCAGTTTCAGCCCCTCTGTTTCACGCCCCGTGTTTCAGCCCCTCTGTTTCTTGCCCTCTGTTTCAGCCCCTCTGTTTCTCGCCCTCTGTTTCAGCCCCTCTGTTTCAGCCCCTCTGTTTCTCACCCTCTGTTTCAGCCCCTCTGATTCAGCCCCTCTGATTCAGCCCCTCTGTTTCAGCCCCTCTGTTTTAGCCCCTCTGTGTCAGCCCCCCTGTTTCTCGCCCTCTGTTTCAGCCCCTCTGTATCAGCCCCTCTGTTTCAGCCCCTCTGATTCAGCCCCTCTGTTTCAGCCCCTCTGTTTCACGCCCCGTGTTTCAGCCCCTCTGTTTCTTGCCCTCTGTTTCAGCCCCTCTGTTTCTCGCCCTCTGTATCAGCCCATCTGTTTCCCGCCCTCTGTTTCAGCCCCTCTGTTTCTCGCCCTCTGTTTCAGCCCCTCTGATTCAGCCCCTCTGTTTCAGCCCCTCTGATTCAGCCCCTCTGTTTCCTGCCCCTCTGTTTCAGCCCCTCTGTTTCACGCCCCGTGTTTCAGCCCCTCTGTTTCTTGCCCTCTGTTTCAGCCCCTCTGTTTCTCGCCCTCTGTTTCAGCCCCTCTGTTTCAGCCCCTCTGTTTCTCACCCTCTGTTTCAGCCCCTCTGATTCAGCCCCTCTGATTCAGCCCCTCTGTTTCCCGCCCCTCTGTTTCAGCCCCTCTGTTTCACGCCCCGTGTTTCAGCCCATCTGTTTCTTGCCCTCTGTTTCAGCCCCTCTGTTTCTCGCCCTCTGTGTCAGCCGCGCTGATTCAGCCCCTCTGTTTCACCCCCTCTGAATCAGCCCCTCTGATTCAGCCCTCTGTTTCAGCCCCTCTGTTTCAGACCCTCTGTTTCAGCCCCTCGGTTTCTCGCCCTCTGTTTCAGCCCCTCTGTTTCTCGCCCTCTGTTTCAGCGCCTCTGATTCAGCCCCTCTGTTTCAGCCCCTCTGATTCAGCCCCTCTGATTCAGCCCCTCTGATTCAGCCCCTCTGTTTCTCGCCCTCTGTTTCAGCCCATCTGTTTCTCGCCCTCGGTCTCAGCCCCTCTGATTCAGCCCCTCTGTTTCAGCCCCTCTGTTTCTCGCCTTCTGTTTCAGCCCCTCTGTTTCTCGCCCTCTGTTTCAGCCCCTCTGTATCAGCCCCTCTGTTTCCCGCCCTCTGTTTCAGCCCCTCTGTTTCTCGCCCTCTGTTTCAGCCCCTCTGATTCAGCCCCTCTCTTTCTCGCCCTCTGTTTCTGCCCCTCTGTTTCTCGCCCTCTGTTTCAGCCACTCTGTTTCAGCCCCTCTGTTTCTCACCCTCTGTTTCAGCCCCTCTGTTTCTCGCCCTCTGTATCAGCCCATCTGTTTCCCGCCCTCTGTTTCAGCCCCTCTGTTTCTCGCCCTCTGTTTCAGCCCCTCTGATTCAGCCCCTCTGTTTCCCGCCCCTCTGTTTCAGCCCCTCTGTTTCACGCCCCGTGTTTCAGCCCCCCTGTTTCTTGACCTATGTTTCAGCCCCTCTGTTTCTCGCCCTCTGATTCAGCCCCTCTGTTTGAGACCCTCTGTTTCTCACCCTCTGTTTCAGCCACTCTGATTCAGCCCCTCTGATTCAGCCCCTCTGTTTCCTGCCCCTCTGTTTCAGCCCCTCTGTTTCACGCCCCGTGTTTCAGCCCCTCTGTTTCTTGCCCTCTGTTTCAGCCCCTCTGTTTCTCGCCCTCTGTTTCAGCCCCTCTGTTTCAGCCCCTCTGTTTCTCACCCTCTGTTTCAGCCCCTCTGATTCAGCCCCTCTGATTCAGCCCCTCTGTTTCCCGCCCCTCTGTTTCAGCCCCTCTGTTTCACGCCCCGTGTTTCAGCCCATCTGTTTCTTGCCCTCTGTTTCAGCCCCTCTGATTCTCGCCCTCTGTGTCAGCCGCGCTGATTCAGCCCCTCTGTTTCACCCCCTCTGAATCAGCCCCTCTGATTCAGCCCTCTGTTTCAGCCCCTCTGTTTCAGACCCTCTGTTTCAGCCCCTCGGTTTCTCGCCCTCTGTTTCAGCCCCTCTGTTTCTCGCCCTCTGTTTCAGCGCCTCTGATTCAGCCCCTCTGTTTCAGCCCCTCTGATTCAGCCCCTCTGATTCAGCCCCTCTGTTTCTCGCCCTCTGTTTCAGCCCCTCTGTTTCAGCCCCACTGTTTCTCACCCTCTGTTTCAGCCCCTCTGATTCAGCCCCTCTGATTCAGCCCCTCTGTTTCTTGCTCTCTGTTTCAGCCCCTCTGTTTCTCGCCCTCTGTTTCAGCCCCTCTGTTTCAGCCCCTCTGTTTCTCACCCTCTGTTTCAGCCCCTCTGATTCAGCCCCTCTGATTCAGCCCCTCTGTTTCCCGCCCCTCTGTTTCAGCCCCTCTGTTTCACGCCCCGTGTTTCAGCCCCTCTGTTTCTTGCCCTCTGTTTCAGCCCCTCTGTTTCTCGCCCTCTGTGTCCGCCCCGCTGATTCAGCCCCTCTGTTTCACCCCCTCTGAATCAGCCCCTCTGATTCAGCCCTCTGTTTCAGCCCCTCTGTTTCAGACCCTCTGTTTCAGCCCCTCGGTTTCTCGCCCTCTGTTTCAGCCCCTCTGTTTCTCGCCCTCTGTTTCAGCCCCTCTGTTTCTCGCCCTCTGTTTCAGCCCCTCTGATTCAGCCCCTCTGTTTCAGCCCCTCTGATTCAGCCCCTCTGATTTAGCCCCTCTGTTTCAGCCCCTCTGTTTCTCGCCCTCTGTTTCAGCCCCTCTGTTTCTCGCCCTCGGTCTCAGCCCCTCTGATTCAGCCCCGCTGTTTCAGCCCCTCTGTTTCTCGCTTTCTGTTTCAGCCCCTCTGTTTCTCGCCCTCTGTTTCAGCCCCTCTGTATCAGCCCCTCTGTTTCTCGCCCTCTGTTTCAGCCCCTCTGATTCAGCCCCTCTCTTTCTCGCCCTCTGTTTCTGCCCCTCTGTTTCTCACCATCTGTTTCAGCCCCTCCGATTCAGCCCCTCTGTTTCTCACCCTCTGTTTCAGCCCCTCTGATTCAGCCCCTCTGATTCAGCCCCTCTGTTTCCTGCCCCTCTGTTTCAGCCCCTCTGTTTCACGCCCCGTGTTTCAGCCCCTCTGTTTCTTGCCCTCTGTTTCAGCCCCTCTGTTTCTCGCCCTCTGTGTCAGCCGCGCTGTTTCAGGCCCTCTGTTTCACCCCCTCTGAATCAGCCCCTCTGATTCAGCCCTCTGTTTCAGCCCCTCTGTTTCAGACCCTCTGTTTCAGCCCCTCGGTTTCTCGCCCTCTGATTCAGCCCCTCTGTTTCTCGCCCTCTGTTTCAGCCCCTCTGTTTCTCGCCCTCTGTTTCAGCCCCTCTGATTCAGACCCTCTGTTTCAGCCCCTCTGATTCAGCCCCTCTGATTCAGCCCCTCTGTTTCAGCCCCTCTGTTTCTCGCCCTCTGTTTCAGCCCCTCTGTTTCTCGCCCTCGGTCTCAGCCCCTCTGATTCAGCCCCTCTGTTTCAGCCCCTCTGTTTCTCGCCTTCTGTTTCGGCCCCTCTGTTTCTCGCCCTCTGTTTCAGCCCCTCTGTTTCAGCCCCTCTGTTTCTCGCCCTCTGTTTCAGCCCCTCTGTTTCTCGCCCTCGGTCTCAGCCCCTCTGATTCAGCCCCTCTGTTTCAGCCCCTCTGTTTCTCGCCCTCGGTCTCAGCCCCTCTGATTCAGCCCCTCTGTTTCAGCCCCTCTGTTTCTCGCCTTCTGTTTCAGCCCATCTGTTTCTCGCCCTCTGTTTCAGCCCCTCTGTATCAGCCCCTCTGTTTCCCGCCCTCTGTTTCAGCCCCTCTGTTTCTCATCCTTTGTTTCAGCCCCTCCGATTCAGCCCCTCTGATTCAGCCCCTCTGATTCAGCCCCTCTGATTCAGCCCCTCTGTTTCAGCCCCTCTGTTTCAGCCCCTCTGTTTCAGCCCCTCTGTTTTAGCCCCTCTGTGTCAGCCCCCCTGTTTCTCGCCCTCTGTTTCAGCCCCTCTGTATCAGCCCCTCGGTTTCCCGCCCTCTGTTTCAGCCCCTCTGTTTCTCGCCCTCCGTTCCAGCCCCTCTGATTCAGCCCCTCTGTTTCAGCCCCTCTGATTCAGCCCCTCTGTTTCAGCCCCTCTGTTTCTCACCCTCTGTTTCAGCCCCTCTGATTCAGCCCCTCTGATTCAGCCCCTCTGTTTCCCGCCCCTCTGTTTCAGCCCCTCTGTTTCACGCCCTCTGTTTCAGCCCATCTGTTTCCCGCCCTCTGTTTCAGCCCCTCTGTTTCTCGCCCTCTGTTTCAGCCCCTCTGATTCAGCCCCTCTGTTTCAGCCCCTCTGATTCAGCCCCTCTGTTTCCTGCCCCTCAGTTTCAGCCCCTCTGTTTCACGCCCCGTGTTTCAGCCCCTCTGTTTCTTGCCCTCTGTTTCAGCCCCTCTGTTTCTCGCCCTCTGTTTCAGCCCCTCTGTTTCAGCCCCTCTGTTTCTCACCCTCTGTTTCAGCCCCTCTGATTCAGCCCCTCTGATTCAGCCCCTCTGTTTCAGCCCCTCTGTTTTAGCCCCTCTGTGTCAGCCCCCCTGTTTCTCGCCCTCTGTTTCAGCCCCTCTGTATCAGCCCCTCTGTTTCAGCCCCTCTGATTCAGCCCCTCTGTTTCAGCCCCTCTGTTTCACGCCCCGTGTTTCAGCCCCTCTGTTTCTTGCCCTCTGTTTCAGCCCCTCTGTTTCTCGCCCTCTGTATCAGCCCATCTGTTTCCCGCCCTCTGTTTCAGCCCCTCTGTTTCTCGCCCTCTGTTTCAGCCCCTCTGATTCAGCCCCTCTGTTTCAGCCCCTCTGATTCAGCCCCTCTGTTTCCTGCCCCTCTGTTTCAGCCCCTCTGTTTCACGCCCCGTGTTTCAGCCCCTCTGTTTCTTGCCCTCTGTTTCAGCCCCTCTGTTTCTCGCCCTCTGTTTCAGCCCCTCTGTTTCAGCCCCTCTGTTTCTCACCCTCTGTCTCAGCCCCTCTGATTCAGCCCCTCTGATTCAGCCCCTCTGTTTCCCGCCCCTCTGTTTCAGCCCCTCTGTTTCACGCCCCGTGTTTCAGCCCATCTGTTTCTTGCCCTCTGTTTCAGCCCCTCTGTTTCTCGCCCTCTGTGTCAGCCGCGCTGATTCAGCCCCTCTGTTTCACCCCCTCTGAATCAGCCCCTCTGATTCAGCCCTCTGTTTCAGCCCCTCTGTTTCAGACCCTCTGTTTCAGCCCCTCGGTTTCTCGCCCTCTGTTTCAGCCCCTCTGTTTCTCGCCCTCTGTTTCAGCGCCTCTGATTCAGCCCCTCTGTTTCAGCCCCTCTGATTCAG
This sequence comes from Chiloscyllium punctatum, assembly GCF_047496795.1. Taxonomy (NCBI): domain Eukaryota; kingdom Metazoa; phylum Chordata; class Chondrichthyes; order Orectolobiformes; family Hemiscylliidae; genus Chiloscyllium; species Chiloscyllium punctatum. The sequence continues at coordinate 496,355 of NW_027309822.1, forward strand.
CCCCTCTGATTCAGCCCCTCTGATTCAGCCCCTCTGTTTCTCGCCCTCTGTTTCAGCCCATCTGTTTCTCGCCCTCGGTCTCAGCCCCTCTGATTCAGCCCCTCTGTTTCAGCCCCTCTGTTTCTCACCCTCTGTTTCAGCCCCTCTGATTCAGCCCCTCTGATTCAGCCCCTCTGTTTCCCGCCCCTCTGTTTCAGCCCCTCTGTTTCACGCCCCGTGTTTCAGCCCCTCTGTTTCTTGCCCTCTGTTTCAGCCCCTCTGTTTCTCGCCCTCTGTGTCCGCCCCGCTAATTCAGCCCCTCTGTTTCACCCCCTCTGAATCAGCCCCTCTGATTCAGCCCTCTGTTTCAGCCCCTCTGTTTCAGACCCTCTGTTTCAGCCCCTCGGTTTCTCGCCCTCTGTTTCAGCCCCTCTGTTTCTCGCCCTCTGTTTCAGCCCCTCTGTTTCTCGCCCTCTGTTTCAGCCCCTCTGATTCAGCCCCTCTGTTTCAGCCCCTCTGATTCAGCCCCTCTGATTTAGCCCCTCTGTTTCAGCCCCTCTGTTTCTCGCCCTCTGTTTCAGCCCCTCTGTTTCACGCCCTCGGTCTCAGCCCCTCTGATTCAGCCCCGCTGTTTCAGCCCCTCTGTTTCTCGCTTTCTGTTTCAGCCCCTCTGTTTCTCGCCCTCTGTTTCAGCCCCTCTGTATCAGCCCCTCTGTTTCTCGCCCTCTGTTTCAGCCCCTCTGATTCAGCCCCTCTCTTTCTCGCCCTCTGTTTCTGCCCCTCTGTTTCTCACCCTCTGTTTCAGCCCCTCCGATTCAGCCCCTCTGTTTCTCACCCTCTGTTTCAGCCCCTCTGATTCAGCCCCTCTGATTCAGCCCCTCTGTTTGCCGCCCCTCTGTTTCAGCCCCTCTGTTTCACGCCCCGTGTTTCAGCCCCTCTGTTTCTTGCCCTCTGTTTCAGCCCCTCTGTTTCTCGCCCTCTGTGTCAGCCGCGCTGTTTCAGGCCCTCTGTTTCACCCCCTCTGAATCAGCCCCTCTGATTCAGCCCTCTGTTTCAGCCCCTCTGTTTCAGACCCTCTGTTTCAGCCCCTCGGTTTCTCGCCCTCTGATTCAGCCCCTCTGTTTCTCGCCCTCTGTTTCAGCCCCTCTGTTTCTCGCCCTCTGTTTCAGCCCCTCTGATTCAGACCCTCTGTTTCAGCCCCTCTGATTCAGCCCCTCTGATTCAGCCCCTCTGTTTCAGCCCCTCTGTTTCTCGCCCTCTGTTTCAGCCCCTCTGTTTCTCGCCCTCGGTCTCAGCCCCTCTGATTCAGCCCCTCTGTTTCAGCCCCTCTGTTTCTCGCCTTCTGTTTCAGCCCCTCTGTTTCTCGCCCTCTGTTTCAGCCCCTCTGTTTCAGCCCCTCTGTTTCTCGCCTTCTGTTTCAGCCCATCTGTTTCTCGCCCTCTGTTTCAGCCCCTCTGTATCAGCCCCTCTGTTTCCCGCCCTCTGTTTCAGCCCCTCTGTTTCTCATCCTTTGTTTCAGCCCCTCCGATTCAGCCCCTCTGATTCAGCCCCTCGGATTCAGCCCCTCTGATTCAGCCCCTCTGTTTCAGCCCCTCTGTTTCAGCCCCTCTGTTTCAGCCCCTCTGTTTTAGCCCCTCTGTGTCAGCCCCCCTGTTTCTCGCCCTCTGTTTCAGCCCCTCTGTATCAGCCCCTCGGTTTCCCGCCCTCTGTTTCAGCCCCTCTGTTTCTCGCCCTCCGTTCCAGCCCCTCTGATTCAGCCCCTCTGTTTCAGCCCCTCTGATTCAGCCCCTCTGTTTCAGCCCCTCTGTTTCTCACCCTCTGTTTCAGCCCCTCTGATTCAGCCCCTCTGATTCAGCCCCTCTGTTTCCCGCCCCTCTGTTTCAGCCCCTCTGTTTCACGCCCCGTGTTTCAGCCCCTCAGTATCTTGCCCTCTGTTTCAGCCCCTCTGTTTCTCGCCCTCTGTATCAGCCCATCTGTTTCCCGCCCTCTGTTTCAGCCCCTCTGTTTCTCGCCCTCTGTTTCAGCCCCTCTGATTCAGCCCCTCTGTTTCAGCCCCTCTGAATCAGCCCCTCTGTTTCCTGCCCCTCAGTTTCAGCCCCTCTGTTTCACGCCCCGTGTTTCAGCCCCTCTGTTTCTTGCCCTCTGTTTCAGCCCCTCTGTTTCTCGCCCTCTGTTTCAGCCCCTCTGTTTCAGCCCCTCTGTTTCTCACCCTCTGTTTCAGCCCCTCTGATTCAGCCCCTCTGATTCAGCCCCTCTGTTTCAGCCCCTCTGTTTTAGCCCCTCTGTGTCAGCCCCCCTGTTTCTCGCCCTCTGTTTCAGCCCCTCTGTATCAGCCCCTCTGTTTCAGCCCCTCTGATTCAGCCCCACTGTTTCAGCCCCTCTGTTTCACGCCCCGTGTTTCAGCCCCTCTGTTTCTTGCCCTCTGTTTCAGCCCCCCTGTTTCTCGCCCTCTGTTTCAGCCCCTCTGTATCAGCCCCTCTGATTCAGCCCTCTGTTTCAGCCCCTCTGTTTCAGACCCTCTGTTTCAGCCCCTCGGTTTCTCGCCCTCTGTTTCAGCCCCTCTGTTTCTCGCCCTCTGTTTCAGCGCCTCTGATTCAGCCCCTCTGTTTCAGCCCCTCTGATTCAGCCCCTCTGATTCAGCCCCTCTGATTCAGCCCCTCTGTTTCTCGCCCTCTGTTTCAGCCCATCTGTTTCTCGCCCTCGGTCTCAGCCCCTCTGATTCAGCCCCTCTGTTTCAGCCCCTCTGATTCAGCCCCTCTGATTTAGCCCCTCTGTTTCAGCCCCTCTGTTTCTCGCCCTCTGTTTCAGCCCCTCTGTTTCACGCCCTCGGTCTCAGCCCCTCTGATTCAGCCCCGCTGTTTCAGCCCCTCTGTTTCTCGCTTTCTGTTTCAGCCCCTCTGTTTCTCGCCCTCTGTTTCAGCCCCTCTGTATCAGCCCCTCTGTTTCTCGCCCTCTGTTTCAGCCCCTCTGATTCAGCCCCTCTCTTTCTCGCCCTCTGTTTCTGCCCCTCTGTTTCTCACCCTCTGTTTCAGCCCCTCCGATTCAGCCCCTCTGTTTCTCACCCTCTGTTTCAGCCCCTCTGATTCAGCCCCTCTGATTCAGCCCCTCTGTTTCCCGCCCCTCTGTTTCAGCCCCTCTGTTTCACGCCCCGTGTTTCAGCCCCTCTGTTTCTTGCCCTCTGTTTCAGCCCCTCTGTTTCTCGCCCTCTGTGTCAGCCGCGCTGTTTCAGGCCCTCTGTTTCACCCCCTCTGAATCAGCCCCTCTGATTCAGCCCTCTGTTTCAGCCCCTCTGTTTCAGACCCTCTGTTTCAGCCCCTCGGTTTCTCGCCCTCTGATTCAGCCCCTCTGTTTCTCGCCCTCTGTTTCAGCCCCTCTGTTTCTCGCCCTCTGTTTCAGCCCCTCTGATTCAGACCCTCTGTTTCAGCCCCTCTGATTCAGCCCCTCTGATTCAGCCCCTCTGTTTCAGCCCCTCTGTTTCTCGCCCTCTGTTTCAGCCCCTCTGTTTCTCGCCCTCGGTCTCAGCCCCTCTGATTCAGCCCCTCTGTTTCAGCCCCTCTGTTTCTCGCCTTCTGTTTCAGCCCCTCTGTTTCTCGCCCTCTGTTTCAGCCCCTCTGTTTCAGCCCCTCTGTTTCTCGCCTTCTGTTTCAGCCCATCTGTTTCTCGCCCTCTGTTTCAGCCCCTCTGTATCAGCCCCTCTGTTTCCCGCCCTCTGTTTCAGCCCCTCTGTTTCTCATCCTTTGTTTCAGCCCCTCCGATTCAGCCCCTCTGATTCAGCCCCTCGGATTCAGCCCCTCTGATTCAGCCCCTCTGTTTCAGCCCCTCTGTTTCAGCCCCTCTGTTTCAGCCCCTCTGTTTTAGCCCCTCTGTGTCAGCCCCCCTGTTTCTCGCCCTCTGTTTCAGCCCCTCTGTATCAGCCCCTCGGTTTCCCGCCCTCTGTTTCAGCCCCTCTGTTTCTCGCCCTCCGTTCCAGCCCCTCTGATTCAGCCCCTCTGTTTCAGCCCCTCTGATTCAGCCCCTCTGTTTCAGCCCCTCTGTTTCTCACCCTCTGTTTCAGCCCCTCTGATTCAGCCCCTCTGATTCAGCCCCTCTGTTTCCCGCCCCTCTGTTTCAGCCCCTCTGTTTCACGCCCCGTGTTTCAGCCCCTCAGTATCTTGCCCTCTGTTTCAGCCCCTCTGTTTCTCGCCCTCTGTATCAGCCCATCTGTTTCCCGCCCTCTGTTTCAGCCCCTCTGTTTCTCGCCCTCTGTTTCAGCCCCTCTGATTCAGCCCCTCTGTTTCAGCCCCTCTGAATCAGCCCCTCTGTTTCCTGCCCCTCAGTTTCAGCCCCTCTGTTTCACGCCCCGTGTTTCAGCCCCTCTGTTTCTTGCCCTCTGTTTCAGCCCCTCTGTTTCTCGCCCTCTGTTTCAGCCCCTCTGTTTCAGCCCCTCTGTTTCTCACCCTCTGTTTCAGCCCCTCTGATTCAGCCCCTCTGATTCAGCCCCTCTGTTTCAGCCCCTCTGTTTTAGCCCCTCTGTGTCAGCCCCCCTGTTTCTCGCCCTCTGTTTCAGCCCCTCTGTATCAGCCCCTCTGTTTCAGCCCCTCTGATTCAGCCCCACTGTTTCAGCCCCTCTGTTTCACGCCCCGTGTTTCAGCCCCTCTGTTTCTTGCCCTCTGTTTCAGCCCCCCTGTTTCTCGCCCTCTGTTTCAGCCCCTCTGTATCAGCCCCTCTGATTCAGCCCTCTGTTTCAGCCCCTCTGTTTCAGACCCTCTGTTTCAGCCCCTCGGTTTCTCGCCCTCTGTTTCAGCCCCTCTGTTTCTCGCCCTCTGTTTCAGCGCCTCTGATTCAGCCCCTCTGTTTCAGCCCCTCTGATTCAGCCCCTCTGATTCAGCCCCTCTGATTCAGCCCCTCTGTTTCTCGCCCTCTGTTTCAGCCCATCTGTTTCTCGCCCTCGGTCTCAGCCCCTCTGATTCAGCCCCTCTGTTTCAGCCCCTCTGTTTCTCGCCTTCTGTTTCAGCCCCTCTGTTTCTCGCCCTCTGTTTCAGCCCCTCTGTATCAGCCCCTCTGTTTCCCGCCCTCTGTTTCAGCCCCTCTGTTTCTCGCCCTCTGTTTCAGCCCCTCTGATTCAGCCCCTCTCTTTCTCGCCCTCTGTTTCTGCCCCTCTGTTTCTCGCCCTCTGTTTCAGCCACTCTGTTTCAGCCCCTCTGTTTCTCACCCTCTGTTTCAGCCCCTCTGTTTCTCGCCCTCTGTATCAGCCCATCTGTTTCCCGCCCTCTGTTTCAGCCCCTCTGTTTCTCGCCCTCTGTTTCAGCCCCTCTGATTCAGCCCCTCTGTTTCCCGCCCCTCTGTTTCAGCCCCTCTGTTTCACGCCCCGTGTTTCAGCCCCCCTGTTTCTTGACCTATGTTTCAGCCCCTCTGTTTCTCGCCCTCTGATTCAGCCCCTCTGTTTGAGACCCTCTGTTTCTCACCCTCTGTTTCAGCCACTCTGATTCAGCCCCTCTGATTCAGCCCCTCTGTTTCCTGCCCCTCTGTTTCAGCCCCTCTGTTTCACGCCCCGTGTTTCAGCCCCTCTGTTTCTTGCCCTCTGTTTCAGCCCCTCTGTTTCTCGCCCTCTGTTTCAGCCCCTCTGTTTCAGCCCCTCTGTTTCTCACCCTCTGTTTCAGCCCCTCTGATTCAGCCCCTCTGATTCAGCCCCTCTGTTTCCCGCCCCTCTGTTTCAGCCCCTCTGTTTCACGCCCCGTGTTTCAGCCCATCTGTTTCTTGCCCTCTGTTTCAGCCCCTCTGATTCTCGCCCTCTGTGTCAGCCGCGCTGATTCAGCCCCTCTGTTTCACCCCCTCTGAATCAGCCCCTCTGATTCAGCCCTCTGTTTCAGCCCCTCTGTTTCAGACCCTCTGTTTCAGCCCCTCGGTTTCTCGCCCTCTGTTTCAGCCCCTCTGTTTCTCGCCCTCTGTTTCAGCGCCTCTGATTCAGCCCCTCTGTTTCAGCCCCTCTGATTCAGCCCCTCTGATTCAGCCCCTCTGTTTCTCGCCCTCTGTTTCAGCCCCTCTGTTTCAGCCCCACTGTTTCTCACCCTCTGTTTCAGCCCCTCTGATTCAGCCCCTCTGATTCAGCTCCTCTGTTTCTTGCTCTCTGTTTCAGCCCCTCTGTTTCTCGCCCTCTGTTTCAGCCCCTCTGTTTCAGCCCCTCTGTTTCTCACCCTCTGTTTCAGCCCCTCTGATTCAGCCCCTCTGATTCAGCCCCTCTGTTTCCCGCCCCTCTGTTTCAGCCCCTCTGTTTCACGCCCCGTGTTTCAGCCCCTCTGTTTCTTGCCCTCTGTTTCAGCCCCTCTGTTTCTCGCCCTCTGTGTCCGCCCCGCTGATTCAGCCCCTCTGTTTCACCCCCTCTGAATCAGCCCCTCTGATTCAGCCCTCTGTTTCAGCCCCTCTGTTTCAGACCCTCTGTTTCAGCCCCTCGGTTTCTCGCCCTCTGTTTCAGCCCCTCTGTTTCTCGCCCTCTGTTTCAGCCCCTCTGTTTCTCGCCCTCTGTTTCAGCCCCTCTGATTCAGCCCCTCTGTTTCAGCCCCTCTGATTCAGCCCCTCTGATTTAGCCCCTCTGTTTCAGCCCCTCTGTTTCTCGCCCTCTGTTTCAGCCCCTCTGTTTCTCGCCCTCGGTCTCAGCCCCTCTGATTCAGCCCCGCTGTTTCAGCCCCTCTGTTTCTCGCTTTCTGTTTCAGCCCCTCTGTTTCTCGCCCTCTGTTTCAGCCCCTCTGTATCAGCCCCTCTGTTTCTCGCCCTCTGTTTCAGCCCCTCTGATTCAGCCCCTCTCTTTCTCGCCCTCTGTTTCTGCCCCTCTGTTTCTCACCCTCTGTTTCAGCCCCTCCGATTCAGCCCCTCTGTTTCTCACCCTCTGTTTCAGCCCCTCTGATTCAGCCCCTCTGATTCAGCCCCTCTGTTTCCTGCCCCTCTGTTTCAGCCCCTCTGTTTCACGCCCCGTGTTTCAGCCCCTCTGTTTCTTGCCCTCTGTTTCAGCCCCTCTGTTTCTCGCCCTCTGTGTCAGCCGCGCTGTTTCAGGCCCTCTGTTTCACCCCCTCTGAATCAGCCCCTCTGATTCAGCCCTCTGTTTCAGCCCCTCTGTTTCAGACCCTCTGTTTCAGCCCCTCGGTTTCTCGCCCTCTGATTCAGCCCCTCTGTTTCTCGCCCTCTGTTTCAGCCCCTCTGTTTCTCGCCCTCTGTTTCAGCCCCTCTGATTCAGACCCTCTGTTTCAGCCCCTCTGATTCAGCCCCTCTGATTCAGCCCCTCTGTTTCAGCCCCTCTGTTTCTCGCCCTCTGTTTCAGCCCCTCTGTTTCTCGCCCTCGGTCTCAGCCCCTCTGATTCAGCCCCTCTGTTTCAGCCCCTCTGTTTCTCGCCTTCTGTTTCAGCCCCTCTGTTTCTCGCCCTCTGTTTCAGCCCCTCTGTTTCAGCCCCTCTGTTTCTCGCCCTCTGTTTCAGCCCCTCTGTTTCTCGCCCTCGGTCTCAGCCCCTCTGATTCAGCCCCTCTGTTTCAGCCCCTCTGTTTCTCGCCCTCGGTCTCAGCCCCTCTGATTCAGCCCCTCTGTTTCAGCCCCTCTGTTTCTCGCCTTCTGTTTCAGCCCATCTGTTTCTCGCCCTCTGTTTCAGCCCCTCTGTATCAGCCCCTCTGTTTCCCGCCCTCTGTTTCAGCCCCTCTGTTTCTCATCCTTTGTTTCAGCCCCTCCGATTCAGCCCCTCTGATTCAGCCCCTCTGATTCAGCCCCTCTGATTCAGCCCCTCTGTTTCAGCCCCTCTGTTTCAGCCCCTCTGTTTTAGCCCCTCTGTGTCAGCCCCCCTGTTTCTCGCCCTCTGTTTCAGCCCCTCTGTATCAGCCCCTCGGTTTCCCGCCCTCTGTTTCAGCCCCTCTGTTTCTCGCCCTCCGTTCCAGCCCCTCTGATTCAGCCCCTCTGTTTCAGCCCCTCTGATTCAGCCCCTCTGTTTCAGCCCCTCTGTTTCTCACCCTCTGTTTCAGCCCCTCTGATTCAGCCCCTCTGATTCAGCCCCTCTGTTTCCCGCCCCTCTGTTTCAGCCCCTCTGTTTCACGCCCCGTGTTTCAGCCCCTCAGTATCTTGCCCTCTGTTTCAGCCCCTCTGTTTCTCGCCCTCTGTATCAGCCCATCTGTTTCCCGCCCTCTGTTTCAGCCCCTCTGTTTCTCGCCCTCTGTTTCAGCCCCTCTGATTCAGCCCCTCTGTTTCAGCCCCTCTGATTCAGCCCCTCTGTTTCCTGCCCCTCAGTTTCAGCCCCTCTGTTTCACGCCCCGTGTTTCAGCCCCTCTGTTTCTTGCCCTCTGTTTCAGCCCCTCTGTTTCTCGCCCTCTGTTTCAGCCCCTCTGTTTCAGCCCCTCTGTTTCTCACCCTCTGTTTCAGCCCCTCTGATTCAGCCCCTCTGATTCAGCCCCTCTGTTTCAGCCCCTCTGTTTTAGCCCCTCTGTGTCAGCCCCCCTGTTTCTCGCCCTCTGTTTCAGCCCCTCTGTATCAGCCCCTCTGTTTCAGCCCCTCTGATTCAGCCCCTCTGTTTCAGCCCCTCTGTTTCACGCCCCGTGTTTCAGCCCCTCTGTTTCTTGCCCTCTGTTTCAGCCCCTCTGTTTCTCGCCCTCTGTATCAGCCCATCTGTTTCCCGCCCTCTGTTTCAGCCCCTCTGTTTCTCGCCCTCTGTTTCAGCCCCTCTGATTCAGCCCCTCTGTTTCAGCCCCTCTGATTCAGCCCCTCTGTTTCCTGCCCCTCTGTTTCAGCCCCTCTGTTTCACGCCCCGTGTTTCAGCCCCTCTGTTTCTTGCCCTCTGTTTCAGCCCCTCTGTTTCTCGCCCTCTGTTTCAGCCCCTCTGTTTCAGCCCCTCTGTTTCTCACCCTCTGTCTCAGCCCCTCTGATTCAGCCCCTCTGATTCAGCCCCTCTGTTTCCCGCCCCTCTGTTTCAGCCCCTCTGTTTCACGCCCCGTGTTTCAGCCCATCTGTTTCTTGCCCTCTGTTTCAGCCCCTCTGTTTCTCGCCCTCTGTGTCAGCCGCGCTGATTCAGCCCCTCTGTTTCACCCCCTCTGAATCAGCCCCTCTGATTCAGCCCTCTGTTTCAGCCCCTCTGTTTCAGACCCTCTGTTTCAGCCCCTCGGTTTCTCGCCCTCTGTTTCAGCCCCTCTGTTTCTCGCCCTCTGTTTCAGCGCCTCTGATTCAGCCCCTCTGTTTCAGCCCCTCTGATTCAGCCCCTCTGATTCAGCCCCTCTGATTCAGCCCCTCTGTTTCTCGCCCTCTGTTTCAGCCCATCTGTTTCTCGCCCTCGGTCTCAGCCCCTCTGATTCAGCCCCTCTGTTTCAGCCCCTCTGTTTCTCGCCTTCTGTTTCAGCCCCTCTGTTTCTCGCCCTCTGTTTCAGCCCCTCTGTATCAGCCCCTCTGTTTCCCGCCCTCTGTTTCAGCCCCTCTGTTTCTCGCCCTCTGTTTCAGCCCCTCTGATTCAGCCCCTCTCTTTCTCGCCCTCTGTTTCTGCCCCTCTGTTTCTCGCCCTCTGTTTCAGCCACTCTGTTTCAGCCCCTCTGTTTCTCACCCTCTGTTTCAGCCCCTCTGTTTCTCGCCCTCTGTATCAGCCCATCTGTTTCCCGCCCTCTGTTTCAGCCCCTCTGTTTCTCGCCCTCTGTTTCAGCCCCTCTGATTCAGCCCCTCTGTTTCCCGCCCCTCTGTTTCAGCCCCTCTGTTTCACGCCCCGTGTTTCAGCCCCCCTGTTTCTTGACCTATGTTTCAGCCCCTCTGTTTCTCGCCCTCTGATTCAGCCCCTCTGTTTGAGACCCTCTGTTTCTCACCCTCTGTTTCAGCCACTCTGATTCAGCCCCTCTGATTCAGCCCCTCTGTTTCCTGCCCCTCTGTTTCAGCCCCTCTGTTTCACGCCCCGTGTTTCAGCCCCTCTGTTTCTTGCCCTCTGTTTCAGCCCCTCTGTTTCTCGCCCTCTGTTTCAGCCCCTCTGTTTCAGCCCCTCTGTTTCTCACCCTCTGTTTCAGCCCCTCTGATTCAGCCCCTCTGATTCAGCCCCTCTGTTTCCCGCCCCTCTGTTTCAGCCCCTCTGTTTCACGCCCCGTGTTTCAGCCCATCTGTTTCTTGCCCTCTGTTTCAGCCCCTCTGTTTCTCGCCCTCTGTGTCAGCCGCGCTGATTCAGCCCCTCTGTTTCACCCCCTCTGAATCAGCCCCTCTGATTCAGCCCTCTGTTTCAGCCCCTCTGTTTCAGACCCTCTGTTTCAGCCCCTCGGTTTCTCGCCCTCTGTTTCAGCCCCTCTGTTTCTCGCCCTCTGTTTCAGCGCCTCTGATTCAGCCCCTCTGTTTCAGCCCCTCTGATTCAGCCCCTCTGATTCAGCCCCTCTGTTTCTCGCCCTCTGTTTCAGCCCCTCTGTTTCTCGCCCTCGGTCTCAGCCCCTCTGATTCAGCCCCTCATTTTCAGCCCCTCTGTTTCTCGCCTTCTGTTTCAGCCCCTCTGTTTCTCGCCCTCGGTCTCAGCCCCTCTGATTCAGCCCCTCTGTTTCTCGCCCTCTGTTTCAGCCCCTCTGTTTCAGCCCCTCTGTTTCTCACCCTCTGTTTCAGCCCCTCTGATTCAGCCCCTCTGATTCAGCCCCTCTGTTTCCCGCCCCTCTGTTTCAGCCCCTCTGTTTCTTGCCCTCTGTTTCAGCCCCTCTGTTTCTCGCCCTCTGTGTCAGCCGCGCTGATTCAGCCCCTCTGTTTCACCCACTCTGAATCAGCCCCTCTGATTCAGCCCTCTGTTTCAGCCCCTCTGTTTCAGACCCTCTGTTTTAGCCCCTCTGTGTCAGCCCCCCTGTTTCTCGCCCTCTGTTTCAGCCCCTCTGTATCAGCCCCTCGGTTTCCCGCCCTCTGTTTCAGCCCCTCTGTTTCTCACCCTCTGTTCCAGCCCCTCTGAATCAGCCCCTCTGTTTCAGCCCCTCTGATTCAGCCCCTCTGTTTCAGCCCCTCTGTTTCTCACCCTCTGTTTCAGCCCCTGTGATTCAGCCCCTCTGATTCAGCCCCTCTGTTTCCCGCCCCTCTGTTTCAGCCCCTCTGTTTCACGCCCCGTGTTTCAGCCCCTCTGTTTCTTGCCCTCTGTTTCAGCCCCTCTGTTTCACGCCCCGTGTTTCAGCCCCTCTGTTTCTTGCCCTCTGTTTCAGCCCCTCTGTTTCTCGCCCTCTGTTTCAGCCCCTCTGTTTCAGCCCCTCTGTTTCTCACCCTCTGTTTCAGCCCCTCTGATTCAGCCCCTCTGATTCAGCCCCTCTGTTTCCCGTCCCTCTGTTTCAGCCCCTCTGTTTCACGCCCCGTGTTTCAGCCCCTCTGTTTCTTGCCCTCTGTTTCAGCCCCACTGTTTCTCGCCCTCTGTATCAGCCCATCTGTTTCCCGCCCTCTCTTTCAGCCCCTCTGTTTCTCGCCCTCTGTTTCAGCCCCTCTGATTCAGCCCCTCTGTTTCAGCCCCTCTGATTCAGCCCCTCTGTTTCCTGCCCCTCTGTTTCAGCCCCTCTGTTTCACGCCCCGTGTTTCAGCCCCTCTGTTTCTTGCCCTCTGTTTCAGCCCCTCTGCTTCTCGCCCTCTGTTTCAGCCCCTCTGTTTCAGCCCCTCTGTTTCTCACCCTGTGTTTCAGCCCCTCTGATTCAGCCCCTCTGATTCAGCCCCTCTGTTTCAGCCCCTCTGTTTTAGCCCCTCTGTGTCAGCCCCCCTGTTTCTCGCCCTCTGTTTCAGCCCCTCTGTATCAGCCCCTCTGTTTCAGCCCCTCTGATTCAGCCCCTCTGTTTCAGCCCCTCTGTTTCTCACCCTCTGATTCAGCCCCTCTGATTCAGCCCCTCTGATTCAGCCCCTCTGTTTCCCGCCCCTCTGTTTCAGCCCCTCTGTTTCACGCCCCGTGTTTCAGCACCTCTGTTTCTTGCCCTCTGTTTCAGCCCCTCTGTTTCTCGCCCTCTGTATCAGCCCATCTGTTTCCCGCCCTCTGTTTCAGCCCCTCTGTTTCTCGCCCTCTGTTTCAGCCCCTCTGATTCAGCCCGTCTGTTTCAGCCCCTCTGATTCAGCCCCTCTGTTTCCTGCCCCTCTGTTTCAGCCCCTCTGTTTCACGCCCCGTGTTTCAGCCCCTCTGTTTCTTGCCCTCTGTTTCAGCCCCTCTGTTTCTCGCCCTCTGTTTCAGCCCCTCTGTTTCTCGCCTTCTGTTTCAGCCCCTCTGTTTCTCGCCCTCTGTTTCAGCCCCTCTGTATCAGCCCCTCTGTTTCCCGCCCTCTGTTTCAGCCCCTCTGTTTCTCGCCCTCTGTTTCAGCCCCTCTGATTCAGTCCCTCTGTTTCAGCCCCTCTGATTCAGCCCCTCTGTTTCAGCCCCTCTGATTCAGCCCCTCTGTTTCTCGCCCTCTGTTTCAGCCCCTCTGTTTCAGCCCCTCTGTTTCAGCCCCATTGTTTCTCACCCTCTGTTTCAGCCCCTCTGATTCAGCCCCTCTGATTCAGCCCCTCTGTTTCCCGCCCCTCTGTTTCAGCCCCTCTGTTTCACGCCCCGTGTTTCAGCCCCTCTGTTTCTTGCCCTCTGTTTCAGCCCCTCTGTTTCTTGCCCTCTGTATCAGCCCCTCTGTTTCCCGCCCTCTGTTTCAGCCCCTCTGATTCAGCCCCTCTGTTTCAGACCCTCTGATTCAGCCCCTCTGTTTCAGCCCCTCTGATTCAGCCCCTCTGTTTCCTGCCCCTCTGTTTCAGCCCATCTGTTTCACGCCCCGTGTTTCAGCCCCCCTGTTTCTTGCCCTCTGTTTCAGCCCCTCTGTTTCTCGCCCTCTGTTTCAGCCCCTCTGTTTGAGACCCTCTGTTTCTCACCCTCTGTTTCAGCCCCTCTGATTCAGCCCCTCTGATTCAGCCCCTCTGTTTCCCGCCCCTCTGTTTCAGCCCCTCTGTTTCACGCCCCGTGTTTCAGCCCCTCTGTTTCTTGCCCTCTGTTTCAGCCCCTCTGTTTCTCGCCCTCTGTTTCAGCCCCGCTGATTCAGCCCCTCTGTTTCACCCCCTCTGAATCAGCCCCTCTGATTCAGCCCTCTGTTTCAGCCCCTCTGTTTCAGACCCTCTGATTCAGCCCCTCGGTTTCTCGCCCTCTGTTTCAGTCCCTCTGTTTCTCGCCCTCTGTTTCAGCCCCTCTGTTTCCCGCCCCTCTGTTTCAGCCCCTCTGTTTCACGCCCCGTGTTTCAGCCCATCTGTTTCTTGCCCTCTGTTTCAGCCCCTCTGTTTCTCGCCCTCTGTGTCAGCCGCGCTGATTCAGCCCCTCTGTTTCACCCCCTCTGAATCAGCCCCTCTGATTCAGCCCTCTGTTTCAGCCCCTCTGTTTCAGACCCTCTGTTTCAGCCCCTCGGTTTCTCGCCCTCTGTTTCAGCCCCTCTGTTTCTCGCCCTCTGTTTCAGCGCCTCTGATTCAGCCCCTCTGTTTCAGCCCCTCTGATTCAGCCCCTCTGATTCAGCCCCTCTGTTTCTCGCCCTCTGTTTCAGCCCCTCTGTTTCTCGCCCTCGGTCTCAGCCCCTCTGATTCAGCCCCTCTGTTTCAGCCCCTCTGTTTCTCGCCTTCTGTTTCAGCCCCTCTGTTTCTCGCCCTCTGTTTCAGCCCCTCTGTATCAGCCCCTCTGTTTCCCGCCCTCTGTTTCAGCCCCTCTGTTTCTCGCCCTCTGTTTCAGCCCCTCTGATTCAGCCCCTCTCTTTCTCGCCCTCTGTTTCTGCCCCTCTGTTTCTCGCCCTCTGTTTCAGCCCCTCTGTTTCAGCCCCTCTGTTTCTCACCCTCTGTTTCAGCCCCTCTGATTCAGCCCCTCTGATTCAGCCCCTCTGTTTCCCGCCCCTCTGTTTCAGCCCCTCTGTTTCTTGCCCTCTGTTTCAGCCCCTCTGTTTCTCGCCCTCTGTGTCAGCCGCGCTGATTCAGCCCCTCTGTTTCACCCACTCTGAATCAGCCCCTCTGATTCAGCCCTCTGTTTCAGCCCCTCTGTTTCAGACCCTCTGTTTTAGCCCCTCTGTGTCAGCCCCCCTGTTTCTCGCCCTCTGTTTCAGCCCCTCTGTATCAGCCCCTCGGTTTCCCGCCCTCTGTTTCAGCCCCTCTGTTTCTCGCCCTCTGTTCCAGCCCCTCTGATTCAGCCCCTCTGTTTCAGCCCCTCTGATTCAGCCCCTCTGTTTCAGCCCCTCTGTTTCTCACCCTCTGTTTCAGCCCCTGTGATTCAGCCCCTCTGATTCAGCCCCTCTGTTTCCCGCCCCTCTGTTTCAGCCCCTCTGTTTCGCGCCCCGTGTTTCAGCCCCTCTGTTTCTTGCCCTCTGTTTCAGCCCCTCTGTTTCACGCCCCGTGTTTCAGCCCCTCTGTTTCTTGCCCTCTGTTTCAGCCCCTCTGTTTCTCGCCCTCTGTTTCAGCCCCTCTGTTTCAGCCCCTCTGTTTCTCACCCTCTGTTTCAGCCCCTCTGATTCAGCCCCTCTGATTCAGCCCCTCTGTTTCCCGCCCCTCTGTTTCAGCCCCTCTGTTTCACGCCCCGTGTTTCAGCCCCTCTGTTTCTTGCCCTCTGTTTCAGCCCCTCTGTTTCTCGCCCTCTGTATCAGCCCATCTGTTTCCCGCCCTCTGTTTCAGCCCCTCTGTTTCTCGCCCTCTGTTTCAGCCCCTCTGATTCAGCCCCTCTGTTTCAGCCCCTCTGATTCAGCCCCTCTGTTTCCTGCCCCTCTGTTTCAGCCCCTCTGTTTCACGCCCCGTGTTTCAGCCCCTCTGTTTCTTGCCCTCTGTTTCAGCCCCTCTGCTTCTCGCCCTCTGTTTCAGCCCCTCTGTTTCAGCCCCTCTGTTTCTCACCCTGTGTTTCAGCCCCTCTGATTCAGCCCCTCTGATTCAGCCCCTCTGTTTCAGCCCCTCTGTTTTAGCCCCTCTGTGTCAGCCCCCCTGTTTCTCGCCCTCTGTTTCAGCCCCTCTGTATCAGCCCCTCTGTTTCAGCCCCTCTGATTCAGCCCCTCTGTTTCAGCCCCTCTGTTTCTCACCCTCTGATTCAGCCCCTCTGATTCAGCCCCTCTGATTCAGCCCCTCTGTTTCCCGCCCCTCTGTTTCAGCCCCTCTGTTTCACGCCCCGTGTTTCAGCCCCTCTGTTTCTTGCCCTCTGTTTCAGCCCCTCTGTTTCTCGCCCTCTGTATCAGCCCATCTGTTTCCCGCCCTCTGTTTCAGCCCCTCTGTTTCTCGCCCTCTGTTTCAGCCCCTCTGATTCAGCCCGTCTGTTTCAGCCCCTCTGATTCAGCCCCTCTGTTTCCTGCCCCTCTGTTTCAGCCCCTCTGTTTCACGCCCCGTGTTTCAGCCCCTCTGTTTCTTGCCCTCTGTTTCAGCCCCTCTGTTTCTCGCCCTCTGTTTCAGCCCCTCTGTTTCAGCCCCTCTGTTTCTCGCCTTCTGTTTCAGCCCCTCTGTTTCTCGCCCTCTGTTTCAGCCCCTCTGTATCAGCCCCTCTGTTTCCCGCCCTCTGTTTCAGCCCCTCTGTTTCTCGCCCTCTGTTTCAGCCCCTCTGATTCAGCCCCTCTGTTTCAGCCCCTCTGATTCAGCCCCTCTGTTTCAGCCCCTCTGATTCAGCCCCTCTGTTTCTCGCCCTCTGTTTCAGCCCCTCTGTTTCAGCCCCTCTGTTTCAGCCCCATTGTTTCTCACCCTCTGTTTCAGCCCCTCTGATTCAGCCCCTCTGATTCAGCCCCTCTGTTTCCCGCCCCTCTGTTTCAGCCCCTCTGTTTCACGCCCCGTGTTTCAGCCCCTCTGTTTCTTGCCCTCTGTTTCAGCCCCTCTGTTTCTCGCCCTCTGTATCAGCCCCTCTGTTTCCCGCCCTCTGTTTCAGCCCCTCTGATTCAGCCCCTCTGTTTCAGCCCCTCTGATTCAGCCCCTCTGTTTCAGCCCCTCTGATTCAGCCCCTCTGTTTCCTGCCCCTCTGTTTCAGCCCATCTGTTTCACGCCCCGTGTTTCAGCCCCCCTGTTTCTTGCCCTCTGTTTCAGCCCCTCTGTTTCTCGCCCTCTGTTTCAGCCGATCTGTTTGAGACCCTCTGTTTCTCACCCTCTGTTTCAGCCCCTCTGATTCAGCCCCTCTGATTCAGCCCCTCTGTTTCCCGCCCCTCTGTTTCAGCCCCTCTGTTTCACGCCCCGTGTTTCAGCCCCTCTGTTTCTTGCCCTCTGTTTCAGCCCCTCTGTTTCTCGCCCTCTGTTTCAGCCCCGCTGATTCAGCCCCTCTGTTTCACCCCCTCTGAATCAGCCCCTCTGATTCAGCCCTCTGTTTCAGCCCCTCTGTTTCAGACCCTCTGTTTCAGCCCCTCGGTTTCTCGCCCTCTGTTTCAGCCCCTCTGTTTCTCGCCCTCTGTTTCAGCCCCTCTGTTTCTCGCCCTCTGTTTCAGCCCCTCTGATTCAGCCCCTCTGTTTCAGCCCCTCTGATTCAGCCCCTCTGATTCAGCCCCTCTGATTCAGCCCCTCTGTTTCTCGCCCTCTGTTTCAGTCCCTCTGTTTCAGCCCCTCTGTTTCAGCCCCTCTGTTTCTCATCCTTTGTTTCAGCCCCTCTGATTCAGCCCCTCTGATTCAGCCCCTCTGATTCAGCCCCTCTGATTCAGCCCCTCTGTTTCTCGCCCTCTGTTTCAGCCCCTGTGTTTCTCGCCCTCTGTTTCAGCCCCTCTGTTTTTCGCCCTCAGTTTCAGCTCCTCTGTTTCTCGCCCTCTGTTTCAGCCCCTCTGATTCGGCACCTCTGTTTCAGCCCCTCTGATTCAGCCCCTCTGTTTCAGCCCCTCTGTTTCAGTCCCTCTGTTTCTCGCCCTCAGTTTCTCACCCTCTGTTTCAGCCCCAGTGTTTCTCGCCCTCTGTTCAGCCCCTCTGTTTTTCGCCCTCTGTTTCAGCCGCTCCGTTTCTCGCCCTCTGTTTCAGGCTCTCTGTTTCAGCCCGTCTGTTTCAGCCCCTCTGTTTCAGCCCCTCTGTTTCTCGCCCTCTGTTTCTCGCCCGCTGTTTCAGCCCCTTTGTTTCTCGCCCTCTGTTTCAGCCCCTCTGTTTCAGCCCCTCTGATTCAGCCCCTCTGATACAGCCCCTCTGTTTCTCGCCCTCTGTTTCAGCCCCTCTGTTTCAGCCCCTCTGTTTCAGCCCCTCTGTTTCAGCCCCTCTGTTTCTCGCCCTCTGTTTCAGCCCCTCTGTTTCTCGCCCTCTGTTTCAGCCCCTCTGTTTCACGCCCTCTGTTTCAGCCCCTCTGTTTCAGCCCCTCTGATTCAGCCCCTCTGTTTCCTGCCCCTCTGTTTCAGCCCCTCTGTTTCACGCCCCGTGTTTCAGCCCCTCTGTTTCTTGCCCTCTGGTTCAGCCCCTCTGTTTCTCGCCCTCTGTTTCAGCCCCTCTGTTTCAGCCCCTCTGTTTCTCACCCTCTGTTTCAGCCCCACTGATTCAGCCCCTCTGATTCAGCCCCTCTGTTTCCCGCCCCTCTGTTTCAGCCCCTCTGTTTCACGCCCCGTGTTTCAGCCCCTCTGTTTCTTGCCCTCTGTTTCAGCCCCTCTGTTTCTCGCCCTCTGCGTCAGCCGCGCTGATTCAGCCCCTCTGTTTCACCCCCTCTGAATCAGCCCCTCTGATTCAGCCCTCTGTTTCAGCCCCTCTGTTTCAGACCCTCTGTTTCAGCCCCTCGGTTTCTCGCCCTCTGTTTCAGCCCCTCTGTTTCTCGCCCTCTGTTTCAGCCCCTCTGTTTCTCGCCCTCTTTTTCAGCGCCTCTGATTCAGCCCCTCTGTTTCAGCCCCTCTGATTCAGCCCCTCTGATTCAGCCCCTCTGTTTCAGCCCCTCTGTTTCTCGCCCTCTGTTTCAGCCCCTCTGTTTCTCGCCCTCGGTCTCAGCCCCTCTGATTCAGCCCCTCTGTTTCAGCCCCTCTGTTTCTCGCCTTCTGTTTCAGCCCGTCTGTTTCTCGCCCTCTGTTTCAGCCCCTCTGTATCAGCCCCTCTGTTTCCCGCCCTCTGTTTCAGCACCTCTGTTTCTCGCCCTCTGTTTCAGCCCCTCTGATTCAGCCCCTCTCTTTCTCGCCCTCTGTTTCTGCCCCTCTGTTTCTCGCCCTCTGTTTCAGCCCCTCTGTTTCAGCCCCTCTGTTTCTCACCCTCTGTTTCAGCCCCTCTGATTCAGCCCCTCTGATTCAGCCCCTCTGTTTCCCGCCCCTCTGTTTCAGCCCCTCTGTTTCACGTCCCGTATTTCAGCCCCTCTGTTTCTTGCCCTCTGTTTCAGCCCCTCTGTTTCTCGCCCTCTGTGTCAGCCGCGCTGATTCAGCCCCTCTGTTTCACCCCCTCTGAATCAGCCCCTCTGATTCAGCCCTCTGTTTCAGCCCCTCTGTTTCAGACCCTCTGTTTCAGCCCCTCGGTTTCTCGCCCTCTGTTTCAGCCCCTCTGTTTCTCGCCCTCTGTTTCAGCCCCTCTGTTTCTCGCCCTCTGTTTCAGCCCCTCTGATTCAGCCCCTCTGTTTCAGCCCCTCTGATTCAGCCCCTCTGATTCAGCCCCTCTGTTTCAGCCCCTCTGTTTCTCGCCCTCTGTTTCAGCCCCTCTGTTTCTCGCCCTCGGTCTCAGCCCCTCTGATTCAGCCCCTCTGTTTCAGCCCCTCTGTTTCTCGCCTTCTGTTTCAGCCCCTCTGTTTCTCGGCCTCTGTTTCAGCCCCTCTGTTTCTCGCCTTCTGATTCAGCCCCTCTGTTTCTCGCCCTCTGTTTCAGCCCCTCTGTATCAGCCCCTCTGTTTCCCGCCCTCTGTTTCAGCCCCTCTGTTTCTCATCCTTTGTTTCAGCCCCTCCGATTCAGCCCCTCTGATTCAGCCCCTCTGATTCAGCCCCTCTGTGTCTCGCCCTCTGTTTCAGCCCCTCTGTTTCAGCCCCTCTGTTTTAGCCCCTCTGTGTCAGCCCCCCTGTTTCTCGCCCTCTGTTTCAGCCCCTCTGTATCAGCCCCTCGGTTTCCCGCCCTCTGTTTCAGCCCCTCTGTTTCTCGCCCTCTGTTCCAGCCCCTCTGATTCAGACCCTCTGTTTCAGCCCCTCTGATTCAGCCCCTCTGTTTCAGCCCCTCTGTTTCTCACCCTCTGTTTCAGCCCCTGTGATTCAGCCCCTCTGATTCAGCCCCTCTGTTTCCCGCCCCTCTGTTTCAGCCCCTCTGTTTCACGCCCCGTATTTCAGCCCCTCTGTTTCTTGCCCTCTGTTTCAGCCCCTCTGTTTCTCGCCCTCTGTGTCAGCCGCGCTGATTCAGCCCCTCTGTTTCACGCCCTCTGAATCAGCCCATCTGATTCAGCCCCTCTGTTTCAGCCCCTCGGTTTCTCGCCCTCTGTTTCAGCCCCTCTGTTTCTCGCCCTCTGTTTCAGCCCCTCTGTTTCTCGCCCTCTGTTTCAGCCCCTCTGATTCAGCCCCTCTGTTTCAGCCCCTCTGATTCAGCCCTTCTGATTCAGCCCCTCTGATTCAGCCCCTCTGTTTCTCGCCCTCTGTTTCAGTCCCTCTGTTTCAGCCCCTCTGTTTCAGCCCCTCTGTTTCTCATCCTTTGTTTCAGCCCCTCTGATTCAGCCCCTCTGATTCAGCCCCTCTGATTCAGCCCCTCTGATTCAGCCCCTCTGTTTCTCGCCCTCTGTTTCAGCCCCTCTGTTTCTCGCCCTCTGTTTCAGCCCCTCTGTTTTTCGCCCTCAGTTTCAGCCCCTCTGTTTCTTGCCCTCTGTTTCAGCCCCTCTGATTCAGCACCTCTGTTTCAGCCCCTCTGATTCAGCCCCTCTGTTTCAGCCCCTCTGTTTCAGTCCCTCTGTTTCTCGCCCTCAGTTTCTCACCCTCTGTTTCAGCCCCTGTGTTTCTCGCCCTCTGTTTCAGCCCCTCTGTTTTTCGCCCTCTGTTTCAGCCGCTCCGTTTCTCGCCCTCTGTTTCAGGCTCTCTGTTTCAGCCCGTCTGTTTCAGCCCCTCTGTTTCAGCCCCTCTGTTTCTCGCCCTCTGTTTCTCGCCCGCTGTTTCAGCCCCTTTGTTTCTCGCCCTCTGTTTCAGCCCCTCTGTTTCAGCCCCTCTGATTCAGCCCCTCTGATACAGCCCCTCTGTTTCTCGCCCTCTGTTTCAGCCCCTCTGTTTCAGCCCCTCTGTTTCAGCCCCTCTGTTTCAGCCCCTCTGTTTCTCGCCCTCTGTTTCAGCCCCTCTGTTTCTCGCCCTCTGTTTCAGCCCCTCTGTTTCACGCCCTCTGTTTCAGCCCCTCTGTTTCAGCCCCTCTGATTCAGCCCCTCTGTTTCCTGCCCCTCTGTTTCAGCCCCTCTGTTTCACGCCCCGTGTTTCAGCCCCTCTGTTTCTTGCCCTCTGGTTCAGCCCCTCTGTTTCTCGCCCTCTGTTTCAGCCCCTCTGTTTCAGCCCCTCTGTTTCTCACCCTCTGTTTCAGCCCCACTGATTCAGCCCCTCTGATTCAGCCCCTCTGTTTCCCGCCCCTCTGTTTCAGCCCCTCTGTTTCACGCCCCGTGTTTCAGCCCCTCTGTTTCTTGCCCTCTGTTTCAGCCCCTCTGTTTCTCGCCCTCTGTGTCAGCCGCGCTGATTCAGCCCCTCTGTTTCACCCCCTCTGAATCAGCCCCTCTGATTCAGCCCTCTGTTTCAGCCCCTCTGTTTCAGACCCTCTGTTTCAGCCCCTCGGTTTCTCGCCCTCTGTTTCAGCCCCTCTGTTTCTCGCCCTCTGTTTCAGCCCCTCTGTTTCTCGCCCTCTTTTTCAGCGCCTCTGATTCAGCCCCTCTGTTTCAGCCCCTCTGATTCAGCCCCTCTGATTCAGCCCCTCTGTTTCAGCCCCTCTGTTTCTCGCCCTCTGTTTCAGCCCCTCTGTTTCTCGCCCTCGGTCTCAGCCCCTCTGATTCAGCCCCTCTGTTTCAGCCCCTCTGTTTCTCGCCTTCTGTTTCAGCCCGTCTGTTTCTCGCCCTCTGTTTCAGCCCCTCTGTATCAGCCCCTCTGTTTCCCGCCCTCTGTTTCAGCACCTCTGTTTCTCGCCCTCTGTTTCAGCCCCTCTGATTCAGCCCCTCTCTTTCTCGCCCTCTGTTTCTGCCCCTCTGTTTCTCGCCCTCTGTTTCAGCCCCTCTGTTTCAGCCCCTCTGTTTCTCACCCTCTGTTTCAGCCCCTCTGATTCAGCCCCTCTGATTCAGCCCCTCTGTTTCCCGCCCCTCTGTTTCAGCCCCTCTGTTTCACGTCCCGTATTTCAGCCCCTCTGTTTCTTGCCCTCTGTTTCAGCCCCTCTGTTTCTCGCCCTCTGTGTCAGCCGCGCTGATTCAGCCCCTCTGTTTCACCCCCTCTCAATCAGCCCCTCTGATTCAGCCCTCTGTTTCAGCCCCTCTGTTTCAGACCCTCTGTTTCAGCCCCTCGGTTTCTCGCCCTCTGTTTCAGCCCCTCTGTTTCTCGCCCTCTGTTTCAGCCCCTCTGTTTCTCGCCCTCTGTTTCAGCCCCTCTGATTCAGCCACTCTGTTTCAGCCCCTCTGATTCAGCCCCTCTGATTCAGCCCCTCTGTTTCAGCCCCTCTGTTTCTCGCCCTCTGTTTCAGCCCCTCTGTTTCTCGCCCTCGGTCTCAGCCCCTCTGATTCAGCCCCTCTGTTTCAGCCCCTCTGTTTCTCGCCTTCTGTTTCAGCCCCTCTGTTTCTCGGCCTCTGTTTCAGCCCCTCTGTTTCAGCCCCTCTGTTTCTCGCCTTCTGATTCAGCCCCTCTGTTTCTCGCCCTCTGTTTCAGCCCCTCTGTATCAGCCCCTCTGTTTCCCGCCCTCTGTTTCAGCCCCTCTGTTTCTCATCCTTTGTTTCAGCCCCTCCGATTCAGCCCCTCTGATTCAGCCCCTCTGATTCAGCCCCTCTGTGTCTCGCCCTCTGTTTCAGCCCCTCTGTTTCAGCCCCTCTGTTTTAGCCCCTCTGTGTCAGCCCCCCTGTTTCTCGCCCTCTGTTTCAGCCCCTCTGTATCAGCCCCTCGGTTTCCCGCCCTCTGTTTCAGCCCCTCTGTTTCTCGCCCTCTGTTCCAGCCCCTCTGATTCAGCCCCTCTGTTTCAGCCCCTCTGATTCAGCCCCTCTGTTTCAGCCCCTCTGTTTCTCACCCTCTGTTTCAGCCCCTGTGATTCAGCCCCTCTGATTCAGCCCCTCTGTTTCCCGCCCCTCTGTTTCAGCCCCTCTGTTTCACGCCCCGTGTTTCAGCCCCTCTGTTTCTTGCCCTCTGTTTCAGCCCCTCTGTTTCTCGCCCTCTGTATCAGCCCATCTGTTTCCCGCCCTCTGTTTCAGCCCCTCTGTTTCTCGCCCTCTGTTTCAGCCCCTCTGATTCAGCCCCTCTGTTTCAGCCCCTCTGATTCAGCCCCTCTGTTTCCTGCCCCTCTGTTTCAGCCCCTCTGTTTCACGCCCCGTGTTTCAGCCCCTCTGTTTCTCGCCCTCTGTTTCAGCCCCTCTGTTTCTCGCCCTCTGTTTCAGCCCCTCTGTTTCAGCCCCTCTGTTTCTCACCCTCTGTTTCAGCCCCTCTGATTCAGCCCCTCTGATTCAGCCCCTCTGTTTCCCGCCCCTCTGTTTCAGCCCCTCTTTTTCACGCCCCGTGTTTCAGCCCCTCTGTTTCTTGCCCTCTGTTTCAGCCCCTCTGTTTCAGCCCCTCTGTTTCTCGCCCTCTGTTTCTCGCCCGCTGTTTCAGCCCCTTTGTTTCTCGCCCTCTGTTTCAGCCCCTCTGTTTCAGCCCCTCTGATTCAGCCCCTCTGATACAGCCCCTCTGTTTCTCGCCCTCTGTTTCAGCCCCTCTGTTTCAGCCCCTCTGTTTCAGCCCCTCTGTTTCAGCCCCTCTGTTTCTCGCCCTCTGTTTCAGCCCCTCTGTTTCTCGCCCTCTGTTTCAGCCCCTCTGTTTCACGCCCTCTGTTTCAGCCCCTCTGTTTCAGCCCCTCTGATTCAGCCCCTCTGTTTCCTGCCCCTCTGTTTCAGCCCCTCTGTTTCACGCCCCGTGTTTCAGCCCCTCTGTTTCTTGCCCTCTGGTTCAGCCCCTCTGTTTCTCGCCCTCTGTTTCAGCCCCTCTGTTTCAGCCCCTCTGTTTCTCACCCTCTGTTTCAGCCCCACTGATTCAGCCCCTCTGATTCAGCCCCTCTGTTTCCCGCCCCTCTGTTTCAGCCCCTCTGTTTCACGCTCCGTGTTTCAGCCCCTCTGTTTCTTGCCCTCTGTTTCAGCCCCTCTGTTTCTCGCCCACTGTGTCAGCCGCGCTGATTCAGCCCCTCTGTTTCACCCCCTCTGAATCAGCCCCTCTGATTCAGCCCTCTGTTTCAGCCCCTCTGTTTCAGACCCTCTGTTTCAGCCCCTCGGTTTCTCGCCCTCTGTTTCAGCCCCTCTGTTTCTCGCCCTCTGTTTCAGCCCCTCTGTTTCTCGCCCTCTTTTTCAGCGCCTCTGAT
This sequence comes from Chiloscyllium punctatum, assembly GCF_047496795.1. Lineage (NCBI taxonomy): Eukaryota > Metazoa > Chordata > Chondrichthyes > Orectolobiformes > Hemiscylliidae > Chiloscyllium > Chiloscyllium punctatum. The sequence goes on from NW_027309822.1 coordinate 519,620, forward strand.
TCAGCCCCTCTGTTTCAGCCCCTCTGATTCAGCCCCTCTGATTCAGCCCCTCTGTTTCAGCCCCTCTGTTTCTCGCCCTCTGTTTCAGCCCCTCTGTTTCTCGCCCTCGGTCTCAGCCCCTCTGATTCAGCCCCTCTGTTTCAGCTCCTCTGTTTCTCGCCTTCTGTTTCAGCCCCTCTGTTTCTCGCCCTCTGTTTCAGCCCCTCTGTATCAGCCCCTCTGTTTCCCGCCCTCTGTTTCAGCCCCTCTGTTTCTCGCCCTCTGTTTCAGCCCCTCTGATTCAGCCCCTCTCTTTCTCGCCCTCTGTTTCTGCCCCTCTGTTTCTCGCCCTCTGTTTCAGCCCCTCTGTTTCAGCCCCTCTGTTTCTCACCCTCTGTTTCAGCACCTCTGATTCAGCCCCTCTGATTCAGCCCCTCTGTTTCCCGCCCCTCTGTTTCAGCCCCTCTGTTTCACGCCCCGTATTTCAGCCCCTCTGTTTCTTGCCCTCTGTTTCAGCCCCTCTGTTTCTCGCCCTCTGTGTCAGCCGCGCTGATTCAGCCCCTCTGTTTCACCCCCTCTGAATCAGCCCCTCTGATTCAGCCCTCTGTTTCAGCCCCTCTGTTTCAGACCCTCTGTTTCAGCCCCTCGGTTTCTCGCCCTCTGTTTCAGCCCCTCTGTTTCTCGCCCTCTGTTTCAGCCCCTCTGTTTCTCGCCCTCTGTTTCAGCCCCTCTGATTCAGCCCCTCTGTTTCAGCCCCTCTGATTCAGCCCCTCTGATTCAGCCCCTCTGTTACAGCCCCTCTGTTTCTCGCCCTCTGTTTCAGCCCCTCTGTTTCTCGCCCTCGGTCTCAGCCCCTCTGATTCAGCCCCTCTGTTTCAGCCCCTCTGTTTCTCGCCTTCTGTTTCAGCCCCTCTGTTTCTCGGCCTCTGTTTCATCCCCTCTGTTTCAGCCCCTCTGTTTCTCATCCTTCTGATTCAACCCCTCTGTTTCTCGCCCTCTGTTTCAGCCCCTCTGTATCAGCCCCTCTGTTTCCCGCCCTCTGTTTCAGCCCCTCTGTTTCTCATCCTTTGTTTCAGCCCCTCTGATTCAGCCCCTCTGATTCAGCCCCTCTGTGTCTCGCCCTCTGTTTCAGCCCCTCTGTTTCAGCCCCTCTGTTTTAGCCCCTCTGTGTCAGCCCCCCTGTTTCTCGCCCTCTGTTTCAGCCCCTCTGTATCAGCCCCTCGGTTTCCCGCCCTCTGTTTCAGCCCCTCTGTTACTCGCCCTCTGTTCCAGCCCCTCTGATTCAGCCCCTCTGTTTCAGCCCCTCTGATTCAGCCCCTCTGTTTCAGCCCCTCTGTTTCTCACCCTCTGTTTCAGCCCCTGTGATTCAGCCCCTCTGATTCAGCCCCTCTGTTTCCCGCCCCTCTGTTTCAGCCCCTCTGTTTCACGCCCCGTGTTTCAGCCCCTCTGTTTCTTGCCCTCTGTTTCAGCCCCTCTGTTTCTCGCCCTCTGTATCAGCCCATCTGTTTCCCGCCCTCTGTTTCAGCCCCTCTGTTTCTCGCCCTCTGTTTCAGCCCCTCTGATTCAGCCCCTCTGTTTCAGCCCCTCTGATTCAGCCACTCTGTTTCCTGCCCCTCTGTTTCAGCCCCTCTGTTTCACGCCCCGTGTTTCAGCCCCTCTGTTTCTCGCACTCTGTTTCAGCCCCTCTGTTTCTCGCCCTCTGTTTCAGCCCCTCTGTTTCAGCCCCTCTGTTTCTCACCCTCTGTTTCAGCCCCTCTGATTCAGCCCCTCTGATTCAGCCCCTCTGTTTCCCGCCCCTCTGTTTCAGCCCCTCTTTTTCACGCCCCGTGTTTCAGCCCCTCTGTTTCTTGCCCTCTGTTTCAGCCCCTCTGTTTCTCGCCCTCTGTGTCAGCCGCGCTGATTCAGCCCCTCTGTTTCACCCCCTCTGAATCAGCCCCTCTGATTCAGTCTTCTGTTTCAGCCCCTCTGTTTCAGACCTTCTGTTTCAGCCCCTCTGTTTCAGCCCCTCAGTTTCTCGCCCTCTGTTTCAGCCCCTCTGATTCAGCCCCTCTGTTTCAGCCCCTCTGATTCAGCCCCTCTGATTCAGCCCCTCTGTTTCAGCCCCTCTGTTTCTCGCCCTCTGTTTCATCCCCTCTGTTTCTCGCCCTCGGTCTCAGCCCCTCTGATTCAGCCCCTCTGTTTCAGCCCCTCTGTTTCTCGCCTTCTGTTTCAGCCCCTCTGTTTCTCGCCCTCTGTTTCAGCCCCTCTGTATCAGCCCCTCTGTTTCCCGCCCTCTGTTTCAGCCCCTCTGTTTCTCGCCCTCTGTTTCAGCCCCTCTGATTCAGCCCCTCTCTTTCTCGCCCTCTGTTTCTGCCCCTCTGTTTCTCGCCGTCTGTTGCAGCCACTCTGTTTCTCGCCCACTGTTTCAGCCCCTCTGTTTCAGACACTCTGTTTCAGCCCCTCTGTTTCTCGCCCTCTGTTTCAGCCCCTCTGTTTCTCGCCCTCTGTTTCAGCCCCTCTGTTTCAGCCCCTCTGTTTCCCGGCCTCTGTTTCTGCCCCTCTGTTTCTCGCCCTCTGTTTCGGCCCCTCTGTTTCTCGCCCTCTGTTTCAGCCCCGCTGATTCAGCCGCTCTGTTTCACCCCCTCTGAATCAGCCACTCTGATTCAGCCCTCTGTTTCAGCCCCTCTGTTTCAGATCATCTGTTTCAGCCCCTCGGTTTCTCGCCCTCTGTTTCAGGCTCTCTGTTTCAGCCCTTCTGTTTCAGCCCCTCTGTTTCAGCCCCTCTGTTTCTCGCCCTCTGTTTCTGCCCCTCTGTTTCTCGCCGTCTGTTGCAGCCACTCTGTTTCTCGCCCACTGTTTCAGCCCCTCTGTTTCAGACACTCTGTTTCAGCCCCTCTGTTTCTCGCCCTCTGTTTCAGCCCCTCTGTTTCTCGCCCTCTGTTTCAGCCCCTCTGTTTCAGCCCCTCTGTTTCCCGGCCTCTGTTTCTGCCCCTCTGTTTCTCGCCCTCTGTTTCGGCCCCTCTGTTTCTCGCCCTCTGTTTCAGCCCCGCTGATTCAGCCGCTCTGTTTCACCCCCTCTGAATCAGCCACTCTGATTCAGCCCTCTGTTTCAGCCCCTCTGTTTCAGATCATCTGTTTCAGCCCCTCGGTTTCTCGCCCTCTGTTTCAGGCTCTCTGTTTCAGCCCGTCTGTTTCAGCCCCTCTGTTTCAGCCCCTCTGTTTCTCGCCCTCTGTTTCAGCCCCTCTGTTTCTCGCCCTCTGATTCAGCACCTCTGTTTCAGCCCCTCTGTTTCTCGCCTTCTGTTTCAGCCCCTCTGTTTCTCGCCCTCTGTTTCAGCCCCTCTGTATCAGCCCCTCTGTTTCCCGCCCTCTGTTTCAGCCCCTCTGATTCAGCCCCTCTCTTTCAGCCCCTCTGATTCAGCCCCTCTGTTTCAGCCCCTCTGATTCAGCCCCTCTGTTTCTCGCCCTCTGTTTCAGCCCCTCTGTTTTAGCCCCACTGTTTCTCACCCTCTGTTTCAGCCCCTCTGATTCAGCCCCTCTGATTCAGCCCCTCTGTTTCCCGCCCCTCTGTTTCAGCCCCTCTGTTTCACGCCCCGTGTTTCAGCCCCTCTGTTTCTTGCCCTCTGTTTCAGCCCCTCTGTTTCTCGCCCTCTGTATCAGCCCCTCTGTTTCCCGCCCTCTGTTTCAGCCCCTCTGATTCAGCCCCTCTGTTTCAGCCCCTCTGATTCAGCCCCTCTGTTTCAGCCCCTCTGATTCAGCCCCTCTGTTTCCTGCCCCTCTGTTTCAGCCCATCTGTTTCACGCCCCGTGTTTCAGCCCCCCTGTTTCTTGCCCTCTGTTTCAGCCCCTCTGTTTCTCGCCCTCTGTTTCAGCCCCTCTGTTTGAGACCCTCTGTTTCTCACCCTCTGTTTCAGCCCCTCTGATTCAGCCCCTCTGATTCAGCCCCTCTGTTTCCCGCCCCTCTGTTTCAGCCCCTCTGTTTCACGCCCCGTGTTTCAGCCCCTCTGTTTCTTGCCCTCTGTTTCAGCCCCTCTGTTTCTCGCCCTCTGTTTCAGCCCCGCTGATTCAGCCCCTCTGTTTCACCCCCACTGAATCAGCCCCTCTGATTCAGCCCTCTGTTTCAGCCCCTCTGTTTCAGACCCTCTGTTTCAGCCCCTCGGTTTCTCGCCCTCTGTTTCAGCCCCTCTGTTTCTCGCCCTCTGTTTCAGCCCCCCTGTTTCTCGCCCTCTGTTTCAGCCCCTCTGATTCAGCCCCTCTGTTTCAGCCCCACTGATTCAGCCCCTCTGATTCAGCCCCTCTGATTCAGCCCCTCTGTTTCTCGCACTCTGTTTCAGTCCCTCTGTTTCAGCCCCTCTGTTTCAGCCCCTCTGTTTCTCATCCTTTGTTTCAGCCCCTCTGATTCAGCCCCTCTGATTCAGCCCCTCTGATTCAGCCCCTCTGATTCAGCCCCTCTGTTTCTCGCCCTCTGTTTCAGCCCCTCTGTTTCTCGCCCTCTGTTTCAGCCCCTCTGTTTCTCATCCTTTGTTTCAGCCCCTCCGATTCAGCCCCTCTGATTCAGCCCCTCTGTTTCAGCCCCTCTGTTACTCGCCCTCTGTTCCAGCCCCTCTGATTCAGCCCCTCTGTTTCAGCCCCTCTGATTCAGCCCCTCTGTTTCAGCCCCTCTGTTTCTCACCCTCTGTTTCAGCCCCTGTGATTCAGCCCCTCTGATTCAGCCCCTCTGTTTCCCGCCCCTCTGTTTCAGCCCCTCTGTTTCACGCCCCGTGTTTCAGCCCCTCTGTTTCTTGCCCTCTGTTTCAGCCCCTCTGTTTCTCGCCCTCTGTATCAGCCCATCTGTTTCCCGCCCTCTGTTTCAGCCCCTCTGTTTCTCGCCCTCTGTTTCAGCCCCTCTGATTCAGCCCCTCTGTTTCAGCCCCTCTGATTCAGCCCCTCTGTTTCCTGCCCCTCTGTTTCAGCCCCTCTGTTTCACGCCCCGTGTTTCAGCCCCTCTGTTTCTCGCACTCTGTTTCAGCCCCTCTGTTTCTCGCCCTCTGTTTCAGCCCCTCTGTTTCAGCCCCTCTGTTTCTCACCCTCTGTTTCAGCCCCTCTGATTCAGCCCCTCTGATTCAGCCCCTCTGTTTCCCGCCCCTCTGTTTCAGCCCCTCTTTTTCACGCCCCGTGTTTCAGCCCCTCTGTTTCTTGCCCTCTGTTTCAGCCCCTCTGTTTCTCGCCCTCTGTGTCAGCCGCGCTGATTCAGCCCCTCTGTTTCACCCCCTCTGAATCAGCCCCTCTGATTCAGTCTTCTGTTTCAGCCCCTCTGTTTCAGACCTTCTGTTTCAGCCCCTCGGTTTCTCGCCCTCTGTTTCAGCCCCTCTGTTTCTCGCCCTCTGTTTCAGCCCCTCTGATTCAGCCCCTCTGTTTCAGCCCCTCTGATTCAGCCCCTCTGATTCAGCCCCTCTGTTTCAGCCCCTCTGTTTCTCGCCCTCTGTTTCATCCCCTCTGTTTCTCGCCCTCGGTCTCAGCCCCTCTGATTCAGCCCCTCTGTTTCAGCCCCTCTGTTTCTCGCCTTCTGTTTCAGCCCCTCTGTTTCTCGCCCTCTGTTTCAGCCCCTCTGTATCAGCCCCTCTGTTTCCCGCCCTCTGTTTCAGCCCCTCTGTTTCTCGCCCTCTGTTTCAGCCCCTCTGATTCAGCCCCTCTCTTTCTCGCCCTCTGTTTCTGTCCCTCTGTTTCTCGCCGTCTGTTGCAGCCACTCTGTTTCTCGCCCACTGTTTCAGCCCCTCTGTTTCAGACACTCTGTTTCAGCCCCTCTGTTTCTCGCCCTCTGTTTCAGCCCCTCTGTTTCTCGCCCTCTGTTTCAGCCCCTCTGTTTCAGCCCCTCTGTTTCCCGGCCTCTGTTTCTGCCCCTCTGTTTCTCGCCCTCTGTTTCGGCCCCTCTGTTTCTCGCCCTCTGTTTCAGCCCCGCTGATTCAGCCGCTCTGTTTCACCCCCTCTGAATCAGCCACTCTGATTCAGCCCTCTGTTTCAGCCCCTCTGTTTCAGATCATCTGTTTCAGCCCCTCGGTTTCTCGCCCTCTGTTTCAGGCTCTCTGTTTCAGCCCGTCTGTTTCAGCCCCTCTGTTTCAGCCCCTCTGTTTCTCGCCCTCTGTTTCAGCCCCTCTGTTTCTCGCCCTCTGATTCAGCACCTCTGTTTCAGCCCCTCTGTTTCTCGCCTTCTGTTTCAGCCCCTCTGTTTCTCGCCCTCTGTTTCAGCCCCTCTGTATCAGCCCCTCTGTTTCCCGCCCTCTGTTTCAGCCCCTCTGATTCAGCCCCTCTCTTTCAGCCCCTCTGATTCAGCCCCTCTGTTTCAGCCCCTCTGATTCAGCCCCTCTGTTTCTCGCCCTCTGTTTCAGCCCCTCTGTTTCAGCCCCACTGTTTCTCACCCTCTGTTTCAGCCCCTCTGATTCAGCCCCTCTGATTCAGCCCCTCTGTTTCCCGCCCCTCTGTTTCAGCCCCTCTGTTTCACGCCCCGTGTTTCAGCCCCTCTGTTTCTTGCCCTCTGTTTCAGCCCCTCTGTTTCTCGCCCTCTGTATCAGCCCCTCTGTTTCCCGCCCTCTGTTTCAGCCCCTCTGATTCAGCCCCTCTGTTTCAGCCCCTCTGATTCAGCCCCTCTGTTTCAGCCCCTCTGATTCAGCCCCTCTGTTTCCTGCCCCTCTGTTTCAGCCCATCTGTTTCACGCCCCGTGTTTCAGCCCCCCTGTTTCTTGCCCTCTGTTTCAGCCCCTCTGTTTCTCGCCCTCTGTTTCAGCCCCTCTGTTTGAGACCCTCTGTTTCTCACCCTCTGTTTCAGCCCCTCTGATTGAGCCCCTCTGATTCAGCCCCTCTGTTTCCCGCCCCTCTGTTTCAGCCCCTCTGTTTCACGCCCCGTGTTTCAGCCCCTCTGTTTCTTGCCCTCTGTTTCAGCCCCTCTGTTTCTCGCCCTCTGTTTCAGCCCCGCTGATTCAGCCCCTCTGTTTCACCCCCTCTGAATCAGCCCCTCTGATTCAGCCCTCTGTTTCAGCCCCTCTGTTTCAGACCCTCTGTTTCAGCCCCTCGGTTTCTCGCCCTCTGTTTCAGCCCCTCTGTTTCTCGCCCTCTGTTTCAGCCCCCCTGTTTCTCGCCCTCTGTTTCAGCCCCTCTGATTCAGCCCCTCTGTTTCAGCCCCTCTGATTCAGCCCCTCTGATTCAGCCCCTCTGATTCAGCCCCTCTGTTTCTCGCACTCTGTTTCAGTCCCTCTGTTTCAGCCCCTCTGTTTCAGCCCCTCTGTTTCTCATCCTTTGTTTCAGCCCCTCTGATTCAGCCCCTCTGATTCAGCCCCTCTGATTCAGCCCCTCTGATTCAGCCCCTCTGTTTCTCGCCCTCTGTTTCAGCCCCTCTGTTTCTCGCCCTCTGTTTCAGCCCCTCTGTTTCTCATCCTTTGTTTCAGCCCCTCCGATTCAGCCCCTCTGATTCAGCCCCTCTGTTTCAGCCCCTCTGTTACTCGCCCTCTGTTCCAGCCCCTCTGATTCAGCCCCTCTGTTTCAGCCCCTCTGATTCAGCCCCTCTGTTTGAGCCCCTCTGTTTCTCACCCTCTGTTTCAGCCCCTGTGATTCAGCCCCTCTGATTCAGCCCCTCTGTTTCCCGCCCCTCTGTTTCAGCCCCTCTGTTTCACGCCCCGTGTTTCAGCCCCTCTGTTTCTTGCCCTCTGTTTCAGCCCCTCTGTTTCTCGCCCTCTGTATCAGCCCATCTGTTTCCCGCCCTCTGTTTCAGCCCCTCTGTTTCTCGCCCTCTGTTTCAGCCCCTCTGATTCAGCCCCTCTGTTTCAGCCCCTCTGATTCAGCCCCTCTGTTTCCTGCCCCTCTGTTTCAGCCCCTCTGTTTCACGCCCCGTGTTTCAGCCCCTCTGTTTCTCGCACTCTGTTTCAGCCCCTCTGTTTCTCGCCCTCTGTTTCAGCCCCTCTGTTTCAGCCCCTCTGTTTCTCACCCTCTGTTTCAGCCCCTCTGATTCAGCCCCTCTGATTCAGCCCCTCTGTTTCCCGCCCCTCTGTTTCAGCCCCTCTTTTTCACGCCCCGTGTTTCAGCCCCTCTGTTTCTTGCCCTCTGTTTCAGCCCCTCTGTTTCTCGCCCTCTGTGTCAGCCGCGCTGATTCAGCCCCTCTGTTTCACCCCCTCTGAATCAGCCCCTCTGATTCAGTCTTCTGTTTCAGCCCCTCTGTTTCAGACCTTCTGTTTCAGCCCCTCGGTTTCTCGCCCTCTGTTTCAGCCCCTCTGTTTCTCGCCCTCTGTTTCAGCCCCTCTGATTCAGCCCCTCTGTTTCAGCCCCTCTGATTCAGCCCCTCTGATTCAGCCCCTCTGTTTCAGCCCCTCTGTTTCTCGCCCTCTGTTTCATCCCCTCTGTTTCTTGCCCTCGGTCTCAGCCCCTCTGATTCAGCCCCTCTGTTTCAGCCCCTCTGTTTCTCGCCTTCTGTTTCAGCCCCTCTGTTTCTCGCCCTCTGTTTCAGCCCCTCTGTATCAGCCCCTCTGTTTCCCGCCCTCTGTTTCAGCCCCTCTGTTTCTCGCCCTCTGTTTCAGCCCCTCTGATTCAGCCCCTCTCTTTCTCGCCCTCTGTTTCTGCCCCTCTGTTTCTCGCCGTCTGTTGCAGCCACTCTGTTTCTCGCCCACTGTTTCAGCCCCTCTGTTTCAGACACTCTGTTTCAGCCCCTCTGTTTCTCGCCCTCTGTTTCAGCCCCTCTGTTTCTCGCCCTCTGTTTCAGCCCCTCTGTTTCAGCCCCTCTGTTTCCCGGCCTCTGTTTCTGCCCCTCTGTTTCTCGCCCTCTGTTTCGGCCCCTCTGTTTCTCGCCCTCTGTTTCAGCCCCGCTGATTCAGCCGCTCTGTTTCACCCCCTCTGAATCAGCCACTCTGATTCAGCCCTCTGTTTCAGCCCCTCTGTTTCAGATCATCTGTTTCAGCCCCTCGGTTTCTCGCCCTCTGTTTCAGGCTCTCTGTTTCAGCCCGTCTGTTTCAGCCCCTCTGTTTCAGCCCCTCTGTTTCTCGCCCTCTGTTTCAGCCCCTCTGTTTCTCGCCCTCTGATTCAGCACCTCTGTTTCAGCCCCTCTGTTTCTCGCCTTCTGTTTCAGCCCCTCTGTTTCTCGCCCTCTGTTTCAGCCCCTCTGTATCAGCCCCTCTGTTTCCCGCCCTCTGTTTCAGCCCCTCTGATTCAGCCCCTCTCTTTCAGCCCCTCTGATTCAGCCCCTCTGTTTCAGCCCCTCTGATTCAGCCCCTCTGTTTCTCGCCCTCTGTTTCAGCCCCTCTGTTTCAGCCCCACTGTTTCTCACCCTCTGTTTCAGCCCCTCTGATTCAGCCCCTCTGATTCAGCCCCTCTGTTTCCCGCCCCTCTGTTTCAGCCCCTCTGTTTCACGCCCCGTGTTTCAGCCCCTCTGTTTCTTGCCCTCTGTTTCAGCCCCTCTGTTTCTCGCCCTCTGTATCAGCCCCTCTGTTTCCCGCCCTCTGTTTCAGCCCCTCTGATTCAGCCCCTCTGTTTCAGCCCCTCTGATTCAGCCCCTCTGTTTCAGCCCCTCTGATTCAGCCCCTCTGTTTCCTGCCCCTCTGTTTCAGCCCATCTGTTTCACGCCCCGTGTTTCAGCCCCCCTGTTTCTTGCCCTCTGTTTCAGCCCCTCTGTTTCTCGCCCTCTGTTTCAGCCCCTCTGTTTGAGACCCTCTGTTTCTCACCCTCTGTTTCAGCCCCTCTGATTCAGCCCCTCTGATTCAGCCCCTCTGTTTCCCGCCCCTCTGTTTCAGCCCCTCTGTTTCACGCCCCGTGTTTCAGCCCCTCTGTTTCTTGCCCTCTGTTTCAGCCCCTCTGTTTCTCGCCCTCTGTTTCAGCCCCGCTGATTCAGCCCCTCTGTTTCACCCCCTCTGAATCAGCCCCTCTGATTCAGCCCTCTGTTTCAGCCCCTCTGTTTCAGACCCTCTGTTTCAGCCCCTCGGTTTCTCGCCCTCTGTTTCAGCCCCTCTGTTTCTCGCCCTCTGTTTCAGCCCCCCTGTTTCTCGCCCTCTGTTTCAGCCCCTCTGATTCAGCCCCTCTGTTTCAGCCCCTCTGATTCAGCCCCTCTGATTCAGCCCCTCTGATTCAGCCCCTCTGTTTCTCGCACTCTGTTTCAGTCCCTCTGTTTCAGCCCCTCTGTTTCAGCCCCTCTGTTTCTCATCCTTTGTTTCAGCCCCTCTGATTCAGCCCCTCTGATTCAGCCCCTCTGATTCAGCCCCTCTGATTCAGCCCCTCTGTTTCTCGCCCTCTGTTTCAGCCCCTCTGTTTCTCGCCCTCTGTTTCAGCCCCTCTGTTTCTCATCCTTTGTTTCAGCCCCTCCGATTCAGCCCCTCTGATTCAGCCCCTCTGATTCAGCCCCTCTGTGTCTCGCCCTCTATTTCAGCCCCTCTGTTTCAGCCCCTCTGTTTTAGCCCCTCTGTGTCAGCCCCCCTGTTTCTCGCCCTCTGTTTCAGCCCCTCTGTATCAGCCCCTCGGTTTCCCGCCCTCTGTTTCAGCCCCTCTGTTTCTCGCCCTCTGTTCCAGCCCCTCTGATTCAGCCCCTCTGTTTCAGCCCCTCTGTTTCTCACACTCTGTTTCAGCCCCTGTGATTCAGCCCCTCTGATTCAGCCCCTCTGTTTCCCGCCCCTCTGTTTCAGCCCCTCTGTTTCACGCCCCGTGTTTCAGCCCCTCTGTTTCTTGCCCTCTGTTTCAGCCCCTCTGTTTCTCGCCCTCTGTTTCAGCCCCTCTGTTTCTCGCCCTCTGTTTCAGCCCCTCTGATTCAGCCCCTCTGTTTCAGCCCCTCTGATTCAGCCCCTCTGTTTCCTGCCCCTCTGTTTCAGCCCCTCTGTTTCACGCCCCGTGTTTCAGCCCCTCTGTTTCTCGCCCTCTGTTTCAGCCCCTCTGTTTCTCGCCCTCTGTTTCAGCCCCTCTGTTTCAGCCCCTCTGTTTCTCACACTCTGTTTCAGCCCCTCTGATTCAGCCCCTCTGATTCAGCCCCTCTGTTTCCCGCCCCTCTGTTTCAGCCCCTCTTTTTCACGCCCCGTGTTTCAGCCCCTCTGTTTCTTGCCCTCTGTTTCTTGCCCTCTGTTTCTCGCCCTCTGTGTCAGCCGCGCTGATTCAGCCCCTCTGTTTCACCCCCTCTGAATCAGCCCCTCTGATTCAGTCCTCTGTTTCAGCCCCTCTGTTTCAGACCCTCTGTTTCAGCCCCTCGGTTTCTCGCCCTCTGTTTCAGCCCCTCTGTTTCTCGCCCTCTGTTTCAGCCCCTCTGTTTCTCGCCCTCTGTTTCAGCCCCTCTGATTCAGCCCCTCTGTTTCAGCCCCTCTGATTCAGCCCCTCTGATTCAGCCCCTCTGTTTCAGCCCCTCTGTTTCTCGCCCTCGGTCTCAGCCCCTCTGTTTCAGCCCCTCTGTTTCAGCCCCTCTGTTTCTCACCCTCTGTTTCAGCCCCTCTGATTCAGCCCCTCTGATTCAGCCCCTCTGTTTCCCGCCCCTCTGTTTCAGCCCCTCTTTTTCACGCCCCGTGTTTCAGCCCCTCTGTTTCTCGCCCTCTGTGTCAGCCGCGCTGATTCAGCCCCTCTGTTTCACCCCCTCTGAATCAGCCCCTCTGATTCAGTAATCTGTTTCAGCCCCTCTGTTTCAGACCCTCTGTTTCAGCCCCTCGGTTTCTCGCCCTCTGTTTCAGCCCCTCTGTTTCTCGCCCTCTGTTTCAGCCCCTCTGTTTCTCGCCCTCTGTTTCAGCCCCTCTGATTCAGCCCCTCTGTTTCAGCCCCTCTGATTCAGCCCCTCTGATTCAGCCCCTCTGTTTCATCCCCTCTGTTTCTCGCCCTCGGTCTCAGCCCCTCTGATTCAGCCCCTCTGTTTCAGCCCCTCTGTTTCTCGCCTTCTGTTTCAGCCCCTCTGTTTCTCGCCCTCTGTTTCAGCCCCTCTGTATCAGCCCCTCTGTTTCCCGCCCTCTGTTTCAGCCCCTCTGTTTCTCGCCCTCTGTTTCAGCCCCTCTGATTCAGCCCCTCTCTTTCTCGCCCTCTGTTTCTGCCCCTCTGTTTCTCGCCGTCTGTTGCAGCCACTCTGTTTCTCGCCCACTGTTTCAGATCCTCTGTTTCAGACACTCTGTTTCAGCCCCTCTGTTTCTCGCCCTCTGTTTCAGCCCCTCTGATTCAGCCCCTCTCTTTCTCGCCCTCTGTTTCTGCCCCACTGTTTCTCGCCGTCTGTTGCAGCCACTCTGTTTCTCGCCCACTGTTTCAGCCCCTCTGTTTCAGACCCTCTGTTTCAGCCCCTCTGTTTCTCGCCCTCTGTTTCAGCCCCTCTGTTTCAGCCCCTCTGTTTCAGCCCCTCTGTTTCCCGGCCTCTGTTTCTGCCCCTCTGTTTCTCGCCCTCTGTTTCGGCCCCTCTGTTTCTCGCCCTCTGTTTCAGCCCCGCTGATTCAGCCGCTCTGTTTCACCCCCTCTGAATCAGCCACTCTGATTCAGCCCTCTGTTTCAGCCCCTCTGTTTCAGATCATCTGTTTCAGCCCCTCGGTTTCTCGCCCTCTGTTTCAGGCTCTCTGTTTCAGCCCGTCTGTTTCAGCCCCTCTGTTTCAGCCCCTCTGTTTCTCGCCCTCTGTTTCAGCCCCTCTGTTTCTCGCCCTCGGTCTCAGCCCCTCTGATTCAGCACCTCTGTTTCAGCCCCTCTGTTTCTCGCCTTCTGTTTCAGCCCCTCTGTTTCTCGCCCTCTGTTTCAGCCCCTCTGTATCAGCCCCTCTGTTTCCCGCCCTCTGTTTCAGCCCCTCTGATTCAGCCCCTCTCTTTCAGCCCCTCTGATTCAGCCCCTCTGTTTCAGCCCCTCTGATTCAGCCCCTCTGTTTCTCGCCCTCTGTTTCAGCCCCTCTGTTTCAGCCCCACTGTTTCTCACCCTCTGTTTCAGCCCCTCTGATTCAGCCCCTCTGATTCAGCCCCTCTGTTTCCCGCCCCTCTGTTTCAGCCCCTCTGTTTCACGCCCCGTGTTTCAGCCCCTCTGTTTCTTGCCCTCTGTTTCAGCCCCTCTGTTTCTCGCCCTCTGGATCAGCCCCTCTGTTTCCCGCCCTCTGTTTCAGCCCCTCTGATTCAGCCCCTCTGTTTCAGCCCCTCTGATTCAGCCCCTCTGTTTCAGCCCCTCTGATTCAGCCCCTCTGTTTCCTGCCCCTCTGTTTCAGCCCATCTGTTTCACGCCCCGTGTTTCAGCCCCCCTGTTTCTTGCCCTCTGTTTCAGCCCCTCTGTTTCTCGCCCTCTGTTTCAGCCCCTCTGTTTGAGACCCTCTGTTTCTCACCCTCTGTTTCAGCCCCTCTGATTCAGCCCCTCTGATTCAGCCCCTCTGTTTCCCGCCCCTCTGTTTCAGCCCCTCTGTTTCACGCCCCGTGTTTAAGCCCCTCTGTTTCTTGCCCTCTGTTTCAGCCCCTCTGTTTCTCGCCCTCTGTTTCAGCCCCGCTGATTCAGCCCCTCTGTTTCACCCCCTCAGAATCAGCCCCTCTGATTCAGCCCTCTGTTTCAGCCCCTCTGTTTCAGACCCTCTGTTTCAGCCCCTCGGTTTCTCGCCCTCTGTTTCAGCCCCTCTGTTTCTCGCCCTCTGTTTCAGCCCCCCTGTCTCTCGCCCTCTGTTTCAGCCCCTCTGATTCAGCCCCTCTGTTTCAGCCCCTCTGATTCAGCCCCTCTGATTCAGCCCCTCTGATTCAGCCCCTCTGTTTCTCGCCCTCTGTTTCAGTCCCTCTGTTTCAGCCCCTCTGTTTCAGCCCCTCTGTTTCTCATCCTTTGTTTCAGCCCCTCTGATTCAGCCCCTCTGATTCAGCCCCTCTGATTCAGCCCCTCTGTTTCTCGCCCTCTGTTTCAGCCCCTCTGTTTCTCGCCCTCTGTTTCAGCCCCTCTGTTTTTCGCCCTCAGTTTCAGCCCCTCTGTTTCTCGCCCTCTGTTTCAGCCCCTCTGATTCAGCACCTCTGTTTCAGCCCCTCTGATTCAGCCCCTCTGTTTCAGCCCCTCTGTTTCAGTCCCTCTGTTTCTCGCCCTCAGTTTCTCACCCTCTGTTTCAGCCCCTGTGTTTCTCGCCCTCTGTTTCAGCCCCTCTGTTTTTCGCCCTCTGTTTCAGCCGCTCCGTTTCTCGCCCTCTGTTTCAGGCTCTCTGTTTCAGCCCGTCTGTTTCAGCCCCTCTGTTTCAGCCCCTCTGTTTCTCGCCATCTGTTTCTCGCCCGCCGTTTCAGCCCCTTTGTTTCTCGCCCTCTGTTTCAGCCCCTCTGTTTCAGCCCCTCTGATTCAGCCCCTCTGATACAGCCCCTCTGTTTCTCGCCCTCTGTTTCAGCCCCTCTGTTTCAGCCCCTCTGTTTCAGCCCCTCTGTTTCTCGCCCTCTGTTTCAGCCCCTCTGTTTCTCGCCCTCTGTTTCAGCCCCTCTGTTTCACGCCCTCTGTTTCAGCCCCTCTGTTTCAGCCCGTCTGTTTCAGCCCCTCTGTTTCAGCCCCTCTGTTTCTCGCCCTCTGTTTCAGCCCCTCTGTTTCTCGCCCTCTGTTTCAGCCGCTCAGTTTCTCGCCCTCTGTTTCAGCCCCTCTGTTTCAGCCCCTCTGTTTCAGCCCCTCTGTTTCTCGCCCTCTGTTTCAGCTCCTCTGTTTCTCGCCGTCTGTTGCAGCCACTCTGTTTCTCGCCCACTGTTTCAGCCCCTCTGTTTCAGACCCTCTGTTTCAGCCCCTCTGTTTCTCGCCCTCTGTTTCAGCCCCTCTGTTTCTCGCCCTCTGTTTCAGCCCCTCTGTTTCAGCCCCTCTGTTTCCCGCCCTCTGTTTCTGCCCCTCTGTTTCTCGCCCTCTGTTTCAGCCCCTCTGTTTCTCGCCCTCTGTTTCAGCCCCTCTGATTCAGCCCCTCTGTTTCAGCCCCTCTGATTCAGCCCCTCTGTTTCAGCCCCTCTGATTCAGCCCCTCTGATTCTCGCCCTCTGTTTCAGCCCCTATGTTTCAGCCCCTCTGTTTCAGCCCCACTGTTTCTCACCCTCTGTTTCAGCCCCTCTGATTCAGCCCCTCTGATTCAGCCCCTCTGTTTCACGCCCCTCTGTTTCAGCCCCTCTGTTTCACGCCCGGTGTTTCAGCCCCTCTGTTTCACGCCCCGTGTTTCAGCCCCTCTGTTTCTGCCCTCTGTTTCATCCCCTCTGTTTCTCGCCCTCTGTATCAGCCCCTCTGTTTCCCGCCCTCTGTTTCAGCCCCTCTGATTCAGCCCCTCTGTTTCAGCCCCTCTGAATCAGCCCCTCTGTTTCCCGCCACTCTGTTTCAGCCCCTCTGTTTCACGCCCCGTGTTTCAGCCCCCCTGTTTCTTGCCCTCTGTTTCAGCCCCTCTGTTTCTCGCCCTCTGTTTCAGCCCGTCTGTTTGAGACCCTCTGTTTCTCACCCTCTGTTTCAGCCCCTCTGATTCAGCCCCTCTGATTCAGCCCCTCTGTTTCCCGCCCGTCTGTTTCAGCCCCTCTGTTTCACGCCCCGTGTTTCAGCCCCTCTGTTTCTTGCCCTCTGTTTCAGCCCCTCTGTTTCTCGCCCTCTGTTTCAGCCCCGCTGATTCAGCCCCTCTGTTTCACCCCCTCTGAATCAGCCCCTCTGATTCAGACCCTCTGTTTCAGCCCCTCGGTTTCTCGCCCTCTGTTTCAGCCCCTCTGTTTCTCGCCCTCTGTTTCAGCCCCTCTTTTTCTCGCCCTCTGTTTCAGCCCCTCTGATTCAGCCCCTCTGTTTCAGCTCCTCTGATTCAGCCCCTCTGATTCAGCCCCTCTGATTCAGCCCCTCTGTTTCTCGCCCTCTGTTTCAGTCCCTCTGTTTCATCCCCTCTGTTTCAGCCCCTCTGTTTCTCATCCTTTGTTTCAGCCCCTCTGATTCAGCCCCTCTGATTCAGCCCCTCTGATTCAGCCCCTCTGATTCAGCCCCTCTGTTTCTCGCCCTCTGTTTCAGCCCCTCTGTTTTTCGCCCTCAGTTTCAGCCCCTCTGTTTCTTGCCCTCTGTTTCAGCCCCTCTGTTTCTCGCCCTCTGTTTCAGCCCCTCTGTTTCAGACACTCTGTTTCAGCCCCTCTGTTTCTCGCCCTCTGTTTCAGCCCCTCTGTTTCTCGCCCTCTGTTTCAGCCCCTCTGTTTCAGCCCCTCTGTTTCCCGGCCTCTGTTTCTGCCCCTCTGTTTCTCGCCCTCTGTTTCGGCCCCTCTGTTTCTCGCCCTCTGTTTCAGCCCCGCTGATTCAGCCGCTCTGTTTCACCCCCTCTGAATCAGCCCCTCTGATTCAGCCCTCTGTTTCAGCCCCTCTGTTTCAGATCATCTGTTTCAGCCCCTCGGTTTCTCGCCCTCTGTTTCAGGCTCTCTGTTTCAGCCCGTCTGTTTCAGCCCCTCTGTTTCTCGCCCTCGGTCTCAGCCCCTCTGATTCAGCCCCTCTGTTTCAGCCCCTCTGTTTCTCGCCTTCTGTTTCAGCCCCTCTGTTTCTCGCCCTCTGTTTCAGCCCCTCTGTATCAGCCCCTCTGTTTCCCGCCCTCTGTTTCAGCCCCTCTGATTCAGCCCCTCTCTTTCAGCCCCTCTGATTCAGCCCCTCTGTTTCAGCCCCTCTGATTAAGCCCCTCTGTTTCTCGCCCTCTGTTTCAGCCCCTCTGTTTCAGCCCCTCTGTTTCAGCCCCACTGTTTCTCACCCTCTGTTTCAGCCCCTCTGATTCAGCTTCTCTGATTCAGCCCCTCTGTTTCCCGCCCCTCTGTTTCAGCCCCTCTGTTTCACGCCCCGTGTTTCTGCCCCTCTGTTTCTTGCCCTCTGTTTCAGCCCCTCTGTTTCTCGCCCTCTGTATCAGCCCCTCTGTTTCCCGCCCTCTGTTTCAGCCCCTCTGTTTCAGCCCCTCTGATTCAGCCCCCCTGTTTCCTGCCCCTCTGTTTCAGCCCATCTGTTTCACGCCCCGTGTTTCAGCCCCCCTGTTTCTTGCCCTCTGTTTCAGCCCCTCTGTTTCTCGCCCTCTGTTTCAGCCCCTCTGTTTGAGACCCTCTGTTTCTCACCCTCTGTTTCAGCCCCTCTGATTCAGCCCCTCTGATTCAGCCCCTCTGTTTCCCGCCCCTCTGTTTCAGCCCCTCTGTTTCACGCCCCGTGTTTCAGCCCCTCTGTTTCTTGCCCTCTGTTTCAGCCCCTCTGTTTCTCGCCCTCTGTTTCAGCCCCGCTGATTCAGCCCCTCTGTTTCACCCCCTCTGAATCAGCCCCTCTGATTCAGCCCTCTGTTTCAGCCCCTCTGTTTCAGACCCTCTGTTTCAGCCCCTCGGTTTCTCGCCCTCTGTTTCAGCCCCTCTGTTTCTCGCCCTCTGTTTCAGCCCCTCTGTTTCTCGCCCTCTGTTTCAGCCCCTCTGATTCAGCCCCTCTGTTTCAGCCCCTCTGATTCAGCCCCTCTGATTCAGCCCCTCTGATTCAGCCCCTCTGTTTCTCGCCCTCTGTTTCAGTCCCTCTGTTTCAGCCCCTCTGTTTCAGCCCCTCTGTTTCTCATCCTTTGTTTCAGCCCCTCTGATTCAGCCCCTCTGATTCAGCCCCTCTGTTTCAGCCCCTCTGATTCAGCCCCTCTGTTTCTCGCCCTCTGTTTCAGCCCCTCTGTTTCTCGCCCTCTGTTTCAGCCCCTCTGTTTTTCGCCCTCAGTTTCAGCCCCTCTGTTTCTCGCCCTCTGTTTCAGCCCCTCTGATTCAGCACCTCTGTTTCAGCCCCTCTGATTCAGCCCCTCTGTTTCAGCCCCTCTGTTTCAGTCCCTCTGTTTCTCGCCCTCAGTTTCTCACCCTCTGTTTCAGCCCCTGTGTTTCTCGCCCTCTGTTTCAGCCCCTCTGTTTTTCGCCCTCTGTTTCAGCCGCTCCGTTTCTCGCCCTCTGTTTCAGGCTCTCTGTTTCAGCCCGTCTGTTTCAGCCCCTCTGTTTCAGCCCCTCTGTTTCTCGCCATCTGTTTCTCGCCCGCTGTTTCAGCCCCTTTGTTTCTCGCCCTCTGTTTCAGCCCCTCTGTTTCAGCCCCTCTGATTCAGCCCCTCTGATACAGCCCCTCTGTTTCTCGCCCTCTGTTTCAGCCCCTCTGTTTCAGCCCCTCTGTTTCAGCCCCTCTGTTTCAGCCCCTCTGTTTCTCGCCCTCTGTTTCAGCCCCTCTGTTTCTCGCGCTCTGTTTCAGCCCCTCTGTTTCACGCCCTCTGTTTCAGCCCCTCTGTTTCAGCCCCTCTGTTTCAGCCCCTCTGTTTCAGCCCCTCTGTTTCTCGCCCTCTGTTTCAGCCCCTCTGTTTCTCGCCCTCTGTTTCAGCCCCTCTGTTTCTTGCCCTCTGTTTCAGCCCCTCTGTTTCTCGCCCTCTGTGTCAGCCGCGCTGATTCAGCCCCTCTGTTTCACCCCCTCTGAATCAGCCCCTCTGATTCAGCCCTCTGTTTCAGCCCCTCTGTTTCAGACCCTCTGTTTCAGCCCCTCGGTTTCTCACCCTCTGTTTCAGCCACTCTGTTTCTCGCCCTCTGTTTCAGCCCCTCTGTATCAGCCCCTCTGTTTCCCGCCCTCTGTTTCAGCCCCTCTGATTCAGCCCCTCTCTTTCAGCCCCTCTGATTCAGCCCCTCTGTTTCAGCCCCTCTGATTAAGCCCCTCTGTTTCTCGCCCTCTGTTTCAGCCCCTCTGTTTCAGCCCCTCTGTTTCAGCCCCACTGTTTCTCACCCTCTGTTTCAGCCCCTCTGATTCAGCTTCTCTGATTCAGCCCCTCTGTTTCCCGCCCCTCTGTTTCAGCCCCTCTGTTTCACGCCCCGTGTTTCTGCCCCTCTGTTTCTTGCCCTCTGTTTCAGCCCCTCTGTTTCTCGCCCTCTGTATCAGCCCCTCTGTTTCCCGCCCTCTGTTTCAGCCCCTCTGATTCAGCCCCTCTGTTTCAGCCCCTCTGATTCAGCCCCCCTGTTTCCTGCCCCTCTGTTTCAGCCCATCTGTTTCACGCCCCGTGTTTCAGCCCCCCTGTTTCTTGCCCTCTGTTTCAGCCCCTCTGTTTCTCGCCCTCTGTTTCAGCCCCTCTGTTTGAGACCCTCTGTTTCTCACCCTCTGTTTCAGCCCCTCTGATTCAGCCCCTCTGATTCAGCCCCTCTGTTTCCCGCCCCTCTGTTTCAGCCCCTCTGTTTCACGCCCCGTGTTTCAGCCCCTCTGTTTCTTGCCCTCTGTTTCAGCCCCTCTGTTTCTCGCCCTCTGTTTCAGCCCCGCTGATTCAGCCCCTCTGTTTCACCCCCTCTGAATCAGCCCCTCTGATTCAGCCCTCTGTTTCAGCCCCTCTGTTTCAGACCCTCTGTTTCAGCCCCTCGGTTTCTCGCCCTCTGTTTCAGCCCCTCTGTTTCTCGCCCACTGTTTCAGCCCCTCTGTTTCTCGCCCTCTGTTTCAGCCCCTCTGATTCAGCCCCTCTGTTTCAGCCCCTCTGATTCAGCCCCTCTGATTCAGCCCCTCTGATTCAGCCCCTCTGTTTCTCGCCCTCTGTTTCAGTCCCTCTGTTTCAGCCCCTCTGTTTCAGCCCCTCTGTTTCTCATCCTTTGTTTCAGCCCCTCTGATTCAGCCCCTCTGATTCAGCCCCTCTGTTTCAGCCCCTCTGATTCAGCCCCTCTGTTTCTCGCCCTCTGTTTCAGCCCCTCTGTTTCTCGCCCTCTGTTTCAGCCCCTCTGTTTTTCGCCCTCAGTTTCAGCCCCTCTGTTTCTCGCCCTCTGTTTCAGCCCCTCTGATTCAGCACCTCTGTTTCAGCCCCTCTGATTCAGCCCCTCTGTTTCAGCCCCTCTGTTTCAGTCCCTCTGTTTCTCGCCCTCAGTTTCTCACCCTCTGTTTCAGCCCCTGTGTTTCTCGCCCTCTGTTTCAGCCCCTCTGTTTTTCGCCCTCTGTTTCAGCCGCTCCGTTTCTCGCCCTCTGTTTCAGGCTCTCTGTTTCAGCCCGTCTGTTTCAGCCCCTCTGTTTCAGCCCCTCTGTTTCTCGCCATCTGTTTCTCGCCCGCTGTTTCAGCCCCTTTGTTTCTCGCCCTCTGTTTCAGCCCCTCTGTTTCAGCCCCTCTGATTCAGCCCCTCTGATACAGCCCCTCTGTTTCTCGCCCTCTGTTTCAGCCCCTCTGTTTCAGCCCCTCTGTTTCAGCCCCTCTGTTTCAGCCCCTCTGTTTCTCGCCCTCTGTTTCAGCCCCTCTGTTTCTCGCGCTCTGTTTCAGCCCCTCTGTTTCACGCCCTCTGTTTCAGCCCCTCTGTTTCAGCCCCTCTGTTTCAGCCCCTCTGTTTCAGCCCCTCTGTTTCTCGCCCTCTGTTTCAGCCCCTCTGTTTCTCGCCCTCTGTTTCAGCCCCTCTGTTTCTTGCCCTCTGTTTCAGCCCCTCTGTTTCTCGCCCTCTGTGTCAGCCGCGCTGATTCAGCCCCTCTGTTTCACCCCCTCTGAATCAGCCCCTCTGATTCAGCCCTCTGTTTCAGCCCCTCTGTTTCAGACCCTCTGTTTCAGCCCCTCGGTTTCTCGCCCTCTGTTTCAGCCCCTCTGTTTCTCGCCCTCTGTTTCAGCGCCTCTGATTCAGCCCCTCTGTTTCAGCCCCTCTGATTCAGCCCCTCTGATTCAGCCCCTCTGATTCAGCCCCTCTGTTTCTCGCCCTCTGTTTCAGCCCATCTGTTTCTCGCCCTCGGTCTCAGCCCCTCTGATTCAGCCCCTCTGTTTCAGCCCCTCTGTTTCTCGCCTTCTGTTTCAGCCCCTCTGTTTCTCGCCCTCTGTTTCAGCCCCTCTGTATCAGCCCCTCTGTTTCCCGCCCTCTGTTTCAGCCCCTCTGTTTCTCGCCCTCTGTTTCAGCCCCTCTGATTCAGCCCCTCTCTTTCTCGCCCTCTGTTTCTGCCCCTCTGTCTCTCGCCCACTGTTTCAGCCCCTCTGTTTCTCGCCCTCTGTTTCAGCCCCTCTGATTCAGCCCCTCTGTTTCAGCCCCTCTGATTCAGCCCCTCTGTTTCCTGCCCCTCTGTTTCAGCCCCTCTGTTTCACGCCCCGTGTTTCAGCCCCTCTGTTTCTTGCCCTCTGTTTCAGCCACTCTGTTTATCGCCCTCTGTTTCAGCCCCTCTGTTTCAGCCCCTCTGTTTCTCACCCTCTGTTTCAGCCCCTCTGATTCAGCCCCTCTGATTCAGCCCCTCTGTTTCCCGCCCCTCTGTTTCAGCCCCTCTGTTTCAGCCCCTCTGATTCAGCCCCTCTGTTTCCTGCCCCTCTGTTTCAGCCCATCTGTTTCACGCCCCGTGTTTCAGCCCCCCTGTTTCTTGCCCTCTGTTTCAGCCCCTCTGTTTCTCGCCCTCTGTTTCAGCCCCTCTGTTTGAGACCCTCTGTTTCTCACCCTCTGTTTCAGCCCCTCTGATTCAGCCCCTCTGATTCAGCCCCTCTGTTTCCCGCCCCTCTGTTTCAGCCCCTCTGTTTCACGCCCCGTGTTTCAGCCCCTCTGTTTCTTGCCCTCTGTTTCAGCCCCTCTGTTTCTCGCCCTCTGTTTCAGCCCCGCTGATTCAGCCCCTCTGTTTCACCCCCTCTGAATCAGCCCCTCTGATTCAGCCCTCTGTTTCAGCCCCTCTGTTTCAGACCCTCTGTTTCAGCCCCTCGGTTTCTCGCCCTCTGTTTCAGCCCCTCTGTTTCTCGCCCTCTGTTTCAGCCCCTCTGTTTCTCGCCCTCTGTTTCAGCCCCTCTGATTCAGCCCCTCTGTTTCAGCCCCTCTGATTCAGCCCCTCTGATTCAGCCCCTCTGATTCAGCCCCTCTGTTTCTCGCCCTCTGTTTCAGTCCCTCTGTTTCAGCCCCTCTGTTTCAGCCCCTCTGTTTCTCATACTTTGTTTCAGCCCCTCTGATTCAGCCCCTCTGATTCAGCCCCTCTGTTTCAGCCCCTCTGATTCAGCCCCTCTGTTTCTCGCCCTCTGTTTCAGCCCCTCTGTTTCTCGCCCTCTGTTTCAGCCCCTCTGTTTTTCGCCCTCAGTTTCAGCCCCTCTGTTTCTCGCCCTCTGTTTCAGCCCCTCTGATTCAGCACCTCTGTTTCAGCCCCTCTGATTCAGCCCCTCTGTTTCAGCCCCTCTGTTTCAGTCCCTCTGTTTCTCGCCCTCAGTTTCTCACCCTCTGTTTCAGCCCCTGTGTTTCTCGCCCTCTGTTTCAGCCCCTCTGTTTTTCGCCCTCTGTTTCAGCCGCTCCGTTTCTCGCCCTCTGTTTCAGGCTCTCTGTTTCAGCCCGTCTGTTTCAGCCCCTCTGTTTCAGCCCCTCTGTTTCTCGCCATCTGTTTCTCGCCCGCTGTTTCAGCCCCTTTGTTTCTCGCCCTCTGTTTCAGCCCCTCTGTTTCAGCCCCTCTGATTCAGCCCCTCTGATACAGCCCCTCTGTTTCTCGCCCTCTGTTTCAGCCCCTCTGTTTCAGCCCCTCTGTTTCAGCCCCTCTGTTTCAGCCCCTCTGTTTCTCGCCCTCTGTTTCAGCCCCTCTGTTTCTCGCGCTCTGTTTCAGCCCCTCTGTTTCACGCCCTCTGTTTCAGCCCCTCTGTTTCAGCCCCTCTGTTTCAGCCCCTCTGTTTCAGCCCCTCTGTTTCTCGCCCTCTGTTTCAGCCCCTCTGTTTCTCGCCCTCTGTTTCAGCCCCTCTGTTTCTTGCCCTCTGTTTCAGCCCCTCTGTTTCTCGCCCTCTGTGTCAGACGTGCTGATTCAGCCCCTCTGTTTCACCCCCTCTGAATCAGCCCCTCTGATTCAGCCCTCTGTTTCAGCACCTCTGTTTCAGACCCTCTGTTTCAGCCCCTCGGTTTCTCGCCCTCTGTTTCAGCCCCTCTGTTTCTCGCCCTCTGTTTCAGCGCCTCTGATTCAGCCCCTCTGTTTCAGCCCCTCTGATTCAGCCCCTCTGATTCAGCCCCTCTGATTCAGCCCCTCTGTTTCTCGCCCTCTGTTTCAGCCCATCTGTTTCTCGCCCTCGGTCTCAGCCCCTCTGATTCAGCCCCTCTGTTTCAGCCCCTCTGTTTCTCGCCTTCTGTTTCAGCCCCTCTGTTTCTCGCCCTCTGTTTCAGCCCCTCTGTATCAGCCCCTCTGTTTCCCGCCCTCTGTTTCAGCCCCTCTGTTTCTCGCCCTCTGTTTCAGCCCCTCTGATTCAGCCCCTCTCTTTCTCGCCCTCTGTTTCTGCCCCTCTGTTTCTCGCCCTCTGTTTCAGCCCCTCTGTTTCAGCCCCTCTGTTTCTCACCCTCTGTTTCAGCCCCTCTGTTTCTCGCCCTCTGTATCAGCCCATCTGTTTCCCGCCCTCTGTTTCAGCCCCTCTGTTTCTCGCCCTCTGTTTCAGCCCCTCTGATTCAGCCCCTCTGTTTCAGCCCCTCTGATTCAGCCCCTCTGTTTCCTGCCCCTCTGTTTCAGCCCCTCTGTTTCACGCCCCGTGTTTCAGCCCCTCTGTTTCTTGCCCTCTGTTTCAGCCCCTCTGTTTCTCGCCCTCTGTTTCAGCCCCTCTGTTTCAGCCCCTCTGTTTCTCACCCTCTGTTTCAGCCCCTCTGATTCAGCCCCTCTGATTCAGCCCCTCTGTTTCCCGCCCCTCTGTTTCAGCCCCTCTGTTTCACGCCCCGTGTTTCAGCCCATCTGTTTCTTGCCCTCTGTTTCAGCCCCTCTGTTTCTCGCCCTCTGTGTCAGCCGCGCTGATTCAGCCCCTCTGTTTCACCCCCTCTGAATCAGCCCCTCTGATTCAGCCCTCTGTTTCAGCCCCTCTGTTTCAGACCCTCTGTTTCAGCCCCTCGGTTTCTCGCCCTCTGTTTCAGCCCCTCTGTTTCTCGCCCTCTGTTTCAGCGCCTCTGATTCAGCCCCTCTGTTTCAGCCCCTCTGATTCAGCCCCTCTGATTCAGCCCCTCTGATTCAGCCCCTCTGTTTCTCGCCCTCTGTTTCAGCCCCTCTGTTTCTCGCCCTCGGTCTCAGCCCCTCTGATTCAGCCCCTCTGTTTCAGCCCCTCTGTTTCTCGCCTTCTGTTTCAGCCCCTCTGTTTCTCGCCCTCTGTTTCAGCCCCTCTGTATCAGCCCCTCTGTTTCCCGCCCTCTGTTTCAGCCCCTCTGTTTCTCGCCCTCTGTTTCAGCCCCTCTGATTCAGCCCCTCTCTTTCTCGCCCTCTGTTTCTGCCCCTCTGTTTCTCGCCCTCTGTTTCAGCCCCTCTGTTTCAGCCCCTCTGTTTCTCACCCTCTGTTTCAGTCCCCTCTGATTCAGCCTCTCTCATTCAGCCCCTCTGTTTCCCGCCCCTCTGTTTCAGCCCCTCTGTTTCTTGCCCTCTGTTTCAGCCCCTCTGTTTCTCGCCCTCTGTGTCAGCCACGCTGATTCAGCCCCTCTGTTTCACCCACTCTGAATCAGCCCCTCTGATTCAGCCCTCTGTTTCAGCCCCTCTGTTTCAGACCCTCTGTTTTAGCCCCTCTGTGTCAGCCCCCCTGTTTCTCGCCCTCTGTTTCAGCCCCTCTGTATCAGCCCCTCGGTTTCCCGCCCTCTGTTTCAGCCCCTCTGTTTCTCGCCCTCTGTTCCAGCCCCTCTGAATCAGCCCCTCTGTTTCAGCCCCTCTGATTCAGCCCCTCTGTTTCAGCCCCTCTGTTTCTCACCCTCTGTTTCAGCCCCTGTGATTCAGCCCCTCTGATTCAGCCCCTCTGTTTCCCGCCCCTCTGTTTCAGCCCCTCTGTTTAACGCCCCGTGTTTCAGCCCCTCTGTTTCTTGCCCTCTGTTTCAGCCCCTCTGTTTCACGCCCCGTGTTTCAGCCCCTCTGTTTCTTGCCCTCTGTTTCAGCCCCTCTGTTTCTCGCCCTCTGTTTCAGCCCCTCTGTTTCAGCCCCTCTGTTTCTCACCCTCTGTTTCAGCCCCTCTGATTCAGCCCCTCTGATTCAGCCCCTCTGTTTCCCGCCCCTCTGTTTCAGCCCCTCTGTTTCACGCCCCGTGTTTCAGCCCCTCTGTTTCTTGCCCTCTGTTTCAGCCCCTCTGTTTCTCGCCCTCTGTATCAGCCCATCTGTTTCCCGCCCTCTGTTTCAGCCCCTCTGTTTCTCGCCCTCTGTTTCAGCCCCTCTGATTCAGCCCCTCTGTTTCAGCCCCTCTGATTCAGCCCCTCTGTTTCCTGCCCCTCTGTTTCAGCCCCTCTGTTTCACGCCCCGTGTTTCAGCCCCTCTGTTTCTTGCCCTCTGTTTCAGCCCCTCTGCTTCTCGCCCTCTGTTTCAGCCCCTCTGTTTCAGCCCCTCTGTTTCTCACCCTGTGTTTCAGCCCCTCTGATTCAGCCCCTCTGATTCAGCCCCTCTGTTTCAGCCCCTCTGTTTTAGCCCCTCTGTGTCAGCCCCCCTGTTTCTCGCCCTCTGTTTCAGCCCCTCTGTATCAGCCCCTCTGTTTCAGCCCCTCTGATTCAGCCCCTCTGTTTCAGCCCCTCTGTTTCTCACCCTCTGATTCAGCCCCTCTGATTCAGCCCCTCTGATTCAGCCCCTCTGTTTCCCGCCCCTCTGTTTCAGCCCCTCTGTTTCACGACCCGTGTTTCAGCCCCTCTGTTTCTTGCCCTCTGTTTCAGCCCCTCTGTTTCTCGCCCTCTGTATCAGCCCATCTGTTTCCCGCCCTCTGTTTCAGCCCCTCTGTTTCTCGCCCTCTGTTTCAGCCCCTCTGATTCAGCCCGTCTGTTTCAGCCCCTCTGATTCAGCCCCTCTGTTTCCTGCCCCTCTGTTTCAGCCCCTCTGTTTCACGCCCCGTGTTTCAGCCCCTCTGTTTCTTGCCCTCTGTTTCAGCCCCTCTGTTTCTCACCCTCTGTTTCAGCCCCTCTGTTTCAGCCCCTCTGTTTCTCGCCTTCTGTTTCAGCCCCTCTGTTTCTCGCCCTCTGTTTCAGCCCCTCTGTATCAGCCCCTCTGTTTCCCGCCCTCTGTTTCAGCCCATCTGTTTCTCGCCCTCTGTTTCAGCCCCTCTGATTCAGCCCCTCTGTTTCAGCCCCTCTGATTCAGCCCCTCTGTTTCAGCCCCTCTGATTCAGCCCCTCTGTTTCTCGCCCTCTGTTTCAGCCCCTCTGTTTCAGCCCCTCTGTTTCAGCCCCATTGTTTCTCACCATCTGTTTCAGCCCCTCTGATTCAGCCCCTCTGATTCAGCCCCTCTGTTTCCCGCCCCTCTGTTTCAGCCCCTCTGTTTCACGCCCCGTGTTTCAGCCCCTCTGTTTCTTGCCCTCTATTTCAGCCCCTCTGTTTCTCGCCCTCTGTATCAGCCCATCTGTTTCCCGCCCTCTGTTTCAGCCCCTCTGATTCAGCCCCTCTGTTTCAGCCCCTCTGATTCAGCCCCTCTGTTTCAGCCCCTCTGATTCAGCCCCTCTGTTTCCTGCCCCTCTGTTTCAGCCCATCTGTTTCACGCCCCGTGTTTCAGCCCCCCTGTTTCTTGCCCTCTGTTTCAGCCCCTCTGTTTCTCGCCCTCTGTTTCAGCCCCTCTGTTTGAGACCCTCTGTTTCTCACCCTCTGTTTCAGCCCCTCTGATTCAGCCCCTCTGATTCAGCCCCTCTGTTTCCCGCCCCTCTGTTTCAGCCCCTCTGTTTCACGCCCCGTGTTTCAGCCCCTCTGTTTCTTGCCCTCTGTTTCAGCCCCTCTGTTTCTCGCCCTCTGTTTCAGCCCCGCTGATTCAGCCCCTCTGTTTCACCCCCTCTGAATCAGCCCCTCTGATTCAGCCCTCTGTTTCAGCCCCTCTGTTTCAGACCCTCTGTTTCAGCCCCTCGGTTTCTCGCCCTCTGTTTCAGCCCCTCTGTTTCTCGCCCTCTGTTTCAGCCCCTCTGTTTCTCGCCCTCTGTTTCAGCCCCTCTGATTCAGCCCCTCTGTTTCAGCCCCTCTGATTCAGCCCCTCTGATTCAGCCCCTCTGATTCAGCCCCTCTGTTTCTCGCCCTCTGTTTCAGTCCCTCTGTTTCAGCCCCTCTGTTTCAGCCCCTCTGTTTCTCATCCTTTGTTTCAGCCCCTCTGATTCAGCCCCTCTGATTCAGCCCCTCTGATTCAGCCCCTCTGATTCAGCCCCTCTGTTTCTCGCCCTCTGTTTCAGCCCCTCTGTTTCTCGCCCTCTGTTTCAGCCCCTCTGTTTTTCGACCTCAGTTTCAGCCCCTCTGTTTCTCGCCCTCTGTTTCAGCCCCTCTGATTCAGCACCTCTGTTTCAGCCCCTCTGATTCAGCCCCTCTGTTTCAGCCCCTCTGTTTCAGTCCCTCTGTTTCTCGCCCTCAGTTTCTCACCCTCTGTTTCAGCCCCTGTGTTTCTCGCCCTCTGTTTCAGCCCCTCTGTTTTTCGCCCTCTGTTTCAGCCGCTCCGTTTCTCGCCCTCTGTTTCAGGCTCTCTGTTTCAGCCCGTCTGTTTCAGCCCCTCTGTTTCAGCCCCTCTGTTTCTCGCCCTCTGTTTCTCGCCCGCTGTTTCAGCCCCTTTGTTTCTCGCCCTCTGTTTCAGCCCCTCTGTTTCAGCCCCTCTGATTCAGCCCCTCTGATACAGCCCCTCTGTTTCTCGCCCTCTGTTTCAGCCCGTCTGTTTGAGACCCTCTGTTTCTCACCCTCTGTTTCAGCCCCTCTGATTCAGCCCCTCTGATTCAGCCCCTCTGTTTCCCGCCCCTCTGTTTCAGCCCCTCTGTTTCACGCCCCGTGTTTCAGCCCCTCTGTTTCTTGCCCTCTGTTTCAGCCCCTCTGTTTCTCGCCCTCTGTTTCAGCCCCGCTGATTCAGCCCCTCTGTTTCACCCCCTCTGAATCAGCCCCTCTGATTCAGACCCTCTGTTTCAGCCCCTCGGTTTCTCGCCCTCTGTTTCAGCCCCTCTGTTTCTCGCCCTCTGTTTCAGCCCCTCTTTTTCTCGCCCTCTGTTTCAGCCCCTCTGATTCAGCCCCTCTGTTTCAGCTCCTCTGATTCAGCCCCTCTGATTCAGCCCCTCTGATTCAGCCCCTCTGTTTCTCGCCCTCTGTTTCAGTCCCTCTGTTTCATCCCCTCTGTTTCAGCCCCTCTGTTTCTCATCCTTTGTTTCAGCCCCTCTGATTCAGCCCCTCTGATTCAGCCCCTCTGATTCAGCCCCTCTGATTCAGCCCCTCTGTTTCTCGCCCTCTGTTTCAGCCCCTCTGTTTTTCGCCCTCAGTTTCAGCCCCTCTGTTTCTTGCCCTCTGTTTCAGCCCCTCTGTTTCTCGCCCTCTGTTTCAGCCCCTCTGTTTCAGACACTCTGTTTCAGCCCCTCTGTTTCTCGCCCTCTGTTTCAGCCCCTCTGTTTCTCGCCCTCTGTTTCAGCCCCTCTGTTTCAGCCCCTCTGTTTCCCGGCCTCTGTTTCTGCCCCTCTGTTTCTCGCCCTCTGTTTCGGCCCCTCTGTTTCTCGCCCTCTGTTTCAGCCCCGCTGATTCAGCCGCTCTGTTTCACCCCCTCTGAATCAGCCCCTCTGATTCAGCCCTCTGTTTCAGCCCCTCTGTTTCAGATCATCTGTTTCAGCCCCTCGGTTTCTCGCCCTCTGTTTCAGGCTCTCTGTTTCAGCCCGTCTGTTTCAGCCCCTCTGTTTCTCGCCCTCGGTCTCAGCCCCTCTGATTCAGCCCCTCTGTTTCAGCCCCTCTGTTTCTCGCCTTCTGTTTCAGCCCCTCTGTTTCTCGCCCTCTGTTTCAGCCCCTCTGTATCAGCCCCTCTGTTTCCCACCCTCTGTTTCAGCCCCTCTGATTCAGCCCCTCTCTTTCAGCCCCTCTGATTCAGCCCCTCTGTTTCAGCCCCTCTGATTAAGCCCCTCTGTTTCTCGCCCTCTGTTTCAGCCCCTCTGTTTCAGCCCCTCTGTTTCAGCCCCACTGTTTCTCACCCTCTGTTTCAGCCCCTCTGATTCAGCTTCTCTGATTCAGCCCCTCTGTTTCCCGCCCCTCTGTTTCAGCCCCTCTGTTTCACGCCCCGTGTTTCTGCCCCTCTGTTTCTTGCCCTCTGTTTCAGCCCCTCTGTTTCTCGCCCTCTGTATCAGCCCCTCTGTTTCCCGCCCTCTGTTTCAGCCCCTCTGATTCAGCCCCTCTGTTTCAGCCCCTCTGATTCAGCCCCCCTGTTTCCTGCCCCTCTGTTTCAGCCCATCTGTTTCACGCCCCGTGTTTCAGCCCCCCTGTTTCTTGCCCTCTGTTTCAGCCCCTCTGTTTCTCGCCCTCTGTTTCAGCCCCTCTGTTTGAGACCCTCTGTTTCTCACCCTCTGTTTCAGCCCCTCTGATTCAGCCCCTCTGATTCAGCCCCTCTGTTTCCCGCCCCTCTGTTTCAGCCCCTCTGTTTCACGCCCCGTGTTTCAGCCCCTCTGTTTCTTGCCCTCTGTTTCAGCCCCTCTGTTTCTCGCCCTCTGTTTCAGCCCCGCTGATTCAGCCCCTCTGTTTCACCCCCTCTGAATCAGCCCCTCTGATTCAGCCCTCTGTTTCAGCCCCTCTGTTTCAGACCCTCTGTTTCAGCCCCTCGGTTTCTCGCCCTCTGTTTCAGCCCCTCTGTTTCTCGCCCTCTGTTTCAGCCCCTCTGTTTCTCGCCCTCTGTTTCAGCCCCTCTGATTCAGCCCCTCTGTTTCAGCCCCTCTGATTCAGCACCTCTGATTCAGCCCCTCTGATTCAGCCCCTCTGTTTCTCGCCCTCTGTTTCAGTCCCTCTGTTTCAGCCCCTCTGTTTCAGCCCCTCTGTTTCTCATCCTTTGTTTCAGCCCCTCTGATTCAGCCCCTCTGATTCAGCCCCTCTGTTTCAGCCCCTCTGATTCAGCCCCTCTGTTTCTCGCCCTCTGTTTCAGCCCCTCTGTTTCTCGCCCTCTGTTTCAGCCCCTCTGTTTTTCGCCCTCAGTTTCAGCCCCTCTGTTTCTCGCCCTCTGTTTCAGCCCCTCTGATTCAGCACCTCTGTTTCAGCCCCTCTGATTCAGCCCCTCTGTTTCAGCCCCTCTGTTTCAGTCCCTCTGTTTCTCGCCCTCAGTTTCTCACCCTCTGTTTCAGCCCCTGTGTTTCTCGCCCTCTGTTTCAGCCCCTCTGTTTTTCGCCCTCTGTTTCAGCCGCTCCGTTTCTCGCCCTCTGTTTCAGGCTCTCTGTTTCAGCCCGTCTGTTTCAGCCCCTCTGTTTCAGCCCCTCTGTTTCTCGCCATCTGTTTCTCGCCCGCTGTTTCAGCCCCTTTGTTTCTCGCCCTCTGTTTCAGCCCCTCTGTTTCAGCCCCTCTGATTCAGCCCCTCTGATACAGCCCCTCTGTTTCTCGCCCTCTGTTTCAGCCCCTCTGTTTCAGCCCCTCTGTTTCAGCCCCTCTGTTTCAGCCCCTCTGTTTCTCGCCCTCTGTTTCAGCCCCTCTGTTTCTCGCGCTCTGTTTCAGCCCCTCTGTTTCACGCCCTCTGTTTCAGCCCCTCTGTTTCAGCCCCTCTGTTTCAGCCCCTCTGTTTCAGCCCCTCTGTTTCTCGCCCTCTGTTTCAGCCCCTCTGTTTCTCGCCCTCTGTTTCAGCCCCTCTGTTTCTTGCCCTCTGTTTCAGCCCCTCTGTTTCTCGCCCTCTGTGTCAGCCGCGCTGATTCAGCCCCAGTGTTTCACCCCCTCTGAATCAGCCCCTCTGATTCAGCCCTCTGTTTCAGCCCCTCTGTTTCAGACCCTCTGTTTCAGCCCCTCGGTTTCTCACCCTCTGTTTCAGCCACTCTGTTTCTCGCCCTCTGTTTCAGCCCCTCTGTATCAGCCCCTCTGTTTCCCGCCCTCTGTTTCAGCCCCTCTGATTCAGCCCCTCTCTTTCAGCCCCTCTGATTCAGCCCCTCTGTTTCAGCCCCTCTGATTAAGCCCCTCTGTTTCTCGCCCTCTGTTTCAGCCCCTCTGTTTCAGCCCCTCTGTTTCAGCCCCACTGTTTCTCACCCTCTGTTTCAGCCCCTCTGATTCAGCTTCTCTGATTCAGCCCCTCTGTTTCCCGTCCCTCTGTTTCAGCCCCTCTGTTTCACGCCCCGTGTTTCTGCCCCTCTGTTTCTTGCCCTCTGTTTCAGCCCCTCTGTTTCTCGCCCTGTGTATCAGCCCCTCTGTTTCCCGCCCTCTGTTTCAGCCCCTCTGATTCAGCCCCTCTGTTTCAGCCCCTCTGATTCAGCCCCCCTGTTTCCTGCCCCTCTGTTTCAGCCCATCTGTTTCACGCCCCGTGTTTCAGCCCCCCTGTTTCTTGCCCTCTGTTTCAGCCCCTCTGTTTCTCGCCCTCTGTTTCAGCCCCTCTGTTTGAGACCCTCTGTTTCTCACCCTCTGTTTCAGCCCCTCTGATTCAGCCCCTCTGATTCAGCCCCTCTGTTTCCCGCCCCTCTGTTTCAGCCCCTCTGTTTCACGCCCCGTGTTTCAGCCCCTCTGTTTCTTGCCCTCTGTTTCAGCCCCTCTGTTTCTCGCCCTCTGTTTCAGCCCCGCTGATTCAGCCCCTCTGTTTCACCCCCTCTGAATCAGCCCCTCTGATTCAGCCCTCTGTTTCAGCCCCTCTGTTTCAGACCCTCTGTTTCAGCCCCTCGGTTTCTCGCCCTCTGTTTCAGCCCCTCTGTTTCTCGCCCACTGTTTCAGCCCCTCTGTTTCTCGCCCTCTGTTTCAGCCCCTCTGATTCAGCCCCTCTGTTTCAGCCCCTCTGATTCAGCCCCTCTGATTCAGCCCCTCTGATTCAGCCCCTCTGTTTCTCGCCCTCTGTTTCAGTCCCTCTGTTTCAGCCCCTCTGTTTCAGCCCCTCTGTTTCTCATCCTTTGTTTCAGCCCCTCTGATTCAGCCCCTCTGATTCAGCCCCTCTGTTTCAGCCCCTCTGATTCAGCCCCTCTGTTTCTCGCCCTCTGTTTCAGCCCCTCTGTTTCTCGCCCTCTGTTTCAGCCCCTCTGTTTTTCGCCCTCAGTTTCAGCCCCTCTGTTTCTCGCCCTCTGTTTCAGCCCCTCTGATTCAGCACCTCTGTTTCAGCCCCTCTGATTCAGCCCCTCTGTTTCAGCCCCTCTGTTTCAGTCCCTCTGTTTCTCGCCCTCAGTTTCTCACCCTCTGTTTCAGCCCCTGTGTTTCTCGCCCTCTGTTTCAGCCCCTCTGTTTTTCGCCCTCTGTTTCAGCCGCTCCGTTTCTCGCCCTCTGTTTCAGGCTCTCTGTTTCAGCCCGTCTGTTTCAGCCCCTCTGTTTCAGCCCCTCTGTTTCTCGCCATCTGTTTCTCGCCCGCTGTTTCAGCCCCTTTGTTTCTCGCCCTCTGTTTCAGCCCCTCTGTTTCAGCCCCTCTGATTCAGCCCCTCTGATACAGCCCCTCTGTTTCTCGCCCTCTGTTTCAGCCCCTCTGTTTCAGCCCCTCTGTTTCAGCCCCTCTGTTTCAGCCCCTCTGTTTCTCGCCCTCTGTTTCAGCCCCTCTGTTTCTCGCGCTCTGTTTCAGCCCCTCTGTTTCACGCCCTCTGTTTCAGCCCCTCTGTTTCAGCCCCTCTGTTTCAGCCCCTCTGTTTCAGCCCCTCTGTTTCTCGCCCTCTGTTTCAGCCCCTCTGTTTCTCGCCCTCTGTTTCAGCCCCTCTGTTTCTTGCCCTCTGTTTCAGCCCCTCTGTTTCTCGCCCTCTGTGTCAGCCGCGCTGATTCAGCCCCTCTGTTTCACCCCCTCTGAATCAGCCCCTCTGATTCAGCCCTCTGTTTCAGCCCCTCTGTTTCAGACCCTCTGTTTCAGCCCCTCGGTTTCTCGCCCTCTGTTTCAGCCCCTCTGTTTCTCGCCCTCTGTTTCAGCGCCTCTGATTCAGCCCCTCTGTTTCAGCCCCTCTGATTCAGCCCCTCTGATTCAGCCCCTCTGATTCAGCCCCTCTGTTTCTCGCCCTCTGTTTCAGCCCATCTGTTTCTCGCCCTCGGTCTCAGCCCCTCTGATTCAGCCCCTCTGTTTCAGCCCCTCTGTTTCTCGCCTTCTGTTTCAGCCCCTCTGTTTCTCGCCCTCTGTTTCAGCCCCTCTGTATCAGCCCCTCTGTTTCCCGCCCTCTGTTTCAGCCCCTCTGTTTCTCGCCCTCTGTTTCAGCCCCTCTGATTCAGCCCCTCTCTTTCTCGCCCTCTGTTTCTGCCCCTCTGTCTCTCGCCCTCTGTTTCAGCCCCTCTGTTTCAGCCCCTCTGTTTCTCACCCTCTGTTTCAGCCCCTCTGTTTCTCGCCCTCTGTATCAGCCCATCTGTTTCCCGCCCACTGTTTCAGCCCCTCTGTTTCTCGCCCTCTGTTTCAGCCCCTCTGATTCAGCCCCTCTGTTTCAGCCCCTCTGATTCAGCCCCTCTGTTTCCTGCCCCTCTGTTTCAGCCCCTCTGTTTCACGCCCCGTG
Organism: Chiloscyllium punctatum; assembly: GCF_047496795.1. NCBI lineage: Eukaryota > Metazoa > Chordata > Chondrichthyes > Orectolobiformes > Hemiscylliidae > Chiloscyllium > Chiloscyllium punctatum. The sequence continues at coordinate 552,631 of NW_027309822.1, forward strand.
TTTCAGCCCCTCTGTTTCTTGCCCTCTGTTTCAGCCACTCTGTTTATCGCCCTCTGTTTCAGCCCCTCTGTTTCAGCCCCTCTGTTTCTCACCCTCTGTTTCAGCCCCTCTGATTCAGCCCCTCTGATTCAGCCCCTCTGTTTCCCGCCCCTCTGTTTCAGCCCCTCTGTTTCAGCCCCTCTGATTCAGCCCCTCTGTTTCCTGCCCCTCTGTTTCAGCCCATCTGTTTCACGCCCCGTGTTTCAGCCCCCCTGTTTCTTGCCCTCTGTTTCAGCCCCTCTGTTTCTCGCCCTCTGTTTCAGCCCCTCTGTTTGAGACCCTCTGTTTCTCACCCTCTGTTTCAGCCCCTCTGATTCAGCCCCTCTGATTCAGCCCCTCTGTTTCCCGCCCCTCTGTTTCAGCCCCTCTGTTTCACGCCCCGTGTTTCAGCCCCTCTGTTTCTTGCCCTCTGTTTCAGCCCCTCTGTTTCTCGCCCTCTGTTTCAGCCCCGCTGATTCAGCCCCTCTGTTTCACCCCCTCTGAATCAGCCCCTCTGATTCAGCCCTCTGTTTCAGCCCCTCTGTTTCAGACCCTCTGTTTCAGCCCCTCGGTTTCTCGCCCTCTGTTTCAGCCCCTCTGTTTCTCGCCCTCTGTTTCAGCCCCTCTGTTTCTCGCCCTCTGTTTCAGCCCCTCTGATTCAGCCCCTCTGTTTCAGCCCCTCTGATTCAGCCCCTCTGATTCAGCCCCTCTGATTCAGCCCCTCTGTTTCTCGCCCTCTGTTTCAGTCCCTCTGTTTCAGCCCCTCTGTTTCAGCCCCTCTGTTTCTCATACTTTGTTTCAGCCCCTCTGATTCAGCCCCTCTGATTCAGCCCCTCTGTTTCAGCCCCTCTGATTCAGCCCCTCTGTTTCTCGCCCTCTGTTTCAGCCCCTCTGTTTCTCGCCCTCTGTTTCAGCCCCTCTGTTTTTCGCCCTCAGTTTCAGCCCCTCTGTTTCTCGCCCTCTGTTTCAGCCCCTCTGATTCAGCACCTCTGTTTCAGCCCCTCTGATTCAGCCCCTCTGTTTCAGCCCCTCTGTTTCAGTCCCTCTGTTTCTCGCCCTCAGTTTCTCACCCTCTGTTTCAGCCCCTGTGTTTCTCGCCCTCTGTTTCAGCCCCTCTGTTTTTCGCCCTCTGTTTCAGCCGCTCCGTTTCTCGCCCTCTGTTTCAGGCTCTCTGTTTCAGCCCGTCTGTTTCAGCCCCTCTGTTTCAGCCCCTCTGTTTCTCGCCATCTGTTTCTCGCCCGCTGTTTCAGCCCCTTTGTTTCTCGCCCTCTGTTTCAGCCCCTCTGTTTCAGCCCCTCTGATTCAGCCCCTCTGATACAGCCCCTCTGTTTCTCGCCCTCTGTTTCAGCCCCTCTGTTTCAGCCCCTCTGTTTCAGCCCCTCTGTTTCAGCCCCTCTGTTTCTCGCCCTCTGTTTCAGCCCCTCTGTTTCTCGCGCTCTGTTTCAGCCCCTCTGTTTCACGCCCTCTGTTTCAGCCCCTCTGTTTCAGCCCCTCTGTTTCAGCCCCTCTGTTTCAGCCCCTCTGTTTCTCGCCCTCTGTTTCAGCCCCTCTGTTTCTCGCCCTCTGTTTCAGCCCCTCTGTTTCTTGCCCTCTGTTTCAGCCCCTCTGTTTCTCGCCCTCTGTGTCAGCCGCGCTGATTCAGCCCCTCTGTTTCACCCCCTCTGAATCAGCCCCTCTGATTCAGCCCTCTGTTTCAGCCCCTCTGTTTCAGACCCTCTGTTTCAGCCCCTCGGTTTCTCGCCCTCTGTTTCAGCCCCTCTGTTTCTCGCCCTCTGTTTCAGCGCCTCTGATTCAGCCCCTCTGTTTCAGCCCCTCTGATTCAGCCCCTCTGATTCAGCCCCTCTGATTCAGCCCCTCTGTTTCTCGCCCTCTGTTTCAGCCCATCTGTTTCTCGCCCTCGGTCTCAGCCCCTCTGATTCAGCCCCTCTGTTTCAGCCCCTCTGTTTCTCGCCTTCTGTTTCAGCCCCTCTGTTTCTCGCCCTCTGTTTCAGCCCCTCTGTATCAGCCCCTCTGTTTCCCGCCCTCTGTTTCAGCCCCTCTGTTTCTCGCCCTCTGTTTCAGCCCCTCTGATTCAGCCCCTCTCTTTCTCGCCCTCTGTTTCTGCCCCTCTGTTTCTCGCCCTCTGTTTCAGCCCCTCTGTTTCAGCCCCTCTGTTTCTCACCCTCTGTTTCAGCCCCTCTGTTTCTCGCCCTCTGTATCAGCCCATCTGTTTCCCGCCCTCTGTTTCAGCCCCTCTGTTTCTCGCCCTCTGTTTCAGCCCCTCTGATTCAGCCCCTCTGTTTCAGCCCCTCTGATTCAGCCCCTCTGTTTCCTGCCCCTCTGTTTCAGCCCCTCTGTTTCACGCCCCGTGTTTCAGCCCCTCTGTTTCTTGCCCTCTGTTTCAGCCCCTCTGTTTCTCGCCCTCTGTTTCAGCCCCTCTGTTTCAGCCCCTCTGTTTCTCACCCTCTGTTTCAGCCCCTCTGATTCAGCCCCTCTGATTCAGCCCCTCTGTTTCCCGCCCCTCTGTTTCAGCCCCTCTGTTTCACGCCCCGTGTTTCAGCCCATCTGTTTCTTGCCCTCTGTTTCAGCCCCTCTGTTTCTCGCCCTCTGTGTCAGCCGCGCTGATTCAGCCCCTCTGTTTCACCCCCTCTGAATCAGCCCCTCTGATTCAGCCCTCTGTTTCAGCCCCTCTGTTTCAGACCCTCTGTTTCAGCCCCTCGGTTTCTCGCCCTCTGTTTCAGCCCCTCTGTTTCTCGCCCTCTGTTTCAGCGCCTCTGATTCAGCCCCTCTGTTTCAGCCCCTCTGATTCAGCCCCTCTGATTCAGCCCCTCTGATTCAGCCCCTCTGTTTCTCGCCCTCTGTTTCAGCCCCTCTGTTTCTCGCCCTCGGTCTCAGCCCCTCTGATTCAGCCCCTCTGTTTCAGCCCCTCTGTTTCTCGCCTTCTGTTTCAGCCCCTCTGTTTCTCGCCCTCTGTTTCAGCCCCTCTGTATCAGCCCCTCTGTTTCCCGCCCTCTGTTTCAGCCCCTCTGTTTCTCGCCCTCTGTTTCAGCCCCTCTGATTCAGCCCCTCTCTTTCTCGCCCTCTGTTTCTGCCCCTCTGTTTCTCGCCCTCTGTTTCAGCCCCTCTGTTTCAGCCCCTCTGTTTCTCACCCTCTGTTTCAGCCCCTCTGATTCAGCCTCTCTCATTCAGCCCCTCTGTTTCCCGCCCCTCTGTTTCAGCCCCTCTGTTTCTTGCCCTCTGTTTCAGCCCCTCTGTTTCTCGCCCTCTGTGTCAGCCACGCTGATTCAGCCCCTCTGTTTCACCCACTCTGAATCAGCCCCTCTGATTCAGCCCTCTGTTTCAGCCCCTCTGTTTCAGACCCTCTGTTTTAGCCCCTCTGTGTCAGCCCCCCTGTTTCTCGCCCTCTGTTTCAGCCCCTCTGTATCAGCCCCTCGGTTTCCCGCCCTCTGTTTCAGCCCCTCTGTTTCTCGCCCTCTGTTCCAGCCCCTCTGAATCAGCCCCTCTGTTTCAGCCCCTCTGATTCAGCCCCTCTGTTTCAGCCCCTCTGTTTCTCACCCTCTGTTTCAGCCCCTGTGATTCAGCCCCTCTGATTCAGCCCCTCTGTTTCCCGCCCCTCTGTTTCAGCCCCTCTGTTTAACGCCCCGTGTTTCAGCCCCTCTGTTTCTTGCCCTCTGTTTCAGCCCCTCTGTTTCACGCCCCGTGTTTCAGCCCCTCTGTTTCTTGCCCTCTGTTTCAGCCCCTCTGTTTCTCGCCCTCTGTTTCAGCCCCTCTGTTTCAGCCCCTCTGTTTCTCACCCTCTGTTTCAGCCCCTCTGATTCAGCCCCTCTGATTCAGCCCCTCTGTTTCCCGCCCCTCTGTTTCAGCCCCTCTGTTTCACGCCCCGTGTTTCAGCCCCTCTGTTTCTTGCCCTCTGTTTCAGCCCCTCTGTTTCTCGCCCTCTGTATCAGCCCATCTGTTTCCCGCCCTCTGTTTCAGCCCCTCTGTTTCTCGCCCTCTGTTTCAGCCCCTCTGATTCAGCCCCTCTGTTTCAGCCCCTCTGATTCAGCCCCTCTGTTTCCTGCCCCTCTGTTTCAGCCCCTCTGTTTCACGCCCCGTGTTTCAGCCCCTCTGTTTCTTGCCCTCTGTTTCAGCCCCTCTGTTTCAGCCCCTCTGTTTCTCACCCTGTGTTTCAGCCCCTCTGATTCAGCCCCTCTGATTCAGCCCCTCTGTTTCAGCCCCTCTGTTTTAGCCCCTCTGTGTCAGCCCCCCTGTTTCTCGCCCTCTGTTTCAGCCCCTCTGTATCAGCCCCTCTGTTTCAGCCCCTCTGATTCAGCCCCTCTGTTTCAGCCCCTCTGTTTCTCACCCTCTGATTCAGCCCCTCTGATTCAGCCCCTCTGATTCAGCCCCTCTGTTTCCCGCCCCTCTGTTTCAGCCCCTCTGTTTCACGACCCGTGTTTCAGCCCCTCTGTTTCTTGCCCTCTGTTTCAGCCCCTCTGTTTCTCGCCCTCTGTATCAGCCCATCTGTTTCCCGCCCTCTGTTTCAGCCCCTCTGTTTCTCGCCCTCTGTTTCAGCCCCTCTGATTCAGCCCGTCTGTTTCAGCCCCTCTGATTCAGCCCCTCTGTTTCCTGCCCCTCTGTTTCAGCCCCTCTGTTTCACGCCCCGTGTTTCAGCCCCTCTGTTTCTTGCCCTCTGTTTCAGCCCCTCTGTTTCTCACCCTCTGTTTCAGCCCCTCTGTTTCAGCCACTCTGTTTCTCGCCTTCTGTTTCAGCCCCTCTGTTTCTCGCCCTCTGTTTCAGCCCCTCTGTATCAGCCCCTCTGTTTCCCGCCCTCTGTTTCAGCCCATCTGTTTCTCGCCCTCTGTTTCAGCCCCTCTGATTCAGCCCCTCTGTTTCAGCCCCTCTGATTCAGCCCCTCTGTTTCAGCCCCTCTGATTCAGCCCCTCTGTTTCTCGCCCTCTGTTTCAGCCCCTCTGTTTCAGCCCCTCTGTTTCAGCCCCATTGTTTCTCACCATCTGTTTCAGCCCCTCTGATTCAGCCCCTCTGATTCAGCCCCTCTGTTTCCCGCCCCTCTGTTTCAGCCCCTCTGTTTCACGCCCCGTGTTTCAGCCCCTCTGTTTCTTGCCCTCTATTTCAGCCCCTCTGTTTCTCGCCCTCTGTATCAGCCCATCTGTTTCCCGCCCTCTGTTTCAGCCCCTCTGATTCAGCCCCTCTGTTTCAGCCCCTCTGATTCAGCCCCTCTGTTTCAGCCCCTCTGATTCAGCCCCTCTGTTTCCTGCCCCTCTGTTTCAGCCCATCTGTTTCACGCCCCGTGTTTCAGCCCCCCTGTTTCTTGCCCTCTGTTTCAGCCCCTCTGTTTCTCGCCCTCTGTTTCAGCCCCTCTGTTTGAGACCCTCTGTTTCTCACCCTCTGTTTCAGCCCCTCTGATTCAGCCCCTCTGATTCAGCCCCTCTGTTTCCCGCCCCTCTGTTTCAGCCCCTCTGTTTCACGCCCCGTGTTTCAGCCCCTCTGTTTCTTGCCCTCTGTTTCAGCCCCTCTGTTTCTCGCCCTCTGTTTCAGCCCCGCTGATTCAGCCCCTCTGTTTCACCCCCTCTGAATCAGCCCATCTGATTCAGCCCTCTGTTTCAGCCCCTCTGTTTCAGACCCTCTGTTTCAGCCCCTCGGTTTCTCGCCCTCTGTTTCAGCCCCTCTGTTTCTCGCCCTCTGTTTCAGCCCCTCTGTTTCTCGCCCTCTGTTTCAGCCCCTCTGATTCAGCCCCTCTGTTTCAGCCCCTCTGATTCAGCCCCTCTGATTCAGCCCCTCTGATTCAGCCCCTCTGTTTCTCGCCCTCTGTTTCAGTCCCTCTGTTTCAGCCCCTCTGTTTCAGCCCCTCTGTTTCTCATCCTTTGTTTCAGCCCCTCTGATTCAGCCCCTCTGATTCAGCCCCTCTGATTCAGCCCCTCTGATTCAGCCCCTCTGTTTCTCGCCCTCTGTTTCAGCCCCTCTGTTTCTCGCCCTCTGTTTCAGCCCCTCTGTTTTTCGACCTCAGTTTCAGCCCCTCTGTTTCTCGCCCTCTGTTTCAGCCCCTCTGATTCAGCACCTCTGTTTCAGCCCCTCTGATTCAGCCCCTCTGTTTCAGCCCCTCTGTTTCAGTCCCTCTGTTTCTCGCCCTCAGTTTCTCACCCTCTGTTTCAGCCCCTGTGTTTCTCGCCCTCTGTTTCAGCCCCTCTGTTTTTCGCCCTCTGTTTCAGCCGCTCCGTTTCTCGCCCTCTGTTTCAGGCTCTCTGTTTCAGCCCGTCTGTTTCAGCCCCTCTGTTTCAGCCCCTCTGTTTCTCGCCCTCTGTTTCTCGCCCGCTGTTTCAGCCCCTTTGTTTCTCGCCCTCTGTTTCAGCCCCTCTGTTTCAGCCCCTCTGATTCAGCCCCTCTGATACAGCCCCTCTGTTTCTCGCCCTCTGTTTCAGCCCCTCTGTTTCAGCCCCTCTGTTTCAGCCCCTCTGTTTCAGCCCCTCTGTTTCTCGCCCTCTGTTTCAGCCCCTCTGTTTCTCGCCCTCTGTTTCAGCCCCTCTGTTTCACGCCCTCTGTTTCAGCCCCTCTGTTTCAGCCCCTCTGATTCAGCCCCTCTGTTTCCTGCCCCTCTGTTTCAGCCCGTCTGTTTCACGCCCCGTGTTTCAGCCCCTCTGTTTCTTGCCCTCTGGTTCAGCCCCTCTGTTTCTCGCCCTCTGTTTCAGCCCCTCTGTTTCAGCCCCTCTGTTTCTCACCCTCTGTTTCAGCCCCACTGATTCAGCCCCTCTGATTCAGCCCCTCTGTTTCCCGCCCCTCTGTTTCAGCCCCTCTGTTTCACGCCCCGTGTTTCAGCCCCTCTGTTTCTTGCCCGCTGTTTCAGCCCCTCTGTTTCTCGCCCTCTGTGTCAGCCGCGCTGATTCAGCCCCTCTGTTTCACCCCCTCTGAATCAGCCCCTCTGATTCAGCCCTCTGTTTCAGCCCCTCTGTTTCAGACCCTCTGTTTCAGCCCCTCGGTTTCTCGCCCTCTGTTTCAGCCCCTCTGTTTCTCGCCCTCTGTTTCAGCCCCTCTGTTTCTCGCCCTCTTTATCAGCGCCTCTGATTCAGCCCCTCTGTTTCAGCCCCTCTGATTCAGCCCCTCTGATTCAGCCCCTCTGTTTCAGCCCCTCTGTTTCTCGCCCTCTGTTTCAGCCCCTCTGTTTCTCGCCCTCGGTCTCAGCCCCTCTGATTCAGCCCCTCTGTTTCAGCCCCTCTGTTTCTCGCCTTCTGTTTCAGCCCCTCTGTTTCTCGCCCTCTGTTTCAGCCCCTCTGTATCAGCCCCTCTGTTTCCCGCCCTCTGTTTCAGCCCCTCTGTTTCTCGCCCTCTGTTTCAGCCCCTCTGATTCAGCCCCTCTCTTTCTCGCCCTCTGTTTCTGCCCCTCTGTTTCTCGCCCTCTGTTTCAGCCCCTCTGTTTCAGCACCTCTGTTTCTCACACTCTGTTTCAGCCCCTCTGATTCAGCCCCTCTGATTCAGCCCCTCTGTTTCCCGCCCCTCTGTTTCAGCCCCTCTGTTTCACGCCCCGTATTTCAGCCCCTCTGTTTCTTGCCCTCTGTTTCAGCCCCTCTGTTTCTCGCCCTCTGTGTCAGCCGCGCTGATTCAGCCCCTCTGTTTCACCCCCTCTGAATCAGCCCCTCTGATTCAGCCCTCTGTTTCAGCCCCTCTCTTTCAGACCCTCTGTTTCAGCCCCTCGGTTTCTCGCCCTCTGTTTCAGCCCCTCTGTTTCTCGCCCTCTGTTTCAGCCCCTCTGTTTCTCGCCCTCTGTTTCAGCCCCTCTGATTCAGCCCCTCTGTTTCAGCCCCTCTGATTCAGCCCCTCTGATTCAGCCCCTCTGTTTCAGCCCCTCTGTTTCTCGCCCTCTGTTTCAGCCCCTCTGTTTCTCGCCCTCGGTCTCAGCCCCTCTGATTCAGCCCCTCTGTTTCAGCCCCTCTGTTTCTCGCCTTCTGTTTCAGCCCCTCTGTTTCTCGGCCTCTGTTTCAGCCCCTCTGTTTCAGCCCCTCTGTTTCTCGCCTTCTGATTCAGCCCCTCTGTTTCTCGCCCTCTGTTTCAGCCCCTCTGTATCAGCCCCTCTGTTTCCCGCCCTCTGTTTCAGCCCCTCTGTTTCTCATCCTTTGTTTCAGCCCCTCCGATTCAGCCCCTCTGATTCAGCCCCTCTGATTCAGCCCCTCTGTGTCTCGCCCTCTGTTTCAGCCCCTCTGTTTCAGCCCCTCTGTTTTAGCCCCTCTGTGTCAGCCCCCCTGTTTCTCGCCCTCTGTTTCAGCCCCTCTGTATCAGCCCCTCGGTTTCCCGCCCTCTGTTTCAGCCCCTCTGTTTCTCGCCCTCTGTTCCAGCCCCTCTGATTCAGCCCCTCTGTTTCAGCCCCTCTGATTCAGCCCCTCTGTTTCAGCCCCTCTGTTTCTCACCCTCTGTTTCAGCCCCTGTGATTCAGCCCCTCTGATTCAGCCCCTCTGTTTCCCGCCCCTCTGTTTCAGCCCCTCTGTTTCACGCCCCGTGTTTCAGCCCCTCTGTTTCTTGCCCTCTGTTTCAGCCCCTCTGTTTCTCGCCCTCTGTATCAGCCCATCTGTTTCCCGCCCTCTGTTTCAGCCCCTCTGTTTCTCGCCCTCTGTTTCAGCCCCTCTGATTCAGCCCCTCTGTTTCAGCCCATCTGATTCAGCCCCTCTGTTTCCTGCCCCTCTGTTTCAGCCCCTCTGTTTCACGCCCCGTGTTTCAGCCCCTCTGTTTCTCGCCCTCTGTTTCAGCCCCTCTGTTTCTCGCCCTCTGTTTCAGCCCCTCTGTTTCAGCCCCTCTGTTTCTCACCCTCTGTTTCAGCCCCTCTGATTCAGCCCCTCTGATTCAGCCCCTCTGTTTCCCGCCCCTCTGTTTCAGCCCCTCTTTTTCACGCCCCGTGTTTCAGCCCCTCTGTTTCTTGCCCTCTGTTTCAGCCCCTCTGTTTCTCGCCCTCTGTTTCTCGCCCGCTGTTTCAGCCCCTTTGTTTCTCGCCCTCTGTTTCAGCCCCTCTGTTTCAGCCCCTCTGATTCAGCCCTCTGATACAGCCCCTCTGTTTCTCGCCCTCTGTTTCAGCCCCTCTGTTTCAGCCCCTCTGTTTCAGCCCCTCTGTTTCAGCCCCTCTGTTTCTCGCCCTCTGTTTCAGCCCCTCTGTTTCTCGCCCTCTGTTTCAGCCCCTCTGTTTCACGCCCTCTGTTTCAGCCCCTCTGTTTCAGCCCCTCTGATTCAGCCCCTCTGTTTCCTGCCCCTCTGTTTCAGCCCCTCTGTTTCACGCCCCGTGTTTCAGCCCCTCTGTTTCTTGCCCGCTGGTTCAGCCCCTCTGTTTCTCGCCCTCTGTTTCAGCCCCTCTGTTTCAGCCCCTCTGTTTCTCACCCTCTGTTTCAGCCCCACTGATTCAGCCCCTCTGATTCAGCCCCTCTGTTTCCCGCCCCTCTGTTTCAGCCCCTCTGTTTCACGCCCCGTGTTTCAGCCCCTCTGTTTCTTGCCCTCTGTTTCAGCCCCTCTGTTTCTCGCCCACTGTGTCAGCCGCGCTGATTCAGCCCCTCTGTTTCACCCCCTCTGAATCAGCCCCTCTGATTCAGCCCTCTGTTTCAGCCCCTCTGTTTCAGACCCTCTGTTTCAGCCCCTCGGTTTCTCGCCCTCTGTTTCAGCCCCTCTGATTCTCGCCCTCTGTTTCAGCCCCTCTGTTTCTCGCCCTCTTTTTCAGCGCCTCTGATTCAGCCCCTCTGTTTCAGCCCCTCTGATTCAGCCCCTCTGATTCAGCCCCTCTGTTTCAGCACCTCTGTTTCTCGCCCTCTGTTTCAGCCCCTCTGTTTCTCGCCCTCGGTCTCAGCCCCTCTGATTCAGCCCCTCTGTTTCAGCCCCTCTGTTTCTCGCCTTCTGTTTCAGCCCCTCTGTTTCTCGCCCTCTGTTTCAGCCCCTCTGTATCAGCCCCTCTGTTTCCCGCCCTCTGTTTCAGCCCCTCTGTTTCTCGCCCTCTGTTTCAGCCCGTCTGATTCAGCCCCTCTCTTTCTCGCCCTCTGTTTCTGACCCTCTGTTTCTCGCCCTCTGTTTCAGCCCCTCTGTTTCAGCCCCTCTGTTTCTCACCCTCTGTTTCAGCACCTCTGATTCAGCCCCTCTGATTCAGCCCCTCTGTTTCCCGCCCCTCTGTTTCAGCCCCTCTGTTTCACGCCCCGTATTTCAGCCCCTCTCTTTCTTGCCCTCTGTTTCAGCCCCTCTGTTTCTCGCCCTCTGTGTCAGCCGCGCTGATTCAGCCCCTCTGTTTCACCCCTTCTGAATCAGCCCCTCTGATTCAGCCCTCTGTTTCAGCCCCTCTGTTTCAGACCCTCTGTTTCAGCCCCTCGGTTTCTCGCCCTCTGTTTCAGCCCCTCTGTTTCTCGCCCTCTGTTTCAGCCCCTCTGTTTCTCGCCCTCTGTTTCAGCCCCTCTGATTCAGCCCCTCTGTTTCAGCCCCTCTGATTCAGCCCCTCTGATTCAGCCCCTCTGTTTCAGCCCCTCTGTTTCTCGCCCTCTGTTTCAGCCCCTCTGTTTCTCGCCCTCGGTCTCAGCCCCTCTGATTCAGCCCCTCTGTTTCAGCCCCTCTGTTTCTCGCCTTCTGTTTCAGCCCCTCTGTTTCTCGGCCTCTGTTTCATCCCCTCTGTTTCAGCCCCTCTGTTTCTCGCCTTCTGATTCAGCCCCTCTGTTTCTCGCCCTCTGTTTCAGCCCCTCTGTATCAGCCCCTCTGTTTCCCGCCCTCTGTTTCAGCCCCTCTGTTTCTCATCCTTTGTTTCAGCCCCTCCGATTCAGCCCCTCTGATTCAGCCCCTCTGATTCAGCCCCTCTGTGTCTCGCCCTCTGTTTCAGCCCCTCTGTTTCAGCCCCTCTTTTTTAGCCCCTCTGTGTCAGCCCCCCTGTTTCTCGCCCTCTGTTTCAGTTCCTCTGTATCAGCCCCTCGGTTTCCCGCCCTCTGTTTCAGCCCCTCTGTTTCTCGCCCTCTGTTCCAGCCCCTCTGATTCAGCCCCTCTGTTTCAGCCCCTCTGATTCAGCCCCTCTGTTTCAGCCCCTCTGTTTCTCACCCTCTGTTTCAGCCCCTGTGATTCAGCCCCTCTGATTCAGCCCCTCTGTTTCCCGCCCCTCTGTTTCAGCCCCTCTGTTTCACGCCCCGTGTTTCAGCCCCTCTGTTTCTTGCCCTCTGTTTCAGCCCCTCTGTTTCTCGCCCTCTGTATCAGCCCATCTGTTTCCCGCCCTCTGTTTCAGCCCCTCTGTTTCTCGCCCTCTGTTTCAGCCCCTCTGATTCAGCCCCTCTGTTTCAGCCCCTCTGATTCAGCCCCTCTGTTTCCTGCCCCTCTGTTTCAGCCCCTCTGATTCACGCCCCGTGTTTCAGCCCCTCTGTTTCTCGCCCTCTGTTTCAGCCCCTCTGTTTCTCGCCCTCTGTTTCAGCCCCTCTGTTTCAGCCCCTCTGTTTCTCACCCTCTGTTTCAGCCCCTCTGATTCAGCCCCTCTGATTCAGCCCCTCTGTTTCCCGCCCCTCTGTTTCAGCCCCTCTTTTTCACGCCCCGTGTTTCAGCCCCTCTGTTTCTTGCCCTCTGTTTCAGCCCCTCTGTTTCTCGCCCTCTGTGTCAGCCGCGCTGATTCAGCCCCTCTGTTTCACCCCCTCTGAATCAGCCCATCTGATTCAGTCCTCTGTTTCAGCCCCTCTGTTTCAGACCCTCTGTTTCAGCCCCTCGGTTTCTCGCCCTCTGTTTCAGCCCCTCTGTTTCTCGCCCTCTGTTTCAGCCCCTCTGATTCAGCCCCTCTGTTTCAGCCCCTCTGATTCAGCCCCTCTGATTCAGCCCCTCTGTTTCAACCCCTCTGTTTCTCGCCCTCTGTTTCATCCCCTCTGTTTCTCGCCCTCGGTCTCAGCCCCTCTGATTCAGCCCCTCTGTTTCAGCCCCTCTGTTTCTCGCCTTCTGTTTCAGCCCCTCTGTTTCTCACCCTCTGTTTCAGCCCCTCTGTATCAGCCCCTCTGTTTCCCGCCCTCTGTTTCAGCCCTTCTGTTTCTCGCCCTCTGTTTCAGCCCCTCTGATTCAGCCCCTCTCTTTCTCGCCCTCTGTTTCTGCCCCTCTGTTTCTCGCCGTCTGTTGCAGCCACTCTGTTTCTCGCCCACTGTTTCAGCCCCTCTGTTTCAGACACTCTGTTTCAGCCCCTCTGTTTCTCGCCCTCTGTTTCAGCCCCTCTGTTTCTCGCCCTCTGTTTCAGCCCCTCTGTTTCAGCCCCTCTGTTTCCCGGCCTCTGTTTCTGCCCCTCTGTTTGTCGCCCTCTGTTTCGGCCCCTCTGTTTCTCGCCCTCTGTTTCAGCCCCGCTGATTCAGCCGCTCTGTTTCACCCCCTCTGAATCAGCCACTCTGATTCAGCCCTCTGTTTCAGCCCCTCTGTTTCAGATCATCTGTTTCAGCCCCTCGGTTTCTCGCCCTCTGTTTCAGGCTCTCTGTTTCAGCCCGTCTGTTTCAGCCCCTCTGTTTCAGCCCCTCTGTTTCTCGCCCTCTGTTTCAGCCCCTCTGTTTCTCGCCCTCGGTCTCAGCCCCTCTGATTCAGCCCCTCTGTTTCAGCCCCTCTGTTTCTCGCCTTCTGTTTCAGCCCCTCTGTTTCTCGCCCTCTGTTTCAGCCCCTCTGTATCAGCCCCTCTGTTTCCCGCCCTCTGTTTCAGCCCCTCTGATTCAGCCCCTCTCTTTCAGCCCCTCTGATTCAGCCCCTCTGTTTCAGCCCCTCTGATTCAGCCCCTCTGTTTCTCGCCCTCTGTTTCAGCCCCTCTGTTTCAGCCCCACTGTTTCTCACCCTCTGTTTCAGCCCCTCTGATTCAGCCCCTCTGATTCAGCCCCTCTGTTTCCCGCCCCTCTGTTTCAGCCCCTCTGTTTCACGCCCCGTGTTTCAGCCCCTCTGTTTCTTGCCCTCTGTTTCAGCCCCTCTGTTTCTCGCCCTCTGTATCAGCCCCTCTGTTTCCCGCCCTCTGTTTCAGCCCCTCTGATTCAGCCCCTCTGTTTCAGCCCCTCTGATTCAGCCCCTCTGTTTCAGCCCCTCTGATTCAGCCCCTCTGTTTCCTGCCCCTCTGTTTCAGCCCATCTGTTTCACGCCCCGTGTTTCAGCCCCCCTGTTTCTTGCCCTCTGTTTCAGCCCCTCTGTTTCTCGCCCTCTGTTTCAGCCCCTCTGTTTGAGACCCTCTGTTTCTCACCCTCTGTTTCAGCCCCTCTGATTCAGCCCCTCTGATTCAGCCCCTCTGTTTCCCGCCCCTCTGTTTCAGCCCCTCTGTTTCACGCCCCGTGTTTCAGCCCCTCTGTTTCTTGCCCTCTGTTTCAGCCCCTCTGTTTCTCGCCCTCTGTTTCAGCCCCGCTGATTCAGCCCCTCTGTTTCACCCCCTCTGAATCAGCCCCTCTGATTCAGCCCTCTGTTTCAGCCCCTCTGTTTCAGACCCTCTGTTTCAGCCCCTCGGTTTCTCGCCCTCTGTTTCAGCCCCTCTGTTTCTCGCCCTCTGTTTCAGCCCCCCTGTTTCTCGCCCTCTGTTTCAGCCCCTCTGATTCAGCCCCTCTGTTTCAGCCCCTCTGATTCAGCCCCTCTGATTCAGCCCCTCTGATTCAGCCCCTCTGTTTCTCGCCCTCTGTTTCAGTCCCTCTGTTTCAGCCCCTCTGTTTCAGCCCCTCTGTTTCTCATCCTTTGTTTCAGCCCCTCTGATTCAGCCCCTCTGATTCAGCCCCTCTGATTCAGCCCCTCTGATTCAGCCCCTCTGTTTCTCGCCCTCTGTTTCAGCCCCTCTGTTTCTCGCCCTCTGTTTCAGCCCCTCTGTTTCTCATCCTTTGTTTCAGCCCCTCCGATTCAGCCCCTCTGATTCAGCCCCTCTGTTTTAGCCCCTCTGTGTCAGCCCCCCTGTTTCTCGCCCTCTGTTTCAGCCCCTCTGTATCAGCCCCTCGGTTTCCCGCCCTCTGTTTCAGCCCCTCTGTTTCTCGCCCTCTGTTCCAGCCCCTCTGATTCAGCCCCTCTGTTTCAGCCCCTCTGATTCAGCCCCTCTGTTTCAGCCCCTCTGTTTCTCACCCTCTGTTTCAGCCCCTGTGATTCAGCCCCTCTGATTCAGCCCCTCTGTTTCCCGCCCCTCTGTTTCAGCCCCTCTGTTTCACGCCCCGTGTTTCAGCCCCTCTGTTTCTTGCCCTCTGTTTCAGCCCCTCTGTTTCTCGCCCTCTGTATCAGCCCATCTGTTTCCCGCCCTCTGTTTCAGCCCCTCTGTTTCTCGCCCTCTGTTTCAGCCCCTCTGATTCAGCCCCTCTGTTTCAGCCCCTCTGATTCAGCCCCTCTGTTTCCTGCCCCTCTGTTTCAGCCCCTCTGTTTCACGCCCCGTGTTTCAACCCCTCTGTTTCTCGCCCTCTGATTCAGCCCCTCTGTTTCAGCCCCTCTGATTCAGCCCCTCTGTTTCCTGCCCCTCTGTTTCAGCCCATCTGTTTCACGCCCCGTGTTTCAGCCCCCCTGTTTCTTGCCCTCTGTTTCAGCCCCTCTGTTTCTCGCCCTCTGTTTCAGCCCCTCTGTTTGAGACCCTCTGTTTCTCACCCTCTGTTTCAGCCCCTCTGATTCAGCCCCTCTGATTCAGCCCCTCTGTTTCCCGCCCCTCTGTTTCAGCCCCTCTGTTTCACGCCCCGTGTTTCAGCCCCTCTGTTTCTTGCCCTCTGTTTCAGCCCCTCTGTTTCTCGCCCTCTGTTTCAGCCCCGCTGATTCAGCCCCTCTGTTTCACCCCCTCTGAATCAGCCCCTCTGATTCAGCCCTCTGTTTCAGCCCCTCTGTTTCAGACCCTCTGTTTCAGCCCCTCGGTTTCTCGCCCTCTGTTTCAGCCCCTCTGTTTCTCGCCCTCTGTTTCAGCCCCCCTGTTTCTCGCCCTCTGTTTCAGCCCCTCTGATTCAGCCCCTCTGTTTCAGCCCCTCTGATTCAGCCCCTCTGATTCAGCCCCTCTGATTCAGCCCCTCTGTTTCTCGCCCTCTGTTTCAGTCCCTCTGTTTCAGCCCCTCTGTTTCAGCCCCTCTGTTTCTCATCCTTTGTTTCAGCCCCTCTGATTCAGCCCCTCTGATTCAGCCCCTCTGATTCAGCCCCTCTGATTCAGCCCCTCTGTTTCTCGCCCTCTGTTTCAGCCCCTCTGTTTCTCGCCCTCTGTTTCAGCCCCTCTGTTTCTCATCCTTTGTTTCAGCCCCTCCGATTCAGCCCCTCTGATTCAGCCCCTCTGTTTTAGCCCCTCTGTGTCAGCCCCCCTGTTTCTCGCCCTCTGTTTCAGCCCCTCTGTATCAGCCCCTCGGTTTCCCGCCCTCTGTTTCAGCCCCTCTGTTTCTCGCCCTCTGTTCCAGCCCCTCTGATTCAGCCCCTCTGTTTCAGCCCCTCTGATTCAGCCCCTCTGTTTCAGCCCCTCTGTTTCTCACCCTCTGTTTCAGCCCCTGTGATTCAGCCCCTCTGATTCAGCCCCTCTGTTTCCCGCCCCTCTGTTTCAGCCCCTCTGTTTCACGCCCCGTGTTTCAGCCCCTCTGTTTCTTGCCCTCTGTTTCAGCCCCTCTGTTTCTCGCCCTCTGTATCAGCCCATCTGTTTCCCGCCCTCTGTTTCAGCCCCTCTGTTTCTCGCCCTCTGTTTCAGCCCCTCTGATTCAGCCCCTCTGTTTCAGCCCCTCTGATTCAGCCCCTCTGTTTCCTGCCCCTCTGTTTCAGCCCCTCTGTTTCACGCCCCGTGTTTCAGCCCCTCTGTTTCTCGCCCTCTGTTTCAGCCCCTCTGTTTCTCGCCCTCTGTTTCAGCCCCTCTGTTTCAGCCCCTCTGTTTCTCACCCTCTGTTTCAGCCCCTCTGATTCAGCCCCTCTGATTCAGCCCCTCTGTTTCCCGCCCCTCTGTTTCAGCCCCTCTTTTTCACGCCCCGTGTTTCAGCCCCTCTGTTTCTTGCCCTCTGTTTCTTGCCCTCTGTTTCTCGCCCTCTGTGTCAGCCGCGCTGATTCAGCCCCTCTGTTTCACCCCCTCTGAATCAGCCCCTCTGATTCAGTCCTCTGTTTCAGCCCCTCTGTTTCAGACCCTCTGTTTCAGCCCCTCGGTTTCTCGCCCTCTGTTTCAGCCCCTCTGTTTCTCGCCCTCTGTTTCAGCCCCTCTGTTTCTCGCCCTCTGTTTCAGCCCCTCTGATTCAGCCCCTCTGTTTCAGCCCCTCTGATTCAGCCCCTCTGATTCAGCCCCTCTGTTTCAGCCCCTCTGTTTCTCGCCCTCGGTCTCAGCCCCTCTGTTTCAGCCCCTCTGTTTCAGCCCCTCTGTTTCTCACCCTCTGTTTCAGCCCCTCTGATTCAGCACCTCTGATTCAGCCCCTCTGTTTCCCGCCCCTCTGTTTCAGCCCCTCTTTTTCACGCCCCGTGTTTCAGCCCCTCTGTTTCTTGCCCTCTGTTTCAGCCCCTCTGTTTCTCGCCCTCTGTGTCAGCCGCGCTGATTCAGCCCCTCTGTTTCACCCCCTCTGAATCAGCCCCTCTGATTCAGTCCTCTGTTTCAGCCCCTCTGTTTCAGACCCACTGTTTCAGCCCCTCGGTTTCTCGCCCTCTGTTTCAGCCCCTCTGTTTCTCGCCCTCTGTTTCAGCCCCTCTGTTTCTCGCCCTCTGTTTCAGCCCCTCTGATTCAGCCCCTCTGTTTCAGCCCCTCTGATTCAGCCCCTCTGATTCAGACCCTCTGTTTCATCCCCTCTGTTTCTCGCCCTCGGTCTCAGCCCCTCTGATTCAGCCCCTCTGTTTCAGCCCCTCTGTTTCTCGCCTTCTGTTTCTCGCCCTCTGTTTCATCCCCTCTGTTTCTCGCCCTCGGTCTCAGCCCCTCTGATTCAGCCCCTCTGTTTCAGCCCCTCTGTTTCTCGCCTTCTGTTTCAGCCCCTCTGTTTCTCACCCTCTGTTTCAGCCCCTCTGTATCAGCCCCTCTGTTTCCCGCCCTCTGTTTCAGCCCCTCTGTTTCTCGCCCTCTGTTTCAGCCCCTCTGATTCAGCCCCTCTCTTTCTCGCCCTCTGTTTCTGCCCCTCTGTTTCTCGCCGTCTGTTGCAGCCACTCTGTTTCTCGCCCACTGTTTCAGCCCCTCTGTTTCAGACACTCTGTTTCAGCCCCTCTGTTTCTCGCCCTCTGTTTCAGCCCCTCTGTTTCTCGCCCTCTGTTTCAGCCCCTCTGTTTCAGCCCCTCTGTTTCCCGGCCTCTGTTTCTGCCCCTCTGTTTGTCGCCCTCTGTTTCGGCCCCTCTGTTTCTCGCCCTCTGTTTCAGCCCCGCTGATTCAGCCGCTCTGTTTCACCCCCTCTGAATCAGCCACTCTGATTCAGCCCTCTGTTTCAGCCCCTCTGTTTCAGATCATCTGTTTCAGCCCCTCGGTTTCTCGCCCTCTGTTTCAGGCTCTCTGTTTCAGCCCGTCTGTTTCAGCCCCTCTGTTTCAGCCCCTCTGTTTCTCGCCCTCTGTTTCAGTCCCTCTGTTTCAGCCCCTCTGTTTCAGCCCCTCTGTTTCTCATCCTTTGTTTCAGCCCCTCTGATTCAGCCCCTCTGATTCAGCCCCTCTGATTCAGCCCCTCTGATTCAGCCCCTCTGTTTCTCGCCCTCTGTTTCAGCCCCTCTGTTTCTCGCCCTCTGTTTCAGCCCCTCTGTTTCTCATCCTTTGTTTCAGCCCCTCCGATTCAGCCCCTCTGATTCAGCCCCTCTGTTTTAGCCCCTCTGTGTCAGCCCCCCTGTTTCTCGCCCTCTGTTTCAGCCCCTCTGTATCAGCCCCTCGGTTTCCCGCCCTCTGTTTCAGCCCCTCTGTTTCTCGCCCTCTGTTCCAGCCCCTCTGATTCAGCCCCTCTGTTTCAGCCCCTCTGATTCAGCCCCTCTGTTTCAGCCCCTCTGTTTCTCACCCTCTGTTTCAGCCCCTGTGATTCAGCCCCTCTGATTCAGCCCCTCTGTTTCCCGCCCCTCTGTTTCAGCCCCTCTGTTTCACGCCCCGTGTTTCAGCCCCTCTGTTTCTTGCCCTCTGTTTCAGCCCCTCTGTTTCTCGCCCTCTGTATCAGCCCATCTGTTTCCCGCCCTCTGTTTCAGCCCCTCTGTTTCTCGCCCTCTGTTTCAGCCCCTCTGATTCAGCCCCTCTGTTTCAGCCCCTCTGATTCAGCCCCTCTGTTTCCTGCCCCTCTGTTTCAGCCCCTCTGTTTCACGCCCCGTGTTTCAGCCCCTCTGTTTCTCGCCCTCTGTTTCAGCCCCTCTGTTTCTCGCCCTCTGTTTCAGCCCCTCTGTTTCAGCCCCTCTGTTTCTCACCCTCTGTTTCAGCCCCTCTGATTCAGCCCCTCTGATTCAGCCCCTCTGTTTCCCGCCCCTCTGTTTCAGCCCCTCTTTTTCACGCCCCGTGTTTCAGCCCCTCTGTTTCTTGCCCTCTGTTTCTTGCCCTCTGTTTCTCGCCCTCTGTGTCAGCCGCGCTGATTCAGCCCCTCTGTTTCACCCCCTCTGAATCAGCCCCTCTGATTCAGTCCTCTGTTTCAGCCCCTCTGTTTCAGACCCTCTGTTTCAGCCCCTCGGTTTCTCGCCCTCTGTTTCAGCCCCTCTGTTTCTCGCCCTCTGTTTCAGCCCCTCTGTTTCTCGCCCTCTGTTTCAGCCCCTCTGATTCAGCCCCTCTGTTTCAGCCCCTCTGATTCAGCCCCTCTGATTCAGCCCCTCTGTTTCAGCCCCTCTGTTTCTCGCCCTCGGTCTCAGCCCCTCTGTTTCAGCCCCTCTGTTTCAGCCCCTCTGTTTCTCACCCTCTGTTTCAGCCCCTCTGATTCAGCACCTCTGATTCAGCTCCTCTGTTTCCCGCCCCTCTGTTTCAGCCCCTCTTTTTCACGCCCCGTGTTTCAGCCCCTCTGTTTCTTGCCCTCTGTTTCAGCCCCTCTGTTTCTCGCCCTCTGTGTCAGCCGCGCTGATTCAGCCCCTCTGTTTCACCCCCTCTGAATCAGCCCCTCTGATTCAGTCCTCTGTTTCAGCCCCTCTGTTTCAGACCCACTGTTTCAGCCCCTCGGTTTCTCGCCCTCTGTTTCAGCCCCTCTGTTTCTCGCCCTCTGTTTCAGCCCCTCTGTTTCTCGCCCTCTGTTTCAGCCCCTCTGATTCAGCCCCTCTGTTTCAGCCCCTCTGATTCAGCCCCTCTGATTCAGACCCTCTGTTTCATCCCCTCTGTTTCTCGCCCTCGGTCTCAGCCCCTCTGATTCAGCCCCTCTGTTTCAGCCCCTCTGTTTCTCGCCTTCTGTTTCTCGCCCTCTGTTTCATCCCCTCTGTTTCTCGCCCTCGGTCTCAGCCCCTCTGATTCAGCCCCTCTGTTTCAGCCCCTCTGTTTCTCGCCTTCTGTTTCAGCCCCTCTGTTTCTCACCCTCTGTTTCAGCCCCTCTGTATCAGCCCCTCTGTTTCCCGCCCTCTGTTTCAGCCCCTCTGTTTCTCGCCCTCTGTTTCAGCCCCTCTGATTCAGCCCCTCTCTTTCTCGCCCTCTGTTTCTGCCCCTCTGTTTCTCGCCGTCTGTTGCAGCCACTCTGTTTCTCGCCCACTGTTTCAGCCCCTCTGTTTCAGACACTCTGTTTCAGCCCCTCTGTTTCTCGCCCTCTGTTTCAGCCCCTCTGTTTCTCGCCCTCTGTTTCAGCCCCTCTGTTTCAGCCCCTCTGTTTCCCGGCCTCTGTTTCTGCCCCTCTGTTTGTCGCCCTCTGTTTCGGCCCCTCTGTTTCTCGCCCTCTGTTTCAGCCCCGCTGATTCAGCCGCTCTGTTTCACCCCCTCTGAATCAGCCACTCTGATTCAGCCCTCTGTTTCAGCCCCTCTGTTTCAGATCATCTGTTTCAGCCCCTCGGTTTCTCGCCCTCTGTTTCAGGCTCTCTGTTTCAGCCCGTCTGTTTCAGCCCCTCTGTTTCAGCCCCTCTGTTTCTCGCCCTCTGTTTCAGCCCCTCTGTTTCTCGCCCTCGGTCTCAGCCCCTCTGATTCAGCACCTCTGTTTCAGCCCCTCTGTTTCTCGCCTTCTGTTTCAGCCCCTCTGTTTCTCGCCCTCTGTTTCAGCCCCTCTGTATCAGCCCCTCTGTTTCCCGCCCTCTGTTTCAGCCCCTCTGATTCAGCCCCTCTCTTTCAGCCCCTCTGATTCAGCCCCTCTGTTTCAGCCCCTCTGATTCAGCCCCTCTGTTTCTCGCCCTCTGTTTCAGCCCCTCTGTTTCAGCCCCACTGTTTCTCACCCTCTGTTTCAGCCCCTCTGATTCAGCCCCTCTGATTCAGCCCCTCTGTTTCCCGCCCCTCTGTTTCAGCCCCTCTGTTTCACGCCCCGTGTTTCAGCCCCTCTGTTTCTTGCCCTCTGTTTCAGCCCCTCTGTTTCTCGCCCTCTGTATCAGCCCCTCTGTTTCCCGCCCTCTGTTTCAGCCCCTCTGTTTCTCACCCTCTGTTTCAGCCCCTCTGATTCAGCCCCTCTGATTCAGCCCCTCTGTTTCCCGCCCCTCTGTTTCAGCCCCTCTGTTTCACGCCCCGTGTTTCAGCCCCTCTGTTTCTTGCCCTCTGTTTCAGCCCCTCTGTTTCTCGCCCTCTGTTTCAGCCCCGCTGATTCAGCCCCTCTGTTTCACCCCCTCTGAATCAGCCCCTCTGATTCAGCCCTCTGTTTCAGCCCCTCTGTTTCAGACCCTCTGTTTCAGCCCCTCGGTTTCTCGCCCTCTGTTTCAGCCCCTCTGTTTCTCGCCCTCTGTTTCAGCCCCCCTGTTTCTCGCCCTCTGTTTCAGCCCCTCTGATTCAGCCCCTCTGTTTCAGCCCCTCTGATTCAGCCCCTCTGATTCAGCCCCTCTGATTCAGCCCCTCTGTTTCTCGCCCTCTGTTTCAGTCCCTCTGTTTCAGCCCCTCTGTTTCAGCCCCTCTGTTTCTCATCCTTTGTTTCAGCCCCTCTGATTCAGCCCCTCTGTTTCAGCCCCTCTGTTTCTCGCCTTCTGTTTCTCGCCCTCTGTTTCATCCCCTCTGTTTCTCGCCCTCGGTCTCAGCCCCTCTGATTCAGCCCCTCTGTTTCAGCCCCTCTGTTTCTCGCCTTCTGTTTCAGCCCCTCTGTTTCTCACCCTCTGTTTCAGCCCCTCTGTATCAGCCCCTCTGTTTCCCGCCCTCTGTTTCAGCCCCTCTGTTTCTCGCCCTCTGTTTCAGCCCCTCTGATTCAGCCCCTCTCTTTCTCGCCCTCTGTTTCTGCCCCTCTGTTTCTCGCCGTCTGTTGCAGCCACTCTGTTTCTCGCCCACTGTTTCAGCCCCTCTGTTTCAGACACTCTGTTTCAGCCCCTCTGTTTCTCGCCCTCTGTTTCAGCCCCTCTGTTTCTCGCCCTCTGTTTCAGCCCCTCTGTTTCAGCCCCTCTGTTTCCCGGCCTCTGTTTCTGCCCCTCTGTTTGTCGCCCTCTGTTTCGGCCCCTCTGTTTCTCGACCTCTGTTTCAGCCCCGCTGATTCAGCCGCTCTGTTTCACCCCCTCTGAATCAGCCACTCTGATTCAGCCCTCTGTTTCAGCCCCTCTGTTTCAGATCATCTGTTTCAGCCCCTCGGTTTCTCGCCCTCTGTTTCAGGCTCTCTGTTTCAGCCCGTCTGTTTCAGCCCCTCTGTTTCAGCCCCTCTGTTTCTCGCCCTCTGTTTCAGCCCCTCTGTTTCTCGCCCTCGGTCTCAGCCCCTCTGATTCAGCACCTCTGTTTCAGCCCCTCTGTTTCTCGCCTTCTGTTTCAGCCCCTCTGTTTCTCGCCCTCTGTTTCAGCCCCTCTGTATCAGCCCCTCTGTTTCCCGCCCTCTGTTTCAGCCCCTCTGATTCAGCCCCTCTCTTTCAGCCCCTCTGATTCAGCCCCTCTGTTTCAGCCCCTCTGATTCAGCCCCTCTGTTTCTCGCCCTCTGTTTCAGCCCCTCTGTTTCAGCCCCACTGTTTCTCACCCTCTGTTTCAGCCCCTCTGATTCAGCCCCTCTGATTCAGCCCCTCTGTTTCCCGCCCCTCTGTTTCAGCCCCTCTGTTTCACGCCCCGTGTTTCAGCCCCTCTGTTTCTTGCCCTCTGTTTCAGCCCCTCTGTTTCTCGCCCTCTGTATCAGCCCCTCTGTTTCCCGCCCTCTGTTTCAGCCCCTCTGTTTCTCACCCTCTGTTTCAGCCCCTCTGATTCAGCCCCTCTGATTCAGCCCCTCTGTTTCCCGCCCCTCTGTTTCAGCCCCTCTGTTTCACGCCCCGTGTTTCAGCCCCTCTGTTTCTTGCCCTCTGTTTCAGCCCCTCTGTTTCTCGCCCTCTGTTTCAGCCCCGCTGATTCAGCCCCTCTGTTTCACCCCCTCTGAATCAGCCCCTCTGATTCAGCCCTCTGTTTCAGCCCCTCTGTTTCAGACCCTCTGTTTCAGCCCCTCGGTTTCTCGCCCTCTGTTTCAGCCCCTCTGTTTCTCGCCCTCTGTTTCAGCCCCCCTGTTTCTCGCCCTCTGTTTCAGCCCCTCTGATTCAGCCCCTCTGTTTCAGCCCCTCTGATTCAGCCCCTCTGATTCAGCCCCTCTGATTCAGCCCCTCTGTTTCTCGCCCTCTGTTTCAGTCCCTCTGTTTCAGCCCCTCTGTTTCAGCCCCTCTGTTTCTCATCCTTTGTTTCAGCCCCTCTGATTCAGCCCCTCTGATTCAGCCCCTCTGATTCAGCCCCTCTGATTCAGCCCCTCTGTTTCTCGCCCTCTGTTTCAGCCCCTCTGTTTCTCGCCCTCTGTTTCAGCCCCTCTGTTTCTCGTCCTTTGTTTCAGCCCCTCCGATTCAGCCCCTCTGATTCAGCCCCTCTGTTTTAGCCCCTCTGTGTCAGCCCCCCTGTTTCTCGCCCTCTGTTTCAGCCCCTCTGTATCAGCCCCTCGGTTTCCCGCCCTCTGTTTCAGCCCCTCTGTTTCTCGCCCTCTGTTCCAGCCCCTCTGATTCAGCCCCTCTGTTTCAGCCCCTCTGATTCAGCCCCTCTGTTTCAGCCCCTCTGTTTCTCACCCTCTGTTTCAGCCCCTGTGATTCAGCCCCTCTGATTCAGCCCCTCTGTTTCCCGCCCCTCTGTTTCAGCCCCTCTGTTTCACGCCCCGTGTTTCAGCCCCTCTGTTTCTTGCCCTCTGTTTCAGCCCCTCTGTTTCTCGCCCTCTGTATCAGCCCATCTGTTTCCCGCCCTCTGTTTCAGCCCCTCTGTTTCTCGCCCTCTGTTTCAGCCCCTCTGATTCAGCCCCTCTGTTTCAGCCCCTCTGATTCAGCCCCTCTGTTTCCTGCCCCTCTGTTTCAGCCCCTCTGTTTCACGCCCCGTGTTTCAGCCCCTCTGTTTCTCGCCCTCTGTTTCAGCCCCTCTGTTTCTCGCCCTCTGTTTCAGCCCCTCTGTTTCAGCCCCTCTGTTTCTCACCCTCTGTTTCAGCCCCTCTGATTCAGCCCCTCTGATTCAGCCCCTCTGTTTCCCACCCCTCTGTTTCAGCCCCTCTTTTTCACGCCCCGTGTTTCAGCCCCTCTGTTTCTTGCCCTCTGTTTCTTGCCCTCTGTTTCTCGCCCTCTGTGTCAGCCGCGCTGATTCAGCCCCTCTGTTTCACCCCCTCTGAATCAGCCCCTCTGATTCAGTCCTCTGTTTCAGCCCCTCTGTTTCAGACCCTCTGTTTCAGCCCCTCGGTTTCTCGCCCTCTGTTTCAGCCCCTCTGTTTCTCGCCCTCTGTTTCAGCCCCTCTGTTTCTCGCCCTCTGTTTCAGCCCCTCTGATTCAGCCCCTCTGTTTCAGCCCCTCTGATTCAGCCCCTCTGATTCAGCCCCTCTGTTTCAGCCCCTCTGTTTCTCGCCCTCGGTCTCAGCCCCTCTGTTTCAGCCCCTCTGTTTCAGCCCCTCTGTTTCTCACCCTCTGTTTCAGCCCCTCTGATTCAGCCCCTCTGATTCAGCCCCTCTGTTTCCCGCCCCTCTGTTTCAGCCCCTCTTTTTCACGCCCCGTGTTTCAGCCCCTCTGTTTCTTGCCCTCTGTTTCAGCCCCTCTGTTTCTCGCCCTCTGTGTCAGCCGCGCTGATTCAGCCCCTCTGTTTCACCCCCTCTGAATCAGCTACTCTGATTCAGCCCTCTGTTTCAGCCCCTCTGTTTCAGATCATCTGTTTCAGCCCCTCGGTTTCTTGCCCTCTGTTTCAGGCTCTCTGTTTCAGCCCGTCTGTTTCAGCCCCTCTGTTTCAGCCCCTCTGTTTCTCGCCCTCTGTTTCAGCCCCTCTGTTTCTCGCCCTCGGTCTCAGCCCCTCTGATTCAGCACCTCTGTTTCAGCCCCTCTGTTTCTCGCCTTCTGTTTCAGCCCCTCTGTTTCTCGCCCTCTGTTTCAGCCCCTCTGTATCAGCCCCTCTGTTTCCCGCCCTCTGTTTCAGCCCCTCTGATTCAGCCCCTCTCTTTCAGCCCCTCTGATTCAGCCCCTCTGTTTCAGCCCCTCTGATTCAGCCCCTCTGTTTCTCGCCCTCTGTTTCAGCCCCTCTGTTTCAGCCCCACTGTTTCTCACCCTCTGTTTCAGCCCCTCTGATTCAGCCCCTCTGATTCAGCCCCTCTGTTTCCCGCCCCTCTGTTTCAGCCCCTCTGTTTCACGCCCCGTGTTTCAGCCCGTCTGTTTCTTGCCCTCTGTTTCAGCCCCTCTGTTTCTCGCCCTCTGTATCAGCCCCTCTGTTTCCCGCCCTCTGTTTCAGCCCCTCTGATTCAGCCCCTCTGTTTCAGCCCCTCTGATTCAGCCCCTCTGTTTCAGCCAATCTGATTCAGCCCCTCTGTTTCCTGCCCCTCTGTTTCAGCCCATCTGTTTCATGCCCCGTGTTTCAGCCCCCCTGTTTCTTGCCCTCTGTTTCAGCCCCTCTGTTTCTCGCCCTCTGTTTCAGCCCCTCTGTTTGAGACCCTCTGTTTCTCACCCTCTGTTTCAGCCCCTCTGATTCAGCCCCTCTGATTCAGCCCCTCTGTTTCCCGCCCCTCTGTTTCAGCCCCTCTGTTTCACGCCCCGTGTTTCAGCCCCTCTGTTTCTTGCCCTCTGTTTCAGCCCCTGTGTTTCTCGCCCTCTGTTTCAGCCCCGCTGATTCAGCCCCTCTGTTTCACCCCCTCTGAATCAGCCCCTCTGATTCAGCCCTCTCTTTCAGCCCCTCTGTTTCAGACCCTCTGTTTCAGCCCCTCGGTTTCTCGCCCTCTGTTTCAGCCCCTCTGTTTCTCGCCCTCTGTTTCAGCCCCCCTGTTTCTCGCCCTCTGTTTCAGCCCCTCTGATTCAGCCCCTCTGTTTCAGCCCCTCTGATTCAGCCCCTCTGATTCAGCCCCTCTGATTCAGCCCCTCTGTTTCTCGCCCTCTGTTTCAGTCCCTCTGTTTCAGCCCCTCTGTTTCAGCCCCTCTGTTTCTCATCCTTTGTTTCAGCCCCTCTGATTCAGCCCCTCTGATTCAGCCCCTCTGATTCAGCCCCTCTGTTTCTCGCCCTCTGTTTCAGCCCCTCTGTTTCTCGCCCTCTGTTTCAGCCCCTCTGTTTTTCGCCCTCAGTTTCAGCCCCTCTGTTTCTCGCCCTCTGTTTCAGCCCCTCTGATTCAGCACCTCTGTTTCAGCCCCTCTGATTCAGCCCCTCTCTTTCAGCCCCTCTGTTTCAGTCCCTCTGTTTCTCGCCCTCAGTTTCTCACCCTCTGTTTCAGCCCCTGTGTTTCTCGCCCTCTGTTTCAGCCCCTCTGTTTTTCGCCCTCTGTTTCAGCCGCTCCGTTTCTCGCCCTCTGTTTCAGGCTCTCTGTTTCAGCCCGTCTGTTTCAGCCCCTCTGTTTCAGCCCCTCTGTTTCTCGCCATCTGTTTCTCGCCCGCCGTTTCAGCCCCTTTGTTTCTCGCCCTCTGTTTCAGCCCCTCTGTTTCAGCCCCTCTGATTCAGCCCCTCTGATACAGCCCCTCTGTTTCTCGCCCTCTGTTTCAGCCCCTCTGTTTCAGCCCCTCTGTTTCAGCCCCTCTGTTTCTCGCCCTCTGTTTCAGCCCCTCTGTTTCTCGCCCTCTGTTTCAGCCCCTCTGTTTCACGCCCTCTGTTTCAGCCCCTCTGTTTCAGCCCCTCTGTTTCAGCCCCTCTGTTTCAGCCCCTCTGTTTCTCGCCCTGTGTTTCAGCCCCTCTGTTTCTCGCCCTCTGTTTCAGCCGCTCAGTTTCTCGCCCTCTGTTTCAGCCCCTCTGTTTCAGCCCCTCTGTTTCAGCCCCTCTGTTTCTCGCCCTCTGTTTCAGCTCCTCTGTTTCTCGCCGTCTGTTGCAGCCACTCTGTTTCTCGCCCACTGTTTCAGCCCCTCTGTTTCAGACCCTCTGTTTCAGCCCCTCTGTTTCTCGCCCTCTGTTTCAGCCCCTCTGTTTCTCGCCCTCTGTTTCAGCCCCTCTGTTTCAGCCCCTCTGTTTCCCGCCCTCTGTTTCTGCCCCTCTGTTTCTCGCCCTCTGTTTAAGCCCCTCTGTTTCTCGCACTCTGTTTCAGCCCCTCTGATTCAGCCCCTCTGTTCCAGCCCCTCTGATTCAGCCCCTCTGTTTCAGCCCCTCTGATTCAGCCCCTCTGATTCTCGCCCTCTGTTTCAGCCCCTATGTTTCAGCCCCTCTGTTTCAGCCCCACTGTTTCTCACCCTCTGTTTCAGCCCCTCTGATTCAGCCCCTCTGATTCAGCCCCTCTGTTTCACGCCCCTCTGTTTCAGCCCCTCTGTTTCACGCCCCGTGTTTCAGCCCCTCTGTTTCACGCCCCGTGTTTCAGCCCCTCTGTTTCTGCCCTCTGTTTCATCCCCTCTGTTTCTCGCCCTCTGTATCAGCCCCTCTGTTTCCCGCCCTCTGTTTCAGCCCCTCTGATTCAGCCCCTCTGTTTCAGCCCCTCTGAATCAGCCCCTCTGTTTCCCGCCACTCTGTTTCAGCCCCTCTGTTTCACGCCCCGTGTTTCAGCCCCCCTGTTTCTTGCCCTCTGTTTCAGCCCCTCTGTTTCTCGCCCTCTGTTTCAGCCCCTCTGTTTGAGACCCTCTGTTTCTCACCCTCTGTTTCAGCCCCTCTGATTCAGCCCCTCTGATTCAGCCCCTCTGTTTCCCGCCCCTCTGTTTCAGCCCCTCTGTTTCACGCCCCGTGTTTCAGCCCCTCTGTTTCTTGCCCTCTGTTTCAGCCCCTCTGTTTCTCGCCCTCTGTTTCAGCCCCGCTGATTCAGCCCCTCTGTTTCACCCCCTCTGAATCAGCCCCTCTGATTCAGACCCTCTGTTTCAGCCCCTCGGTTTCTCGCCCTCTGTTTCAGCCCCTCTGTTTCTCGCCCTCTGTTTCAGCCCCTCTGTTTCTCGCCCTCTGTTTCAGCCCCTCTGATTCAGCCCCTCTGTTTCAGCCCCTCTGATTCAGCCCCTCTGATTCAGCCCCTCTGATTCAGCCCCTCTGTTTCTCGCCCTCTGTTTCAGTCCCTCTGTTTCATCCCCTCTGTTTCAGCCCCTCTGTTTCTCATCCTTTGTTTCAGCCCCTCTGATTCAGCCCCTCTGATTCAGCCCCTCTGATTCAGCCCCTCTGATTCAGCCCCTCTGTTTCTCGCCCTCTGTTTCAGCCCCTCTGTTTTTCGCCCTCAGTTTCAGCCCCTCTGTTTCTTGCCCTCTGTTTCAGCCCCTCTGTTTCTCGCCCTCTGTTTCAGCCCCTCTGTTTCAGACACTCTGTTTCAGCCCCTCTGTTTCTCGCCCTCTGTTTCAGCCCCTCTGTTTCTCGCCCTCTGTTTCAGCCCCTCTGTTTCAGCCCCTCTGTTTCCCCGCCTCTGTTTCTGCCCCTCTGTTTCTCGCCCTCTGTTTCGGCCCCTCTGTTTCTCGCCCTCTGTTTCAGCCCCGCTGATTCAGCCGCTCTGTTTCACCCCCTCTGAATCAGCCCCTCTGATTCAGCCCTCTGTTTCAGCCCCTCTGTTTCAGATCATCTGTTTCAGCCCCTCGGTTTCTCGCCCTCTGTTTCAGGCTCTCTGTTTCAGCCCGTCTGTTTCAGCCCCTCTGTTTCAGCCCCTCTGTTTCTCGCCCTCTGTTTCAGCCCCTCTGTTTCTCGCCCTCGGTCTCAGCCCCTCTGAATCAGCCCCTCTGATTCAGCCCTCTGTTTCAGCCCCTCTGTTTCAGACCCTCTGTTTCAGCCCCTCGGTTTCTCGCCCTCTGTTTCAGCCCCTCTGTTTCTCGCCCTCTGTTTCAGCCCCCCTGTTTCTCGCCCTCTGTTTCAGCCCCTCTGATTCAGCCCCTCTGTTTCAGCCCCTCTGAATCAGCCCCTCTGATTCAGCCCCTCTGATTCAGCCCCTCTGTTTCTCGCCCTCTGTTTCAGTCCCTCTGTTTCAGCCCCTCTGTTTCAGCCCCTCTGTTTCTCATCCTTTGTTTCAGCCCCTCTGATTCAGCCCCTCTGATTCAGCCCCTCTGATTCAGCCCCTCTGTTTCTCGCCCTCTGTTTCAGCCCCTCTGTTTCTCGCCCTCTGTTTCAGCCCCTCTGTTTTTCGCCCTCAGTTTCAGCCCCTCTGTTTCTCGCCCTCTGTTTCAGCCCCTCTGATTCAGCACCTCTGTTTCAGCCCCTCTGATTCAGCCCCTCTCTTTCAGCCCCTCTGTTTCAGTCCCTCTGTTTCTCGCCCTCAGTTTCTCACCCTCTGTTTCAGCCCCTGTGTTTCTCGCCCTCTGTTTCAGCCCCTCTGTTTTTCGCCCTCTGTTTCAGCCGCTCCGTTTCTCGCCCTCTGTTTCAGGCTCTCTGTTTCAGCCCGTCTGTTTCAGCCCCTCTGTTTCAGCCCCTCTGTTTCTCGCCATCTGTTTCTCGCCCGCCGTTTCAGCCCCTTTGTTTCTCGCCCTCTGTTTCAGCCCCTCTGTTTCAGCCCCTCTGATTCAGCCCCTCTGATACAGCCCCTCTGTTTCTCGCCCTCTGTTTCAGCCCCTCTGTTTCAGCCCCTCTGTTTCAGCCCCTCTGTTTCTCGCCCTCTGTTTCAGCCCCTCTGTTTCTCGCCCTCTGTTTCAGCCCCTCTGTTTCACGCCCTCTGTTTCAGCCCCTCTGTTTCAGCCCCTCTGTTTCAGCCCCTCTGTTTCAGCCCCTCTGTTTCTCGCCCTGTGTTTCAGCCCCTCTGTTTCTCGCCCTCTGTTTCAGCCGCTCAGTTTCTCGCCCTCTGTTTCAGCCCCTCTGTTTCAGCCCCTCTGTTTCAGCCCCTCTGTTTCTCGCCCTCTGTTTCAGCTCCTCTGTTTCTCGCCGTCTGTTGCAGCCACTCTGTTTCTCGCCCACTGTTTCAGCCCCTCTGTTTCAGACCCTCTGTTTCAGCCCCTCTGTTTCTCGCCCTCTGTTTCAGCCCCTCTGTTTCTCGCCCTCTGTTTCAGCCCCTCTGTTTCAGCCCCTCTGTTTCCCGCCCTCTTTTTCTGCCCCTCTGTTTCTCGCCCTCTGTTTCAGCCCCTCTGTTTCTCGCCCTCTGTTTCAGCCCCTATGATTCAGCCCCTCTGTTTCAGCCCCTCTGATTCAGCCCCTCTGTTTCAGCCCCTCTGATTCAGCCCCTCTGATTCTCGCCCTCTGTTTCAGCCCCTATGTTTCAGCCCCTCTGTTTCAGCCCCACTGTTTCTCACCCTCTGTTTCAGCCCCTCTGATTCAGCCCCTCTGATTCAGCCCCTCTGTTTCACGCCCCTCTGTTTCAGCCCCTCTGTTTCACGCCCCGTGTTTCAGCCCCTCTGTTTCACGCCCCGTGTTTCAGCCCCTCTGTTTCTGCCCTCTGTTTCATCCCCTCTGTTTCTCGCCCTCTGTATCAGCCCCTCTGTTTCCCGCCCTCTGTTTCAGCCCCTCTGATTCAGCCCCTCTGTTTCAGCCCCTCTGAATCAGCCCCTCTGTTTTCCGCCACTCTGTTTCAGCCCCTCTGTTTCACGCCCCGTGTTTCAGCCCCCCTGTTTCTTGCCCTCTGTTTCAGCCCCTCTGTTTCTCGCCCTCTGTTTCAGCCCCTCTGTTTGAGACCCTCTGTTTCTCACCCTATGTTTCAGCCCCTCTGATTCAGCCCCTCTGATTCAGCCCCTCTGTTTCCCGCCCCTCTGTTTCAGCCCCTCTGTTTCACGCCCCGTGTTTCAGCCCCTCTGTTTCTTGCCCTCTGTTTCAGCCCCTCTGTTTCTCGCCCTCTGTTTCAGCCCCGCTGATTCAGCCCCTCTGTTTCACCCCCTCTGAATCAGCCCCTCTGATTCAGACCCTCTGTTTCAGCCCCTCGGTTTCTCGCCCTCTGTTTCAGCCCCTCTGTTTCTCGCCCTCTGTTTCAGCCCCTCTGTTTCTCGCCCTCTGTTTCAGCCCCTCTGATTCAGCCCCTCTGTTTCAGCCCCTCTGATTCAGCCCCTCTGATTCAGCCCCTCTGATTCAGCCCCTCTGTTTCTCGCCGTCTGTTTCAGTCCCTCTGTTTCATCCCCTCTGTTTCAGCCCCTCTGTTTCTCATCCTTTGTTTCAGCCCCTCTGATTCAGCCCCTCTGATTCAGCCCCTCTGATTCAGCCCCTCTGATTCAGCCCCTCTGTTTCTCGCCCTCTGTTTCAGCCCCTCTGTTTTTCGCCCTCAGTTTCAGCCCCTCTGTTTCTTGCCCTCTGTTTCAGCCCCTCTGTTTCTCGCCCTCTGTTTCAGCCCCTCTGTTTCAGACACTCTGTTTCAGCCCCTCTGTTTCTCGCCCTCTGTTTCAGCCCCTCTGTTTCTCGCCCTCTGTTTCAGCCCCTCTGTTTCCCGGCCTCTGTTTCTGCCCCTCTGTTTCTCGCCCTCTGTTTCGGCCCCTCTGTTTCTCGCCCTCTGTTTCAGCCCCGCTGATTCAGCCGCTCTGTTTCACCCCCTCTGAATCAGCCCCTCTGATTCAGCCCTCTGTTTCAGCCCCTCTGTTTCAGATCATCTGTTTCAGCCCCTCGGTTTCTCGCCCTCTGTTTCAGGCTCTCTGTTTCAGCCCGTCTGTTTCAGCCCCTCTGTTTCAGCCCCTCTGTTTCTCGCCCTCTGTTTCAGCCCCTCTGTTTCTCGCCCTCGGTCTCAGCCCCTCTGATTCAGCCCCTCTGTTTCAGCCCCTCTGTTTCTCGCCTTCTGTTTCAGCCCCTCTGTTTCTCGCCCTCTGTTTCAGCCCCTCTGTATCAGCCCCTCTGTTTCCCGCCCTCTGTTTCAGCCCCTCTGATTCAGCCCCTCTCTTTCAGCCCCTCTGATTCAGCCCCTCTGTTTCAGCCCCTCTGATTCAGCCCCTCTGTTTCTCGCCCTCTGTTTCAGCCCCTCTGTTTCAGCCCCTCTGTTTCAGCCCCACTGTTTCTCACCCTCTGTTTCAGCCCCTCTGATTCAGCTTCTCTGATTCAGCCCCTCTGTTTCCCGCCCCTCTGTTTCAGCCCCTCTGTTTCACGCCCCGTGTTTCAGCCCCTCTGTTTCTTGCCCTCTGTTTCAGCCCCTCTGTTTCTCGCCCTCTGCATCAGCCCCTCTGTTTCCCGCCCTCTGTTTCAGCCCCTCTGATTCAGCCCCTCTGTTTCAGCCCCTCTGATTCAGCCCCTCTGTTTCAGCCCCTCTGATTCAGCCCCTCTGTTTCCTGCCCCTCTGTTTCAGCCCATCTGTTTCACGCCCCGTGTTTCAGCCCCCCTGTTTCTTGCCCTCTGTTTCAGCCCCTCTGTTTCTCGCCCTCTGTTTCAGCCCCTCTGTTTGAGACCCTCTGTTTCTCACCCTCTGTTTCAGCCCCTCTGATTCAGCCCCTCTGATTCAGCCCCTCTGTTTCCCGCCCGTCTGTTTCAGCCCCTCTGTTTCACGCCCCGTGTTTCAGCCCCTCTGTTTCTTGCCCTCTGTTTCAGCCCCTCTGTTTCTCGCCCTCTGTTTCAGCCCCGCTGATTCAGCCCCTCTGTTTCACCCCCTCTGAATCAGCCCCTCTGATTCAGCCCTCTGTTTCAGCCCCTCTGTTTCAGACCCTCTGTTTCAGCCCCTCGGTTTCTCGCCCTCTGTTTCAGCCCCTCTGTTTCTCGCCCTCTGTTTCAGCCCCCCTGTTTCTCGCCCTCTGTTTCAGCCCCTCTGATTCAGCCCCTCTGTTTCAGCCCCTCTGATTCAGCCCCTCTGATTCAGCCCCTCTGATTCAGCCCCTCTGTTTCTCGCCCTCTGTTTCAGTCCCTCTGTTTCAGCCCCTCTGTTTCAGCCCCTCTGTTTCTCATCCTTTGTTTCAGCCCCTCTGATTCAGCCCCTCTGATTCAGCCCCTCTGTTTCAGCCCCTCTGATTCAGCCCCTCTGTTTCTCGCCCTCTGTTTCAGCCCCTCTGTTTCTCGCCCTCTGTTTCAGCCCCTCTGTTTTTCGACCTCAGTTTCAGCCCCTCTGTTTCTCGCCCTCTGTTTCAGCCCCTCTGATTCAGCACCTCTGTTTCAGCCCCTCTGATTCAGCCCCTCTGTTTCAGCCCCTCTGTTTCAGTCCCTCTGTTTCTCGCCCTCAGTTTCTCACCCTCTGTTTCAGCCCCAGTGTTTCTCGCCCTCTGTTTCAGCCCCTCTGTTTTTCGCCCTCTGTTTCAGCCGCTCCGTTTCTCGCCCTCTGTTTCAGGCTCTCTGTTTCAGCCCGTCTGTTTCAGCCCCTCTGTTTCAGCCCCTCTGTTTCTCGCCATCTGTTTCTCGCCCGCTGTTTCAGCCCCTTTGTTTCTCGCCCTCTGTTTCAGCCCCTCTGTTTCAGCCCCTCTGATTCAGCCCCTCTGATACAGCCCCTCTGTTTCTCGCCCTCTGTTTCAGCCCCTCTGTTTCAGCCCCTCTGTTTCAGCCCCTCTGTTTCAGCCCCTCTGTTTCTCGCCCTCTGTTTCAGCCCCTCTGTTTCTCGCGCTCTGTTTCAGCCCCTCTGTTTCACGCCCTCTGTTTCAGCCCCTCTGTTTCAGCCCCTCTGTTTCAGCCCCTCTGTTTCAGCCCCTCTGTTTCTCGCCCTCTGTTTCAGCCCCTCTGTTTCTCGCCCTCTGTTTCAGCCGCTCAGTTTCTCGCCCTCTGTTTCAGCCCCTCTGTTTCAGCCCCTCTGTTTCAGCCCCTCTGTTTCTCGCCCTCTGTTTCAGCTCCTCTGTTTCTCGCCGTCTGTTGCAGCCACTCTGTTTCTCGCCCACTGTTTCAGCCCCTCTGTTTCAGACCCTCTGTTTCAGCCCCTCTGTTTCTCGCCCTCTGTTTCAGCCCCTCAGTTTCTCGCCCTCTGTTTCAGCCCATCTGTTTCAGCCCCTCTGTTTCCCGCCCTCTGTTTCTGCCCCTCTGTTTCTCGCCCTCTGTTTCAGCCCCTCTGTTTCTCGCCCTCTGTTTCAGCCCCTCTGATTCAGCCCCTCTGTTTCAGCCCCTCTGATTCAGCCCCTCTGTTTCAGCCCCTCTGATTCAGCCCCTCTGATTCTCGCCCTCTGTTTCAGCTCCTCTGTTTCAGCCCCTCTGTTTCAGCCCCACTGTTTCTCACCCTCTGTTTCAGCCCCTCTGATTCAGCCCCTCTGATTCAGCCCCTCTGTTTCACGCCCCTCTGTTTCAGCCCCTCTGTTTCACGCCCCGTGTTTCAGCCCCTCTGTTTCACGCCCCGTGTTTCAGCCCCTCTGTTTCTGCCCTCTGTTTCAGCCCCTCTGTTTCTTGCCCTCTGTATCAGCCCCTCTGTTTCCCGCCCTCTGTTTCAGCCCCTCTGATTCAGCCCCTCTGTTTCAGCCCCTCTGAATCAGCCCCTCTGTTTCAGCCCCTCTGATTCTGCCCCTCTGTTTCCCGCCCCTCTGTTTCAGCCCCTCTGTTTCACGCCCCGTGTTTCAGCCCCCCTGTTTCTTGCCCTCTGTTTCAGCCCCTCTGTTTCTCGCCCTCTGTTTCAGCCCCTCTGTTTGAGACCCTCTGTTTCTCACCCTCTGTTTCAGCCCCTCTGATTCAGCCCCTCTGATTCAGCCCCTCTGTTTCCCGCCCCTCTGTTTCAGCCCCTCTGTTTCACGCCCCGTGTTTCAGCCCCTCTGTTTCTTGCCCTCTGTTTCAGCCCCTCTGTTTCTTGCCCTCTGTTTCAGCCCCTCTGTTTCTCGCCCTCTGTTTCACCCCCTCTGAATCAGCCCCTCTGATTCAGCCCTCTGTTTCAGCCCCTCTGTTTCAGACCCTCTGTTTCAGACCCTCGGTTTCTCGCCCTCTGTTTCAGCCCCTCTGTTTCTCGCCCTCTGTTTCAGCCCCTCTGTTTCTCGCCCTCTGTTTCAGCCCCTCTGATTCAGCCCCTCTGTTTCAGCCCCTCTGATTCAGCACCTCTGATTCAGCCCCTCTGATTCAGCCCCTCTGTTTCTCGCCCTCTGTTTCAGTCCCTCTGTTTCATCCCCTCTGTTTCAGCCCCTCTGTTTCTCATCCTTTGTTTCAGCCCCTCTGATTCAGCCCCTCTGATTCAGCCCCTCTGATTCAGCCCCTCTGATTCAGCCCCTCTGTTTCTCGCCCTCTGTTTCAGCCCCTCTGTTTTTCGCCCTCAGTTTCAGCCCCTCTGTTTCTCGCCCTCTGTTTCAGCCCCTCTGATTCAGCACCTCTGTTTCAGCCCCTCTGATTCAGCCCCTCTGTTTCAGCCCCTCTGTTTCAGTCCCTCTGTTTCTCGCCCTCAGTTTCTCACCCTCTGTTTCAGCCCCTGTGTTTCTCGCCCTCTGTTTTAGCCCCTCTGTTTTTCGCCCTCGGTTTCAGCCGCTCCGTTTCTCGCCCTCTGTTTCAGGCTCTCTGTTTCAGCCCGTCTGTTTAAGCCCCTCTGTTTCAGCCCCTCTGTTTCTCGCCATCTGTTTCTCGCCCGCTGTTTCAGCCCCTTTGTTTCTCGCCCTCTGTTTCAGCCCCTCTGTTTCAGCCCCTCTGATTCAGCCCCTCTGATACAGCCCCTCCGTTTCTCGCCCTCTGTTTCAGCCCCTCTGTTTCAGCCCCTCTGTTTCAGCCCCTCTGTTTCAGCCCCTCTGTTTCTCGCCCTCTGTTTCAGCCCCTCTGTTTCACGCCCTCTGTTTCAGCCCCTCTGTTTCAGCCCCTCTGTTTCAGCCCCTCTGTTTCAGCCCCTCTGTTTCTCGCCCTCTGTTTCAGCCCCTCTGTTTCTCGCCCTCTGTTTCAGCCGCTCAGTTTCTCGCCCTCTGTTTCAGCCCCTCTGTTTCAGCCCCTCTGTTTCAGCCCCTCTGTTTCAGCCCCTCTGTTTCTCGCCCTCTGTTTCAGCCCCTCTGTTTCTCGCCGTCTGTTGCAGCCACTCTGTTTCTCGCCCACTGTTTCAGCCCCTCTGTTTCAGACCCTCTGTTTCAGCCCCTCGGTTTCTCGCTCTCTGTTTCAGCCCCTCTGTTTCTCGCCCTCTGTTTCAGCCCCTCTGTTTCAGCCCCTCTGTTTCCCGCCCTCTGTTTCTGCCCCTCTGTTTCTCGCCCTCTGTTTCGGCCCCTCTGTTTCTCGTCCTCTGTTTCAGCCCCGCTGATTCAGCCCCTCTGTTTCACCCCCTCTGAATCAGCCCCTCTGATTCAGCCCTCTGATTCAGCCCCTCTGTTTCTCGCCCTCTGTTTCAGCTCCTCTGTTTCAGCCACTCTGTTTCAGGCCCTCTGTTTCTCACCCTCTGTTTCAGCCCCTCTGATTCAGCCCCTCTGTTTCAGCCCGTCTGTTTCCCGCCCCTCTGTTTCAGCCCCTCTGTTTCACGCCCCGTGTTTCAGCCCCTCTGTTTCTTGCCCTCTGTTTCAGCCCCTCTGTTTCTCGCCCTCTGTTTCAGCCCCTCTGTTTCAGACACTCTGTTTCAGCCCCTCTGTTTCAGCCCCTCTGTTTCCCGGCCTCTGTTTCTGCCCCTCTGTTTCTCGCCCTCTGTTTCAGCTCCTCGGTTTCAGCCACTCTGTTTCAGGCCCTCTGTTTCTCACCCTCTGTTTCAGCTCCTCTGTTTCAGCCACTCTGTTTCAGGCCCTCTGTTTCTCACCCTCTGTTTCAGCCCCTCTGATTCAGCCCCTCTGTTTCAGCCCGTCTGTTTCCCGCCCCTCTGTTTCAGCCCCTCTGTTTCACGCCCCGTGTTTCAGCCCCTCTGTTTCTTGCCCTCTGTTTCAGCCCCTCTGTTTCTCGCCCTCTGTTTCAGCCCCTCTGTTTCAGACACTCTGTTTCAGCCCCTCTGTTTCAGCCCCTCTGATTCAGCCCTCTGATTCAGCCCCTCTGTTTCTCGCCCTCTGTTTCAGCTCCTCTGTTTCAGCCACTCTGTTTCAGGCCCTCTGTTTCTCACCCTCTGTTTCAGCCCCTCTGATTCAGCCCCTCTGTTTCAGCCCGTCTGTTTCCCGCCCCTCTGTTTCAGCCCCTCTGTTTCACGCCCCGTGTTTCAGCCCCTCTGTTTCTTGCCCTCTGTTTCAGCCCCTCTGTTTCTCGCCCTCTGTTTCAGCCCCTCTGTTTCAGCCCCTCTGTTTCCCGGCCTCTGTTTCTGCCCCTCTGTTTCTCGCCCTCTGTTTCGGCCACTCTGTTTCTCGCCCTCTGATTCAGCCCCGCTGATTCAGCCGCTCTGTTTCACCCCCTCTGAATCAGCCCCTCTGATTCAGCCCTCTGTTTCAGCCCCTCTGTTTCAGATCATCTGTTTCAGCCCCTCGGTTTCTCGCCCTCTGTTTCAGGCTCTCTGTTTCAGCCCGTCTGTTTCAGCCCCTCTGTTTCAGCCCCTCTGTTTCTCGCCCTCTGTTTCAGCCCCTCTGTTTCTCGCCCTCGGTCTCAGCCCCTCTGATTCAGCACCTCTGTTTCAGCCCCTCTGTTTCTCGCCTTCTGTTTCAGCCCCTCTGTTTCTCGCCCTCTGTTTCAGCCCCTCTGTATCAGCCCCTCTGTTTCCCGCCCTCTGTTTCAGCCCCTCTGATTCAGCCCCTCTCTTTCAGCCCCTCTGATTCAGCCCCTCTGTTTCAGCCCCTCTGATTCAGCCCCTCTGTTTCTCGCCCTCTGTTTCAGCCCCTCTGTTTCAGCCCCTCTGTTTCAGCCCCACTGTTTCTCACCCTCTGTTTCAGCCCCTCTGATTCAGCCCCTCTGATTCAGCCCCTCTGTTTCCCGCCCCTCTGTTTCAGCCCCTCTGTTTCACGCCCCGTGTTTCAGCCCCTCTGTTTCTTGCCCTCTGTTTCAGCCCCTCTGTTTCTCGCCCTCTGTATCAGCCCCTCTGTTTCCCGCCCTCTGTTTCAGCCCCTCTGATTCAGCCCCTCTGTTTCTCACCCTCTGTTTCTCACCCTCTGTTTCAGCCCCTCTGATTCAGCCCCTCTGTTTCCCGCCCCTCTGTTTCAGCCCATCTGTTTCACGCCCCGTGTTTCAGCCCCCCTGTTTCTTGCCCTCTGTTTCAGCCCCTCTGTTTCTCGCCCTCTGCTTCAGCCCCTCTGTTTCAGACCCTCTGTTTCTCACCCTCTGTTTCAGCCCCTCTGATTCAGCCCCTCTGATTCAGCCCCTCTGTTTCCCGCCCCTCTGTTTCAGCCCCTCTGTTTCACGCCCCGTGTTTCAGCCCCTCTGTTTCTTGCCCTCTGTTTCAGCCCCTCTGTTTCTCGCCCTCTGTTTCAGCCCCGCTGATTCAGCCCCTCTGTTTCACCCCCTCTGAATCAGCCCCTCTGATTCAGCCCTCTGTTTCAGCCCCTCTGTTTCAGACCCTCTGTTTCAGCCCCTCGGTTTCTCGCCCTCTGTTTCAGCCCCTCTGTTTCTCGCCCTCTGTTTCAGCCCCTCTGTTTCTCGCCCTCTGTTTCAGCCCCTCTGATTCAGCCCCTCTGTTTCAGCCCCTCTGATTCAGCCCCTCTGTTTCTCGCCCTCTGTTTCAGTCCCTCTGTTTCAGCCCCTCTGTTTCAGCCCCTCTGTTTCTCATCCTTTGTTTCAGCCCCTCTGATTCAGCCCCTCTGATTCAGCCCCTCTGATTCAGCCCCTCTGATTCAGCCCCTCTGTTTCTCGCCCTCTGTTTCAGCCCCTCTGTTTCTCGCCCTCTGTTTCAGCCCCTCTGTTTTTCGCCCTCAGTTTCAGCCCCTCTGTTTCTCGCCCTCTGTTTCAGCCCCTCTGATTCAGCACCTCTGTTTCAGCCCCTCTGATTCAGCCCCTCTGTTTCAGCCCCTCTGTTTCAGTCCCTCTGTGTCTCGCCCTCAGTTTCTCACCCTCTGTTTCAGCCCCTGTGTTTCTCGCCCTCTGTTTCAGCCCCTCTGTTTTTCGCCCTCTGTTTCAGCCGCTCCGTTTCTCGCCCTCTGTTTCAGGCTCTCTGTTTCAGCCCGTCTGTTTCAGCCCCTCTGTTTCAGCCCCTCTGTTTCTCGCCATCTGTTTCTCGCCCGCTGTTTCAGCCCCTTTGTTTCTCGCCCTCTGTTTCAGCCCCTCTGTTTCAGCCCCTCTGATTCAGCCCCTCTGATACAGCCCCTCTGTTTCTCGCCCTCTGTTTCAGCCCCTCTGTTTCAGCCCCTCTGTTTCAGCCCCTCTGTTTCAGCCCCTCTGTTTCTCGCCCTCTGTTTCAGCCCCTCTGTTTCTCGCCCTCTGTTTCAGCCCCTCTGTTTCACGCCCTCTGTTTCAGCCCCTCTGTTTCAGCCCCTCTGTTTCAGCCCCTCTGTTTCTCGCCATCTGTTTCTCGCCCGCTGTTTCAGCCCCTTTGTTTCTCGCCCTCTGTTTCAGCCCCTCTGTTTCAGCCCCTCTGATTCAGCCCCTCTGATACAGCCCCTCTGTTTCTCGCCCTCTGTTTCAGCCCCTCTGTTTCAGCCCCTCTGTTTCAGCCCCTCTGTTTCAGCCCCTCTGTTTCTCGCCCTCTGTTTCAGCCCCTCTGTTTCTCGCCCTCTGTTTCAGCCCCTCTGTTTCACGCCCTCTGTTTCAGCCCCTCTGTTTCAGCCCCTCTGTTTCAGCCCCTCTGTTTCAGCCCCTCTGTTTCTCGCCCTCTGTTTCAGCCCCTCTGTTTCTCGCCCTCTGTTTCAGCCGCTCAGTTTCTCGCCCTCTGTTTCAGCCCCTCTGTTTCAGCCCCTCTGTTTCAGCCCCTCTGTTTCTCGCCCTCTGTTTCAGCTCCTCTGTTTCTCGCCGTCTGTTGCAGCCACTCTGTTTCTCGCCCACTGTTTCAGCCCCTCTGTTTCAGACCCTCTGTTTCAGCCCCTCTGTTTCTCGCCCTCTGTTTCAGCCCCTCTGTTTCTCGCCCTCTGTTTCAGCCCCTCTGTTTCAGCCCCTCTGTTTCCCGCCCTCTGTTTCTGCCCCTCTGTTTGTTGCCCTCTGTTTCAGCCCCTCTGTTTCTCGCCCTCTGTTTCAGCCCCTCTGATTCAGCCCCTCTGTTTCAGCCCCTCTGATTCAGCCCCTCTGTTTCAGCCCCTCTGATTCAGCCCCTCTGATTCTCGCCCTCTGTTTCAGCCCCTCTGTTTCACGCCCCGTGTTTCAGCCCCACTGTTTCTCACCCTCTGTTTCAGCCCCTCTGATTCAGCCCCTCTGATTCAGCCCCTCTGTTTCACGCCCCTCTGTTTCAGCCCCTCTGTTTCACGCCCCGTGTTTCAGCCCCTCTGTTTCTCGCCCGCTGTTTCAGCCCCTTTGTTTCTCGCCCTCTGTTTCAGCCCCTCTGTTTCAGCCCCTCTGATTCAGCCCCTCTGATACAGCCCCTCTGTTTCTCGCCCTCTGTTTCAGCCCCTCTGTTTCAGCCCCTCTGTTTCAGCCCCTCTGTTTCAGCCCCTCTGTTTCTCGCCCTCTGTTTCAGCCCCTCTGTTTCTCGCGCTCTGTTTCAGCCCCTCTGTTTCACGCCCTCTGCTTCAGCCCCTCTGTTTCAGCCCCTCTGTTTCAGCCCCTCTGTTTGAGACCCTCTGTTTCTCAACCTCTGTTTCAGCCCCTCTGATTCAGCCCCTCTGATTCAGCCCCTCTGTTTCCCGCCCCTCTGTTTCAGCCCCTCTGTTTCACGCCCCGTGTTTCAGCCCCTCTGTTTGTTGCCCTCTGTTTCAGCCCCTCTGTTTCTCGCCCTCTGTTTCAGCCCCGCTGATTCAGCCCCTCTGTTTCACCCCCTCTGAATCAGCCCCTCTGATTCAGCCCTCTGTTTCAGCCCCTCTGTTTCAGACCCTCTGTTTCAGCCCCTCGGTTTCTCGCCCTCTGTTTCAGCCCCTCTGTTTCTCGCCCTCTTTTTCAGCCCCTCTGTTTCTCGCCCTCTGTTTCAGCCCCTCTGATTCAGCCCCTCTGTTTCAGCCCCTCTGATTCAGCCCCTCTGATTCAGCCCCTCTGATTCAGCCCCTCTGTTTCTCGCCCTCTGTTTCAGCCCCGCTGATTCAGCCCCTCTGTTTCACCCCCTCTGAATCAGCCCCTCTGATTCAGCCCTCTGTTTCAGCCCCTCTGTTTCAGACCCTCTGTTTCAGCCCCTCGGTTTCTCGCCCTCTGTTTCAGCCCCTCTGTTTCTCGCCCTCTGTTTCAGCCCCTCTGTTTCTCGCCCTCTGTTTCAGCCCCTCTGATTCAGCCCCTCTGTTTCAGCCCCTCTGATTCAGCCCCTCTGTTTCTCGCCCTCTGTTTCAGTCCCTCTGTTTCAGCCCCTCTGTTTCAGCCCCTCTGTTTCTCATCCTTTGTTTCAGCCCCTCTGATTCAGCCCCTCTGATTCAGCCCCTCTGATTCAGCCCCTCTGATTCAGCCCCTCTGTTTCTCGCCCTCTGTTTCAGCCCCTCTGTTTCTCGCCCTCTGTTTCAGCCCCTCTGTTTTTCGCCCTCAGTTTCAGCCCCTCTGTTTCTCGCCCTCTGTTTCAGCCCCTCTGATTCAGCACCTCTGTTTCAGCCCCTCTGATTCAGCCCCTCTGTTTCAGCCCCTCTGTTTCAGTCCCTCTGTGTCTCGCCCTCAGTTTCTCACCCTCTGTTTCAGCCCCTGTGTTTCTCGCCCTCTGTTTCAGCCCCTCTGTTTTTCGCCCTCTGTTTCAGCCGCTCCGTTTCTCGCCCTCTGTTTCAGGCTCTCTGTTTCAGCCCGTCTGTTTCAGCCCCTCTGTTTCAGCCCCTCTGTTTCTCACCATCTGTTTCTCGCCCGCTGTTTCAGCCCCTTTGTTTCTCGCCCTCTGTTTCAGCCCCTCTGTTTCAGCCCCTCTGATTCAGCCCCTCTGATACAGCCCCTCTGTTTCTCGCCCTCTGTTTCAGCCCCTCTGTTTCAGCCCCTCTGTTTCAGCCCCTCTGTTTCAGCCCCTCTGTTTCTCGCCCTCTGTTTCAGCCCCTCTGTTTCTCGCCCTCTGTTTCAGCCCCTCTGTTTCACGCCCTCTGTTTCAGCCCCTCTGTTTCAGCCCCTCTGTTTCAGCCCCTCTGTTTCAGCCCCTCTGTTTCTCGCCCTCTGTTTCAGCCCCTCTGTTTCTCGCCCTCTGTTTCAGCCGCTCAGTTTCTCGCCCTCTGTTTCAGCCCCTCTGTTTCAGCCCCTCTGTTTCAGCCCCTCTGGTTCTCGCCCTCTGTTTCAGCTCCTCTGTTTCTCGCCGTCTGTTGCAGCCACTCTGTTTCTCGCCCACTGTTTCAGCCCCTCTGTTTCAGACCCTCTGTTTCAGCCCCTCTGTTTCTCGCCCTCTGTTTCAGCCCCTCTGTTTCTCGCCCTCTGTTTCAGCCCCTCTGTTTCAGCCCCTCTGTTTCCCGCCCTCTGTTTCTGCCCCTCTGTTTGTTGCCCTCTGTTTCAGCCCCTCTGTTTCTCGCCCTCTGTTTCAGCCCCTCTGATTCAGCCCCTCTGTTTCAGCCCCTCTGATTCAGCCCCTCTGTTTCAGCCCCTCTGATTCAGCCCCTCTGATTCTCGCCCTCTGTTTCAGCCCCTCTGTTTCACGCCCCGTGTTTCAGCCCCACTGTTTCTCACCCTCTGTTTCAGCCCCTCTGATTCAGCCCCTCTGATTCAGCCCCTCTGTTTCACGCCCCTCTGTTTCAGCCCCTCTGTTTCACGCCCCGTGTTTCAGCCCCTCTGTTTCTCGCCCGCTGTTTCAGCCCCTTTGTTTCTCGCCCTCTGTTTCAGCCCCTCTGTTTCAGCCCCTCTGATTCAGCCCCTCTGATACAGCCCCTCTGTTTC
Source organism: Chiloscyllium punctatum (assembly GCF_047496795.1). Lineage (NCBI taxonomy): Eukaryota > Metazoa > Chordata > Chondrichthyes > Orectolobiformes > Hemiscylliidae > Chiloscyllium > Chiloscyllium punctatum. The sequence continues at coordinate 594,290 of NW_027309822.1, forward strand.
TCGCCCTCTGTTTCAGCCCCTCTGTTTCAGCCCCTCTGTTTCAGCCCCTCTGTTTCAGCCCCTCTGTTTCTCGCCCTCTGTTTCAGCCCCTCTGTTTCTCGCGCTCTGTTTCAGCCCCTCTGTTTCACGCCCTCTGTTTCAGCCCCTCTGTTTCAGCCCCTCTGTTTCAGCCCCTCTGTTTGAGACCCTCTGTTTCTCACCCTCTGTTTCAGCCCCTCTGATTCAGCCCCTCTGATTCAGCCCCTCTGTTTCCCGCCCCTCTGTTTCAGCCCCTCTGTTTCACGCCCCGTGTTTCAGCCCCTCTGTTTGTTGCCCTCTGTTTCAGCCCCTCTGTTTCTCGCCCTCTGTTTCAGCCCCGCTGATTCAGCCCCTCTGTTTCACCCCCTCTGAATCAGCCCCTCTGATTCAGCCCTCTGTTTCAGCCCCTCTGTTTCAGACCCTCTGTTTCAGCCCCTCGGTTTCTCGCCCTCTGTTTCAGCCCCTCTGTTTCTCGCCCTCTTTTTCAGCCCCTCTGTTTCTCGCCCTCTGTTTCAGCCCCTCTGATTCAGCCCCTCTGTTTCAGCCCCTCTGATTCAGCCCCTCTGATTCAGCCCCTCTGATTCAGCCCCTCTGTTTCTCGCCCTCTGTTTCAGTCCCTCTGTTTCATCCCCTCTGTTTCAGCCCCTCTGTTTCTCATCCTTTGTTTCAGCCCCTCTGATTCAGCCCCTCTGATTCAGCCCCTCTGATTCAGCCACTCTGATTCAGCCCCTCTGTTTCTCGCCCTCTGTTTCAGCCCCTCTGTTTTTCGCCCTCAGTTTCAGCCCCTCTGTTTCTCGCCCTCTGTTTCAGCCCCTCTGATTCAGCACCTCTGTTTCAGCCCCTCTGATTCAGCCCCTCTGTTTCAGCCCCTCTGTTTCAGTCCCTCTGTTTCTCGCCCTCAGTTTCTCACCCTCTGTTTCAGACCCTGTGTTTCTCGCCCTCTGTTTCAGCCCCTCTGTTTTTCGCCCTCGGTTTCAGCCGCTCCGTTTCTCGCCCTCTGTTTCAGGCTCTCTGTTTCAGCCCGTCTGTTTCAGCCCCTCTGTTTCAGCCCCTCTGTTTCTCGCCGTCTGTTTCTCGCCCGCTGTTTCAGCCCCTTTGTTTCTCGCCCTCTGTTTCAGCCCCTCTGTTTCAGCCCCTCTGATTCAGCCCCTCTGATACAGCCCCTCTGTTTCTCGCCCTCTGTTTCAGCCCCTCTGTTTCAGCCCCTCTGTTTCAGCCCCTCTGTTTCTCGCCCTCTGTTTCAGCCCCTCTGTTTCTCGCGCTCTGTTTCAGCCCCTCTGTTTCACGCCCTCTGTTTCAGCCCCTCTGTTTCAGCCCCTCTGTTTCAGCCCCTCTGTTTCAGCCCCTCTGTTTCTCGCCCTCTGTTTCAGCCCCTCTGTTTCTCGCCCTCTGTTTCAGCCGCTCAGTTTCTCGCCCTCTGTTTCAGCCCCTCTGTTTCAGCCCCTCTGTTTCTCGCGCTCTGTTTCAGCCCCTCTGTTTCACGCCCTCTGTTTCAGCCCCTCTGTTTCAGCCCCTCTGTTTCAGCCCCTCTGTTTCAGCCCCTCTGTTTCTCGCCCTCTGTTTCAGCCCCTCTGTTTCTCGCCCTCTGTTTCAGCCGCTCAGTTTCTCGCCCTCTGTTTCAGCCCCTCTGTTTCAGCCCCTCTGTTTCTCGCGCTCTGTTTCAGCCCCTCTGTTTCACGCCCTCTGTTTCAGCCCCTCTGTTTCAGCCCCTCTGTTTCAGCCCCTCTGTTTCAGCCCCTCTGTTTCTCGCCCTCTGTTTCAGCCCCTCTGTTTCTCGCCCTCTGTTTCAGCCGCTCAGTTTCTCGCCCTCTGTTTCAGCCCCTCTGTTTCAGCCCCTCTGTTTCAGCTCCTCTGTTTCTCGCCGTCTGTTGCAGCCACTCTGTTTCTCGCCCACTGTTTCAGCCCCTCTGTTTCAGACCCTCTGTTTCAGCCCCTCTGTTTCTCGCCCTCTGTTTCAGCCCCTCAGTTTCTCGCCCTCTGTTTCAGCCCATCTGTTTCAGCCCCTCTGTTTCCCGCCCTCTGTTTCTGCCCCTCTGTTTCTCGCCCTCTGTTTCAGCCCCTCTGTTTCTCGCCCTCTGTTTCAGCCCCTCTGATTCAGCCCCTCTGTTTCAGCCCCTCTGATTCAGCCCCTCTGTTTCAGCCCCTCTGATTCAGCCCCTCTGATTCTCGCCCTCTGTTTCAGCTCCTCTGTTTCAGCCCCTCTGTTTCAGCCCCACTGTTTCTCACCCTCTGTTTCAGCCCCTCTGATTCAGCCCCTCTGATTCAGCCCCTCTGTTTCACGCCCCTCTGTTTCAGCCCCTCTGTTTCACGCCCCGTGTTTCAGCCCCTCTGTTTCACGCCCCGTGTTTCAGCCCCTCTGTTTCTGCCCTCTGATTCAGCCCCTCTGTTTCTCGCCCTCTGTATCAGCCCCTCTGTTTCCCGCCCTCTGTTTCAGCCCCTCTGATTCAGCCCCTCTGTTTCAGCCCCTCTGAATCAGCCCCTCTGTTTCAGCCCCTCTGATTCTGCCCCTCTGTTTCCCGCCCCTCTGTTTCAGCCCCTCTGTTTCACGCCCCGTGTTTCAGCCCCCCTGTTTCTTGCCCTCTGTTTCAGCCCCTCTGTTTCTCGCCCTCTGTTTCAGCCCCTCTGTTTGAGACCCTCTGTTTCTCACCCTCTGTTTCAGCCCCTCTGATTCAGCCCCTCTGATTCAGCCCCTCTGTTCCCCGCCCCTCTGTTTCAGCCCCTCTGTTTCACGCCCCGTGTTTCAGCCCCTCTGTTTCTTGCCCTCTGTTTCAGCCCCGCTGTTTCTCGCCCTCTGTTTCAGCCCCGCTGATTCAGCCCCTCTGTTTCACCCCCTCTGAATCAGCCCCTCTGATTCAGCCCTCTGTTTCAGCCCCTCTGTTTCAGACCCTCTGTTTCAGACCCTCGGTTTCTCGCCCTCTGTTTCAGCCCCTCTGTTTCTCGCCCTCTGTTTCAGCCCCTCTGTTTCTCGCCCTCTGTTTCAGCCCCTCTGATTCAGCCCCTCTGTTTCAGCCCCTCTGATTCAGCCCCTCTGATTCAGCCCCTCTGATTCAGCCCCTCTGTTTCTCGCCCTCTGTTTCAGTCCCTCTGTTTCATCCCCTCTGTTTCAGCCCCTCTGTTTCTCATCCTTTGTTTCAGCCCCTCTGATTCAGCCCCTCTGATTCAGCCCCTCTGATTCAGCCCCTCTGATTCAGCCCCTCTGTTTCTCGCCCTCTGTTTCAGCCCCTCTGTTTTTCGCCCTCAGTTTCAGCCCCTCTGTTTCTCTGCCTCTGTTTCAGCCCCTCTGATTCAGCACCTCTGTTTCAGCCCCTCTGTTTCAGCCCCTCTGTTTCTCGCCCTCTGTTTCAGCTCCTCTGTTTCACGCCCTCTGTTTCAGCCCCTCTGTTTCAGCCCCTCTGTTTCAGCCCCTCTGTTTCAGCCCCTCTGTTTCAGCCCCTCTGTTTCTCGCCCTCTGTTTCAGCTCCTCTGTTTCACGCCCTCTGTTTCAGCCCCTCTGTTTCAGCCCCTCTGTTTCAGCCCCTCTGTATCTCGCCCTCTGTTTCAGCCCCTCTGTTTCTCGCCCTCTGTTTCAGCCGCTCAGTTTCTCGCCCTCTGTTTCAGCCCCTCTGTTTCAGCCCCTCTGTTTCAGCCCCTCTGTTTCAGCCCCTCTGTTTCTCGCCCTCTGTTTCAGCCCCTCTGTTTCTCGCCGTCTGTTGCAGCCACTCTGTTTCTCGCCCACTGTTTCAGCCCCTCTGTTTCAGACCCTCTGTTTCAGCCCCTCTGTTTCTCGCTCTCTGTTTCAGCCCCTCTGTTTCTCGCCCTCTGTTTCAGCCCCTCTGTTTCAGCCCCTCTGTTTCCCGCCCTCTGTTTCTACCCCTCTGTTTCTCGCCCTCTGTTTCGGCCCCTCTGTTTCTCGTCCTCTGTTTCAGCCCCGCTGATTCAGCCCCTCTGTTTCACCCCCTCTGAATCAGCCCCTCTGATTCAGCCCTCTGATTCAGCCCCTCTGTTTCTCGCCCTCTGTTTCAGCTCCTCTGTTTCAGCCACTCTGTTTCAGGCCCTCTGTTTCTCACCCTCTGTTTCAGCCCCTCTGATTCAGCCCCTCTGTTTCAGCCCGTCTGTTTCCCGCCCCTCTGTTTCAGCCCCTCTGTTTCACGCCCCGTGTTTCAGCCCCTCTGTTTCTTGCCCTCTGTTTCAGCCCCTCTGTTTCTCGCCCTCTGTTTCAGCCCCTCTGTTTCAGACACTCTGTTTCAGCTCCTCTGTTTCAGCCCCTCTGTTTCCCGGCCTCTGTTTCTGCCCCTCTGTTTCTCGCCCTCTGTTTCAGCTCCTCGGTTTCAGCCACTCTGTTTCAGGCCCTCTGTTTCTCACCCTCTGTTTCAGCTCCTCTGTTTCAGCCACTCTGTTTCAGGCCCTCTGTTTCTCACCCTCTGTTTCAGCCCCTCTGATTCAGCCCCTCTGTTTCAGCCCGTCTGTTTCCCGCCCCTCTGTTTCAGCCCCTCTGTTTCACGCCCCGTGTTTCAGCCCCTCTGTTTCTTGCCCTCTGTTTCAGCCCCTCTGTTTCTCGCCCTCTGTTTCAGCCCCTCTGTTTCAGACACTCTGTTTCAGCCCCTCTGTTTCAGCCCCTCTGATTCAGCCCTCTGATTCAGCCCCTCTGTTTCTCGCCCTCTGTTTCAGCTCCTCTGTTTCAGCCACTCTGTTTCAGGCCCTCTGTTTCTCACCCTCTGTTTCAGCCCCTCTGATTCAGCACCTCTGTTTCAGCCCGTCTGTTTCCCGCCCCTCTGTTTCAGCCCCTCTGTTTCACGCCCCGTGTTTCAGCCCCTCTGTTTCTTGCCCTCTGTTTCAGCCCCTCTGTTTCTCGCCCTCTGTTTCAGCCCCTCTGTTTCTCGCCCTCTGTTTCAGCCCCTCTGTTTCAGCCCCTCTGTTTCCCGGCCTCTGTTTCTGCCCCTCTGTTTCTCGCCCTCTGTTTCAGCCCCTCTGTTTCTCGCCCTCTGTTTCAGCCCCGCTGATTCAGCCGCTCTGTTTCACCACCTGTGAATCAGCCCCTCTGATTCAGCCCTCTGTTTCAGCCCCTCTGTTTCAGATCATCTGTTTCAGCCCCTCGGTTTCTCGCCCTCTGTTTCAGGCTCTCTGTTTCAGCCCGTCTGTTTCAGCCCCTCTGTTTCAGCCCCTCTGTTTCTCGCCCTCTGTTTCAGCCCCTCTGTTTCTCGCCCTCGGTCTCAGCCCCTCTGATTCAGCACCTCTGTTTCAGCCCCTCTGTTTCTCGCCTTCTGTTTCAGCCCCTCTGTTTCTCGCCCTCTGTTTCAGCCCCTCTGTATCAGCCCCTCTGTTTCCCGCCCTCTGTTTCAGCCCCTCTGATTCAGCCCCTCTCTTTCAGCCCCTCTGATTCAGCCCCTCTGTTTCAGCCCCTCTGATTCAGCCCCTCTGTTTCTCGCCCTCTATTTCAGCCCCTCTGTTTCAGCCCCTCTGTTTCAGCCCCACTGTTTCTCACCCTCTGTTTCAGCCCCTCTGATTCAGCCCCTCTGATTCAGCCCCTCTGTTTCCCGCCCCTCTGTTTCAGCCCCTCTGTTTCACGCCCCGTGTTTCAGCCCCTCTGTTTCTTGCCCTCTGTTTCAGCCCCTCTGTTTCTCGCCCTCTGTATCAGCCCCTCTGTTTCCCGCACTCTGTTTCAGCCCCTCTGATTCAGCCCCTCTGTTTCAGCCCCTCTGTTTCTCACCCTCTGTTTCAGCCCCTCTGATTCAGCCCCTCTGTTTCCCGCCCCTCTGTTTCAGCCCATCTGTTTCACGCCCCGTGTTTCAGCCCCCCTGTTTCTTGCCCTCTGTTTCAGCCCCTCTGTTTCTCGCCCTCTGTTTCAGCCCCTCTGTTTCAGACCCTCTGTTTCTCACCCTCTGTTTCAGCCCCTCTGATTCAGCCCCTCTGTTTCCCGCCCCTCTGTTTCAGCCCCTCTGTTTCACGCCCCGTGTTTCAGCCCCTCTGTTTCTTGCCCTCTGTTTCAGCCCCTCTGTTTCTCGCCCTCTGTTTCAGCCCCGCTGATTCAGCCCCTCTGTTTCACCCCCTCTGAATCAGCCCCTCTGATTCAGCCCTCTGTTTCAGCCCCTCTGTTTCAGACCCTCTGTTTCAGCCCCTCGGTTTCTCGCCCTCTGTTTCAGCCCCTCTGTTTCTCGCCCTCTGTTTCAGCCCCTCTGTTTCTCGCCCTCTGTTTCAGCCCCTCTGATTCAGCCCCTCTGTTTCAGCCCCTCTGATTCAGCCCCTCTGTTTCTCGCCCTCTGTTTCAGTCCCTCTGTTTCAGCCCCTCTGTTTCAGCCCCTCTGTTTCTCATCCTTTGTTTCAGCCCCTCTGATTCAGCCCCTCTGATTCAGCCCCTCTGATTCAGCCCCTCTGATTCAGCCCCTCTGTTTCTCGCCCTCTGTTTCAGCCCCTCTGTTTCTCGCCCTCTGTTTCAGCCCCTCTGTTTTTCGCCTCAGTTTCAGCCCCTCTGTTTCTCGCCCTCTGTTTCAGCCCCTCTGATTCAGCACCTCTGTTTCAGCCCCTCTGATTCAGCCCCTCTGTTTCAGCCCCTCTGTTTCAGTCCCTCTGTTTCTCGCCCTCAGTTTCTCACCCTCTGTTTCAGCCCCTGTGTTTCTCGCCCTCTGTTTCAGCCCCTCTGTTTTTCGCCCTCTGTTTCAGCCGCTCCGTTTCTCGCCCTCTGTTTCAGGCTCTCTGTTTCAGCCCGTCTGTTTCAGCCCCTCTGTTTCAGCCCCTCTGTTTCTCGCCATCTGTTTCTCGCCCGCTGTTTCAGCCCCTTTGTTTCTCGCCCTCTGTTTCAGCCCCTCTGTTTCAGCCCCTCTGATTCAGCCCCTCTGATACAGCCCCTCTGTTTCTCGCCCTCTGTTTCAGCCCCTCTGTTTCAGCCCCTCTGTTTCAGCCCCTCTGTTTCAGCCCCTCTGTTTCTCGCCCTCTGTTTCAGCCCCTCTGTTTCTCGCGCTCTGTTTCAGCCCCTCTGTTTCACGCCCTCTGTTTCAGCCCCTCTGTTTCAGCCCCTCTGTTTCAGCCCCTCTGTTTCAGCCCCTCTGTTTCTCGCCCTCTGTTTCAGCCCCTCTGTTTCTCGCCCTCTGTTTCAGCCGCTCAGTTTCTCGCCCTCTGTTTCAGCCCCTCTGTTTCAGCCCCTCTGTTTCAGCCCCTCTGTTTCTCGCCCTCTGTTTCAGCTCCTCTGTTTCTCGCCGTCTGTTGCAGCCACTCTGTTTCTCGCCCACTGTTTCAGCCCCTCTGTTTCAGACCCTCTGTTTCAGCCCCTCTGTTTCTCGCCCTCTGTGTCAGCCCCTCTGTTTCTCGCCCTCTGTTTCAGCCCCTCTGTTTCAGCCCCTCTGTTTCCCGCCCTCTGTTTCTGCCCCTCTGTTTCTCGCCCTCTGTTTCAGCCCCTCTGTTTCTCGCCCACTGTTTCAGCCCCTCTGATTCAGCCCCTCTGTTTCAGCCCCTCTGATTCAGCCCCTCTGTTTCAGCCCCTCTGATTCAGCCCCTCTGATTCTCGCCCTCTGTTTCAGCCCCTCTGTTTCAGCCCCTCTGTTTCAGCCCCACTGTTTCTCACCCTCTGTTTCAGCCCCTCTGATTCAGCCCCTCTGATTCAGCCCCTCTGTTTCACGCCCCTCTGTTTCAGCCCCTCTGTTTCACGCCCCGTGTTTCAGCCCCTCTGTTTCACGCCCCGTGTTTCAGCCCCTCTGTTTCTGCCCTCTGTTTCAGCCCCTCTGTTTCTCGCCCTCTGTATCAGCCCCTCTGTTTCCCGCCCTCTGTTTCAGCCCCTCTGATTCAGCCCCTCTGTTTCAGCCCCTCTGAATCAGCCCCTCTGTTTCAGCCCCTCTGATTCTGCCCCTCTGTTTCCCGCCCCTCTGTTTCAGCCCCTCTGTTTCACGCCCCGTGTTTCAGCCCCCCTGTTTCTTGCCCTCTGTTTCAGCCCCTCTGTTTCTCGCCCTCTGTTTCAGCCCCTCTGTTTGAGACCTTCTGTTTCTCACCCTCTGTTTCAGCCCCTCTGATTCAGCCCCTCTGATTCAGCCCCTCTGTTTCCCGCCCCTCTGTTTCAGCCCCTCTGTTTCACGCCCCGTGTTTCAGCCCCTCTGTTTCTTGCCCTCTGTTTCAGCCCCTCGGTTTCTCGCCCTCTGTTTCAGCCCCTCTGTTTCTCGCCCTCTTTTTCAGCCCCTCTGTTTCTCGCCCTCTGTTTCAGCCCCTCTGATTCAGCCCCTCTGTTTCAGCCCCTCTGATTCAGCCCCTCTGATTCAGCCCCTCTGATTCAGCCCCTCTGTTTCTCGCCCTCTGTTTCAGTCCCTCTGTTTCATCCCCTCTGTTTCAGCCCCTCTGTTTCTCATCCTTTGTTTCAGCCCCTCTGATTCAGCCCCTCTGATTCAGCCCCTCTGATTCAGCCCCTCTGATTCAGCCCCTCTGTTTCTCGCCCTCTGTTTCAGCCCCTCTGTTTTTCGCCCTCAGTTTCAGCCCCTCTGTTTCTCGCCCTCTGTTTCAGCCCCTCTGATTCAGCACCTCTGTTTCAGCCCCTCTGATTCAGCCCCTCTGTTTCAGCCCCTCTGTTTCAGTCCCTCTGTTTCTCGCCCTCAGTTTCTCACCCTCTGTTTCAGCCCCTGTGTTTCTCGCCCTCTGTTTCAGCCCCTCTATTTTTCGCCCTCGGTTTCAGCCGCTCCGTTTCTCGCCCTCTCTTTCAGGCTCTCTGTTTCAGCCCGTCTGTTTCAGCCCCTCTGTTTCAGCCCCTCTGTTTCTCGCCATCTGTTTCTCGCCCGCTGTTTCAGCCACTCTGTTTCAGGCCCTCTGTTTCTCACCCTCTGTTTCAGCCCCTCTGATTCAGCCCCTCTGTTTCAGCCCGTCAGTTTCCCGCCCCTCTGTTTCAGCCCCTCTGTTTCACGCCCCGTGTTTCAGCCCTTCTGTTTCTTGCCCTCTGTTTCAGCCCCTCTGTTTCTCGCCCTCTGTTTCAGCCCCTCTGTTTCAGCCCCTCTGTTTGAGTCCCTCTGTTTCTCGCCCTCTGTTTCAGCCCCTCTGTTTCTCGCCCTCTATTTCAGCCCCTCTGTTTCAGCCCCTCGGTTTCTCGCCCTCTGTTTCAGCCCCTCTGTTTCTCGCCCTCTGTTTCAGCCCCTCTGTTTCAGCCCCTCTGTTTCTCGCCCTCTGTTTCAGCCCCTCTGTTTCTCGCCCTCTGTTTCAGCCCCACTGATACAGCCGCTCTGTTTCAGCCCCTCTGTTTCTCGCCCTCTGTTTCAGCCCCTCTGTTTCTCGCCCTCTGTTTCAGCCCCTCTGTTTCAGCCCCTCTGTTTCTCGCCCTCTGTTTCAGCCCCTCTGTTTCTCGCCCTCTGTTTCAGCCCCTCTGATACAGCCCCTCTGTTTCAGCCCCTCTGATTCAGCCCCTCTATTTCAGCCCCTCTGTTTCTCGCTCTCTGTTTCAGCCCTTCTGTTTCTCACCCTCTGTTTCAGCCCCTCTGTTTCAGCCCCTCTGTTTCCCGCCCTCTGTTTCTGCCCCTCTGTTTCTCGCCCTCTGTTTCGGCCCCTCTGTTTCTCGTCCTCTGTTTCAGCCCCGCTGATTCAGCCCCTCTGTTTCACCCCCTCTGAATCAGCCCCTCTGTTTCAGCCCCTCTGATTCAGCCCCTCTGATTCAGCCCCTCTGATTCAGCCCTTCTGTTTCTCGCCCTCTGTTTCAGTCCCTCTGTTTCAGCCCCTCTGATTCAGCCCCTCTGATTCAGCCCCTCTGTTTCTCGCTCTCTGTTTCAGTCCCTCTGTTTCATCCCCTCTGTTTCAGCCCCTCTGTTTCTCATCCTTTGTTTCAGCCCCTCTGATTCAGCCCCTCTGATTCAGCCCCTCTGATTCAGCCCCTCTGATTCAGCCCCTCTGTTTCTCGCCCTCTGTTTCAGCCCCTCTGTTTTTCGCCCTCAGTTTCAGCCCCTCTGTTTCTCGCCCTCTGTTTCAGCCCCTCTGATTCAGCACCTCTGTTTCAGCCCCTCTGATTCAGCCCCTCTGTTTCAGCCCCTCTGTTTCAGTCCCTCTGTTTCTCGCCCTCAGTTTCTCACCCTCTGTTTCAGCCCCTGTGTTTCTCGCCCTCTGTTTCAGCCCCTCTATTTTTCGCCCTCGGTTTCAGCCGCTCCGTTTCTCGCCCTCTGTTTCAGGCTCTCTGTTTCAGCCCGTCTGTTTCAGCCCCTCTGTTTCAGCCCCTCTGTTTCTCGCCATCTGTTTCTCGCCCGCTGTTTCAGCCCCTTTGTTTCTCGCCCTCTGCTTCAGCCCCTCTGTTTCAGCCACTCTGATTCAACCCCTCTGATACAGCCCCTCCGTTTCTCGCCCTCTGTTTCAGCCCCTCTGTTTCAGCCCCTCTGTTTCAGCCCCTCTGTTTCTCACCCTCAGTTTCAGCCCCTCTGTTTCTCGCCCTCTGTTTCAGCCCCTCTGTTTCACGCCCTCTGTTTCAGCCCCTCTGTTTCAGCCCCTCTGTTTCAGCCCCTCTGTTTCAGCCCCTCTGTTTCTCGCCCTCTGTTTCAGCCCCTCTGTTTCTCGCCCTCTGTTTCAGCCGCTCAGATTCTCGCCCTCTGTTTCAGCCCCTCTGTTTCAGCCCCTCTGTTTCAGCCCCTCTGTTTCTCGCCCTCTGTTTCAGCCCCTCTGTTTCTCGCCGTCTGTTGCAGCCACACTGTTTCTCGCCCACTGTTTCAGCCCCTCTGTTTCAGACCCTCTGTTTCAGCCCCTCTGTTTCTCGCTCTCTGTTTCAGCCCCTCTGTTTCTCGCCCTCTGTTTCAGCCCCTCTGTTTCAGCCCCTCTGTTTCCCGCCCTCTGTTTCTGCCATTCTGTTTCTCGCCCTCTGTTTCGGCCCCTCTGTTTCTCGTCCTCTGTTTCAGCCCCGCTGATTCAGCCCCTCTGTTTCACCCCCTCTGAATCAGCCCCTCTGATTCAGCCCTCTCTTTCAGCCCCTCTGTTTCAGACCATCTGTTTCAGCCCCACGGTTTCTCGCCCTCTGTTTCAGCCCCTCTGTTTCTCGCCCTCTGTTTCAGCCCCTCTCTTTCTCGCCCTCTGTTTCAGCCCCTCTGATTCAGCCCCTCTGTTTCAGCCCCTCTGATTCAGCCCCTCTGATTCAGCCCCTCTGATTCAGCCCCTCTGTTTCTCGCCCTCTGTTTCAGTCCCTCTGTTTCAGCCCCTCTGTTTCAGCCCCTCTGTTTCTCATCCTTTGTTTCAGCCCCTCTGATTCAGCCCCTCTGATTCAGCCCCTCTGATTCAGCCCCTCTGATTCAGCCCCTCTGTTTCTCGCACTCTGTTTCAGCCCCTCTGTTTCAGCCCCTCTGTTTTAGCCCCTCTGTTTCAGCCCCCCTGTTTCTCGCCCTCTGTTTCAGCCCCTCTGTATCAGCCCCTCAGTTTCCCGCCCTCTGTTTCAGCCCCTCTGTTTCTCGCCCTCTGTTCCAGCCCCTCTGATTCAGCCCCTCTGTTTCAGCCCCTCTGATTCAGCCCCTCTGTTTCAGCCCCTCTGATTCAGCCCCTCTGTTTCTCGCCCTCTGTTTCAGCTCCTGTGTTTCAGCCACTCTGTTTCAGGCCCTCTGTTTCTCACCCTCTGTTTCAGCCCCTCTGATTCAGCCCCTCTGTTTCAGCCCGTCAGTTTCCCGCCCCTCTGTTTCAGCCCCTCTGTTTCACGCCCCGTGTTTCAGCCCCTCTGTTTCTTGCCCTCTGTTTCAGCCCCTCTGTTTCTCGCCCTCTGTTTCAGCCCCTCTGTTTCAGCCCCTCTGTTTGAGTCCCTCTGTTTCTCGCCCTCTGTTTCAGCCCCTCTGTTTCTCGCCCTCTATTTCAGCCCCTCTGTTTCAGCCCCTCGGTTTCTCGCCCTCTGTTTCAGCCCCTCTGTTTCTCGCCCTCTGTTTCAGCCCCTCTGTTTCAGCCCCTCTGTTTCTCGCCCTCTGTTTCAGCCCCTCTGTTTCTCGCCCTCTGTTTCAGCCCCTCTGATACAGCCCCTCTGTTTCAGCCCCTCTGATTCAGCCCCTCTATTTCAGCCCCTCTGTTTCTCGCTCTCTGTTTCAGCCCTTCTGTTTCTCACCCTCTGTTTCAGCCCCTCTGTTTCAGCCCCTCTGTTTCCCGCCCTCTGTTTCTGCCCCTCTGTTTCTCGCCCTCTGTTTCGGCCCCTCTGTTTCTCGTCCTCTGTTTCAGCCCCGCTGATTCAGCCCCTCTGTTTCACCCCCTCTGAATCAGCCCCTCTGTTTCAGCCCCTCTGATTCAGCCCCTCTGATTCAGCCCCTCTGATTCAGCCCTTCTGTTTCTCGCCCTCTGTTTCAGTCCCTCTGTTTCAGCCCCTCTGATTCAGCCCCTCTGATTCAGCCCCTCTGTTTCTCGCCCTCTGTTTCAGTCCCTCTGTTTCATCCCCTCTGTTTCAGCCCCTCTGTTTCTCATCCTTTGTTTCAGCCCCTCTGATTCAGCCCCTCTGATTCAGCCCCTCTGATTCAGCCCCTCTGATTCAGCCCCTCTGTTTCTCGCCCTCTGTTTCAGCCCCTCTGTTTTTCGCCCTCGGTTTCCCGCCCTCTGTTTCAGCCCCTCTGTTTCTCGCCCTCTGTTCCAGCCCCTCTGATTCAGCCCCTCTGTTTCAGCCCCTCTGATTCAGCCCCTCTGTTTCAGCCCCTCTGATTCAGCCCCTCTGTTTCTCGCCCTCTGTTTCAGCCCCTCTGTTTCAGCCCCTCTGTTTCAGCCCCTCTGTTTCAGGCCCTCTGTTTTTCACCCTCTGTTTCAGCCCCTCTGATTCAGCCCCTCTGTTTCAGCCCGTCTGTTTCCCGCCCCTCTGTTTCAGCCTCTCTGTTTCACGCCCCGTGTTTCAGCCCCTCTGTTTCTTGCCCTCTGTTTCAGCCCCTCTGTTTCTCGCCCTCTGTTTCAGCCCCTCTGTTTCAGCCCCTCTGTTTCAGTCCCTCTGTTTCTCGCCCTCTGTTTCAGCCCCTCTGTTTCTCGCCCTCTATTTCAGCCCCTCTGTTTCAGCCCCTCGGTTTCTCGCCCTCTGTTTCAGCCCCTCTGTTTCTCGCCCTCTGTTTCAGCCCCTCTGTTTCAGCCCCTCTGTTTCTCGCCCTCTGTTTCAGCCCCTCTGTTTCTCGCCCTCTGTTTCAGCCCCGCTGATACAGCCCCTCTGTTTCAGCCCCTCTGTTTCAGCCCCTCTGTTTCTCGCCCTCTGTTTCAGCCCCTCTGTTTCTCGCCCTCTGTTTCAGCCCCTCTGTTTCTCGCCCTCTGTTTCAGCCCCTCTGATACAGCCCCTCTGTTTCAGCCCCTCTGATTCAGCCCCTCTGTTTCAGCCCCTCTGTTTCTCGCCCTCTGTTTCAGGCTCTCTGTTTCAGCCCGTCTGTTTCAGCCCCTGTTTCAGCCCCTCTGTTTCTCGCCCTCTGTTTCTCGCCCGCAGTTTCAGCCCCTCTGTTTCTCGCCCTCTGTTTCAGCCCCTCTGTTTCAGCCCCTCTGATACAGCCCCTCTGATTCGGCCCCTCTGTTTCAGCCCCTCTGTTTCAGCCCCTCTGTTTCAGCCCCTCTGTTTCTCGCCCTCTGTTTCAGCCCCTCTATTTCTCGGCCTCTGTTTCAGCCCCTCTGTTTCAGCCCCTCTGTTTCAGGCCCTCTGTTTCAGCCCCTCTGTTTCTCGCCCTCGGTTTCAGCCCCTCTGTTTCAGCCCCTCTGTTTCAGCCCCTCTGTTTCAGCACCTCTGTTTCTCGCCCTCTGTTTCAGCCCCTCTGTTTCTCGCCCTCTGTTTCAGCTCCTCTGTTTCAGCCCCTCTGTTTAAGTCCCTCTGTTTCTCGCACTCTGTTTCAGCCGCTCTGTTTCTCGCCCTCTGTTTCAGCCCCTCTGATTTAGCCCCTCTGTTTCTCGCCCTCTGTTTCAGCCCCACTGTTTCGCGCTCTCTGTTTCAGTCCCTCTGTTTCAGCCCCTCTGTTTCTCGCCCTCTGTTTCTGCCCGTCTGTTTCTCACCCTGTATTTCAGCCCCTCTGATTCAGCCCCTCTGTTTCAGCCCCTCTGAATCAGCCCCTCTGTTTCAGCCCCTCTGAATCAGCCCCTCTGATTCAGCCCCTCTGTTTCAGCCCCTCTGTTTCTCGCCCTCTGTTTCAGCCCCTCTGTTTCACACCCTCTGTTTCAGCCCCTCTGTTTCAGCCCCTCTGTTTCAGCCCCTCTGTTTCAGCCCCTCTGTTTCTCGCCCTCTGTTTCAGCCGCTCAGTTTCTCGCCCTCTGTTTCAGCCCCTCTGTTTCAGCCCCTCTGTTTCAGCCCCTCTGTTTCAGCCCCTCTGTTTCAGCCCCTCTGTTTCTCGCCCTCTGTTTCAGCCCCTCTGATTCTCGCCCTCTGTTTCTCGCCCACTGTTTCAGCCCCTCTGTTTCAGACCCTCTGTTTCAGCCCCTCTGTTTCTCGCCCTCTGTTTCAGCCCCTCTGTTTCTCGCCGTCTGTTGCAGCCACACTGTTTCTCGCCCACTGTTTCAGCCCCTCTGTTTCAGACCCTCTGTTTCAGCCCCTCTGTTTCTCGCTCTCTGTTTCAGCCCCTCTGTTTCTCGCCCTCTGTTTCAGCCCCTCTTTTTCAGCCCCTCTGTTTCCCGCCCTCTGTTTCTGCCATTCTGTTTCTCGCCCTCTGTTTCTCGTCCTCTGTTTCAGCCCCGCTGATTCAGCCCCTCTGTTTCACCCCCTCTGAATCAGCCCCTCTGATTCAGCCCTCTCTTTCAGCCCCTCTGTTTCAGACCATCTGTTTCAGCCCCACGGTTTCTCGCCCTCTGTTTCAGCCCCTCTGTTTCTCGCCCTCTGTTTCAGCCCCTCTGTTTCTCGCCCTCTGTTTCAGCCCCTCTGATTCAGCCCCTCTGTTTCAAACCCTCTGATTCAGCCCCTCTGATTCAGCCCCTCTGATTCAGCCCCTCTGTTTCTCGCACTCTGTTTCAGTCCCTCTGTTTCAGCCCCTCTGTTTCAGCCCCTCTGTTTCTCATCCTTTGTTTCAGCCCCTCTGATTCAGCCCCTCTGATTCAGCCCCTCTGATTCAGCCCCTCTGATTCAGCCCCTCTGTTTCTCGCACTCTGTTTCAGCCCCTCTGTTTCAGCCCCTCTGTTTTAGCCCCTCTGTTTCAGCCCCCCTGTTTCTCGCCCTCTGTTTCAGCCCCTCTGTATCAGCCCCTCAGTTTCCCGCCCTCTGTTTCAGCCCCTCTGTTTCTCGCCCTCTGTTCCAGCCCCTCTGATTCAGCCCCTCTGTTTCAGCCCCTCTGATTCAGCCCCTCTGTTTCAGCCCCTCTGATTCAGCCCCTCTGTTTCTCGCCCTCTGTTTCAGCTCCTGTGTTTCAGCCACTCTGTTTCAGGCCCTCTGTTTCTCACCCTCTGTTTCAGCCCCTCTGATTCAGCCCCTCTGTTTCAGCCCGTCAGTTTCCCGCCCCTCTGTTTCAGCCCCTCTGTTTCACGCCCCGTGTTTCAGCCCCTCTGTTTCTTGCCCTCTGTTTCAGCCCCTCTGTTTCTCGCCCTCTGTTTCAGCCCCTCTGTTTCAGCCCCTCTGTTTGAGTCCCTCTGTTTCTCGCCCTCTGTTTCAGCCCCTCTGTTTCTCGCCCTCTATTTCAGCCCCTCTGTTTCAGCCCCTCGGTTTCTCGCCCTCTGTTTCAGCCCCTCTGTTTCTCGCCCTCTGTTTCAGCCCCTCTGTTTCAGCCCCTCTGTTTCTCGCCCTCTGTTTCAGCCCCTCTGTTTCTCGCCCTCTGTTTCAGCCCCACTGATACAGCCGCTCTGTTTCAGCCCCTCTGTTTCAGCCCCTCTGTTTCTCGCCCTCTGTTTCAGCCCCTCTGTTTCTCGCCCTCTGTTTCAGCCCCTCTGTTTCAGCCCCTCTGTTTCTCGCCCTCTGTTTCAGCCCCTCTGTTTCTCGCCCTCTGTTTCAGCCCCTCTGATACAGCCCCTCTGTTTCAGCCCCTCTGATTCAGCCCCTCTATTTCAGCCCCTCTGTTTCTCGCTCTCTGTTTCAGCCCTTCTGTTTCTCACCCTCTGTTTCAGCCCCTCTGTTTCAGCCCCTCTGTTTCCCGCCCTCTGTTTCTGCCCCTCTGTTTCTCGCCCTCTGTTTCGGCCCCTCTGTTTCTCGTCCTCTGTTTCAGCCCCGCTGATTCAGCCCCTCTGTTTCACCCCCTCTGAATCAGCCCCTCTGTTTCAGCCCCTCTGATTCAGCCCCTCTGATTCAGCCCCTCTGATTCAGCCCTTCTGTTTCTCGCCCTCTGTTTCAGTCCCTCTGTTTCAGCCCCTCTGTTTCAGCCCCTCTGTTTCTCATCCTTTGTTTCAGCCCCTCTGATTCAGCCCCTCTGATTCAGCCCCTCTGATTCAGCCCCTCTGTTTCTCGCCCTCTGTTTCAGCCCCTCTGTTTCAGCCCCTCTGTTTTAGCCCCTCTGTTTCAGCCCCCCTGTTTCTCGCCCTCTGTTTCAGCCCCTCTGTATCAGCCCCTCGGTTTCCCGCCCTCTGTTTCAGCCCCTCTGTTTCTCGCCCTCTGTTCCAGCCCCTCTGATTCAGCCCCTCTGTTTCAGCCCCTCTGATTCAGCACCTCTGTTTCAGCCCCTCTGATTCAGCCCCTCTGTTTCTCGCCCTCTGTTTCAGCCCCTCTGTTTCAGCCCCTCTGTTTCAGCCCCTCTGTTTCAGGCCCTCTGTTTTTCACCCTCTGTTTCAGCCCCTCTGATTCAGCCCCTCTGTTTCAGCCCGTCTGTTTCCCGCCCCTCTGTTTCAGCCTCTCTGTTTCACGCCCCGTGTTTCAGCCCCTCTGTTTCTTGCCCTCTGTTTCAGCCCCTCTGTTTCTCGCCCTCTGTTTCAGCCCCTCTGTTTCAGCCCCTCTGTTTCAGTCCCTCTGTTTCTCGCCCTCTATTTCAGCCCCTCTGTTTCAGCCCCTCGGTTTCTCGCCCTCTGTTTCAGCCCCTCTGTTTCTCGCCCTCTGTTTCAGCCCCTCTGTTTCAGCCCCTCTGTTTCTCGCCCTCTGTTTCAGCCCCTCTGTTTCTCGCCCTCTGTTTCAGCCCCGCTGATACAGCCCCTCTGTTTCAGCCCCTCTGTTTCAGCCCCTCTGTTTCTCGCCCTCTGTTTCAGCCCCTCTGTTTCTCGCCCTCTGTTTCAGCCCCTCTGTTTCTCGCCCTCTGTTTCAGCCCCTCTGATACAGCCCCTCTGTTTCAGCCCCTCTGATTCAGCCCCTCTGTTTCAGCCCCTCTGTTTCTCGCCCTCTGTTTCAGGCTCTCTGTTTCAGCCCGTCTGTTTCAGCCCCTGTTTCAGCCCCTCTGTTTCTCGCCCTCTGTTTCTCGCCCGCAGTTTCAGCCCCTCTGTTTCTCGCCCTCTGTTTCAGCCCCTCTGTTTCAGCCCCTCTGATACAGCCCCTCTGATTCGGCCCCTCTGTTTCAGCCACTCTGTTTCAGCCCCTCTGTTTCAGCCCCTCTGTTTCTCGCCCTCTGTTTCAGCCCCTCTATTTCTCGGCCTCTGTTTCAGCCCCTCTGTTTCAGCCCCTCTGTTTCAGGCCCTCTGTTTCAGCCCCTCTGTTTCTCGCCCTCGGTTTCAGCCCCTCTGTTTCAGCCCCTCTGTTTCAGCCCCTCTGTTTCAGCACCTCTGTTTCTCGCCCTCTGTTTCAGCCCCTCTGTTTCTCGCCCTCTGTTTCAGCTCCTCTGTTTCAGCCCCTCTGTTTAAGTCCCTCTGTTTCTCGCACTCTGTTTCAGCCGCTCTGTTTCTCGCCCTCTGTTTCAGCCCCTCTGATTTAGCCCCTCTGTTTCTCGCCCTCTGTTTCAGCCCCACTGTTTCGCGCTCTCTGTTTCAGTCCCTCTGTTTCAGCCCCTCTGTTTCTCGCCCTCTGTTTCTGCCCGTCTGTTTCTCACCCTGTGTTTCAGCCCCTCTGATTCAGCCCCTCTGTTTCAGCCCCTCTGAATCAGCCCCTCTGTTTCAGCCCCTCTGAATCAGCCCCTCTGATTCAGCCCCTCTGTTTCAGCCCCTCTGTTTCTCGCCCTCTGTTTCAGCCCCTCTGTTTCACGCCCTCTGTTTCAGCCCCTCTGTTTCAGCCCCTCTGTTTCAGCCCCTCTGTTTCAGCCCCTCTGTTTCTCGCCCTCTGTTTCAGCCGCTCAGTTTCTCGCCCTCTGTTTCAGCCCCTCTGTTTCAGCCCCTCTGTTTCAGCCCCTCTGTTTCAGCCCCTCTGTTTCTCGCCCTCTGTTTCAGCCCCACTGTTTCTCGCCGTCTGTTGCAGCCACTCTGTTTCTCGCCCACTGTTTCAGCCCCTCTGTTTCAGACCCTCTGTTTCAGCCCCTCTGTTTCTCGCCCTCTGTTTCAGCCCCTCTGTTTCTCGCCCTCTGTTTCAGCCCCTCTATTTCTCGGCCTCTGTTTCAGCCCCTCTGTTTCAGCCCCTCTGTTTCAGGCCCTCTGTTTCAGCCCCTCTGTTTCTCGTCCTCTGTTTCAGCCCCGCTGATTCAGCCCCTCTGTTTCACCCCCTCTGAATCAGCCCCTCTGTTTCAGCCCCTCTGATTCAGCCCCTCTGATTCAGCCCCTCTGATTCAGCCCTTCTGTTTCTCGCCCTCTGTTTCAGTCCCTCTGTTTCAGCCCCTCTGATTCAGCCCCTCTGATTCAGCCCCTCTGTTTCTCGCTCTCTGTTTCAGTCCCTCTGTTTCATCCCCTCTGTTTCAGCCCCTCTGTTTCTCATCCTTTGTTTCAGCCCCTCTGATTCAGCCCCTCTGATTCAGCCCCTCTGATTCAGCCCCTCTGATTCAGCCCCTCTGTTTCTCGCCCTCTGTTTCAGCCCCTCTGTTTTTCGCCCTCAGTTTCAGCCCCTCTGTTTCTCGCCCTCTGTTTCAGCCCCTCTGATTCAGCACCTCTGTTTCAGCCCCTCTGATTCAGCCCCTCTGTTTCAGCCCCTCTGTTTCAGTCCCTCTGTTTCTCGCCCTCAGTTTCTCACCCTCTGTTTCAGCCCCTGTGTTTCTCGCCCTCTGTTTCAGCCCCTCTATTTTTCGCCTTCGGTTTCAGCCGCTCCGTTTCTCGCCCTCTGTTTCAGGCTCTCTGTTTCAGCCCGTCTGTTTCAGCCCCTCTGTTTCAGCCCCTCTGTTTCTCGCCATCTGTTTCTCGCCCGCTGTTTCAGCCCCTTTGTTTCTCGCCCTCTGCTTCAGCCCCTCTGTTTCAGCCACTCTGATTCAACCCCTCTGATACAGCCCCTCCGTTTCTCGCCCTCTGTTTCAGCCCCTCTGTTTCAGCCCCTCTGTTTCAGCCCCTCTGTTTCTCGCCCTCAGTTTCAGCCCCTCTGTTTCTCGCCCTCTGTTTCAGCCCCTCTGTTTCACGCCCTCTGTTTCAGCCCCTCTGTTTCAGCCCCTCTGTTTCAGCCCCTCTGTTTCAGCCCCTCTGTTTCTCGCCCTCTGTTTCAGCCCCTCTGTTTCTCGCCCTCTGTTTCAGCCGCTCAGATTCTCGCCCTCTGTTTCAGCCCCTCTGTTTCAGCCCCTCTGTTTCAGCCCCTCTGTTTCTCGCCCTCTGTTTCAGCCCCTCTGTTTCTCGCCGTCTGTTGCAGCCACACTGTTTCTCGCCCACTGTTTCAGCCCCTCTGTTTCAGACCCTCTGTTTCAGCCCCTCTGTTTCTCGCTCTCTGTTTCAGCCCCTCTGTTTCTCGCCCTCTGTTTCAGCCCCTCTGTTTCAGCCCCTCTGTTTCCCGCCCTCTGTTTCTGCCATTCTGTTTCTCGCCCTCTGTTTCGGCCCCTCTGTTTCTCGTCCTCTGTTTCAGCCCCGCTGATTCAGCCCCTCTGTTTCACCCCCTCTGAATCAGCCCCTCTGATTCAGCCCTCTCTTTCAGCCCCTCTGTTTCAGACCATCTGTTTCAGCCCCACGGTTTCTCGCCCTCTGTTTCAGCCCCTCTGTTTCTCGCCCTCTGTTTCAGCCCCTCTCTTTCTCGCCCTCTGTTTCAGCCCCTCTGATTCAGCCCCTCTGTTTCAGCCCCTCTGATTCAGCCCCTCTGATTCAGCCCCTCTGATTCAGCCCCTCTGTTTCTCGCCCTCTGTTTCAGTCCCTCTGTTTCAGCCCCTCTGTTTCAGCCCCTCTGTTTCTCATCCTTTGTTTCAGCCCCTCTGATTCAGCCCCTCTGATTCAGCCCCTCTGATTCAGCCCCTCTGATTCAGCCCCTCTGTTTCTCGCACTCTGTTTCAGCCCCTCTGTTTCAGCCCCTCTGTTTTAGCCCCTCTGTTTCAGCCCCCCTGTTTCTCGCCCTCTGTTTCAGCCCCTCTGTATCAGCCCCTCAGTTTCCCGCCCTCTGTTTCAGCCCCTCTGTTTCTCGCCCTCTGTTCCAGCCCCTCTGATTCAGCCCCTCTGTTTCAGCCCCTCTGATTCAGCCCCTCTGTTTCAGCCCCTCTGATTCAGCCCCTCTGTTTCTCGCCCTCTGTTTCAGCTCCTGTGTTTCAGCCACTCTGTTTCAGGCCCTCTGTTTCTCACCCTCTGTTTCAGCCCCTCTGATTCAGCCCCTCTGTTTCAGCCCGTCAGTTTCCCGCCCCTCTGTTTCAGCCCCTCTGTTTCACGCCCCGTGTTTCAGCCCCTCTGTTTCTTGCCCTCTGTTTCAGCCCCTCTGTTTCTCGCCCTCTGTTTCAGCCCCTCTGTTTCAGCCCCTCTGTTTGAGTCCCTCTGTTTCTCGCCCTCTGTTTCAGCCCCTCTGTTTCTCGCCCTCTATTTCAGCCCCTCTGTTTCAGCCCCTCGGTTTCTCGCCCTCTGTTTCAGCCCCTCTGTTTCTCGCCCTCTGTTTCAGCCCCTCTGTTTCAGCCCCTCTGTTTCTCGCCCTCTGTTTCAGCCCCTCTGTTTCTCGCCCTCTGTTTCAGCCCCTCTGATACAGCCCCTCTGTTTCAGCCCCTCTGATTCAGCCCCTCTATTTCAGCCCCTCTGTTTCTCGCTCTCTGTTTCAGCCCTTCTGTTTCTCACCCTCTGTTTCAGCCCCTCTGTTTCAGCCCCTCTGTTTCCCGCCCTCTGTTTCTGCCCCTCTGTTTCTCGCCCTCTGTTTCGGCCCCTCTGTTTCTCGTCCTCTGTTTCAGCCCCGCTGATTCAGCCCCTCTGTTTCACCCCCTCTGAATCAGCCCCTCTGTTTCAGCCCCTCTGATTCAGCCCCTCTGATTCAGCCCCTCTGATTCAGCCCTTCTGTTTCTCGCCCTCTGTTTCAGTCCCTCTGTTTCAGCCCCTCTGATTCAGCCCCTCTGATTCAGCCCCTCTGTTTCTCGCCCTCTGTTTCAGTCCCTCTGTTTCATCCCCTCTGTTTCAGCCCCTCTGTTTCTCATCCTTTGTTTCAGCCCCTCTGATTCAGCCCCTCTGATTCAGCCCCTCTGATTCAGCCCCTCTGATTCAGCCCCTCTGTTTCTCGCCCTCTGTTTCAGCCCCTCTGTTTTTCGCCCTCGGTTTCCCGCCCTCTGTTTCAGCCCCTCTGTTTCTCGCCCTCTGTTCCAGCCCCTCTGATTCAGCCCCTCTGTTTCAGCCCCTCTGATTCAGCCCCTCTGTTTCAGCCCCTCTGATTCAGCCCCTCTGTTTCTCGCCCTCTGTTTCAGCCCCTCTGTTTCAGCCCCTCTGTTTCAGCCCCTCTGTTTCAGGCCCTCTGTTTTTCACCCTCTGTTTCAGCCCCTCTGATTCAGCCCCTCTGTTTCAGCCCGTCTGTTTCCCGCCCCTCTGTTTCAGCCTCTCTGTTTCACGCCCCGTGTTTCAGCCCCTCTGTTTCTTGCCCTCTGTTTCAGCCCCTCTGTTTCTCGCCCTCTGTTTCAGCCCCTCTGTTTCAGCCCCTCTGTTTCAGTCCCTCTGTTTCTCGCCCTCTGTTTCAGCCCCTCTGTTTCTCGCCCTCTATTTCAGCCCCTCTGTTTCAGCCCCTCGGTTTCTCGCCCTCTGTTTCAGCCCCTCTGTTTCTCGCCCTCTGTTTCAGCCCCTCTGTTTCAGCCCCTCTGTTTCTCGCCCTCTGTTTCAGCCCCTCTGTTTCTCGCCCTCTGTTTCAGCCCCGCTGATACAGCCCCTCTGTTTCAGCCCCTCTGTTTCAGCCCCTCTGTTTCTCGCCCTCTGTTTCAGCCCCTCTGTTTCTCGCCCTCTGTTTCAGCCCCTCTGTTTCTCGCCCTCTGTTTCAGCCCCTCTGATACAGCCCCTCTGTTTCAGCCCCTCTGATTCAGCCCCTCTGTTTCAGCCCCTCTGTTTCTCGCCCTCTGTTTCAGGCTCTCTGTTTCAGCCCGTCTGTTTCAGCCCCTGTTTCAGCCCCTCTGTTTCTCGCCCTCTGTTTCTCGCCCGCAGTTTCAGCCCCTCTGTTTCTCGCCCTCTGTTTCAGCCCCTCTGTTTCAGCCCCTCTGATACAGCCCCTCTGATTCGGCCCCTCTGTTTCAGCCCCTCTGTTTCAGCCCCTCTGTTTCAGCCCCTCTGTTTCTCGCCCTCTGTTTCAGCCCCTCTATTTCTCGGCCTCTGTTTCAGCCCCTCTGTTTCAGCCCCTCTGTTTCAGGCCCTCTGTTTCAGCCCCTCTGTTTCTCGCCCTCGGTTTCAGCCCCTCTGTTTCAGCCCCTCTGTTTCAGCCCCTCTGTTTCAGCACCTCTGTTTCTCGCCCTCTGTTTCAGCCCCTCTGTTTCTCGCCCTCTGTTTCAGCTCCTCTGTTTCAGCCCCTCTGTTTAAGTCCCTCTGTTTCTCGCACTCTGTTTCAGCCGCTCTGTTTCTCGCCCTCTGTTTCAGCCCCTCTGATTTAGCCCCTCTGTTTCTCGCCCTCTGTTTCAGCCCCACTGTTTCGCGCTCTCTGTTTCAGTCCCTCTGTTTCAGCCCCTCTGTTTCTCGCCCTCTGTTTCTGCCCGTCTGTTTCTCACCCTGTATTTCAGCCCCTCTGATTCAGCCCCTCTGTTTCAGCCCCTCTGAATCAGCCCCTCTGTTTCAGCCCCTCTGAATCAGCCCCTCTGATTCAGCCCCTCTGTTTCAGCCCCTCTGTTTCTCGCCCTCTGTTTCAGCCCCTCTGTTTCACACCCTCTGTTTCAGCCCCTCTGTTTCAGCCCCTCTGTTTCAGCCCCTCTGTTTCAGCCCCTCTGTTTCTCGCCCTCTGTTTCAGCCGCTCAGTTTCTCGCCCTCTGTTTCAGCCCCTCTGTTTCAGCCCCTCTGTTTCAGCCCCTCTGTTTCAGCCCCTCTGTTTCAGCCCCTCTGTTTCTCGCCCTCTGTTTCAGCCCCTCTGATTCTCGCCCTCTGTTTCTCGCCCACTGTTTCAGCCCCTCTGTTTCAGACCCTCTGTTTCAGCCCCTCTGTTTCTCGCCCTCTGTTTCAGCCCCTCTGTTTCTCGCCGTCTGTTGCAGCCACACTGTTTCTCGCCCACTGTTTCAGCCCCTCTGTTTCAGACCCTCTGTTTCAGCCCCTCTGTTTCTCGCTCTCTGTTTCAGCCCCTCTGTTTCTCGCCCTCTGTTTCAGCCCCTCTTTTTCAGCCCCTCTGTTTCCCGCCCTCTGTTTCTGCCATTCTGTTTCTCGCCCTCTGTTTCGGCCCCTCTGTTTCTCGTCCTCTGTTTCAGCCCCGCTGATTCAGCCCCTCTGTTTCACCCCCTCTGAATCAGCCCCTCTGATTCAGCCCTCTCTTTCAGCCCCTCTGTTTCAGACCATCTGTTTCAGCCCCACGGTTTCTCGCCCTCTGTTTCAGCCCCTCTGTTTCTCGCCCTCTGTTTCAGCCCCTCTGTTTCTCGCCCTCTGTTTCAGCCCCTCTGATTCAGCCCCTCTGTTTCAAACCCTCTGATTCAGCCCCTCTGATTCAGCCCCTCTGATTCAGCCCCTCTGTTTCTCGCCCTCTGTTTCAGTCCCTCTGTTTCAGCCCCTCTGTTTCAGCCCCTCTGTTTCTCATCCTTTGTTTCAGCCCCTCTGATTCAGCCCCTCTGATTCAGCCCCTCTGATTCAGCCCCTCTGATTCAGCCCCTCTGTTTCTCGCACTCTGTTTCAGCCCCTCTGTTTCAGCCCCTCTGTTTTAGCCCCTCTGTTTCAGCCCCCCTGTTTCTCGCCCTCTGTTTCAGCCCCTCTGTATCAGCCCCTCAGTTTCCCGCCCTCTGTTTCAGCCCCTCTGTTTCTCGCCCTCTGTTCCAGCCCCTCTGATTCAGCCCCTCTGTTTCAGCCCCTCTGATTCAGCCCCTCTGTTTCAGCCCCTCTGATTCAGCCCCTCTGTTTCTCGCCCTCTGTTTCAGCTCCTGTGTTTCAGCCACTCTGTTTCAGGCCCTCTGTTTCTCACCCTCTGTTTCAGCCCCTCTGATTCAGCCCCTCTGTTTCAGCCCGTCAGTTTCCCGCCCCTCTGTTTCAGCCCCTCTGTTTCACGCCCCGTGTTTCAGCCCCTCTGTTTCTTGCCCTCTGTTTCAGCCCCTCTGTTTCTCGCCCTCTGTTTCAGCCCCTCTGTTTCAGCCCCTCTGTTTGAGTCCCTCTGTTTCTCGCCCTCTGTTTCAGCCCCTCTGTTTCTCGCCCTCTATTTCAGCCCCTCTGTTTCAGCCCCTCGGTTTCTCGCCCTCTGTTTCAGCCCCTCTGTTTCTCGCCCTCTGTTTCAGCCCCTCTGTTTCAGCCCCTCTGTTTCTCGCCCTCTGTTTCAGCCCCTCTGTTTCTCGCCCTCTGTTTCAGCCCCACTGATACAGCCGCTCTGTTTCAGCCCCTCTGTTTCAGCCCCTCTGTTTCTCGCCCTCTGTTTCAGCCCCTCTGTTTCTCGCCCTCTGTTTCAGCCCCTCTGTTTCAGCCCCTCTGTTTCTCGCCCTCTGTTTCAGCCCCTCTGTTTCTCGCCCTCTGTTTCAGCCCCTCTGATACAGCCCCTCTGTTTCAGCCCCTCTGATTCAGCCCCTCTATTTCAGCCCCTCTGTTTCTCGCTCTCTGTTTCAGCCCTTCTGTTTCTCACCCTCTGTTTCAGCCCCTCTGTTTCAGCCCCTCTGTTTCCCGCCCTCTGTTTCTGCCCCTCTGTTTCTCGCCCTCTGTTTCGGCCCCTCTGTTTCTCGTCCTCTGTTTCAGCCCCGCTGATTCAGCCCCTCTGTTTCACCCCCTCTGAATCAGCCCCTCTGTTTCAGCCCCTCTGATTCAGCCCCTCTGATTCAGCCCCTCTGATTCAGCCCTTCTGTTTCTCGCCCTCTGTTTCAGTCCCTCTGTTTCAGCCCCTCTGTTTCAGCCCCTCTGTTTCTCATCCTTTGTTTCAGCCCCTCTGATTCAGCCCCTCTGATTCAGCCCCTCTGATTCAGCCCCTCTGTTTCTCGCCCTCTGTTTCAGCCCCTCTGTTTCAGCCCCTCTGTTTTAGCCCCTCTGTTTCAGCCCCCCTGTTTCTCGCCCTCTGTTTCAGCCCCTCTGTATCAGCCCCTCGGTTTCCCGCCCTCTGTTTCAGCCCCTCTGTTTCTCGCCCTCTGTTCCAGCCCCTCTGATTCAGCCCCTCTGTTTCAGCCCCTCTGATTCAGCACCTCTGTTTCAGCCCCTCTGATTCAGCCCCTCTGTTTCTCGCCCTCTGTTTCAGCCCCTCTGTTTCAGCCCCTCTGTTTCAGCCCCTCTGTTTCAGGCCCTCTGTTTTTCACCCTCTGTTTCAGCCCCTCTGATTCAGCCCCTCTGTTTCAGCCCGTCTGTTTCCCGCCCCTCTGTTTCAGCCTCTCTGTTTCACGCCCCGTGTTTCAGCCCCTCTGTTTCTTGCCCTCTGTTTCAGCCCCTCTGTTTCTCGCCCTCTGTTTCAGCCCCTCTGTTTCAGCCCCTCTGTTTCAGTCCCTCTGTTTCTCGCCCTCTATTTCAGCCCCTCTGTTTCAGCCCCTCGGTTTCTCGCCCTCTGTTTCAGCCCCTCTGTTTCTCGCCCTCTGTTTCAGCCCCTCTGTTTCAGCCCCTCTGTTTCTCGCCCTCTGTTTCAGCCCCTCTGTTTCTCGCCCTCTGTTTCAGCCCCGCTGATACAGCCCCTCTGTTTCAGCCCCTCTGTTTCAGCCCCTCTGTTTCTCGCCCTCTGTTTCAGCCCCTCTGTTTCTCGCCCTCTGTTTCAGCCCCTCTGTTTCTCGCCCTCTGTTTCAGCCCCTCTGATACAGCCCCTCTGTTTCAGCCCCTCTGATTCAGCCCCTCTGTTTCAGCCCCTCTGTTTCTCGCCCTCTGTTTCAGGCTCTCTGTTTCAGCCCGTCTGTTTCAGCCCCTGTTTCAGCCCCTCTGTTTCTCGCCCTCTGTTTCTCGCCCGCAGTTTCAGCCCCTCTGTTTCTCGCCCTCTGTTTCAGCCCCTCTGTTTCAGCCCCTCTGATACAGCCCCTCTGATTCGGCCCCTCTGTTTCAGCCACTCTGTTTCAGCCCCTCTGTTTCAGCCCCTCTGTTTCTCGCCCTCTGTTTCAGCCCCTCTATTTCTCGGCCTCTGTTTCAGCCCCTCTGTTTCAGCCCCTCTGTTTCAGGCCCTCTGTTTCAGCCCCTCTGTTTCTCGCCCTCGGTTTCAGCCCCTCTGTTTCAGCCCCTCTGTTTCAGCCCCTCTGTTTCAGCACCTCTGTTTCTCGCCCTCTGTTTCAGCCCCTCTGTTTCTCGCCCTCTGTTTCAGCTCCTCTGTTTCAGCCCCTCTGTTTAAGTCCCTCTGTTTCTCGCACTCTGTTTCAGCCGCTCTGTTTCTCGCCCTCTGTTTCAGCCCCTCTGATTTAGCCCCTCTGTTTCTCGCCCTCTGTTTCAGCCCCACTGTTTCGCGCTCTCTGTTTCAGTCCCTCTGTTTCAGCCCCTCTGTTTCTCGCCCTCTGTTTCTGCCCGTCTGTTTCTCACCCTGTGTTTCAGCCCCTCTGATTCAGCCCCTCTGTTTCAGCCCCTCTGAATCAGCCCCTCTGTTTCAGCCCCTCTGAATCAGCCCCTCTGATTCAGCCCCTCTGTTTCAGCCCCTCTGTTTCTCGCCCTCTGTTTCAGCCCCTCTGTTTCACGCCCTCTGTTTCAGCCCCTCTGTTTCAGCCCCTCTGTTTCAGCCCCTCTGTTTCAGCCCCTCTGTTTCTCGCCCTCTGTTTCAGCCGCTCAGTTTCTCGCCCTCTGTTTCAGCCCCTCTGTTTCAGCCCCTCTGTTTCAGCCCCTCTGTTTCAGCCCCACTGTTTCTCGCCCTCTGTTTCAGCCCCACTGTTTCTCGCCGTCTGTTGCAGCCACTCTGTTTCTCGCCCACTGTTTCAGCCCCTCTGTTTCAGACCCTCTGTTTCAGCCCCTCTGTTTCTCGCCCTCTGTTTCAGCCCCTCTGTTTCTCGCCCTCTGTTTCAGCCCCTCTGTTTCAGCCCCTCTGTTTCCCGCCCTCTGTTTCTGCCCCTCTCTTTCTAGCCCTCTGTTTCAGCCCCTCTGTTTCTCGCCCTCTGTTTCAGCCCCTCTGATTCAGCCCCTCTGTTTCAGCCCCTCTGATTCAGCCCCTCTGTTTCAGCCCCTCTGATTCAGCCCCTCTGATTCTCGCCCTCTGTTTCAGCCGCTCTGTTTCAGCCCCTCTGTTTCAGCCCCACTGTTTCTCACCCTCTGATTCAGCCCCTCTGTTTCCCGCCCCTCTGTTTCAGCCCCTCTGTTTCACGCCCCGTGTTTCAGCCCCTCTGTTTCTTGTCCTCTGTTTCAGCCCCTCTGTTTCTCGCCCTCTGTATCAGCCCCTCTGTTTCCCGCCCTCTGTTTCAGCCCCTCTGATTCAGCCCCTCTGTTTCAGCCCCTCTGATTCAGCCCCTCTGTTTCAGCCCCTCTGATTCTGCCCCTCTGTTTCCCGCCCCTCTGTTTCAGCCCCTCTGTTTCACGCCCCGTGTTTCAGCCCCCCTGTTTTTTGCCCTCTGTTTCAGCCCCTCTGGTTCTCGCCCTCTGTTTCAGCCCCTCTGTTTGAGACCCTCTGTTTCTCACCCTCTGTTTCAGCCCCTCTGATTCAGCCCCTCTGATTCAGCCCCTCTGTTTCCCACCCCTCTGTTTCAGCCCCTCTGTTTCACTCCCCGTGTTTCAGCCCCTCTGTTTCCTGCCCTCTGTTTCAGCCCCTCTGTTTCTCGCCCTCTGTTTCAGCCCCGCTGATTCAGCCCCTCTGTTTCACCCCCTCTGAATCAGCCCCTCTGATCCTGCCCTCTGTTTCAGCCCCTCTGTTTCAGACCCTCTGTTTCAGCCCCTCTGTTTCTCGCCCTCTGTTTCAGCCCCTCTGTTTCTCGCCCTCTGTTTCAGCCCCTCTATTTCTCGCCCTCTGTTTCAGCCCCTCTGATTCAGCCCCTCTGTTTCAGCCCCTCTGATTCAGCCCCTCTGATTCAGCCCCTCTGATTCAGCCCCTCTGTTTCTCGCCCTCTGTTTCAGTCCCTCTGTTTCAGAACCTCTGTTTCAGCCCCTCTGTTTCTCATCCTTTGTTTCAGCCCCTCTGATTCAGCCCCTCTGATTCAGCCCCTCTGATTCAGCCCCTCTGTTTCTCGCCCTCTGTTTCAGCCCCTCTGTTTTTCGCCCTCAGTTTCAGCCCCTCTGTTTCTCGCCCTCTGTTTCAGCCCCTCTGATTCAGCACCTCTGTTTCAGCCCCTCTGATTCAGCCCCTCTGTTTCAGCCCCTCTGTTTCAGTCCCTCTGTTTCTCGCCCTCAGTTTCTCACCCTCTGTTTCAGCCCCTGTGTTTCTCGCCCTCTGTTGCAGCCCCTCTGTTTTTCGCCCTCTGTTTCAGCCGCTCCGTTTCTCGCCCTCTGTTTCAGGCTCTCTGGTTCAGCCCGTCTGTTTCAGCCCCTCTGTTTCAGCCCCTCTGTTTCTCGCCCTCTGTTTCAGCTCCTCTGTTTCTCGCCGTCTGTTTCAACCCCATTGTTTCTCGCCCTCTGTTTCAGCCCCTCTGTTTCAGACCCTCTGTTTCTCACCCTCTGTTTCAGCCCCTCTGATTCAGCCCCTCTGATTCAGCCCCTCTGTTTCCCGCCCCTCTGTTTCAGCCCCTCTGTTTCACGCCCCGTGTTTCAGCCCCTCTGTTTCTTGCCCTCTGTTTCAGCCCCTCTGTTTCTCGCCCTCTGTTTCAGCCCCGCTGATTCAGCCCCTCTGTTTCACCCCCTCTGAATCAGCCCCTCTGATTCAGCCCTCTGTTTCAGCCCCTCTGTTTCAGACCCTCTGTTTCAGCCCCTCGGTTTCTCGCCCTCTGTTTCAGCCCCTCTGTTTCTCGCCCTCTGTTTCAGCCCCTCTGTTTCTCGCCCTCTGTTTCAGCCCCTCTGATTCAGCCCCTCTGTTTCAGCCCCTCTGATTCAGCCCCTCTGTTTCTCGCCCTCTGTTTCAGTCCCTCTGTTTCAGCCCCTCTGTTTCAGCCCCTCTGTTTCTCATCCTTTGTTTCAGCCCCTCTGATTCAGCCCCTCTGATTCAGCCCCTCTGATTCAGCCCCTCTGATTCAGCCCCTCTGTTTCTCGCCCTCTGTTTCAGCCCCTCTGTTTCTCGCCCTCTGTTTCAGCCCCTCTGTTTTTCGCCCTCAGTTTAAGCCCCTCTGTTTCTCGCCCTCTGTTTCAGCCCCTCTGATTCAGCACCTCTGTTTCAGCCCCTCTGATTCAGCCCCTCTGTTTCAGCCCCTCTGTTTCAGTCCCTCTGTTTCTCGCCCTCAGTTTCTCACCCTCTGTTTCAGCCCCTGTGTTTCTCGCCCTCTGTTTCAGCCCCTCTGTTTTTCGCCCTCTGTTTCAGCCGCTCCGTTTCTCGCCCTCTGTTTCAGGCTCTCTGTTTCAGCCCGTCTGTTTCAGCCCCTCTGTTTCAGCCCCTCTGTTTCTCGCCATCTGTTTCTCGCCCGCTGTTTCAGCCCCTTTGTTTCTCGCCCTCTGATTCAGCCCCTCTGTTTCAGCCCCTCTGATTCAGCCCCTCTGATACAGCCCCTCTGTTTCTCGCCCTCTGTTTCAGCCCCTCTGTTTCAGCCCCTCTGTTTCAGCCCCTCTGTTTCAGCCCCTCTGTTTCTCGCCCTCTGTTTCAGCCCCTCTGTTTCTCGCCCTCTGTTTCAGCCCCTCTGTTTCACGCCCTCTGTTTCAGCCCCTCTGTTTCAGCCCCTCTGTTTCAGCCCCTCTGTTTCAGCCCCTCTGTTTCTCGCCCTCTGTTTCAGCCCCTCTGTTTCTCGCCCTCTGTTTCAGCCGCTCAGTTTCTCGCCCTCTGTTTCAGCCCCTCTGTTTCAGCCCCTCTGTTTCAGCCCCTCTGTTTCTCGCCCTCTGTTTCAGCTCCTCTGTTTCTCGCCGTCTGTTGCAGCCACTCTGTTTCTCGCCCACTGTTTCAGCCCCTCTGTTTCAGACCCTCTGTTTCAGCCCCTCTGTTTCTCGCCCTCTGTGTCAGCCCCTCTGTTTCTCGCCCTCTGTTTCAGCCCCTCTGTTTCAGCCCCTCTGTTTCCCGCCCTCTGTTTCTGCCCCTCTGTTTCTCGCCCTCTGTTTCAGCCCCTCTGTTTCTCGCCCTCTGTTTCAGCCCCTCTGATTCAGCCCCTCTGTTTCAGCCCCTCTGATTCAGCCCCTCTGTTTCAGCCCCTCTGATTCAGCCCCTCTGATTCTCGCCCTCTGTTTCAGCCCCTCTGTTTCAGCCCCTCTGTTTCAGCCCCACTGTTTCTCACCCTCTGTTTCAGCCCCTCTGATTCAGCCCCTCTGATTCAGCCCCTCTGTTTCACGCCCCTCTGTTTCAGCCCCTCTGTTTCACGCCCCGTGTTTCAGCCCCTCTGTTTCACGCCCCGTGTTTCAGCCCCTCTGTTTCTGCCCTCTGTTTCAGCCCCTCTGTTTCTCGCCCTCTGTATCAGCCCCTCTGTTTCCCGCCCTCTGTTTCAGCCCCTCTGATTCAGCCCCTCTGTTTCAGCCCCTCTGAATCAGCCCCTCTGTTTCAGCCCCTCTGATTCTGCCCCTCTGTTTCCCGCCCCTCTGTTTCAGCCCCTCTGTTTCACGCCCCGTGTTTCAGTCCCCCTGTTTCTTGCCCTCTGTTTCAGCCCCTCTGTTTCTCGCCCTCTGTTTCAGCCCCTCTGTTTGAGACCCTCTGTTTCTCACCCTCTGTTTCAGCCCCTCTGATTCAGCCCCTCTGATTCAGCCCCTCTGTTTCCCGCCCCTCTGTTTCAGCCCCTCTGTTTCACGCCCCGTGTTTCAGCCCCTCTGTTTCTTGCCCTCTGTTTCAGCCCCTCTGTTTCTCGCCCTCTGTTTCAGCCCCGCTGATTCAGCCCCTCTGTTTCACCCCCTCTGAATCAGCCCCTCTGATTCAGCCCTCTCTTTCAGCCCCTCTGTTTCAGCCCCTCTGTTTCAGCCCCTCGGTTTCTCGCCCTCTGTTTCAGCCCCTCTGTTTCTCGCCCTCTTTTTCAGCCCCTCTGTTTCTCGCCCTCTGTTTCAGCCCCTCTGATTCAGCCCCTCTGTTTCAGCCCCTCTGATTCAGCACCTCTGATTCAGCCCCTCTGATTCAGCCCCTCTGTTTCTCGCCCTCTGTTTCAGTCCCTCTGTTTCATCCCCTCTGTTTCAGCCCCTCTGTTTCTCATCCTTTGTTTCAGCCCCTCTGATTCAGCCCCTCTGATTCAGCCCCTCTGATTCAGCCCCTCTGATTCAGCCCCTCTGTTTCTCGCCCTCTGTTTCAGCCCCTCTGTTTTTCGCCCTCAGTTTCAGCCCCTCTGTTTCTCGCCCTCTGTTTCAGCCCCTCTGATTCAGCACCTCTGTTTCAGCCCCTCTGATTCAGCCCCTCTGTTTCAGCCCCTCTGTTTCAGTCCCTCTGTTTCTCGCCCTCAGTTTCTCACCCTCTGTTTCAGCCCCTGTGTTTCTCGCCCTCTGTTTCAGCCCCTCTATTTTTCGCCCTCGGTTTCAGCCGCTCCGTTTCTCGCCCTCTCTTTCAGGCTCTCTGTTTCAGCCCGTCTGTTTCAGCCCCTCCGTTTCAGCCCCTCTGTTTCTCGCCATCTGTTTCTCGCCCGCTGTTTCAGCCCCTTTGTTTCTCGCCCTCTGCTTCAGCCCCTCTGTTTCAGCCACTCTGATTCAACCCCTCTGATACAGCCCCTCCGTTTCTCGCCCTCTGTTTCAGCCCCTCTGTTTCAGCCCCTCTGTTTCAGCCCCTCTGTTTCAGCCCCTCTGTTTCTCGCCCTCAGTTTCAGCCCCTCTGTTTCTCGCCCTCTGTTTCAGCCCCTCTGTTTCACGCCCTCTGTTTCAGCCCCTCTGTTTCAGCCCCTCTGTTTCAGCCCCTCTGTTTCAGCCCCTCTGTTTCTCGCCCTCTGTTTCAGCCCCTCTGTTTCTCGCCCTCTGTTTCAGCCGCTCAGATTCTCGCCCTCTGTTTCAGCCCCTCTGTTTCAGCCCCTCTGTTTCAGCCCCTCTGTTTCTCGCCCTCTGTTTCAGCCCCTCTGTTTCTCGCCGTCTGTTGCAGCCACACTGTTTCTCGCCCACTGTTTCAGCCCCTCTGTTTCAGACCCTCTGTTTCAGCCCCTCTGTTTCTCGCTCTCTGTTTCAGCCCCTCTGTTTCTCGCCCTCTGTTTCAGCCCCTCTGTTTCAGCCCCTCTGTTTCCCGCCCTCTGTTTCTGCCATTCTGTTTCTCGCCCTCTGTTTCGGCCCCTCTGTTTCTCGTCCTCTGTTTCAGCCCCGCTGATTCAGCCCCTCTGTTTCACCCCCTCTGAATCAGCCCCTCTGATTCAGCCCTCTCTTTCAGCCCCTCTGTTTCAGACCATCTGTTTCAGCCTCACGGTTTCTCGCCCTCTGTTTCAGCCCCTCTGTTTCTCGCCCTCTGTTTCAGCCCCTCTGTTTCTCGCCCTCTGTTTCAGCCCCTCTGATTCAGCCCCTCTGTTTCAGCCCCTCTGATTCAGCCCCTCTGATTCAGCCCCTCTGATTCAGCCCCTCTGATTCAGCCCCTCTGATTCAGCCCCTCTGTTTCTCGCCCTCTGTTTCAGCCCCTCTGTTTTTCGCCCTCAGTTTCAGCCCCTCTGTTTCTCGCCCTCTGTTTCAGCCCCTCTGATTCAGCACCTCTGTTTCAGCCCCTCTGATTCAGCCCCTCTGTTTCAGCCCCTCTGTTTCAGTCCCTCTGTTTCTCGCCCTCAGTTTCTCACCCTCTGTTTCAGCCCCTGTGTTTCTCGCCCTCTGTTGCAGCCCCTCTGTTTTTCGCCCTCTGTTTCAGCCGCTCCGTTTCTCGCCCTCTGTTTCAGGCTCTCTGGTTCAGCCCGTCTGTTTCAGCCCCTCTGTTTCAGCCCCTCTGTTTCTCGCCCTCTGTTTCAGCTCCTCTGTTTCTCGCCGTCTGTTTCAACCCCTCTGTTTCTCGCCCTCTGTTTCAGCCCCTCTGTTTCAGACCCTCTGTTTCTCATCCTCTGTTTCAGCCCCTCTGATTCAGCCCCTCTGATTCAGCCCCTCTGTTTCCCGCCCCTCTGTTTCAGCCCCTCTGTTTCACGCCCCGTGTTTCAGCCCCTCTGTTTCTTGCCCTCTGTTTCAGCCCCTCTGTTTCTCGCCCTCTGTTTCAGCCCCGCTGATTCAGCCCTTCTGTTTCACCCCCTCTGAATCAGCCCCTCTGATTCAGCCCTCTGTTTCAGCCCCTCTGTTTCAGACCCTCTGTTTCAGCCCCTCGGTTTCTCGCCCTCTGTTTCAGCCCCTCTGTTTCTCGCCCTCTGTTTCAGCCCCTCTGTTTCTCGCCCTCTGTTTCAGCCCCTCTGATTCAGCCCCTTTGTTTCAGCCCCTCTGATTCAGCCCCTCTGTTTCTCGCACTCTGTTTCAGTCCCTCTGTTTCAGCCCCTCTGTTTCAGCCCCTCTGTTTCTCATCCTTTGTTTCAGCCCCTCTGATTCAGCCCCTCTGATTCAGCCCCTCTGATTCAGCCCCTCTGATTCAGCCCCTCTGTTTCTCGCCCTCTGTTTCAGCCCCTCTGTTTCTCGCCCTCTGTTTCAGCCCCTCTGTTTTTCGCCCTCAGTTTCAGCCCCTCTGTTTCTCGCCCTCTGTTTCAGCCCCTCTGATTCAGCACCTCTGTTTCAGCCCCTCTGATTCAGCCCCACTGTTTCAGCCCCTCTGTTTCAGTCCCTCTGTTTCTCGCCCTCAGTTTCTCACCCTCTGTTTCAGCCCCTGTGTTTCTCGCCCTCTGTTTCAGCCCCTCTGTTTTTCGCCCTCTGTTTCAGCCGCTCCGTTTCTCGCCCTCTGTTTCAGGCTCTCTGTTTCAGCCCGTCTGTTTCAGCCCCTCTGTTTCAGCCCCTCTGTTTCTCGCCATCTGTTTCTCGCCCGCTGTTTCAGCCCCTTTGTTTCTCGCCCTCTGTTTCAGCCCCTCTGTTTCAGCCCCTCTGATTCAGCCCCTCTGATACAGCCCCTCTGTTTCTCGCCCTCTGTTTCAGCCCCTCTGTTTCAGCCCCTCTGTTTCAGCCCCTCTGTTTCAGCCCCTCTGTTTCTCGCCCTCTGTTTCAGCCCCTCTGTTTCTCGCCCTCTGTTTCAGCCCCTCTGTTTCACGCCCTCTGTTTCAGCCCCTCTGTTTCAGCCCCTCTGTTTCAGCCCCTCTGTTTCAGCCCCTCTGTTTCTCGCCCTCTGTTTCAGCCCCTCTGTTTCTCGCCCTCTGTTTCAGCCGCTCAGTTTCTCGCCCTCTGTTTCAGCCCCTCTGTTTCAGCCCCTCTGTTTCTCGCCCTCTGTTTCAGCTCCTCTGTTTCTCGCCGTCTGTTGCAGCCACTCTGTTTCTCGCCCACTGTTTCAGCCCCTCTGTTTCAGACCCTCTGTTTCAGCCCCTCTGTTTCTCGCCCTCTGTGTCAGCCCCTCTGTTTCTCGCCCTCTGTTTCAGCCCCTCTGTTTCAGCCCCTCTGTTTCCCGCCCTCTGTTTCTGCCCCTCTGTTTCTCGCCCTCTGTTTCAGCCCCTCTGTTTCTCGCCCCCTGTTTCAGCCCCTCTGATTCAGCCCCTCTGTTTCAGCCCCTCTGATTCAGCCCCTCTGTTTCAGCCCCTCTGATTCAGCCCCTTTGATTCTCGCCCTCTGTTTCAGCCCCTCTGTTTCAGCCCCTCTGTTTCAGCCCCACTGTTTCTCACCCTCTGTTTCAGCCCCTCTGATTCAGCCCCTCTGATTCAGCCCCTCTGTTTCACGCCCCTCTGTTTCAGCCCCTCTGTTTCACGCCCCGTGTTTCAGCCCCTCTGTTTCACGCCCCGTGTTTCAGCCCCTCTGTTTCTGCCCTCTGTTTCAGCCCCTCTGTTTCTCGCCCTCTGTATCAGCCCCTCTGTTTCCCGCCCTCTGTTTCAGCCCCTCTGATTCAGCCCCTCTGTTTCAGCCCCTCTGAATCAGCCCCTCTGTTTCAGCCCCTCTGATTCTGCCCCTCTGTTTCCCGCCCCTCTGTTTCAGCCCCTCTGTTTCACGCCCCGTGTTTCAGCCCCCCTGTTTCTTGCCCTCTGTTTCAGCCCCTCTGTTTCTCGCCCTCTGTTTCAGCCCCTCTGTTTGAGACCCTCTGTTTCTCACCCTCTGTTTCAGCCCCTCTGATTCAGCCCCTCTGATTCAGCCCCTCTGTTTCCCGCCCCTCTGTTTCAGCCCCTCTGTTTCACGCCCCGTGTTTCAGCCCCTCTGTTTCTTGCCCTCTGTTTCAGCCCCTCTGTTTCTCGCCCTCTGTTTCAGCCCCGCTGATTCAGCCCCTCTGTTTCACCCCCTCTGAATCAGCCCCTCTGATTCAGCCCTCTCTTTCAGCCCCTCTGTTTCAGCCCCTCTGTTTCAGCCCCTCGGTTTCTCGCCCTCTGTTTCAGCCCCTCTGTTTCTCGCCCTCTTTTTCAGCCCCTCTGTTTCTCGCCCTCTGTTTCAGCCCCTCTGATTCAGCCCCTCTGTTTCAGCCCCTCTGATTCAGCCCCTCTGATTCAGCCCCTCTGATTCAGCCCCTCTGTTTCTCGCCCTCTGTTTCAGTCCCTCTGTTTCATCCCCTCTGTTTCAGCCCCTCTGTTTCTCATCCTTTGTTTCAGCCCCTCTGATTCAGCCCCTCTGATTCAGCCCCTCTGATTCAGCCCCTCTGATTCAGCCCCTCTGTTTCTCGCCCTCTGTTTCAGCCCCTCTGTTTTTCGCCCTCAGTTTCAGCCCCTCTGTTTCTCGCCCTCTGTTTCAGCCCCTCTGATTCAGCACCTCTGTTTCAGCCCCTCTGATTCAGCCCCTCTGTTTCAGCCCCTCTGTTTCAGTCCCTCTGTTTCTCGCCCTCAGTTTCTCACCCTCTGTTTCAGCCCCTGTGTTTCTCGCCCTCTGTTTCAGCCCCTCTATTTTT
This sequence comes from Chiloscyllium punctatum, assembly GCF_047496795.1. Classification (NCBI taxonomy): domain Eukaryota; kingdom Metazoa; phylum Chordata; class Chondrichthyes; order Orectolobiformes; family Hemiscylliidae; genus Chiloscyllium; species Chiloscyllium punctatum. The sequence continues at coordinate 630,177 of NW_027309822.1, forward strand.
CGCCCTCGGTTTCAGCCGCTCCGTTTCTCGCCCTCTGTTTCAGGCTCTCTGTTTCAGCCCGTCTGTTTCAGCCCCTCTGTTTCAGCCCCTCTGTTTCTCGCCATCTGTTTCTCGCCCGCTGTTTCAGCCCCTTTGTTTCTCGCCCTCTGCTTCAGCCCCTCTGTTTCAGCCACTCTGATTCAACCCCTCTGATACAGCCCCTCCGTTTCTCGCCCTCTGTTTCAGCCCCTCTGTTTCAGCCCCTCTGTTTCAGCCCCTCTGTTTCAGCCCCTCTGTTTCTCGCCCTCAGTTTAAGCCCCTCTGTTTCTCGCCCTCTGTTTCAGCCCCTCTGTTTCACGCCCTCTGTTTCAGCCCCTCTGTTTCAGCCCCTCTGTTTCAGCCCCTCTGTTTCAGCCCCTCTGTTTCTCGCCCTCTGTTTCAGCCCCTCTGTTTCTCGCCCTCTGTTTCAGCCGCTCAGATTCTCGCCCTCTGTTTCAGCCCCTCTGTTTCAGCCCCTCTGTTTCAGCCCCTCTGTTTCTCGCCCTCTGTTTCAGCCCCTCTGTTTCTCGCCGTCTGTTGCAGCCACACTGTTTCTCGCCCACTGTTTCAGCCCCTCTGTTTCAGACTATCTGTTTCAGCCCCTCTGTTTCCCGCCCTCTGTTTCTGCCATTCTGTTTCTCGCCCTCTGTTTCGGCCCTTCTGTTTCTCGTCTTCTGTTTCAGCCCCGCTGATTCAGCCCCTCTGTTTCACCCCCTCTGAATCAGCCCCTCTGATTCAGCCCTCTCTTTCAGCCCCTCTGTTTCAGACCATCTGTTTCAGCCCCACGGTTTCTCGCCCTCTGTTTCAGCCCCTCTGTTTCTCGCCCTCTGTTTCAGCCCCTCTCTTTCTCGCCCTCTGTTTCAGCCCCTCTGATTCAGCCCCTCTGTTTCAGCCCCTCTGATTCAGCCCCTCTGATTCAGCCCCTCTGATTCAGCCCCTCTGTTTCTCGCCCTCTGTTTCAGTCCCTCTGTTTCAGCCCCTCTGTTTCAGCCCCTCTGTTTCTCATCCTTTGTTTCAGCCCCTCTGATTCAGCCCCTCTGATTCAGCCCCTCTGATTCAGCCCCTCTGATTCAGCCCCTCTGTTTCTCGCACTCTGTTTCAGCCCCTCTGTTTCAGCCCCTCTGTTTTAGCCCCTCTGTTTCAGCCACCCTGTTTCTCGCCCTCTGTTTCAGCCCCTCTGTATCAGCCCCTCAGTTTCCCGCCCTCTGTTTCAGCCCCTCTGTTTCTCGCCCTCTGTTCCAGCCCCTCTGATTCAGCCCCTCTGTTTCAGCCCCTCTGATTCAGCCCCTCTGTTTCAGCCCCTCTGATTCAGCCCCTCTGTTTCTCGCCCTCTGTGTCAGCTCCTGTGTTTCAGCCACTCTGTTTCAGGCCCTCTGTTTCTCACCCTCTGTTTCAGCCCCTCTGATTCAGCCCCTCTGTTTCAGCCCGTCAGTTTCCCGCCCCTCTGTTTCAGCCCCTCTGTTTCACGCCCCGTGTTTCAGCCCCTCTGTTTCTTGCCCTCTGTTTCAGCCCCTCTGTTTCTCGCCCTCTGTTTCAGCCCCTCTGTTTCAGCCCCTCTGTTTGAGTCCCTCTGTTTCTCGCCCTCTGTTTCAGCCCCTCTGTTTCTCGCCCTCTATTTCAGCCCCTCTGTTTCAGCCCCTCGGTTTCTCGCCCTCTGTTTCAGCCCCTCTGTTTCTCGCCCTCTGTTTCAGCCCCTCTGTTTCAGCCCCTCTGTTTCTCGCCCTCTGTTTCAGCCCCTCTGTTTCTCGCCCTCTGTTTCAGCCCCACTGATACAGCCGCTCTGTTTCAGCCCCTCTGTTTCAGCCCCTCTGTTTCTCGCCCTCTGTTTCAGCCCCTCTGTTTCTCGCCCTCTGTTTCAGCCCCTCTGTTTCAGCCCCTCTGTTTCTCGCCCTCTGTTTCAGCCCCTCTGTTTCTCGCCCTCTGTTTCAGCCCCTCTGATACAGCCCCTCTGTTTCAGCCCCTCTGATTCAGCCCCTCTATTTCAGCCCCTCTGTTTCTCGCTCTCTGTTTCAGCCCTTCTGTTTCTCACCCTCTGTTTCAGCCCCTCTGTTTCAGCCCCTCTGTTTCCCGCCCTCTGTTTCTGCCCCTCTGTTTCTCGCCCTCTGTTTCGGCCCCTCTGTTTCTCGTCCTCTGTTTCAGCCCCGCTGATTCAGCCCCTCTGTTTCACCCCCTCTGAATCAGCCCCTCTGTTTCAGCCCCTCTGATTCAGCCCCTCTGATTCAGCCCCTCTGATTCAGCCCTTCTGTTTCTCGCCCTCTGTTTCAGTCCCTCTGTTTCAGCCCCTCTGATTCAGCCCCTCTGATTCAGCCCCTCTGTTTCTCGCCCTCTGTTTCAGTCCCTCTGTTTCATCCCCTCTGTTTCAGCCCCTCTGTTTCTCATCCTTTGTTTCAGCCCCTCTGATTCAGCCCCTCTGATTCAGCCCCTCTGATTCAGCCCCTCTGATTCAGCCCCTCTGTTTCTCGCCCTCTGTTTCAGCCCCTCTGTTTTTCGCCCTCAGTTTCAGCCCCTCTGTTTCTCGCCCTCTGTTCCAGCCCCTCTGATTCAGCACCTCTGTTTCAGCCCCTCTGATTCAGCCCCTCTGTTTCAGCCCCTCTGTTTCAGTCCCTCTGTTTCTCGCCCTCAGTTTCTCACCCTCTGTTTCAGCCCCTGTGTTTCTCGCCCTCTGTTTCAGCCCCTCTATTTTTCGCCCTCGGTTTCAGCCGCTCCGTTTCTCGCCCTCTGTTTCAGGCTCTCTGTTTCAGCCCGTCTGTTTCAGCCCCTCTGTTTCAGCCCCTCTGTTTCTCGCCATCTGTTTCTCGCCCGCTGTTTCAGCCCCTTTGTTTCTCGCCCTCTGCTTCAGCCCCTCTGTTTCAGCCACTCTGATTCAACCCCTCTGATACAGCCCCTCCGTTTCTCGCCCTCTGTTTCAGCCCCTCTGTTTCAGCCCCTCTGTTTCAGCCCCTCTGTTTCTCGCCCTCAGTTTCAGCCCCTCTGTTTCTCGCCCTCTGTTTCAGCCCCTCTGTTTCACGCCCTCTGTTTCAGCCCCTCTGTTTCAGCCCCTCTGTTTCAGCCCCTCTGTTTCAGCCCCTCTGTTTCTCGCCCTCTGTTTCAGCCCCTCTGTTTCTCGCCCTCTGTTTCAGCCGCTCAGATTCTCGCCCTCTGTTTCAGCCCCTCTGTTTCAGCCCCTCTGTTTCAGCCCCTCTGTTTCTCGCCCTCTGTTTCAGCCCCTCTGTTTCTCGCCGTCTGTTGCAGCCACACTGTTTCTCGCCCACTGTTTCAGCCCCTCTGTTTCAGACCCTCTGTTTCAGCCCCTCTGTTTCTCGCTCTCTGTTTCAGCCCCTCTGTTTCTCGCCCTCTGTTTCAGCCCCTCTGTTTCAGCCCCTCTGTTTCCCGCCCTCTGTTTCTGCCATTCTGTTTCTCGCCCTCTGTTTCGGCCCCTCTGTTTCTCGTCCTCTGTTTCAGCCCCGCTGATTCAGCCCCTCTGTTTCACCCCCTCTGAATCAGCCCCTCTGATTCAGCCCTCTCTTTCAGCCCCTCTGTTTCAGACCATCTGTTTCAGCCCCACGGTTTCTCGCCCTCTGTTTCAGCCCCTCTGTTTCTCGCCCTCTGTTTCAGCCCCTCTCTTTCTCGCCCTCTGTTTCAGCCCCTCTGATTCAGCCCCTCTGTTTCAGCCCCTCTGATTCAGCCCCTCTGATTCAGCCCCTCTGATTCAGCCCCTCTGTTTCTCGCCCTCTGTTTCAGTCCCTCTGTTTCAGCCCCTCTGTTTCAGCCCCTCTGTTTCTCATCCTTTGTTTCAGCCCCTCTGATTCAGCCCCTCTGATTCAGCCCCTCTGATTCAGCCCCTCTGATTCAGCCCCTCTGTTTCTCGCACTCTGTTTCAGCCCCTCTGTTTCAGCCCCTCTGTTTTAGCCCCTCTGTTTCAGCCCCCCTGTTTCTCGCCCTCTGTTTCAGCCCCTCTGTATCAGCCCCTCAGTTTCCCGCCCTCTGTTTCAGCCCCTCTGTTTCTCGCCCTCTGTTCCAGCCCCTCTGATTCAGCCCCTCTGTTTCAGCCCCTCTGATTCAGCCCCTCTGTTTCAGCCCCTCTGATTCAGCCCCTCTGTTTCTCGCCCTCTGTTTCAGCTCCTGTGTTTCAGCCACTCTGTTTCAGGCCCTCTGTTTCTCACCCTCTGTTTCAGCCCCTCTGATTCAGCCCCTCTGTTTCAGCCCGTCAGTTTCCCGCCCCTCTGTTTGAGCCCCTCTGTTTCACGCCCCGTGTTTCAGCCCCTCTGTTTCTTGCCCTCTGTTTCAGCCCCTCTGTTTCTCGCCCTCTGTTTCAGCCCCTCTGTTTCAGCCCCTCTGTTTGAGTCCCTCTGTTTCTCGCCCTCTGTTTCAGCCCCTCTGTTTCTCGCCCTCTATTTCAGCCCCTCTGTTTCAGCCCCTCGGTTTCTCGCCCTCTGTTTCAGCCCCTCTGTTTCTCGCCCTCTGTTTCAGCCCCTCTGTTTCAGCCCCTCTGTTTCTCGCCCTCTGTTTCAGCCCCTCTGTTTCTCGCTCTCTGTTTCAGCCCCTCTGATACAGCCCCTCTGTTTCAGCCCCTCTGATTCAGCCCCTCTATTTCAGCCCCTCTGTTTCTCGCTCTCTGTTTCAGCCCTTCTGTTTCTCACCCTCTGTTTCAGCCCCTCTGTTTCAGCCCCTCTGTTTCCCGCCCTCTGTTTCTGCCCCTCTGTTTCTCGCCCTCTGTTTCGGCCCCTCTGTTTCTCGACCTCTGTTTCAGCCCCGCTGATTCAGCCCCTCTGTTTTACCCCCTCTGAATCAGCCCCTCTGTTTCAGCCCCTCTGATTCAGCCCCTCTGATTCAGCCCCTCTGATTCAGCCCTTCTGTTTCTCGCCCTCTGTTTCAGTCCCTCTGTTTCAGCCCCTCTGATTCAGCCCCTCTGATTCAGCCCCTCTGTTTCTCGCCCTCTGTTTCAGTCCCTCTGTTTCATCCCCTCTGTTTCAGCCCCTCTGTTTCTCATCCTTTGTTTCAGCCCCTCTGATTCAGCCCCTCTGATTCAGCCCCTCTGATTCAGCCCCTCTGATTCAGCCCCTCTGTTTCTCGCCCTCTGTTTCAGCCCCTCTGTTTTTCGCCCTCGGTTTCCCGCCCTCTGTTTCAGCCCCTCTGTTTCTCGCCCTCTGTTCCAGCCCCTCTGATTCAGCCCCTCTGTTTCAGCCCCTCTGATTCAGCCCCTCTGTTTCAGCCCCTCTGATTCAGCCCCTCTGTTTCTCGCCCTCTGTTTCAGCCCCTCTGTTTCAGCCCCTCTGTTTCAGCCCCTCTGTTTCAGGCCCTCTGTTTTTCACCCTCTGTTTCAGCCCCTCTGATTCAGCCCCTCTGTTTCAGCCCGTCTGTTTCCCGCCCCTCTGTTTCAGCCTCTCTGTTTCACGCCCCGTGTTTCAGCCCCTCTGTTTCTTGCCCTCTGTTTCAGCCCCTCTGTTTCTCGCCCTCTGTTTCAGCCCCTCTGTTTCAGCCCCTCTGTTTCAGTCCCTCTGTTTCTCGCCCTCTGTTTCAACCCCTCTGTTTCTCGCCCTCTATTTCAGACCCTCTGTTTCAGCCCCTCGGTTTCTCGCCCTCTGTTTCAGCCCCTCTGTTTCTCGCCCTCTGTTTCAGCCCCTCTGTTTCAGCCCCTCTGTTTCTCGCCCTCTGTTTCAGCCCCTCTGTTTCTCGCCCTCTGTTTCAGCCCCGCTGATACAGCCCCTCTGTTTCAGCCCCTCTGTTTCAGCCCCTCTGTTTCTCGCCCTCTGTTTCAGCCCCTCTGTTTCTCGCCCTCTGTTTCAGCCCCTCTGTTTCTCGCCCTCTGTTTCAGCCCCTCTGATACAGCCCCTCTGTTTCAGCCCCTCTGATTCAGCCCCTCTGTTTCAGCCCCTCTGTTTCTCGCCCTCTGTTTCAGGCTCTCTGTTTCAGCCCGTCTGTTTCAGCCCCTGTTTCAGCCCCTCTGTTTCTCGCCCTCTGTTTCTCGCCCGCAGTTTCAGCCCCTCTGTTTCTCGCCCTCTGTTTCAGCCCCTCTGTTTCAGCCCCTCTGATACAGCCCCTCTGATTCGGCCCCTCTGTTTCAGCCCCTCTGTTTCAGCCCCTCTGTTTCAGCCCCTCTGTTTCTCGCCCTCTGTTTCAGCCCCTCTATTTCTCGGCCTCTGTTTCAGCCCCTCTGTTTCAGCCCCTCTGTTTCAGGCCCTCTGTTTCAGCCCCTCTGTTTCTCGCCCTCGGTTTCAGCCCCTCTGTTTCAGCCCCTCTGTTTCAGCCCCTCTGTTTCAGCACCTCTGTTTCTCGCCCTCTGTTTCAGCCCCTCTGTTTCTCGCCCTCTGTTTCAGCTCCTCTGTTTCAGCCCCTCTGTTTAAGTCCCTCTGTTTCTCGCACTCTGTTTCAGCCGCTCTGTTTCTCGCCCTCTGTTTCAGCCCCTCTGATTTAGCCCCTCTGTTTCTCGCCCTCTGTTTCAGCCCCACTGTTTCGCGCTCTCTGTTTCAGTCCCTCTGTTTCAGCCCCTCTGTTTCTCGCCCTCTGTTTCTGCCCGTCTGTTTCTCACCCTGTATTTCAGCCCCTCTGATTCAGCCCCTCTGTTTCAGCCCCTCTGAATCAGCCCCTCTGTTTCAGCCCCTCTGAATCAGCCCCTCTGATTCAGCCCCTCTGTTTCAGCCCCTCTGTTTCTCGCCCTCTGTTTCAGCCCCTCTGTTTCACGCCCTCTGTTTCAGCCCCTCTGTTTCAGCCCCTCTGTTTCAGCCCCTCTGTTTCAGCCCCTCTGTTTCTCGCCCTCTGTTTCAGCCGCTCAGTTTCTCGCCCTCTGTTTCAGCCCCTCTGTTTCAGCCCCTCTGTTTCAGCCCCTCTGTTTCAGCCCCTCTGTTTCAGCCCCTCTGTTTCTCGCCCTCTGTTTCAGCCCCTCTGTTTCTCGCCGTCTGTTGCAGCCACTCTGTTTCTCGCCCACTGTTTCAGCCCCTCTGTTTCAGACCCTCTGTTTCAGCCCCTCTGTTTCTCGCCCTCTGTTTCAGCCCCTCTGTTTCTCGCCCTCTGTTTCAGCCCCTCTGTTTCAGCCCCTCTGTTTCCCGCCCTCTGTTTCTGCCCCTCTGTTTCTAGCCCTCTGTTTCAGCCCCTCTGTTTCTCGCCCTCTGTTTCAGCCCCTCTGATTCAGCCCCTCTGTTTCAGCCCCTCTGATTCAGCCCCTCTGTTTCAGCCACTCTGATTCAGCCCCTCTGATTCTCGCCCTCTGTTTCAGCCGCTCTGTTTCAGCCCCTCTGTTTCAGCCCCACTGTTTCTCACCCTCTGTTTCAGCCCCTCTGATTCAGCCCCTCTGATTCAGCCCCTCTGTTTCCCGCCCCTCTGTTTCAGCCCCTCTGTTTCACGCCCCGTGTTTCAGCCCCTCTGTTTCTTGTCCTCTGTTTCAGCCCCTCTGTTTCTCGCCCTCTGTATCAGCCCCTCTGTTTCCCGCCCTCTGTTTCAGCCCCTCTGTTTCTCGCCCTCTGTTTCAGCCCCTCTGTTTCTCGCCCTCTGTTTCAGCCGCTCAGATTCTCGCCCTCTGTTTCAGCCCCTCTGTTTCAGCCCCTCTGTTTCAGCCCCTCTGTTTCTCGCCCTCTGTTTCAGCCCCTCTGTTTCTCGCCGTCTGTTGCAGCCACACTGTTTCTCGCCCACTGTTTCAGCCCCTCTGTTTCAGACCCTCTGTTTCAGCCCCTCTGTTTCTCGCTCTCTGTTTCAGCCCCTCTGTTTCTCGCCCTCTGTTTCAGCCCCTCTTTTTCAGCCCCTCTGTTTCCCGCCCTCTGTTTCTGCCATTCTGTTTCTCGCCCTCTGTTTCTCGTCCTCTGTTTCAGCCCCGCTGATTCAGCCCCTCTGTTTCACCCCCTCTGAATCAGCCCCTCTGATTCAGCCCTCTCTTTCAGCCCCTCTGTTTCAGACCATCTGTTTCAGCCCCACGGTTTCTCGCCCTCTGTTTCAGCCCCTCTGTTTCTCGCCCTCTGTTTCAGCCCCTCTGTTTCTCGCCCTCTGTTTCAGCCCCTCTGATTCAGCCCCTCTGTTTCAAACCCTCTGATTCAGCCCCTCTGATTCAGCCCCTCTGATTCAGCCCCTCTGTTTCTCGCCCTCTGTTTCAGTCCCTCTGTTTCAGCCCCTCTGTTTCAGCCCCTCTGTTTCTCATCCTTTGTTTCAGCCCCTCTGATTCAGCCCCTCTGATTCAGCCCCTCTGATTCAGCCCCTCTGATTCAGCCCCTCTGTTTCTCGCACTCTGTTTCAGCCCCTCTGTTTCAGCCCCTCTGTTTTAGCCCCTCTGTTTCAGCCCCCCTGTTTCTCGCCCTCTGTTTCAGCCCCTCTGTATCAGCCCCTCAGTTTCCCGCCCTCTGTTTCAGCCCCTCTGTTTCTCGCCCTCTGTTCCAGCCCCTCTGATTCAGCCCCTCTGTTTCAGCCCCTCTGATTCAGCCCCTCTGTTTCAGCCCCTCTGATTCAGCCCCTCTGTTTCAGCCTCTCTGTTTTTCGCCCTCTGTTTCAGCCCCTCCGTTTCTCGCCCTCTGTTTCAGGCACTCTGTTTCAGCCCGTCTGTTTCAGCCCCTCTGTTTCAGCCCCTCTGTTTCTCGCCATCTGTTTCTCGCCCGCTGTTTCAGCCCCTTTGTTTCTCGCCCTCTGCTTCAGCCCCTCTGTTTCAGCCACTCTGATTCAACCCCTCTGATACAGCCCCTCCGTTTCTCGCCCTCTGTTTCAGCCCCTCTGTTTCAGCCCCTCTGTTTCAGCCCCTCTGTTTCTCGCCCTCAGTTTCAGCCCCTCTGTTTCTCGCCCTCTGTTTCAGCCCCTCTGTTTCACGCCCTCTGTTTCAGCCCCTCTGTTTCAGCCCCTCTGTTTCAGCCCCTCTGTTTCAGCCCCTCTGTTTCTCGCCCTCTGTTTCAGCCCCTCTGTTTCTCGCCCTCTGTTTCAGCCGCTCAGATTCTCGCCCTCTGTTTCAGCCCCTCTGTTTCAGCCCCTCTGTTTCAGCCCCTCTGTTTCTCGCCCTCTGTTTCAGCCCCTCTGTTTCTCGCCGTCTGTTGCAGCCACACTGTTTCTCGCCCACTGTTTCAGCCCCTCTGTTTCAGACCCTCTGTTTCAGCCCCTCTGTTTCTCGCTCTCTGTTTCAGCCCCTCTGTTTCTCGCCCTCTGTTTCAGCCCCTCTGTTTCAGCCCCTCTGTTTCCCGCCCTCTGTTTCTGCCATTCTGTTTCTCGCCCTCTGTTTCGGCCCCTCTGTTTCTCGTCCTCTGTTTCAGCCCCGCTGATTCAGCCCCTCTGTTTCACCCCCTCTGAATCAGCCCCTCTGATTCAGCCCTCTCTTTCAGCCCCTCTGTTTCAGACCATCTGTTTCAGCCCCACGGTTTCTCGCCCTCTGTTTCAGCCCCTCTGTTTCTCGCCCTCTGTTTCAGCCCCTCTCTTTCTCGCCCTCTGTTTCAGCCCCTCTGATTCAGCCCCTCTGTTTCAGCCCCTCTGATTCAGCCCCTCTGATTCAGCCCCTCTGATTCAGCCCCTCTGTTTCTCGCCCTCTGTTTCAGTCCCTCTGTTTCAGCCCCTCTGTTTCAGCCCCTCTGTTTCTCATCCTTTGTTTCAGCCCCTCTGATTCAGCCCCTCTGATTCAGCCCCTCTGATTCAGCCCCTCTGATTCAGCCCCTCTGTTTCTCGCACTCTGTTTCAGCCCCTCTGTTTCAGCCCCTCTGTTTTAGCCCCTCTGTTTCAGCCCCCCTGTTTCTCGCCCTCTGTTTCAGCCCCTCTGTATCAGCCCCTCAGTTTCCCGCCCTCTGTTTCAGCCCCTCTGTTTCTCGCCCTCTGTTCCAGCCCCTCTGATTCAGCCCCTCTGTTTCAGCCCCTCTGATTCAGCCCCTCTGTTTCAGCCCCTCTGATTCAGCCCCTCTGTTTCTCGCCCTCTGTTTCAGCTCCTGTGTTTCAGCCACTCTGTTTCAGGCCCTCTGTTTCTCACCCTCTGTTTCAGCCCCTCTGATTCAGCCCCTCTGTTTCAGCCCGTCAGTTTCCCGCCCCTCTGTTTGAGCCCCTCTGTTTCACGCCCCGTGTTTCAGCCCCTCTGTTTCTTGCCCTCTGTTTCAGCCCCTCTGTTTCTCGCCCTCTGTTTCAGCCCCTCTGTTTCAGCCCCTCTGTTTGAGTCCCTCTGTTTCTCGCCCTCTGTTTCAGCCCCTCTGTTTCTCGCCCTCTATTTCAGCCCCTCTGTTTCAGCCCCTCGGTTTCTCGCCCTCTGTTTCAGCCCCTCTGTTTCTCGCCCTCTGTTTCAGCCCCTCTGTTTCAGCCCCTCTGTTTCTCGCCCTCTGTTTCAGCCCCTCTGTTTCTCGCTCTCTGTTTCAGCCCCTCTGATACAGCCCCTCTGTTTCAGCCCCTCTGATTCAGCCCCTCTATTTCAGCCCCTCTGTTTCTCGCTCTCTGTTTCAGCCCTTCTGTTTCTCACCCTCTGTTTCAGCCCCTCTGTTTCAGCCCCTCTGTTTCCCGCCCTCTGTTTCTGCCCCTCTGTTTCTCGCCCTCTGTTTCGGCCCCTCTGTTTCTCGACCTCTGTTTCAGCCCCGCTGATTCAGCCCCTCTGTTTTACCCCCTCTGAATCAGCCCCTCTGTTTCAGCCCCTCTGATTCAGCCCCTCTGATTCAGCCCCTCTGATTCAGCCCTTCTGTTTCTCGCCCTCTGTTTCAGTCCCTCTGTTTCAGCCCCTCTGATTCAGCCCCTCTGATTCAGCCCCTCTGTTTCTCGCCCTCTGTTTCAGTCCCTCTGTTTCATCCCCTCTGTTTCAGCCCCTCTGTTTCTCATCCTTTGTTTCAGCCCCTCTGATTCAGCCCCTCTGATTCAGCCCCTCTGATTCAGCCCCTCTGATTCAGCCCCTCTGTTTCTCGCCCTCTGTTTCAGCCCCTCTGTTTTTCGCCCTCGGTTTCCCGCCCTCTGTTTCAGCCCCTCTGTTTCTCGCCCTCTGTTCCAGCCCCTCTGATTCAGCCCCTCTGTTTCAGCCCCTCTGATTCAGCCCCTCTGTTTCAGCCCCTCTGATTCAGCCCCTCTGTTTCTCGCCCTCTGTTTCAGCCCCTCTGTTTCAGCCCCTCTGTTTCAGCCCCTCTGTTTCAGGCCCTCTGTTTTTCACCCTCTGTTTCAGCCCCTCTGATTCAGCCCCTCTGTTTCAGCCCGTCTGTTTCCCGCCCCTCTGTTTCAGCCTCTCTGTTTCACGCCCCGTGTTTCAGCCCCTCTGTTTCTTGCCCTCTGTTTCAGCCCCTCTGTTTCTCGCCCTCTGTTTCAGCCCCTCTGTTTCAGCCCCTCTGTTTCAGTCCCTCTGTTTCTCGCCCTCTGTTTCAACCCCTCTGTTTCTCGCCCTCTATTTCAGACCCTCTGTTTCAGCCCCTCGGTTTCTCGCCCTCTGTTTCAGCCCCTCTGTTTCTCGCCCTCTGTTTCAGCCCCTCTGTTTCAGCCCCTCTGTTTCTCGCCCTCTGTTTCAGCCCCTCTGTTTCTCGCCCTCTGTTTCAGCCCCGCTGATACAGCCCCTCTGTTTCAGCCCCTCTGTTTCAGCCCCTCTGTTTCTCGCCCTCTGTTTCAGCCCCTCTGTTTCTCGCCCTCTGTTTCAGCCCCTCTGTTTCTCGCCCTCTGTTTCAGCCCCTCTGATACAGCCCCTCTGTTTCAGCCCCTCTGATTCAGCCCCTCTGTTTCAGCCCCTCTGTTTCTCGCCCTCTGTTTCAGGCTCTCTGTTTCAGCCCGTCTGTTTCAGCCCCTGTTTCAGCCCCTCTGTTTCTCGCCCTCTGTTTCTCGCCCGCAGTTTCAGCCCCTCTGTTTCTCGCCCTCTGTTTCAGCCCCTCTGTTTCAGCCCCTCTGATACAGCCCCTCTGATTCGGCCCCTCTGTTTCAGCCCCTCTGTTTCAGCCCCTCTGTTTCAGCCCCTCTGTTTCTCGCCCTCTGTTTCAGCCCCTCTATTTCTCGGCCTCTGTTTCAGCCCCTCTGTTTCAGCCCCTCTGTTTCAGGCCCTCTGTTTCAGCCCCTCTGTTTCTCGCCCTCGGTTTCAGCCCCTCTGTTTCAGCCCCTCTGTTTCAGCCCCTCTGTTTCAGCACCTCTGTTTCTCGCCCTCTGTTTCAGCCCCTCTGTTTCTCGCCCTCTGTTTCAGCTCCTCTGTTTCAGCCCCTCTGTTTAAGTCCCTCTGTTTCTCGCACTCTGTTTCAGCCGCTCTGTTTCTCGCCCTCTGTTTCAGCCCCTCTGATTTAGCCCCTCTGTTTCTCGCCCTCTGTTTCAGCCCCACTGTTTCGCGCTCTCTGTTTCAGTCCCTCTGTTTCAGCCCCTCTGTTTCTCGCCCTCTGTTTCTGCCCGTCTGTTTCTCACCCTGTATTTCAGCCCCTCTGATTCAGCCCCTCTGTTTCAGCCCCTCTGAATCAGCCCCTCTGTTTCAGCCCCTCTGAATCAGCCCCTCTGATTCAGCCCCTCTGTTTCAGCCCCTCTGTTTCTCGCCCTCTGTTTCAGCCCCTCTGTTTCACGCCCTCTGTTTCAGCCCCTCTGTTTCAGCCCCTCTGTTTCAGCCCCTCTGTTTCAGCCCCTCTGTTTCTCGCCCTCTGTTTCAGCCGCTCAGTTTCTCGCCCTCTGTTTCAGCCCCTCTGTTTCAGCCCCTCTGTTTCAGCCCCTCTGTTTCAGCCCCTCTGTTTCAGCCCCTCTGTTTCTCGCCCTCTGTTTCAGCCCCTCTGTTTCTCGCCGTCTGTTGCAGCCACTCTGTTTCTCGCCCACTGTTTCAGCCCCTCTGTTTCAGACCCTCTGTTTCAGCCCCTCTGTTTCTCGCCCTCTGTTTCAGCCCCTCTGTTTCTCGCCCTCTGTTTCAGCCCCTCTGTTTCAGCCCCTCTGTTTCCCGCCCTCTGTTTCTGCCCCTCTGTTTCTAGCCCTCTGTTTCAGCCCCTCTGTTTCTCGCCCTCTGTTTCAGCCCCTCTGATTCAGCCCCTCTGTTTCAGCCCCTCTGATTCAGCCCCTCTGTTTCAGCCACTCTGATTCAGCCCCTCTGATTCTCGCCCTCTGTTTCAGCCGCTCTGTTTCAGCCCCTCTGTTTCAGCCCCACTGTTTCTCACCCTCTGTTTCAGCCCCTCTGATTCAGCCCCTCTGATTCAGCCCCTCTGTTTCCCGCCCCTCTGTTTCAGCCCCTCTGTTTCACGCCCCGTGTTTCAGCCCCTCTGTTTCTTGTCCTCTGTTTCAGCCCCTCTGTTTCTCGCCCTCTGTATCAGCCCCTCTGTTTCCCGCCCTCTGTTTCAGCCCCTCTGTTTCTCGCCCTCTGTTTCAGCCCCTCTGTTTCTCGCCCTCTGTTTCAGCCGCTCAGATTCTCGCCCTCTGTTTCAGCCCCTCTGTTTCAGCCCCTCTGTTTCAGCCCCTCTGTTTCTCGCCCTCTGTTTCAGCCCCTCTGTTTCTCGCCGTCTGTTGCAGCCACACTGTTTCTCGCCCACTGTTTCAGCCCCTCTGTTTCAGACCCTCTGTTTCAGCCCCTCTGTTTCTCGCTCTCTGTTTCAGCCCCTCTGTTTCTCGCCCTCTGTTTCAGCCCCTCTTTTTCAGCCCCTCTGTTTCCCGCCCTCTGTTTCTGCCATTCTGTTTCTCGCCCTCTGTTTCTCGTCCTCTGTTTCAGCCCCGCTGATTCAGCCCCTCTGTTTCACCCCCTCTGAATCAGCCCCTCTGATTCAGCCCTCTCTTTCAGCCCCTCTGTTTCAGACCATCTGTTTCAGCCCCACGGTTTCTCGCCCTCTGTTTCAGCCCCTCTGTTTCTCGCCCTCTGTTTCAGCCCCTCTGTTTCTCGCCCTCTGTTTCAGCCCCTCTGATTCAGCCCCTCTGTTTCAAACCCTCTGATTCAGCCCCTCTGATTCAGCCCCTCTGATTCAGCCCCTCTGTTTCTCGCCCTCTGTTTCAGTCCCTCTGTTTCAGCCCCTCTGTTTCAGCCCCTCTGTTTCTCATCCTTTGTTTCAGCCCCTCTGATTCAGCCCCTCTGATTCAGCCCCTCTGATTCAGCCCCTCTGATTCAGCCCCTCTGTTTCTCGCACTCTGTTTCAGCCCCTCTGTTTCAGCCCCTCTGTTTTAGCCCCTCTGTTTCAGCCCCCCTGTTTCTCGCCCTCTGTTTCAGCCCCTCTGTATCAGCCCCTCAGTTTCCCGCCCTCTGTTTCAGCCCCTCTGTTTCTCGCCCTCTGTTCCAGCCCCTCTGATTCAGCCCCTCTGTTTCAGCCCCTCTGATTCAGCCCCTCTGTTTCAGCCCCTCTGATTCAGCCCCTCTGTTTCTCGCCCTCTGTTTCAGCTCCTGTGTTTCAGCCACTCTGTTTCAGGCCCTCTGTTTCTCACCCTCTGTTTCAGCCCCTCTGATTCAGCCCCTCTGTTTCAGCCCGTCAGTTTCCCGCCCCTCTGTTTCAGCCCCTCTGTTTCACGCCCCGTGTTTCAGCCCCTCTGTTTCTTGCCCTCTGTTTCAGCCCCTCTGTTTCTCGCCCTCTGTTTCAGCCCCTCTGTTTCAGCCCCTCTGTTTGAGTCCCTCTGTTTCTCGCCCTCTGTTTCAGCCCCTCTGTTTCTCGCCCTCTATTTCAGCCCCTCTGTTTCAGCCCCTCGGTTTCTCGCCCTCTGTTTCAGCCCCTCTGTTTCTCGCCCTCTGTTTCAGCCCCTCTGTTTCAGCCCCTCTGTTTCTCGCCCTCTGTTTCAGCCCCTCTGTTTCTCGCCCTCTGTTTCAGCCCCACTGATACAGCCGCTCTGTTTCAGCCCCTCTGTTTCAGCCCCTCTGTTTCTCGCCCTCTGTTTCAGCCCCTCTGTTTCTCGCCCTCTGTTTCAGCCCCTCTGTTTCAGCCCCTCTGTTTCTCGCCCTCTGTTTCAGCCCCTCTGTTTCTCGCCCTCTGTTTCAGCCCCTCTGATACAGCCCCTCTGTTTCAGCCCCTCTGATTCAGCCCCTCTATTTCAGCCCCTCTGTTTCTCGCTCTCTGTTTCAGCCCTTCTGTTTCTCACCCTCTGTTTCAGCCCCTCTGTTTCAGCCCCTCTGTTTCCCGCCCTCTGTTTCTGCCCCTCTGTTTCTCGCCCTCTGTTTCGGCCCCTCTGTTTCTCGTCCTCTGTTTCAGCCCCGCTGATTCAGCCCCTCTGTTTCACCCCCTCTGAATCAGCCCCTCTGTTTCAGCCCCTCTGATTCAGCCCCTCTGATTCAGCCCCTCTGATTCAGCCCTTCTGTTTCTCGCCCTCTGTTTCAGTCCCTCTGTTTCAGCCCCCCTGTTTCAGCCCCTCTGTTTCTCATCCTTTGTTTCAGCCCCTCTGATTCAGCCCCTCTGATTCAGCCCCTCTGATTCAGCCCCTCTGTTTCTCGCCCTCTGTTTCAGCCCCTCTGTTTCAGCCCCTCTGTTTTAGCCCCTCTGTTTCAGCCCCCCTGTTTCTCGCCCTCTGTTTCAGCCCCTCTGTATCAGCCCCTCGGTTTCCCGCCCTCTGTTTCAGCCCCTCTGTTTCTCGCCCTCTGTTCCAGCCCCTCTGATTCAGCCCCTCTGTTTCAGCCCCTCTGATTCAGCACCTCTGTTTCAGCCCCTCTGATTCAGCCCCTCTGTTTCTCGCCCTCTGTTTCAGCCCCTCTGTTTCAGCCCCTCTGTTTCAGCCCCTCTGTTTCAGGCCCTCTGTTTTTCACCCTCTGTTTCAGCCCCTCTGATTCAGCCCCTCTGTTTCAGCCCGTCTGTTTCCCGCCCCTCTGTTTCAGCCTCTCTGTTTCACGCCCCGTGTTTCAGCCCCTCTGTTTCTTGCCCTCTGTTTCAGCCCCTCTGTTTCTCGCCCTCTGTTTCAGCCCCTCTGTTTCAGCCCCTCTGTTTCAGTCCCTCTGTTTCTCGCCCTCTATTTCAGCCCCTCTGTTTCAGCCCCTCGGTTTCTGGCCCTCTGTTTCAGCCCCTCTGTTTCTCGCCCTCTGTTTCAGCCCCTCTGTTTCAGCCCCTCTGTTTCTCGCCCTCTGTTTCAGCCCCTCTGTTTCTCGCCCTCTGTTTCAGCCCCGCTGATACAGCCCCTCTGTTTCAGCCCCTCTGTTTCAGCCACTCTGTTTCTCGCCCTCTGTTTCAGCCCCTCTGTTTCTCGCCCTCTGTTTCAGCCCCTCTGTTTCTCGCCCTCTGTTTCAGCCCCTCTGATACAGCCCCTCTGTTTCAGCCCCTCTGATTCAGCCCCTCTGTTTCAGCCCCTCTGTTTCTCGCCCTCTGTTTCAGGCTCTCTGTTTCAGCCCGTCTGTTTCAGCCCCTGTTTCAGCCCCTCTGTTTCTCGCCCTCTGTTTCTCGCCCGCAGTTTCAGCCCCTCTGTTTCTCGCCCTCTGTTTCAGCCCCTCTGTTTCAGCCCCTCTGATACAGCCCCTCTGATTCGGCCCCTCTGTTTCAGCCCCTCTGTTTCAGCCCCTCTGTTTCTCGCCCTCTGTTTCAGCCCCTCTATTTCTCGGCCTCTGTTTCAGCCCCTCTGTTTCAGCCCCTCTGTTTCAGGCCCTCTGTTTCAGCCCCTCTGTTTCTCGCCCTCGGTTTCAGCCCCTCTGTTTCAGCCCCTCTGTTTCAGCCCCTCTGTTTCAGCACCTCTGTTTCTCGCCCTCTGTTTCAGCCCCTCTGTTTCTCGCCCTCTGTTTCAGCTCCTCTGTTTCAGCCCCTCTGTTTAAGTCCCTCTGTTTCTCGCACTCTGTTTCAGCCGCTCTGTTTCTCGCCCTCTGTTTCAGCCCCTCTGATTTAGCCCCTCTGTTTCTCGCCCTCTGTTTCAGCCCCACTGTTTCGCGCTCTCTGTTTCAGTCCCTCTGTTTCAGCCCCTCTGTTTCTCGCCCTCTGTTTCTGCCCGTCTGTTTCTCACCCTGTGTTTCAGCCCCTCTGATTCAGCCCCTCTGTTTCAGCCCCTCTGAATCAGCCCCTCTGTTTCAGCCCCTCTGAATCAGCCCCTCTGATTCAGCCCCTCTGTTTCAGCCCCTCTGTTTCTCGCCCTCTGTTTCAGCCCCTCTGTTTCACGCCCTCTGTTTCAGCCCCTCTGTTTCAGCCCCTCTGTTTCAGCCCCTCTGTTTCAGCCCCTCTGTTTCTCGCCCTCTGTTTCAGCCGCTCAGTTTCTCGCCCTCTGTTTCAGCCCCTCTGTTTCAGCCCCTCTGTTTCAGCCCCTCTGTTTCAGCCCCTCTGTTTCTCGCCCTCTGTTTCAGCCCCACTGTTTCTCGCCGTCTGTTGCAGCCACTCTGTTTCTCGCCCACTGTTTCAGCCCCTCTGTTTCAGACCCTCTGTTTCAGCCCCTCTGTTTCTCGCCCTCTGTTTCAGCCCCTCTGTTTCTCGCCCTCTGTTTCAGCCCCTCTGTTTCAGCCCCTCTGTTTCAGCCCCTCTGATTCAGCCCCTCTGTTTCTCGCCCTCTGTTTCAGCCCCTCTGTTTCTCGCCCTCTGTTTCAGCCCCTCTGTTTCTCGCCCTCTGTTTCAGCCCCTCTGATACAGCCCCTCTGTTTCAGCCCCTCTGATTCAGCCCCTCTGTTTCAGCCCCTCTGTTTCTCGCCCTCTGTTTCAGGCTCTCTGTTTCAGCCCGTCTGTTTCAGCCCCTGTTTCAGCCCCTCTGTTTCTCGCCCTCTGTTTCTCGCCCGCAGTTTCAGCCCCTCTGTTTCTCGCCCTCTGTTTCAGCCCCTCTGTTTCAGCCCCTCTGATACAGCCCCTCTGATTCGGCCCCTCTGTTTCAGCCCCTCTGTTTCAGCCCCTCTGTTTCTCGCCCTCTGTTTCAGCCCCTCTATTTCTCGGCCTCTGTTTCAGCCCCTCTGTTTCAGCCCCTCTGTTTCAGGCCCTCTGTTTCAGCCCCTCTGTTTCTCGCCCTCGGTTTCAGCCCCTCTGTTTCAGCCCCTCTGTTTCAGCCCCTCTGTTTCAGCACCTCTGTTTCTCGCCCTCTGTTTCAGCCCCTCTGTTTCTCGCCCTCTGTTTCAGCTCCTCTGTTTCAGCCCCTCTGTTTAAGTCCCTCTGTTTCTCGCACTCTGTTTCAGCCGCTCTGTTTCTCGCCCTCTGTTTCAGCCCCTCTGATTTAGCCCCTCTGTTTCTCGCCCTCTGTTTCAGCCCCACTGTTTCGCGCTCTCTGTTTCAGTCCCTCTGTTTCAGCCCCTCTGTTTCTCGCCCTCTGTTTCTGCCCGTCTGTTTCTCACCCTGTGTTTCAGCCCCTCTGATTCAGCCCCTCTGTTTCAGCCCCTCTGAATCAGCCCCTCTGTTTCAGCCCCTCTGAATCAGCCCCTCTGATTCAGCCCCTCTGTTTCAGCCCCTCTGTTTCTCGCCCTCTGTTTCAGCCCCTCTGTTTCACGCCCTCTGTTTCAGCCCCTCTGTTTCAGCCCCTCTGTTTCAGCCCCTCTGTTTCAGCCCCTCTGTTTCTCGCCCTCTGTTTCAGCCGCTCAGTTTCTCGCCCTCTGTTTCAGCCCCTCTGTTTCAGCCCCTCTGTTTCAGCCCCTCTGTTTCAGCCCCTCTGTTTCTCGCCCTCTGTTTCAGCCCCACTGTTTCTCGCCGTCTGTTGCAGCCACTCTGTTTCTCGCCCACTGTTTCAGCCCCTCTGTTTCAGACCCTCTGTTTCAGCCCCTCTGTTTCTCGCCCTCTGTTTCAGCCCCTCTGTTTCTCGCCCTCTGTTTCAGCCCCTCTGTTTCAGCCCCTCTGTTTCCCGCCCTCTGTTTCTGCCCCTCTGTTTCTAGCCCTCTGTTTCAGCCCCTCTGTTTCTCGCCCTCTGTTTCAGCCCCTCTGATTCAGCCCCTCTGTTTCAGCCCCTCTGATTCAGCCCCTCTGTTTCAGCCCCTCTGATTCAGCCCCTCTGATTCTCGCCCTCTGTTTCAGCCGCTCTGTTTCAGCCCCTCTGTTTCAGCCCCACTGTTTCTCACCCTCTGTTTCAGCCCCTCTGATTCAGCCCCTCTGATTCAGCCCCACTGTTTCCCGCCCCTCTGTTTCAGCCCCTCTGTTTCACGCCCCGTGTTTCAGCCCCTCTGTTTCTTGTCCTCTGTTTCAGCCCCTCTGTTTCAGCCCCTCTGTTTCAGCCCCTCTGATTCAGCCCCTCTGTTTCAGCCCGTCTGTTTCCCGCCCCTCTGTTTCAGCCTCTCTGTTTCACGCCCCGTGTTTCAGCCCCTCTGTTTCTTGCCCTCTGTTTCAGCCCCTCTGTTTCTCGCCCTCTGTTTCAGCCCCTCTGTTTCAGCCCCTCTGTTTCAGTCCCTCTGTTTCTCGCCCTCTATTTCAGCCCCTCTGTTTCAGCCCCTCGGTTTCTGGCCCTCTGTTTCAGCCCCTCTGTTTCTCGCCCTCTGTTTCAGCCCCTCTGTTTCAGCCCCTCTGTTTCTCGCCCTCTGTTTCAGCCCCTCTGTTTCTCGCCCTCTGTTTCAGCCCCGCTGATACAGCCCCTCTGTTTCAGCCCCTCTGTTTCAGCCCCTCTGTTTCTCGCCCTCTGTTTCAGCCCCTCTGTTTCTCGCCCTCTGTTTCAGCCCCTCTGTTTCTCGCCCTCTGTTTCAGCCCCTCTGATACAGCCCCTCTGTTTCAGCCCCTCTGATTCAGCCCCTCTGTTTCAGCCCCTCTGTTTCTCGCCCTCTGTTTCAGGCTCTCTGTTTCAGCCCGTCTGTTTCAGCCCCTGTTTCAGCCCCTCTGTTTCTCGCCCTCTGTTTCTCGCCCGCAGTTTCAGCCCCTCTGTTTCTCGCCCTCTGTTTCAGCCCCTCTGTTTCAGCCCCTCTGATACAGCCCCTCTGATTCGGCCCCTCTGTTTCAGCCCCTCTGTTTCAGCCCCTCTGTTTCTCGCCCTCTGTTTCAGCCCCTCTATTTCTCGGCCTCTGTTTCAGCCCCTCTGTTTCAGCCCCTCTGTTTCAGGCCCTCTGTTTCAGCCCCTCTGTTTCTCGCCCTCGGTTTCAGCCCCTCTGTTTCAGCCCCTCTGTTTCAGCCCCTCTGTTTCAGCACCTCTGTTTCTCGCCCTCTGTTTCAGCCCCTCTGTTTCTCGCCCTCTGTTTCAGCTCCTCTGTTTCAGCCCCTCTGTTTAAGTCCCTCTGTTTCTCGCACTCTGTTTCAGCCGCTCTGTTTCTCGCCCTCTGTTTCAGCCCCTCTGATTTAGCCCCTCTGTTTCTCGCCCTCTGTTTCAGCCCCACTGTTTCGCGCTCTCTGTTTCAGTCCCTCTGTTTCAGCCCCTCTGTTTCTCGCCCTCTGTTTCTGCCCGTCTGTTTCTCACCCTGTGTTTCAGCCCCTCTGATTCAGCCCCTCTGTTTCAGCCCCTCTGAATCAGCCCCTCTGTTTCAGCCCCTCTGAATCAGCCCCTCTGATTCAGCCCCTCTGTTTCAGCCCCTCTGTTTCTCGCCCTCTGTTTCAGCCCCTCTGTTTCACGCCCTCTGTTTCAGCCCCTCTGTTTCAGCCCCTCTGTTTCAGCCCCTCTGTTTCAGCCCCTCTGTTTCTCGCCCTCTGTTTCAGCCGCTCAGTTTCTCGCCCTCTGTTTCAGCCCCTCTGTTTCAGCCCCTCTGTTTCAGCCCCTCTGTTTCAGCCCCTCTGTTTCTCGCCCTCTGTTTCAGCCCCACTGTTTCTCGCCGTCTGTTGCAGCCACTCTGTTTCTCGCCCACTGTTTCAGCCCCTCTGTTTCAGACCCTCTGTTTCAGCCCCTCTGTTTCTCGCCCTCTGTTTCCCGCCCCTCTGTTTCAGCCCCTCTGTTTCACGCCCCGTATTTCAGCCCCTCTGTTTCTTGCCCTCTGTTTCAGCCCCTCTGTTTCTCGCCCTCTGTTTCAGCCCCGCTGATTCAGCCCCTCTGTTTCACCCCCTCTGAATCAGCCCCTCTGATTCAGCCCTCTGTTTCAGCCCCTCTGTTTCAGACCCTCTGTTTCAGCCCCTCTGATTCTCGCCCTCTGTTTCAGCCGCTCTGTTTCAGCCCCTCTGTTTCAGCCCCACTGTTTCTCACCCTCTGTTTCAGCCCCTCTGATTCAGCCCCTCTGATTCAGCCCCACTGTTTCCCGCCCCTCTGTTTCAGCCCCTCTGTTTCACGCCCCGTGTTTCAGCCCCTCTGTTTCTTGTCCTCTGTTTCAGCCCCTCTGTTTCTCGCCCTCTGTATCAGCCCCTCTGTTTCCCGCCCTCTGTTTCAGCCCCTCTGATTCAGCCCCTCTGTTTCAGCCCCTCTGATTCAGCCCCTCTGTTTCAGCCCCTCTGATTCTGCCCCTCTGTTTCCCGCCCCTCTGTTTCAGCCCCTCTGTTTCACGCCCCGTGTTTCAGCCCCCCTGTTTTTTGCCCTCTGTTTCAGCCCCTCTGGTTCTCGCCCTCTGTTTCAGCCCCTCTGTTTGAGACCCTCTGTTTCTCACCCTCTGTTTCAGCCCCTCTGATTCAGCCCCTCTGATTCAGCCCCTCTGTTTCCCACCCCTCTGTTTCAGCCCCTCTGTTTCACTCCCCGTGTTTCAGCCCCTCTGTTTCCTGCCCTCTGTTTCAGCCCCTCTGTTTCTCGCCCTCTGTTTCAGCCCCGCTGATTCAGCCCCTCTGTTTCACCCCCTCTGAATCAGCCCCTCTGATCCTGCCCTCTGTTTCAGCCCCTCTGTTTCAGACCCTCTGTTTCAGCCCCTCTGTTTCTCGCCCTCTGTTTCAGCCCCTCTGATTCTCGCCCTCTGTTTCAGCCCCTCTATTTCTCGCCCTCTGTTTCAGCCCCTCTGATTCAGCCCCTCTGTTTCAGCCCCTCTGATTCAGCCCCTCTGATTCAGCCCCTCTGATTCAGCCCCTCTGTTTCTCGCCCTCTGTTTCAGTCCCTCTGTTTCAGAACCTCTGTTTCAGCCCCTCTGTTTCTCATCCTTTGTTTCAGCCCCTCTGATTCAGCCCCTCTGATTCAGCCCCTCTGATTCAGCCCCTCTGTTTCTCGCCCTCTGTTTCAGCCCCTCTGTTTTTCGCCCTCAGTTTCAGCCCCTCTGTTTCTCGCCCTCTGTTTCAGCCCCTCTGATTCAGCACCTCTGTTTCAGCCCCTCTGATTCAGCCCCTCTGTTTCAGCCCCTCTGTTTCAGTCCCTCTGTTTCTCGCCCTCAGTTTCTCACCCTCTGTTTCAGCCCCTGTGTTTCTCGCCCTCTGTTGCAGCCCCTCTGTTTTTCGCCCTCTGTTTCAGCCGCTCCGTTTCTCGCCCTCTGTTTCAGGCTCTCTGGTTCAGCCCGTCTGTTTCAGCCCCTCTGTTTCAGCCCCTCTGTTTCTCGCCCTCTGTTTCAGCTCCTCTGTTTCTCGCCGTCTGTTTCAACCCCTCTATTTCTCGCCCTCTGTTTCAGCCCCTCTGTTTCAGACCCTCTGTTTCTCACCCTCTGTTTCAGCCCCTCTGATTCAGCCCCTCTGATTCAGCCCCTCTGTTTCCCGCCCCTCTGTTTCAGCCCCTCTGTTTCACGCCCCGTATTTCAGCCCCTCTGTTTCTTGCCCTCTGTTTCAGCCCCTCTGTTTCTCGCCCTCTGTTTCAGCCCCGCTGATTCAGCCCCTCTGTTTCACCCCCTCTGAATCAGCCCCTCTGATTCAGCCCTCTGTTTCAGCCCCTCTGTTTCAGACCCTCTGTTTCAGCCCCTCGGTTTCTCGCCCTCTGTTTCAGCCCCTCTGTTTCTCGCCCTCTGTTTCAGCCCCTCTGTTTCTCGCCCTCTGTTTCAGCCACTCTGATTCAGCCCCTCTGTTTCAGCCCCTCTGATTCAGCCCCTCTGTTTCTCGCCCTCTGTTTCAGTCCCTCTGTTTCAGCCCCTCTGTTTCAGCCCCTCTGTTTCTCATCCTTTGTTTCAGCCCCTCTGATTCAGCCCCTCTGATTCAGCCCCTCTGATTCAGCCCCTCTGATTCAGCCCCTCTGTTTCTCGCCCTCTGTTTCAGCCCCTCTGTTTCTCGCCCTCTGTTTCAGCCCCTCTGTTTTTCGCCCTCAGTTACAGCCCCTCTGTTTCTCGCCCTCTGTTTCAGCCCCTCTGATTCAGCACCTCTGTTTCAGCCCCTCTGATTCAGCCCCTCTGTTTCAGCCCCTCTGTTTCAGTCCCTCTGTTTCTCGCCCTCAGTTTCTCACCCTCTGTTTCAGCCCCTGTGTTTCTCGCCCTCTGTTTCAGCCCCTCTGTTTTTCGCCCTCTGTTTCAGCCGCTCCGTTTCTCGCCCTCTGTTTCAGGCTCTCTGTTTCAGCCCGTCTGTTTCAGCCCCTCTGTTTCAGCCCCTCTGTTTCTCGCCATCTGTTTCTCGCCCGCTGTTTCAGCCCCTTTGTTTCTCGCCCTCTGTTTCAGCCCCTCTGTTTCAGCCCCTCTGATTCAGCCCCTCTGATACAGCCCCTCTGTTTCTCGCCCTCTGTTTCAGCCCCTCTGTTTCAGCCCCTCTGTTTCAGCCCCTCTGTTTCAGCCCCTCTGTTTCTCGCCCTCTGTTTCAGCCCCTCTGTTTCTCGCCCTCTGTTTCAGCCCCTCTGTTTCACGCCCTCTGTTTCAGCCCCTCTGTTTCAGCCCCTCTGTTTCAGCCCCTCTGTTTCAGCCCCTCTGTTTCTCGCCCTCTGTTTCAGCCCCTCTGTTTCTCGCCCTCTGTTTCAGCCGCTCAGTTTCTCGCCCTCTGTTTCAGCCCCTCTGTTTCAGCCCCTCTGTTTCAGCCCCTCTGTTTCTCGCCCTCTGTTTCAGCTCCTCTGTTTCTCGCCGTCTGTTGCAGCCACTCTGTTTCTCGCCCACTGTTTCAGCCCCTCTGTTTCAGACCCTCTGTTTCAGCCCCTCGGTTTCTCGCCCTCTGTGTCAGCCCCTCTGTTTCTCGCCCTCTGTTTCAGCCCCTCTGTTTCAGCCCCTCTGTTTCCCGCCCTCTGTTTCTGCCCCTCTGTTTCTCGCCCTCTGTTTCAGCCCCTCTGTTTCTCGCCCTCTGTTTCAGCCCCTCTGATTCAGCCCCTCTGTTTCAGCCCCTCTGATTCAGCCCCTCTGTTTCAGCCCCTCTGATTCAGCCCCTCTGATTCTCGCCCTCTGTTTCAGCCCCTCTGTTTCAGCCCCTCTGTTTCAGCCCCACTGTTTCTCACCCTCTGTTTCAGCCCCTCTGATTCAGCCCCTCTGATTCAGCCCCTCTGTTTCACGCCCCTCTGTTTCAGCCCCTCTGTTTCACGCCCCGTGTTTCAGCCCCTCTGTTTCACGCCCCGTGTTTCAGCCCCTCTGTTTCTGCCCTCTGTTTCAGCCCCTCAGTTTCTCGCCCTCTGTATCAGCCCCTCTGTTTCCCGCCCTCTGTTTCAGCCCCTCTGATTCAGCCCCTCTGTTTCAGCC
Organism: Chiloscyllium punctatum; assembly: GCF_047496795.1. NCBI lineage: Eukaryota > Metazoa > Chordata > Chondrichthyes > Orectolobiformes > Hemiscylliidae > Chiloscyllium > Chiloscyllium punctatum. The sequence goes on from NW_027309822.1 coordinate 654,244, forward strand.
CCTCTGAATCAGCCCCTCTGTTTCAGCCCCTCTGATTCTGCCCCTCTGTTTCCCGCCCCTCTGTTTCAGCCCCTCTGTTTCACGCCCCGTGTTTCAGTCCCCCTGTTTCTTGCCCTCTGTTTCAGCCCCTCTGTTTCTCGCCCTCTGTTTCAGCCCCTCTGTTTGAGACCCTCTGTTTCTCACCCTCTGTTTCAGCCCCTCTGATTCAGCCCCTCTGATTCAGCCCCTCTGTTTCCCGCCCCTCTGTTTCAGCCCCTCTGTTTCACGCCCCGTGTTTCAGCCCCTCTGTTTCTTGCCCTCTGTTTCAGCCCCTCTGTTTCTCGCCCTCTGTTTCAGCCCCGCTGATTCAGCCCCTCTGTTTCACCCCCTCTGAATCAGCCCCTCTGATTCAGCCCTCTCTTTCAGCCCCTCTGTTTCAGCCCCTCTGTTTCAGCCCCTCGGTTTCTCGCCCTCTGTTTCAGCCCCTCTGTTTCTCGCCCTCTTTTTCAGCCCCTCTGTTTCTCGCCCTCTGTTTCAGCCCCTCTGATTCAGCACCTCTGTTTCAGCCCCTCTGATTCAGCCCCTCTGATTCAGCCCCTCTGATTCAGCCCCTCTGTTTCTCGCCCTCTGTTTCAGTCCCTCTGTTTCATCCCCTCTGTTTCAGCCCCTCTGTTTCTCATCCTTTGTTTCAGCCCCTCTGATTCAGCCCCTCTGATTCAGCCCCTCTGATTCAGCCCCTCTGATTCAGCCCCTCTGTTTCTCGCCCTCTGTTTCAGCCCCTCTGTTTTTCGCCCTCAGTTTCAGCCCCTCTGTTTCTCGCCCTCTGTTTCAGCCCCTCTGATTCAGCACCTCTGTTTCAGCCCCTCTGATTCAGCCCCTCTGTTTCAGCCCCTCTGTTTCAGTCCCTCTGTTTCTCGCCCTCAGTTTCTCACCCTCTGTTTCAGCCCCTGTGTTTCTCGCCCTCTGTTTCAGCCCCTCTGTTTTTCGCCCTCGGTTTCAGCCGCTCCGTTTCTCGCCCTCTCTTTCAGGCTCTCTGTTTCAGCCCGTCTGTTTCAGCCCCTCTGTTTCAGCCCCTCTGTTTCTCGCCATCTGTTTCTCGCCCGCTGTTTCAGCCCCTTTGTTTCTCGCCCTCTGCTTCAGCCCCTCTGTTTCAGCCACTCTGATTCAACCCCTCTGATACAGCCCCTCCGTTTCTCGCCCTCTGTTTCAGCCCCTCTGTTTCAGCCCCTCTGTTTCAGCCCCTCTGTTTCAGCCCCTCTGTTTCTCGCCCTCAGTTTCAGCCCCTCTGTTTCTCGCCCTCTGTTTCAGCCCCTCTGTTTCACGCCCTCTGTTTCAGCCCCTCTGTTTCAGCCCCTCTGTTTCAGCCCCTCTGTTTCAGCCCCTCTGTTTCTCGCCCTCAGTTTCAGCCCCTCTGTTTCTCGGCCTCTGTTTCAGCCGCTCAGATTCTCGCCCTCTGTTTCAGCCCCTCTGTTTCAGCCCCTCTGTTTCAGCCCCTCTGTTTCTCGCCCTCTGTTTCAGCCCCTCTGTTTCTCGCCGTCTGTTGCAGCCACACTGTTTCTCGCCCACTGTTTCAGCCCCTCTGTTTCAGACCCTCTGTTTCAGCCCCTCTGTTTCTCGCTCTCTGTTTCAGCCCCTCTGTTTCTCGCCCTCTGTTTCAGCCCCTCTGTTTCAGCCCCTCTGTTTCCCGCCCTCTGTTTCTGCCATTCTGTTTCTCGCCCTCTGTTTCGGCCCCTCTGTTTCTCGTCCTCTGTTTCAGCCCCGCTGATTCAGCCCCTCTGTTTCACCCCCTCTGAATCAGCCCCTCTGATTCAGCCCTCTCTTTCAGCCCCTCTGTTTCAGACCATCTGTTTCAGCCCCACGGTTTCTCGCCCTCTGTTTCAGCCCCTCTGTTTCTCGCCCTCTGTTTCAGCCCCTCTGTTTCTCGCCCTCTGTTTCAGCCCCTCTGATTCAGCCCCTCTGTTTCAGCCCCTCTGATTCAGCCCCTCTGATTCAGCCCCTCTGATTCAGCCCCTCTGATTCAGCCCCTCTGATTCAGCCCCTCTGTTTCTCGCCCTCTGTTTCAGCCCCTCTGTTTTTCGCCCTCAGTTTCAGCCCCTCTGTTTCTCGCCCTCTGTTTCAGCCCCTCTGATTCAGCACCTCTGTTTCAGCCCCTCTGATTCAGCCCCTCTGTTTCAGCCCCTCTGTTTCAGTCCCTCTGTTTCTCGCCCTCAGTTTCTCACCCTCTGTTTCAGCCCCTGTGTTTCTCGCCCTCTGTTGCAGCCCCTCTGTTTTTCGCCCTCTGTTTCAGCCGCTCCGTTTCTCGCCCTCTGTTTCAGGCTCTCTGGTTCAGCCCGTCTGTTTCAGCCCCTCTGTTTCAGCCCCTCTGTTTCTCGCCCTCTGTTTCAGCTCCTCTGTTTCTCGCCGTCTGTTTCAACCCCTCTGTTTCTCGCCCTCTGTTTCAGCCCCTCTGTTTCAGACCCTCTGTTTCTCACCCTCTGTTTCAGCCCCTCTGATTCAGCCCCTCTGATTCAGCCCCTCTGTTTCCCGCCCCTCTGTTTCAGCCCCTCTGTTTCACGCCCCGTGTTTCAGCCCCTCTGTTTCTTGCCCTCTGTTTCAGCCCCTCTGTTTCTCGCCCTCTGTTTCAGCCCCGCTGATTCAGCCCCTCTGTTTCACCCCCTCTGAATCAGCCCCTCTGATTCAGCCCTCTGTTTCAGCCCCTCTGTTTCAGACCCTCTGTTTCAGCCCCTCGGTTTCTCGCCCTCTGTTTCAGCCCCTCTGTTTCTCGCCCTCTGTTTCAGCCCCTCTGTTTCTCGCCCTCTGTTTCAGCCCCTCTGATTCAGCCCCTCTGTTTCAGCCCCTCTGATTCAGCCCCTCTGTTTCTCGCCCTCTGTTTCAGTCCCTCTGTTTCAGCCCCTCTGTTTCAGCCCCTCTGTTTCTCATCCTTTGTTTCAGCCCCTCTGATTCAGCCCCTCTGATTCAGCCCCTCTGATTCAGCCCCTCTGATTCAGCCCCTCTGTTTCTCGCCCTCTGTTTCAGCCCCTCTGTTTCTCGCCCTCTGTTTCAGCCCCTCTGTTTTTCGCCCTCAGTTTCAGCCCCTCTGTTTCTCGCCCTCTGTTTCAGCCCCTCTGATTCAGCACCTCTGTTTCAGCCCCTCTGATTCAGCCCCACTGTTTCAGCCCCTCTGTTTCAGTCCCTCTGTTTCTCGCCCTCAGTTTCTCACCCTCTGTTTCAGCCCCTGTGTTTCTCGCCCTCTGTTTCAGCCCCTCTGTTTTTCGCCCTCTGTTTCAGCCGCTCCGTTTCTCGCCCTCTGTTTCAGGCTCTCTGTTTCAGCCCGTCTGTTTCAGCCCCTCTGTTTCAGCCCCTCTGTTTCTCGCCATCTGTTTCTCGCCCGCTGTTTCAGCCCCTTTGTTTCTCGCCCTCTGTTTCAGCCCCTCTGTTTCAGCCCCTCTGATTCAGCCCCTCTGATACAGCCCCTCTGTTTCTCGCCCTCTGTTTCAGCCCCTCTGTTTCAGCCCCTCTGTTTCAGCCCCTCTGTTTCAGCCCCTCTGTTTCTCGCCCTCTGTTTCAGCCCCTCTGTTTCTCGCCCTCTGTTTCAGCCCCTCTGTTTCACGCCCTCTGTTTCAGCCCCTCTGTTTCAGCCCCTCTGTTTCAGCCCCTCTGTTTCAGCCCCTCTGTTTCTCGCCCTCTGTTTCAGCCCCTCTGTTTCTCGCCCTCTGTTTCAGCCGCTCAGTTTCTCGCCCTCTGTTTCAGCCCCTCTGTTTCAGCCCCTCTGTTTCAGCCCCTCTGTTTCTCGCCCTCTGTTTCAGCTCCTCTGTTTCTCGCCGTCTGTTGCAGCCACTCTTTTTCTCGCCCACTGTTTCAGCCCCTCTGTTTCAGACCCTCTGTTTCAGCCCCTCTGTTTCTCGCCCTCTGTGTCAGCCCCTCTGTTTCTCGCCCTCTGTTTCAGCCCCTCTGTTTCAGCCCCTCTGTTTCCCGCCCTCTGTTTCTGCCCCTCTGTTTCTCGCCCTCTGTTTCAGCCCCTCTGTTTCTCGCCCTCTGTTTCAGCCCCTCTGATTCAGCCCCTCTGTTTCAGCCCCTCTGATTCAGCCCCTCTGTTTCAGCCCCTCTGATTCAGCCCCTCTGATTCTCGCCCTCTGTTTCAGCCCCTCTGTTTCAGCCCCTCTGTTTCAGCCCCACTGTTTCTCACCCTCTGTTTCAGCCCCTCTGATTCAGCCCCTCTGATTCAGCCCCTCTGTTTCACGCCCCTCTGTTTCAGCCCCTCTGTTTCACGCCCCGTGTTTCAGCCCCTCTGTTTCACGCCCCGTGTTTCAGCCCCTCTGTTTCTGCCCTCTGTTTCAGCCCCTCTGTTTCTCGCCCTCTGTATCAGCCCCTCTGTTTCCCGCCCTCTGTTTCAGCCCCTCTGATTCAGCCCCTCTGTTTCAGCCCCTCTGAATCAGCCCCTCTGTTTCAGCCCCTCTGATTCTGCCCCTCTGTTTCCCGCCCCTCTGTTTCAGCCCCTCTGTTTCAGCCCCTCTGTTTCACGCCCCGTGTTTCAGCCCCCCTGTTTCTTGCCCTCTGTTTCAGCCCCTCTGTTTCTCGCCCTCTGTTTCAGCCCCTCTGTTTGAGACCCTCTGTTTCTCACCCTCTGTTTCAGCCCCTCTGATTCAGCCCCTCTGATTCAGCCCCTCTGTTTCCCGCCCCTCTGTTTCAGCCCCTCTGTTTCACGCCCCGTGTTTCAGCCCCTCTGTTTCTTGCCCTCTGTTTCAGCCCCTCTGTTTCTCGCCCTCTGTTTCAGCCCCGCTGATTCAGCCCCTCTGTTTCACCCCCTCTGAATCAGCCCCTCTGATTCAGCCCTCTCTTTCAGCCCCTCTGTTTCAGCCCCTCTGTTTCAGCCCCTCGGTTTCTCGCCCTCTGTTTCAGCCCCTCTGTTTCTCGCCCTCTTTTTCAGCCCCTCTGTTTCTCGCCCTCTGTTTCAGCCCCTCTGATTCAGCCCCTCTGTTTCAGCCCCTCTGATTCAGCCCCTCTGATTCAGCCCCTCTGATTCAGCCCCTCTGTTTCTCGCCCTCTGTTTCAGTCCCTCTGTTTCATCCCCTCTGTTTCAGCCCCTCTGTTTCTCATCCTTTGTTTCAGCCCCTCTGATTCAGCCCCTCTGATTCAGCCCCTCTGATTCAGCCCCTCTGATTCAGCCCCTCTGTTTCTCGCCCTCTGTTTCAGCCCCTCTGTTTTTCGCCCTCAGTTTCAGCCCCTCTGTTTCTCGCCCTCTGTTTCAGCCCCTCTGATTCAGCACCTCTGTTTCAGCCCCTCTGATTCAGCCCCTCTGTTTCAGCCCCTCTGTTTCAGTCCCTCTGTTTCTCGCCCTCAGTTTCTCACCCTCTGTTTCAGCCCCTGTGTTTCTCGCCCTCTGTTTCAGCCCCTCTATTTTTCGCCCTCGGTTTCAGCCGCTCCGTTTCTCGCCCTCTGTTTCAGGCTCTCTGTTTCAGCCCGTCTGTTTCAGCCCCTCTGTTTCAGCCCCTCTGTTTCTCGCCATCTGTTTCTCGCCCGCTGTTTCAGCCCCTTTGTTTCTCGCCCTCTGCTTCAGCCCCTCTGTTTCAGCCACTCTGATTCAACCCCTCTGATACAGCCCCTCCGTTTCTCGCCCTCTGTTTCAGCCCCTCTGTTTCAGCCCCTCTGTTTCAGCCCCTCTGTTTCTCGCCCTCAGTTTAAGCCCCTCTGTTTCTCGCCCTCTGTTTCAGCCCCTCTGTTTCACGCCCTCTGTTTCAGCCCCTCTGTTTCAGCCCCTCTGTTTCAGCCCCTCTGTTTCAGCCCCTCTGTTTCTCGCCCTCTGTTTCAGCCCCTCTGTTTCTCGCCCTCTGTTTCAGCCGCTCAGATTCTCGCCCTCTGTTTCAGCCCCTCTGTTTCAGCCCCTCTGTTTCAGCCCCTCTGTTTCTCGCCCTCTGTTTCAGCCCCTCTGTTTCTCGCCGTCTGTTGCAGCCACACTGTTTCTCGCCCACTGTTTCAGCCCCTCTGTTTCAGACCCTCTGTTTCAGCCCCTCTGTTTCCCGCCCTCTGTTTCTGCCATTCTGTTTCTCGCCCTCTGTTTCGGCCCCTCTGTTTCTCGTCCTCTGTTTCAGCCCCGCTGATTCAGCCCCTCTGTTTCACCCCCTCTGAATCAGCCCCTCTGATTCAGCCCTCTCTTTCAGCCCCTCTGTTTCAGACCATCTGTTTCAGCCTCACGGTTTCTCGCCCTCTGTTTCAGCCCCTCTGTTTCTCGCCCTCTGTTTCAGCCCCTCTGTTTCTCGCCCTCTGTTTCAGCCCCTCTGTTTCAGCCCCTCTGTTTCAGCCCCTCTGATTCAGCCCCTCTGATTCAGCCCCTCTGATTCAGCCCCTCTGTTTCTCGCCCTCTGTTTCAGTCCCTCTGTTTCAGCCCCTCTGTTTCAGCCCCTCTGTTTCTCATCCTTTGTTTCAGCCCCTCTGATTCAGCCCCTCTGATTCAGCCCCTCTGATTCAGCCCCTCTGATTCAGCCCCTCTGTTTCTCGCACTCTGTTTCAGCCCCTCTGTTTCAGCCCCTCTGTTTTAGCCCCTCTGTTTCAGCCCCCCTGTTTCTCGCCCTCTGTTTCAGCCCCTCTGTATCAGCCCCTCAGTTTCCCGCCCTCTGTTTCAGCCCCTCTGTTTCTCGCCCTCTGTTCCAGCCCCTCTGATTCAGCCCCTCTGTTTCAGCCCCTCTGATTCAGCCCCTCTGTTTCAGCCCCTCTGATTCAGCCCCTCTGTTTCTCGCCCTCTGTTTCAGCTCCTGTGTTTCAGCCACTCTGTTTCAGGCCCTCTGTTTCTCACCCTCTGTTTCAGCCCCTCTGATTCAGCCCCTCTGTTTCAGCCCGTCAGTTTCCCGCCCCTCTGTTTCAGCCCCTCTGTTTCACGCCCCGTGTTTCAGCCCCTCTGTTTCTTGCCCTCTGTTTCAGCCCCTCTGTTTCTCGCCCTCTGTTTCAGCCCCTCTGTTTCAGCCCCTCTGTTTGAGTCCCTCTGTTTCTCGCCCTCTGTTTCAGCCCCTCTGTTTCTCGCCCTCTATTTCAGCCCCTCTGTTTCAGCCCCTCGGTTTCTCGCCCTCTGTTTCAGCCCCTCTGTTTCTCGCCCTCTGTTTCAGCCCCTCTGTTTCAGCCCCTCTGTTTCTCGCCCTCTGTTTCAGCCCCTCTGTTTCTCGCCCTCTGTTTCAGCCCCACTGATACAGCCGCTCTGTTTCAGCCCCTCTGTTTCAGCCCCTCTGTTTCTCGCCCTCTGTTTCAGCCCCTCTGTTTCTCGCCCTCTGTTTCAGCCCCTCTGTTTCAGCCCCTCTGTTTCTCGCCCTCTGTTTCAGCCCCTCTGTTTCTCGCCCTCTGTTTCAGCCCCTCTGATACAGCCCCTCTGTTTCAGCCCCTCTGATTCAGCCCCTCTATTTCAGCCCCTCTGTTTCTCGCTCTCTGTTTCAGCCCTTCTGTTTCTCACCCTCTGTTTCAGCCCCTCTGTTTCAGCCCCTCTGTTTCCCGCCCTCTGTTTCTGCCCCTCTGTTTCTCGCCCTCTGTTTCGGCCCCTCTGTTTCTCGTCCTCTGTTTCAGCCCCGCTGATTCAGCCCCTCTGTTTCACCCCCTCTGAATCAGCCCCTCTGTTTGAGCCCCTCTGATTCAGCCCCTCTGATTCAGCCCCTCTGATTCAGCCCTTCTGTTTCTCGCCCTCTGTTTCAGTCCCTCTGTTTCAGCCCCTCTGTTTCAGCACCTCTGTTTCTCATCCTTTGTTTCAGCCCCTCTGATTCAGCCCCTCTGATTCAGCCCCTCTGATTCAGCCCCTCTGATTCAGCCCCTCTGTTTCTCGCCCTCTGTTTCAGCCCCTCTGTTTCAGCCCCTCTGTTTTAGCCCCTCTGTTTCAGCCCCCCTGTTTCTCGCCCTCTGTTTCAGCCCCTCTGTATCAGCCCCTCGGTTTCCCGCCCTCTTTTTCAGCCCCTCTGTTTCTCGCCCTCTGTTCCAGCCCCTCTGATTCAGCCCCTCTGTTTCAGCCCCTCTGATTCAGCCCCTCTGTTTCAGCCCCTCTGATTCAGCCCCTCTGTTTCTCGCCCTCTGTTTCAGCCCCTCTGTTTCAGCCCCTCTGTTTCAGCCCCTCTGTTTCAGGCCCTCTGTTTTTCACCCTCTGTTTCAGCCCCTCTGATTCAGCCCCTCTGTTTCAGCCCGTCTGTTTCCCGCCCCTCTGTTTCAGCCTCTCTGTTTCACGCCCCGTGTTTCAGCCCCTCTGTTTCTTGCCCTCTGTTTCAGCCCCTCTGTTTCTCGCCCTCTGTTTCAGCCCCTCTGTTTCAGCCCCTCTGTTTCAGTCCCTCTGTTTCTCACCCTCTGTTTCAGCCCCTCTGTTTCTCGCCCTCTATTTCAGCCCCTCTGTTTCAGCCCCTCGGTTTCTCGCCCTCTGTTTCAGCCCCTCTGTTTCTCGCCCTCTGTTTCAGCCCCTCTGTTTCAGCCCCTCTGTTTCTCGCCCTCTGTTTCAGCCCCTCTGTTTCTCGCCCTCTGTTTCAGCCCCGCTGATACAGCCCCTCTGTTTCAGCCCCTCTGTTTCAGCCCCTCTGTTTCTCGCCCTCTGTTTCAGCCCCTCTGTTTCTCGCCCTCTGTTTCAGCCCCTCTGTTTCTCGCCCTCTGTTTCAGCCCCTCTGATACAGCCCCTCTGTTTCAGCCCCTCTGATTCAGCCCCTCTGTTTCAGCCCCTCTGTTTCTCGCCCTCTGTTTCAGGCTCTCTGTTTCAGCCCGTCTGTTTCAGCCCCTGTTTCAGCCCCTCTGTTTCTCGCCCTCTGTTTCTCGCCCGCAGTTTCAGCCCCTCTGTTTCTCGCCCTCTGTTTCAGCCCCTCTGTTTCAGCCCCTCTGATACAGCCCCTCTGATTCGGCCCCTCTGTTTCAGCCCCTCTGTTTCAGCCCCTCTGTTTCAGCCCCTCTGTTTCTCGCCCTCTGTTTCAGCCCCTCTATTTCTCGGCCTCTGTTTCAGGCCCTCTGTTTCAGCCCCTCTGTTTCTCGCCCTCGGTTTCAGCCCCTCTGTTTCAGCCCCTCTGTTTCAGCCCCTCTGTTTCAGCACCTCTGTTTCTCGCCCTCTGTTTCAGCCCCTCTGTTTCTCGCCCTCTGTTTCAGCTCCTCTGTTTCAGCCCCTCTGTTTAAGTCCCTCTGTTTCTCGCACTCTGTTTCAGCCGCTCTGTTTCTCGCCCTCTGTTTCAGCCCCTCTGATTTAGCCCATCTGTTTCTCGCCCTCTGTTTCAGCCCCACTGTTTCGCGCTCTCTGTTTCAGTCCCTCTGTTTCAGCCCCTCTGTTTCTCGCCCTCTGTTTCTGCCCGTCTGTTTCTCACCCTTTGTTTCAGCCCCTCTATTTCTCGCCCTGTGTTTCAGCCCCTCTGATTCAGCCCCTCTGTTTCAGCCCCTCTGAATCAGCCCCTCTGTTTCAGCCCCTCTGAATCAGCCCCTCTGTTTCTCGCCCTCTGTTTCAGCCCCTCTGTTTCTCGCCCTCTGTTTCAGCCCCTCTGTTTCACGCCCTCTGTTTCAGCCCCTCTGTTTCAGCCCCTCTGTTTCAGCCCCTCTGTTTCAGCCCCTCTGTTTCTCGCCCTCTGTTTCAGCCGCTCAGTTTCTCGCCCTCTGTTTCAGCCCCTCTGTTTCAGCCCCTCTGTTTCAGCCCCTCTGTTTCAGCCCCTCTGTTTCAGCCCCTCTGTTTCTCGCCCTCTGTTTCAGCCCCTCTGTTTCTCGCCGTCTGTTGCAGCCACTCTGTTTCTCGCCCACTGTTTCAGCCCCTCTGTTTCAGACCCTCTGTTTCAGCCCCTCTGTTTCTCGCCCTCTGTTTCAGCCCCTCTGTTTCTCGCCCTCTGTTTCAGCCCCTCTGTTTCAGCCCCTCTGTTTCCCGCCCTCTGTTTCTGCCCCTCTGTTTCTAGCCCTCTGTTTCAGCCCCTCTGTTTCTCGCCCTCTGTTTCAGCCCCTCTGATTCAGCCCCTCTGTTTCAGCCCCTCTGATTCAGCCCCTCTGTTTCAGCCCCTCTGATTCAGCCCCTCTGATTCTCGCCCTCTGTTTCAGCCGCTCTGTTTCAGCCCCTCTGTTTCAGCCCCACTGTTTCTCACCCTCTGTTTCAGCCCCTCTGATTCAGCCCCTCTGATTCAGCCCCTCTGTTTCCCGCCCCTCTGTTTCAGCCCCTCTGTTTCACGCCCCGTGTTTCAGCCCCTCTGTTTCTTGTCCTCTGTTTCAGCCCCTCTGTTTCTCGCCCTCTGTATCAGCCCCTCTGTTTCCCGCCCTCAGTTTCAGCCCCTCTGATTCAGCCCCTCTGTTTCAGCCCCTCTGATTCAGCCCCTCTGTTTCAGCCCCTCTGATTCTGCCCCTCTGTTTCCCGCCCCTCTGTTTCAGCCCCTCTGTTTCACGCCCCGTGTTTCAGCCCCCCTGTTTTTTGCCCTCTGTTTCAGCCCCTCTGGTTCTCGCCCTCTGTTTCAGCCCCTCTGTTTGAGACCCTCTGTTTCTCACCCTCTGTTTCAGCCCCTCTGATTCAGCCCCTCTGATTCAGCCCCTCTGTTTCCCACCCCTCTGTTTCAGCCCCTCTGTTTCACTCCCCGTGTTTCAGCCCCTCTGTTTCCTGCCCTCTGTTTCAGCCCCTCTGTTTCTCGCCCTCTGTTTCAGCCCCGCTGATTCAGCCCCTCTGTTTCACCCCCTCTGAATCAGCCCCTCTGATCCTGCCCTCTGTTTCAGCCCCTCTGTTTCAGACCCTCTGTTTCAGCCCCTCTGTTTCTCGCCTTCTGTTTCAGCCCCTCTGTTTCTCGCCCTCTGTTTCAGCCCCTCTATTTCTCGCCCTCTGTTTCAGCCCCTCTGATTCAGCCCCTCTGTTTCAGCCCCTCTGATTCAGCCCCTCTGATTCAGCCCCTCTGATTCAGCCCCTCTGTTTCTCGCCCTCTGTTTCAGCCCCTCTGATTCAGCCCCTCTGATTCAGCCCCTCTGTTTCTCGCCCTCTGTTTCAGCCCCTCTGTTTTTCGCCCTCAGTTTCAGCCTCTCTGTTTCTCGCCCTCTGTTTCAGCCCCTCTGATTCAGCACCTCTGTTTCAGCCCCTCTGATTCAGCCCCTCTGTTTCAGCCCCTCTGTTTCAGTCCCTCTGTTTCTCGCCCTCAGTTTCTCACCCTCTGTTTCAGCCCCTGTGTTTCTCGCCCTCTGTTGCAGCCCCTCTGTTTTTCGCCCTCTGTTTCAGCCGCTCCGTTTCTCGCCCTCTGTTTCAGGCTCTCTGGTTCAGCCCGTCTGTTTCAGCCCCTCTGTTTCAGCCCCTCTGTTTCTCGCCCTCTGTTTCAGCTCCTCTGTTTCTCGCCGTCTGTTTCAACCCCTCTGTTTCAGCCCCTCTGATTCAGCCCCTCTGATACAGCCCCTCTGTTTCTCGCCCTCTGTTTCAGCCCCTCTGTTTCAGCCCCTCTGTTTCTCGCCCTCTGATTCAGCCCCTCTGTTTCAGCCGCTCCATTTCTCGCCCTCTGTTTCAGCCCCTCTGATTCAGCCCCTCTGTTTCAGCCCCTCTGATTCAGCCCCTCTGTTTCAGCCCCTTTGTTTCTCGCCCTCTGTTTCAACCCCTCTGTTTCAGCCCCTCTGATTCAGCCCCTCTGATACAGCCCCTCTGTTTCTCGCCCTCTGTTTCAGCCCCTCTGATACAGCCCCTCTGTTTCAGCCCCTCTGATTCAGCCCCTCTGTTTCAGCCGCTCCGTTTCTCGCCCTCTGTTTCAACCCCTCTGTTTCAGCCCCTCTGATTCAGCCCCTCTGATACAGCCCCTCTGTTTCTCGCCCTCTGTTTCTCGCCCTCTGTTTCAGCCCCTCTGTTTCTCGCCCTCTGTTTCAGCCCCTCTGATACAGCCCCTCTGTTTCAGCTCCTCTGATTCAGCCCCTCTGTTTCAGCCCCTCTGTTTCTCGCCCTCTGTTTCAGGATCTCTGTATCAGCCCGTCTGTTTCAGCCCCTCTGTTTCAGCCCCTCTGTTTCTCGCCCTCGGTTTCAGCCCCTCTGTTTCAGCCCCTCTGTTTCAGCCCCTCTGTTTCAGCCCCTCTTTTTCTCGCCCTCTGTTTCAACCCCTCTGTTTCAGCACCTTTGTTTCTCGCCCTCTGTTTCAGCCCCTCTGTTTCTCGCCCTCTGTTTCAGCTCCTCTGTTTCAGCCCCTCTGTTTAAGTCCCTCTGTTTCTCGCACTCTGTTTCAGCCGCTCTGTTTCTCGCCCTCTGTTTCAGCCCCTCTGATTTAGCCCCTCTGTTTCTCGCCCTCTGTTTCAGCCCCACTGTTTCGCGCTCTCTGTTTCAGTCCCTCTGTTTCAGACCCTCTGTTTCTCGCCCTCTGTTTCTGCCCCTCTGTTTCTCACCCTTTGTTTCAGCCCCTCTATTTCTCGCCCTGTGTTTCAGCCCCTCTGATTCAGCCCCTCTGTTTCAGCCCCTCTGAATCAGCCCCTCTGTTTCAGCCCCTCTGAATCAGCCCCTCTGATTCAGCCCCTCTGTTTCAGCCCCTCTGTTTCAGCCCCTCTCTTTCTCGCCCTCTGTTTCAGCCCCTCTAATTCTCGCCCTCTGTTTCAGCCCCTATGATTCAGCCCCTCTGTTTCTCGCCCTCTGTTTCAGCCCCTCTGTTTCTCGCCCTCGGTCTCTGCCCCTCTGATTCAGCTCCTCTGTTTCAGCCCCTCTGTTTCTCGCCTTCTGTTTCAGCCCCTCTGTTTCTCGCCCTCTGTTTCAGCCCCTCTGTATCAGCCCCTCTGTTTCCCGCCCTCTGTTTCAGCCCCACTGTTTCTCGCCCTCTGTTTCAGCCCCTCTGATTCAGCCCCTCTGTTTCAGCCCCTCTGATTCAGCCCCTCTGTTTCAGCCCCTCTGATTCAGCCCCTCTGTTTCTCGCCCTCTGTTTCAGCCCCTCTGATTCAGCCCCTCTGATTCAGCCTCTCTGATTCAGCCCCTCTGTTTCTCGCCCTCTGTTTCAGCCCCTCTGTTTTTCGCCCTCAGTTTCAGCCCCTCTGTTTCTCGCCCTCTGTTTCAGCCCCTCTGATTCAGCACCTCTGTTTCAGCCCCTCTGATTCAGCCCCTCTGTTTCAGCCCCTCTGTTTCAGTCCCTCTGTTTCTCGCCCTCAGTTTCTCACCCTCTGTTTCAGCCCCTGTGTTTCTCGCCCTCTGTTTCAGCCCCTCTGTTTTTCGCCCTCTGTTTCAGCCGCTCCGTTTCTTGCCCTCTGTTTCAGGCTCTCTGTTTCAGCCCGTCTGTTTCAGCCACTCTGTTTCAGCCCCTTTGTTTCTCGCCCTCTGTTTCAACCCCTCTGTTTCAGCCCCTCTGATTCAGCCCCTCTGATACAGCCCCTCTGTTTCTCGCCCTCTGTTTCAGCCCCTCTGTTTCAGCCCCTCTGTTTCAGCCCCTCTGTTTCTGGCCCTCAGTTTCAGCCCCTCTGTTTCTCACCCTCTGTTTCAGCCCCTCTGTTTCACGCCCTCTGTTTCAGCCCCTCTGTTTCAGCCCCTCTGTTTCAGCCCCTCTGTTTCAGCCCCTCTGTTTCTCGCCCTCTGTTTCAGCCCCTCTGTTTCTCGCCCTCTGTTTCAGCCGCTCAGTTTCTCGCCCTCTGTTTCAGCCCCTCTGTTTCAGCCCCTCTGTTTCAGCCCCTCTGTTTCAGCCCCTCTGTTTCTCTCCCTCTGTTTCAGCCCCTCTGTTTCTCGCCGTCTGTTGCAGCCACTCTGTTTCTCGCCCATTGTTTCAGCCCCTCTGTTTCAGACCCTCTGTTTCAGCCCCTCTGTTTCTCGCTCTCTGTTTCAGCCCCTCTGTTTCCCGCCCTCTGTTTCTGCCCCTCTGTTTCTCGCCCTCTGTTTCGGCCCCTCTGTTTCTCGTCCTCTGTTTCAGCCCCACTGATTCAGCCCCTCTGTTTCACCCCCTCTGAATTAGCCCCTCTGATTCAGCCCTCTGTTTCAGCCCCTCTGTTTCAGACCATCTGTTTCAGCCCCACGGTTTCTCGCCCTCTGTTTCAGCCCCTCTGTTTCTCGCCCTCTGTTTCAGCCCCTCTGTTTCTCGCCCTCTGTTTCAGCCCCTGTCATTCAGCCCCTCTGTTTCAGCCCCTCTGATTCAGCCCCTCTGATTCAGCCCCTCTGATTCAGCCCCTCTGTTTCTCGCCCTCTGTTTCAGTCCCTCTGTTTCAGCCCCTCTGTTTCAGCCCCTCTGTTTCTCATCCTTTGTTTCAGCCCCTCTGATTCAGCCCCTCTGATTCAGCCCCTCTGATTCAGCCCCTCTGATTCAGCCCCTCTGTTTCTCGCCCTCTGTTTCAGCCCCTCTGTTTCAGCCCCTCTGTTTTATCCCCTCTGTTTCAGCCCCCCTGTTTCTCGCCCTCTGTTTCAGCCTCTCTGTATCAGCCCCTCGGTTTCCCGCCCTCTGTTTCAGCCCCTCTGTTTCTCGCCCTCTGTTCCAGCCCCTCTGATTCAGCCCCTCTGTTTCAGCCCCTCTGATTCAGCCCCTCTGTTTCAGCCCCTCTGATTCAGCCCCTCTGTTTCTCGCCCTCTGTTTCAGCCCCTCTGTTTCAGCACCTCTGTTTCAGGCCCTCTGTTTCTCACCCTCTGTTTCAGCCCCTCTGATTCAGCCCCTCTGTTTCAGCCCGTCTGTTTCCCGCCCCTCTGTTTCAGCCCCTCTGTTTCACGCCCCGTGTTTCAGCCCCTCTGTTTCTTGCCCTCTGTTTCAGCCCCTCTGTTTCTCGCCCTCTGTTTCAGCCCCTCTGTTTCAGCCCCTCTGTTTCAGTCCCTCTGTTTCTCGCCCTCTGTTTCAGCCCCTCTGTTTCTCGCCCTCTATTTCAGCCCCTCTGTTTCAGCCCCTCGGTTTCTCCCCCTCTGTTTCAGCCCCTCTGTTTCTCGCACTCTGTTTCAGCCCCTCTGTTTCATCCCCTCTGTTTCTCGCCCTCTGTTTCAGCCCCTCTGTTTCTCGCCCTCTGTTTCAGCCCCACTGTTTCGCGCTCTCTGTTTCAGTCCCTCTGTTTCAGACCCTCTGTTTCTCGCCCTCTGTTTCTGCCCCTCTGTTTCTCACCCTTTGTTTCAGCCCCTCTATTTCTCGCCCTGTGTTTCAGCCCCTCTGATTCAGCCCCTCTGTTTCAGCCCCTCTGAATCAGCCCCTCTGTTTCAGCCCCTCTGAATCAGCCCCTCTGATTCAGCCCCTCTGTTTCAGCCCCTCTGTTTCAGCCCCTCTCTTTCTCGCCCTCTGTTTCAGCCCCTCTAATTCTCGCCCTCTGTTTCAGCCCCTATGATTCAGCCCCTCTGTTTCTCGCCCTCTGTTTCAGCCCCTCTGTTTCTCGCCCTCGGTCTCTGCCCCTCTGATTCAGCTCCTCTGTTTCAGCCCCTCTGTTTCTCGCCTTCTGTTTCAGCCCCTCTGTTTCTCGCCCTCTGTTTCAGCCCCTCTGTATCAGCCCCTCTGTTTCCCGCCCTCTGTTTCAGCCCCACTGTTTCTCGCCCTCTGTTTCAGCCCCTCTGATTCAGCCCCTCTGTTTCAGCCCCTCTGATTCAGCCCCTCTGTTTCAGCCCCTCTGATTCAGCCCCTCTGTTTCTCGCCCTCTGTTTCAGCCCCTCTGATTCAGCCCCTCTGATTCAGCCTCTCTGATTCAGCCCCTCTGTTTCTCGCCCTCTGTTTCAGCCCCTCTGTTTTTCGCCCTCAGTTTCAGCCCCTCTGTTTCTCGCCCTCTGTTTCAGCCCCTCTGATTCAGCACCTCTGTTTCAGCCCCTCTGATTCAGCCCCTCTGTTTCAGCCCCTCTGTTTCAGTCCCTCTGTTTCTCGCCCTCAGTTTCTCACCCTCTGTTTCAGCCCCTGTGTTTCTCGCCCTCTGTTTCAGCCCCTCTGTTTTTCGCCCTCTGTTTCAGCCGCTCCGTTTCTTGCCCTCTGTTTCAGGCTCTCTGTTTCAGCCCGTCTGTTTCAGCCACTCTGTTTCAGCCCCTTTGTTTCTCGCCCTCTGTTTCAACCCCTCTGTTTCAGCCCCTCTGATTCAGCCCCTCTGATACAGCCCCTCTGTTTCTCGCCCTCTGTTTCAGCCCCTCTGTTTCAGCCCCTCTGTTTCAGCCCCTCTGTTTCTGGCCCTCAGTTTCAGCCCCTCTGTTTCTCACCCTCTGTTTCAGCCCCTCTGTTTCACGCCCTCTGTTTCAGCCCCTCTGTTTCAGCCCCTCTGTTTCAGCCCCTCTGTTTCAGCCCCTCTGTTTCTCGCCCTCTGTTTCAGCCCCTCTGTTTCTCGCCCTCTGTTTCAGCCGCTCAGTTTCTCGCCCTCTGTTTCAGCCCCTCTGTTTCAGCCCCTCTGTTTCAGCCCCTCTGTTTCAGCCCCTCTGTTTCTCTCCCTCTGTTTCAGCCCCTCTGTTTCTCGCCGTCTGTTGCAGCCACTCTGTTTCTCGCCCATTGTTTCAGCCCCTCTGTTTCAGACCCTCTGTTTCAGCCCCTCTGTTTCTCGCTCTCTGTTTCAGCCCCTCTGTTTCCCGCCCTCTGTTTCTGCCCCTCTGTTTCTCGCCCTCTGTTTCGGCCCCTCTGTTTCTCGTCCTCTGTTTCAGCCCCACTGATTCAGCCCCTCTGTTTCACCCCCTCTGAATTAGCCCCTCTGATTCAGCCCTCTGTTTCAGCCCCTCTGTTTCAGACCATCTGTTTCAGCCCCACGGTTTCTCGCCCTCTGTTTCAGCCCCTCTGTTTCTCGCCCTCTGTTTCAGCCCCTCTGTTTCTCGCCCTCTGTTTCAGCCCCTGTCATTCAGCCCCTCTGTTTCAGCCCCTCTGATTCAGCCCCTCTGATTCAGCCCCTCTGATTCAGCCCCTCTGTTTCTCGCCCTCTGTTTCAGTCCCTCTGTTTCAGCCCCTCTGTTTCAGCCCCTCTGTTTCTCATCCTTTGTTTCAGCCCCTCTGATTCAGCCCCTCTGATTCAGCCCCTCTGATTCAGCCCCTCTGATTCAGCCCCTCTGTTTCTCGCCCTCTGTTTCAGCCCCTCTGTTTCAGCCCCTCTGTTTTATCCCCTCTGTTTCAGCCCCCCTGTTTCTCGCCCTCTGTTTCAGCCTCTCTGTATCAGCCCCTCGGTTTCCCGCCCTCTGTTTCAGCCCCTCTGTTTCTCGCCCTCTGTTCCAGCCCCTCTGATTCAGCCCCTCTGTTTCAGCCCCTCTGATTCAGCCCCTCTGTTTCAGCCCCTCTGATTCAGCCCCTCTGTTTCTCGCCCTCTGTTTCAGCCCCTCTGTTTCAGCACCTCTGTTTCAGGCCCTCTGTTTCTCACCCTCTGTTTCAGCCCCTCTGATTCAGCCCCTCTGTTTCAGCCCGTCTGTTTCCCGCCCCTCTGTTTCAGCCCCTCTGTTTCACGCCCCGTGTTTCAGCCCCTCTGTTTCTTGCCCTCTGTTTCAGCCCCTCTGTTTCTCGCCCTCTGTTTCAGCCCCTCTGTTTCAGCCCCTCTGTTTCAGTCCCTCTGTTTCTCGCCCTCTGTTTCAGCCCCTCTGTTTCTCGCCCTCTATTTCAGCCCCTCTGTTTCAGCCCCTCGGTTTCTCCCCCTCTGTTTCAGCCCCTCTGTTTCTCGCACTCTGTTTCAGCCCCTCTGTTTCATCCCCTCTGTTTCTCGCCCTCTGTTTCAGCCCCTCTGTTTCTCGCCCTCTGTTTCAGCCCCGCTGATACAGCCCCTCTGTTTCAGCCCCTCTGTTTCAGCCCCTCTGTTTCTCGCCCTCTGTTTCAGCCCCTCTGTTTCTCGCCCTCTGTTTCAGCCCCTCTGTTTCAGCCCCTCTGTTTCTCGCCCTCTGTTTCAGCCCCTCTGTTTCTCGCCCTCTGTTTCAGCCCCTCTGATACAGCCCCTCTGTTTCAGCCCCTCTGATTCAGCCCCTCTGTTTCAGCCCCTCTGTTTCTCGCCCTCTGTTTCAGGCTCTCTGTTTCAGCCCGTCTGTTTCTCGCCCGCAGTTTCAGCCCCTCTGTTTCTCGCCCTCTGTTTCAGCCCCTCTGTTTCAGCCCCTCTGATACAGCCCCTCTGATTCGGCCCCTCTGTTTCAGCCCCTCTGTTTCAGCCCCTCTGTTTCTCGCCCTCTGTTTCAGGCTCTCTGTTTCAGCCCGTCTGTTTCTCGCCCGCAGCTTCAGCCCCTCTGTTTCTCGCCCTCTGTTTCAGCCCCTCTGTTTCAGCCCCTCTGTTTCAGCCCCTCTGTTTCAGCCCCTCTTTTTCTCGCCCTCTGTTTCAGCCCCTCTGTTTCAGCACCTTTGTTTCTCGCCCTCTGTTTCAGCCCCTCTGTTTCTCGCCCTCTGTTTCAGCTCCTCTGTTTCAGCCCCTCTGTTTAAGTCCCTCTGTTTCTCGCACTCTGTTTCAGCCGCTCTGTTTCTCGCCCTCTGTTTCAGCCCCTCTGATTTAGCCCCTCTGTTTCTCGCCCTCTGTTTCAGCCCCACTGTTTCGCGCTCTCTGTTTCAGTCCCTCTGTTTCAGACCCTCTGTTTCTTGCCCTCTGTTTCTGCCCCTCTGTTTCTCACCCTTTGTTTCAGCCCCTCTATTTCTCGCCCTGTGTTTCAGCCCCTCTGATTCAGCCCCTCTGTTTCAGCCCCTCTGAATCAGCCCCTCTGTTTCAGCCCCTCTGAATCAGCCCCTCTGATTCAGCCCCTCTGTTTCAGCCCCTCTGTTTCAGCCCCTCTCTTTCTCGCCCTCTGTTTCAGCCCCTCTAATTCTCGCCCTCTGTTTCAGCCCCTATGATTCAGCCCCTCTGTTTCTCGCCCTCTGTTTCAGCCCCTCTGTTTCTCGCCCTCGGTCTCAGCCCCTCTGATTCAGCCCCTCTGTTTCTCGCCCTCTGTTTCTCGCCTTCTGTTTCAGCCCCTCTGTTTCTCTCCCTCTGTTTCAGCCCCTCTGTATCAGCCCCTCCGTTTCCCGCCCTCTGTTTCAGCCCCACTGTTTCTCGCCCTCTGTTTCAGCCCCTCTGATTCAGCCCATCTGTTTCAGCCCCTCTGATTCAGCCCCTCTGTTTCTGTCCCTCTGATTAAGCCCCTCTGTTTCAGCCCCTATGATTCAGCCCCTCTGTTTCAGCCCCTCTGATTCAGCCCCTCTTTTTCCTGCCCCTCTGTTTCAGCCACTCTGTTTCACGCCCCGTGTTTCAGCCCCTCTGTTTCTTGCCCTCTGTTTCAGCCCCTCTGTTTCTCGCCCTCTGTTTCAGCCCCTCTGTTTCAGCCCCTCTGTTTCTCACCCTCTGTTTCAGCCCCTCTGATTCAGCCCCTCTGATTCAGCCCCTCTGTTTCCCGCCCCTCTGTTTCAGCCCCTCTGTTTCACGCCCCGTGTTTCAGCCCCTCTGTTTCTTGCCCAATGTTTCAGCCCCTCTGTTTCACCCCCTCTGAATCAGCCCCTCTGATTCAGCCCTCTGTTTCAGCCCCTCTGTTTCAGACCCTCTGTTTCAGCCCCTCGGTTTCTCTCCCTCTGTTTCAGCCCCTCTGTTTCTCGCCCTCTGTTTCAGCCCCTCTGTTTCTCGCCCTCTGTTTCAGCCCCTCTGATTCAGCCCCTCTGTTTCAGCCCCTCTGATTCAGCCCCTCTGATTCAGCCCCTCTGATTCAGCCCCTCTGTTTCTCGCCCTCTGTTTCAGTCCCTCTGTTTCAGCCCCTCTGTTTCAGCCCCTCTGTTTCTCATCCTTTGTTTCAGCCCCTCTGATTCAGCCCCTCTGATTCAGCCCCTCTGATTCAGCCCCTCTGATTCAGCCCCTCTGTTTCACGCCCTCTGTTTCAGCCCCTCTGTTTCAGCCTCTCTGTTTTAGCCCCTCTGTGTCAGCCCCCCTGTTTCGCGCCCTCTGTTTCAGCCCCTCTGTAACAGCCCCTCTGTTTCCCGCTCTCTGTTTCAGCCCCTCTGTTTCTCGCCCTCTGTTTCAGCCCCTCTGATTCAGCCCCTCTGTTTCAGCCCCTCTGATTCAGCCCCTATGTTTCAGCCCCTCTGATTCAGCGCCTCTGTTTCTCGCCCTTTGTTTCAGCCCCTCTGTTTCAGCCGCTCTGTTTCAGCCCCTCTGTTTCTCACCCTCTGTTTCAGCCCCTCTGATTCAGCACCTCTGATTCAGCCCCTCTGTTTCCCGCCCCTCTGTTTCAGCCCCTCTGTTTCACGCCCCGTGTTTCAGCCCCTCTGTTTCTTGCCCTCTGTTTCAGCCCCTCTGTTTCTCGCCCTCTGTTTCAGCCCCTCTGTTTCAGCCCCTCTGATTCAGCCCCTCTGATACAGCCCCTCTGTTTCTCGCCCTCTGTTTCAGCCCCTCTGTTTCAGCACCTCTGTTTCAGCCCCTCTGTTTCAGCCCCTCTGTTTCTCGCCCTCTGTTTCAGCCCCTCTGTTTCTCGCCCTCTGTTTCAGCCCCTCTGTTTCACGCCCTCTGTTTCAGCCCCTCTGTTTCAGCCCCTCTGTTTCTCGCCCTCTGTTTCAGCCCCTCTGTTTCTCGCCCTCTGTTTCAGCCCCTCTGTTTCTCGCCCTCTGTTTCAGCCGCTCAGTTTCTCGCCCTCTGTTTCAGCCCCTCTGTTTCAGCCCCTCTGTTTCAGCCCCTCTGTTTCAGCCCCTCTATTTCAGCCCCTCTGTTTCTCGCCCTCTGTTTCAGCCCCTCTGTTTCTCGCCGTCTGTTGCAGCCACTCTGTTTCTCGCCCACTGTTTCAGCCCCTCTGTTTCGGACCCTCTGTTTCAGCCCCTCTGTTTCTCGCCCTCTGTTTCAGCCCCTCTGTTTCTCGCCCTCTGTTTCAGCCCCTCTGTTTCAGCCCCTCTGTTTCCAGCCCTCTGTGTCTGCCCCTCTGTTTCTCGCCCTCTGTTTCGGCCCGTCTGTTTCTCACCCTCTGTTTCAGCCCCGCTGATTCAGCCGCTCTGTTTCACCCCCTCTGAATCAGCCCCTCTGATTCAGCCCTCTGTTTCAGCCCCTCTGTTTCAGACCATCTGTTTCAGCCCCTCGGTTTCTCGCCCTCTGTTTCAGCCCCTCTGTTTCTCGCCCTCTGTTTCAGCCCCTCTGTTTCTCGCCCTCTGTTTCAGCCCCTCTGATTCAGCCCCTCTGTTTCAGCCCATCTGATTCAGCCCCTCTGATTCAGCCCCTCTGTTTCGCGCCCTCTGTTTCAGTCCCTCTATTTCAGCCACTCTGTTTCAGCCCCTCTGTTTCTCATCCTTTGTTTCAGCCCCTCTGATTCAGCCCCTCTGATTCAGCCCCTCTGATTCAGCCCCTCTGATTCAGCCCCTCTGTTTCTCGCCCCCTTTTTTCAGCCCCTCTGTTTCAGCCCCTCTGTGTCAGCCCCTCTGTTTCTCGCCCTCTGTTTCAGACCCTCTGTATCAGCCCCTCGGTTTCCCGCACTCTGTTTCAGCCCCTCTGTTTCTCGCCCTCTGTTCCAGCCCCTCTGATTCAGCCCCTCTGTTTCAGCCCCTCTGATTCAGCCCCTCTGTTTCAGCCCCTCTGTTTCAGCCCCTCTGTTTCAGCCCCTCTGTTTCAGCCCCTCTTTTTCTCGCCCTCTGTTTCAACCCCTCTGTTTCAGCACCTTTGTTTCTCGCCCTCTGTTTCAGCCCCTCTGTTTCTCGCCCTCTGTTTCAGCTCCTCTGTTTCAGCCCCTCTGTTTAAGTCCCTCTGTTTCTCGCACTCTGTTTCAGCCGCTCTGTTTCTCGCCCTCTGTTTCAGCCCCTCTGATTTAGCCCCTCTGTTTCTCGCCCTCTGTTTCAGCCCCACTGTTTCGCGCTCTCTGTTTCAGTCCCTCTGTTTCAGACCCTCTGTTTCTCGCCCTCTGTTTCTGCCCCTCTGTTTCTCACCCTTTGTTTCAGCCCCTCTATTTCTCGCCCTGTGTTTCAGCCCCTCTGATTCAGCCCCTCTGTTTCAGCCCCTCTGAATCAGCCCCTCTGTTTCAGCCCCTCTGAATCAGCCCCTCTGATTCAGCCCCTCTGTTTCAGCCCCTCTGTTTCAGCCCCTCTCTTTCTCGCCCTCTGTTTCAGCCCCTCTAATTCTCGCCCTCTGTTTCAGCCCCTATGATTCAGCCCCTCTGTTTCTCGCCCTCTGTTTCAGCCCCTCTGTTTCTCGCCCTCGGTCTCTGCCCCTCTGATTCAGCTCCTCTGTTTCAGCCCCTCTGTTTCTCGCCTTCTGTTTCAGCCCCTCTGTTTCTCGCCCTCTGTTTCAGCCCCTCTGTATCAGCCCCTCTGTTTCCCGCCCTCTGTTTCAGCCCCACTGTTTCTCGCCCTCTGTTTCAGCCCCTCTGATTCAGCCCCTCTGTTTCAGCCCCTCTGATTCAGCCCCTCTGTTTCAGCCCCTCTGATTCAGCCCCTCTGTTTCTCGCCCTCTGTTTCAGCCCCTCTGATTCAGCCCCTCTGATTCAGCCTCTCTGATTCAGCCCCTCTGTTTCTCGCCCTCTGTTTCAGCCCCTCTGTTTTTCGCCCTCAGTTTCAGCCCCTCTGTTTCTCGCCCTCTGTTTCAGCCCCTCTGATTCAGCACCTCTGTTTCAGCCCCTCTGATTCAGCCCCTCTGTTTCAGCCCCTCTGTTTCAGTCCCTCTGTTTCTCGCCCTCAGTTTCTCACCCTCTGTTTCAGCCCCTGTGTTTCTCGCCCTCTGTTTCAGCCCCTCTGTTTTTCGCCCTCTGTTTCAGCCGCTCCGTTTCTTGCCCTCTGTTTCAGGCTCTCTGTTTCAGCCCGTCTGTTTCAGCCACTCTGTTTCAGCCCCTTTGTTTCTCGCCCTCTGTTTCAACCCCTCTGTTTCAGCCCCTCTGATTCAGCCCCTCTGATACAGCCCCTCTGTTTCTCGCCCTCTGTTTCAGCCCCTCTGTTTCAGCCCCTCTGTTTCAGCCCCTCTGTTTCTGGCCCTCAGTTTCAGCCCCTCTGTTTCTCACCCTCTGTTTCAGCCCCTCTGTTTCACGCCCTCTGTTTCAGCCCCTCTGTTTCAGCCCCTCTGTTTCAGCCCCTCTGTTTCAGCCCCTCTGTTTCTCGCCCTCTGTTTCAGCCCCTCTGTTTCTCGCCCTCTGTTTCAGCCGCTCAGTTTCTCGCCCTCTGTTTCAGCCCCTCTGTTTCAGCCCCTCTGTTTCAGCCCCTCTGTTTCAGCCCCTCTGTTTCTCTCCCTCTGTTTCAGCCCCTCTGTTTCTCGCCGTCTGTTGCAGCCACTCTGTTTCTCGCCCATTGTTTCAGCCCCTCTGTTTCAGACCCTCTGTTTCAGCCCCTCTGTTTCTCGCTCTCTGTTTCAGCCCCTCTGTTTCTCGCCCTCTGTTTCAGCCCCTCTGTTTCAGCCCCTCTGTTTCCCGCCCTCTGTTTCTGCCCCTCTGTTTCTCGCCCTCTGTTTCGGCCCCTCTGTTTCTCGTCCTCTGTTTCAGCCCCACTGATTCAGCCCCTCTGTTTCACCCCCTCTGAATTAGCCCCTCTGATTCAGCCCTCTGTTTCAGCCCCTCTGTTTCAGACCATCTGTTTCAGCCCCACGGTTTCTCGCCCTCTGTTTCAGCCCCTCTGTTTCTCGCCCTCTGTTTCAGCCCCTCTGTTTCTCGCCCTCTGTTTCAGCCCCTGTCATTCAGCCCCTCTGTTTCAGCCCCTCTGATTCAGCCCCTCTGATTCAGCCCCTCTGATTCAGCCCCTCTGTTTCTCGCCCTCTGTTTCAGTCCCTCTGTTTCAGCCCCTCTGTTTCAGCCCCTCTGTTTCTCATCCTTTGTTTCAGCCCCTCTGATTCAGCCCCTCTGATTCAGCCCCTCTGATTCAGCCCCTCTGATTCAGCCCCTCTGTTTCTCGCCCTCTGTTTCAGCCCCTCTGTTTCAGCCCCTCTGTTTTATCCCCTCTGTTTCAGCCCCCCTGTTTCTCGCCCTCTGTTTCAGCCTCTCTGTATCAGCCCCTCGGTTTCCCGCCCTCTGTTTCAGCCCCTCTGTTTCTCGCCCTCTGTTCCAGCCCCTCTGATTCAGCCCCTCTGTTTCAGCCCCTCTGATTCAGCCCCTCTGTTTCAGCCCCTCTGATTCAGCCCCTCTGTTTCTCGCCCTCTGTTTCAGCCCCTCTGTTTCAGCACCTCTGTTTCAGGCCCTCTGTTTCTCACCCTCTGTTTCAGCCCCTCTGATTCAGCCCCTCTGTTTCAGCCCGTCTGTTTCCCGCCCCTCTGTTTCAGCCCCTCTGTTTCACGCCCCGTGTTTCAGCCCCTCTGTTTCTTGCCCTCTGTTTCAGCCCCTCTGTTTCTCGCCCTCTGTTTCAGCCCCTCTGTTTCAGCCCCTCTGTTTCAGTCCCTCTGTTTCTCGCCCTCTGTTTCAGCCCCTCTGTTTCTCGCCCTCTATTTCAGCCCCTCTGTTTCAGCCCCTCGGTTTCTCCCCCTCTGTTTCAGCCCCTCTGTTTCTCGCACTCTGTTTCAGCCCCTCTGTTTCAGCCCCTCTGTTTCTCGCCCTCTGTTTCAGCCCCTCTGTTTCTCGCCCTCTGTTTCAGCCCCGCTGATACAGCCCCTCTGTTTCAGCCCCTCTGTTTCAGCCCCTCTGTTTCTCGCCCTCTGTTTCAGCCCCTCTGTTTCTCGCCCTCTGTTTCAGCCCCTCTGTTTCAGCCCCTCTGTTTCTCGCCCTCTGTTTCAGCCCCTCTGTTTCTCGCCCTCTGTTTCAGCCCCTCTGATACAGCCCCTCTGTTTCAGCCCCTCTGATTCAGCCCCTCTGTTTCAGCCCCTCTGTTTCTCGCCCTCTGTTTCAGGCTCTCTGTTTCAGCCCGTCTGTTTCTCGCCCGCAGTTTCAGCCCCTCTGTTTCTCGCCCTCTGTTTCAGCCCCTCTGTTTCAGCCCCTCTGATACAGCCCCTCTGATTCGGCCCCTCTGTTTCAGCCCCTCTGTTTCAGCCCCTCTGTTTCTCGCCCTCTGTTTCAGGCTCTCTGTTTCAGCCCGTCTGTTTCTCGCCCGCAGCTTCAGCCCCTCTGTTTCTCGCCCTCTGTTTCAGCCCCTCTGTTTCAGCCCCTCTGTTTCAGCCCCTCTGTTTCAGCCCCTCTTTTTCTCGCCCTCTGTTTCAGCCCCTCTGTTTCAGCACCTTTGTTTCTCGCCCTCTGTTTCAGCCCCTCTGTTTCTCGCCCTCTGTTTCAGCTCCTCTGTTTCAGCCCCTCTGTTTAAGTCCCTCTGTTTCTCGCACTCTGTTTCAGCCGCTCTGTTTCTCGCCCTCTGTTTCAGCCCCTCTGATTTAGCCCCTCTGTTTCTCGCCCTCTGTTTCAGCCCCACTGTTTCGCGCTCTCTGTTTCAGTCCCTCTGTTTCAGACCCTCTGTTTCTCGCCCTCTGTTTCTGCCCCTCTGTTTCTCACCCTTTGTTTCAGCCCCTCTATTTCTCGCCCTGTGTTTCAGCCCCTCTGATTCAGCCCCTCTGTTTCAGCCCCTCTGAATCAGCCCCTCTGTTTCAGCCCCTCTGAATCAGCCCCTCTGATTCAGCCCCTCTGTTTCAGCCCCTCTGTTTCAGCCCCTCTCTTTCTCGCCCTCTGTTTCAGCCCCTCTAATTCTCGCCCTCTGTTTCAGCCCCTATGATTCAGCCCCTCTGTTTCTCGCCCTCTGTTTCAGCCCCTCTGTTTCTCGCCCTCGGTCTCAGCCCCTCTGATTCAGCCCCTCTGTTTCTCGCCCTCTGTTTCTCGCCTTCTGTTTCAGCCCCTCTGTTTCTCTCCCTCTGTTTCAGCCCCTCTGTATCAGCCCCTCCGTTTCCCGCCCTCTGTTTCAGCCCCACTGTTTCTCGCCCTCTGTTTCAGCCCCTCTGATTCAGCCCATCTGTTTCAGCCCCTCTGATTCAGCCCCTCTGTTTCTGTCCCTCTGATTAAGCCCCTCTGTTTCAGCCCCTATGATTCAGCCCCTCTGTTTCAGCCCCTCTGATTCAGCCCCTCTTTTTCCTGCCCCTCTGTTTCAGCCACTCTGTTTCACGCCCCGTGTTTCAGCCCCTCTGTTTCTTGCCCTCTGTTTCAGCCCCTCTGTTTCTCGCCCTCTGTTTCAGCCCCTCTGTTTCAGCCCCTCTGTTTCTCACCCTCTGTTTCAGCCCCTCTGATTCAGCCCCTCTGATTCAGCCCCTCTGTTTCCCGCCCCTCTGTTTCAGCCCCTCTGTTTCACGCCCCGTGTTTCAGCCCCTCTGTTTCTTGCCCAATGTTTCAGCCCCTCTGTTTCACCCCCTCTGAATCAGCCCCTCTGATTCAGCCCTCTGTTTCAGCCCCTCTGTTTCAGACCCTCTGTTTCAGCCCCTCGGTTTCTCTCCCTCTGTTTCAGCCCCTCTGTTTCTCGCCCTCTGTTTCAGCCCCTCTGTTTCTCGCCCTCTGTTTCAGCCCCTCTGATTCAGCCCCTCTGTTTCAGCCCCTCTGATTCAGCCCCTCTGATTCAGCCCCTCTGATTCAGCCCCTCTGTTTCTCGCCCTCTGTTTCAGTCCCTCTGTTTCAGCCCCTCTGTTTCAGCCCCTCTGTTTCTCATCCTTTGTTTCAGCCCCTCTGATTCAGCCCCTCTGATTCAGCCCCTCTGATTCAGCCCCTCTGATTCAGCCCCTCTGTTTCACGCCCTCTGTTTCAGCCCCTCTGTTTCAGCCTCTCTGTTTTAGCCCCTCTGTGTCAGCCCCCCTGTTTCGCGCCCTCTGTTTCAGCCCCTCTGTAACAGCCCCTCTGTTTCCCGCTCTCTGTTTCAGCCCCTCTGTTTCTCGCCCTCTGTTTCAGCCCCTCTGATTCAGCCCCTCTGTTTCAGCCCCTCTGATTCAGCCCCTATGTTTCAGCCCCTCTGATTCAGCGCCTCTGTTTCTCGCCCTTTGTTTCAGCCCCTCTGTTTCAGCCGCTCTGTTTCAGCCCCTCTGTTTCTCACCCTCTGTTTCAGCCCCTCTGATTCAGCACCTCTGATTCAGCCCCTCTGTTTCCCGCCCCTCTGTTTCAGCCCCTCTGTTTCACGCCCCGTGTTTCAGCCCCTCTGTTTCTTGCCCTCTGTTTCAGCCCCTCTGTTTCTCGCCCTCTGTTTCAGCCCCTCTGTTTCAGCCCCTCTGATTCAGCCCCTCTGATACAGCCCCTCTGTTTCTCGCCCTCTGTTTCAGCCCCTCTGTTTCAGCACCTCTGTTTCAGCCCCTCTGTTTCAGCCCCTCTGTTTCTCGCCCTCTGTTTCAGCCCCTCTGTTTCTCGCCCTCTGTTTCAGCCCCTCTGTTTCACGCCCTCTGTTTCAGCCCCTCTGTTTCAGCCCCTCTGTTTCTCGCCCTCTGTTTCAGCCCCTCTGTTTCTCGCCCTCTGTTTCAGCCCCTCTGTTTCTCGCCCTCTGTTTCAGCCGCTCAGTTTCTCGCCCTCTGTTTCAGCCCCTCTGTTTCAGCCCCTCTGTTTCAGCCCCTCTGTTTCAGCCCCTCTATTTCAGCCCCTCTGTTTCTCGCCCTCTGTTTCAGCCCCTCTGTTTCTCGCCGTCTGTTGCAGCCACTCTGTTTCTCGCCCACTGTTTCAGCCCCTCTGTTTCGGACCCTCTGTTTCAGCCCCTCTGTTTCTCGCCCTCTGTTTCAGCCCCTCTGTTTCTCGCCCTCTGTTTCAGCCCCTCTGTTTCAGCCCCTCTGTTTCCAGCCCTCTGTGTCTGCCCCTCTGTTTCTCGCCCTCTGTTTCGGCCCGTCTGTTTCTCACCCTCTGTTTCAGCCCCGCTGATTCAGCCGCTCTGTTTCACCCCCTCTGAATCAGCCCCTCTGATTCAGCCCTCTGTTTCAGCCCCTCTGTTTCAGACCATCTGTTTCAGCCCCTCGGTTTCTCGCCCTCTGTTTCAGCCCCTCTGTTTCTCGCCCTCTGTTTCAGCCCCTCTGTTTCTCGCCCTCTGTTTCAGCCCCTCTGATTCAGCCCCTCTGTTTCAGCCCATCTGATTCAGCCCCTCTGATTCAGCCCCTCTGTTTCGCGCCCTCTGTTTCAGTCCCTCTATTTCAGCCACTCTGTTTCAGCCCCTCTGTTTCTCATCCTTTGTTTCAGCCCCTCTGATTCAGCCCCTCTGATTCAGCCCCTCTGATTCAGCCCCTCTGATTCAGCCCCTCTGTTTCTCGCCCCCTTTTTTCAGCCCCTCTGTTTCAGCCCCTCTGTGTCAGCCCCTCTGTTTCTCGCCCTCTGTTTCAGACCCTCTGTATCAGCCCCTCGGTTTCCCGCACTCTGTTTCAGCCCCTCTGTTTCTCGCCCTCTGTTCCAGCCCCTCTGATTCAGCCCCTCTGTTTCAGCCCCTCTGATTCAGCCCCTCTGTTTCAGCCCCTCTGTTTCTCACCCTCTGTTTCAGCCCCTCTGATTCAGCCCCTCTGATTCAGCCCCTCTGTTTCCCGCCCCTCTGTTTCAGCCCCTCTGTTTCACGCCCCGTGTTTCAGCCCCTCTGTTTCTTGCCCTCTGTTTCAGCCGCTCTGTTTCTCGCCCTCTGTATCAGCCAATCTGTTTCCCGCCCTCTGTTTCAGCCCCTCTGTTTCTCGCCCTCTGTTTCAGCCCCTCTGATTCAGCCCCTCTGTTTCAGTCCCTCTGATTTAGCCCCTCTGTTTCCTGCCCATCTGTTTCAGCCCCTCTGTTTCACGCCCGTGTTTCAGCCCCTCTGTTTCTTGCCCTCTGATTCAGCCCCTCTGTTTCTCGCCCTGTGTTTCAGCCCCTCTGTTTCAGCCCCTCTGTTTCTCACCCTCTGTTTCAGCCCCTCTGATTCAGCCCCTCTGATTCAGCCCCTCTGTTTCCCGCCCCTCTGTTTCAGCCCCTCTGTTTCACGCCCCGTGTTTCAGCCCCACTGTTTCTTGCCCTCTGTTTCAGCCCCTATGTTTCTCGCCCTCTGTGTCAGCCGCGCTGATTCAGCCCCTCTGTTTCACCCCCTCTGAATCAGCCCCTCTGATTCAGCCCTCTGTTTCAGCCCCTCTGTTTCAGACCCTCTGTTTCAGCCCCTCGGTTTCTCGCCCTCTGTTTCAGCCCCTCTGTTTCTCGCCCTCTGTTTCAGCCCCTCTGTTTCTCGCCCTCTGTTTCAGCCCCTCTGATTCAGCCCCTCTGTTTCAGCCCCTCTGATTCAGCCCCTCTGATTCAGCCCCTCTGTTTCAGCCCCTCTGTTTCTCGCCCTCTGTTTCAGCCCCTGTGTTTCTCGCCCTCTGTTTCAGCCCCTCTGTTTTTTGCCCTCTGTTTCAGCCGCTCCGTTTCTCGCCCTCTGTTTCAGGCTCTCTGTTTCAGCCCGTCTGTTTCAGCCCCTCTGTTTCAGCCCCTCTGTTTCTCGCCATCTGTTTTTCGCCCGCTGTTTCAGCCCCTTTGTTTCTCGCCCTCTGTTTCAGCCCCTCTGTTTCAGCCCCTCTGATTCAGCCCCTCTGATACAGCCCCTCTGTTTCTCGCCCTCTGTTTCAGCCCCTCTGTTTCAGCCCCTCTGTTTCAGCCCCTCTGTTTCAGCCCCTCTGTTTCTCGCCCTCAGTTTCAGCCCCTCTGTTTCTCGCCCTCTGTTTCAGCCCCTATGTTTCACGCCCTCTGTTTCAGCCCCTCTGTTTCAGCCCCTCTGTTTCAGCCCCTCTGTTTCTCGCCCTCTGTTTCAGCCCCTCTGTTTCTCGCCCTCTGTTTCAGCCGCTCAGTTTCTCGCCCTCTGTTTCAGCCCCTCTGTTTCAGCCCCTCTGTTTCAGCCCCTCTGTTTCAGCCCCTCTGTTTCAGCCCCTCTGTTTCTCGCCCTCTGTTTCAGCCCCTCTGTTTCTCGCCGTCTGTTGCAGCCACTCTGTTTCTCGCCCACTGTTTCAGCCCCTCTGTTTCAGACCCTCTGTTTCAGCCCCTCTGTTTCTCGCTCTCTGTTTCAGCCCCTCTGTTTCTCGCCCTCTGTTTCAGCCCCTCTGTTTAAGCCCCTCTGTTTCCCGCCCTCTGTTTCTGCCCCTCTGTTTCTCGCACTCTGTTTCAGCCCCTCTGTTTCTTGTCCTCTGTTTCAGCCCCGCTGATTCAGCCCCTCTGTTTAACCCCTCTGAATCAGCCCCTCTGATTCAGCCCTCTGTTTCAGCCCCTCTGTTTCAGACCATCTGTTTCAGCCCCACGGTTTCTCGCCCTCTGTTTCAGCCCCTCTGTTTCTCGCCCTCTGTTTCAGCCCCTCTGTTTCTCGCCCTCTGTTTCAGCCCCTCTCATTCAGCCCCTCTGTTTCAGCCCCTCTGATTCAGCCCCTCTGATTCAGCCCCTCTGATTCAGCCCCTCTGTTTCTCGCCCTCTGTTTCAGTCCCTCTGTTTCAGCCCCTCTGTTTCAGCCCCTCTGTTTCTCATCCTTTGTTTCAGCCCCTCTGATTCAGCCCCTCTGATTCAGCCCCTCTGATTCAGCCCCTCTGATTCAGCCCCTCTGTTTCTCGCACTCTGTTTCAGCCCCTCTGTTTCAGCCCCTCTGTTTTAGCCCCTCTGTTTCAGCCCCCCTGTTTCTCGCCCTCTGTTTCAGCCCCTCTGTATCAGCCCCTCGGTTTCCCGCCCTCTGTTTCAGCCCCTCTGTTTCTCGCCTTCTGTTCCAGCCCCTCTGATTCAGCCCCTCTGTTTCAGCCCCTCTGATTCAGCCCCTCTGTTTCAGCCCCTCTGATTCAGCCCCTCTGTTTCTCGCACTCTGTTTCAGCCCCTCTGTTTCAGCCCCTCTGTTTCTCACCCTCTGTTTCAGCCCCTCTGTTTCAGCCCCTCTGTTTCCCGCCCTCTGTTTCTGCCCCTCTGTTTCTCGCCCTCTGTTTCAGCCCCTGTGTTTCTCGCCCTCTGTTTCAGCCCCTCTGTTTTTTGCCCTCTGTTTCAGCCGCTCCGTTTCTCGCCCTCTGTTTCAGGCTCTCTGTTTCAGCCCGTCTGTTTCAGCCCCTCTGTTTCAGCCCCTCTGTTTCTCGCCATCTGTTTTTCGCCCGCTGTTTCAGCCCCTTTGTTTCTCGCCCTCTGTTTCAGCCCCTCTGTTTCAGCCCCTCTGATTCAGCCCCTCTGATACAGCCCCTCTGTTTCTCGCCCTCTGTTTCAGCCCCTCTGTTTCAGCCCCTCTGTTTCAGCCCCTCTGTTTCAGCCCCTCTGTTTCTCGCCCTCTGTTTCAGCCCCTATGTTTCACGCCCTCTGTTTCAGCCCCTCTGTTTCAGCCCCTCTGTTTCAGCCCCTCTGTTTCTCGCCCTCTGTTTCAGCCCCTCTGTTTCTCGCCCTCTGTTTCAGCCGCTCAGTTTCTCGCCCTCTGTTTCAGCACCTCTGTTTCAGCCCCTCTGTTTCAGCCCCTCTGTTTCAGCCCCTCTGTTTCTCGCCCTCTGTTTCAGCCCCTCTGTTTCTCGCCGTCTGTTGCAGCCACTCTGTTTCTCGCCCACTGTTTCAGCCCCTCTGTTTCAGACCCTCTGTTTCAGCCCCTCTGTTTCTCGCCCTCTGTTTCAGCCGCTCAGTTTCTCGCCCTCTGTTTCAGCCCCTCTGTTTCAGCCCCTCTGTTTCAGCCCCTCTGTTTCAGCCCCTCTGTTTCAGCCCCTCTGTTTCTCGCCCTCTGTTTCAGCCCCTCTGTTTCTCGCCGTCTTTTGCAGCCACTCTGTTTCTCGCCCACTGTTTCAGCCCCTCTGTTTCAGACCCTCTGTTTCAGCCCCTCTGTTTCTCGCTCTCTGTTTCAGCCCCTCTGTTTCTCGCCCTCTGTTTCAGCCCCTCTGTTTCAGCCCCTCTGTTTCCCGCCCTCTGTTTCTGCCCCTCTGTTTCTCGCCCTCTGTTTCAGCCCCTCTGTTTCTTGTCCTCTGTTTCAGCCCCGCTGATTCAGCCCCTCTGTTTAACCCCTCTGAATCAGCCCCTCTGATTCAGCCCTCTGTTTCAGCCCCTCTGTTTCAGACCATCTGTTTCAGCCCCACGGTTTCTCGCCCTCTGTTTCAGCCCCTCTGTTTCTCGCCCTCTGTTTCAGCCCCTCTGTTTCTCGCCCTCTGTTTCAGCCCCTGTCATTCAGCCCCTCTGTTTCAGCCCCTCTGATTCAGCCCCTCTGATTCAGCCCCTCTGATTCAGCCCCTCTGTTTCTCGCCCTCTGTTTCAGTCCCTCTGTTTCAGCCCCTCTGTTTCAGCCCCTCTGTTTCTCATCCTTTGTTTCAGCCCCTCTGATTCAGCCCCTCTGATTCAGCCCCTCTGATTCAGCCCCTCTGATTCAGCCCCTCTTTTTCTCGCACTCTGTTTCAGCCCCTCTGTTTCAGCCCCTCTGTTTTAGCCCCTCTGTTTCAGCCCCCCTGTTTCTCGCCCTCTGTTTCAGCCCCTCTGTATCAGCCCCTCGGTTTCCCGCCCTCTGTTTCAGCCCCTCTGTTTCTCGCCCTCTGTTCCAGCCCCTCTGATTCAGCCCCTCTGTTTCAGCCCCTCTGATTCAGCCCCTCTGTTTCAGCCCCTCTGATTCAGCCCCTCTGTTTCTCGCACTCTGTTTCAGCCCCTCTGTTTCAGCCCCTCTGTTTCTCGCCCTCTGTTTCAGCCCCTCTGTTTCTCGCCCTCTGTTTCAGCCCCTCTGATTCAGCCCCTCTGTTTCAGCCCCTCTGATTCAGCCCCTCTGATTCAGCCCCTCTGTTTCAGCCCCTCTGTTTCTCGCCCTCTGTTTCAGCCCCTGTGTTTCTCGCCCTCTGTTTCAGCCCCTCTGTTTTTCGCACTCTGTTTCAGCCGCTCCGTTTCTCGCCCTCTGTTTCAGGCTCTCTGTTTCAGCCCGTCTGTTTCAGCCCCTCTGTTTCAGTCCCACTGTTTCTCGCCATCTGTTTTTCGCACGCTGTTTCAGCCCCTTTGTTTCTCGCCCTCTGTTTCAGCCCCTCTGTTTCAGCCCCTCTGATTCAGCCCCTCTGATACAGCCCCTCTGTTTCTCGCCCTCTGTTTCAGCCCCTCTGTTTCAGCCCCTCTGTTTCAGCCCCTCTGTTTCAGCCCCTCTGTTTCTCGCCCTCAGTTTCAGCCCCTCTGTTTCTCGCCCTCTGTTTCAGCCCCTATGTTTCACGCCCTCTGTTTCAGCCCCTCTGTTTCAGCCCCTCTGTTTCAGCCCCTCTGTTTCTCGCCCTCTGTTTCAGCCCCTCTGTTTCTCGCCCTCTGTTTCAGCCGCTCAGTTTCTCGCCATCTGTTTCAGCCCCTCTGTTTCAGCCCCTCTGTTTCAGTCCCTCTGTTTCAGCCCCTCTGTTTCAGCCCCTCTGTTTCTCGCCCTCTGTTTCTCGCCGTCTGTTGCAGCCACTCTGTTTCTCGCCCACTGTTTCAGCCCCTCTGTTTCAGACCCTCTGTTTCAGCCCCTTTGATTCAGCGCCTCTGTTTCTCGCCCACTGTTTCAGCCCCTCTGTTTCAGCCGCTCTGTTTCAGCCCCTCTGTTTCTCACCCTCTGTTTCAGCCCCTCTGATTCAGCCCCTCTGATTCAGCCCCTCTGTTTCCCGCCCCTCTGTTTCAGCCCCTCTGTTTCACGCCCCGTGTTTCAGCCCCTCTGTTTCTTGCCCTCTGTTTCAGCCCCTCTGTTTCTCGCCCTCTGTTTCAGCCCCTCTGTTTCAGCCCCTCTGATTCAGCCCCTCTGATACAGCCCCTCTGTTTCTCGCCCTCTGTTTCAGCCCCTCTGTTTCAGCACCTCTGTTTCAGCCCCTCTGTTTCAGCCCCTCTGTTTCTCGCCCTCTGTTTCAGCCCCTCTGTTTCTCGCCCTCTGTTTCAGCCCCTCTGTTTCACGCCCTCTGTTTCAGCCCCTCTGTTTCAGCCCCTCTGTTTCGGCCCCTCTGTTTGAGCCCCTCTGTTTCTCGCCCTCTGTTTCAGCCCCTCTGATTCAGCCCCTCTGTTTCAGCCGCTCAGTTTCTCGCCCTCTGTTTCAGCCCCTCTGTTTCAGCCCCTCTGTTTCAGCCCCTCTGTTTCAGCCCCTCTGTTTCAGCCCCTCTGTTTCTCGCCCTCTGTTTCAGCCCCTCTGTTTCTCGCCGTCTGTTGCAGCCACTCTGTTTCTCGCCCACTGTTTCAGCCCCTCTGTTTCAGACCCTCTGTTTCAGCCCCTCTGTTTCTCGCCCTCTGTTTCAGCCCCTCTGTTTCTCGCACTCTGTTTCAGCCCCTCTGTTTCAGCCCCTCTGTTTCCCGCCCTCTGTGTCTGCCCCTCTGTTTCTCGCCCTCTGTTTCGGCCCCTCTGTTTCTCACCCTCTGTTTCAGCCCCGCTGATTCAGCCGCTCTGTTTCACCCCCTCTGAATCAGCCCCTCTGATTCAGCCCTCTGTTTCAGCCCCTCTGTTTCAGACCATCTGTTTCAGCCCCTCGGTTTCTCGCCCTCTGTTTCAGCCCCTCTGTTTCTCGCCCTCTGTTTCAGCCCCTCTGTTTCTCGCCCTCTGTTTCAGCCCCTCTGATTCAGCCCCTCTGTTTCAGCCCCTCTGATTCAGCCCCTCTGATTCAGCCCCTCTGTTTCTCGCCCTCTGTTTCAGTCCCTCTATTTCAGCCACTCTGTTTCAGCCCCTCTGTTTCTCATCCTTTGTTTCAGCCCCTCTGATTCAGCCCCTCTGATTCAGCCCCTCTGATTCAGCCCCTCTGATTCAGCCCCTCTGTTTCTCGCCCCCTTTTCTCAGCCCCTCTGTTTCAGCCCCTCTGTGTCAGCCCCCCTGTTTCTCGCCCTCTGTTTCAGCCCCTCTGATTCAGCCCCTCTGTTTCTCGCCCCCTTTTTTCAGCCCCTCTGTTTCAGCCCCTCTGTTTCAGCCCCTCTGTTTCTCGCCCTCTGTTTCAGCCCCCCTGTTTCTCGCCCTCTGATTCAGCCCCTCTGATTCAGCCCCTCTATTTCTCGCCCCCTTTTTTCAGCCCCTCTGTTTCAGCCCCTCTGTTTCAGCCCCTTTGTTTCTCGCCCTCTGTTTCAGCCCCTCTGTTTCTCGCCCTCTGTTTCAGCCCCTCTGTTTCAGCCCCTCTGTTTCCCGCCCTCTGTGTCTGCCCCTCTGTTTCTCGCCCTCTGTTTCGGCCCCTCTGTTTCTCACCCTCTGTTTCAGCCCCGCTGATTCAGCCGCTCTGTTTCACCCCCTCTGAATCAGCCCCTCTGATTCAGCCCTCTGTTTCTCGCCCTCTGTTTCAGCCGCTCAGTTTCTCGCCGTCTGTTTCAGCCCCTCTGTTTCAGCCCCTCTGTTTCAGTCCCTTTGTTTCAGCCCCTCTGTTTCAGCCCCTCTGTTTCTGGCCCTCTGTTTCAGCCCCTCTGTTTCTCGCCGTCTGTTGCAGCCACTCTGTTTCTCGCCCACTGTTTCAGCCCCTCTGTTTCAGACCCTCTGTTTCAGCCCCTTTGATTCAGCGCCTCTGTTTCTCGCCCTCTGTTTCAGCCCCTCTGTTTCAGCCGCTCTGTTTCAGCCCCTCTGTTTCTCACCCTCTGTTTCAGCCCCTCTGATTCAACCCCTCTGATTCAGCCCCTCTGTTTCCCGCCCCTCTGTTTCAGCCCCTCTGTTTCACGCCCCGTGTTTCAGCCCCTCTGTTTCTTGCCCTCTGTTTCAGCCCCTCTGTTTCTCGCCCTCTGTTTCAGCCCCTCTGTTTCAGCCCCTCTGATTCAGCCCCTCTGATACAGCCCCTCTGTTTCTCGCCCTCTGTTTCAGCCCCTCTGTTTCAGCACCTCTGTTTCAGCCCCTCTGTTTCAGCCCCTCTGTTTCTCGCCCTCTGTTTCAGCCCCTCTGTTTCTCGCCCTCTGTTTCAGCCCCTCTGTTTCACGCCCTCTGTTTCAGCCCCTCTGTTTCAGCCCCTCTGTTTCGGCCCCTCTGTTTCAGCCCCTCTGTTTCTCGCCCTCTGTTTCAGCCCCTCTGTTTCTCGCCCTCTGTTTCAGCCGCTCAGTTTCTCGCCCTCTGTTTCAGCCCCTCTGTTTCAGCCCCTCTGTTTCAGCCCCTCTCTTTCAGCCCCTCTGTTTCTCGCCCTCTGTTTCAGCCCCTCTGTTTCTCGCCGTCTGTTGCAGCCACTCTGTTTCTCGCCCACTGTTTCAGCCCCTCTGTTTCAGACCCTCTGTTTCAGCCCCTCTGTTTCTCGCCCTCTGTTTCAGCCCCTCTGTTTCTCGCCCTCTGTTTCAGCCCCTCTGTTTCAGCCCCTCTGTTTCAGCCCCTCTGTTTCTCATCCTTTGTTTCAGCCCCTCTGATTCAGACCCTCTGATTCAGCCCCTCTGATTCAGCCCCTCTGATTCAGCCCCTCTGTTTCTCGCACTCTGTTTCAGCCCCTCTGTTTCAGCCCCTCTGTTTTAGCCCCTCTGTTTCAGCCCCCCTGTTTCTCGCCCTCTGTTTCAGCCCCTCTGTATCAGCCCCTCGGTTTCCCGCCCTCTGTTTCAGCCCCTCTGTTTCTCGCCCTCTGTTCCAGCCCCTCTGATTCAGCCCCTCTGTTTCAGCCCCTCTGATTCAGCCCCTCTGTTTCAGCCCCTCTGATTCAGCCCCTCTGTTTCTCGCACTCTGTTTCAGCCCCTCTGTTTCAGCCCCTCTGTTTCTCGCCCTCTGTTTCAGCCCCTCTGTTTCTCGCCCTCTGTTTCAGCCCCTCTGATTCAGCCCCTCTGTTTCAGCCCCTCTGATTCAGCCCCTCTGATTCAGCCCCTCTGTTTCAGCCCCTCTGTTTCTCGCCCTCTGTTTCAGCCCCTGTGTTTCTCGCCCTCTGTTTCAGCCCCTCTGTTTTTCGCCCTCTGTTTCAGCCGCTCCGTTTCTCGCCCTCTGTTTCAGCCCCTCTGTTTCAGCCCCACTGTGTCTCGCCATCTGTTTTTCGCCCGCTGTTTCAGCCCCTTTGTTTCTCGCCCTCTGTTTCAGCCCCTCTGTTTCAGCCACTCTGATTCAGCCCCTCTGATACAGCCCCTCTGTTTCTCGCCCTCTGTTTCAGCCCCTCTGTTTCAGCCCCTCTGTTTCAGCCCCTCTGTTTCAGCCCCTCTGTTTCTCGCCCTCAGTTTCAGCCCCTCTGTTTCTCGCCCTCTGTTTCAGCCCCTATGTTTCACGCCCTCTGTTTCAGCCCCTCTGTTTCAGCCCCTCTGTTTCAGCCCCTCTGTTTCTCGCCCTCTGTTTCAGCCCCTCTGTTTCTCGCCCTCTGTTTCAGCCGCTCAGTTTCTTGCCGTCTGTTTCAGCCCCTCTGTTTCAGCCCCTCTGTTTCAGTCCCTCTGTTTCAGCCCCTCTGTTTCAGCCCCTCTGTTTCTCGCCCTCTGTTTCAGCCCCTCTGTTTCTCGCCGTCTGTTGCAGCCACTCTGTTTCTCGCCCACTGTTTCAGCCCCTCTGTTTCAGACCCTCTGTTTCAGCCCCTCTGTTTCTCGCCCTCTGTTTCAGCCCCTCTGTTTCTCGCCCTCTGTTTCAGCCCCTCTGTTTCAGCCCCTCTGTTTCCCGCCCTCTGTTTCTGCCCCTCTGTTTCTCGCCCTCTGTTTCAGCCCCTCTGTTTCTCGTCCTCTGTTTCAGCCCCGCTGATTCAGCCCCTCTGTTTCACCCCCTGTGAATCAGCCCCTCTGATTCAGCCCTCTGTTTCAGCCCCTCTGTTTCAGACCATCTGTTTCAGCCCCACGGTTTCTTGCCCTCTGTTTCAGCCCCTCTGTTTCTCGCCCTCTGTTTCAGCCCCTCTGTTTCTCGCCCTCTGTTTCAGCCCCTCTCATTCAGCCCCTCTGTTTAAGCCCCTCTGATTCAGCCCCTCTGATTCAGCCCCTCTGATTCAGCCCCTCTGTTTCTCGCCCTCTGTTTCAGCCCCTCTGTTTCAGCCCCTCTGTTTTAGCCCCTCTGTTTCAGCCCCCCTGTTTCTCGCCCTCTGTTTCAGCCCCTCTGTATCAGCCCCTCGGTTTCCCGCCCTCTGTTTCAGCCCCTCTGTTTCTCGCCCTCTGTTCCAGCCCCTCTGATTCAGCCCCTCTGTTTCAGCCCCTCTGATTCAGCCCCTCTGTTTCAGCCCCTCTGATTCAGCCCCTCTGTTTCTCGCCCTCTGTTTCTCACCCTCTGTTTCAGAACCTCTGTTTCACGCCCCGTGTATCAGCCCCTCTGTTTCTTGCCCTCTGTTTCAGCCCCTCTGATTCTCGCCCTCTGTTTCAGCCCCTCTGTTTCAGCCCCTCTGTTTCAGTCCCTCTGTTTCTCGCCCTCTGTTTCAGCCCCTCTGTTTCTCGCCCTCTACTTCAGCCCCCCTGTTTCAGCCCCTCGGTTTCTCGCCCTCTGTTTCAGCCCCTCTGTTTCTCGCCCTCTGTTTCAGCCCCTCTGTTTCAGCCCCTCTGTTTCTCGCCCTCTGTTTCAGCGCCTCTGTTTCTCGCCCTCTGTTTCAGCCCCGCTGATACAGCCCCTCTGTTTCAGCCCCTCTGTTTCAGCCCCTCTGTTTCTCGC
The DNA here is from genome assembly GCF_047496795.1 of Chiloscyllium punctatum. Taxonomy (NCBI): domain Eukaryota; kingdom Metazoa; phylum Chordata; class Chondrichthyes; order Orectolobiformes; family Hemiscylliidae; genus Chiloscyllium; species Chiloscyllium punctatum. The sequence continues at coordinate 692,091 of NW_027309822.1, forward strand.
CCTCTGTTTCCGCCCCTCTGTTTCTCGCCCTCTGTTTCAGCCCCTCTGTTTCAGCCCCTCTGTTTCTCGCCCTCTGTTTCAGCCCCTCTGTTTCTCGCCCTCTGTTTCAGCCCCTCTGATACAGCCCCTCTGTTTCAGCCCCTCTGATTCAGCCCATCTGTTTCAGCCCCTCTGTTTCTCGCCCTCTGTTTCAGGCTCTCTGTTTCAGCCCGTCTGTTTCAGCCCCTCTGTTTCAGCCCCTCTGTTTCTCGCCCTCTGTTTCTCGCCCGCAGTTTCAGCCCCTCTGTTTCTCGCCCTCTGTTTCAGCCCCTCTGTTTCAGCCCCTCTGATACAGCCCCTCTGATTCGGCCCCTCTGTTTCAGCCCCTCTGTTTCAGCCCCTCTGTTTCAGCCCCTCTGTTTCTCGCCCTCTGTTTCAGCCCCTCTGTTTCTCGGCCTCTGTTTCAGCCCCTCTGTTTCAGCCCCTCTGTTTCAGGCCCTCTGTTTCAGCCCCTCTGTTTCTCGCCCTCGGTTTCAGCCCCTCTGTTTCAGCCCCTCTGTTTCAGCCCCTCTGTTTCAGCCCCTCTGTTTCTCGCCCTCTGTTTCAGCCCCTCTGTTTCAGCACCTCTGTTTCTCGCCCTCTGTTTCAGCCCCTCTGTTTCTCGCCCTCTGTTTCAGCTCCTCTGTTTCAGCCCCTCTGTTTAAGTCCCTCTGTTTCTCGCACTCTGTTTCAGCCGCTCTGTTTCTCGCCCTCTGTTTCAGCCCCTCTGATTTAGCCCCTCTGTTTCTCGCCCTCAGTTTCAGCCCCACTGTTTCGCGCTCTCTGTTTCAGTCCCTCTGTTTCAGCCCCTCTGTTTCTCGCCCTCTGTTTCTGCCCCTCTGTTTCTCACCCTTTGTTTCAGCCCCTCTATTTCTCGCCCTGTGTTTCAGCCCCTCTGATTCAGCCCCTCTGTTTCAGCCCCTCTGAATCAGCCCCTCTGTTTCAGCCCCTCTGAATCAGCCCATCTGATTCAGCCCCTCTGTTTCAGCCCCTCTGTTTCAGCCCCTCTCTTTCTCGCCCTCTGTTTCAGACCCTCTAATTCTCGCCCTCTGTTTCAGCCCCTATGATTCAGCCCCTCTGTTTCTCGCCCTCTGTTTCAGCCCCTCTGTTTCTCGCCCTCGGTCTCAGCCCCTCTGATTCAGCCCCTCTGTTTCAGCCCCTCTGTTTCTCGCCTTCTGTTTCAGCCCCTCTGTTTCTCGCCCTCTGTTTCAGCCCCTCTGTATCAGCCCCTCTGTTTCCCGTCCTCTGTTTCAGCCCCACTGTTTCTCGCCCTCTGTTTCAGCCCCTCTGATTCAGCCCCTCTGTTTCAGCCCCTCTGATTCAGCCCCTCTGTTTCAGCCCCTCTGATTCAGCCCCTCTGTTTCTCGCCCTCTGTTTCAGCCCCTCTGTTTCAGCCCCTCTGTTTCAGCCCCTCTGTTTCTCACCCTCTGTTTCAGCCCCTCTGATTCAGCCCCTCTGATTCAGCCCCTCTGTTTCCCGCCCCTCTGTTTCAGCCCCTCTGTTTCACGCCCCGTGTTTCAGCCCCTCTGTTTCTTGCCCTCTGTTTCAGCCCCTCTGTTTCTCGCCCTCTGTATCAGCTCATCTGTTTCCCGCCCTCTGTTTCAGCCCCTCTGTTTCTCGCCCTCTGTTTCAGCCCCTCTGATTCAGCCCCTCTGTTTCAGCCCCTCTGATTCAGCCCCTCTGTTTCAGCCCCTCTGATTCAGCCCCTCTGTTTCCTGCCCCTCTGTTTCAGCCCCTCTATTTCACGCACCGTGTATCAGCCCCTCTGTTTCTTGCCCTCTGTTTCAGCCCCTCTGTTTCTCATCCTTTGTTTCAGCCCCTCTGATTCAGCCCCTCTGATTCAGCCCCTCTGATTCAGCCCCTCTGATTCAGCCCCTCTGTTTCTCGCCCTCTGTGTCAGCCCCGCTGATTCAGCCCCTCTGTTTCAACCCCTCTGAATCAGTCCCTCTGATTCAGCCCTCTGTTTCAGCCCCTCTGTTTCAGACCCTCTGTTTCAGCCCCTCGGTTTCTCGCCCTCTGTTTCAGCCCCTCTGTTTCTCGCCCTCTGTTTCAGCCCCTCTGTTTCTCGCCCTCTGTTTCAGCCCCTCTGATTTAGCCCCTCTGTTTCAGCCACTCTGATTCAGCCCCTCTGATTCAGCCCCTCTGATTCAGCCCCTCTGTTTCTCGCCCTCTGTTTCAGTCCCTCTGTTTCAGCCCCTCTGTTTCAGCCCCTCTGTTTCTCATCCTTTGTTTCAGCACCTCTGATTCAGCCCCTCTGATTCAGCCCCTCTGATTCAGCCCCTCTGATTCAGCCCCTCTGTTTCTCGCCCTCTGTTTCAGCCCCTCTGTTTCAGCCCCTCTGTTTTAGCCCCTCTGTGTCAGCCCCCCTGTTTCGTGCCCTCTGTTTCAGCCCCTCTGTAACAGCCCCTCTGTTTCCCGCTCTCTGTTTCAGCCACGCTGTTTCTCGCCCTCTGTTTCAGCCCCTCTGATTCAGCCCCTCTGTTTCAGCCCCTCTGATTCAGCCCCTCTGTTTCAGCCGCTCTGATTCAGCGCCTCTGTTTCTCGCCCTCTGTTTCAGGCCCTCTGTTTCAGCCCCTCTGTTTCAACCCCTCTGTTTCTCACCCTCTGTTTCAGCCCCTCTGATTCAGCCCCTCTGATTCAGCCCCTCTGTTTCCCGCCCCTCTGTTTCAGCCCCTCTGTTTCACGCCCCGTGTTTCAGCCCCTCTGTTTCTTGCCCTCTGTTTCAGCCCCTCTGTTTCTCGCCCTCTGTTTCAGCCCCTCTGTTTCAGCCCCTCTGATTCAGCCCCTCTGATACAGCCCCTCTGTTTCTCGCCCTCTGTTTCAGCCCCTCTGTTTCAGCCCCTCTGTTTCAGCCCCTCTGTTTCACGCCCACTGTTTCAGCCCCTCTGTTTCAGCCCCTCTGTTTCGGCCCCTCTGTTTCAGCCCCTCTGTTTCTCGCCCTCTGTTTCAGCCCCTCTGTTTCTCGCCCTCTGTTTCAGCCGCTCAGTTTCTCGACCTCTGTTTCAGCCCCTCTGTTTCAGCCCCTCTGTTTCAGCCCCTCTGTTTCAGCCCCTCTGTTTCTCGCCCTCTGTTTCAGCCCCTCTGTTTCTCGCCGTCTGTTGCAGCCACTCTGTTTCTCGCCCACTGTTTCAGCCCCTCTGTTTCAGATCCTCTGTTTCAGCCCCTCTGTTTCTCGCCCTCTGTTTCAGCCCCTCTGTTTATCGCCCTCTGTTTCAGCCCCTCTGTTTCAGCCCCTCTGTTTCCCGCCCTCTGTTTCTGCCCCTCTGATTCTCGCCCTCTGTTTCGGTCCCTCTGTTTCTCACCCTCTGTTTCAGCCCCGCTGATTCAGCCGCTCTGTTTCACCCCCTCTGAATCAGCCCCTCTGATTCAGCCCTCTGTTTCAGCCCCTCTGTTTCAGACCATCTGTTTCAGCCCCTCGGTTTCTCGCCCTCTGTTTCAGCCCCTCTGTTTCTCGCCCTCTGTTTCAGCCCCTCTGTTTCTCGCCCTCTGTTTCAGCCCCTCTGATTCAGCCCCTCTGTTTCAGCCCCTCTGATTCAGCCCCTCTGATTCAGCCCCTCTGTTTCTCGCCCTCTGTTTCAGTCCCTCTGTTTCAGCCCCTCTGTTTCAGCCCCTCTGTTTCTCATCCTTTGTTTCAGCCCCTCTGATTCAGCCCCTCTGATTCAGCCCCTCTGATTCAGCCCCTCTGATTCAGCCCCTCTGTTTCTCGCCCTCTGTTTCAGCCCCTCTGTTTCAGCCCCTCTGTTTTAGCCCCTCTGTGTCAGCCCCCCTGTTTCTCGCCCTCTGTTTCAGCCCCTCTGTATCAGCCCCTCGGTTTACCGCCCTCTGTTTCAGCCCCTCTGTTTCTCGCCCTCTGTTCCAGCCCCTCTGATTCAGCCCCTCTGTTTCAGCCCCTCTGATTCAGCCCCTCTGTTTCAGCCCCTCTGTTTCTCACCCTCTGTTTCAGCCCCTCTGATTCAGCCGCTCTGATTCAGCCCCTCTGTTTCCTGCCCCTCTGTTTCAGCCCCTCTGTTTCACGCCCCGTGTTTCAGCCCCTCTGTTTCTTGCCCTCTGTTCCAGCCCCTCTGTTTCTCGCCCTCTGTATCAGCCAATCTGTTTCCCGCCCTCTGTTTCAGCCCCTCTGTTTCTCGCCCTCTGTTTCAGCCCCTCTGATTCAGCCCCTCTGTTTCAGCCCCTCTGATTCAGCCCCTCTGTTTCCTGCCCCTCTGTTTCAGCCCCTCTGTTTCACGCCCCGTGTTTCAGCCCCTCTGTTTCTTGCCCTCTGTTTCAGCCCCTCTGTTTCTCGCCCTGTGTTTCAGCCCCTCTGTTTCAGCTCCTCTGTTTCTCACCCTCTGTTTCAGCCCCTCTGTTTCTCGCCCTGTGTTTCAGCCCCTCTGTTTCAGCTCCTCTGTTTCTCGCCCTCTGTTTCAGCCCCTCTGTTTCTCGCCCTCTACTTCAGCCCCCCTGTTTCAGCCCCTCGGTTTCTCGCCCTCTGTTTCAGCCCCTCTGTTTCTCGCCCTCTGTTTCAGCCCCTCTGTTTCAGCCCCTCTGTTTCTCGCCCTCTGTTTCAGCGCCTCTGTTTCTCGACCTCTGTTTCAGCCCCGCTGATACAGCCCCTCTGTTTCAGCCCCTCTGTTTCAGCCCCTCTGTTTCTCGCCCTCTGTTTCCGCCCCTCTGTTTCTCGCCCTCTGTTTCAGCCCCTCTGTTTCAGCCCCTCTGTTTCTCGCCCTCTGTTTCAGCCCCTCTGTTTCTCGCCCTCTGTTTCAGCCCCTCTGATACAGCCCCTCTGTTTCAGCCCCTCTGATTCAGCCCATCTGTTTCAGCCCCTCTGTTTCTCGCCCTCTGTTTCAGGCTCTCTGTTTCAGCCCGTCTGTTTCAGCCCCTCTGTTTCAGCCCCTCTGTTTCTCGCCCTCTGTTTCTCGCCCGCAGTTTCAGCCCCTCTGTTTCTCGCCCTCTGTTTCAGCCCCTCTGTTTCAGCCCCTCTGATACAGCCCCTCTGATTCGGCCCCTCTGTTTCAGCCCCTCTGTTTCAGCCCCTCTGTTTCAGCCCCTCTGTTTCTCGCCCTCTGTTTCAGCACCTCTGTTTCTCGGCCTCTGTTTCAGCCCCTCTGTTTCAGCCCCTCTGTTTCAGGCCCTCTGTTTCAGCCCCTCTGTTTCTCGCCCTCGGTTTCAGCCCCTCTGTTTCAGCCCCTCTGTTTCAGCCCCTCTGTTTCAGCCCCTCTGTTTCTCGCCCTCTGTTTCAGCCCCTCTGTTTCAGCACCTCTGTTTCTCGCCCTCTGTTTCAGCCCCTCTGTTTCTCGCCCTCTGTTTCAGCTCCTCTGTTTCAGCCCCTCTGTTTAAGTCCCTCTGTTTCTCGCACTCTGTTTCAGCCGCTCTGTTTCTCGCCCTCTGTTTCAGCCCCTCTGATTTAGCCCCTCTGTTTCTCGCCCTCAGTTTCAGCCCCACTGTTTCGCGCTCTCTGTTTCAGTCCCTCTGTTTCAGCCCCTCTGTTTCTCGCCCTCTGTTTCTGCCCCTCTGTTTCTCACCCTTTGTTTCAGCCCCTCTATTTCTCGCCCTGTGTTTCAGCCCCTCTGATTCAGCCCCTCTGTTTCAGCCCCTCTGAATCAGCCCCTCTGTTTCAGCCCCTCTGAATCAGCCCATCTGATTCAGCCCCTCTGTTTCAGCCCCTCTGTTTCAGCCCCTCTCTTTCTCGCCCTCTGTTTCAGACCCTCTAATTCTCGCCCTCTGTTTCAGCCCCTATGATTCAGCCCCTCTGTTTCTCGCCCTCTGTTTCAGCCCCTCTGTTTCTCTCCCTCAGTCTCAGCCCCTCTGATTCAGCCCCTCTGTTTCAGCCCCTCTGTTTCTCGCCTTCTGTTTCAGCCCCTCTGTTTCTCGCCCTCTGTTTCAGCCCCTCTGTATCAGCCCCTCTGTTTCCCGCCCTCTGTTTCAGCCCCACTGTTTCTCGCCCTCTGTTTCAGCCCCTCTGATTCAGCCCCTCTGTTTCAGCCCCTCTGATTCAGCCCCTCTGTTTCTCGCCCTCTGTTTCAGCCCCTCTGTTTCAGCCCCTCTGTTTCAGCCCCTCTGTTTCTCACCCTCTGTTTCAGCCCCTCTGATTCAGCCCCTCTGATTCAGCCCCTCTGTTTCCCGCCCCTCTGTTTCAGCCCCTCTGTTTCACGCCCCGTGTTTCAGCCCCTCTGTTTCTTGCCCTCTGTTTCAGCCCCTCTGTTTCTCGCCCTCTGTATCAGCCCATCTGTTTCCCGCCCTCTGTTTCAGCCCCTCTGTTTCTCGCCCTCTGTTTCTGCCCCTCTGATTGAGCCCCTCTGTTTCAGCCCCTCTGATTCAGCCCCTCTGTTTCAGCCCCTCTGATTCAGCCCCTCTGTTTCCTGCCCCTCTGTTTCAGCCCCTCTGTTTCACGCCCCGTGTTTCAGCCCCTCTGTTTCTTGCCCTCTGTTTCAGCCCCTCTGTTTCTCGCCCTCTGTTTCAGCCCCTCTGTTTCAGCCCCTCTGTTTCTCACCCTCTGTTTCAGCCCCTCTGATTCAGCCCCTCTGATTCAGCCCCTCTGTTTCCCGCCCCTCTGTTTCAGCCCCTCTGTTTCACGCCCCGTGTTTCAGCCCCTCTGTTTCTCATCCTTTGTTTCAGCCCCTCTGATTCAGCCCCTCTGATTCAGCCCCTCTGATTCAGCCCCTCTGATTCAGCCCCTCTGTTTCTCACCCTCTGTTTCAGCCCCTCTGATTCAGCCCCTCTGATTCAGCCCCTCTGATTCAGCCCCTCTGTTTCAGCCCCTCTGTTTCACGCCCCGTGTTTCAGCCCCTCTGTTTCTTGCCCTCTGTTTCAGCCCCTCTGTTTCTCGCCCTCTGTTTCAGCCCCTCTGTTTCAGCCCCTCTGATTCAGCCCCTCTGATACAGCCCCTCTGTTTCTCGCCCTCTGTTTCAGCCCCTCTGTTTCAGCCCCTCTGTTTCAGCCCCTCTGTTTCACGCCCACTGTTTCAGCCCCTCTGTTTCAGCCCCTCTGTTTCGGCCCCTCTGTTTCAGCCCCTCTGTTTCTCGCCCTCTGTTTCAGCCCCTCTGTTTCTCGCCCTCTGTTTCAGCCGCTCAGTTTCTCGACCTCTGTTTCAGCCCCTCTGTTTCAGCCCCTCTGTTTCAGCCCCTGTTTCAGCCCCTCTGTTTCTCGCCCTCTGTTTCAGCCCCTCTGTTTCTCGCCGTCTGTTGCAGCCACTCTGTTTCTCGCCCACTGTTTCATGCCCTCTGTTTCAGACCCTCTGTTTCAGCCCCTCTGTTTCTCGCCCTCTGTTTCAGCCCCTCTGTTTCTCGCCCTCTGTTTCAGCCCCTCTGTATCAGCCCCTCTGTTTCCCGCCCTCTGTTTCTGCCCCTCTGTTTCTCGCCCTCTGTTTCGGTCCCTCTGTTTCTCACCCTCTGTTTCAGCCCCGCTGATTCAGCCGCTCTGTTTCACCCCCTCTGAATCAGCCCCTCTGATTCAGCCCTCTGTTTCAGCCCCTCTGTTTCAGACCATCTGTTTCAGCCCCACGGTTTCTCGCCCTCTATTTCAGCCACTCTGTTTCTCGCCCTCTGTTTCAGACCCTCTGTTTCTCGCCCTCTGTTTCAGCCCCTCTGATTCAGCCCCTCTGATTCAGCCCCTCTGTTTCTCGCCCTCTGTTTCAGTCCCTCTGTTTCAGCCCCTCTGTTTCAGCCCCTCTGTTTCTCATCCTTTGTTTCAGCCCCTCTGATTCAGCCCCTCTGATTCAGCCCCTCTGATTCAGCCCCTCTGATTCAGCCCCTCTGTTTCTCGCCCTCTGTTTCAGCCCCTCTGTTTCAGCCCCTCTGTTTTAGCCCCTCTGTGTCAGCCCCCCTGTTTCTCGCCCTCTGTTTCAGCCCCTCTGTATCAGCCCCTCGGTTTACCGCCCTCTGTTTCAGCCCCTCTGTTTCTCGCCCTCTGTTCCAGCCCCTCTGATTCAGCCCCTCTGTTTCAGCCCCTCTGATTCAGCCCCTCTGTTTCAGCCCCTCTGTTTCTCACCCTCTGTTTCAGCCCCTCTGATTCAGCCGCTCTGATTCAGCCCCTCTGTTTCCTGCCCCTCTGTTTCAGCCCCTCTGTTTCACGCCCCGTGTTTCAGCCCCTCTGTTTCTTGCCCTCTGTTCCAGCCCCTCTGTTTCTCGCCCTCTGTATCAGCCAATCTGTTTCCCGCCCTCTGTTTCAGCCCCTCTGTTTCTCGCCCTCTGTTTCAGCCCCTCTGATTCAGCCCCTCTGTTTCAGCCCCTCTGATTCAGCCCCTCTGTTTCCTGCCCCTCTGTTTCAGCCCCTCTGTTTCACGCCCCGTGTTTCAGCCCCTCTGTTTCTTGCCCTCTGTTTCAGCCCCTCTGTTTCTCGCCCTGTGTTTCAGCCCCTCTGTTTCAGCTCCTCTGTTTCTCACCCTCTGTTTCAGCCCCTCTGTTTCTCGCCCTGTGTTTCAGCCCCTCTGTTTCAGCTACTCTGTTTCTCGCCCTCTGTTTCAGCCCCTCTGTTTCTCGCCCTCTACTTCAGCCCCCCTGTTTCAGCCCCTCGGTTTCTCGCCCTCTGTTTCAGCCCCTCTGTTTCTCGCCCTCTGTTCCAGCCCCTCTGATTCAGCCCCTCTGTTTCAGCCCCTCTGATTCATCCCCTCTGTTTCAGCCCCTCTGTTTCTCACCCTCTGTTTCAGCCCCTCTGATTCAGCCGCTCTGATTCAGCCCCTCTGTTTCCTGCCCCTCTGTTTCAGCCCCTCTGTTTCACGCCCCGTGTTTCAGCCCCTCTGTTTCTTGCCCTCTGTTCCAGCCCCTCTGTTTCTCGCCCTCTGTATCAGCCAATCTGTTTCCCGCCCTCTGTTTCAGCCCCTCTGTTTCTCGCCCTCTGTTTCAGCCCCTCTGATTCAGCCCCTCTGTTTCAGCCCCTCTGATTCAGCCCCTCTGTTTCCTGCCCCTCTGTTTCAGCCCCTCTGTTTCACGCCCCGTGTTTCAGCCCCTCTGTTTCTTGCCCTCTGTTTCAGCCCCTCTGTTTCTCGCCCTGTGTTTCAGCCCCTCTGTTTCAGCTCCTCTGTTTCTCACCCTCTGTTTCAGCCCCTCTGTTTCTCGCCCTGTGTTTCAGCCCCTCTGTTTCAGCTACTCTGTTTCTCGCCCTCTGTTTCAGCCCCTCTGTTTCTCGCCCTCTACTTCAGCCCCCCTGTTTCAGCCCCTCGGTTTCTCGCCCTCTGTTTCAGCCCCTCTGTTTCTCGCCCTCTGTTTCAGCCCCTCTGTTTCAGCCCCTCTGTTTCTCGCCCTCTGTTTCAGCGCCTCTGTTTCTCGACCTCTGTTTCAGCCCCGCTGATACAGCCCCTCTGTTTCAGCCCCTCTGTTTCAGCCCCTCTGTTTCTCGCCCTCTGTTTCCGCCCCTCTGTTTCTCGCCCTCTGTTTCAGCCCCTCTGTTTCAGCCCCTCTGTTTCTCGCCCTCTGTTTCAGCCCCTCTGTTTCTCGCCCTCTGTTTCAGCCCCTCTGATACAGCCCCTCTGTTTCAGCCCCTCTGATTCAGCCCATCTGTTTCAGCCCCTCTGTTTCTCGCCCTCTGTTTCAGGCTCTCTGTTTCAGCCCGTCTGTTTCAGCCCCTCTGTTTCAGCCCCTCTGTTTCTCGCCCTCTGTTTCTCGCCCGCAGTTTCAGCCCCTCTGTTTCTCGCCCTCTGTTTCAGCCCCTCTGTTTCAGCCCCTCTGATACAGCCCCTCTGATTCGGCCCCTCTGTTTCAGCCCCTCTGTTTCAGCCCCTCTGTTTCAGCCCCTCTGTTTCTCGCCCTCTGTTTCAGCCCCTCTGTTTCTCGGCCTCTGTTTCAGCCCCTCTGTTTCAGCCCCTCTGTTTCAGGCCCTCTGTTTCAGCCCCTCTGTTTCTCGCCCTCGGTTTCAGCCCCTCTGTTTCAGCCCCTCTGTTTCAGCCCCTCTGTTTCAGCCCCTCTGTTTCTCGCCCTCTGTTTCAGCTCCTCTGTTTCAGCACCTCTGTTTCTCGCCCTCTGTTTCAGCCCCTCTGTTTCTCGCCCTCTGTTTCAGCTCCTCTGTTTCAGCCGCTCTGTTTAAGTCCCTCTGTTTCTCGCACTCTGTTTCAGCCGCTCTGTTTCTCGCCCTCTGTTTCAGCCCTTCTGATTTAGCCCCTCTGTTTCTCGCCCTCAGTTTCAGCCCCACTGTTTCGCGCTCTCTGTTTCAGTCCCTCTGTTTCAGCCCCTCTGTTTCTCGCCCTCTGTTTCTGCCCCTCTGTTTCTCACCCTTTGTTTCAGCCCCTCTATTTCTCGCCCTGTGTTTCAGCCCCTCTGATTCAGCCCCTCTGTTTCAGCCCCTCTGAATCAGCCCCTCTGTTTCAGCCCCTCTGAATCAGCCCATCTGATTCAGCCCCTCTGTTTCAGCCCCTCTGTTTCAGCCCCTCTCTTTCTCGCCCTCTGTTTCAGAACCTCTAATTCTCGCCCTCTGTTTCAGCCCCTATGATTCAGCCCCTCTGTTTCTCGCCCTCTGTTTCAGCCCCTCTGTTTCTCGCCCTCGGTCTCAGCCCCTCTGATTCAGCCCCTCTGTTTCAGCCCCTCTGTTTATCGCCTTCTGTTTCAGCCCCTCTGTTTCTCGCCCTCTGTTTCAGCCCCTCTGTATCAGCCCCTCTGTTTCCCGCCCTCTGTTTCAGCCCCACTGTTTCTCGCCCTCTGTTTCAGCCCCTCTGATTCAGCCCCTCTGTTTCAGCCCCTCTGATTCAGCCCCTCTGTTTCAGCCCCTCTGATTCAGCCCCTCTGTTTCTCGCCCTCTGTTTCAGCCCCTCTGTTTCAGCCCCTCTGTTTCAGCCCCTCTGTTTCTCACCCTCTGTTTCAGCCCCTCTGATTCAGCCCCTCTGATTCAGCCCCTCTGTTTCCCGCCCCTCTGTTTCAGCCCCTCTGTTTCACGCCCCGTGTTTCAGCCCCTCTGTTTCTTGCCCTCTTTTTCAGCCCCTCTGTTTCTCGCCCTCTGTATCAGCCCATCTGTTTCCCGCCCTCTGTTTCAGCCCCTCTGTTTCTCGCCCTCTGTTTCTGCCCCTCTGATTCAGCCCCTCTGTTTCAGCCCCTCTGATTCAGCCCCTCTGTTTCAGCCCCTCTGATTCAGCCCCTCTGTTTCCTGCCCCTCTGTTTCAGCCCCTCTGTTTCACGCACCGTGTTTCAGCCCCTCTGTTTCTTGCCCTCTGTTTCAGCCCCTCTGTTTCTCGCCCTCTGTTTCAGCCCTTCTGTTTCAGCCCCTCTGTTTCTCACCCTCTGTTTCAGCCCCTCTGATTCAGCCCCTCTGATTCAGCCCCTCTGTTTCCCGCCCCTCTGTTTCAGCCCCTCTGTTTCTTGCCCCGTGTTTCAGCCCCTCTGTTTCTCATCCTTTGTTTCAGCCCCTCTGATTCAGCCCCTCTGATTCAGCCCCTCTGATTCAGCCCCTCTGATTCAGCCCCTCTGTTTCTCGCCCTCTGTTTCAGCCCTTCTGTTTCAGCCCCTCTGTTTCTCACCCTCTGTTTCAGCCCCTCTGATTCAGCCCCTCTGATTCAGCCCCTCTGTTTCCCGCCCCTCTGTTTCAGCCCCTCTGTTTCACGCCCCGTGTTTCAGCCCCTCTGTTTCTCATCCTTTGTTTCAGCCCCTCTGATTCAGCCCCTCTGATTCAGCCCCTCTGATTCAGCCCCTCTGATTCAGCCCCTCGGTTTCTCGCCCTCTGTTTCAGCCCCTCTATTTCTCGCCCTCTGTTTCAGCCCCTCTGTTTCTCGCCCTCTGTTTCAGCCCCTCTGATTCAGCCCCTCTGTTTCAGCCCCTCTGATTCAGCCCCTCTGATTCAGCCCCTCTGATTCAGCCCCTCTGTTTCTCGCCCTCTGTTTCAGTCCCTCTGTTTCAGCCCCTCTGTTTCAGCCACTCTGTTTCTCATCCTTTGTTTCAGCACCTCTGATTCAGCCCCTCTGATTCAGCCCCTCTGATTCAGCCCCTCTGATTCAGCCCCTCTGTTTCTCGCCCTCTGTTTCAGCCCCTCTGTTTCAGCCCCTCTGTTTTAGCCCCTCTGTGTCAGCCCCCGTGTTTCGCGCCCTCTGTTTCAGCCCCTCTGTAACAGCCCCTCTGTTTCCCGCTCTCTGTTTCAGCCCCTCTGTTTCTCGCCCTCTGTTTCAGCCCCTCTGATTCAGCCCCTCTGTTTCAGCCCCTCTGATTCAGCCCCTCTGTTTCAGCCCCTCTGATTCAGCGCCTCTGTTTCTCGCCCTCTGTTTCAGGCCCTCTGTTTCAGCCCCTCTGTTTCAACCCCTCTGTTTCTCACCCTCTGTTTCAGCCCCTGTGATTCAGCCCCTCTGATTCAGCCCCTCTGTTTCCCGCCCCTCTGTTTCAGCCCCTCTGTTTCACGCCCCGTGTTTCAGCCCCTCTGTTTCTTGCCCTCTGTTTCAGCCCCTCTGTTTCTCGCCCTCTGTTTCAGCCCCTCTGTTTCAGCCCCTCTGATTCAGCCCCTCTGATACAGCCCCTCTGTTTCTCGCCCTCTGTTTCAGCCCCTCTGTTTCAGCCCCTCTGTTTCACGCCCACTGTTTCAGCCCCTCTGTTTCAGCCCCTCTGTTTCGGCCCCTCTGTTTCAGCACCTCTGTTTCTCGCCCTCTGTTTCAGCCCCTCTATTTCTCGCCCTCTGTTTCAGCCGCTCAGTTTCTCGACCTCTGTTTCAGCCCCTCTGTTTCAGCCCCTCTGTTTCAGCCCCTCTGTTTCAGCCCCTCTGTTTCTCGCCCTCTGTTTCAGCCCCTCTGTTTCTCGCCGTCTGTTGCAGCCACTCTGTTTCTCGCCCACTGTTTCAGCCCCTCTGTTTCAGACACTCTGTTTCAGCCCCTCTGTTTCTCGCCCTCTGTTTCAGCCCCTCTGTTTCTCGCCCTCTGTTTCAGCCCCTCTGTTTCAGCCCCTCTGTTTCCCGCCCTCTGTTTCTGCCCCTCTGTTTCTCGCCCTCTGTTTCGGTCCCTCTGTTTCTCACCCTCTGTTTCAGCCCCGCTGATTCAGCCGCTCTGTTTCACCCCCTCTGAATCAGCCCCTCTGATTCAGCCCTCTGTTTCAGCCCCTCTGTTTCAGACCATCTGTTTCAGCCCCACGGTTTCTCGCCCTCTGTTTCAGCCCCTCTGTTTCTCGTCCTCTCTTTCAGCCCCTCTGTTTCTCGCCCTCTGTTTCAGCCCCTCTGATTCAGCCCCTCTGTTTCAGCCCCTCTGATTCAGCCCCTCTGATTCAGCCCCTCTGTTTCTCGCCCTCTGTTTCAGTCCCTCTGTTTCAGCCCCTCTGTTTGAGCCCCTCTGTTTCTCATCCTTTGTTTCAGCCCCTCTGATTCAGCCCCTCTGATTCAGCCCCTCTGATTCAGCCCCTCTGATTCAGCCCCTCTGTTTCTCGCCCTCTGTTTCAGCCCCTCTGTTTCAGCCCCTCTGTTTTAGCCCCTCTGTGTCAGCCCCCCTGTTTCTCGCCCTCTGTTTCAGCCCCTCTGTATCAGCCCCTCGGTTTACCGCCCTCTGTTTCAGCCCCTCTGTTTCTCGCCCTCTGTTCCAGCCCCTCTGATTCAGCCCCTCTGTTTCAGCCCCTCTGATTCAGCCCCTCTGTTTCAGCCCCTCTGTTTCTCACCCTCTGTTTCAGCCCCTCTGATTCAGCCGCTCTGATTCAGCCCCTCTGTTTCCTGCCCCTCTGTTTCAGCCCCTCTGTTTCACGCCCCGTGTTTCAGCCCCTCTGTTTCTTGCCCTCTGTTCCAGCCCCTCTGTTTCTCGCCCTCTGTATCAGCCAATCTGTTTCCCGCCCTCTGTTTCAGCCCCTCTGTTTCTCGCCCTCTGTTTCAGCCCCTCTGATTCAGCCCCTCTGTTTCAGCCCCTCTGATTCAGCCCCTCTGTTTCCTGCCCCTCTGTTTCAGCCCCTCTGTTTCACGCCCCGTGTTTCAGCCCCTCTGTTTCTTGCCCTCTGTTTCAGCCCCTCTGTTTCTCGCCCTGTGTTTCAGCCCCTGTGTTTCAGCTCCTCTGTTTCTCACCCTCTGTTTCAGCCCCTCTGATTCATCCCCTCTGATTCAGCCCCTCTGTTTCCCGCCCCTCTGTTTCAGCCCCTCTGTTTCACGCCCCGTGTTTCAGCCCCTCTGTTTCTCGCCCTCGGTCTCAGCCCCTCTGATTCAGCCCCTCTGTTTCAGCCCCTCTGTTTCTCGCCTTCTGTTTGAGCCCCTCTGTTTCTTGCCCTCTGTTTCAGCCCCTCTGTGTCAGCCCCTCTGTTTCCCGCCCTCTGTTTCAGCCCCTCTGTTTCTCGCCCTCTGTTTCAGCCCCTCTGATTCAGCCCCTCTCTTTCTCGCCCTCTGTTTCTGCCCCTCTGTTTCTCGCCGTCTGTTGCAGCCACTCTGTTTCTCGCCCACTGTTTCAGCCCCTCTGTTTCAGACCCTCTGTTTCAGCCCCTCTGTTTCTCGCCCTCTGTTTCAGCCCCTCTGTTTCTTGCCCTCTGTTTCAGCCCCTCTGTTTCAGCCCCTCTGTTTCCCGCCCTCTGTTTCTGCTCCTCTGTTTCTCGCCCTCTGTTTCGGCCCCTCTGTTTCTCGCCCTCTGTTTCAGCCCCGCTGATTCAGCCGCTCTGTTTCACCCCCTCTGAATCAGCCCCTCTGATTCAGCCCTCTGTTTCAGCCCCTCTGTTTCAGACCATCTGTTTCAGCCCCTCGGTTTCTCGCCCTCTGTTTCAGGCTCTCTGTTTCAGCCCGTCTGTTTCAGCCCCTCTGTTTCAGCCCCTCTGTTTCTCGCCCTCTGTTTCAGCCCCTCTGTTTCTCGCCCTCGGTCTCAGCCCCTCTGTTTCAGCCCCTCTGTATCAGCCCCTCGGTTTACCGCCCTCTGTTTCAGCCCCTCTGTTTCTCGCCCTCTGTTCCAGCCCCTCTGATTCAGCCCCTCTGTTTCAGCCCCTATGATTCAGCCCCTCTGTTTCAGCCCCTCTGTTTCTCACCCTCTGTTTCAGCCCCTCTGATTCAGCCGCTCTGATTCAGCCCCTCTGTTTCCTGCCCCTCTGTTTCAGCCCCTCTGTTTCACGCCCCGTGTTTCAGCCCCTCTGTTTCTTGCCCTCTGTTTCAGCCCCTCTGTTTCTCGCCCTCTGTATCAGCCAATCTGTTTCCCGCCCTCTGTTTCAGCCCCTCTGTTTCTCGCCCTCTGTTTCAGCCCCTCTGATTCAGCCCCTCTGTTTCAGCCCCTCTGATTCAGCCCCTCTGTTTCCTGCCCCTCTGTTTCAGCCCCTCTGTTTCACGCCCCGTGTTTCAGCCCCTCTGTTTCTTGCCCTCTGTTTCAGCCCCTCTGTTTCTCGCCCTGTGTTTCAGCCCCTCTGTTTCAGCTCCTCTGTTTCTCACCCTCTGTTTCAGCCCCTCTGATTCAGCCCCTCTGATTCAGCCCCTCTGTTTCCCGCCCCTCTGTTTCAGCCCCTCTGTTTCACGACCCGTGTTTCAGCCCCTCTGTTTCTCGCCCTCGGTCTCAGCCCCTCTGATTCAGCCCCTCTGTTTTAGCCCCTCTGTTTCTCGCCTTCTGTTTGAGCCCCTCTGTTTCTTGCCCTCTGTTTCAGCCCCTCTGTGTCAGCCCCTCTGTTTCCCGCCCTCTGTTTCAGCCCCTCTGTTTCTCGCCCTCTGTTTCAGCCCCTCTGATTCAGCCCCTCTCTTTCTCGCCCTCTGTTTCTGCCCCTCTGTTTCTCGCCGTCTGTTGCAGCCACTCTGTTTCTCGCCCACTGTTTCAGCCACTCTGTTTCAGACCCTCTGTTTCAGCCCCTCTGTTTCTCGCCCTCTGTTTCAGCCCCTCTGTTTCTTGCCCTCTGTTTCAGCCCCTCTGTTTCAGCCCCTCTGTTTCCCGCCCTCTGTTTCTGCTCCTCTGTTTCTCGCCCTCTGTTTCGGCCCCTCTGTTTCTCGCCCTCTGTTTCAGCCCCGCTGATTCAGCCGCTCTGTTTCACCCCCTCTGAATCAGCCCCTCTGATTCAGCCCTCTGTTTCAGCCCCTCTGTTTCAGACCATCTGTTTCAGCCCCTCGGTTTCTCGCCCTCTGTTTCAGGCTCTCTGTTTCAGCCCGTCTGTTTCAGCCCCTCTGTTTCAGCCCCTCTGTTTCTCGCCCTCTGTTTCAGCCCCTCTGTTTCTCGCCCTCGGTCTCAGCCCCTCTGATTCAGCCCCTCTGATTCAGCCCCTCTGTTTCTCGCCTTCTCTTTCAGCCCCTCTGTTTCTCGCCCTCTGTTTCAGCCCCTCTGTATCAGCCCCTCTGTTTCCCGCCCTCTGTTTCAGCCCCTCTGTTTCTCGCCCTCTGTTTCAGCCCCTCTGATTCAGCCCCTCTGTTTCAGCCCCTCTGATTCAGCCCCTCTGTTTCTCGCCCTCTGTTTCAACCCCTCTATTTCAGCCCCTCTGTTTCAGCCCCACTGTTTCTCACCCTCTGTTTCAGCCCCTCTGATTCAGCCCCTCTGATTCATCCCCTCTGTTTCCCGCCCCTCTGTTTCAGCACCTCTGTTTCACGCCCCGTGTTTCAGCCCCTCTGTTTCTTGCCCTCTGTTTCAGCCCCACTGTTTCTCGCCCTCTGTATCAGCCCCTCTGTTTCCCGCCCTCTGTTTCAGCCCCTCTGATTCAGCCCCTCTGTTTCAGCCCCTCTGATTCAGCCCCTCTGTTTCAGCCCCTCTGATTCAGACCCTCTGTTTCTCACCCTCTGTTTCAGCCCCTCTGATTCAGCCCCTCTGATTCAGCCCCTCTGTTTCCCGCACCTCTGTTTCAGCCCCTCTGTTTCACGCCCCGTGTTTCAGCCCCTCTGTTTCTTGCCCTCTGTTTCAGCCCCTCTGTTTCTCGCCCTCTGTTTCAGCCCCGCTGATTCAGCCCCTCTGTTTCACCCCCTCTGAATCAGCCCCTCTGATTCAGCCCTCTGTTTCAGCCCCTCTGTTTCAGACCCTCTGTTTCAGCCCCACGGTTTCTCGCCCTCTGTTTCAGCCCCTCTGTTTCTCGCCCTCTGTTTCAGCCCCACTGTTTCTCGCCCTCTGTTTCAGCCCCTCTGATTCAGCCCCTCTGTTTCAGCCCCTCTGATTCAGCCCCTCTGATTCAGCCCCTCTGATTCAGCCCCTCTGTTTCTCGCCCCCTGTTTCAGTCCCTCTGTTTTAGCCCCTCTGTTTCAGCCCCTCTGTTTCTCATCCTTTGTTTCAGCCCCTCTGATTCAGCCCCTCTGATTCAGCCCCTCTGATTCAGCCCCTCTGTTTCTCGCCCTCTGTTTCAGCCCCTCTGTTTCTCGCCCTCTGTTTCAGCCCCTCTGTTTTTCGCCCTCAGTTTCAGCCCCTCTGTTTCTCGCCCTCTGTTTCAGCCCCTCTGATTCAGCACCTCTGTTTCAGCCCCTCTGATTCAGCCCCTCTGTTTCAGCCCCTGTGTTTCAGTCCCTCTGTTTCTCGCCCTCAGTTTCTCGCCCTCTGTTTCAGCCCCTGTGTTTCTCGCCCTCTGTTTCAGCCCCTCTGTTTTTCGCCCTCTGTTTCAGCCCCTCTGTTTCTCGCCCTCTGTTTCAGGCTCTCTGTTTCAGCCCGTCTGTTTCAGCCCCTCTGTTTCTGCCCCTCTGTTTCTCGCCCTCTGTTTCTCGCCCGCTTTTTCAGCCCCTTTGTTTCTCGCCCTCTGTTTCAGCCCCTCTGTTTCAGCCCCTCTGATTCAGCCCCTCTGATTCAGCCCCTCAGTTTCTCGCCCTCTGTTTCAGCCCCTCTGTTTCAGCCCCTCTGTTTCAGCCCCTCTGTATCTCGCCCTCGGTTTCAGCCCCTCTGTTTCAGCCCCTCTGTTTCTCGCCCTCTGTTTCTCGCCCTCTGTTTCAGCCCCTGTGTTTCTATCCCTCTGTTTCAGCCCCTCTGTTTTTCGCCCTCTGTTTCAGCCCCTCCGTTTCTCGCCCTCTGTTTCAGGCTCTCTGTTTCAGTCCGTCTGTTTCAGTCCCTCTGTTTCAGCCCCTCTGTTTCTCGCCATCTGTTTCTCGCCCACTGTTTCAGCCGCTTTGTTTCTCGCCCTCTGTTTCTCGCCCTCTGTTTCAGCCCCTCTGTTTCAGCCCCTCAGATTCAGCCCCTCTGTTTCTCGCACTCTGTTTCAGCCCCTCTGTTTCAGCCCTTCTGTTTCAGCCCCTCTGTTTCAGCCCCTCTGTTTCTCGCCCTCTGTTTCAGCCCCTCTGTTTCTCGCCCTCTGCTTCAGCCCCTCTGTTTCAGCCCCTCTGTTTCTCGCCCTCTGTTTCAGCCCCTCTGTATCAGCCCCTCTGTTTCCCGCCCTCTGTTTCAGCCCCTCTGTTTCTCGCCCTCTGTTTCAGCCCCTCTGATTCAGCCCCTCTGTTTCAGCCCCTCTGATTCAGCCCCTCTGTTTCTCGCCCTCTGTTTCAGCCCCTCTGTTTCAGCCCCTCTGTTTCAGCCCCACTGTTTCTCACCCTCTGTTTCAGCCCCACTGATTCAGCCCCTCTGATTCAGCCCCTCTGTTTCCCGCCCCTCTGTTTCAGCCCTCTGTTTCACGCCCCGTGTTTCAGCCCCTCTGTTTCTTGCCCTCTGTTTCAGCCCCTCTGTTCCTCGCCCTCTGTATCAGCCCCTCTGTTTCCCGCCCTCTGTTTCAGCCCCTCTGATTCAGCCCCTCTGTTTCAGCCCCTCTGATTCAGCCCCTCTGTTTCAGCCCCTCTGATTCAGCCCCTCTGTTTCCCGCCCCTCTGTTTCAGCCCCTCTGTTTCACGCCCCGTGTTTCAGCCCCCCTGTTTCTTGCCCTCTGTTTCAGCCCCTCTGCTTCTCGCCCTCTGTTTCAGCCCCTCTGTTTCAGACCCTCTGTTTCTCACCCTCTGTTTCAGCCCCTCTGATTCAGCCCCTCTGATTCAGCCCCTCTGTTTCCCGCCCCTCTGTTTCAGCCCCTCTGTTTCACGCCCCGTGTTTCAGCCCCTCTGTTTCTTGCCCTCTGTTTCAGCCCCTCTGTTTCTCGCCCTCTGTTTCAGCCCCGCTGATTCAGCCCCTCTGTTTCACCCCCTCTGAATCAGCCCCTCTGATTCAGCCCTCTGTTTCAGCCCCTCTGTTTCAGACCATCTGTTTCAGCCCCTCGGTTTCTCGCCCTCTGTTTCAGCCCCTCTGTTTCTCGCCCTCTGTTTCAGCCCCTCTGTTTCTCGCCCTCTGTTTCAGCCCCTCTGATTCAGCCCCTCTGTTTCAGCCCGTCTGTTTCAGTCCCTCTGTTTCAGCCCCTCTGTTTCTCGCCATCTGTTTCTCGCCCGCTGTTTCAGCCGCTTTGTTTCTCGCCCTCTGTTTCTCGCCCTCTGTTTTAGCCCCTCTGTTTCAGCCCCTCAGATTCAGCCACTCTGTTTCTCGCACTCTGTTTCAGCCCCTCTGTTTCAGCCCTTCTGTTTCAGCCCCTCTGTTTCAGCCCATCTGTTTCTCGCCCTCTGTTTCAGCCCCTCTGTTTCTCGCCCTCTGCTTCAGCCCCTCTGTTTCAGCCCCTCTGTTTCAGCCGCTCTAATTCTCGCCCTCTGTTTCAGCCTCTATGATTCAGCCCCTCTGTTTCTCGCCTTCTGTTTCAGCCCCTCTGTTTCTCGCCCTCTGTTTCAGCCCCTCTGTATCAGCCCCTCTGTTTCCCGCCCTCTGTTTCAGCCCCTCTGTTTCTCGCCCTCTGTTTCAGCCCCTCTGATTCAGCCCCTCTGTTTCAGCCCCTCTGATTCAGCCCCTCTGTTTCTCGCCCTCTGTTTCAGCCCCTCTGTTTCAGCCCCTCTGTTTCAGCCCCACTGTTTCTCACCCTCTGTTTCAGCCCCTCTGATTCAGCCCCTCTGATTCAGCCCCTTTGTTTCCCGCCCCTCTGTTTCAGCCCCTCTGTTTCACGCCCCGTGTTTCAGCCCCTCTGTTTCTTGCCCTCTGTTTCAGCCCCTCTGTTTCTCGCCCTCTGTATCAGCCCCTCTGTTTCCCGCCCTCTGTTTCAGCCCCTCTGATTCAGCCCCTCTGTTTCAGCCCCTCTGATTCAGCCCCTCTGTTTCAGCCCCTCTGATTCAGTCCCTCTGTTTCCCACCCCTCTGTTTCAGCCCCTCTGTTTCACGCCCCGTGTTTCAGCCCCCCTGTTTCTTGCCCTCTGTTTCAGCCCCTCTGCTTCTCGCCCTCTGTTTCAGCCCCTCTGTTTCAGACCCTCTGTTTCTCACCCTCTGTTTCAGCTGCTCTGATTCAGCCCCTCTGATTCAGCCCCTCTGTTTCCCGCCCCTCTGTTTCAGCCCCTCTGTTTCACGCCCCGTGTTTCAGCCCCTCTGTTTCTTGCCCTCTGTTTCAGCCCCTCTGTTTCTCGCCCTCTGTTTCAGCCCCGCTGATTCAGCCCCTCTGTTTCACCCCCTCTGAATCAGCCCCTCTGATTCAGCCCTCTGTTTCAGCCCCTCTGTTTCAGACCCTCTGTTTCAGCCCCTCGATTTCTCGCCCTCTGTTTCAGCCCCTCTGTTTCTCGCCCTCTGTTTCAGCCCCTCTGTTTCTCGCCCTCTGTTTCAGCCCCTCTGATTCAGCCCCTCTGTTTCAGCCCCTCTGATTCAGCCCCTCTGATTCAGCCGCTATGATTCAGCCCCTCTGTTTCTCGCCCTCTGTTTCAGTCCCTCTGTTTCAGCCCCTCTGTTTCAGCCCCTCTGTTTCTCATCCTTTGTTTCAGCCCCTCTGATTCAGCCCCTCTGATTCAGCCCCTCTGATTCAGCCCCTCTGTTTCTCGCCCTCTGTTTCAGCCCCTCTGTTTCTCGCCCTCTGTTTCAGCCCCTCTGTTTTTCGCCCTCAGTTTCAGCCCCTCTGTTTCTCGCCCTCTGTTTCAGCCCCTCTGATTCAGCACCTCTGTTTCAGCCCCTCTGATTCAGCCCCTCTGTTTCAGCCCCTCTGTTTCAGTCCCTCTGTTTCTCGCCCTCAGTTTCTCGCCCTCTGTTTCAGCCCCTGTGTTTCTCGCCCTCTGTTTCAGTCCCTCTGTTTTTCGCCCTCTGTTTCAGCCCCTCTGTTTCTCGCCATCTGTTTCAGGCTCTCTGTTTCAGCCCGTCTGTTTCCGCCCCTCTGTTTCTGCCCCTCTGTTTCTCGCCCTCTGTTTCTCGCCCGCTGTTTCAGCCCCTTTGTTTCTCGCCCTCTGTTTCAGCCCCTCTGTTTCAGCCCCTCTGATTCAGCCCCTCTGATTCAGCCCCTCAGTTTCTCGCCCTCTGTTTCAGCCCCTCTGTTTCAGCCCCTCTGTTTCAGCCACTCTGTTTCAGCCCCTCTGTTTCTCGCCCTCGGTTTCAGCCCCTCTGTTTCAGCCCCTCTGTTTCTCGCCCTCTGTTTCTCGCCCTCTGTTTCAGCCCCTGTGTTTCTAGCCCTCTGTTTCAGCCCCTCTGTTTTTCGCCCTCTGTTTCAGCCCCTCCGTTTCTCGCCCTCTGTTTCAGGCTCTCTGTTTCAGCCCGTCTGTTTCAGTCCCTCTGTTTCAGCCCCTCTGTTTCTCGCCATCTGTTTCTCGCCCGCTGTTTCAGCCGCTTTGTTTCTCACCCTCTGTTTCTCGCCCTCTGTTTCAGCCCCTCTGTTTCAGCCCCTCAGATTCAGCCCCTCTGTTTCTCGCACTCTGTTTCAGCCCCTCTGTTTCAGCCCTTCTGTTTCAGCCCCTCTATTTCAGCCCCTCTGATTCTCGCCCTCTGTTTCAGCCCCTCTGTTTCTCGCCCTCTGCTTCAGCCCCTCTGTTTCAGCCCCTCTGTTTCAGCCGCTCTAATTCTCGCCCTCTGTTTCAGCCTCTATGATTCAGCCCCTCTGTTTCTCGCCCTCTGTTTCAGCCCCTCTGTTTCTCGCCCTCTGTTTCAGCCCCTCTGTTTCTCGCCCTCGGTTTCAGACCCCCTGTTTCAGCCCCTCTGTTTCTCACACTCTGTTTCAGCCCCTGTGTTTCTCGCCCTCTGTTTCAGCCCCTCTGTTTTTCGCCCTCTGTTTCAGCCCCTCCATTTCTCGCCCTCTATTTCAGGCTCTCTGTTTCAGCCCGTCTGTTTCAGCCCCTCTGTTTCAGCCCCTCTGTTTCTCGCCATCTGTTTCTCGACCGCTGTTTCAGCCCCTTTGTTTCTCGCCCTCTGTTTCAGCCCCTCTGTTTCAGCCCCTCTGATTCAGCCCCTCTGATACAGCCCCTCTGTTTCTCGCCCTCTGTTTCAGCCCCTCTGTTTCAGCCCCTCTGTTTCAGCCCCTCTGTTTCAGCCCCTCTGTTTCTCGCCCTCTGTTTCAGCCTCTCTGTTTCTCGCCCTCTGTTTCAGCCGCTCAGTTTCTCGCCCTCTGTTTCAGCCCCTCTGTTTCAGCCCCTCTGTTTCAGCCCCTCTGTTTCAGCCCCTCTGTTTCTCACTCTCTGTTTCAGCCCCTCTGTTTCTCGCCGTCTGTTGCAGCCACTCTGTTTCTCGCCCACTGTTTCAGCCCCTCTGTTTCAGCCCCTCTGTTTCAGCCCCTCTGTTTCTCGCCCGCTGTTTCAGCCCCTCTGTTTCTCGCCCTCTGTTTCAGCCCCTCTGTTTCAGCCCCTCTGTTTCCCGCCCTCTGTTTCTGTCCCTCTGTTTCTCGCCCTCTGTTTCGGCCCCTCTGTTTCTCGCCCTCTGTTTCAGCCCCGCTGATTCAGCCCCTCTGTTTCACCCCCTCTGAATCAGCCCCTCTGATTCAGCCCTCTGTTTCAGCCCCTCTGTTTCAGACCATCTGTTTCAGCCCCTCGGTTTCTCGCCCTCTGTTTCAGCCCCTCAGTTTCTCGCCCACTGTTTCAGCCCCTCTCTTTCTCGCCCTCTGTTTCAACCCCTCTGTTTCAGCCCCTCTGTTTCAGCCCCTCTGATTCAGCCCCTCTGATTCAGCCACTCTGATTCAGCCCCTCTGTTTCTCGCCCTCTGTTTCAGTCCCTCTGTTTCAGCCCCTCTGTTTCAGCCCCTCCGTTTCTCATCCTTTGTTTCAGCCACTCTGATTCAGCCCCTCTGATTCAGCCCCTCTGTTTCTCGCCCTCTGTTTCAGCCCCTCTGTTTCAGCCCCTCTGTTTCAGCACCTCTGTTTCTCATCCTTTGTTTCAGCCCCTCTGATTCAGCCCCTCTGATTCAGCCCCTCTGTTTCTCGCCCTCTGTTTCAGCCCCTCTGTTTCAGCCCCTCTGTTTTAGCCCCTCTGTGTCAGCCCCCCTGTTTCTCGCCCTCTGTTTCAGCCCCTCTGTATCAGCCCCTCTGTTTCAGCACCTCTGTTTCAGCCCCTCTGTTTCTCGCCCTCTGTTTCAGCCCCTCTGATTCAGCCCCTCTGTTTCAGCCCCTCTGATTCAGCCCCTCTGTTTCAGCCCCTCTGATTCAGCCCCTCTGTTTCTCGCCATCTGTTTCAGCCACTCTGTTTCAGCCCCTCTGTTTCAGCCCCTCTGTTTCCCGCACCTCTGTTTCAGCCCCTCTGTTTCAAGCCCCGTGTTTCAGCCCCTCTGTTTCTTGCCCTCTGTTTCAGCCCCTCTGTTTCTCGCCCTCGGTTTCAGCCCCTCTGTTTCAGCCCCTCTGTTTCAGTCCCTCTGTTTCTCGCCCTCTGTTTCAGCCCCTCTGTTTCTCGCCCTCTATTTCATCCCCTCTGTTTCAGCCCCTCGGTTTCTCGCCCTCTGTTCCAGCCCCTCTGTTTCTCGCCCTCTGTTTCAGCCCCTCTGTTTCTCGCCCTCTGTTTCAGCCCCTCTGTTTCAGCCCCTCTGTTTCTCGCCCTCTATTTCAGCCCCTCTGATACAGTCCCTCTGTTTCAGCCCCTCTGTTTCAGCCCCTCTGTTTCTCGCCCTCTGTTTCAGCCCCACTGTTTCTCGCCCTCTGTTTCAGCCCCTCTGTTTCAGCCCTCTGTTTCTCGCCCTCTGTTTCAGCCCCTCTGTTTCTCGCCCTCTGTTTCAGCCCCTCTGATACAGACCCTCTGTTTCAGCCCCTCTGATTCAGCCCCTCTGTTTCAGCCCCTCTGTTTCTCGCCCTCTGTTTCAGGCTCTCTGTTTCAGCCTGTCTGTTTCAGCCCCTCTGTTTCAGCCCCTCTGTTTCTCGCCCTCTGTTTCTCGACCGCAGTTTCAGCCCCTCTGTTTATCGGCCTCTGTTTCAGCCCCTCTGTTTCAGCCTCTCTGTTTCAGCCCCTCTGTTTCAGCCACTCTGTTTCTCGCCCTCTGTTTCAGCCTCTCTGTTTCGAGCCCTCTGTTTCAGCACCTCTGTTTATCGGCCTCTGTTTCAGCCCCTCTGTTTCAGCCCCTCTGATTCAGCCCCTCTGTTTCAGCCCCTCTGTTTCTCGCCCTCGGTTTCAGCCCCTCTGTTTCAGCCCCTCTGTTTCAGCCCCTCTGTTTCAGCCCCTCTGTTTCTCGCACTCTGTTTCAGCCCCTCTGTTTCTCGCCCTCTATTTCAGCCCCTCTGTTTCAGCACCTCTGTTTCTCGCCCTCTGTTTCAGCCCCTCTGTTTCTCGCCCTCTGTTTCAGCTCCTCTGTTTCAGCCCCTCTGTTTAAGCTCCTCTGTTTCTCGCCCTCTGTTTCAGCCGCTCTGTTTCTCACCCTCTGTTTCAGCCCCTCTGATTTAGCCCCTCTGTTTCAGCCCCTCTGTTTCAGCCCCTCTGTTTCTCGCCCTCTGTTTCAGCCCCACTGTTTCGCGCTCTCTGTTTCAGCCCCTCTGTTTCAGCCCCTCTGTTTCTCGCCCTCTGTTTCTGCCCCTCTGTTTCTCACCCTTTGTTTCAGCCCCTCTATTTCTCGCTCTGTGTTTCAGCCCCTCTGATTCAGCCCCTCTGTTTCAGCCCCTCTGAATCAGCCCCTCTGTTTCAGCCCCTCTGAATCAGCCCCTCTGATTCAGCCCCTGTGTTTCAGCCCCTCTGTTTCAGCCCCTCTCTTTCTCGCCCTCTGTTTCAGCCCATCTAATTCTCGCCCTCTGTTTCAGCCCCTATGATTCAGACCCTCTGTTTCTCGCCCTCTGTTTCAGCCCCTCTGTTTCTCGCCCTCGGTCTCAGCCCCTCTGATTCAGCCCCGCTGTTTCAGCCCCTCTGTTTCTCGCCTTCTGTTTCAGCCCCTCTGTATCAGCCCCTCTGTTTCCCGCCCTCTGTTTCAGCCCCTCTGTTTCTCGCCCTCTGTTTCAGCCCCTCTGATTCAGCCCCTCTGTTTCAGCCCCTCTGATTCAGCCCCTCTGTTTCAGCCCCTCTGATTCAGCCCCTCTGTTTCTCGCCCTTTGTTTCAGCCCCTCTGTTTCAGCCCCTCTGTTTCAGCCCCACTGTTTCTCACCCTCTGTTTCAGCCCCTCTGATTCAGCCCCTCTGATTCAGCCCCTCTGTTTCAGCCCCTCTGTTTCACGCCCCGTGTTTCAGCCCCTCTGTTTCTTGCCCTGTGTTTCAGCCCCTCTGTTTCTCGCCCTCTGTATCAGCCCCTCTGTTTCCCGCCCTCTGTTTCAGCCCCTCTGATTCAGCCCCTCTGTTTCAGCCCCTCTGATTCAGCCCCTCTGTTTCAGCCCCTCTGATTCAGCCCCTCTGTTTCCCGCCCCTCTGTTTCAGCCCCTCTGTTTCACGCCCCGTGTTTCAGCCCCCCTGTTTCTTGCCCTCTGTTTCAGCCCCTCTGTTTCTCGCCCTCTGTTTCAGCCCCTCTGTTTCAGACCCTCTGTTTCTCACCCTCTGTTTCAGCCCCTCTGATTCAGCCCCTCTGATTCAGCCCCTCTGTTTCCCGCCCCTCTGTTTCAGCCCCTCTGTTTCACGCCCCGTGTTTCAGCCCCTCTGTTTCTTGCCCTCTGTTTCAGCCCCTCTGTTTCTCGCCCTCTGTTTCAGCCCCGCTGATTCAGCCCCTCTGTTTCACCCCCTCTGAATCAGCCCCTCTGATTCAGCCCTCTGTTTCAGCCCCTCTGTTTCAGACCCTCTGTTTCAGCCCCTCGGTTTCTCGCCCTCTGTTTCAGCCCCTCTGTTTCTCGCCCTCTGTTTCAGCCCCTCTTTTTCTCGCCCTCTGTTTCAGCCCCTCTGATTCAGCCCCTCTGTTTCAGCCCCTCTGATTCAGCCCCTCTGATTCAGCCCCTCTGTTTCTCGCCCTCTGTTTCAGTCCCTCTGTTTCAGCCCCTCTGTTTCAGCCCCTCTGTTTCTCATCCTTTGTTTCAGCCCCTCTGATTCAGCCCCTCTGATTCAGCCCCTCTGATTCAGCCCCTCTGATTCAGCCCCTCTGTTTCTCGCCCTCTGTTTCAGCCCCTCTGTTTCAGCCCCTCTGTTTTAGCCCCTCTGTGTCAGCCCCCCTGTTTCTCGCCCTCTGTTTCAGCCCCTCTGTATCAGACCCTCGGTTTCCCGCCCTCTGTTTCAGCCCCTCTGTTTCTCGCCCTCTGTTCCAGCCCCTCTGATTCAGCCCCTCTGTTTCAGCCCCTCTGTATCAGCCCCTCTCTTTCTCGCCCTCTGTTTCAGCCCATCTAATTCTCGCCCTCTGTTTCAGCCCCTATGATTCAGACCCTCTGTTTCTCGCCCTCTGTTTCAGCCCCTCTGTTTCTC
Source organism: Chiloscyllium punctatum (assembly GCF_047496795.1). Classification (NCBI taxonomy): domain Eukaryota; kingdom Metazoa; phylum Chordata; class Chondrichthyes; order Orectolobiformes; family Hemiscylliidae; genus Chiloscyllium; species Chiloscyllium punctatum. The sequence goes on from NW_027309822.1 coordinate 718,372, forward strand.
GCCCTCGGTCTCAGCCCCTCTGATTCAGCCCCGCTGTTTCAGCCCCTCTGTTTCTCGCCTTCTGTTTCAGCCCCTCTGTATCAGCCCCTCTGTTTCCCGCCCTCTGTTTCAGCCCCTCTGTTTCTCGCCCTCTGTTTCAGCCCCTCTGATTCAGCCCCTCTGTTTCAGCCCCTCTGATTCAGCCCCTCTGTTTCAGCCCCTCTGATTCAGCCCCTCTGATTCAGCCCCTCTGTTTCTCGCCCTTTGTTTCAGCCCCTCTGTTTCAGCCCCTCTGTTTCAGCCCCACTGTTTCTCACCCTCTGTTTCAGCCCCTCTGATTCAGCCCCTCTGATTCAGCCCCTCTGTTTCCCGGACTTCTGTTTCAGCCCCTCTGTTTCACGCCCCGTGTTTCAGCCCCTCTGTTTCTTGCCCTGTGTTTCAGCCCCTCTGTTTCTCGCCCTCTGTATCAGCCCCTCTGTTTCCCGCCCTCTGTTTCAGCCCCTCTGATTCAGCCCCTCTGTTTCAGCCCCTCTGATTCAGCCCCTCTGTTTCAGCCCCTCTGATTCAGCCCCTCTGTTTCCCGCCCCTCTGTTTCAGCCCCTCTGTTTCACGCCCCGTGTTTCAGCCCCCCTGTTTCTTGCCCTCTGTTTCAGCCCCTCTGTTTCTCGCCCTCTGTTTCAGCCCCTCTGTTTCAGACCCTCTGTTTCTCACCCTCTGTTTCAGCCCCTCTGATTCAGCCCCTCTGATTCAGCCCCTCTGTTTCCCGCCCCTCTGTTTCAGCCCCTCTGTTTCACGCCCCGTGTTTCAGCCCCTCTGTTTCTTGCCCTCTGTTTCAGCCCCTCTGTTTCTCGCCCTCTGTTTCAGCCCCGCTGATTCAGCCCCTCTGTTTCACCCCCTCTGAATCAGCCCCTCTGATTCAGCCCTCTGTTTCAGCCCCTCTGTTTCAGACCCTCTGTTTCAGCCCCTCGGTTTCTCGCCCTCTGTTTCAGCCCCTCTGTTTCTCGCCCTCTGTTTCAGCCCCTCTGTTTCTCGCCCTCTGTTTCAGCCCCTCTGATTCAGCCCCTCTGTTTCAGCCCCTCTGATTCAGCCCCTCTGATTCAGCCCCTCTGTTTCTCGCCCTCTGTTTCAGTCCCTCTGTTTCAGCCCCTCTGTTTCAGCCCCTCTGTTTCTCATCCTTTGTTTCAGCCCCTCTGATTCAGCCCCTCTGATTCAGCCCCTCTGATTCAGCCCCTCTGATTCAGCCCCTCTGTTTCTCGCCCTCTGTTTCAGCCCCTCTGTTTCAGCCCCTCTGTTTTAGCCCCTCTGTGTCAGCCCCCCTGTTTCTCGCCCTCTGGTTCAGCCCCTCTGTATCAGCCCCTCGGTTTCCCGCCCTCTGTTTCAGCCCCTCTGTTTCTCGCCCTCTGTTCCAGCCCCTCTGATTCAGCCCCTCTGTTTCAGCCCCTCTGATTCAGCCCCTCTGTTTCAGCCCCTCTGATTCAGCCCCTCTGTTTCTCGCACTCTGTTTCAGCCCCTCTGTTTCAGCCCCTCTCTTTCTCGCCCTCTGTTTCAGCCCCTCTAATTCTCGCCCTCTGTTTCAGCCCCTATGATTCAGCCCCTCTGTTTCTCGCCCTCTGTTTCAGCCCCTCTGTTTCTCGCCCTCGGTCTCAGCCCCTCTGATTCAGCTCCTCTGTTTCAGCCCCTCTGTTTCTCGCCTTCTGTTTCAGCCCCTCTGTTTCTCGCCCTCTGTTTCAGCCCCTCTGTATCAGCCCCTCTGTTTCCCGCCCTCTGTTTCAGCCCCACTGTTTCTCGCCCTCTGTTTCAGCCCCTCTGATTCAGCCCCTCTGTTTCAGCCCCTCTGATTCAGCCCCTCTGTTTCAGTCCCTCTGATTCAGCCCCTCTGTTTCTCACCCTCTGTTTCAGCCCCTCTGATTCAGCCCCTCTGATTCAGCCCCTCTGTTCCCCGCCCCTCTGTTTCAGCCCCTCTGTTTCACGCCCCGTGTTTCAGCCCCTCTGTTTCTTGCCCTCTGTTTCAGCCCCTCTGTTTCTCGCCCTCTGTATCAGCCCATCTGTTTCCCGCCCTCTGTTTCAGCCCCTCTGTTTCTCGCCCTCTGTTTCAGCCCCTCTGATTCAGCCCCTCTGTTTCAGCCCCTCTGATTCAGCCCCTCTGTTTCAGCCCCTCTGTTTCTCGCCCTCTGTTTCAGGCTCTCTGTTTCAGCCTGTCTGTTTCAGCCCCTCTGTTTCAGCCCCTCTGTTTCTCGCCCTCTGTTTCTCGCCCGCAGTTTCAGCCCCTCTGTTTATCGGCCTCTGTTTCAGCCCCTCTGTTTCAGCCCCTCTGTTTCAGGCCCTCTGTTTCAGCCACTCTGTTTCTCGCCCTCTGTTTCAGCCTCTCTGTTTCTAGCCCTCTGTTTCAGCCCCTCTGTTTATCGGCCTCTGTTTCAGCCACTCTGTTTCAGCCCCTCTGTTTCAGCCCCTCTGTTTCAGCCCCTCTGTTTCTCGCCCTCGGTTTCAGCCCCTCTGTTTCAGCCCCTCTGTTTCAGCCCCTCTGTTTCTCGCACTCTGTTTCAGCCCCTCTGTTTCTCGCCCTCTGTTTCAGCCCCTCTGTTCCAGCACCTCTGTTTCTCGCCCTCTGTTTCAGCCCCTCTGTTTCTCGCCCTCTGTTTCAGCTCCTCTGTTTCAGCCCCTCTGTTTAAGCTCCTCTGTTTCTCGCCCTCTGTTTCAGCCGCTCTGTTTCTCACCCTCTGTTTCAGCCCCTCTGATTTAGCCCCTCTGTTTCAGCCCCTCTGTTTCAGCCCCTCTGTTTCTCGCCCTCTGTTTCAGCCCCACTGTTTCGCGCTCTCAGTTTCAGCCCCTCTGTTTCAGCCCCTCTTTTTCTCGCCCTCTGTTTCTGCCCCTCTGTTTCTCTCCCTCTGTTTCAGCCCCTCTGTATCAGCCCCTCTGTTTCCCGCCCTCTGTTTCAGCCCCTCTGTTTCTCGCCCTCTGTTTCAGCCCCTCTGATTCAGCCCCTCTGTTTCAGCCCCTCTGATTCAGCCCCTCTGTTTCAGCCCCTCTGATTCAGCCCCTCTGTTTCAGCCCCTCTGTTTCAGCCCCTCGGTTTCTCGCCCTCTGTTTCAGCCCCTCTGTTTCTCGCCCTCTGTTTCAGCCCCTCTGTTTCTCGCCCTCTGTTTCAGCCCCTCTGATTCAGCCACTCTGTTTCAGCCCCTCTGATTCAGCCCCTCTGATTCAGCCCCTCTGTTTCTCGCCCTCTGTTTCAGTCCCTCTGTTTCAGCCCCTCTGTTTCAGCCCCTCTGTTTCTCATCCTTTGTTTCAGCCCCTCTGATTCAGCCCCTCTGATTCAGCCCCTCTGATTCAGCCCCTCTGATTCAGCCCCTCTGATTCAGCCCCTCTGTTTCTCGCCTTCTGTTTCAGCCCCTCTGTTTCAGCCCCTCTGTTTTAGCCCCTCTGTGTCAGCCCCACTGTTTCTCGCCCTCTGTTTCAGCCCCTCTGTATCAGCCCCTCGGTTTCCCGCCCTCTGTTTCAGCCCCTCTGTTTCTCGCCCTCTGTTCCAGCCCCTCTGATTCAGCACCTCTGTTTCAGCCCCTCTGATTCAGCCCCTCTGTTTCAGCCACTCTGATTCAGCCCCTCTGTTTCTCGCCCTCTGTTTCAGCCCCTCTGTTTCAGCCCCTCTCTTTCTCGCCCTCTGTTTCAGCCCCTCTAATTCTCGCCCTCTGTTTCAGCCCCTATGATTCAGCCCCTCTGTTTCTCGCCCTCTGTTTCAGCCCCTCTGTTTCTCGCCCTCGGTCTCAGCCCCTCTGATTCAGCTCCTCTGTTTCAGCCCCTCTGTTTCTCGCCTTCTGTTTCAGCCCCTCTGTTTCTCGCCCTCTGTTTCAGCCCCTCTGTATCAGCCCCTCTGTTTCCCTCCCTCTGTTTCAGCCCCACTGTTTCTCGCCCTCTGTTTCAGCCCCTCTGATTCAGCCCCTCTGTTTCAGCCCCTCTGTTTCAGCCCCTCTGATTCAGCCCCTCTGTTTCTCGCCCTCTGTTTCAGCCCCTCTGATTCAGCCCCTCTGTTTCAGCCCCTCTGTTTCTCACCCTCTGTTTCAGCCCCTCTGATTCAGCCCCTCTGATTCATCCCCTCTGTTTCCCGCCCCTCTGTTTCAGCCCCTCTGTTTCACGCCCCGTGTTTCAGCCCCTCTGTTTCTTGCCCTCTGTTTCAGCCCCTCTGTTTCTCGCCCTCTGTATCAGCCCATCTGTTTCCCGCCCTCTGTTTCAGCCCCTCTGTTTCTCGCCCTCTGTTTCAGCCCCTCTGATTCAGCCCCTCTGTTTCAGCACCGCTGATTCAACCGCTCTGTTTCACCCCCTCTGAATCAGCCCCTCTGATTCAGCCCTCTGTTTCAGCCCCTCTGTTTCAGACCATCTGTTTCAGCCCCTCGGTTTCTCGCCCTCTGTTTCAGCCCCTCTGTTTCTCGCCCTCTGTTTCAGCCCCTCTGTTTCTCGCCCTCTGTTTCAGCCCCTCTGATTCAGCCCCTCTGTTTCAGCCCCTCTGATTCAGCCCCTCTGTTTCTCGCCCTCTGTTTCAGTCCCTCTGTTTCAGCCCCTCTGTTTCAGCCCCATTGTTTCTCATCCTTTGTTTCAGCCCCTCTGATTCAGCCCCTCTGATTCAGCCCCTCTGATTCAGCCCCTCTGTTTCTCGCCCTCTGTTTCAGCCCCTCTGTTTCAGCCCCTCTGTTTTAGCCCCTCTGTGTCAGCCCCCCTGTTTCTCGCCCTCTGTTTCAGCCCCTCTGTATCAGCCCCTCGGTTTCCCGCCCTCTGTTTCAGCCCCTCTGTTTCTCGCCCTCTGTTCCAGCCCCTCTGATTCAGCCCCTCTGTTTCAGCCCCTCTCTTTCTCGCCCTCTGTTTCAGCCCCTCTAATTCTCGCCCTCTGTTTCAGCCCCTTTGATTCAGCCCCTCTGTTTCTCGCCCTCTGTTTCAGCCCCTCTGTTTCTCGCCCTCGGTCTCAGCCCCTCTGATTCAGCTCCTCTGTTTCAGCCCCTCTGTTTCTCGCCTTCTGTTTCAGCCCCTCTGTTTCTCGCCCTCTGTTTCAGCCCCTCTGTATCAGCCCCTCTGTTTCCCGCCCTCTGTTTCAGCCCCACTGTTTCTCGCCCTCTGTTTCAGCCCCTCTGATTCAGCCCCTCTGTTTCAGCCCCTCTGATTCAGCCCCTCTGTTTCAGCCCCTCTGATTCAGCCCCTCTGTTTCTCGCCCTCTGTTTCAGCCCCTCTGATTCAGCCCCTCTGTTTCAGCCCCTCTGTTTCTCACCCTCTGTTTCAGCCCCTCTGTATCAGCCCCTCTGTTTCCCGCCCTCTGTTTCAGCCCCACTGTTTCTCGCCCTCTGTTTCAGCCACTCTGATTCAGCCCCTCTGTTTCAGCCCCTCTGATTCAGCCCCTCTGTTTCAGCCCCTCTGATTCAGCCCCTCTGTTTCTCACCCTCTGTTTCAGCCCCTCTGATTCAGCCCCTCTGATTCAGCCCCTCTGTTCCCCGCCCCTCTGTTTCAGCCCCTCTGTTTCACGCCCCGTGTTTCAGCCCCTCTGTTTCTTGCGCTCTGTTTCAGCCCCTCTGTTTCTCGCCCTCTGTATCAGCCCATCTGTTTCCCGCCCTCTGTTTCAGCCCCTCTGTTTCTCGCCCTCTGTTTCAGCCCCTCTGATTCAGCCCCTCTGTTTCAGCCCCTCTGATTCAGCCCCTCTGTTTCAGCCCCTCTGTTTCTCGCCCTCTGTTTCAGGCTCTCTGTTTCAGCCTGTCTGTTTCAGCCCCTCTGTTTCAGCCCCTCTGTTTCTCGCCCTCTGTTTCTCGCCCGCAGTTTCAGCCCCTCTGTTTATCGGCCTCTGTTTCAGCCCCTCTGTTTCAGCCCCTCTGTTTCAGGCCCTCTGTTTCAGCCACTCTGATTCTCGCCCTCTGTTTCAGCCTCTCTGTTTCTAGCCCTCTGTTTCAGCCCCTCTGTTTATCGGCCTCTGTTTCAGCCACTCTGTTTCAGCCCCTCTGTTTCAGCCCCTCTGTTTCAGCCCCTCTGTTTCTCGCCCTCGGTTTCAGCCCCTCTGTTTCAGCCCCTCTGTTTCAGCCCCTCTGTTTCTCGCACTCTGTTTCAGCCCCTCTGTTTCTCGCCCTCTGTTTCAGCCCCTCTGTTCCAGCACCTCTGTTTCTCGCCCTCTGTTTCAGCCCCTCTGTTTCTCGCCCTCTGTTTCAGCTCCTCTGTTTCAGCCCCTCTGTTTAAGCTCCTCTGTTTCTCGCCCTCTGTTTCAGCCGCTCTGTTTCTCACCCTCTGTTTCAGCCCCTCTGATTTAGCCCCTCTGTTTCAGCCCCTCTGTTTCAGCCCCTCTGTTTCTCGCCCTCTGTTTCAGCCCCACTGTTTCGCGCTCTCAGTTTCAGCCCCTCTGTTTCAGCCCCTCTTTTTCTCGCCCTCTGTTTCTGCCCCTCTGTTTCTCACCCTTTGTTTCAGCCCCTCTATTTCTCGCTCTGTGTTTCAGACCCTCTGATTCAGCCCCTCTGTTTCAGCCCCTCTGAATCAGCCCCTCTGTTTCAGCCCCTCTGAATCAGCCCCTCTGATTCAGCTCCTCTGTTTCAGCCCCTCTGTTTCAGCCCCTCTCTTTCTCGCCCTCTGTTTCAGCCCATCTAATTCTCGCCCTCTGTTTCAGCCCCTATGATTCAGACCCTCTGTTTCTCGCCGTCTGTTTCAGCCCCTCTGTTTCTCGCCCTCGGTCTCAGCCCCTCTGATTCAGCCCCTCTGTTTCAGCCCCTCTGTTTCTCGCCTTCTGTTTCAGCCCCTCTGTTTCTCTCCCTCTGTTTCAGCCCCTCTGTATCAGCCCCTCTGTTTCCCGCCCTCTGTTTCAGCCCCTCTGTTTCTCGCCCTCTGTTTCAGCCCCTCTGATTCAGCCCCTCTGTTTCAGCCCCTCTGATTCAGCCCCTCTGTTTCAGCCCCTCTGATTCAGCCCCTCTGTTTCAGCCCCTCTGTTTCAGCCCCTCGGTTTCTCGCCCTCTGTTTCAGCCCCTCTGTTTCTCGCCCTCTCTTTCAGCCCCTCTGTTTCTCGCCCTCTGTTTCAGCCACTCTGATTCAGCCCCTCTGTTTCAGCCCCTCTGATTCAGCCCCTCTGATTCAGCCCCTCTGTTTCTCGCCCTCTGTTTCAGTCCCTCTGTTTCAGCCCCTCTGTTTCAGCCCCTCTGTTTCTCATCCTTTGTTTCAGCCCCTCTGATTCAGCCCCTCTGATTCAGCACCTCTGATTCAGCCCCTCTGATTCAGCCCCTCTGTTTCTCGCCCTCTGTTTCAGCCCCTCTGTTTCAGCCCCTCTGTTTTAGCCCCTCTGTGTCAGCCCCACTGTTTCTCGTACTCTGTTTCAGCCCCTCTGTATCAGCCCCTCGGTTTCCCGCCCTCTGTTTCAGCCCCTCCGTTTCTCGCCCTCGGTTTCAGCCCCTCTGTTTCAGCCCCTCTGTTTCAGCCCCTCTGATTCAGCCCCTCTGTTTCAGCCCCTCTGATTCAGCCCCTCTGTTTCTCGCCCTCTGTTTCAGCCCCTCTGTTTCAGCCCCTCTCTTTCTCGCCCTCTGTTTCAGCCCCTCTAATTCTCGCCCTCTGTTTCAGCCCCTATGATTCAGCCCCTCTGTTTCTCGCCCTCTGTTTCAGCCCCTCTGTTTCTCGCCCTCGGTCTCAGCCCCTCTGATTCAGCTCCACTGTTTCAGCCCCTCTGTTTCTCGCCTTCTGTTTCAGCCCCTCTGTTTCTCGCCCTCTGTTTCAGCCCCTCTGTATCAGCCCCTCTGTTTCCCGCCCTCTGTTTCAGTCCCACTGTTTCTCGCCCTCTGTTTCAGCCCCTCTGATTCAGCCCCTCTGTTTCAGCCCCTCTGTTTCAGCCCCTCTGATTCAGCCCCTCTGTTTCTCGCCCTCTGTTTCAGCCCCTCTGATTCAGCCCCTCTGTTTCAGCCCCTCTGTTTCTCACCCTCTGTTTCAGCCCCTCTGATTCAGCCCCTCTGATTCATCCCCTCTGTTTCCCGCCCCTCTGTTTCCGCCCCTCTGTTTCACGCCCCGTGTTTCAGCCCCTCTGTTTCTTGCCCTCTGTTTCAGCCCCTCTGTTTCTCGCCCTCTGTATCAGCCCATCTGTTTCTCGCCCTCTGTTTCAGCCCCTCTGATTCAGCCCCTCTGTTTCAGCACCGCTGATTCAGCCCCTCTGTTTCAGCCCCTCTGATTCAGCCCCTCTGTTTCCTGCCCCTCTGTTTCAGCCCCTCTGTTTCACGCCCTGTGTTTCAGCCCCTCTGTTTCTTGCCCTCTGTTTCAGCCCCTCTGTTTCTCGCCCTGTGTTTCAGCCCCTCTGTTTCAGCCCCTCTGTTTCTCACCCTCTGTTTCAGCCCCTCTGATTCAGCCCCTCTGTTTCCCGCCCCTCTGTTTCAGCCCCTCTGTTTCACGCCCCGTGTTTCAGCCCCTCTGTTTCTTGCCCTCTGTTTCAGCCCCTCTGTTTCTCGCCCTCTGTGTCAGCCCCGCTGATTCAGCCCCTCTGTTTCACCCCCTCTGAATCAGCCCCTCTGATTCAGCCCTCTGTTTCAGCCCCTCTGATTCAGCCCCTCTGATTCAGCCCCTCAGTTTCTCGCCCTCTGTTTCAGCCCCTCTGTTTCAGCCCCTCTGTTTCAGCCCCTCTTTTTCAGCCCCTCTGGTTCTCGCCCTCGGTTTCAGCCCCTCTGTTTCAGCCCCTCTGTTTCTCGCCCTCTGTTTCTCGCCCTCTGTTTCAGCCCCTGTGTTTCTAGCCCTCTGTTTCAGCCCCTCTGTTTTTCGCCCTCTGTTTCAGCCCCTCCGTTTCTCGCCCTCTGTTTCAGGCTCTCTGTTTCAGCCCGTCTGTTTCAGTCCCTCTGTTTCAGCCCCTCTGTTTCTCGCCATCTGTTTCTCGCCCGCTGTTTCAGCCGCTTTGTTTCTCGCCCTCTGTTTCTCGCCCTCTGTTTCAGCCCCTCTGTTTCAGCCCCTCAGATTCAGCCCCTCTGTTTCTCGCACTCTGTTTCAGCCCCTCTGTTTCAGCCCTTCTGTTTCAGCCCCTCTGTTTCAGCCCCTCTGTTTCTCGCCCTCTGTTTCAGCCCCTCTGTTTCTCTCCCTCTGCTTCAGCCCCTCTGTTTCAGCCCCTCTGTTTCAGCCGCTCTAATTCTCGCCCTCTGTTTCAGCCTCTATGATTCAGCCCCACTGTTTCTCGCCCTCTGTTTCAGCCCCTCTGTTTCTCGCCCTCTGTTTCAGCCCCTCTGTTTCTCGCCCTCGGTTTCAGACCCTCTGTTTCAGCCCCTCTGTTTCTCACACTCTGTTTCAGCCCCTGTGTTTTTCGCCCTCTGTTTCAGCCCCTCTGTTTTTCGCCCTCTGTTTCAGCCCCTCCATTTCTCGCCCTCTGTTTCAGGCTCTCTGTTTCAGCCCGTCTGTTTCAGCCCCTCTGTTTCAGCCCCTCTGTTTCTCGCCATCTGTTTCTCGCTCGCTGTTTCAGCCCCTTTGTTTCTCGCCCTCTGTTTCAGCCCCTCTGTTTCAGCCCCTCTGATTCAGCCCCTCTGATACAGCCCCTCTGTTTCTCGCCCTCTGTTTCAGCCCCTCTGTTTCAGCCCCTCTGTTTCAGCCCCTCTGTTTCAGCCCCTCTGTTTCTCGCCCTCTGTTTCAGCCCCTCTGTTTCTCGCCCTCTGTTTCAGCCGCTCAGTTTCTCGCCCTCTGTTTCAGCCCCTCTGTTTCAGCCCCTCTGTTTCAGCCCCTCTGTTTCAGCCCCTCTGTTTCTCGCCCTCTGTTTCAGCCCCTCTGTTTCTCGCCGTCTGTTGCAGCCACTCTGTTTCTCGCCCACTGTTTCAGCCCCTCTGTTTCAGCCCCACTGTTTCAGCCCCTCTGTTTCTCGCCCTCTGTTTCAGCCCCTCTGTTTCTCGCCCTCTGTTTCAGCCCCTCTGTTTCAGACCCTCTGTTTCCCGCCCTCTGTTTCTGCCCCTCTGTTTCTCGCCCTCTGTTTCGGCCCCTCTGTTTCTCGCCCTCTGTTTCAGCCCCGCTGATTCAGCCCCTCTGTTTCACCCCCTCTGAATCAGCCCCTCTGATTCAGCCCTCTGTTTCAGCCCCTCTGTTTCAGACCATCTGTTTCAGCCCCTCGGTTTCTCGCCCTCTGTTTCAGCCCCTCAGTTTCTCGCCCACTGTTTCAGCCCCTCTGTTTCTCGCCCTCTGTTTCAACCCCTCTGTTTCAGCCCCTCTGTTTCAGCCCCTCTGATTCAGCCCCTCTGATTCAGCCACTCTGATTCAGCCCCTCTGTTTCTCGCCCTCTGCTTCAGTCCCTCTGTTTCAGCCCCTCTGTTTCAGCCCCTCCGTTTCTCATCCTTTGTTTCAGCCCCTCTGATTCAGCCCCTCTGATTCAGCCCCTCTGTTTCTCGCCCTCTGTTTCAGCCCCTCTGTTTCAGCCCCTCTGTTTTAGCCCCTCTGTGTCAGCCGCTCAGTTTCTCGCCCTCTGTTTCAGCCCCTCTGTTTCAGCCCCTCTGTTTCTCATCCTTTGTTTCAGCCCCTCTGATTTAGACCCTCTGATTCAGCCCCTCTGTTTCTCGCCCTCTGTTTCAGCCCCTCTGTTTCAGCCCCTCTGTTTTAGCCCCTCTGTGTCAGCCCCCCTGTTTCTCGCCCTCTGTTTCAGCCCCTCTGTATCAGCCCCTCTGTTTCCCGCCCTCTGTTTCAGCCCCTCTGTTTCTCGCCCTCTGTTTCAGCCCCTCTGATTCAGCCCCTCTGTTTCAGCCCCTCTGATTCAGCCCCTCTGTTTCAGCCCCTCTGATTCAGCCCCTCTGTTTCTCGCCCTCTGTTTCAGCCCCTCTGTTTCAGCCCCTCTGTTTCAGCCCCTCTGTTTCCCGCACCTCTGTTTCAGCCCCTCTGTTTCACGCCCCGTGTTTCAGCCCCTCTGTTTCTTGCCCTCTGTTTCAGCCCCTCTGTTTCTCGCCCTCTGTTTCAGCCCCTCTGTTTCAGTCCCTCTGTTTCAGTCCCTCTGTTTCTCGCCCTCTGTTTCAGCCCCTCTGTTTCTCGCCCTCTATTTCAGCCCCTCTGTTTCAGCCCCTCGGTTTCTCGCCCTCTGTTCCAGCCCCTCTGTTTCTCGCCCTCTGTTTCAGCCCCTCTGTTTCTCGCCCTCTGTTTCAGCCCCTCTGTTTCAGCCCCTCTGTTTCTCGCCCTCTGTTTCAGCCCCTCTGTTTCTCGCCCTCTGTTTCAGCCCCTCTGATACAGCCCCTCTGTTTCAGCCCCTCTGTTTCTCGCCCTCTCTTTCAGCCCCACTGTTTCTCGCCCTCTGTTTCAGCCCCGCTGTTTCAGAGACCCTCTGTTTCTCGCCCTCTGTTTCAGACCCTATGTTTCTCGCCCTCTGTTTCAGCCCCTCTGATACAGACCCTCTGTTTCCGCCCCTCTGATTCAGCCCCTCTGATTCAGCCCCTCTGTTTCTCGCCCTCTGTTTCAGGCTCTCTGTTTCAGCCTGTCTGTTTCAGCCCCTCTGTTTCAGCCCCTCTGTTTCTCGCCCTCTGTTTCTCGCCCGCAGTTTCAGCCCCTCTGTTTCTCGCCCTCTGTTTCAGCCCCTCTGTTCCAGCCCCTCTGATACAGCCCCTCTGATTCGGCCCCTCTGTTTCAGCCCGTCTGTTTCAGCCCCTCTGTTTCAGCGCCTCTGTTTCTCGCCCTCTGTTTCAGCCCCTCTGTTTATCGGCCTCTGTTTCAGCCCCTCTGTTTCAGCCCCTCTGTTTCAGCCCCTCTGTTTCAGCCACTCTGTTTCTCGCCCTCTGTTTCAGCCTCTCTGTTTCTAGCCCTCTGTTGCAGCCCCTCTGTTTATCGGCCTCTGTTTCAGCCCCTCTGTTTCAGCCCCTCTGATTCAGCCCCTCTGTTTCAGCCCCTCTGTTTCTCGCCCTCGGTTTCAGCCCCTCTGTTTCAGCCCCTCTGTTTCAGCCCCTCTGTTTCAGCCCCTCTGTTTCTCGCACTCTGTTTCAGCCCCTCTGTTTCTCGCCCTCTGTTTCAGCCCCTCTGTTTCAGCCCCTCTGTTTCAGCCCCTCTGTTTCAGCCCCTCTGTTTCTCGCCCTCTGTTTCAGCCCCTCTGTTTCTCGCCCTCTGTTTCAGCCGCTCAGTTTCTCGCCCTCTGTTTCAGCCCCTCTGTTTCAGCCCCTCTGTTTCAGCCCCTCTGTTTCAGCCCCTCTGTTTCTCGCCCTCTGTTTCAGCCCCTCTGTTTCTCGCCGTCTGTTGCAGCCACTCTGTTTCTCGCCCACTGTTTCAGCCCCTCTGTTTCAGCCCCACTGTTTCAGCCCCTCTGTTTCTCGCCCTCTGTTTCAGCCCCTCTGTTTCTCGCCCTCTGTTTCAGCCCCTCTGTTTCAGCCCCTCTGTTTCCCGCCCTCTGTTTCTGCCCCTCTGTTTCTCGCCCTCTGTTTCGGCCCCTCTGTTTCTCGCCCTCTGTTTCAGCCCCGCTGATTCAGCCCCTCTGTTTCACCCCCTCTGAATCAGCCCCTCTGATTCAGCCCTCTGTTTCAGCCCCTCTGTTTCAGACCATCTGTTTCAGCCCCTCGGTTTCTCGCCCTCTGTTTCAGCCCCTCAGTTTCTCGCCCACTGTTTCAGCCCCTCTGTTTCTCGCCCTCTGTTTCAACCCCTCTGTTTCAGCCCCTCTGTTTCAGCCCCTCTGATTCAGCCCCTCTGATTCAGCCACTCTGATTCAGCCCCTCTGTTTCTCGCCCTCTGCTTCAGTCCCTCTGTTTCAGCCCCTCTGTTTCAGCCCCTCCGTTTCTCATCCTTTGTTTCAGCCCCTCTGATTCAGCCCCTCTGATTCAGCCCCTCTGTTTCTCGCCCTCTGTTTCAGCCCCTCTGTTTCAGCCCCTCTGTTTTAGCCCCTCTGTGTCAGCCGCTCAGTTTCTCGCCCTCTGTTTCAGCCCCTCTGTTTCAGCCCCTCTGTTTCTCATCCTTTGTTTCAGCCCCTCTGATTTAGACCCTCTGATTCAGCCCCTCTGTTTCTCGCCCTCTGTTTCAGCCCCTCTGTTTCAGCCCCTCTGTTTTAGCCCCTCTGTGTCAGCCCCCCTGTTTCTCGCCCTCTGTTTCAGCCCCTCTGTATCAGCCCCTCTGTTTCCCGCCCTCTGTTTCAGCCCCTCTGTTTCTCGCCCTCTGTTTCAGCCCCTCTGATTCAGCCCCTCTGTTTCAGCCCCTCTGATTCAGCCCCTCTGTTTCAGCCCCTCTGATTCAGCCCCTCTGTTTCTCGCCCTCTGTTTCAGCCCCTCTGTTTCAGCCCCTCTGTTTCAGCCCCTCTGTTTCCCGCACCTCTGTTTCAGCCCCTCTGTTTCACGCCCCGTGTTTCAGCCCCTCTGTTTCTTGCCCTCTGTTTCAGCCCCTCTGTTTCTCGCCCTCTGTTTCAGCCCCTCTGTTTCAGTCCCTCTGTTTCAGTCCCTCTGTTTCTCGCCCTCTGTTTCAGCCCCTCTGTTTCTCGCCCTCTATTTCAGCCCCTCTGTTTCAGCCCCTCGGTTTCTCGCCCTCTGTTCCAGCCCCTCTGTTTCTCGCCCTCTGTTTCAGCCCCTCTGTTTCTCGCCCTCTGTTTCAGCCCCTCTGTTTCAGCACCTCTGTTTCTCGCCCTCTGTTTCAGCCCCTCTGTTTCTCGCCCTCTGTTTCAGCCCCTCTGATACAGCCCCTCTGTTTCAGCCCCTCTGTTTCAGCCCCTCTGTTTCTCGCCCTCTCTTTCAGCCCCACTGTTTCTCGCCCTCTGTTTCAGCCCCTCTATTTCAGAGACCCTCTGTTTCTCGCCCTCTGTTTCAGACCCTATGTTTCTCGCCCTCTGTTTCAGCCCCTCTGATACAGACCCTCTGTTTCCGCCCCTCTGATTCAGCCCCTCTGTTTCAGCCCCTCTGTTTCTCGCCCTCTGTTTCAGGCTCTCTGTTTCAGCCTGTCTGTTTCAGCCCCTCTGTTTCAGCCCCTCTGTTTCTCGCCCTCTGTTTCTCGCCCGCAGTTTCAGCCCCTCTGTTTCTCGCCCTCTGTTTCAGCCCCTCTGTTCCAGCCCCTCTGATACAGCCCCTCTGATTCGGCCCCTCTGTTTCAGCCCGTCTGTTTCAGCCCCTCTGTTTCAGCGCCTCTGTTTCTCGCCCTCTGTTTCAGCCCCTCTGTTTATCGGCCTCTGTTTCAGCCCCTCTGTTTCAGCCCCTCTGTTTCAGCCACTCTGTTTCAGCCACTCTGTTTCAGCCTCTCTGTTTCTAGCCCTCTGTTGCAGCCCCTCTGTTTATCGGCCTCTGTTTCAGCCCCTCTGTTTCAGCCCCTCTGATTCAGCCCCTCTGTTTCAGCCCCTCTGTTTCTCGCCCTCGGTTTCAGCCCCTCTGTTTCAGCCCCTCTGTTTCAGCCCCTCTGTTTCAGCCCCTCTGTTTCTCGCACTCTGTTTCAGCCCCTCTGTTTCTCGCCCTCTGTTTAAGCCCCTCTGTTTCAGCACCTCTGTTTCTCGCCCTCTGTTTCAGCCCCTCTGTTTCTCGCCCTCTGTTTCAGCTCCTCTGTTTCAGCCCCTCTGTTTAAGCTCCTCTGTTTCTCGCCCTCTGTTTCAGCCGCTCTGTTTCTCACCCTCTGTTTCAGCCCCTCTGATTTAGCCCCTCTGTTTCAGCCCCTCTGTTTCAGCCCCTCTGTTTCTCGCCCTCTGTTTCAGCCCCACTGTTTCGCGCTCTCTGTTTCAGCCCCTCTGTTTCAGCCCCTCTGTTTCTCGCCCTCTATTTCTGCCCCTCTGTTTCTCACCCTTTGTTTCAGCCCCTCTATTTCTCGCTCTGTGTTTCAGCCCCTCTGATTCAGCCCCTCTGTTTCAGCCCCTCTGAATCAGCCCCTCTGTTTCAGCCCCTCTGAATCAGCCCCTCTGATTCAGCCCCTCTGTTTCAGCCCCTCTGTTTCAGCCTCTCTCTTTCTCGCCCTCTGTTTCAGCCCATCTAATTCTCGCCCTCTGTTTCAGCCCCTATGATTCAGACCCTCTGTTTCTCGCCCTCTGTTTCAGACCCTCTGTTTCTCGCCCTCGGTCTCAGCCCCTCTGATTCAGCCCCTCTGTTTCAGCCCCTCTGTTTCTCGCCTTCTGTTTCAGCCCCTCTGTTTCTCTCCCTCTGTTTCAGCCCCTCTGTATCAGCCCCTCTGTTTCCCGCCCTCTGTTTCAGCCCCTCTGTTTCTCGCCCTCTGTTTCAGCCCCTCTGATTCAGCCCCTCTGTTTCAGCCCCTCTGATTCAGCCCCTCTGTTTCTCGCCCTTTGTTTCAGCCCCTCTGTTTCAGCCCCTCTGTTTCAGCCCCACTGTTTCTCACCCTCTGTTTCAGCCCCTCTGATTCAGCCCCTCTGATTCAGCCCCTCTGTTTCCCGCCCCTCTGTTTCAGCCCCTCTGTTTCATGCCCCGTGTTTCAGCCCCTCTGTTTCTTGCCCTGTGTTTCAGCCCCTCTGTTTCTCGCCCTCTGTATCAGCCCCTCTGTTTCCCGCCCTCTGTTTCAGCCCCTCTGATTCTGCCCCTCTGTTTCAGCCCCTCTGATTCAGCCCCTCTGTTTCAGCCCCTCTGATTCAGCCCCTCTGTTTCCCGCCCCTCTGTTTCAGCCCCTCTGTTTCACGCCCCGTGTTTCAGCCCCCCTGTTTCTTGCCCTCTGTTTCAGCCCCTCTGTTTCTCGCCCTCTGTTTCAGCCCCTCTGTTTCAGACCCTCTGTTTCTCACCCTCTGTTTCAGCCCCTCTGATTCAGCCCCTCTGTTTCAGCCCCTCTGTTTCACGCCCCGTGTTTCAGCCCCTCTGTTTCTTGCCCTCTGTTTCAGCCCCTCTGTTTCTCGCCCTCTGTTTCAGCCCCGCTGATTCAGCCCCTCTGTTTCACCCCCTCTGAATCAGCCCCTCTCATTCAGCCCTCTGTTTCAGCCCCTCTGTTTCAGACCCTCTGTTTCAGCCCCTCGGTTTCTCGCCCTCTGTTTCAGCCCCTCTGTTTCTCGCCCTCTGTTTCAGCCCCTCTGTTTCTCGCCCTCTGTTTCAGCCCCTCTGATTCAGCCCCTCTGTTTCAGCCCCTCTGATTCAGCCCCTCTGATTCAGCCCATCTGTTTCTCGCCCTCTGTTTCAGTCCCTCTGTTTCAGCCCCTCTGTTTCAGCCCCTCTGTTTCTCATCCTTTGTTTCAGCCCCTCTGATTCAGCCCCTCTGATTCAGCCCCTCTGATTCAGCCCCTCTGATTCAGCCCCTCTGATTCAGCCCCTCTGTTTCTCGCCCTCTGTTTCAGCCCCTCTGTTTCAGCCCCTCTGTTTTAGCCCCTCTGTGTCAGCCCCCCTGTTTCTCGCCCTCTGTTTCAGCCCCTCTGTATCAGCCCCTCGGTTTCCCGCCCTCTGTTTCAGCCCCTCTGTTTCTCGCCCTCTGTTCCAGCCCCTCTGATTCAGCCCCTCTGTTTCAGCCCCTCTGATTCAGCCCCTCTGTTTCAGCCCCTCTGATTCAGCCCCTCTGTTTCTCGCCCTCTGTTTCAGCCCCTCTCTTTCTCGCCCTCTGTTTCAGCCCCTCTAATTCTCGCCCTCTGTTTCAGCCCCTATGATTCAGCCCCTCTGTTTCTCGCCCTCTGTTTCAGCCCCTCTGTTTCTCGCCCTCGGTCTCAGCCCCTCTGATTCAGCTCCTCTGTTTCAGCCCCTCAGTTTCTCGCCTTCTGTTTCAGCCCCTCTGTTTCTCGCCCTCTGTTTCAGCCCCTCTGTATCAGCCCCTCTGTTTCCCGCCCTCTGTTTCAGCCCCACTGTTTCTCGCCCTCTGTTTCAGCCCCTCTGATTCAGCCCCTCTGTTTCAGCCCCTCTGATTCAGCCCCTCTGTTTCAGCCCCTCTGATTCAGCCCCTCTGTTTCTCGCCCTCTGTTTCAGCCCCTCTGTTTCAGCCCCTCTGTTTCAGCCCCTCTGTTTCTCACCCTCTGTTTCAGCCCCTCTGATTCAGCCCCTCTGATTCAGCCCCTCTGTTTCCCGCCCCTCTGTTTCAGCCCCTCTGTTTCACGCCCCGTGTTTCAGTCCCTCTGTTTCTTGCCCTCTGTTTTAGCCCCTCTGTTTCTCGCCCTCTGTATCAGCCCATCTGTTTCCCGCCCTCTGTTTCAGCCCCTCTGTTTCTCGCCCTCTGTTTCAGCCCCTCTGATTCAGCCCCTCTGTTTCAGCCACTCTGATTCAGCCCCTCTGTTTCAGCCCCTCTGATTCAGCCCCTCTGTTTCCTGCCCCTCTGTTTCAGCCCCTCTGTTTCACGCCCTGTGTTTCAGCCCCTCTGTTTCTTGCCCTCTGTTTCAACCCCTCTGTTTCTAGCCCTCTGTTTCAGCCCCTCTGTTTCAGCCCCTCTGTTTCTCACCCTCTGTTTCAGCCCCTCTGATTCAGCCCCTCTGATTCAGCTCCTCTGTTTCCTGCCCCTCTGTTTCAGCCCCTCAATTTCACGCCCCGTGTTTCAGCCCCTCTGTTTCTTGCCCTCTGTTTCAGCCCCTCTGTTTCTCGCCCTCTGTGTCAGCCCTGCTGATTAAGCCCCTCTGTTTCACCCCCTCTGAATCAGCCCCTCTGATTCAGCCCTCTGTTTCAGCCCCTCTGTTTCAGACCCTCTGTTTCAGCCCCTCGGTTTCTCGCCCTCTGTTTCAGCCCCACTGTTTCTCGCCCTCTGTTTCAGCCCCTCTGTTTCTCGCCCTCTGTTTCAGCCCCTCTGATTCAGCCCCTCTGTTTCAGCCCCTCTGATTCAGCCCCTCTGATTCAGCCCCTCTGATTCAGCCCCTCTGTTTCTCGCCCTCTGTTTCAGTCCCTCTGTTTCAGCCCCTCTGTTTCAGCCCCTCTGTTTCTCATCCTTTGTTTCAGCCCCTCTGATTCAGCCCCTCTGATTCAGCCCCTCTGATTCAGCCCCTCTGATTCAGCCCCTCTGTTTCTCGCCCTCTGTTTCAGCCCCTCTGATCCAGCCCCTCTGTTTTAGCCCCTCTGTGTCAGCCCCCCTGTTTC
The DNA here is from genome assembly GCF_047496795.1 of Chiloscyllium punctatum. Lineage (NCBI taxonomy): Eukaryota > Metazoa > Chordata > Chondrichthyes > Orectolobiformes > Hemiscylliidae > Chiloscyllium > Chiloscyllium punctatum. Next base: position 736,191 of record NW_027309822.1, read on the forward strand.
GCGCCCTCTGTTTCAGCCCCTCTGTAACAGCCCCTCTGTTTCCCGCTCTCTGTTTCAGCCCCTCTGTTTCTCGCCCTCAGTTTCAGCCCCTCTGATTCAGCCCCTCTGTTTCAGCCCCTCTCATTCAGCCCCTCTGTTTCAGCCCCTCTGATTCAGCGCCTCTGTTTCTCGCCCTCTGTTTCAGCCGCTCTGTTTCAGCCCCTCTGTTTCTCACCCTCTGTTTCAGCCCCTCTGATTCAGCCCCTCTGATTCAGCCCCTCTGTTTCCCGCCCCTCTGTTTCAGCCCCTCTGTTTCACGCCCCGTGTTTCAGCCCCTCTGTTTCTTGCCCTCTGTTTCAGCCCCTCTGTTTCTCGCCCTCTGTTTCAGCCCCTCTGTTTCAGACCCTCTGTTTCAGCCCCTCGGTTTCTCGCCCTCTGTTTCAGCCCCTCTGTTTCTCGCCCTCTGTTTCAGCCCCTCTGTTTCTCGCCCTCTGTTTCAGCCCCTCTGATTCAGCCCCTCTGTTTCAGCCCCTCTGATTCAGCCCCTCTGATTCAGCCCATCTGTTTCTCGCCCTCTGTTTCAGTCCCTCTGTTTCAGCCCCTCTGTTTCAGCCCCTCTGTTTCTCATCCTTTGTTTCAGCCCCTCTCTTTCTCGCCCTCTGTTTCAGCCCCTCTAATTCTCGCCCTCTGTTTCAGCCCCTATGATTCAGCCCCTCTGTTTCTCGCCCTCTGTTTCAGCCCCTCTGTTTCTCGCCCTCGGTCTCAGCCCCTCTGATTCAGCTCCTCTGTTTCAGCCCCTCAGTTTCTCGCCTTCTGTTTCAGCCCCTCTGTTTCTCGCCCTCTGTTTCAGCCCCTCTGTATCAGCCCCTCTGTTTCCCGCCCTCTGTTTCAGCCCCACTGTTTCTCGCCCTCTGTTTCAGCCCCTCTGATTCAGCCCCTCTGTTTCAGCCCCTCTGATTCAGCCCCTCTGTTTCAGCCCCTCTGATTCAGCCCCTCTGTTTCTCGCCCTCTGTTTCAGCCCCTCTGTTTCAGCCCCTCTGTTTCAGCCCCTCTGTTTCTCACCCTCTGTTTCAGCCCCTCTGATTCAGCCCCTCTGATTCAGCCCCTCTGTTTCCCGCCCCTCTGTTTCAGCCCCTCTGTTTCACGCCCCGTGTTTCAGTCCCTCTGTTTCTTGCCCTCTGTTTTAGCCCCTCTGTTTCTCGCCCTCTGTATCAGCCCATCTGTTTCCCGCCCTCTGTTTCAGCCCCTCTGTTTCTCGCCCTCTGTTTCAGCCCCTCTGATTCAGCCCCTCTGTTTCAGCCCCTCTGATTCAGCCCCTCTGTTTCAGCCCCTCTGATTCAGCCCCTCTGTTTCCTGCCCCTCTGTTTCAGCCCCTCTGTTTCACGCCCTGTGTTTCAGCCCCTCTGTTTCTTGCCCTCTGTTTCAACCCCTCTGTTTCTAGCCCTCTGTTTCAGCCCCTCTGTTTCAGCCCCTCTGTTTCTCACCCTCTGTTTCAGCCCCTCTGATTCAGCCCCTCTGATTCAGCTCCTCTGTTTCCCGCCCCTCTGTTTCAGCCCCTCAATTTCACGCCCCGTGTTTCAGCCCCTCTGTTTCTTGCCCTCTGTTTCAGCCCCTCTGTTTCTCGCCCTCTGTGTCAGCCCCGCTGATTAAGCCCCTCTGTTTCACCCCCTCTGAATCAGCCCCTCTGATTCAGCCCTCTGTTTCAGCCCCTCTGTTTCAGACCCTCTGTTTCAGCCCCTCGGTTTCTCGCCCTCTGTTTCAGCCCCACTGTTTCTCGCCCTCTGTTTCAGCCCCTCTGTTTCTCGCCCTCTGTTTCAGCCCCTCTGATTCAGCCCCTCTGTTTCAGCCCCTCTGATTCAGCCCCTCTGATTCAGCCCCTCTGATTCAGCCCCTCTGTTTCTCGCCCTCTGTTTCAGTCCCTCTGTTTCAGCCCCTCTGTTTCAGCCCCTCTGTTTCTCATCCTTTGTTTCAGCCCCTCTGATTCAGCCCCTCTGATTCAGCCCCTCTGATTCAGCCCCTCTGATTCAGCCCCTCTGTTTCTCGCCCTCTGTTTCAGCCCCTCTGATCCAGCCCCTCTGTTTTAGCCCCTCTGTGTCAGCCCCCCTGTTTCGCGCCCTCTGTTTCAGCCCCTCTGTAACAGCCCCTCTGTTTCCCGCTCTCTGTTTCAGCCCCTCTGTTTCTCGCCCTCAGTTTCAGCCCCTCTGATTCAGCCCCTCTGTTTCAGCCCCTCTCATTCAGACCCTCTGTTTCAGCCCCTCTGATTCAGCGCCTCTGTTTCTCGCCCTCTGTTTCAGCCGCTCTGTTTCAGCCCCTCTGTTTCTCACCCTCTGTTTCAGCCCCTCTGATTCAGCCCCTCTGAATCAGCCCCTCTGTTTCCCGCCCCTCTGTTTCAGCCCCTCTGTTTCACGCCCCGTGTTTCAGCCCCTCTGTTTCTTGCCCTCTGTTTCAGCCCCTCTGTTTCTCGCCCTCTGTTTCAGCCCCTCTGTTTCAGACCCTCTGTTTCAGCCCCTCGGTTTCTCGCCCTCTGTTTCAGCCCCTCTGTTTCTCGCCCTCTGTTTCAGCCCCTCTGTTTCTCGCCCTCTGTTTCAGCCCCTCTGATTCAGCCCCTCTGTTTCAGCCCCTCTGATTCAGCCCCTCTGATTCAGCCCATCTGTTTCTCGCCCTCTGTTTCAGTCCCTCTGTTTCAGCCCCTCTGTTTCAGCCCCTCTGTTTCTCATCCTTTGTTTCAGCCCCTCTCTTTCTCGCCCTCTGTTTCAGCCCCTCTAATTCTCGCCCTCTGTTTCAGCCCCTATGATTCAGCCCCTCTGTTTCTCGCCCTCTGTTTCAGCCCCTCTGATTTAGCCCCTCTGTTTCAGCCCCTCTGTTTCAGCCCCTCTGTTTCTCGCCCTCTGTTTCAGCCCCACTGTTTCGCGCTCTCTGTTTCAGCCCCTCTGTTTCAGCCCCTCTGTTTCTCGCCCTCTGTTTCTGCCCCTCTGTTTCTCACCCTTTGTTTCAGCCCCTCTATTTCTCGCTCTGTGTTTCAGCCCCTCTGATTCAGCCCCTCTGTTTCAGCCCCTCTGAATCAGCCCCTCTGTTTCAGCCCCTCTGAATCAGCCCCTCTGATTCAGCCCCTCTGTTTCAGCCCCTCTGTTTCAGCCCCTCTCTTTCTCGCCCTCTGTTTCAGCCCATCTAATTCTCGCCCTCTGTTTCAGCCCCTATGATTCAGACCCTCTGTTTCTCGCCCTCTGTTTCAGCCCCTCTGTTTCTCGCCTTCTGTTTCAGCCCCTCTGTTTCTGTCCCTCTGTTTCAGCCCCTCTGTATCAGCCCCTCTGTTTCCCGCCCTCTGTTTCAGCCCCTCTGTTTCTCGCCCTCTGTTTCAGCCCCTCTGATTCAGCCCCTCTGATTCAGCCCCTCTGATTCAGCCCCTCTGATTCAGCCCCTCTGTTTCTCGCCCTCTGTTTCAGCCCCTCTGATCCAGCCCCTCTGTTTTAACCCCTCTGTGTCAGCCCCCCTGTTTCGCGCCCTCTGTTTCAGCCCCTCTGTAACAGCCCCTCTGTTTCCCGCTCTCTGTTTCAGCCCCTCTGTTTCTCGCCCTCAGTTTCAGCCCCTCTGATTCAGCCCCTCTGTTTCAGCCCCTCTCATTCAGCCCCTCTGTTTCAGCTCCTCTGATTCAGCGCCTCTGTTTCTCGCCCTCTGTTTCAGCCGCTCTGTTTCAGCCCCTCTGTTTCTCACCCTCTGTTTCAGCCCCTCTGATTCAGCCCCTCTGATTCAGCCCCTCTGTTTCCCGCCCCTCTGTTTCAGCCCCTCTGTTTCACGCCCCGTGTTTCAGCCCCTCTGTTTCTTGCCCTCTGTTTCAGCCCCTCTGTTTCTCGCCCTCTGTTTCAGCCCCTCTGTTTCAGACCCTCTGTTTCAGCCCCTCGGTTTCTCGCCCTCTGTTTCTCGCCCTCTGTTTCAGCCCCTCTGTTTCAGCCCCTCTGTTTCAGCCCCTCTGTTTCAGCCCCTCTGTTTCTCGCCCTCTGTTTCAGCCCCTCTGTTTCTCGCCCTCTGTTTCAGCCCCTCTGTTTCACGCCCTCTGTTTCAGCCCCTCTGTTTCAGCACCTCTGTTTCAGCCCCTCTGTTTCAGCCCCTCTGTTTCACGACCCGTGTTTCAGCCCCTCTGTTTCTCGCCCTCGGTCTCAGCCCCTCTGATTCTCGCCCTCTGTTTCAGCCCCTCTGTTTCAGCCCCTCTGTTTCAGCCCCTCTGTTTCAGCCCCTCTCTTTCTCGCCCTCTGTTTCTGCCCCTCTGTTTCTCGCTGTCTGTTGCAGCCAATCTGTTTCTCGCCCACTGTTTCAGCCCCTCTGTTTCAGACCCTCTGTTTCAGCCCCTCTGTTTCTCGCCCTCTGTTTCAGCCCCTCTGTTTCTCGCCCTCTGTTTCAGCCCCTCTGTTTCAGCCCCTCTGTTTCTCGCCTTCTGTTTCGGCCCCTCTGTTTCTCGCCCTCTGTTTCAGCCCCGCTGATTCAGCCGCTCTGTTTCACCCCCTCTGAATCAGCCCCTCTGATTCAGCCCTCTGTTTCAGCCCCTCTGTTTCAGACCATCTGTTTCAGCCCCTCGGTTTCTCGCCCTCTGTTTCAGCCCCTCTGTTTCTCGCCCTCTGTTTCAGCCCCTCTGTTTCTCGCCTCTGTTTCAGCCCCTCTGATTCAGCCCCTCTGTTTCAGCCCCTCTGATTCAGCCCCTCTGATTCAGCCCCTCTGTTTCTCGCCCTCTGTTTCAGTCCCTCTGTTTCAGCCCCTCTGTTTCAGCCCCTCTGTTTCTCATCCTTTGTTTCAGCCCCTCTGATTCAGCCCCTCTGATTCAGCCCCTCTGATTCAGCCCCTCTGTTTCTCGCCCTCTGTTTCAGCCCCTCTGTTTCAGCCCCTCTGTTTTAGCCCCTCTGTGTCAGCCCCCCTGTTTCTCGCCCTCTGTTTCAGCCCCTCTGTATCAGCCCCTCGGTTTCCCGCCCTCTGTTTCAGCCCCGCTGTTTCTAGCCCTCTGTTCCAGCCCCTCTGATTCAGCCCCTCTGTTTCAGCCCCTCTGATTCAGCCCCTCTGTTTCAGCCCCTCTGTTTCTCACCCTCTGTTTCAGCCCCTCTGATTCAGCCCCTCTGATTCAGCCCCTCTGTTTCCCGCCCCTCTGTTTCAGCCCCTCTGTTTCACGCCCCGTGTTTCAGCCCCTCTGTTTCTTGCCCTCTGTTTCAGCCCCTCTGTTTCTCGCCCTCTGTATCAGCCCATCTGTTTCCCGCCCTCTGTTTCAGCCCCTCTGTTTCTCGCCCTCTGTTTCAGCCCCTCTGATTCAGCCCCTCTGTTTCAGCCCCTCTGATTCAGCCCCTCTGTTTCCTGCCCCTCTGTTTCAGCCCCTCTGTTTCACGCCCCGTGTTTCAGCCCCTCTGTTTCTTGCCCTCTGTTTCAGCCCCTCTGTTTCTCGCCCTCTGTTTCAGCCCCTCTGTTTCAGCCCCTCTGTTTCTCACCCTCTGTTTCAGCCCCTCTGATTCAGCCCCTCTGATTCAGCCCCTCTGTTTCCCGCCCCTCTGTTTCAGCCCCTCTGTTTCACGCCCCGTGTTTCAGCCCCTCTGTTTCTTGCCCTGTGTTTCAGCCCCTCTGTTTCTCGCCCTCTGTGTCAGCCGCGCTGATTCAGCCCCTCTGTTTCAGCCCCTCTGTTTCTTGCCCTCTGTTTCAGCCCCTCTGTTTCTCGCCCTCTGTATCAGCCCATCTGTTTCCCGCCCTCTGTTTCAGCCCCTCTGTTTCTCGCCCTCTGTTTCAGCCCCTCTGATTCAGCCCCTCTGTTTCAGCCCCTCTGATTCAGCCCCTCTGTTTCCTGCCCCTCTGTTTCAGCCCCTCTGTTTCACGCCCCGTGTTTCAGCCCCTCTGTTTCTTGCCCTCTGTTTCAGCCCCTCTGTTTCTCGCCCTCTGTTTCACCCCCTCTGAATCAGCCCCTCTGATTCAGCCCTCTGTTTCAGCCCCTCTGTTTCAGACCCTCTGTTTCAGCCCCTCGGTTTCTCGCCCTCTGTTTCAGCCCCTCTGTTTCTCGCCCTCTGTTTCAGCCCCTCTGTTTCTCGCCCTCTGTTTCAGCCCCTCTGATTCAGCCCCTCTGTTTCTCGCCCTCTGTTTCAGTCCCTCTGTTTCAGCCCCTCTGTTTCAGCCCCTCTGTTTCTCATCCTTTGTTTCAGCCCCTCTCTTTCTCGCCCTCTGTTTCAGCCCCTCTAATTCTCGCCCTCTGTTTCAGCCCCTATGATTCAGCCCCTCTGTTTCTCGCCCTCTGTTTCAGCCCCTCTGATTTAGCCCCTCTGTTTCAGCCCCTCTGTTTCAGCCCCTCTGTTTCTCGCCCTCTGTTTCAGCCCCACTGTTTCGCGCTCTCTGTTTCAGCCCCTCTGTTTCAGCCCCTCTGTTTCTCGCCCTCTGTTTCTGCCCCTCTGTTTCTCACCCTTTGTTTCAGCCCCTCTATTTCTCGCTCTGTGTTTCAGCCCCTCTGATTCAGCCCCTCTGTTTCAGCCCCTCTGAATCAGCCCCTCTGTTTCAGCCCCTCTGAATCAGCCCCTCTGATTCAGCCCCTCTGTTTCAGCCCCTCTGTTTCAGCCCCTCTCTTTCTCGCCCTCTGTTTCAGCCCATCTAATTCTCGCCCTCTGTTTCAGCCCCTATGATTCAGACCCTCTGTTTCTCGCCCTCTGTTTCAGCCCCTCTGTTTCTCGCCTTCTGTTTCAGCCCCTCTGTTTCTGTCCCTCTGTTTCAGCCCCTCTGTATCAGCCCCTCTGTTTCCCGCCCTCTGTTTCAGCCCCTCTGTTTCTCGCCCTCTGTTTCAGCCCCTCTGATTCAGCCCCTCTGATTCAGCCCCTCTGATTCAGCCCCTCTGATTCAGCCCCTCTGTTTCTCGCCCTCTGTTTCAGCCCCTCTGATCCAGCCCCTCTGTTTTAACCCCTCTGTGTCAGCCCCCCTGTTTCGCGGCCTCTGTTTCAGCCCCTCTGTAACAGCCCCTCTGTTTCCCGCTCTCTGTTTCAGCCCCTCTGTTTCTCGCCCTCAGTTTCAGCCCCTCTGATTCAGCCCCTCTGTTTCAGCCCCTCTCATTCAGCCCCTCTGTTTCAGCCCCTCTGATTCAGCGCCTCTGTTTCTCGCCCTCTGTTTCAGCCGCTCTGTTTCAGCCCCTCTGTTTCTCACCCTCTGTTTCAGCCCCTCTGATTCAGCCCCTCTGATTCAGCCCCTCTGTTTCCCGCCCCTCTGTTTCAGCCCCTCTGTTTCACGCCCCGTGTTTCAGCCCCTCTGTTTCTTGCCCTCTGTTTCAGCCCCTCTGTTTCTCGCCCTCTGTTTCAGCCCCTCTGTTTCAGACCCTCTGTTTCAGCCCCTCGGTTTCTCGCCCTCTGTTTCTCGCCCTCTGTTTCAGCCCCTCTGTTTCAGCCCCTCTGTTTCAGCCCCTCTGTTTCAGCCCCTCTGTTTCTCGCCCTCTGTTTCAGCCCCTCTGTTTCTCGCCCTCTGTTTCAGCCCCTCTGTTTCACGCCCTCTGTTTCAGCCCCTCTGTTTCAGCACCTCTGTTTCAGCCCCTCTGTTTCAGCCCCTCTGTTTCACGACCCGTGTTTCAGCCCCTCTGTTTCTCGCCCTCGGTCTCAGCCCCTCTGATTCTCGCCCTCTGTTTCAGCCCCTCTGTTTCAGCCCCTCTGTTTCAGCCCCTCTGTTTCAGCCCCTCTCTTTCTCGCCCTCTGTTTCTGCCCCTCTGTTTCTCGCTGTCTGTTGCAGCCAATCTGTTTCTCGCCCACTGTTTCAGCCCCTCTGTTTCAGACCCTCTGTTTCAGCCCCTCTGTTTCTCGCCCTCTGTTTCAGCCCCTCTGTTTCTCGCCCTCTGTTTCAGCCCCTCTGTTTAAGCCCCTCTGTTTCTCGCCTTCTGTTTCGGCCCCTCTGTTTCTCGCCCTCTGTTTCAGCCCCGCTGATTCAGCCGCTCTGTTTCACCCCCTCTGAATCAGCCCCTCTGATTCAGCCCTCTGTTTCAGCCCCTCTGTTTCAGACCATCTGTTTCAGCCCCTCGGTTTCTCGCCCTCTGTTTCAGCCCCTCTGTTTCTCGCCCTCTGTTTCAGCCCCTCTGTTTCTCGCCTCTGTTTCAGCCCCTCTGATTCAGCCCCTCTGTTTCAGCCCCTCTGATTCAGCCCCTCTGATTCAGCCCCTCTGTTTCTCGCCCTCTGTTTCAGTCCCTCTGTTTCAGCCCCTCTGTTTCAGCCCCTCTGTTTCTCATCCTTTGTTTCAGCCCCTCTGATTCAGCCCCTCTGATTCAGCCCCTCTGATTCAGCCCCTCTGTTTCTCGCCCTCTGTTTCAGCCCCTCTGTTTCAGCCCCTCTGTTTTAGCCCCTCTGTGTCAGCCCCCCTGTTTCTCGCCCTCTGTTTCAGCCCCTCTGTATCAGCCCCTCGGTTTCCCGCCCTCTGTTTCAGCCCCGCTGTTTCTAGCCCTCTGTTCCAGCCCCTCTGATTCAGCCCCTCTGTTTCAGCCCCTCTGATTCAGCCCCTCTGTTTCAGCCCCTCTGTTTCTCACCCTCTGTTTCAGCCCCTCTGATTCAGCCCCTCTGATTCAGCCCCTCTGTTTCCCGCCCCTCTGTTTCAGCCCCTCTGTTTCACGCCCCGTGTTTCAGCCCCTCTGTTTCTTGCCCTCTGTTTCAGCCCCTCTGTTTCTCGCCCTCTGTATCAGCCCATCTGTTTCCCGCCCTCTGTTTCAGCCCCTCTGTTTCTCGCCCTCTGTTTCAGCCCCTCTGATTCAGCCCCTCTGTTTCAGCCCCTCTGATTCAGCCCCTCTGTTTCCTGCCCCTCTGTTTCAGCCCCTCTGTTTCACGCCCCGTGTTTCAGCCCCTCTGTTTCTTGCCCTCTGTTTCAGCCCCTCTGTTTCTCGCCCTCTGTTTCAGCCCCTCTGTTTCAGCCCCTCTGTTTCTCACCCTCTGTTTCAGCCCCTCTGATTCAGCCCCTCTTATTCAGCCCCTCTGTTTCCCGCCCCTCTGTTTCAGCCCCTCTGTTTCACGCCCCGTGTTTCAGCCCCTCTGTTTCTTGCCCTGTGTTTCAGCCCCTCTGTTTCTCGCCCTCTGTGTCAGCCGCGCTGATTCAGCCCCTCTGTTTCAGCCCCTCTGTTTCTTGCCCTCTGTTTCAGCCCCTCTGTTTCTCGCCCTCTGTATCAGCCCATCTGTTTCCCGCCCTCTGTTTCAGCCCCTCTGTTTCTCGCCCTCTGTTTCAGCCCCTCTGATTCAGCCCCTCTGTTTCAGCCCCTCTGATTCAGCCCCTCTGTTTCCTGCCCCTCTGTTTCAGCCCCTCTGTTTCACGCCCCGTGTTTCAGCCCCTCTGTTTCTTGCCCTCTGTTTCAGCCCCTCTGTTTCTCGCCCTCTGTTTCACCCCCTCTGAATCAGCCCCTCTGATTCAGCCCTCTGTTTCAGCCCCTCTGTTTCAGACCCTCTGTTTCAGCCCCTCGGTTTCTCGCCCTCTGTTTCAGCCCCTCTGTTTCTCGCCCTCTGTTTCAGCCCCTCTGTTTCTCGCCCTCTGTTTCAGCCCCTCTGATTCAGCCCCTCTGTTTCTCGCCCTCTGTTTCAGTCCCTCTGTTTCAGCCCCTCTGTTTCAGCCCCTCTGTTTCTCATCCTTTGTTTCAGCCCCTCTCTTTCTCGCCCTCTGTTTCAGCCCCTCTAATTCTCGCCCTCTGTTTCAGCCCCTATGATTCAGCCCCTCTGTTTCTCGCCCTCTGTTTCAGCCCCTCTGATTTAGCCCCTCTGTTTCAGCCCCTCTGTTTCAGCCCCTCTGTTTCTCGCCCTCTGTTTCAGCCCCACTGTTTCGCGCTCTCTGTTTCAGCCCCTCTGTTTCAGCCCCTCTGTTTCTCGCCCTCTGTTTCTGCCCCTCTGTTTCTCACCCTTTGTTTCAGCCCCTCTATTTCTCGCTCTGTGTTTCAGCCCCTCTGATTCAGCCCCTCTGTTTCAGCCCCTCTGAATCAGCCCCTCTGTTTCAGCCCCTCTGAATCAGCCCCTCTGATTCAGCCCCTCTGTTTCAGCCCCTCTGTTTCAGCCCCTCTCTTTCTCGCCCTCTGTTTCAGCCCATCTAATTCTCGCCCTCTGTTTCAGCCCCTATGATTCAGACCCTCTGTTTCTCGCCCTCTGTTTCAGCCCCTCTGTTTCTCGCCTTCTGTTTCAGCCCCTCTGTTTCTGTCCCTCTGTTTCAGCCCCTCTGTATCAGCCCCTCTGTTTCCCGCCCTCTGTTTCAGCCCCTCTGTTTCTCGCCCTCTGTTTCAGCCCCTCTGATTCAGCCCCTCTGATTCAGCCCCTCTGATTCAGCCCCTCTGATTCAGCCCCTCTGTTTCTCGCCCTCTGTTTCAGCCCCTCTGATCCAGCCCCTCTGTTTTAACCCCTCTGTGTCAGCCCCCCTGTTTCGCGCCCTCTGTTTCAGCCCCTCTGTAACAGCCCCTCTGTTTCCCGCTCTCTGTTTCAGCCCCTCTGTTTCTCGCCCTCAGTTTCAGCCCCTCTGATTCAGCCCCTCTGTTTCAGCCCCTCTCATTCAGCCCCTCTGTTTCAGCCCCTCTGATTCAGCGCCTCTGTTTCTCGCCCTCTGTTTCAGCCGCTCTGTTTCAGCCCCTCTGTTTCTCACCCTCTGTTTCAGCCCCTCTGATTCAGCCCCTCTGATTCAGCCCCTCTGTTTCCCGCCCCTCTGTTTCAGCCCCTCTGTTTCACGCCCCGTGTTTCAGCCCCTCTGTTTCTTGCCCTCTGTTTCAGCCCCTCTGTTTCTCGCCCTCTGTTTCAGCCCCTCTGTTTCAGACCCTCTGTTTCAGCCCCTCGGTTTCTCGCCCTCTGTTTCTCGCCCTCTGTTTCAGCCCCTCTGTTTCAGCCCCTCTGTTTCAGCCCCTCTGTTTCAGCCCCTCTGTTTCTCGCCCTCTGTTTCAGCCCCTCTGTTTCTCGCCCTCTGTTTCAGCCCCTCTGTTTCACGCCCTCTGTTTCAGCCCCTCTGTTTCAGCACCTCTGTTTCAGCCCCTCTGTTTCAGCCCCTCTGTTTCACGACCCGTGTTTCAGCCCCTCTGTTTCTCGCCCTCGGTCTCAGCCCCTCTGATTCTCGCCCTCTGTTTCAGCCCCTCTGTTTCAGCCCCTCTGTTTCAGCCCCTCTGTTTCAGCCCCTCTCTTTCTCGCCCTCTGTTTCTGCCCCTCTGTTTCTCGCTGTCTGTTGCAGCCAATCTGTTTCTCGCCCACTGTTTCAGCCCCTCTGTTTCAGACCCTCTGTTTCAGCCCCTCTGTTTCTCGCCCTCTGTTTCAGCCCCTCTGTTTCTCGCCCTCTGTTTCAGCCCCTCTGTTTCAGCCCCTCTGTTTCTCGCCTTCTGTTTCGGCCCCTCTGTTTCTCGCCCTCTGTTTCAGCCCCGCTGATTCAGCCGCTCTGTTTCACCCCCTCTGAATCAGCCCCTCTGATTCAGCCCTCTGTTTCAGCCCCTCTGTTTCAGACCATCTGTTTCAGCCCCTCGGTTTCTCGCCCTCTGTTTCAGCCCCTCTGTTTCTCGCCCTCTGTTTCAGCCCCTCTGTTTCTCGCCTCTGTTTCAGCCCCTCTGATTCAGCCCCTCTGTTTCAGCCCCTCTGATTCAGCCCCTCTGATTCAGCCCCTCTGTTTCTCGCCCTCTGTTTCAGTCCCTCTGTTTCAGCCCCTCTGTTTCAGCCCCTCTGTTTCTCATCCTTTGTTTCAGCCCCTCTGATTCAGCCCCTCTGATTCAGCCCCTCTGTTTCTCGCCCTCTGTTTCAGCCCCTCTGTTTCAGCCCCTCTGTTTTAGCCCCTCTGTGTCAGCCCCCCTGTTTCTCGCCCTCTGTTTCAGCCCCTCTGTATCAGCCCCTCGGTTTCCCGCCCTCTGTTTCAGCCCCGCTGTTTCTAGCCCTCTGTTCCAGCCCCTCTGATTCAGCCCCTCTGTTTCAGCCCCTCTGATTCAGCCCCTCTGTTTCAGCCCCTCTGTTTCTCACCCTCTGTTTCAGCCCCTCTGATTCAGCCCCTCTGATTCAGCCCCTCTGTTTCCCGCCCCTCTGTTTCAGCCCCTCTGTTTCACGCCCCGTGTTTCAGCCCCTCTGTTTCTTGCCCTCTGTTTCAGCCCCTCTGTTTCTCGCCCTCTGTATCAGCCCATCTGTTTCCCGCCCTCTGTTTCAGCCCCTCTGTTTCTCGCCCTCTGTTTCAGCCCCTCTGATTCAGCCCCTCTGTTTCAGCCCCTCTGATTCAGCCCCTCTGTTTCCTGCCCCTCTGTTTCAGCCCCTCTGTTTCACGCCCCGTGTTTCAGCCCCTCTGTTTCTTGCCCTCTGTTTCAGCCCCTCTGTTTCTCGCCCTCTGTTTCAGCCCCTCTGTTTCAGCCCCTCTGTTTCTCACCCTCTGTTTCAGCCCCTCTGATTCAGCCCCTCTGATTCAGCCCCTCTGTTTCCCGCCCCTCTGTTTCAGCCCCTCGGTTTCTCGCCCTCTGTTTCAGCCCCTCTGTTTCTTGCCCTCTGTTTCAGCCCCTCTGTTTCTCGCCCTCTGTATCAGCCCATCTGTTTCCCGCCCTCTGTTTCAGCCCCTCTGTTTCTCGCCCTCTGTTTCAGCCCCTCTGATTCAGCCCCTCTGTTTCAGCCCCTCTGATTCAGCCCCTCTGTTTCCTGCCCCTCTGTTTCAGCCCCTCTGTTTCACGCCCCGTGTTTCAGCCCCTCTGTTTCTTGCCCTCTGTTTCAGCCCCTCTGTTTCTCGCCCTCTGTTTCACCCCCTCTGAATCAGCCCCTCTGATTCAGCCCTCTGTTTCAGCCCCTCTGTTTCAGACCCTCTGTTTCAGCCCCTCGGTTTCTCGCCCTCTGTTTCAGCCCCTCTGTTTCTCGCCCTCTGTTTCAGCCCCTCTGTTTCTCGCCCTCTGTTTCAGCCCCTCTGATTCAGCCCCTCTGTTTCAGCCCCTCTGATTCAGCCCCTCTGATTCAGCCCCTCTGTTTCAGCCCCTCTGTTTCTCGCCCTCTGTTTCAGCCCCTCTGTTTCTCGCCCTCGGTCTCAGCCCCTCTGATTCAGCCCCTCTGTTTCAGCCCCTCTGTTTCTCGCCTTCTGTTTCAGCCCCTCTGTTTCTCGCCCTCTGTTTCAGCCCCTCTGTATCAGCCCCTCTGTTTCCCGCTCTCTGTTTCAGCCCCTCTGTTTCTCGCCCTCTGTTTCAGCCCCTCTGATTCAGCCCCTCTCTTTCTCGCCCTCTGTTTCTGCCCCTCTGTTTCTCGCCCTCTGTTTCAGCCCCTCTGTTTTAGCCCCTCTGTTTCTCACCCTCTGTTTCAGCCCCTCTGATTCAGCCCCTCAGATTCAGCCCCTCTGTTTCCCGCCCCTCTGTTTCAGCCCCTCTGTTTCACGCCCCGTGTTTCAGCCCCTCTGTTTCTTGCCCTCTGTTTCAGCCCCTCTGTTTCTCGCCCTCTGTGTCAGCCGCGCTGATTCAGCCTCTCTGTTTCACCCCCTCTGAATCAGCCCCTCTGATTCAGCCCTCTGTTTCAGCCCCTCTGTTTCAGACCCTCTGTTTCAGCCCCTCGGTTTCTCGCCCTCTGTTTCAGCCCCTCTGATACAGACCCTCTGTTTCCGCCCCTCTGATTCAGCCCCTCTGTTTCAGCCCCTCTGTTTCTCGCCCTCTGTTTCAGGCTCTCTGTTTCAGCCTGTCTGTTTCAGCCCCTCTGTTTCAGCCCCTCTGTTTCTCGCCCTCTGTTTCTCGACCGCAGTTTCAGCCCCTCTGTTTCTCGCCCTCTGTTTCAGCCCCTCTGTTTCAGCCGCTCTGATACAGCCCCTCTGATTCGGCCCCTCTGTTTCAGCCCGTCTGTTTCAGCCCCTCTGTTTCAGCGCCTCTGTTTCTCGCCCTCTGTTTCAGCCCCTCTGTTTATCGGCCTCTGTTTCAGCCCCTCTGTTTCAGCCCCTCTGTTTCAGCCCCTCTGTTTCAGCCACTCTGTTTCTCGCCCTCTGTTTCAGCCTCTCTGTTTCTAGCCCTCTGTTTCAGCCCCTCTGTTTATCGGCCTCTGTTTCAGCCCCTCTGTTTCAGCCCCTCTGATTCAGCCCCTCTGTTTCAGCCCCTCTGTTTCTCGCCCTCGGTTTCAGCCCCTCTGTTTCAGCCCCTCTGTTTCAGCCCCTCTGTTTCAGCCCCTCTGTTTCTCACACTCTGTTTCAGCCCCTCTGTTTCTCGCCCTCTGTTTCAGCCCCTCTGTTTCAGCACCTCTGTTTCTCGCCCTCTGTTTCAGCCCCTCTGTTTCTCGCCCTCTGTTTCAGCTTCTCTGTTTCAGCCCCTCTGTTTAAGCTCCTCTGTTTCTCGCCCTCTGTTTCAACCGCTCTGTTTCTCACCCTCTGTTTCAGCCCCTCTGATTTAGCCCCTCTGTTTCAGCCCCTCTGTTTCAGCCCCTCTGTTTCTCGCCCTCTGTTTCAGCCCCACTGTTTCGCGCTCTCTGTTTCAGCCCCTCTGTTTCAGCCCCTCTGTTTCTCGCCCTCTGTTTCTGCCCCTCTGTTTCTCACCCTTTGTTTCAGCCCCTCTATTTCTCGCTCTGTGTTTCAGCCCCTCTGATTCAGCCCCTCTGTTTCAGCCCCTCTGAATCAGCCCCTCTGTTTCAGCCCCTCTGAATCAGCCCCTCTGATTCAGCCCCTCTGTTTCAGCCCCTCTGTTTCAGCCCCTCTCTTTCTAGCCCTCTGTTTCAGCCCATCTAATTCTCGCCCTCTGTTTCAGCCCCTATGATTCAGACCCTCTGTTTCTCGCCCTCTGTTTCAGCCCCTCTGTTTCTCGCCTTCTGTTTCAGCCCCTCTGTTTCTGTCCCTCTGTTTCAGCCCCTCTGTATCAGCCCCTCTGTTTCCCGCCCTCTGTTTCAGCCCCTCTGTTTCTCGCCCTCTGTTTCAGCCCCTCTGAATCAGCCCCTCTGATTCAGCCCCTCTGATTCAGCCCCTCTGTTTCAGCCCCTCTGATTCAGCCCCTCTGTTTCTCGCCCTTTGTTTCAGCCCCGCTGTTTCAGCCCCTCTGTTTCAGCCCCACTGTTTCTCACCCTCTGTTTCAGCCCCTCTGATTCAGCCCCTCTGATTCAGCCCCTCTGTTTCCCGCCCCTCTGTTTCAGCCCCTCTGTTTCACGCCCCGTGTTTCAGCCCCTCTGTTTCTTGCCCTGTGTTTCAGCCCCTCTGTTTCTCGCCCTCTGTATCAGCCCCTCTGTTTCCCGCCCTCTGTTTCAGCCCCTCTGATTCTGCCCCTCTGTTTCAGCCCCTCTGATTCAGCCCCTCTGTTTCAGCCCCTCTGATTCAGCCCCTCTGTTTCCCGCCCCTCTGTTTCAGCCCCTCTGTTTCACGCCCCGTGTTTCAGCCCCCCTGTTTCTTGCCCTCTGTTTCAGCCCCTCTGTTTCTCGCCCTCTGTTTCAGCCCCTCTGTTTCAGACCCTCTGTTTCTCACCCTCTGTTTCAGCCCCTCTGATTCAGCCCCTCTGTTTCAGCCCCTCTGTTTCACCCCCCGTGTTTCAGCACCTCTGTTTCTTGCCCTCTGTTTCAGCCCCTCTGTTTCTCGCCCTCTGTTTCAGCCCCGCTGATTCAGCCCCTCTGTTTCACCCCCTCTGAATCAGCCCCTCTGATTCAGCCCTCTGTTTCAGCCCCTCTGTTTCAGACCCTCTGTTTCAGCCCCTCGGTTTCTCGCCCTCTGTTTCAGCCCCTCTGTTTCTCGCCCTCTGTTTCAGCCCCTCTGTTTCTCGCCCTCTGTTTCAGCCCCTCTGATTCAGCCCCTCTGTTTCAGCCCCTCTGATTCAGCCCCTCTGATTCAGCCCATCTGTTTCTCGCCCTCTGTTTCAGTCCCTCTGTTTCAGCCCCTCTGTTTCAGCCCCTCTGTTTCTCATCCTTTGTTTCAGCCCCTCTGATTCAGCCCCTCTGATTCAGCCCCTCTGATTCAGCCCCTCTGATTCAGCCCCTCTGTTTCTCGCCCTCTGTTTCAGCCCCTCTGTTTCAGCCCCTCTGTTTTAGCCCCTCTGTGTCAGCCCCCCTGTTTCTCGCCCTCTGTTTCAGCCCCTCTGTATCAGCCCCTCGGTTTCTCGCCCTCTGTTTCAGCCCCTCTGATTCAGCCCCTCTGTTTCAGCCCCTCTGATTCAGCCCCTCTGTTTCTCGCCCTCTGTTTCAGCCCCTCTGTTTCAGCCCCTCTCTTTCTCGCCCTCTGTTTCAGCCCCTCTAATTCTCGCCCTCTGTTTCAGCCCCTATGATTCAGCCCCTCTGTTTCTCGCCCTCTGTTTCAGCCCCTCTGATTTAGCCCCTCTGTTTCAGCCCCTCTGTTTCAGCCCCTCTGTTTCTCGCCCTCTGTTTCAGCCCCACTGTTTCGCGCTCTCTGTTTCAGCCCCTCTGTTTCAGCCCCTCTGTTTCTCGCCCTCTGTTTCTGCCCCTCTGTTTCTCACCCTTTGTTTCAGCCCCTCTATTTCTCGCTCTGTGTTTCAGCCCCTCTGATTCAGCCCCTCTGTTTCAGCCCCTCTGAATCAGCCCCTCTGTTTCAGCCCCTCTGAATCAGCCCCTCTGATTCAGCCCCTCTGTTTCAGCCCCTCTGTTTCAGCCCATCTCTTTCTCGCCCTCTGTTTCAGCCCATCTAATTCTCGCCCTCTGTTTCAGCCCCTATGATTCAGACCCTCTGTTTCTCGCCCTCTGTTTCAGCCCCTCTGTTTCTCGCCTTCTGTTTCAGCCCCTCTGTTTCTGTCCCTCTGTTTCAGCCCCTCTGTATCAGCCCCTCTGTTTCCCGCCCTCTGTTTCAGCCCCTCTGTTTCTCGCCCTCTGTTTCAGCCCCTCTGATTCAGCCCCTCTGTTTCAGCCCCTCTGATTCAGCCCCTCTGTTTCAGCCCCTCTGATTCAGCCCCTCTGTTTCTCGCCCTTTGTTTCAGCCCCGCTGTTTCAGCCCCTCTGTTTCAGCCCCACTGTTTCTCACCCTCTGTTTCAGCCCCTCTGATTCAGCCCCTCTGATTCAGCCCCTCTGTTTCCCGCCCCTCTGTTTCAGCCCCTCTGTTTCACGCCCCGTGTTTCAGCCCCTCTGTTTCTTGCCCTGTGTTTCAGCCCCTCTGTTTCTCGCCCTCTGTTTCAGCCCCTCTGTTTCCCGCCCTCTGTTTCAGCCCCTCTGATTCTGCCCCTCTGTTTCAGCCCCTCTGATTCAGCCCCTCTGTTTCAGCCCCTCTGATTCAGCCCCTCTGTTTCCCGCCCCTCTGTTTCAGCCCCTCTGTTTCACGCCCCGTGTTTCAGCCCCCCTGTTTCTTGCCCTCTGTTTCAGCCCCTCTGTTTCTCGCCCTCTGTTTCAGCCCCTCTGTTTCAGACGCTCGGTTTCTCACCCTCTGTTTCAGCCCCTCTGATTCAGCCCCTCTGTTTCAGCCCCTCTGTTTCACGCCCCTCTGTTTCAGCCCCTCTGTTTCTTGCCCTCTGTTTCAGCCCCTCTGTTTCTCGCCCTCTGTTTCAGCCCCTCTGTTTCTCGCCCTCTGTTTCAGCCCCTCTGTTTCAGCCCCTCTGATTCAGCCCCTCTGATTCAGCCCATCTGTTTCTCGCCCTCTGTTTCAGCCCCTCTGATTCAGCCCCTCTGTTTCACCCCCTCTGAATCAGCCCCTCTGATTCAGCCCTCTGTTTGAGCCCCTCTGTTTCAGACCCTCTGTTTCAGCCCCTCTGTTTCTCGCCCTCTGTTTCAGCCCCTCAGTTTCTCGCCCTCTGTTTCAGCCCCTCTGTTTCTCGCCCTCTGTTTCAGCCCCTCTGTTTCAGCCCCTCTGATTCAGCCCCTCTGATTCAGCCCATCTGTTTCTCGCCCTCTGTTTCAGTCCCTCTGTTTCAGCCCCTCTGTTTCAGCCCCTCTGTTTCTCATCCTTTGTTTCAGCCCCTCTGATTCAGCCCCTCTGATTCAGCCCCTCTGATTCAGCCCCTCTGATTCAGCCCCTCTGTTTCTCGCCCTCTGTTTCAGCCCCTCTGTTTCAGCCCCTCTGTTTTAGCCCCTCTGTGTCAGCCCCCCTGTTTCTCGCCCTCTGTTTCAGCCCCTCTGTATCAGCCCCTCGGTTTCCCGCCCTCTGTTTCAGCCCCTCTGTTTCTCGCCCTCTGTTCCAGCCCCTCTGATTCAGCCCCTCTGTTTCAGCCCCTCTGATTCAGCCCCTCTGTTTCAGCCCCTCTGATTCAGCCCCTCTGTTTCTCGCCCTCTGTTTCAGCCCCTCTGTTTCAGCCCCTCTCTTTCTCGCCCTCTGTTTCAGCCCCTCTAATTCTCGCCCTCTGTTTCAGCCCCTATGATTCAGCCCCTCTGTTTCTCGCCCTCTGTTTCAGCCCCTCTGTTTATCGCCCTCGGTCTCAGCCCCTCTGATTCAGCTCCTCTGTTTCAGCCCCTCAGTTTCTCGCCTTCTGTTTCAGCCCCTCTGTTTCTCGCCTTCTGTTTCAGCCCCTCTGTATCAGCCCCTCTGTTTCCCGCACTCTGTTTCAGCCCCACTGTTTCTCGCCCTCTGTTTCAGCCCCTCTGTTTCTCGCCCTCTGTTTCAGCCCCTCTGTTTCAGCCCCTCTGATTCAGCCCCTCTGATTCAGCCCCTCTGTTTCCCGCCCCTCTGTTTCAGCCCCTCTGTTTCACGCCCCCTGTTTCAGTCCCTCTGTTTCTTGCCCTCTGTTTTAGCCCCTCTGTTTCTCGCCCTCTGTATCAGCCCATCTGTTTCCCGCCCTCTGTTTCAGCCCCTCTGTTTCTCGCCCTCTGTTTCAGCCCCTCTGATTCAGCCCCTCTGTTTCAGCCCCTCTGATTCAGCCCCTCTGTTTCAGCCCCTCTGATTCAGCCCCTCTGTTTCCTGCCCCTCTGTTTCAGCCCCTCTGTTTCACGCCCTGTGTTTCAGCCCCTCTGTTTCTTGCCCTCTGTTTCAGCCCCTCTGTTTCTAGCCCTCTGTTTCAGCCCCTCTGTTTCAGCCCCTCTGTTTCTCACCCTCTGTTTCAGCCCCTCTGATTCAGCCCCTCTGATTCAGCCCCTCTGTTTCCCGCCCCTCTGTTTCAGCCCCTCTGTTTCACGCCCCGTGTTTCAGCCCCTCTGTTTCTTGCCCTCTGTTTCAGCCCCTCTGTTTCTCGCCCTCTGTGTCAGCCCCGCTGATTAAGCCCCTCTGTTTCACCCCCTCTGAATCAGCCCCTCTGATTCAGCCCTCTGTTTCAGCCCCTCTGTTTCAGACCCTCTGTTTCAGCCCCTCGGTTTCTCGCCCTCTGTTTCAGCCCCACTGTTTCTCGCCCTCTGTTTCAGCCCCTCTGTTTCTCGCCCTCTGTTTCAGCCCCTCTGATTCAGCCCCTCTGTTTCAGCCCCTCTGATTCAGCCCCTCTGATTCAGCCCCTCTGATTCAGCCCCTCTGTTTCTCGCCCTCTGTTTCAGTCCCTCTGTTTCAGCCCCTCTGTTTCAGCCCCTCTGTTTCTCATCCTTTGTTTCAGCCCCTCTGATTCAGCCCCTCTGATTCAGCCCCTCTGATTCAGCCCCTCTGATTCAGCCCCTCTGTTTCTCGCCCTCTGTTTCAGCCACTCTGATCCAGCCCCTCTGTTTTAGCCCCTCTGTGTCAGCCCCCCTGTTTCGCGCCCTCTGTTTCAGCCCCTCTGTAACAGCCCCTCTGTTTCCCGCTCTCTGTTTCAGCCCCTCTGTTTCTCGCCCTCTGTTTCAGCCCCTCTGATTCAGCCCCTCTGTTTCAGCCGCTCTCATTCAGCCCCTCTGTTTCAGCCCCTCTGATTCAGCGCCTCTGTTTCTCGCCCTCTGTTTCAGCCCCTCTGTTTCAGCCGCTCTGTTTCAGCCCCTCTGTTTCTCACCCTCTGTTTCAGCCCCTCTGATTCAGCCCCTCTGATTCAGCCCCTCTGTTTCCCGCCCCTCTGTTTCAGCCCCTCTGTTTCACGACCCGTGTTTCAGCCCCTCTGTTTCTTGCCCTCTGTTTCAGCCCCTCTGTTTCTCGCCCTCTGTTTCAGCCCCTCTGTTTCAGCCCCTCTGGTTCATCCCCTCAGATACAGCCCCTCTGTTTCTCGCCCTCTGTTTCAGCCCCTCTGTTTCAGCCCCTCTGTTTCAGCCCCTCTGTTTCAGCCCCTCTGTTTCTCGCCCTCTGTTTCAGCCCCTCTGTTTCTCGCCCTCTGTTTCAGCCCCTCTGTTTCACGCCCTGTGTTTCAGCCCCTCTGTTTCAGCCCCTCTGTTTCAGCCCCTCTGTTTCAGCCCCTGTGTTTCTCGCCCTCTGTTTCAGCCCCTCTGTTTCTCGCCCTCTGTTTCAGCCGCTCAGTTTCTCGCCCTCTGTTTCAGCCCCTCTGTTTCAGCCCCTCTGTTTCAGCCCCTCTGTTTCAGCCCCTCTCTTTCTCGCCCTCTGTTTCTGCCCCTCTGTTTCTCGCTGTCTGTTGCAGCCAATCTGTTTCTCGCCCACTGTTTCAGCCCCTCTGTTTCAGACCCTCTGTTTCAGCCCCTCTGTTTCTCGCCCCTCTGTTTCAGCCCCTCTGTTTCTCGCCCTCTGTTTCAGCCCCTCTGTTTCAGCCCCTCTGTTTCTCGCTTTCTGTTTCGGCCCCTCTGTTTCTCGCCCTCTGTTTCAGCCCCGCTGATTCAGCCGCTCTGTTTCACCCCCTCTGAATCAGCCCCTCTGATTCAGCCCTCTGTTTCAGCCCCTCTGTTTCAGACCATCTGTTTCAGCCCCTCGGTTTCTCGCCCTCTGTTTCAGCCCCTCTGTTTCTCGCCCTCTGTTTCAGCCCCTCTGATTCAGCCCCTCTGTTTCAGCCCCTCTGATTCAGCCCCTCTGATTCAGCCCCTCTGTTTCTCGCCCTCTGTTTCAGTCCCTCTGTTTCAGCCCCTCTGTTTCAGCCCCTCTGTTTCTCATCCTTTGTTTCAGCCCCTCTGATTCAGCCCCTCTGATTCAGCCCCTCTGATTCAGCCCCTCTGTTTCTCGCCCTCTGTTTCAGCCCCTCTGTATCAGCCCCTCTGTTTTAGCCCCTCTGTGTCAGCACCCCTGTTTCTCGCCCTCTGTTTCAGCCCCACTGTATCAGCCCCTCGGTTTCCCGCCCTCTGTTTCAGCCCCTCTGTTTCTAGCCATCTGTTCCAGCCCCTCTGATTCAGCCCCTCTGTTTCAGCCCCTCTGTTTCTCGCCCTCTGTTTCAGCCCCTCTGTTTCAGCCCCTCTGTTTCTCACCCTCTGTTTCAGCCCCTCTGATTCAGCCCCTCTGTTTCCCGCCCCTCTGTTTCAGCCCCTCTGTTTCACGCCCCGTGTTTCAGCCCCTCTGTTTCTTGCCCTCTGTTTCAGCCCCTCTGTTTCTCGCCCTCTGTATCAGCCCATCTGTTTCCCGCCCTCTGTTTCAGCCCCTCTGTTTCTCGCCCTCTGTTTCAGCCCCTCTGATTCAGCCCCTCTGTTTCAGCCCCTCTGATTCAGCCCCTCTGTTTCCTGCCCCTCTGTTTCAGCCCCTCTGTTTCACGCCCCGTGTTTCAGCCCCTCTGTTTCTTGCCCTCTGTTTCAGCCCCTCTGTTTCTCGCCCTCTGTTTCAGCCCCTCTGTTTCAGCCCCTCTGTTTCTCACCCTCTGTTTCAGCCCCTCTGATTCAGCCCCTCTGATTCAGCCCCTCTGTTTCCCGCCCCTCTGTTTCAGCCCCTCTGTTTCACGCCCCGTGTTTCAGCCCCTCTGTTTCTTGCCCTGTGTTTCAGCCCCTCTGTTTCTCGCCCTCTGTGTCAGCCGCGCTGATTCAGCCCCTCTGTTTCACCCCCTCTGAATCAGCCCCTCTGATTCAGCCCTCTGTTTCAGCCCCTCTGTTTCAGACCCTCTGTTTCAGCCCCTCGGTTTCTCGCCCTCTGTTTCAGCCCCTCTGTTTCTCGCCCTCTGTTTCAGCCCCTCTGTTTCTCGCCCTCTGTTTCAGCCCCTCTGATTCAGCCCCTCTGTTTCAGCCCCTCTGATTCAGCCCCTCTGATTCAGCCCCTCTGTTTCAGCCCCTCTGTTTCTCGCCCTCTGTTTCAGCCCCTCTGTTTCTCGCCCTCGGTCTCAGCCCCTCTGATTCAGCCCCTCTGTTTCAGCCCCACTGTTTCTCGCCTTCTGTTTCAGCCCCTCTGTTTCTCGCCCTCTGTTTCAGCCCCTCTGTATCAGCCCCTCTGTTTCCCGCACTCTGTTTCAGCCCCTCTGTTTCTCGCCCTCTGTTTCAGCCCCTCTGATTCAGCCCCTCTCTTTCTCGCCCTCTGTTTCTGCCCCTCTGTTTCTCGCCCTCTGTTTCAGCCCCTCTGTTTTAGCCCCTCTGTTTCTCACCCTCTGTTTCAGCCCCTCTGATTCAGCCCCTCAGATTCAGCCCCTCTGTTTCCCGCCCCTCTGATTCAGCCCCTCTGTTTCACGCCCCGTGTTTCAGCCCCTCTGTTTCTTGCCCTCTGTTTCAGCCCCTCTGTTTCTCGCCCTCTGTGTCAGCCGCGCTGATTCAGCCTCTCTGTTTCACCCCCTCTGAATCAGCCCCTCTAATTCAGCCCTCTGTTTCAGCCCCTCTGTTTCAGACCCTCTGTTTCAGCCCCTCGGTTTCTCGCCCTCTGTTTCAGCCCCTCTGTTTCTCGCCCTCTGTTTCAGCCCCTCTGTTTCTCGCCCTCTGTTTCAGCCCCTCTGATTCAGCCCCTCTGTTTCAGCCCCTCTGATTCAGCCCCTCTGATTCAGCCCCTCTGTTTCAGCCCCTCTGTTTCTCGCCCTCTGTTTCAGCCCCTCTGTTTCTCGCCCTCGGTCTCAGCCCCTCTGATTCAGCCCCTCT
The DNA here is from genome assembly GCF_047496795.1 of Chiloscyllium punctatum. Lineage (NCBI taxonomy): Eukaryota > Metazoa > Chordata > Chondrichthyes > Orectolobiformes > Hemiscylliidae > Chiloscyllium > Chiloscyllium punctatum. Next base: position 758,772 of record NW_027309822.1, read on the forward strand.
GTTTCAGCCCCTCTGTTTCTCGCCTTCTGTTTCAGCCCCTCTGTTTCTCGCCCTCTGTTTCTCGCCCTCTGTTTCAGCCCCTCTGATTCAGCCCCTTCTGTTTCAGCCCCTCTGTTTCTCGCCCTCTGTTTCAGCCCCTCTGTATCAGCCCCTCTGTTTCCAGCCCTCTGTTTCAGCCCCTCTGTTTCTCATCCTTTCTTTCAGCCCCTCTGATTCAGCCCCTCTGATTCAGCCCCTCTGATTCAGCCCCTCTGTTTCTCGCCCTCTGTTTCAGCCCCTCTGTTTCAGCCCCACTGTTTTAGCCCCTCTGTGTCAGCCCCCCTGTTTCTCGCCCTCTGTTTCAGCCCCTCAGTATCAGCCCCTCGGTTTCCCGCCCTCTGTTTCAGCCCCTCTGTTTCTCGCCCTCTGTTCCAGCCCCTCTGATTCAGCCCCTCTGTTTCAGCCCCTCTGATTCAGCCCCTCTGTTTCAGCCCCTCTGTTTCTTGCCCTCTGTTTCAGCCCCTCTGTTTCTCGCGCTCTGTATCAGCCCATCTGTTTCCCGCCCTCTGTTTCAGCCCCTGTGTTTCTCGCCCTCTGTTTCAGCCCCTCTGATTCAGCCCCTCTGTTTCAGCCCCTCTGATTCAGCCCCTCTGTTTCCTGCCCCTCTGTTTCAGCCCCTCTGTTTCACGCCCCGTGTTTCAGCCCCTCTGTTTCTTGCCCTGTGTTTCAGCCCCTCTGTTTCTCGCCCTCTGTGTCAGCCGCGCTGATTCAGCCCCTCTGTTTCACCCCCTCTGAATCAGCCCCTCTGATTCAGCCCTCTGTTTCAGCCCCTCTGTTTCAGACCCTCTGTTTCAGCCCCTCTGTTTCTCGCCCTCTGTTTCAGCCCCTCTGATTCAGCCCCTCTGTTTCAGCCCCTCTGATTCAGCCCCTCTGATTCAGCCCCTCTGTTTCAGCCCCTCTGTTTCTCGCCCTCTGTTTCAGCCCCTCTGTTTCTCGCCCTCGGTCTCAGCCCCTCTGATTCAGCCCCTCTGTTTCAGCCCCTCTGTTTCTCGCCTTCTGTTTCAGCCCCTCTGTTTCTCGCCCTCTGTTTCAGCCCCTCTGTATCAGCCCCTCTGTTTCCCGCCCTCTGTTTCAGCCCCTCTGTTTCTCGCCCTCTGTTTCAGCCCCTCTGTTTCTCGCCCTCGGTCTCAGCCCCTCTGATTCAGCCCCTCTGTTTCAGCCCCTCTGTTTCTCGCCTTCTGTTTCAGCCCCTCTGTTTCTCGCCCTCTGTTTCAGCCCCTCTGTATCAGCCCCTCTGTTTCCCGCACTCTGTTTCAGCCCCTCTGTTTCTCGCCCTCTGTTTCAGCCCCTCTGATTCAGCCCCTCTCTTTCTCGCCCTCTGTTTCTGCCCCTCTGTTTCTCGCCCTATGTTTCAGCCCCTCTGTTTTAGCCCCTCTGTTTCTCACCCTCTGTTTCAGCCCCTCTGATTCAGCCCCTCAGATTCAGCCCCTCTGCTTCCCGCCCCTCTGTTTCAGCCCCTCTGTTTCACGCCCCGTGTTTCAGTCCCTCTGTTTCTTGCCCTCTGTTTCAGCCCCTCTGTTTCTCGCCCTCTGTGTCAGCCGCGCTGATTCAGCCTCTCTGTTTCACCCCCTCTGAATCAGCCCCTCTAATTCAGCCCTCTGTTTCAGCCCCTCTGTTTCAGACCCTCTGTTTCAGACCCTCGGTTTCTCGCCCTCTGTTTCAGCCCCTCTGTTTCTCGCCCTCTGTTTCTGCCCCTCTGTTTCAGCCCCTCTGTTTCTCGCCTTCTGTTTCAGCCCCTCTGTTTCTCGCCCTCTGTTTCAGCCCCTCTGTATCAGCCCCTCTGTTTCCCGCCCTCTGTTTCAGCCCCTCTGTTTCTCATCCTTTGTTTCAGCCCCTCTGATTCAGACCCTCTGATTCAGCCCCTCTGATTCAGCCCCTCTGATTCAGCCCCTCTGTTTCTCGCCCTCTGTTTCAGCCCCTCTGTTTCAGCCCCACTGTTTTAGCCCCTCTGTGTCAGCCCCCCTGTTTCTCGCCCTCTGTTTCAGCCCCTCTGTATCAGCCCCTCGGTTTCCCGCCCTCTGTTTCAGCCCCTCTGTTTCTCGCCCTCTGTTCCAGCCCCTCTGATTCAGCCCCTCTGTTTCAGCCCCTCTGATTCAGCCCCTCTGTTTCAGCCCCTCTGTTTCTTGCCCTCTGTTTCAGCCCCTCTGTTTCTCGCGCTCTGTATCAGCCCATCTGTTTCCCGCCCTCTGTTTCAGCCCCTGTGTTTCTCGCCCTCTGTTTCAGCCCCTCTGATTCAGCCCCTCTGTTTCAGCCCCCCGGATCAGCCCCTCTGTTTCCTGCCCCTCTGTTTCAGCCCCTCTGTTTCACGCCCCGTGTTTCAGCCCCTCTGTTTCTTGCCCTCTGTTTCAGCCCCTCTGTTTCTCGCCCTCTGTTTCAGCCCCTCTGTTTCAGCCCCTCTGTTTCTCACCCTCTGTTTCAGCCCCTCTGATTCAGCCCCTCTGATTCAGCCCCGCTGTTTCCCGCACCTCTGTTTCAGCCCCTCTGTTTCACGCCCCGTGTTTCAGCCCCTCTGTTTCTTGCCCTGTGTTTCAGCCCCTCTGTTTCTCGCCCTCTGTGTCAGCCGCGCTGATTCAGCCCCTCTGTTTCACCCCCTCTGAATCAGCCCCTCTGATTCAGCCCTCTGTTTCAGCCCCTCTGTTTCAGCCCCTCTGTTTCAGCCCCTCTGTTTCTCGCCCTCTGTTTCAGCCCCTCTGATTCAGCCCCTCTGTTTCAGCCCCTCTGATTCAGCCCCTCTGATTCAGCCCCTCTGTTTCAGCCCCTCTGTTTCTCGCCCTCTGTTTCAGCCCCTCTGTTTCTCGCCCTCGGTCTCAGCCCCTCTGATTCAGCCCCTCTGTTTCAGCCCCTCTGTTTCTCGCCTTCTGTTTCAGCCCCTCTGTTTCTCGCCCTCTGTTTCAACCCCTCTGTATCAGCCCCTCTGTTTCTCGCCCTCTGTTTCAGCCCCTCTGTTTCTCGCCCTCTGTTTCAGCCCCTCTGATTCAGCCCCTCTCTTTCTCGCCCTCTGTTTCTGCCCCTCTGTTTCTCGCCGTCTGTTGCAGCCACTCTGTTTCTCGCCCACTGTTTCAGCCCCTCTGTTTCAGACCCTCTGTTTCAGCCCCTCTGTTTCTCGCCCTCTGTTTCAGCCCCTCTGTTTCTCGCCCTCTGTTTCAGCCCCTCTGTTTCAGCCCCTCTGTTTCTGCCCCTCTGTTTCTCGCCCTCTGTTTCGGCCCCTCTGTTTCTCGCCCTCTGTTTCAGCCCCGCTGATTCAGCCGCTCTGTTTCACCCCCTCTGAATCAGCCCCTCTGATTCAGCCCTCTGTTTCAGCCCCTCTGTTTCAGACCATCTGTTTCAGCCCCTCGGTTTCTCGCCCTCTGTTTCAGGCTCTCTGTTTCAGCCCGTCTGTTTCAGCCCCTCTGTTTCAGCCCCTCTGTTTCTAGCCCTCTGTTTCATCCCCTCTGTTTCTTGCCCTCGGTCTCAGCCCCTCTGATTCAGCCCCTCTGTTTCAGCCCCTCTGTTTCTCGCCTTCTGTTTCAGCCCCTCTGTTTCTCGCCCTCTGTTTCAGCCCCTCTGTATCAGCCCCTCTGTTTCCCGCCCTCTGTTTCAGCCCCTCGTTTTCTCGCCCTCTGTTTCAGCCCCTCTGATTCAGCCCCTCTGTTTCAGCCCCTCTGATTCAGCCCCTCTGTTTCAGCCCCTCTGATTCAGCCCCTCTGATTCAGCCCCTCTGATTCAGCCCCTCTGTTTCCCGCCCCTCTGTTTCAGCCCCTCTGTTTCACGCCCCGTGTTTCAGCCCCACTGTTTCTTGCCCTCTGTTTCAGCCGCTCTGTTTCTCGCCCTCTGTATCAGCCCCTCTGTTTCCCGCCCTCTGTTTCAGCCCCTCTGATTCAGCCCCTCTGTTTCCCGCCACTCTGTTTCAGCCCCTCTGTTTCACACCCCGTGTTTCAGCCCCACTGTTTCTTGCCCTCTGTTTCAGCCCCTCTGTTTCTCGCCCTCTGTTTCAGCCCCTCTGTTTCGGACCCTCTGTTTCTCACCCTCTGTTTCAGCCCCTCTGATTCAGCCCCTCTGATTCAGCCCCTCTGTTTCCTGCCCCTCTGTTTCAGCCCCTCTGTTTCACGCCCCGTGTTTCAGCCCCTCTGTTTCTTGCCCTCTGTTTCAGCCCCTCTGTTTCTCGCCCTCTGTTTCAGCCCCGCTGATTCAGCCCCTCTGTTTCACCCCCTCTGAATCAGCCCCTCTGATTCAGCCCTCTGTTTCAGCCCCTCTGTTTCAGACCCTCTGATTCAGCCCCTCTGTATCCCGCCCCTCTGTTTCAGCCCCTCTGTTTCACGCCCCGTGTTTCAGCCCCTCGGTTTCGCGCCCTCTGTTTCAGCCCCTCTGTTTCTCGCCCTCTGTTTCAGCCCCTCTGTTTGTCGCCCTCTGTTTCAGCCCCTCTGATTCAGCCCCTCTGTTTCAGCCCCACTGATTCAGCCCCTCTGATTCAGCCCCTCTGATTCAGCCCCTCTGTTTCTCGCCCTCTGTTTCAGTCCCTCTGTTTCAGCCCCTCTGTTTCAGCCCCTCTGTTTCTCATCCTTTGTTTCAGCCCCTCTGATTCAGGCCCTCTGATTCAGCCCCTCTGATTCAGCCCCTCTGATTCAGCCCCTCTGTTTCTCGCCCTCTGTTTCAGCCCCTCTGTTTCTCGCCCTCTGGTTCAGCCCCTCTGTTTTTCGCCCTCAGTTTCAGCCCCTCTGTTTCTCGCCCTCTGTTTCAGCCCCTCTGATTCAGCACCTCTGTTTCAGCCCCTCTGATTCAGCCCCTCTGTTTCAGCCCCTCTGTTTCAGTCCCTCTGTTTCTCGCCCTCAGTTTCTCACCCTCTGTTTCAGCCCCTGTGTTTCTCGCCCTCTGTTTCAGCCCCTCTGTTTTTCGCCCTCTGTTTCAGCCGCTCCGTTTCTCGCCCTCTGTTTCAGGCTCTCTGTTTCAGCCCGTCTGTTTCAGCCCCTCTGTTTCAGCCCCTCTGTTTCTTGCCCGCTGTTTCAGCACCTTTGTTTCTCGCCCTCTGTTTCAGCCGCTCTGTTTCAGCCCCTCTGATTCAGCCCCTCTGATACAGCCCCTCTGTTCCTCGCCCTCTGTTTCAGCCCCTCTGTTTCAGCCCCTCTGTTTCAGCCCCTCTGTTTCAGCCCCTCTGTTTCTCGCCCTCTGTTTCAGCCCCTCTGTTTCTCGCCCTCTGTTTCAGCCCCTCTGTTTCACGCCCTCTGTTTCAGCCCCTCTGTTTCAGCCCCTCTGTTTCAGCCCCTCTGTTTCTCGTTCTCTGTTTCAGCCCCTCTGTTTCTCGCCCTCTGTTTCAGCCGCTCAGTTTCTCGCCCTCTGTTTCAGGCCCTCTGTTTCAGCCCCTCTGTTTCAGCCCCTCTGTTTCAGCCCCTCTGTTTCAGCCCCTCTGTTTCTCGCTCTCTGTTTCAGCCCCTCTGTTTCTCGCCGTCTGTTGCAGCCACTCTGTTTCTCGCCCACTGTTTCAGCCCCTCTGTTTCAGACCCTCTGTTTCAGCCCCTCTGTTTCTCGCCCTCTGTTTCAGCCCCTCTGTTTCTCGCCCTCTGTTTCAGCCCCTCTGTTTCAGCCCCTCTGTTTCCCGCCCTCTGTTTCTGCCCCTCTGTTTCTCACCCTCTGTTTCAGCCCCTCTGTTTCTCGCCCTCTGTTTCAGCCCCTCTGATTCAGCCCCTCTGTTTCAGCCCCTCTGATTCAGCCCCTCTGTTTCAGCCCCTCTGATTCAGCCCCTCTGTTTCTCGCCCTCTGTTTCAGCCCCTCTGTTTCAGCCCCTCTGTTTCAGCCCCACTGTTTCTCACCCTCTGTTTCAGCCCCTCTGATTCAGCCCCTCTGATTCAGCCCCTCTGTTTCCTGCCCCTCTGTTTCAGCCCCTCTGTTTCACGCCCCGTGTTTCAGCCCCTCTGTTTCTCGCCCTCTGTATCAGCCCCTCTGTTTCCCGCCCTCTGTTTCAGCCCCTCTGATTCAGCCCCTCTGTTTCAGCCCCTCTGATTCAGCCCCTCTGTTTCAGCCCCTCTGATTCTGCCCCTCTGTTTCCCGCCCCTCTGTTTCAGCGCCTCAGTTTTACGCCCCGTGTTTCCGCCCCCCTGTTTCTTGCCCTCTGTTTCAGCCCCTCTGTTTCTCGCCCTCTGTTTCAGCCCCTCTGTTTGAGACCCTCTGTTTCTCACCCTCTGTTTCAGCCCCTCTGATTCAGCCCCTCTGATTCAGCCCCTCTGTTTCCCGCACCTCTGTTTCAGCCCCTCTGTTTCACGCCCCGTGTTTCAGCCCGTCTGTTTCTTGCCCTCTGTTTCAGCCCCTCTGTTTCTCGCCCTCTGTTCAGCCCCGCTGATTCAGCCCCTCTGTTTCACCCCCTCTGAATCAGCCCCTCTGTTTCAGCCCCTCTGTTTTAGCCCCTCGGTTTCCCGCCCTCTGTTTCAGCCCCTCTGTTTCTCGCCCTCTGTTTCAGCCCCTCTGATTCAGCCCCTCTGTTTCAGCCCCTCTGATTCAGCCCCTCTGTTTCAGCCCCTCTGTTTCTCACCCTCTGTTTCAGCCCCTCTGATTCAGCCCCTCTGATTCAGCCCCTCTGTTTCCCGCCCCTCTGTTTCAGCCCCTCTGTTTCACGCCCCGTGTTTCAGCCCCTCTGTTTCTTGCCCTCTGTTTCAGCCCCTCTGTTTCTCGCCCTCTGTATCAGCCCATCTGTTTCCCGCCCTCTGTTTCAGCCCCTCTGTTTCTCGCCCTCTGTTTCAGCCCCTCTGTATCAGCCCCTCGGTTTCCCGCCCTCTGTTTCAGCCCCTCTGTTTCTCGCCCTCTGTTTCAGCCCCTCTGATTCATGCCCCTCTGTTTCAGCCCCTCTGATTCAGCCCCTCTGTTTCAGCCCCTCTGTTTCTCACCCTCTGTTTCAGCCCCTCTGATTCAGCCCCTCTGATTCAGCCCCTCTGTTTCCCGCCCCTCTGTTTCAGCCCCTCTGTTTCACGCCCCGTGTTTCAGCCCCTCTGTTTCTTGCCCTCTGTTTCAGCCCCTCTGTTTCTCGCCCTCTGTATCAGCCCATCTGTTTCCCGCCCTCTGTTTCAGCCCCTCTGTTTCTCGCCCTCTGTTTCAGCCCCTCTGATTCAGCCCCTCTGTTTCAGCCCCTCTGATTCAGCCCCTCTGTTTCCTGCCCCTCTGTTTCAGCCCCTCTGTTTCACGCCCCGTGTTTCAGCCCCTCTGTTTCTTGCCCTCTGTTTCAGCCCCTCTGTTTCTCGCCCTCTGTTTCAGCCCCTCTGTTTCAGCCCCTCTGTTTCTCACCCTCTGTTTCAGCCCCTCTGATTCAGCCCCTCTGATTCAGCCCCTCTGTTTCCCGCCCCTCTGTTTCAGCCCCTCTGTTTCACGCCCCGTGTTTCAGCCCCTCTGTTTCTTGCCCTCTGTTTCAGCCCCTCTGTTTCTCGCCCTCTGTGTCAGCCGCGCTGATTCAGCCCCTCTGTTTCACCCCCTCTGAATCAGCCCCTCTGATTCAGCCCTCTGTTTCAGCCCCTCTGTTTCAGACCCTCTGTTTCAGACCCTCTGTTTCAGCCCCTCGGTTTCTCGCCCTCTGTTTCAGCCCCTCTGTTTCTCGCCCTCTTTTTCAGCCCCTCTGTTTCTCGCCCTCTGTTTCAGCCCCTCTGATTCAGCCCCTCTGTTTCAGCCCCTCTGTTTCTCGCCCTCTGTTTCAGCCCCTCTGTTTCTCGCCCTCGGTCTCAGCCCCTCTGATTCAGCCCCTCTGTTTCCTGCCCCTCTGTTTCAGCCCCTCTGTTTCACGCCCCGTGTTTCAGCCCCTCTGTTTCTTGCCCTCTGTTTCAGCCCCTCTGTTTCTCGCCCTCTGTTTCAGCCCCTCTGTTTCAGCCCCTCTGTTTCTCACCCTCTGTTTCAGCCCCTCTGATTCAGCCCCTCTGATTCAGCCCCTCTGATTCCCGCCCCTCTGTTTCAGCCCCTCTGTTTCACGCCCCGTGTTTCAGCCCCTCTGTTTCTTGCCCTCTGTTTCAGCCCCTCTGTTTCTCGCCCTCTGTGTCAGCCGCACTGATTCAGCCCCTCTGTTTCACCCCCTCTGAATCAGCCCCTCTGATTCAGCCCTCTGTTTCAGCCCCTCTGTTTCAGACCCTCTGTTTCAGACCCTCTGTTTCAGCCCCTCGGTTTCTCGCCCTCTGTTTCAGCCCCTCTGTTTCTCGCCCTCTTTTTCAGCCCCTCTGTTTCTCGCCCTCTGTTTCAGCCCCTCTGATTCAGCCCCTCTGTTTCAGCCCCTCTGATTCAGCCCCTCTGATTCAGCCCCTCTGTTTCAGCCCCTCTGTTTCTCGCCCTCTGTTTCAGCCCCTCTGTTTCTCGCCCTCGGTCTCAGCCCCTCTGATTCAGCCCCTCTGTTTCAGCCCCTCTGTTTCTCGCATTCTGTTTCAGCCCCTCTGTTTCTCGCCCTCTGTTTCAGCCCCTCTGTATCAGCCCCTGTGTTTCTCGCCCTCTGTTTCAGCCCCTCTGATTCAGCCCCTCTCTTTATCGCCCTCTGTTTCTGCCCCTCTGTTTCTCGCCCTCTGTTTCAGCCCCTCTGTTTCAGCCCCTCTGTTTCTCACCCACTGTTTCAGCCCCTCTGATTCAGCCCCTCTGATTCAGCCCCTCTGTTTCCCGCCCCTCTGTTTCAGCCCCTCTGTTTCAGGCCCCGTGTTTCAGCCCCTCTGTTTCTTGCCCTCTGTTGCAGCCCCTCTGTTTCTCGCCCTCTGTGTCAGCCGCGCTGATTCAGCCCCTCTGTTTCACCCCCTCTGAATCAGCCCCTCTGATTCAGCCCTCTGTTTCAGCCCCTCTGTTTCAGACCCTCTGTTTCAGCCCCTCGGTTTCTCGCCCTCTGTTTCAGCCCCTCTGTTTCTCGCCCTCTGTTTCAGCCCCTCTGTTTCTCGCCCTCTGTTTCAGCCCCTCTGATTCAGCCGCTCTGTTTCAGCCCCTCTGATTCAGCCCCTCTGATTCAGCCCCTCTGTTTTAGCCCCTCTGTTTCTCGCCCTCTGTTTCAGCCCCTCTGTTTCTCGCCCTCGGTCTCAGCCCCTCTGATTCAGCCCCTCTGTTTCAGCCCCTCTGATTCAGCCCCTCTGTTTCAGCCCCTCTGTTTCTCGCCCTCTGTTTCAGTCCCTCTGATTCAGCCCCTCTGATTCAGCCCCTCTGTTTCCCGCCCCTCTGTTTCAGCCCCTCTGTTTCACGCCCCGTGTTTCAGCCCCTCTGTTTCTTGCCCTCTGTTTCAGCCCCTCTGTTTCTCGCCCTCTGTATCAGCCCATCTGTTTCCCGCCCTCTGTTTCAGCCCCTCTGTTTCTCGCCCTCTGTTTCAGCCCCTCTGATTCAGCCCCTCTGTTTCAGCCCCTCTGATTCAGCCCCTCTGTTTCCTGCCCCTCTGTTTCAGCCCCTCTGTTTCACGCCCCGTGTTTCAGCCCCTCTGTTTCTTGCCCTCTGTTTCAGCCCCTCTGTTTCTCGCCCTCTGTTTCAGCCCCTCTGTTTCAGCCCCTCTGTTTCTCACCCTCTGTTTCAGCCCCTCTGATTCAGCCCCTCTGATTCAGCCCCTCTGTTTCCCGCCCCTCTGTTTCAGCCCCTCTGTTTCACGCCCCGTGTTTCAGCCCCTCTGTTTCTTGCCCTCTGTTTCAGCCCCTCTGTTTCTCGCCCTCTGTGTCAGCCGCGCTGATTCAGCCCCTCTGTTTCACCCCCTCTGAATCAGCCCCTCTGATTCAGCCCTCTGTTTCAGCCCCTCTGTTTCAGACCCTCTGTTTCAGACCCTCTGTTTCAGCCCCTCGGTTTCTCGCCCTCTGTTTCAGCCCCTCTGTTTCTCGCCCTCTTTTTCAGCCCCTCTGTTTCTCGCCCTCTGTTTCAGCCCCTCTGATTCAGCCCCTCTGTTTCAGCCCCTCTGTTTCTCGCCCTCTGTTTCAGCCCCTCTGTTTCTCGCCCTCGGTCTCAGCCCCTCTGATTCAGCCCCTCTGTTTCCTGCCCCTCTGTTTCAGCCCCTCTGTTTCACGCCCCGTGTTTCAGCCCCTCTGTTTCTTGCCCTCTGTTTCAGCCCCTCTGTTTCTCGCCCTCTGTTTCAGCCCCTCTGTTTCAGCCCCTCTGTTTCTCACCCTCTGTTTCAGCCCCTCTGATTCAGCCCCTCTGATTCAGCCCCTCTGATTCCCGCCCCTCTGTTTCAGCCCCTCTGTTTCACGCCCCGTGTTTCAGCCCCTCTGTTTCTTGCCCTCTGTTTCAGCCCCTCTGTTTCTCGCCCTCTGTGTCAGCCGCACTGATTCAGCCCCTCTGTTTCACCCCCTCTGAATCAGCCCCTCTGATTCAGCCCTCTGTTTCAGCCCCTCTGTTTCAGACCCTCTGTTTCAGACCCTCTGTTTCAGCCCCTCGGTTTCTCGCCCTCTGTTTCAGCCCCTCTGTTTCTCGCCCTCTTTTTCAGCCCCTCTGTTTCTCGCCCTCTGTTTCAGCCCCTCTGATTCAGCCCCTCTGTTTCAGCCCCTCTGATTCAGCCCCTCTGATTCAGCCCCTCTGTTTCAGCCCCTCTGTTTCTCGCCCTCTGTTTCAGCCCCTCTGTTTCTCGCCCTCGGTCTCAGCCCCTCTGATTCAGCCCCTCTGTTTCAGCCCCTCTGTTTCTCGCATTCTGTTTCAGCCCCTCTGTTTCTCGCCCTCTGTTTCAGCCCCTCTGTATCAGCCCCTGTGTTTCTCGCCCTCTGTTTCAGCCCCTCTGATTCAGCCCCTCTCTTTATCGCCCTCTGTTTCTGCCCCTCTGTTTCTCGCCCTCTGTTTCAGCCCCTCTGTTTCAGCCCCTCTGTTTCTCACCCACTGTTTCAGCCCCTCTGATTCAGCCCCTCTGATTCAGCCCCTCTGTTTCCCGCCCCTCTGTTTCAGCCCCTCTGTTTCAGGCCCCGTGTTTCAGCCCCTCTGTTTCTTGCCCTCTGTTGCAGCCCCTCTGTTTCTCGCCCTCTGTGTCAGCCGCGCTGATTCAGCCCCTCTGTTTCACCCCCTCTGAATCAGCCCCTCTGATTCAGCCCTCTGTTTCAGCCCCTCTGTTTCAGACCCTCTGTTTCAGCCCCTCGGTTTCTCGCCCTCTGTTTCAGCCCCTCTGTTTCTCGCCCTCTGTTTCAGCCCCTCTGTTTCTCGCCCTCTGTTTCAGCCCCTCTGATTCAGCCGCTCTGTTTCAGCCCCTCTGATTCAGCCCCTCTGATTCAGCCCCTCTGTTTTAGCCCCTCTGTTTCTCGCCCTCTGTTTCAGCCCCTCTGTTTCTCGCCCTCGGTCTCAGCCCCTCTGATTCAGCCCCTCTGATTCAGCCCCTCTGTTTCCCGCCCCTCTGTTTCAGCCCCTCTGTTTCACGCCCCGTGTTTCAGCCCCTCTGTTTCTTGCCCTCTGTTTCAGCCCCTCTGTTTCTCGCCCTCTGTATCAGCCCATCTGTTTCCCGCCCTCTGTTTCAGCCCCTCTGTTTCTCGCCCTCTGTTTCAGCCCCTCTGATTCAGCCCCTCTGTTTCAGCCCCTCTGATTCAGCCCCTCTGTTTCCTGCCCCTCTGTTTCAGCCCCTCTGTTTCACGCCCCGTGTTTCAGCCCCTCTGTTTCTTGCCCTCTGTTTCAGCCCCTCTGTTTCTCGCCCTCTGTTTCAGCCCCTCTGTTTCAGCCCCACTGTTTCTCACCCTCCGTTTCAGCCCCTCTGATTCAGCCCCTCTGATTCAGCCCCTCTGTTTCCCGCCCCTCTGTTTCAGCCCCTCTGCTTCACGCCCCGTGTTTCAGCCCCTCTGTTTCTTGCCCTCTGTTTCAGCCCCTCTGTTTCTCGCCCTCTGTGTCAGCCGCGCTGATTCAGCCCCTCTGTTTCACACCCTCTGAATCAGCCCCTCTGATTCAGCCCTCTGTTTCAGCCCCTCTGTTTCAGACCCTCTGTTTCAGCCCCTCGGTTTCTCGCCCTCTGTTTCAGCCCCTCTGTTTCTCGCCCTCTGTTTCAGCCCCTCTGTTTCTCGCCCTCTGTTTCAGCCCCTCTGATTCAGCCCCTCTGTTTCAGCCCCTCTGATTCAGCCCCTCTGATTCAGCCCCTCTGTTTCAGCCCCTCTGTTTCTCGCCCTCTGTTTCAGCCCCTCTGTTTCAGACCCTCTGTTTCAGACCCTCTGTTTCAGCCCCTCGGTTTCTCGCCCTCTGTTTCAGCCCCTCTGTTTCTCGCCCTCTTTTTCAGCCCCTCTGTTTCTCGCCCTCTGTTTCAGCCCCTCTGATTCAGCCCCTCTGTTTCAGCCCCTCTGTTTCTCGCCCTCTGTTTCAGCCCCTCTGTTTCTCGCCCTCGGTCTCAGCCCCTCTGATTCAGCCCCTCTGTTTCCTGCCCCTCTGTTTCAGCCCCTCTGTTTCACGCCCCGTGTTTCAGCCCCTCTGTTTCTTGCCCTCTGTTTCAGCCCCTCTGTTTCTCGCCCTCTGTTTCAGCCCCTCTGTTTCAGCCCCTCTGTTTCTCACCCTCTGTTTCAGCCCCTCTGATTCAGCCCCTCTGATTCATCCCCTCTGTTTCCCGCCCCTCTGTTTCAGCCCCTCTGTTTCACGCCCCGTGTTTCAGCCCCTCTGTTTCTTGCCCTCTGTTTCAGCCCCTCTGTTTCTCGCCCTCTGTGTCAGCCGCGCTGATTCAGCCCCTCTGTTTCACCCCCTCTGAATCAGCCCCTCTGATTCAGCCCTCTGTTTCAGCCCCTCTGTTTCAGACCCTCTGTTTCAGACCCTCTGTTTCAGCCCCTCGGTTTCTCGCCCTCTGTTTCAGCCCCTCTGTTTCTCGCCCTCTTTTTCAGCCCCTCTGTTTCTCGCCCTCTGTTTCAGCCCCTCTGATTCAGCCCCTCTGTTTCAGCCCCTCTGATTCAGCCCCTCTGATTCAGCCCCTCTGCTTCAGCCCCTCTGTTTCTCGCCCTCTGTTTCAGCCCCTCTGTTTCTCGCCCTCGGTCTCAGCCCCTCTGATTCAGCCCCTCTGATTCAGCCCCTCTGTTTCTCGCATTCTGTTTCAGCCCCTCTGTTTCTCGCCCTCTGTTTCAGCCCCTCTGTATCAGCCCCTGTGTTTCTCGCCCTCTGTTTCAGCCCCTCTGATTCAGCCCCTCTCTTTATCGCCCTCTGTTTCTGCCCCTCTGTTTCTCGCCCTCTGTTTCAGCCCCTCTGTTTCAGCCCCTCTGTTTCTCACCCACTGTTTCAGCCCCTCTGATTCAGCCCCTCTGATTCAGCCCCTCTGTTTCCCGCCCCTCTGTTTCAGCCCCTCTGTTTCAGGCCCCGTGTTTCAGCCCCTCTGTTTCTTGCCCTCTGTTGCAGCCCCTCTGTTTCTCGCCCTCTGTGTCAGCCGCGCTGATTCAGCCCCTCTGTTTCACCCCCTCTGAATCAGCCCCTCTGATTCAGCCCTCTGTTTCAGCCCCTCTGTTTCAGACCCTCTGTTTCAGCCCCTCGGTTTCTCGCCCTCTGTTTCAGCCCCTCTGTTTCTCGCCCTCTGTTTCAGCCCCTCTGTTTCTCGCCCTCTGTTTCAGCCCCTCTGATTCAGCCGCTCTGTTTCAGCCCCTCTGATTCAGCCCCTCTGATTCAGCCCCTCTGTTTTAGCCCCTCTGTTTCTCGCCCTCTGTTTCAGCCCCTCTGTTTCTCGCCCTCGGTCTCAGCCCCTCTGATTCAGCCCCTCTGTTTCAGCCCTTCTGTTTCTCGCCTTCTGTTTCAGCCCCTCTGTTTCTCGCCCTCTGTTTCAGCCCCTCTGTTTCAGCTCCTCTGTTTCTCGCCTTCTGTTTCAGCCCCTCTGTTTCTCGCCCTCTGTTTCAGCCCCTCTGTATCAGCCCCTCTGTTTCCCGCCCTCTGTTTAAGCCCCTCTGTTTCTCATCCTTTGTTTCAGCCCCTCCGATTCAGCCCCTCTGTTTCAGCCCCTCTGTTTTAGCCCCTCTGTGTCAGCCCCCCTGTTTCTCGCCCTCTGTTTCAGCCCCTCTGTATCAGTCCCTCGGTTTCCCGCCCTCTGTTTCAGCCCCTCTGTTTCCCGCCCCTCTGTTTCAGCCCCTCTGCTTCACGCCCCGTGTTTCAGCCCCTCTGTTTCTTGCCCTCTGTTTCAGCCCCTCTGTTTCTCGCCCTCTGTGTCAGCCGCGCTGATTCAGCCCCTCTGTTTCACACCCTCTGAATCAGCCCCTCTGATTCAGCCCTCTGTTTCAGCCCCTCTGTTTCAGACCCTCTGTTTCAGCCCCTCGGTTTCTCGCCCTCTGTTTCAGCCCCTCTGTTTCTCGCCCTCTGTTTCAGCCCCTCTGTTTCTCGCCCTCTGTTTCAGCCCCTCTGATTCAGCCCCTCTGTTTCAGCCCCTCTGATTCAGCCCCTCTGATTCAGCCCCTCTGTTTCAGCCCCTCTGTTTCTCGCCCTCTGTTTCAGCCCCTCTGTTTCAGACCCTCTGTTTCAGACCCTCTGTTTCAGCCCCTCGGTTTCTCGCCCTCTGTTTCAGCCCCTCTGTTTCTCGCCCTCTTTTTCAGCCCCTCTGTTTCTCGCCCTCTGTTTCAGCCCCTCTGATTCAGCCCCTCTGTTTCAGCCCCTCTGTTTCTCGCCCTCTGTTTCAGCCCCTCTGTTTCTCGCCCTCGGTCTCAGCCCCTCTGATTCAGCCCCTCTGTTTCCTGCCCCTCTGTTTCAGCCCCTCTGTTTCACGCCCCGTGTTTCAGCCCCTCTGTTTCTTGCCCTCTGTTTCAGCCCCTCTGTTTCTCGCCCTCTGTTTCAGCCCCTCTGTTTCAGCCCCTCTGTTTCTCACCCTCTGTTTCAGCCCCTCTGATTCAGCCCCTCTGATTCATCCCCTCTGTTTCCCGCCCCTCTGTTTCAGCCCCTCTGTTTCACGCCCCGTGTTTCAGCCCCTCTGTTTCTTGCCCTCTGTTTCAGCCCCTCTGTTTCTCGCCCTCTGTGTCAGCCGCGCTGATTCAGCCCCTCTGTTTCACCCCCTCTGAATCAGCCCCTCTGATTCAGCCCTCTGTTTCAGCCCCTCTGTTTCAGACCCTCTGTTTCAGACCCTCTGTTTCAGCCCCTCGGTTTCTCGCCCTCTGTTTCAGCCCCTCTGTTTCTCGCCCTCTTTTTCAGCCCCTCTGTTTCTCGCCCTCTGTTTCAGCCCCTCTGATTCAGCCCCTCTGTTTCAGCCCCTCTGATTCAGCCCCTCTGATTCAGCCCCTCTGCTTCAGCCCCTCTGTTTCTCGCCCTCTGTTTCAGCCCCTCTGTTTCTCGCCCTCGGTCTCAGCCCCTCTGATTCAGCCCCTCTGATTCAGCCCCTCTGTTTCTCGCATTCTGTTTCAGCCCCTCTGTTTCTCGCCCTCTGTTTCAGCCCCTCTGTATCAGCCCCTGTGTTTCTCGCCCTCTGTTTCAGCCCCTCTGATTCAGCCCCTCTCTTTATCGCCCTCTGTTTCTGCCCCTCTGTTTCTCGCCCTCTGTTTCAGCCCCTCTGTTTCAGCCCCTCTGTTTCTCACCCACGGTTTCAGCCCCTCTGATTCAGCCCCTCTGATTCAGCCCCTCTGTTTCCCGCCCCTCTGTTTCAGCCCCTCTGTTTCAGGCCCCGTGTTTCAGCCCCTCTGTTTCTTGCCCTCTGTTGCAGCCCCTCTGTTTCTCGCCCTCTGTGTCAGCCGCGCTGATTCAGCCCCTCTGTTTCACCCCCTCTGAATCAGCCCCTCTGATTCAGCCCTCTGTTTCAGCCCCTCTGTTTCAGACCCTCTGTTTCAGCCCCTCGGTTTCTCGCCCTCTGTTTCAGCCCCTCTGTTTCTCCCCCTCTGTTTCAGCCCCTCTGTTTCTCGCCCTCTGTTTCAGCCCCTCTGATTCAGCCGCTCTGTTTCAGCCCCTCTGATTCAGCCCCTCTGATTCAGCCCCTCTGTTTTAGCCCCTCTGTTTCTCGCCCTCTGTTTCAGCCCCTCTGTTTCTCGCCCTCGGTCTCAGCCCCTCTGATTCAGCCCCTCTGTTTCAGCCCTTCTGTTTCTCGCCTTCTGTTTCAGCCCCTCTGTTTCTCGCCCTCTGTTTCAGCCCCTCTGTTTCAGCTCCTCTGTTTCTCGCCTTCTGTTTCAGCCCCTCTGTTTCTCGCCCTCTGTTTCAGCCCCTCTGTATCAGCCCCTCTGTTTCCCGCCCTCTGTTTAAGCCCCTCTGTTTCTCATCCTTTGTTTCAGCCCCTCCGATTCAGCCCCTCTGTTTCAGCCCCTCTGTTTTAGCCCCTCTGTGTCAGCCCCCCTGTTTCTCGCCCTCTGTTTCAGCCCCTCTGTATCAGTCCCTCGGTTTCCCGCCCTCTGTTTCAGCCCCTCTGTTTCTCGCCCTCTGTTCCAGCCCCTCTGATTCAGCCCCTCTGTTTCAGCCCCTCTGATTCAGCCCCTCTGTTTCAGCCCCACTGTTTCTCACCCTCTGTTTCAGCCCCTCTGATTCAGCCCCTCTGATTCAGCCCCTCTGTTTCCCGCCCCTCTGTTTCAGCCCCTCTGTTTCACGCCCCGTGTTTCAGCCCCTCTGTTTCTTGCCCTCTGTTTCAGCCCCTCTGTTTCTCGCCCTCTGTATCAGCCCATCTGTTTCCCGCCCTCTGTTTCAGCCCCTCTGTTTCTCGCCCTCTGTTTCAGCCCCTCTGATTCAGCCCCTCTGTTTCAGCCCCTCTGATTCAGCCCCTCTGTTTCCTGCCCCTCTGTTTCAGCCCCTCTGTTTCACGCCCCGTGTTTCAGCCCCTCTGTTTCTTGCCCTCTGTTTCAGCCCCTCTGTTTCTCGCCCTCTGTTTCAGCCCCTCTGTTTCTCGCCCTCTGTTTCAGCCCCTCTGTTTCAGCCCCTCTGTTTCAGCCCCTCTGTTTCAGCCCCTCTGATTCAGCCCCTCTGATTCAGCCCCTCTGTTTCCCGCCCCTCTGTTTCAGCCCCTCTGTTTCACGCCCCGTGTTTCAGCCCCTCTGTTTCTTGCCCTCTGTTTCAGCCCCTCTGTTTCTCGCCCTCTGTATCAGCCCATCTGTTTCCCGCCCTCTGTTTCAGCCCCTCTGTTTCTCGCCCTCTGTTTCTCACCCTCTGTTTCAGCCCCTCTGATTCAGCCCCTCTGATTCAGCCCCTCTGTTTCAGCCCCTCTGTTTTAGGCTCTCTGTGTCAGCCCCCCTGTTTCTCGCCCTCTGTTTCAGCCCCTCTGTATCAGCCCCTCGGTTTCCCGCCCTCTGTTTCAACCCCTCTGTTTCTCGCCCTCTGTTCCAGCCCCTCTGTTTCAGCCCCTCTGATTCAGCCCCTCTGATTCAGCCCCTCTGTTTCCCGCCCCTCTGTTTCAGCCCCTCTGTTTCACGCCCCGTGTTTCAGCCCCTCTGTTTCTTGCCCTCTGTTTCAGCCCCTCTGTTTCTCGCCCTCTGTTTCAGCCCCTCTGTTTCAGCCCCTCTGTTTCTCACCCTCTGTTTCAGTCCCTCTGATTCAGCGCCTCTGATTCAGCCCCTCTGTTTCAGCCCCGCTGTTTTAGCCCCTCTGTGTCAGCCCCCCTGTTTCTCGCCCTCTGTTTTAGCCCCTCTGTATCAGCCCCTCGGTTTCCCGCCCTCTGTTTCAGCCCCACTGTTTCTCGCCCTCTGTTCCAGCCCCTCTGATTCAGCCCCTCTGTTTCAGCCCCTCTGATTCAGCCCCTCTGATTCAGCCCCTCTGTTTCCCGCCCCTCTGTTTCAGCCCCTCTGTTTCACGCCCCGTGTTTCAGCCCCTCTGTTTCTTGCCCTCTGTTTCAGCCCCTCTGTTTCTCGCCCTCTGTATCAGCCCATCTGTTTCCCGCCCTCTGTTTCAGCCCCTCTGTTTCTCGCCCTCTGTTTCAGCCCCTCTGATTCAGCCCCTCTGTTTCAGCCCCTCTGATTCAGCCCCTCTGTTTCCTGCCCCTCTGTTTCAGCCCCTCTGTTTCACGCCCCGTGTTTCAGCCCCTCTGTTTCTTGCCCTCTGTTTCAGCCCCTCTGTTTCTCGCCCTCTGTTTCAGCCCCTCTGTTTCAGCCCCACTGTTTCTCACCCTCCGTTTCAGCCCCTCTGATTCAGCCCCTCTGATTCAGCCCCTCTGTTTCCCGCCCCTCTGTTTCAGCCCCTCTGCTTCACGCCCCGTGTTTCAGCCCCTCTGTTTCTTGCCCTCTGTTTCAGCCCCTCTGTTTCTCGCCCTCTGTGTCAGCCGCGCTGATTCAGCCCCTCTGTTTCACCCCCTCTGAATCAGCCCCTCTGATTCAGCCCTCTGTTTCAGCCCCTCTGTTTCAGACCCTCTGTTTCAGCCCCTCGGTTTCTCGCCCTCTGTTTCAGCCCCTCTGTTTCTCGCCCTCTGTTTCAGCCCCTCTGTTTCTCGCCCTCTGTTTCAGCCCCTCTGATTCAGCCCCTCTGTTTCAGCCCCTCTGATTCAGCCCCTCTGATTCAGCCCCTCTGTTTCAGCCCCTCTGTTTCTCGCCCTCTGTTTCAGCCCCTCTGTTTCTCGCCCTCGGTCTCAGCCCCTCTGATTCAGCCACTCTGTTTCAGCCCCTCTGTTTCTCGCCTTCTGTTTCAGCCCCTCTGTTTCTCGCCCTCTGTTTCAGCCCCTCTGTATCAGCCCCTCTGTTTCCCGCCCTCTGTTTCAGCCCCTCTGTTTCTCGCCCTCTGTTTCAGACCCTCTGATTCAGCCCCTCTCTTTCTCGCCCTCTGTTTCTGCCCCTCTGTTTCTCGCCCTCTGTTTCAGCCCCTCTGTTTCAGCCCCTCTGTTTCTCACCCTCTGTTTCAGCCCCTCTGATTCAGCCCCTCTGATTCAGCCCCTCTGTTTCCCGCCCCTCTGTTTCAGCCACTCTGTTTCACGCCCCGTGTTTCAGCCCCTCTGTTTCTTGCCCTCTGTTGCAGCCCCTCTGTTTCTCGCCCTCTGTGTCAGCCGCGCTGATTCAGCCCCTCTGTTTAACCCCCTCTGAATCAGCCCCTCTGATTCAGCCCTCTGTTTCAGCCCCTCTGTTTCAGACCCTCTGTTTCAGCCCCTCGGTTTCTCGCCCTCTGTTTCAGCCCCTCTGTTTCTCGCCCTCTGTTTCAGCCCCTCTGTTTCTCGCCCTCTGTTTCAGCCCCTCTGATTCAGCCCCTCTGTTTCAGCCCCTCTGATTCAGCCCCTCTGATTCAGCCCCTCTGTTTCAGCCCCTCTGTTTCTCGCCCTCTGTTTCAGCCCCTCTGTTTCTCGCCCTCGGTCTCAGCCCCTCTGATTCAGCCCCTCTGTTTCAGCCCCTCTGTTTCTCGCCTTCTGTTTCAGCCCCTCTGTTTCTCGCCCTCTGTTTCAGCCCCTCTGTTTCAGCCCCTCTGTTTCTCGCCTTCTGTTTCACCCCTCTGTTTCTCGCCCTCTGTTTCAGCCCCTCTGTATGAGCCCCTCTGTTTCCCGCCCTCTATTTCAGCCCCTCTGTTTCTCATCCTTTGTTTCAGCCGCTCCGATTCAGCCCCTCTGATTCAGCCCCTCTGATTCAGCCCCTCTGATTCAGCCCCTCTGTTTCTCGCCCTCGGTTTCAGCCCCTCTATTTCAGCCCCTCTGTTTTAGCCCCTCTGTGTCAGCCCCCCTGTTTCTCGCCCTCTGTTTCAGCCCCTCTGTATCAGCCCCTCGGTTTCCCGCCCTCTGTTTCAGCCCCTCTGTTTCTCGCCCTCTGTTCCAGCCCCTCTGATTCAGCCCCTCTGTTTCAGCCCCTCCGATTCAGCCCCTCTGTTTCAGCCCCTCTGTTTCTCACCCTCTGTTTCAGCCCCTCTGATTCAGCCCCTCTGATTCAGCCCCTCTGTTTCCCGCCCCTCTGTTTCAGCCCCTCTGTTTCACGCCCCGTGTTTCAGCCCCTCTGTTTCTTGCCCTCTGTTTCAGCCCCTCTGTTTCTCGCCCTCTGTGTCAGCCGCGCTGATTCAGCCCCTCTGTTTCACCCCCTCTGAATCAGCCTCTCTGATTCAGCCCTCTGTTTCAGCCCCTCTGTTTCAGACCCTCTGTTTCAGCCCCTCGGTTTCTCGCCCTCTGTTTCAGCCCCTCTGTTTCTCGCCCTCTGTTTCAGCCCCTCTGTTTCTCGCCCTCTGTTTCAGCCCCTCTGATTCAGCCCCTCTGATTCAGCCCCTCTGTTTCAGCCCCTCTGTTTCTCGCCCTCTGTTTCAGCCCCTCTGTTTCTCGCCCTCGGTCTCAGCCCCTCTGATTCAGCCCCTCTGTTTCAGCCCCTCTGTTTCTCGCCTTCTGTTTCAGCCCCTCTGTTTCTCGCCCTCTGTTTCAGCCCCTCTGTATCAGCCCCTCTGTTTCCCGCCCTCTGTTTCAGCCCCTCTGTTTCTCGCCCTCTGTTTCAGCCCCTCTGATTCTCGCCCTCTGTTTCAGCCCCTCTGATTCAGCCCCTCTCTTTCTCGCCCTCTGTTTCTGCCCCTCTGTTTCTCGCCGTCTGTTGCAGCCACTCTGTTTCTCGCCCACTGTTTCAGCCCCTCTGTTTCAGACCCTCCGTTTCAGCACCTCTGTTTCTCGCCCTCTGTTTCAGCCCCTCTGTTTCAGCACCTCTGTTTCTCGCCCTCTGTTTCAGCCCCTCTGTTTCTCGCCCTCTGTTTCAGCCTCACTCTTTCCCGCCCTCTGTTTCTGCCCCTCTGTTTCTCGCCCTCTGTTTCGGCCCCTCTGTTTCTCGCCCTCTGTTTCAGCCCCGCTGATTCAGCCGCTCTGTTTCACCCCCTCTGAATCAGCCCCTCTGATTCAGCCCTCTGTTTCAGCCCCTCTGTTTCAGACCATCTGTTTCAGCCCCTCGGTTTCTCGCCCTCTGTTTCAGGCTCTCTGTTTCAGCCCGTCTGTTTCAGCCCCTCTGTATCAGCCCCTCTGTTCCCCGCCCTCTGTTTCAGCCCCTCTGTTTCTCGCCCTCTGTTTCAGCCCCTCTGATTCAGCCCCTCTGTTTCAGCCCCTCTGATTCAGCCCCTCTGTTTCAGCCCCACTGATTCAGCCCCTCTGTTTCAGCCCCTCTGTTTCAGCCCCTCTGTTTCAGCCCCTCTGTTTCAGCCCCACTGTTTCTCACCCTCTGTTTCAGCCCCTCTGATTCAGCCCCTCTGATTCAGCCCCTCTGTTTCCCGCCCGTCTGTTTCAGCCCCTCTGTTTCACGCCCCGTGTTTCAGCCCCTCTGTTTCTTGCCCTCTGTTTCAGCCCCTCTGTTTCTCGCCCTCTGTATCAGCCCCTCTATTTCCCGCCCTCTGTTTCAGCCCCTCTGATTCAGCCCCTCTGTTTCAGCCCCTCTGATTCAGCCCCTCTGTTTCAGCCCCTCTGATTCAGCCCCTCTGTTTCCCGCCCCTCTGTTTCAGCCCCTCTGTTTCACGCCCCGTGTTTCAGCCCCCCTGTTTCTTGCCCTCTGTTTCAGCCCCTCTGTTTCTCGCCCTCTGTTTCAGCCCCTCTGTTTCAGACCCTCTGTTTCTCGCCCTCTGTTTCAGCCCCACTGATTCAGCCCCTCTGTTTCACCCCCTCTGAATCAGCCCCTCTGATTCAGCCCTCTGTTTCAGCCCCTCTGTTTCAGACCCTCTGTTTCAGCCCCTCGGTTTCTCGCCCTCTGTTTCAGCCCCTCTGTTTCTCGCACTCTGTTTCAGCCCCTCTGATTCAGCCCCTCTGTTTCAGCCCCTCTGATTCAGCCCCTCTGATTCAGCCCCTCTGATTCAGCCCCTCTGTTTCTCGCCCTCTGTTTCAGTCCCTCTGTTTCAGCCCCTCTGTTTCAGCCCCTCTGTTTCTCATCCTTTGTTTCAGCCCCTCTGATTCAGACCCTCTGATTCAGCCCCTCTGATTCAGCCCCTCTGATTCAGCCCCTCTGTTTCTCGCCCTCTGTTTCAGCCCCTCTGTTTCTCGCCCTCGGTCTCAGCCCCTCTGATTCAGCCCCTCTGTTTCAGCCCCTCTGTTTCTCGCCTTCTGTTTCAGCCCTTCTGTTTCTCGCCCTCTGTTTCAGCCCCTCTGTATCAGCCCCTCTGTTTCCCGCCCTCTGTTTCAGCCCCTCTGTTTCTCGCCCTCTGTTTCAGCCCCTCTGATTCAGCCCCTCTGTTTCTGCCCCTCTGATTCAGCCCCTCTGTTTCAGCCCCACTGATTCAGCCCCTCTGTTTCAGCCCCTCTGTTTCAGCCCCTCTGTTTCAGCCCCTCTGATTCAGCCCCTCTGATTCAGCCCCTCTGTTTCCCGCCCCTCTGTTTCAGCCCCTCTGTTTCAGGCCCCGTGTTTCAGCCCCTCTGTTTCTTGCCCTCTGTTTCAGCCCCTCTGTTTCTCGCCCTCTGTATCAGCCCCTCTATTTCCCGCCCTCTGTTTCAGCCCCTCTGATTCAGCCCCTCTGTTTCAGCCCCTCTGATTCAGCCCCTCTCTTTCAGCCCCTCTGATTCAGCCCCTCTGTTTCCCGCCCCTCTGTTTCAGCCCCTCTGTTTCACGCCCCGTGTTTCAGCCCCCCTGTTTCTTGCCCTCTGTTTCAGCCCCTCTGTTTCAGCCCCTCTGTTTCACGCCCCGTGTTTCAGCCCCCCTGTTTCTTGCCCTCTGATTCAGCCCCTCTCTTTCAGCCCCTCTGATTCAGCCCCTCTGTTTCCCGCCCCTCTGTTTCAGCCCCTCTGTTTCACGCCCCGTGTTTCAGCCCCCCTGTTTCTTGCCCTCTGTTTCAGCCCCTCTGTTTCTCGCCCTCTGTTTCAGCCCCTCTGTTTCAGACCCTCTGTTTCTCGCCCTCTGTTTCAGCCCCGCTGATTCAGCCCCTCTGTTTCACCCCCTCTGAATCAGCCCCTCTGATTCAGCCCTCTGTTTCAGCCCCTCTGTTTCAGACCCTCTGTTTCAGCCCCTCGGTTTCTCCCCCTCTGTTTCAGCCCCTCTGTTTCTCGCCCTCTGTTTCAGCCCCTCTGATTCAGCCCCTCTGTTTCAGCCCCTCTGATTCAGCCCCTCTGATTCAGCCCCTCTGATTCAGCCCCTCTGTTTCTCGCCCTCTGTTTCAGTCCCTCTGATTCAGCCCCTCTGTTTCTCGCCCTCTGTTTCAGCCCCTCTGTTTCTCGCCCTCGGTCTCAGCCCCTCTGATTCAGCCCCTCTGTTTCAGCCCCTCTGTTTCTCGCCTTCTGTTTCAGCCCTTCTGTTTCTCGCCCTCTGTTTCAGCCCCTCTGTATCAGCTCCTCTGTTTCCCGCCCTCTGTTTCAGCCCCTCTGTTTCTCGCCCTCTGTTTCAGCCCCTCTGATTCAGCCCCTCTGTTTCTGCCCCTCTGATTCAGCCCCTCTGTTTCAGCCCCACTGATTCAGCCCCTCTGTTTCAGCCCCTCTGTTTCAGCCCCTCTGTTTCAGCCCCTCTGATTCAGCCCCTCTGATTCAGCCCCTCTGTTTCCCGCCCCTCTGTTTCAGCCCCTCTGTTTCACGCCCCGTGTTTCAGCCCCTCTGTTTCTTGCCCTCTGTTTCAGCCCCTCTGTTTCTCGCCCTCTGTATCAGCCCCTCTATTTCCCGCCCTCTGTTTCAGCCCCTCTGATTCAGCCCCTCTGTTTCAGCCCCTCTGATTCAGCCCCTCTCTTTCAGCCCCTCTGATTCAGCCCCTCTGTTTCCCGCCCCTCTGTTTCAGCCCCTCTGTTTCACGCCCCGTGTTTCAGCCCCCCTGTTTCTTGCCCTCTGTTTCAGCCCCTCTGTTTCTCGCCCTCTGTTTCAGCCCCTCTGTTTCAGACCCTCTGTTTCTCGCCCTCTGTTTCAGCCCCGCTGATTCAGCCCCTCTGTTTCACCCCCTCTGAATCAGCCCCTCTGATTCAGCCCTCTGTTTCAGCCCCTCTGTTTCAGACCCTCTGTTTCAGCCCCTCGGTTTCTCCCCCTCTGTTTCAGCCCCTCTGTTTCTCGCCCTCTGTTTCAGCCCCTCTGATTCAGCCCCTCTGTTTCAGCCCCTCTGATTCAGCCCCTCTGATTCAGCCCCTCTGATTCAGCCCCTCTGTTTCTCGCCCTCTGTTTCAGTCCCTCTGTATCAGCCCCTCTGTTTCCCGCCCTCTGTTTCAGCCCCTCTGTTTCTCGCCCTCTGTTTCAGCCCCTCTGATTCAGCCCCTCTCTTTCTCGCCCTCTGTTTCTGCCCCTCTGTTTCTCGCCGTCTGTTGCAGCCACTCTGTTTCTCGCCCACTGTTTCAGCCCCTCTGTTTCAGACCCTCCGTTTCAGCACCTCTGTTTCTCGCCCTCTGTTTCAGCCCCTCTGTTTCACGCCCCGTGTTTCAGCCCCTCTGTTTCTTGCCCTCTGTTTCAGCCCCTCTGTTTCTCGCCCTCTGTTTCAGCCCCTCTGTTTCTCGCCCTCTGTTTCAGCCCCTCTGTTTCAGCCCCTCTGTTTCAGCCCCTCTGTTTCAGCCCCTCTGATTCAGCCCCTCTGATTCAGCCCCTCTGTTTCCCGCCCCTCTGTTTCAGCCCCTCTGTTTCACGCCCCGTGTTTCAGCCCCTCTGTTTCTTGCCCTCTGTTTCAGCCCCTCTGTTTCTCGCCCTCTGTATCAGCCCATCTGTTTCCCGCCCTCTGTTTCAGCCCCTCTGTTTCTCGCCCTCTGTTTCTCACCCTCTGTTTCAGCCCCTCTGATTCAGCCCCTCTGATTCAGCCCCTCTGTTTCAGCCCCTCTGTTTTAGGCTCTCTGTGTCAGCCCCCCTGTTTCTCGCCCTCTGTTTCAGCCCCTCTGTATCAGCCCCTCGGTTTCCCGCCCTCTGTTTCAACCCCTCTGTTTCTCGCCCTCTGTTCCAGCCCCTCTGTTTCAGCCCCTCTGATTCAGCCCCTCTGATTCAGCCCCTCTGTTTCCCGCCCCTCTGTTTCAGCCCCTCTGTTTCACGCCCCGTGTTTCAGCCCCTCTGTTTCTTGCCCTCTGTTTCAGCCCCTCTGTTTCTCGCCCTCTGTTTCAGCCCCTCTGTTTCAGCCCCTCTGTTTCTCACCCTCTGTTTCAGTCCCTCTGATTCAGCGCCTCTGATTCAGCCCCTCTGTTTCAGCCCCGCTGTTTTAGCCCCTCTGTGTCAGCCCCCCTGTTTCTCGCCCTCTGTTTTAGCCCCTCTGTATCAGCCCCTCGGTTTCCCGCCCTCTGTTTCAGCCCCACTGTTTCTCGCCCTCTGTTCCAGCCCCTCTGATTCAGCCCCTCTGTTTCAGCCCCTCTGATTCAGCCCCTCTGATTCAGCCCCTCTGTTTCCCGCCCCTCTGTTTCAGCCCCTCTGTTTCACGCCCCGTGTTTCAGCCCCTCTGTTTCTTGCCCTCTGTTTCAGCCCCTCTGTTTCTCGCCCTCTGTATCAGCCCATCTGTTTCCCGCCCTCTGTTTCAGCCCCTCTGTTTCTCGCCCTCTGTTTCAGCCCCTCTGATTCAGCCCCTCTGTTTCAGCCCCTCTGATTCAGCCCCTCTGTTTCCTGCCCCTCTGTTTCAGCCCCTCTGTTTCACGCCCCGTGTTTCAGCCCCTCTGTTTCTTGCCCTCTGTTTCAGCCCCTCTGTTTCTCGCCCTCTGTTTCAGCCCCTCTGTTTCAGCCCCACTGTTTCTCACCCTCCGTTTCAGCCCCTCTGATTCAGCCCCTCTGATTCAGCCCCTCTGTTTCCCGCCCCTCTGTTTCAGCCCCTCTGCTTCACGCCCCGTGTTTCAGCCCCTCTGTTTCTTGCCCTCTGTTTCAGCCCCTCTGTTTCTCGCCCTCTGTGTCAGCCGCGCTGATTCAGCCCCTCTGTTTCACCCCCTCTGAATCAGCCCCTCTGATTCAGCCCTCTGTTTCAGCCCCTCTGTTTCAGACCCTCTGTTTCAGCCCCTCGGTTTCTCGCCCTCTGTTTCAGCCCCTCTGTTTCTCGCCCTCTGTTTCAGCCCCTCTGTTTCTCGCCCTCTGTTTCAGCCCCTCTGATTCAGCCCCTCTGTTTCAGCCCCTCTGATTCAGCCCCTCTGATTCAGCCCCTCTGTTTCAGCCCCTCTGTTTCTCGCCCTCTGTTTCAGCCCCTCTGTTTCTCGCCCTCGGTCTCAGCCCCTCTGATTCAGCCACTCTGTTTCAGCCCCTCTGTTTCTCGCCTTCTGTTTCAGCCCCTCTGTTTCTCGCCCTCTGTTTCAGCCCCTCTGTATCAGCCCCTCTGTTTCCCGCCCTCTGTTTCAGCCCCTCTGTTTCTCGCCCTCTGTTTCAGACCCTCTGATTCAGCCCCTCTCTTTCTCGCCCTCTGTTTCTGCCCCTCTGTTTCTCGCCCTCTGTTTCAGCCCCTCTGTTTCAGCCCCTCTGTTTCTCACCCTCTGTTTCAGCCCCTCTGATTCAGCCCCTCTGATTCAGCCCCTCTGTTTCCCGCCCCTCTGTTTCAGCCACTCTGTTTCACGCCCCGTGTTTCAGCCCCTCTGTTTCTTGCCCTCTGTTGCAGCCCCTCTGTTTCTCGCCCTCTGTGTCAGCCGCGCTGATTCAGCCCCTCTGTTTAACCCCCTCTGAATCAGCCCCTCTGATTCAGCCCTCTGTTTCAGCCCCTCTGTTTCAGACCCTCTGTTTCAGCCCCTCGGTTTCTCGCCCTCTGTTTCAGCCCCTCTGTTTCTCGCCCTCTGTTTCAGCCCCTCTGTTTCTCGCCCTCTGTTTCAGCCCCTCTGATTCAGCCCCTCTGTTTCAGCCCCTCTGATTCAGCCCCTCTGATTCAGCCCCTCTGTTTCAGCCCCTCTGTTTCTCGCCCTCTGTTTCAGCCCCTCTGTTTCTCGCCCTCGGTCTCAGCCCCTCTGATTCAGCCCCTCTGTTTCAGCCCCTCTGTTTCTCGCCTTCTGTTTCAGCCCCTCTGTTTCTCGCCCTCTGTTTCAGCCCCTCTGTTTCAGCCCCTCTGTTTCTCGCCTTCTGTTTCACCCCTCTGTTTCTCGCCCTCTGTTTCAGCCCCTCTGTATGAGCCCCTCTGTTTCCCGCCCTCTATTTCAGCCCCTCTGTTTCTCATCCTTTGTTTCAGCCGCTCCGATTCAGCCCCTCTGATTCAGCCCCTCTGATTCAGCCCCTCTGATTCAGCCCCTCTGTTTCTCGCCCTCGGTTTCAGCCCCTCTATTTCAGCCCCTCTGTTTTAGCCCCTCTGTGTCAGCCCCCCTGTTTCTCGCCCTCTGTTTCAGCCCCTCTGTATCAGCCCCTCGGTTTCCCGCCCTCTGTTTCAGCCCCTCTGTTTCTCGCCCTCTGTTCCAGCCCCTCTGATTCAGCCCCTCTGTTTCAGCCCCTCCGATTCAGCCCCTCTGTTTCAGCCCCTCTGTTTCTCACCCTCTGTTTCAGCCCCTCTGATTCAGCCCCTCTGATTCAGCCCCTCTGTTTCCCGCCCCTCTGTTTCAGCCCCTCTGTTTCACGCCCCGTGTTTCAGCCCCTCTGTTTCTTGCCCTCTGTTTCAGCCCCTCTGTTTCTCGCCCTCTGTGTCAGCCGCGCTGATTCAGCCCCTCTGTTTCACCCCCTCTGAATCAGCCTCTCTGATTCAGCCCTCTGTTTCAGCCCCTCTGTTTCAGACCCTCTGTTTCAGCCCCTCGGTTTCTCGCCCTCTGTTTCAGCCCCTCTGTTTCTCGCCCTCTGTTTCAGCCCCTCTGTTTCTCGCCCTCTGTTTCAGCCCCTCTGATTCAGCCCCTCTGATTCAGCCCCTCTGTTTCAGCCCCTCTGTTTCTCGCCCTCTGTTTCAGCCCCTCTGTTTCTCGCCCTCGGTCTCAGCCCCTCTGATTCAGCCCCTCTGTTTCAGCCCCTCTGTTTCTCGCCTTCTGTTTCAGCCCCTCTGTTTCTCGCCCTCTGTTTCAGCCCCTCTGTATCAGCCCCTCTGTTTCCCGCCCTCTGTTTCAGCCCCTCTGTTTCTCGCCCTCTGTTTCAGCCCCTCTGATTCAGCCCCTCTCTTTCTCGCCCTCTGTTTCTGCCCCTCTGTTTCTCGCCGTCTGTTGCAGCCACTCTGTTTCTCGCCCACTGTTTCAGCCCCTCTGTTTCAGACCCTCCGTTTCAGCACCTCTGTTTCTCGCCCTCTGTTTCAGCCCCTCTGTTTCAGCACCTCTGTTTCTCGCCCTCTGTTTCAGCCCCTCTGTTTCTCGCCCTCTGTTTCAGCCTCACTCTTTCCCGCCCTCTGTTTCTGCCCCTCTGTTTCTCGCCCTCTGTTTCGGCCCCTCTGTTTCTCGCCCTCTGTTTCAGCCCCGCTGATTCAGCCGCTCTGTTTCACCCCCTCTGAATCAGCCCCTCTGATTCAGCCCTCTGTTTCAGCCCCTCTGTTTCAGACCATCTGTTTCAGCCCCTCGGTTTCTCGCCCTCTGTTTCAGGCTCTCTGTTTCAGCCCGTCTGTTTCAGCCCCTCTGTATCAGCCCCTCTGTTCCCCGCCCTCTGTTTCAGCCCCTCTGTTTCTCGCCCTCTGTTTCAGCCCCTCTGATTCAGCCCCTCTGTTTCAGCCCCTCTGATTCAGCCCCTCTGTTTCAGCCCCACTGATTCAGCCCCTCTGTTTCAGCCCCTCTGTTTCAGCCCCTCTGTTTCAGCCCCTCTGTTTCAGCCCCACTGTTTCTCACCCTCTGTTTCAGCCCCTCTGATTCAGCCCCTCTGATTCAGCCCCTCTGTTTCCCGCCCGTCTGTTTCAGCCCCTCTGTTTCACGCCCCGTGTTTCAGCCCCTCTGTTTCTTGCCCTCTGTTTCAGCCCCTCTGTTTCTCGCCCTCTGTATCAGCCCCTCTATTTCCCGCCCTCTGTTTCAGCCCCTCTGATTCAGCCCCTCTGTTTCAGCCCCTCTGATTCAGCCCCTCTGTTTCAGCCCCTCTGATTCAGCCCCTCTGTTTCCCGCCCCTCTGTTTCAGCCCCTCTGTTTCACGCCCCGTGTTTCAGCCCCCCTGTTTCTTGCCCTCTGTTTCAGCCCCTCTGTTTCTCGCCCTCTGTTTCAGCCCCTCTGTTTCAGACCCTCTGTTTCTCGCCCTCTGTTTCAGCCCCACTGATTCAGCCCCTCTGTTTCACCCCCTCTGAATCAGCCCCTCTGATTCAGCCCTCTGTTTCAGCCCCTCTGTTTCAGACCCTCTGTTTCAGCCCCTCGGTTTCTCGCCCTCTGTTTCAGCCCCTCTGTTTCTCGCACTCTGTTTCAGCCCCTCTGATTCAGCCCCTCTGTTTCAGCCCCTCTGATTCAGCCCCTCTGATTCAGCCCCTCTGATTCAGCCCCTCTGTTTCTCGCCCTCTGTTTCAGTCCCTCTGTTTCAGCCCCTCTGTTTCAGCCCCTCTGTTTCTCATCCTTTGTTTCAGCCCCTCTGATTCAGACCCTCTGATTCAGCCCCTCTGATTCAGCCCCTCTGATTCAGCCCCTCTGTTTCTCGCCCTCTGTTTCAGCCCCTCTGTTTCTCGCCCTCGGTCTCAGCCCCTCTGATTCAGCCCCTCTGTTTCAGCCCCTCTGTTTCTCGCCTTCTGTTTCAGCCCTTCTGTTTCTCGCCCTCTGTTTCAGCCCCTCTGTATCAGCCCCTCTGTTTCCCGCCCTCTGTTTCAGCCCCTCTGTTTCTCGCCCTCTGTTTCAGCCCCTCTGATTCAGCCCCTCTGTTTCTGCCCCTCTGATTCAGCCCCTCTGTTTCAGCCCCACTGATTCAGCCCCTCTGTTTCAGCCCCTCTGTTTCAGCCCCTCTGTTTCAGCCCCTCTGATTCAGCCCCTCTGATTCAGCCCCTCTGTTTCCCGCCCCTCTGTTTCAGCCCCTCTGTTTCAGGCCCCGTGTTTCAGCCCCTCTGTTTCTTGCCCTCTGTTTCAGCCCCTCTGTTTCTCGCCCTCTGTATCAGCCCCTCTATTTCCCGCCCTCTGTTTCAGCCCCTCTGATTCAGCCCCTCTGTTTCAGCCCCTCTGATTCAGCCCCTCTCTTTCAGCCCCTCTGATTCAGCCCCTCTGTTTCCCGCCCCTCTGTTTCAGCCCCTCTGTTTCACGCCCCGTGTTTCAGCCCCCCTGTTTCTTGCCCTCTGTTTCAGCCCCTCTGTTTCAGCCCCTCTGTTTCACGCCCCGTGTTTCAGCCCCCCTGTTTCTTGCCCTCTGATTCAGCCCCTCTCTTTCAGCCCCTCTGATTCAGCCCCTCTGTTTCCCGCCCCTCTGTTTCAGCCCCTCTGTTTCACGCCCCGTGTTTCAGCCCCCCTGTTTCTTGCCCTCTGTTTCAGCCCCTCTGTTTCTCGCCCTCTGTTTCAGCCCCTCTGTTTCAGACCCTCTGTTTCTCGCCCTCTGTTTCAGCCCCGCTGATTCAGCCCCTCTGTTTCACCCCCTCTGAATCAGCCCCTCTGATTCAGCCCTCTGTTTCAGCCCCTCTGTTTCAGACCCTCTGTTTCAGCCCCTCGGTTTCTCCCCCTCTGTTTCAGCCCCTCTGTTTCTCGCCCTCTGTTTCAGCCCCTCTGATTCAGCCCCTCTGTTTCAGCCCCTCTGATTCAGCCCCTCTGATTCAGCCCCTCTGATTCAGCCCCTCTGTTTCTCGCCCTCTGTTTCAGTCCCTCTGATTCAGCCCCTCTGTTTCTCGCCCTCTGTTTCAGCCCCTCTGTTTCTCGCCCTCGGTCTCAGCCCCTCTGATTCAGCCCCTCTGTTTCAGCCCCTCTGTTTCTCGCCTTCTGTTTCAGCCCTTCTGTTTCTCGCCCTCTGTTTCAGCCCCTCTGTATCAGCTCCTCTGTTTCCCGCCCTCTGTTTCAGCCCCTCTGTTTCTCGCCCTCTGTTTCAGCCCCTCTGATTCAGCCCCTCTGTTTCTGCCCCTCTGATTCAGCCCCTCTGTTTCAGCCCCACTGATTCAGCCCCTCTGTTTCAGCCCCTCTGTTTCAGCCCCTCTGTTTCAGCCCCTCTGATTCAGCCCCTCTGATTCAGCCCCTCTGTTTCCCGCCCCTCTGTTTCAGCCCCTCTGTTTCACGCCCCGTGTTTCAGCCCCTCTGTTTCTTGCCCTCTGTTTCAGCCCCTCTGTTTCTCGCCCTCTGTATCAGCCCCTCTATTTCCCGCCCTCTGTTTCAGCCCCTCTGATTCAGCCCCTCTGTTTCAGCCCCTCTGATTCAGCCCCTCTCTTTCAGCCCCTCTGATTCAGCCCCTCTGTTTCCCGCCCCTCTGTTTCAGCCCCTCTGTTTCACGCCCCGTGTTTCAGCCCCCCTGTTTCTTGCCCTCTGTTTCAGCCCCTCTGTTTCTCGCCCTCTGTTTCAGCCCCTCTGTTTCAGACCCTCTGTTTCTCGCCCTCTGTTTCAGCCCCGCTGATTCAGCCCCTCTGTTTCACCCCCTCTGAATCAGCCCCTCTGATTCAGCCCTCTGTTTCAGCCCCTCTGTTTCAGACCCTCTGTTTCAGCCCCTCGGTTTCTCCCCCTCTGTTTCAGCCCCTCTGTTTCTCGCCCTCTGTTTCAGCCCCTCTGATTCAGCCCCTCTGTTTCAGCCCCTCTGATTCAGCCCCTCTGATTCAGCCCCTCTGATTCAGCCCCTCTGTTTCTCGCCCTCTGTTTCAGTCCCTCTGTATCAGCCCCTCTGTTTCCCGCCCTCTGTTTCAGCCCCTCTGTTTCTCGCCCTCTGTTTCAGCCCCTCTGATTCAGCCCCTCTCTTTCTCGCCCTCTGTTTCTGCCCCTCTGTTTCTCGCCGTCTGTTGCAGCCACTCTGTTTCTCGCCCACTGTTTCAGCCCCTCTGTTTCAGACCCTCCGTTTCAGCACCTCTGTTTCTCGCCCTCTGTTTCAGCCCCTCTGTTTCTCGCCCTCTGTTTCAGCCCCTCTGTTTCAGCCTCACTCTTTCCCGCCCTCTGTTTCTGCCCCTCTGTTTCTCGCCCTCTGTTTCGGCCCCTCTGTTTCTCGCCCTCTGTTTCAGCCCCGCTGATTCAGCCGCTCTGTTTCACCCCCTCTGAATCAGCCCCTCTGATTCAGCCCTCTGTTTCAGCCCCTCTGTTTCAGACCATCTGTTTCAGCCCCTCGGTTTCTCGCCCTCTGTTTCAGGCTCTCTGTTTCAGCCCGTCTGTTTCAGCCCCTCTGTATCAGCCCCTCTGTTCCCCGCCCTCTGTTTCAGCCCCTCTGTTTCTCGCCCTCTGTTTCAGCCCCTCTGATTCAGCCCCTCTGTTTCAGCCCCTCTGATTCAGCCCCTCTGTTTCAGCCCCACTGATTCAGCCCCTCTGTTTCAGCCCCTCTGTTTCAGCCCCTCTGTTTCAGCCCCTCTGTTTCAGCCCCACTGTTTCTCACCCTCTGTTTCAGCCCCTCTGATTCAGCCCCTCTGATTCAGCCCCTCTGTTTCCCGCCCGTCTGTTTCAGCCCCTCTGTTTCACGCCCCGTGTTTCAGCCCCTCTGTTTCTTGCCCTCTGTTTCAGCCCCTCTGTTTCTCGCCCTCTGTATCAGCCCCTCTATTTCCCGCCCTCTGTTTCAGCCCCTCTGATTCAGCCCCTCTGTTTCAGCCCCTCTGATTCAGCCCCTCTGTTTCAGCCCCTCTGATTCAGCCCCTCTGTTTCCCGCCCCTCTGTTTCAGCCCCTCTGTTTCACGCCCCGTGTTTCAGCCCCCCTGTTTCTTGCCCTCTGTTTCAGCCCCTCTGTTTCTCGCCCTCTGTTTCAGCCCCTCTGTTTCAGACCCTCTGTTTCTCGCCCTCTGTTTCAGCCCCGCTGATTCAGCCCCTCTGTTTCACCCCCTCTGAATCAGCCCCTCTGATTCAGCCCTCTGTTTCAGCCCCTCTGTTTCAGACCCTCTGTTTCAGCCCCTCGGTTTCTCGCCCTCTGTTTCAGCCCCTCTGTTTCTCGCACTCTGTTTCAGCCCCTCTGATTCAGCCCCTCTGTTTCAGCCCCTCTGATTCAGCCCCTCTGATTCAGCCCCTCTGATTCAGCCCCTCTGTTTCTCGCCCTCTGTTTCAGTCCCTCTGTTTCAGCCCCTCTGTTTCAGCCCCTCTGTTTCTCATCCTTTGTTTCAGCCCCTCTGATTCAGACCCTCTGATTCAGCCCCTCTGATTCAGCCCCTCTGATTCAGCCCCTCTGTTTCTCGCCCTCTGTTTCAGCCCCTCTGTTTCTCGCCCTCGGTCTCAGCCCCTCTGTTTCTCATCCTTTGTTTCAGCCCCTCTGATTCAGACCCTCTGATTCAGCCCCTCTGATTCAGCCCCTCTGATTCAGCCCCTCTGTTTCTCGCCCTCTGTTTCAGCCCCTCTGTTTCTCGCCCTCGGTCTCAGCCCCTCTGTTTCTCGCCCTCTGTTTCAGCCCCTCTGATTCAGCCCCTCTGTTTCTGCCCCTCTGATTCAGCCCCTCTGTTTCAGCCCCACTGATTCAGCCCCTCTGTTTCAGCCCCTCTGTTTCAGCCCCTCTGTTTCAGCCCCTCTGATTCAGCCCCTCTGATTCAGCCCCTCTGTTTCCCGCCCCTCTGTTTCAGCCCCTCTGTTTCACGCCCCGTGTTTCAGCCCCTCTGTTTCTTGCCCTCTGTTTCAGCCCCTCTGTTTCTCGCCCTCTGTATCAGCCCCTCTATTTCCCGCCCTCTGTTTCAGCCCCTCTGATTCAGCCCCTCTGTTTCAGCCCCTCTGATTCAGCCCCTCTCTTTCAGCCCCTCTGATTCAGCCCCTCTGTTTCCCGCCCCTCTGTTTCAGCCCCTCTGTTTCACGCCCCGTGTTTCAGCCCCCCTGTTTCTTGCCCTCTGTTTCAGCCCCTCTGTTTCAGCCCCTCTGTTTCACGCCCCGTGTTTCAGCCCCCCTGTTTCTTGCCCTCTGATTCAGCCCCTCTCTTTCAGCCCCTCTGATTCAGCCCCTCTGTTTCCCGCCCCTCTGTTTCAGCCCCTCTGTTTCACGCCCCGTGTTTCAGCCCCCCTGTTTCTTGCCCTCTGTTTCAGCCCCTCTGTTTCTCGCCCTCTGTTTCAGCCCCTCTGTTTCAGACCCTCTGTTTCTCGCCCTCTGTTTCAGCCCCGCTGATTCAGCCCCTCTGTTTCACCCCCTCTGAATCAGCCCCTCTGATTCAGCCCTCTGTTTCAGCCCCTCTGTTTCAGACCCTCTGTTTCAGCCCCTCGGTTTCTCCCCCTCTGTTTCAGCCCCTCTGTTTCTCGCCCTCTGTTTCAGCCCCTCTGATTCAGCCCCTCTGTTTCAGCCCCTCTGATTCAGCCCCTCTGATTCAGCCCCTCTGATTCAGCCCCTCTGTTTCTCGCCCTCTGTTTCAGTCCCTCTGATTCAGCCCCTCTGTTTCTCGCCCTCTGTTTCAGCCCCTCTGTTTCTCGCCCTCGGTCTCAGCCCCTCTGATTCAGCCCCTCTGTTTCAGCCCCTCTGTTTCTCGCCTTCTGTTTCAGCCCTTCTGTTTCTCGCCCTCTGTTTCAGCCCCTCTGTATCAGCCCCTCTGTTTCCCGCCCTCTGTTTCAGCCCCTCTGTTTCTCGCCCTCTGTTTCAGCCCCTCTGATTCAGCCCCTCTGTTTCTGCCCCTCTGATTCAGCCCCTCTGTTTCAGCCCCACTGATTCAGCCCCTCTGTTTCAGCCCCTCTGTTTCAGCCCCTCTGTTTCAGCCCCTCTGATTCAGCCCCTCTGATTCAGCCCCTCTGTTTCCCGCCCCTCTGTTTCAGCCCCTCTGTTTCACGCCCCGTGTTTCAGCCCCTCTGTTTCTTGCCCTCTGTTTCAGCCCCTCTGTTTCTCGCCCTCTGTATCAGCCCCTCTATTTCCCGCCCTCTGTTTCAGCCCCTCTGATTCAGCCCCTCTGTTTCAGCCCCTCTGATTCAGCCCCTCTCTTTCAGCCCCTCAGATTCAGCCCCTCTGTTTCCCGCCCCTCTGTTTCAGCCCCTCTGTTTCACGCCCCGTGTTTCAGCCCCCCTGTTTCTTGCCCTCTGTTTCAGCCCCTCTGTTTCTCGCCCTCTGTTTCAGCCCCTCTGTTTCAGACCCTCTGTTTCTCGCCCTCTGTTTCAGCCCCGCTGATTCAGCCCCTCTGTTTCACCCCCTCTGAATCAGCCCCTCTGATTCAGCCCTCTGTTTCAGCCCCTCTGTTTCAGACCCTCTGTTTCAGCCCCTCGGTTTCTCCCCCTCTGTTTCAGCCCCTCTGTTTCTCGCCCTCTGTTTCAGCCCCTCTGATTCAGCCCCTCTGTTTCAGCCCCTCTGATTCAGCCCCTCTGATTCAGCCCCTCTGATTCAGCCCCTCTGTTTCTCGCCCTCTGTTTCAGTCCCTCTGTTTCAGCCCCTCTGTTTCTCATCCTTTGTTTCAGCCCCTCTGATTCAGCCCCTCTGATTCAGCCCCTCTGATTCAGCCCCTCTGATTCAGCCCCTCTGTTTCTCGCCCTCTGTTTCAGCCGCTCTGTTTCTCGCCCTTTGTTTCAGCCCCTCTGTTTTTCGCCCTCAGTTTCAGCCCCTCTGTTTCTCGCCCTCTGTTTCAGCCCCTCTGATTCAGCACCTCTGTTTCAGCCCCTCTGATTCAGCCCCTCTGTTTCAGCCTCTCTGTTTCAGTCCCTCTGTTTCTCGCCCTCAGTTTCTCACCCTCTGTTTCAGCCCCTGTGTTTCTCGCCCTCTGTTTCAGCCCCTTTGTTTTTCGCCCTCTGTTTCAGCCGCTCCGTTTCTCGCCCTCTGTTTCAGGCTCTCTGTTTCAGCCAGTCTGTTTCAGCCCCTCTGTTTCAGCCCCTCCGTTTCTCGCCATCTGTTTCTCGCCCGCTGTTTCAGCCCCTTTGTTTCTCGCCCTCTGTTTCAGCCCCTCTGTTTCAGCCCCTCTGATTCAGCCCCTCTGATACAGCCCCTCTGTTTCTCGCCCTCTGTTTCAGCCCCTCTGTTTCAGCCCCTCTGTTTCAGCCCCTCTGTTTCAGCCCCTCTGTTTCTCGCCCGCAGTTTCAGCCCCTCTGTTTTTCGCCCTCTGTTTCAGCCCCTCTGTTTCACGCCCTCTGTTTCAGCCCCTCTGTTTCAGCCCCTCTGTTTCAGCCCCTCTGTTTCAGCCCCTCTGTTTCTCGCCCTCTGTTTCAGCCCCTCTGTTTCTCGCCCTCTGTTTCAGCCGCTCAGTTTCTCGCCCTCTGTTTCAGCCCCTCTGTTTCAGCCCCTCTGTTTCAGCCCCTCTGTTTCAGCCCCACTGTTTCTCGCCCTCTGTTTCAGCCCCTCTGTTTCTCGCCGTCTGTTGCAGCCACTCTGTTTCTCGCCCTCTGTTTCAGCCCCTCTGTTTCTCGCCCTCTGTTTCAGCCCCTCTGTTTCAGCCCCTCTGTTTCCCGCCCTCAGTTTCAGACCCTCTGTTTCTCGCCCTCTGTTTCAGCCCCTCTGTTTCACGCCCTCTGTTTCAGCCCCTCTGTTTCAGCCCCTCTGTTTCAGCCCCTCTGTTTCAGCCCCTCCGTTTCTCGCCCTCTGTTTCAGCCGCTCAGTTTCTCGCCCTCTGTTTCAGCCCCTCTGTTTCAGCCCCTCTGTTTCAGCCCCTCTGTTCCCCGCCCTCTGTTTCAGCCCCTCTGTTTCTCGCCCTCTGTTTCAGCCCCTCTGATTCAGCCCCTCTTTTTCAGCCCCTCTGATTCAGCCCCTCTGTTTCAGCCCCACTGATTCAGCCCCTCTGTTTCAGCCCCTCTGTTTCAGCCCCTCTGTTTCAGCCCCTCTGTTTCAGCCCCACTGTTTCTCACCCTCTGTTTCAGCCCCTCTGATTCAGCCCCTCTGATTCAGCCCCTCTGTTTCCCGCCCCTCTGTTTCAGCCCCTCTGTTTCACGCCCCGTGTTTCAGCCCCTCTGTTTCTTGCCCTCTGTTTCAGCCCCTCTGTTTCTCGCCCTCTGTATCAGCCCCTCTATTTCCCGCCCTCTGTTTCAGCCCCTCTGATTCAGCCCCTCTGTTTCAGCCCCTCTGATTCAGCCCCTCTCTTTCAGCCCCTCTGATTCAGCCCCTCTGTTTCCCGCCCCTCTGTTTCAGCCCCTCTGTTTCAGCCCCTCTGTTTCAGCCCCACTGTTTCTCACCCTCTGTTTCAGCCCCTCTGATTCAGCCCCTCTGATTCAGCCCCTCTGTTTCTCGCCCTCTGTTTCAGCCCCTCTGTTTCAGACCCTCTGTTTCTCGCCCTCTGTTTCAGCCCCGCTGATTCAGCCCCTCTGTTTCACCCCCTCTGAATCAGCCCCTCTGATTCAGTCCTCTGTTTCAGCCCCACTGTTTCAGACCCTCTGTTTCAGCCCCTCGGTTTCTCGCCCTCTGTTTCAGCCCCTCTGTTTCTCGCACTCTGTTTCAGCCCCTCTGATTCAGCCCCTCTGTTTCAGCCCCTCTGATTCAGCCCCTCTGATTCAGCCCCTCTGATTCAGCCCCTCTGTTTCTCGCCCTCTGTTTCAGTCCCTCTGTTTCAGCCCCTCTGTTTCAGCCCCTCTGTTTCTCATCCTTTGTTTCAGCCCCTCTGATTCAGCCCCTCTGTTTCTCGCCCTCTGTTTCAGTCCCTCTGATTCAGCCCCTCTGTTTCTCGCCCTCTGTTTCAGCCCCTCTGTTTCTCGCCCTCGGTCTCAGCCCCTCTGATTCAGCCCCTCTGTTTCAGCCCCTCTGTTTCTCGCCTTCTGTTTCAGCTCCTCTGTTTCTCGCCCTCTGTTTCAGCCCCTCTGTATCAGCCCCTCTGTTTCCCGCCCTCTGTTTCAGCCCCTCTTATTCAGCCCCTCTGTTTCAGCCCCACTGATTCAGCCCCTCTGTTTCAGCCCCTCTGTTTCAGCCCCTCTGTTTCAGCCCCTCTGTTTCAGCCCCACTGTTTCTCACCCTCTGTTTCAGCCCCTCTGATTCAGCCCCTCTGATTCAGCCCCTCTGTTTCCCGCCCCTCTGTTTCAGCCCCTCTGTTTCACGCCCCGTGTTTCAGCCCCTCTGTTTCTTGCCCTCTGTTTCAGCCCCTCTGTTTCTCGCCCTCCGTATCAGCCCCTCTATTTCCCGCCCTCTGTTTCAGCCCCTCTGATTCAGCCCCTCTGTTTCAGCCCCTCTGATTCAGCCCCTCTCTTTCAGCCCCTCTGATTCAGCCCCTCTGTTTCCCGCCCCTCTGTTTCAGCCCCTCTGTTTCACGCCCCGTGTTTCAGCCCCCCTGTTTCTTGCCCTCTGTTTCAGCCCCTCTGTTTCTCGCCCTCTGTTTCAGCCCCTCTGTTTCAGCCCCTCTGTTTCTCGCCCTCTGTTTCAGCCCCGCTGATTCAGCCCCTCTGTTTCAGCCCCTCTGAATCAGCCCCTCTGATTCAGCCCTCTGTTTCAGCCCCTCTGTTTCAGACCCTCTGTTTCAGCCCCTCGGTTTCTCGCCCTCTGTTTCAGCCCCTCTGTTTCTCGCCCTCTGTTTCAGCCCCTCTGATTCAGCCCCTCTGTTTCAGCCCCTCTGATTCAGCCCCTCTGATTCAGCCCCTCTGATTCAGCCCCTCTGTTTCTCGCCCTCTGTTTCAGTCCCTCTGTTTCAGCCCCTCTGTTTCTCATCCTTTGTTTCAGCCCCTCTGATTCAGCCCCTCTGATTCAGCCCCGCTGATTCAGCCCCTCTGATTCAGCCCCTCTGTTTCTCGCCCTCTGTTTCAGCCGCTCTGTTTCTCGCCCTTTGTTTCAGCCCCTCTGTTTTTCGCCCTCAGTTTCAGCCCCTCTGTTTCTCGCACTCTGTTTCAGCCCCTCTGATTCAGCACCTCTGTTTCAGCCC
The DNA here is from genome assembly GCF_047496795.1 of Chiloscyllium punctatum. Taxonomy (NCBI): domain Eukaryota; kingdom Metazoa; phylum Chordata; class Chondrichthyes; order Orectolobiformes; family Hemiscylliidae; genus Chiloscyllium; species Chiloscyllium punctatum. The sequence continues at coordinate 796,968 of NW_027309822.1, forward strand.
CTCTGATTCAGCCCCTCTGTTTCAGCCCCTCTGTTTCAGTCCCTCTGTTTCTCGCCCTCAGTTTCTCACCCTCTGTTTCAGTCCCTGTGTTTCTCGCACTCTGTTTCAGCCCCTCTGTTTTTCGCCCTCTGTTTCAGCCGCTCCGTTTCTCGCCCTCTGTTTCAGGCTCTCTGTTTCAGCCCGTCTGTTTCAGCCCCTCTGTTTCAGCCCCTCTGTTTCTCGCCATCTGTTTCTCGCCCGCTGTTTCAGCCCCTTTGTTTCTCGCCCTCTGTTTCAGCCCCTCTGTTTCAGCCCCTCTGATTCAGCCCCTCTGATACAGCCCCTCTGTTTCTCGCCCTCTGTTTCAGCCCCTCTGTTTCAGCCCCTCTGTTTCAGCCCCTCTGTTTCAGCCCCTCTGTTTCTCGCCCGCAGTTTCAGCCCCTCTGTTTCTCGCCCTCTGTTTCAGCCCCTCTGTTTCACGCCCTCTGTTTCAGCCCCTCTGTTTCAGCCCCTCTGTTTCAGCCCCTCTGTTTCAGCCCCTCTGTTTCTCGCCCTCTGTTTCAGCCCCTCTGTTTCTCGCCCTCTGTTTCAGCCGCTCAGTTTCTCGCCCTCTGTTTCAGCACCTCTGTTTCAGCCCCTCTGTTTCAGCCCCTCTGTTTCAGCCCCTCTGTTTCAGCCCCTCTGTTTCTCGCCCTCTGTTTCAGCCCCTCTGTTTCTCGCCGTCTGTTGCAGCCACTCTGTTTCTCGCCCACTGTTTCAGCCCCTCTGTTTCTCGCACTTTGTTTCAGCCCCTCTGTTTCTCGCCCTCTGTTTCAGCCCCTCTGTTTCAGCCCCTCTGTTTCCCGCCCTCAGTTTCAGACCCTCTGTTTCTCGCCCTCTGTTTCAGTCCCTCTGTTTCAGCCCCTCTGTTTCAGCCCCTCTGTTTCTCATCCTTTGTTTCAGCCCCTCTGATTCAGCCCCTCTGTTTCTCGCCCTCTGTTTCAGCCCCTCTGTTTCTCGCCCTCTGTTTCAGCCGCTCCGTTTCTCGCCCTCTGTTTCAGGCTCTCTGTTTCAGCCCCTCTGTTTCAGCCCCTCTGTTTCTCGCCCTCTGTTTCAGCCCCTCTGTTTCTCGCCCTCTGTTTCAGCCGCTCAGTTTCTCGCCCTCTGTTTCAGCCCCTCTGTTTCAGCCCCTCTGTTTCAGCCCCTCTGTTTCAGCCCCTGTGTTTCTCGCCCTCTGTTTCAGCCCCTCTGTTTCTCGCCGTCTGTTGCAGCCACTCTGTTTCTCGCCCACTGTTTCAGCCCCTCTGTTTCAGACCATCTGTTTCAGCCCCTCTGTTTCTCGCCCTCTGTTTCAGCCCCTCAGTTTCTCGCCCTCTGTTTCAGCACCTCTGTTTCAGCCCCTCTGTTTCAGCCCCTCTGTTTCAGCCCCTCTGTTTCAGCCCCTCTGTTTCTCGCCCTCTGTTTCAGCCCCTCTGTTTCTCGCCGTCTGTTGCAGCCACTCTGTTTCTCGCCCACTGTTTCAGCCCCTCTGTTTCAGACCCTCTGTTTCAGCCCCTCTGTTTCTCGCCCTCTGTTTCAGCCCCTCTGTTTCTCGCCCTCTGTTTCAGCCCCTCTGTTTCAGCCCCTCTGTTTCCCGCCCTCAGTTTCAGACCCTCTGTTTCTCGCCCTCTGTTTCAGCCCCTCTGTTTCACGCCCTCTGTTTCAGCCCCTCTGTTTCAGCCCCTCTGTTTCAGCCACTCTGTTTCAGCCCCTCTGTTTCTCGCCCTCTGTTTCAGCCCCTCTGTTTCTCGCCCTCTGTTTCAGCCGCTCAGTTTCTCGCTCTCTGTTTCAGCCCCTCTGTTTCAGCCCCTCTGTTTCAGCCCCTCTGTTTCAGCCCTTCTGTTTCAGTCCCTCTGTTTCTCGCCCTCTGTTTCAGCCCCTCTGTTTCTCGCCGTCTGTTGCAGCCACTCTGTTTCTCGCCCACTGTTTCAGCCCCTCTGTTTCAGACCATCTGTTTCAGCCCCTCTGTTTCTCGCCCTCTGTTTCAGCCCCTCTGTTTCTCGCCCTCTGTTTCAGCCCATCTGTTTCAGCCCCTCTGTTTCCCGCCCTCTGTTTCTGCCCCTCTGTTTCTCGCCCTCTGTTTCAGCCCCTCTGTTTCAGCCCCACTGTTTCTCACCCTCTGTTTCAGCCCCTCTGATTCAGCCCCTCTGATTCAGCCCCTCTGTTTCCCGCACCTCTGTTTCAGCCCCTCTGATTCAGCCCCTCTGATTCTCGCCCTCTGTTTCAGCCCCTCTGTTTCAGCCCCTCTGTTTCAGCCCCACTGTTTCTCACCCTCTGTTTCAGCCCCTCTGATTCAGCCCCTCTTATTCAGCCCCTCTGTTTCCCGCCGCTCTGTTTCAGCCCCTCTGTTTCACGCCCCGTGTTTCAGCCACTCTGTTTCTTGCCCTCTGTTTCAGCCCCTCTGTTTCTCGCCCTCTGTATCAGCCCCTCTGTTTCCCGCCCTCTGCTTCAGCCCATCTGATTCAGCCCCTCTGTTTCAGCCCCTCTGATTCAGCCCCTCTGTTTCAGCCACTCTGATTCTGCCCCTCTGTTTCCCTCCCCTCTGTTTCAGCCCCTCTGTTTCACGCCCCGTGTTTCAGCCCCCCTGTTTCTTGCCCTCTGTTTCAGCCCCTCTGTTTCTCGCCCTCTGTTTCAGCCCCTCTGTTTCAGACCCTCTGTTTCTCACCCTCTGTTTCAGCCCCTCTGATTCAGCCCCTCTGATTCAGCCCCTCTGTTTCCCGCCCCTCTGTTTCAGCCCCTCTGTTTCACGCCCCGTGTTTCAGCCCCTCTGTTTCTTGCCCTCTGTTTCAGCCCCTCTGTTTCTCGCCCTCTGTTTCAGCCCCGCTGATTCAGCCCCTCTGTTTCACCCCCTCTGAATCAGCCCCTCTGATTCAGCCCTCTGTTTCAGCCCCTCTGTTTCAGACCCTCTGTTTCAGCCCCTCGGTTTCTCGCCCTCTGTTTCAGCCCCTCTGTTTCTCGCCCTCTGTTTCAGCCCCTCTGTTTCTCGCCCTCTGTTTCAGCCCCTCTGATTCAGCCCCTCTGTTTCAGCCCCTCTGATTCAGCCCCTCTGATTCAGCCCCTCTGATTCAGCCCCTCTGTTTCTCGCCCCCTGTTTCAGTCCCTCTGTTTCAGCCCCTATGTTTCAGCCCCTCTGTTTCTCATCCTTTGTTTCAGCCCCTCTGATTCAGCCCCTCTGATTCAGCCCCTCTGATTCAGCCCCTCTGTTTCTCGCCCTCTGTTTCAGCCCCTCTGTTTTTCGCCCTCAGTTTCAGCCCCTCTGTTTCTCGCCCTCTGTTTCAGCCCCTCTGATTCAGCACCTCTGTTTCAGCCCCTCTGATTCAGCCCCTCTGTTTCAGCCCCTCTGTTTCAGTCCCTCTGTTTCTCGCCCTAAGTTTCTCACCCTCTGTTTCAGCCCCTGTGTTTCTCGCCCTCTGTTTCAGCCCCTCTATTTTTCGCCCTCTGTTTCAGCCGCTCCGTTTCTCGCCCTCTGTTTCAGGCTCTCTGTTTCAGCCCGTCTGTTTCAGCCCCTCTGTTTCAGCCCCTCTGTTTCTCGCCATCTGTTTCTCGCCCGCTGTTTCAGCCCCTTTGTTTCTCGCCCTCTGTTTCAGCCCCTCTGTTTCAGCCCCTCTGATTCAGCCCCTCTGATACAGCCCCTCTGTTTCTCGCCCTCTGTTTCAGCCCCTCTGTTTCAGCCCCTCTGTTTCAGCCCCTCTGTTTCAGCCCCTCTGTTTCTCGCCCTCTCTTTCAGCCCCTCTGTTTCTCGCCCTCTCTTTCAGCCCCTCTGTTTCAGCCCCTCTGTTTCAGCCCCTCTGTTTCAGCCCCTCTGTTTCTCGCCCTCTGTTTCAGCCCCTCTGTTTCTCGCCCTCTGTTTCAGCCGCTCAGTTTCTCGCCCTCTGTTTCAGCCCCTCTGTTTCAGCCCCTCTGTTTCAGCCCCTCTGTTTCAGCCCCTCTGTTTCAGCCCCTCTGTTTCTCGCCCTCTGTTTCAGCCCCTCTGTTTCTCGCCGTCTGTTGCAGCCACTCTGTTTCTCGCCCACTGTTTCAGACACTCTGTTTCAGACCCTCTGTTTCAGCCCCTCTGTTTCTCGCTCTCTGTTTCAGCCCCTCTGTTTCTCGCCCTCTGTTTCAGCCCCTCTATTTCAGCCCCTCTGTTTCCCGCCCTCTGTTTCTGCCCCTCTGTTTCTCGCCCTCTGTTTCGGCCCCTCTGTTTCTCGTCCTCTGTTTCAGCCCCGCTGATTCAGCCCCTCTGTTTCACCCCCTCTGAATCAGCACCTCTGATTCAGCCCTCTGTTTCAGCCCCTCTGTTTCAGACCATCTGTTTCAGCCCCTCGGTTTCTCGCCCTCTGTTTCAGACCCTCTGTTTCTCGCCCTCTGTTTCAGCCCCTCTGTTTCTCGCCCTCTGTTTCAGCCCCTCTGATTCAGCCCCTCTGTTTCAGCCCCTCTGATTCAGCCCCTCTGATTCAGCCCCTCTGATTCAGCCCCTCTGTTTCTCGCCCTCTGTTTCAGTCCCTCTGTTTCAGCCCCTCTGTTTCAGCCCCTCTGTTTCTCATCCTGTGTTTCAGCCCCTCTGATTCAGCCCCTCTGATTCAGCCCCTCTGATTCAGCCCCTCTGTTTCTCGCCCTCTGTTTCAGCCCCTCTGTTTCAGCCCCTCTGTTTTAGCCCCTCTGTTTCAGCCCCCATGTTTCTCGCCCTCTGTTTCAGCCCCTCTGTATCAGTCCCTCAGTTTCCCGCCCTCTGTTTCAGCCCCTCTGTTTCTCGCCCTCTGTTCCAGCCCCTCTGATTCAGCCCCTCTGTTTCAGCCCCTCTGATTCAGCCCCTCTGTTTCAGCCCCTCTGATTCAGCCCCTCTGTTTCTCGCCCTCTGTTTCAGCCCCTCTGTTTCAGCCCCTCTGTTTCAGGCCCTCTGTTTCTCACCCTCTGTTTCAGCCCCTCTGATTCAGCCCCTCTGTTTCAGCACGTCTGTTTCCCGCCCCTCTGTTTCAGCCCCTCTGTTTCACGCCCCGTGTTTCACCCCCTCTGTTTCTTGCCCTCTGTTTCAGCCCGTCTGTTTCTCGTCCTCTGTTTCAGCCCCTCTGTTTCAGCCCCTCTGTTTCAGTCCCTCTGTTTCTCGCCCTCTGTTTCAGCCCCTCTGTTTCTCGCCCTCTATTTCAGCCCCTCTGTTTCAGCCGCTCGGTTTCTCGCCCTCTGTTTCAGCCCCTCTGTTTCTCGCCCTCTGTTTCAGCCCCTCTGTTTCAGCCCCTCTGTTTCACGCCCCGTGTTTCAGCCCCTCTGTTTCTTGCCCTCTGTTTCAGCCCCTCTGTTTCTCGCCCTCTGTATCAGCCCCTCTGTTTCCCGCCCTCTGTTTCAGCCCCTCTGATTCAGCCCCTCTGTTTCAGCCCCTCTGATTCAGCCCCTCTGTTTCCCGCCCCTCTGTTTCAGCCCCTCTGTTTCACGCCCCGTGTTTCAGCCCCCCTGTTTCTTGCCCTCTGTTTCAGCCCCTCTGTTTCTCGCCCTCTGTTTCAGCCCCTCTGTTTCAGACCCTCTGTTTCTCACCCTCTGTTTCAGCCCCTCTGATTCAGCCCCTCTGATTCAGCCCCTCTGTTTCCCGCCCCTCTGTTTCAGCCCCTCTGTTTCACGCCCCGTGTTTCAGCCCCTCTGTTTCTTGCCCTCTGTTTCAGCCCCTCTGTTTCTCGCCCTCTGTTTCAGCCCCGCTGATTCAGCCCCTCTGTTTCACCCCCTCTGAATCAGCCCCTCTGATTCAGCCCTCTGTTTCAGCCCCTCTGTTTCAGACGCTCTGTTTCAGCCCCTCGGTTTCTCGCCCTCTGTTTCAGCCCCTCTGTTTCTCGCCCTCTGTTTCAGCCCGTCTGTTACTCGCCCTCTGTTTCAGCCCCTCTGATTCAGCCCCTCTGTTTCAGCCCCTCTGATTCAGCCCCTCTGATTCAGCCCCTCTGATTCAGCCCCTCTGTTTCTCGCCCTCTGTTTCAGTCCCTCTGTTTCAGCCCCTCTGATTCATCCCCTCTGTTTCTCATCCTTTGTTTCAGCCGCTCTGATTCAGCCCCTCTGATTCAGCCCCTCTGATTCAGCCCCTCTGATTCAGCCCCTCTGTTTCTCGCCCTCTGTTTCAGCCCCTCTGTTTCTCGCCCTTTGTTTCAGCCCCTCTGTTTTTCGCCCTCAGTTTCAGCCCCTCTGTTTGTCGCCCTCTGTTTCAGCCCCTCTGATTCAGCACCTCTGTTTCAGCCCCTCTGATTCAGCCCCTCTGTTTCAGCCCCTCTGTTTCAGTCCCTCTGTTTCTCGCCCTCAGTTTCTCACCCTCTGTTTCAGCCCCTGTGTTTCTCGCCCTCTGTTTCAGCCCCTCTGTTTTTCGCCCTCTGTTTCAGCCGCTCCGTTTCTCGCCCTCTGTTTCAGGCTCTCTGTTTCAGCCCGTCTGTTTCAGCCCCTCTGTTTCAGCCCCTCTGTTTCTCGCCATCTGTTTCTCGCCCGCTGTTTCAGCCCCTTTGTTTCTCGCCCTCTGTTTCAGCCCCTCTGTTTCAGCCCCTCTGATTCAGCCCCTCTGATACAGCCCCTCTGTTTCTCGCCCTCTGTTTCAGCCCCTCTGTTTCAGCCCCTCTGTTTCAGCCCCTCTGTTTCTCGCCCTCAGTTTCAGCCCCTCTGTTTCTCGCCCTCTGTTTCAGCCCCTCTGTTTCACGCCCTCTGTTTCAGCCCCTCTGTTTCAGAACCTCTGTTTCAGCCCCTCTGTTTCAGCCCCTCTGTTTCTCGCCCTCTGTTTCAGCCCCTCTGTTTCTCACCCTCTGTTTCAGCCGCTCAGTTTCTCGCCCTCTGTTTCAGCCCCTCTGTTTCAGCCCCTCTGTTTCAGCCCCTCTGTTTCAGCCCCTCTGTTTCTCGCCCTCTGTTTCAGCCCCTCTGTTTCTCGCCGTCTGTTGCAGCCACTCTGTTTCTCGCCCACTGTTTCAGCCCCTCTGTTTCAGCCCCTCTGTTTCAGCCCCTCTGTTTTAGCCCCTCTGTTTCAGCCCCCATGTTTCTCGCCCTCTGTTTCAGCCCCTCTGTATCAGTCCCTCAGTTTCCCGCCCTCTGTTTCAGCCCCTCTGTTTCTCGCCCTCTGTTCCAGCCCCTCTGATTCAGCCCCTCTGTTTCAGCCCCTCTGATTCAGCCCCTCTGTTTCAGCCCCTCTGATTCAGCCCCTCTGTTTCTCGCCCTCTGTTTCAGCCCCTCTGTTTCAGCCCCTCTGTTTCAGGCCCTCTGTTTCTCACCCTCTGTTTCAGCCCCTCTGATTCAGCCCCTCTGTTTCAGCACGTCTGTTTCCCGCCCCTCTGTTTCAGCCCCTCTGTTTCACGCCCCGTGTTTCAGCCCCTCTGTTTCTTGCCCTCTGTTTCAGCCCGTCTGTTTCTCGTCCTCTGTTTCAGCCCCTCTGTTTCAGCCCCTCTGTTTCAGTCCCTCTGTTTCTCGCCCTCTGTTTCAGCCCCTCTGTTTCTCGCCCTCTATTTCAGCCCCTCTGTTTCAGCCGCTCGGTTTCTCGCCCTCTGTTTCAGCCCCTCTGTTTCTCGCCCTCTGTTTCAGCCCCTCTGTTTCAGCCCCTCTGTTTCACGCCCCGTGTTTCAGCCCCTCTGTTTCTTGCCCTCTGTTTCAGCCCCTCTGTTTCTCGCCCTCTGTATCAGCCCCTCTGTTTCCCGCCCTCTGTTTCAGCCCCTCTGATTCAGCCCCTCTGTTTCAGCCCCTCTGATTCAGCCCCTCTGTTTCCCGCCCCTCTGTTTCAGCCCCTCTGTTTCACGCCCCGTGTTTCAGCCCCCCTGTTTCTTGCCCTCTGTTTCAGCCCCTCTGTTTCTCGCCCTCTGTTTCAGCCCCTCTGTTTCAGACCCTCTGTTTCTCACCCTCTGTTTCAGCCCCTCTGATTCAGCCCCTCTGATTCAGCCCCTCTGTTTCCCGCCCCTCTGTTTCAGCCCCTCTGTTTCACGCCCCGTGTTTCAGCCCCTCTGTTTCTTGCCCTCTGTTTCAGCCCCTCTGTTTCTCACCCTCTGTTTCAGCCCCGCTGATTCAGCCCCTCTGTTTCACCCCCTCTGAATCAGCCCCTCTGATTCAGCCCTCTGTTTCAGCCCCTCTGTTTCAGACCCTCTGTTTCAGCCCCTCGGTTTCTCGCCCTCTGTTTCAGCCCCTCTGATTCAGCCCCTCTGTTTCAGCCCCTCTGTTTCAGTCCCTCTGTTTCTCGCCCTCAGTTTCTCACCCTCTGTTTCAGCCCCTGTGTTTCTCGCCCTCTGTTTCAGCCCCTCTGTTTTTCGCCCTCTGTTTCAGCCGCTCCGTTTCTCGCCCTCTGTTTCAGGCTCTCTGTTTCAGCCCGTCTGTTTCAGCCCCTCTGTTTCAGCCCCTCTGTTTCTCGCCATCTGTTTCTCGCCCGCTGTTTCAGCCCCTTTGTTTCTCGCCCTCTGTTTCAGCCCCTCTGTTTCAGCCCCTCTGATTCAGCCCCTCTGATACAGCCCCTCTGTTTCTCGCCCTCTGTTTCAGCCCCTCTGTTTCAGCCCCTCTGTTTCAGCCCCTCTGTTTCAGCCCCTCTGTTTCTCGCCCTCAGTTTCAGCCCCTCTGTTTCTCGCCCTCTGTTTCAGCCCCTCTGTTTCACGCCCTCTGTTTCAGCCCCTCTGTTTCAGAACCTCTGTTTCAGCCCCTCTGTTTCAGCCCCTCTGTTTCTCGCCCTCTGTTTCAGCCCCTCTGTTTCTCACCCTCTGTTTCAGCCGCTCAGTTTCTCGCCCTCTGTTTCAGCCCCTCTGTTTCAGCCCCTCTGTTTCAGCCCCTCTGTTTCAGCCCCTCTGTTTCTCGCCCTCTGTTTCAGCCCCTCTGTTTCTCGCCGTCTGTTGCAGCCACTCTGTTTCTCGCCCACTGTTTCAGCCCCTCTGTTTCAGCCCCTCTGTTTCAGCCCCTCTGTTTTAGCCCCTCTGTTTCAGCCCCCATGTTTCTCGCCCTCTGTTTCAGCCCCTCTGTATCAGTCCCTCAGTTTCCCGCCCTCTGTTTCAGCCCCTCTGTTTCTCGCCCTCTGTTCCAGCCCCTCTGATTCATCCCCTCTGTTTCAGCCCCTCTGATTCAGCCCCTCTGTTTCAGCCCCTCTGATTCAGCCCCTCTGTTTCTCGCCCTCTGTTTCAGCCCCTCTGTTTCAGCCCCTCTGTTTCAGGCCCTCTGTTTCTCACCCTCTGTTTCAGCCCCTCTGATTCAGCCCCTCTGTTTCTCATCCTTTGTTTCAGCCCCTCTGATTCAGCCCCTCTGATTCAGCCCCTCTGATTCAGCCCCTCTGATTCAGCCCCTCTGTTTCTCGCCCTCTGTTTCAGCCCCTCTGTTTCTCGCCCTTTGTTTCAGCCCCTCTGTTTTTCGCCCTCAGTTTCAGCCCCTCTGTTTGTCGCCCTCTGTTTCAGCCCCTCTGATTCAGCACCTCTGTTTCAGCCCCTCTGATTCAGCCCCTCTGTTTCAGCCCCTCTGTTTCAGTCCCTCTGTTTCTCGCCCTCAGTTTCTCACCCTCTGTTTCAGCCCCTGTGTTTCTCGCCCTCTGTTTCAGCCCCTCTGTTTTTCGCCCTCTGTTTCAGCCGCTCCGTTTCTCGCCCTCTGTTTCAGGCTCTCTGTTTCAGCCCGTCTGTTTCAGCCCCTCTGTTTCAGCCCCTCTGTTTCTCGCCATCTGTTTCTCGCCCGCTGTTTCAGCCCCTTTGTTTCTCGCCCTCTGTTTCAGCCCCTCTGTTTCAGCCCCTCTGATTCAGCCCCTCTGATACAGCCCCTCTGTTTCTCGCCCTCTGTTTCAGCCCCTCTGTTTCAGCCCCTCTGTTTCAGCCCCTCTGTTTCAGCCCCTCTGTTTCTCGCCCTCAGTTTCAGCCCCTCTGTTTCTCGCCCTCTGTTTCAGCCCCTCTGTTTCACGCCCTCTGTTTCAGCCCCTCTGTTTCAGAACCTCTGTTTCAGCCCCTCTGTTTCAGCCCCTCTGTTTCTCGCCCTCTGTTTCAGCCCCTCTGTTTCTCACCCTCTGTTTCAGCCGCTCAGTTTCTCGCCCTCTGTTTCAGCCCCTCTGTTTCAGCCCCTCTGTTTCAGCCCCTCTGTTTCAGCCCCTCTGTTTCAGCCCCTCTGTTTCTCGCCCTCTGTTTCAGCCCCTCTGTTTCTCGCCGTCTGTTGCAGCCACTCTGTTTCTCGCCCACTGTTTCAGCCCCTCTGTTTCAGCCCCTCTGTTTCAGCCCCTCTGTTTTAGCCCCTCTGTTTCAGCCCCCATGTTTCTCGCCCTCTGTTTCAGCCCCTCTGTATCAGTCCCTCAGTTTCCCGCCCTCTGTTTCAGCCCCTCTGTTTCTCGCCCTCTGTTCCAGCCCCTCTGATTCAGCCCCTCTGTTTCAGCCCCTCTGATTCAGCCCCTCTGTTTCAGCCCCTCTGATTCAGCCCCTCTGTTTCTCGCCCTCTGTTTCAGCCCCTCTGTTTCAGCCCCTCTGTTTCAGGCCCTCTGTTTCTCACCCTCTGTTTCAGCCCCTCTGATTCAGCCCCTCTGTTTCAGCACGTCTGTTTCCCGCCCCTCTGTTTCAGCCCCTCTGTTTCACGCCCCGTGTTTCAGCCCCTCTGTTTCTTGCCCTCTGTTTCAGCCCGTCTGTTTCTCGTCCTCTGTTTCAGCCCCTCTGTTTCAGCCCCTCTGTTTCAGTCCCTCTGTTTCTCGCCCTCTGTTTCAGCCCCTCTGTTTCTCGCCCTCTATTTCAGCCCCTCTGTTTCAGCCGCTCGGTTTCCCGCCCCTCTGTTTCAGCCCCTCTGTTTCACGCCCCGTGTTTCAGCCCCTCTGTTTCTTGCCCTCTGTTTCAGCCCGTCTGTTTCAGCCCCTCTGTTTCAGCCCCACTGTTTCTCACCCTCTGTTTCAGCCCCTCTGATTCAGCCCCTCTGATTCAGCCCCTCTGTTTCCCGCCCCTCTGTTTCAGCCCCTCTGATTCAGCCCCTCTGATTCTCGCCCTCTGTTTCAGCCCCTCTGTTTCAGCCCCTCTGTTTCAGCCCCACTGTTTCTCACCCTCTGTTTCAGCCCCTCTGATTCAGCCCCTCTGATTCAGCCCCTCTGTTTCCCGCCGCTCTGTTTCAGCCCCTCTGTTTCACGCCCCGTGTTTCAGCCCCTCTGTTTCTTGCCCTCTGTTTCAGCCCCTCTGTTTCTCGCCCTCTGTATCAGCCCCTATGTTTCCCGCCCTCTGTTTCAGCCCCTCTGATTCAGCCCCTCTGTTTCAGCCCCTCTGATTCAGCCCCTCTGTTTCAGCCACTCTGATTCTGCCCCTCTGTTTCCCGCCCCTCTGTTTCAGCCCCTCTGTTTCACGCCCCGTGTTTCAGCCCCCCTGTTTCTTGCCCTCTGTTTCAGCCCCTCTGTTTCTCGCCCTCTGTTTCAGCCCCTCTGTTTGAGACCCTCTGTTTCTCACCCTCAGTTTCAGCCCCTCTGATTCAGCCCCTCTGATTCAGCCCCTCTGTTTCTCGCCCTCTATTTCAGCCCCTCTGTTTCAGCCGCTCGGTTTCTCGCCCTCTGTTTCAGCCCCTCTGTTTCTCGCCCTCTGTTTCAGCCCCTCTGTTTCAGCCCCTCTGTTTCACGCCCCGTGTTTCAGCCCCTCTGTTTCTTGCCCTCTGTTTCAGCCCCTCTGTTTCTCGCCCTCTGTTTCAGCCCCTCTGTTTCACGCCCTCTGTTTCAGCCCCTCTGTTTCAGAACCTCTGTTTCAGCCCCTCTGTTTCAGCCCCTCTGTTTCTCGCCCTCTGTTTCAGCCCCTCTGTTTCTCACCCTCTGTTTCAGCCGCTCAGTTTCTCGCCCTCTGTTTCAGCCCCTCTGTTTCAGCCCCTCTGTTTCAGCCCCTCTGTTTCAGCCCCTCTGTTTCAGCCCCTCTGTTTCTCGCCCTCTGTTTCAGCCCCTCTGTTTCTCGCCGTCTGTTGCAGCCACTCTGTTTCTCGCCCACTGTTTCAGCCCCTCTGTTTCAGCCCCTCTGTTTCAGCCCCTCTGTTTTAGCCCCTCTGTTTCAGCCCCCATGTTTCTCGCCCTCTGTTTCAGCCCCTCTGTATCAGTCCCTCAGTTTCCCGCCCTCTGTTTCAGCCCCTCTGTTTCTCGCCCTCTGTTCCAGCCCCTCTGATTCATCCCCTCTGTTTCAGCCCCTCTGATTCAGCCCCTCTGTTTCAGCCCCTCTGATTCAGCCCCTCTGTTTCTCGCCCTCTGTTTCAGCCCCTCTGTTTCAGCCCCTCTGTTTCAGGCCCTCTGTTTCTCACCCTCTGTTTCAGCCCCTCTGATTCAGCCCCTCTGTTTCTCATCCTTTGTTTCAGCCCCTCTGATTCAGCCCCTCTGATTCAGCCCCTCTGATTCAGCCCCTCTGATTCAGCCCCTCTGTTTCTCGCCCTCTGTTTCAGCCCCTCTGTTTCTCGCCCTTTGTTTCAGCCCCTCTGTTTTTCGCCCTCAGTTTCAGCCCCTCTGTTTGTCGCCCTCTGTTTCAGCCCCTCTGATTCAGCACCTCTGTTTCAGCCCCTCTGATTCAGCCCCTCTGTTTCAGCCCCTCTGTTTCAGTCCCTCTGTTTCTCGCCCTCAGTTTCTCACCCTCTGTTTCAGCCCCTGTGTTTCTCGCCCTCTGTTTCAGCCCCTCTGTTTTTCGCCCTCTGTTTCAGCCGCTCCGTTTCTCGCCCTCTGTTTCAGGCTCTCTGTTTCAGCCCGTCTGTTTCAGCCCCTCTGTTTCAGCCCCTCTGTTTCTCGCCATCTGTTTCTCGCCCGCTGTTTCAGCCCCTTTGTTTCTCGCCCTCTGTTTCAGCCCCTCTGATTCAGCCCCTCTGATTCAGCCCCTCTGATACAGCCCCTCTGTTTGCCGCCCTCTGTTTCAGCCCCTCTGTTTCAGCCCCTCTGTTTCAGCCCCTCTGTTTCAGCCCCTCTGTTTCTCGACCTCAGTTTCAGCCCCTCTGTTTCTCGCCCTCTGTTTCAGCCCCTCTGTTTCACGCCCTCTGTTTCAGCCCCTCTGTTTCAGAACCTCTGTTTCAGCCCCTCTGTTTCAGCCCCTCTGTTTCTCGCCCTCTGTTTCAGCCCCTCTGTTTCTCACCCTCTGTTTCAGCCGCTCAGTTTCTCGCCCTCTGTTTCAGCCCCTCTGTTTCAGCCCCTCTGTTTCAGCCCCTCTGTTTCAGCCCCTCTGTTTCAGCCCCTCTGTTTCTCGCCCTCTGTTTCAGCCCCTCTGTTTCTCGCCGTCTGTTGCAGCCACTCTGTTTCTCGCCCACTGTTTCAGCCCCTCTGTTTCAGCCCCTCTGTTTCAGCCCCTCTGTTTTAGCCCCTCTGTTTCAGCCCCCATGTTTCTCGCCCTCTGTTTCAGCCCCTCTGTATCAGTCCCTCAGTTTCCCGCCCTCTGTTTCAGCCCCTCTGTTTCTCGCCCTCTGTTCCAGCCCCTCTGATTCAGCCCCTCTGTTTCAGCCCCTCTGATTCAGCCCCTCTGTTTCAGCCCCTCTGATTCAGCCCCTCTGTTTCTCGCCCTCTGTTTCAGCCCCTCTGTTTCAGCCCCTCTGTTTCAGGCCCTCTGTTTCTCACCCTCTGTTTCAGCCCCTCTGATTCAGCCCCTCTGTTTCAGCACGTCTGTTTCCCGCCCCTCTGTTTCAGCCCCTCTGTTTCACGCCCCGTGTTTCAGCCCCTCTGTTTCTTGCCCTCTGTTTCAGCCCGTCTGTTTCTCGTCCTCTGTTTCAGCCCCTCTGTTTCAGCCCCTCTGTTTCAGTCCCTCTGTTTCTCGCCCTCTGTTTCAGCCCCTCTGTTTCTCGCCCTCTATTTCAGCCCCTCTGTTTCAGCCGCTCGGTTTCCCGCCCCTCTGTTTCAGCCCCTCTGTTTCACGCCCCGTGTTTCAGCCCCTCTGTTTCTTGCCCTCTGTTTCAGCCCGTCTGTTTCAGCCCCTCTGTTTCAGCCCCACTGTTTCTCACCCTCTGTTTCAGCCCCTCTGATTCAGCCCCTCTGATTCAGCCCCTCTATTTCCCGCCCCTCTGTTTCAGCCCCTCTGATTCAGCCCCTCTGATTCTCGCCCTCTGTTTCAGCCCCTCTGTTTCAGCCCCTCTGTTTCAGCCCCACTGTTTCTCACCCTCTGTTTCAGCCCCTCTGATTCAGCCCCTCTGATTCAGCCCCTCTGTTTCCCGCCGCTCTGTTTCAGCCCCTCTGTTTCACGCCCCGTGTTTCAGCCCCTCTGTTTCTTGCCCTCTGTTTCAGCCCCTCTGTTTCTCGCCCTCTGTATCAGCCCCTATGTTTCCCGCCCTCTGTTTCAGCCCCTCTGATTCAGCCCCTCTGTTTCAGCCCCTCTGATTCAGCCCCTCTGTTTCAGCCACTCTGATTCTGCCCCTCTGTTTCCCGCCCCTCTGTTTCAGCCCCTCTGTTTCACGCCCCGTGTTTCAGCCCCCCTGTTTCTTGCCCTCTGTTTCAGCCCCTCTGTTTCTCGCCCTCTGTTTCAGCCCCTCTGTTTGAGACCCTCTGTTTCTCACCCTCAGTTTCAGCCCCTCTGATTCAGCCCCTCTGATTCAGCCCCTCTGTTTCTCGCCCTCTATTTCAGCCCCTCTGTTTCAGCCGCTCGGTTTCTCGCCCTCTGTTTCAGCCCCTCTGTTTCTCGCCCTCTGTTTCAGCCCCTCTGTTTCAGCCCCTCTGTTTCACGCCCCGTGTTTCAGCCCCTCTGTTTCTTGCCCTCTGTTTCAGCCCCTCTGTTTCTCGCCCTCTGTATCAGCCCCTCTGTTTCCCGCCCTCTGTTTCAGCCCCTCTGATTCAGCCCCTCTGTTTCAGCCCCTCTGATTCAGCCCCTCTGTTTCCCGCCCCTCTGTTTCAGCCCCTCTGTTTCACGCCCCGTGTTTCAGCCCCTCTGTTTCTTGCCCTCTGTTTCAGCCCCTCTGTTTCTCGCCCTCTGTTTCAGCCCCTCTGTTTCAGACCCTCTGTTTCTCACCCTCTGTTTCAGCCCCTCTGATTCAGCCCCTCTGATTCAGCCCCTCTGTTTCCCGCCCCTCTGTTTCAGCCCCTCTGTTTCACGCCCCGTGTTTCAGCCCCTCTGTTTCTTGCCCTCTGTTTCAGCCCCTCTGTTTCTCGCCCTCTGTTTCAGCCCCGCTGATTCAGCCCCTCTGTTTCACCCCCTCTGAATCAGCCCCTCTGATTCAGCCCTCTGTTTCAGCCCCTCTGTTTCAGACCCTCTGTTTCAGCCCCTCGGTTTCTCGCCCTCTGTTTCAGCCCCTCTGTTTCTCGCCCTCTGTTTCAGCCCGTCTGTTACTCGCCCTCTGTTTCAGCCGCTCTGATTCAGCCCCTCTGTTTCAGCCCCTCTGATTCAGCCCCTCTGATTCAGCCCCTCTGATTCAGCCCCTCTCTTTCTCGCCCTCTGTTTCAGTCCCTCTGTTTCAGCCCCTCTGATTCAGCCCCTCTGTTTCTCATCCTTTGTTTCAGCCCCTCTGTTTTTCGCCCTCAGTTTCAGCCCCTCTGTTTGTCGCCCTCTGTTTCAGCCCCTCTGATTCAGCACCTCTGTTTCAGCCCCTCTGATTCAGCCCCTCTGTTTCAGCCCCTCTGTTTCAGTCCCTCTGTTTCTCGCCCTCAGTTTCTCACCCTCTGTTTCAGCCCCTGTGTTTCTCGCCCTCTGTTTCAGCCCCTCTGTTTTTCGCCCTCTGTTTCAGCCGCTCCGTTTCTCGCCCTCTGTTTCAGGCTCTCTGTTTCAGCCCGTCTGTTTCAGCCCCTCTGTTTCAGCCCCTCTGTTTCTCGCCATCTGTTTCTCGCCCGCTGTTTCAGCCCCTTTGTTTCTCGCCCTCTGTTTCAGCCCCTCTGTTTCAGCCCCTCTGATTCAGCCCCTCCGATACAGCCCCTCTGTTTCTCGCCCTCTGTTTCAGCCCCTCTGTTTCAGCCCCTCTGTTTCAGCCCCTCTGTTTCAGCCCCTCTGTTTCTCGCCCTCAGTTTCAGCCCCTCTGTTTCTCGCCCTCTGTTTCAGCCCCTCTGTTTCACGCCCTCTGTTTCAGCCCCTCTGTTTCAGAACCTCTGTTTCAGCCCCTCTGTTTCAGCCCCTCTGTTTCTCGCCCTCTGTTTCAGCCCCTCTGTTTCTCGCCCTCTGTTTCAGCCGCTCAGTTTCTCGCCCTCTGTTTCAGCCCCTCTGTTTCAGCCCCTCTGTTTCAGCCCCTCTGTTTCAGCCCCTCTGTTTCTCGCCCTCTGTTTCAGCCCCTCTGTTTCTCGCCGTCTGTTGCAGCCACTCTGTTTCTCGCCCACTGTTTCAGCCCCTCTGTTTCAGACCATCTGTTTCAGCCCCTCTGTTTCTCGCCCTCTGTTTCAGCCCCTCTGTTTCTCGCCCTCTGTTTCAGCCCGTCTGTTTCAGCCCCTCTGTTTCCCGCCCTCTGTTTCTGCCCCTCTGTTTCTCGCCCTCTGTTTCAGCCCCTCTGTTTCAGCCCCACTGTTTCTCACCCTCTGTTTCAGCCCCTCTGATTCAGCCCCTCTGATTCAGCCCCTCAGTTTCCCGCCCCTCTGTTTCAGCCCCTCTGATTCAGCCCCTCTGATTCTCGCCCTCTGTTTCAGCCCCTCTGTTTCAGCCCCTCTGTTTCAGCCCCACTGTTTCTCACCCTCTGTTTCAGCCCCTCTGATTCAGCCCCTCTGATTCAGCCCCTCTGTTTCCCGCCGCTCTGTTTCAGCCCCTCTGTTTCACGCCCCGTGTTTCAGCCCCTCTGTTTCTTGCCCTCTGTTTCAGCCCCTCTGTTTCTCGCCCTCTGTATCAGCCCCTATGTTTCCCGCCCTCTGTTTCAGCCCCTCTGATTCAGCCCCTCTGTTTCAGCCCCTCTGATTCAGCCCCTCTGTTTCAGCCACTCTGATTCTGCCCCTCTGTTTCCCGCCCCTCTGTTTCAGCCCCTCTGTTTCACGCCCCGTGTTTCAGCCCCCCTGTTTCTTGCCCTCTGTTTCAGCCCCTCTGTTTCTCGCCCTCTGTTTCAGCCCCTCTGTTTGAGACCCTCTGTTTCTCACCCTCTGTTTCAGCCCCTCTGATTCAGCCCCTCTGATTCAGCCCCTCTGTTTCCCGCCCCTCTGTTTCAGCCCCTCTGTTTCACGCCCCGTGTTTCAGCCCCTCTGTTTCTTGCCCTCTGTTTCAGCCCCTCTGTTTCTCGCCCTCTGTTTCAGCCCCGCTGATTCAGCCCCTCTGTTTCACCGCCTCTGAATCAGCCCCTCTGATTCAGCCCTCTGTTTAAGCCCCTCTGTTTCAGACCCTCTGTTTCAGCCCCTCGGTTTCTCGCCCTCTGTTTCAGCCCCTCTGTTTCTCGCCCTCTGTTTCAGCCCCTCTGATTCAGCCCCTCTGATTCAGCCCCTCTGATTCAGCCCCTCTGATTCAGCCCCTCTGATTCAGCCCCTCTGTTTCTCGCCCTCTGTTTCAGTCCCTCTGTTTCAGCCCCTCTGTTTCAGCCCCTCTGTTTCTCATCCTTTGTTTCAGCCCCTCTGATTCAGCCCCTCTGATTCAGCCCCTCTGATTCAGCCCCTCTGATTCAGCCCCTCTGTTTCTCGCCCTCTGTTTCAGCCCCTCTGTTTTTCGCCCTCAGTTTCAGCCCCTCTGTTTCTCGCCCTCTGTTTCAGCCCCTCTGATTCAGCACCTCTGTTTCAGCCCCTCTGATTCAGCCCCTCTGTTTCAGCCCCTCTGTTTCAGCCCCTCTGTTTCTCGCCCTCAGTTTCAGCCCGTCTGTTTCTCGCCCTCTGTTTCAGCCCCTCTGTTTCACGCCCTCTGTTTCAGCCCCTCTGTTTCAGAACCTCTGTTTCAGCCCCTCTGTTTCAGCCCCTCTGTTTCTCGCCCTCTGTTTCAGCCCCTCTGTTTCTCGCCCTCTGTTTCAGCCGCTCAGTTTCTCGCCCTCTGTTTCAGCCCCTCTGTTTCAGCCCCTCTGTTTCAGCCCCTCTGTTTCAGCCCCTCTGTTTCTCGCCCTCTGTTTCAGCCCCTCTGTTTCTCGCCGTCTGTTGCAGCCACTCTGTTTCTCGCCCACTGTTTCAGCCCCTCTGTTTCAGACCATCTGTTTCAGCCCCTCTGTTTCTCGCCCTCTGTTTCAGCCCCTCTGTTTCTCGCCCTCTGTTTCAGCCCGTCTGTTTCAGCCCCTCTGTTTCCCGCCCTCTGTTTCTGCACCTCTGTTTCTCGCCCTCTGTTTCAGCCCCTCTGTTTCAGCCCCACTGTTTCTCACCCTCTGTTTCAGCCCCTCTGATTCAGCCCCTCTGATTCAGCCCCTCAGTTTCCCGCCCCTCTGTTTCAGCCCCTCTGATTCAGCCCCTCTGATTCTCGCCCTCTGTTTCAGCCCCTCTGTTTCAGCCCCTCTGTTTCAGCCCCACTGTTTCTCACCCTCTGTTTCAGCCCCTCTGATTCAGCCCCTCTGATTCAGCCCCTCTGTTTCTTGCCCTCTGTTTCAGCCCCTCTGTTTCTCGCCCTCTGTATCAGCCCCTATGTTTCCCGCCCTCTGTTTCAGCCCCTCTGATTCAGCCCCTCTGTTTCAGCCCCTCTGATTCAGCCCCTCTGTTTCAGCCACTCTGATTCTGCCCCTCTGTTTCCCGCCCCTCTGTTTCAGCCCCTCTGTTTCACGCCCCGTGTTTCAGCCCCCCTGTTTCTTGCCCTCTGTTTCAGCCCCTCTGTTTCTCGCCCTCTGTTTCAGCCCCTCTGTTTGAGACCCTCTGTTTCTCACCCTCTGTTTCAGCCCCTCTGATTCAGCCCCTCTGATTCAGCCCCTCTGTTTCCCGCCCCTCTGTTTCAGCCCCTCTGTTTCACGCCCCGTGTTTCAGCCCCTCTGTTTCTCGCCCTCTGTTTCAGCCCCTCTGTTTCTCGCCCTCTGTTTCAGCCCCTCTGTTTCTCGCCCTCTGTTTCAGCCCCTCTGATTCAGCCCCTCTGATTCAGCCCCTCTGATTCAGCCCCTCTGATTCAGCCCCTCTGATTCAGCCCCTCTGTTTCTCGCCCTCTGTTTCAGTCCCTCTGTTTCAGCCCCTCTGTTTCAGCCCCTCTGTTTCTCATCCTTTGTTTCAGCCCCTCTGATTCAGCCCCTCTGATTCAGCCCCTCTGATTCAGCCCCTCTGATTCAGCCCCTCTGTTTCTCGCCCTCTGTTTCAGCCCCTCTGTTTTTCGCCCTCAGTTTCAGCCCCTCTGTTTCTCGCCCTCTGTTTCAGCCCCTCTGATTCAGCACCTCTGTTTCAGCCCCTCTGATTCAGCCCCTCTGTTTCAGCCCCTCTGTTTCAGTCCCTCTGTTTCTCGCCCTCAGTTTCTCACCCTCTGTTTCAGCCCCTGTGTTTCTCGCCCTCTGTTTCAGCCCCTCTGTTTTTCGCCCTCTGTTTCAGCCGCTCCGTTTCTCGCCCTCTGTTTCAGGCTCTCTGTTTCAGCCCCTTTGTTTCTCGCCCTCTGTTTCAGCCCCTCTGTTTCAGCCCCTCTGATTCAGCCCCTCTGATACAGCCCCTCTGTTTCTCGCCCTCTGTTTCAGCCCCTCTGTTTCAGCCCCTCTGTTTCAGCCCCTCTGTTTCAGCCCCTCTGTTTCTCGCCCTCAGTTTCAACCCCTCTGTTTCTCGCCCTCTCTTTCAGCCCCTCTGTTTCAGCCCCTCTGTTTCAGCCCCTCTGTTTCAGCCCCTCTGTTTCTCGCCCTCTGTTTCAGCCCCTCTGTTTCTCGCCCTCTGTTTCAGCCGCTCAGTTTCTCGCCCTCTGTTTCAGCCCCTCTGATTCAGCCCCTCTGATTCAGCCCCTCTGTTTCAGCCCCTCTGTTTCAGCCCCTCTGTTTCAGCCCCTCTGTTTCAGCCCCTCTGTTTCTCACCCTCTGTTTCAGCCCCTCTGTTTCTCGCCGTCTGTTGCAGCCACTCTGTTTCTCGCCCACTGTTTCAGACCCTCTGTTTCAGCCCCTCTGTTTCTCGCTCTCTGTTTCAGCCCCTCTGTTTCTCGCCCTCTGTTTCAGCCCCTCTGTTTCAGCCCCTCTGTTTCCCGCCCTCTGTTTCTGCCCCTCTGTTTCTCGCCCTCTGTTTCGACCCCTCTGTTTCTCGTCCTCTGTTTCAGCCCCGCTGATTCAGCCCCTCTGTTTCACCCCCTCTGAATCAGCCCCTCTGATTCAGCCCTCTGTTTCAGCCCCTCTGTTTCAGACCATCTGTTTCAGCCCCTCGGTTTCTCGCCCTCTGTTTCAGACCCTCTGTTTCTCGCCCTCTGTTTCAGCCCCTCTGTTTCTCGCCCTCTGTTTCAGCCCGTCTGATTCAGCCCCTCTGTTTCAGCCCCTCTGATTCAGCCCCTCTGATTCAGCCCCTCTGATTCAGCACCTCTGTTTCTCGCCCTCTGTTTCAGTCCCTCTGTTTCAGCCCCTCTGTTTCAGCCCCTCTGTTTCTCATCCTGTGTTTCAGCCCCTCTGATTCAGCCCCTCTGATTCAGCCCCTCTGATTCAGCCCCTCTGATTCAGCCCCTCTGTTTCTCGCCCTCTGTTTCAGCCCCTCTGTTTCAGCCCCTCTGTTTTAGCCCCTCTGTTTCAGCCCCCATGTTTCTCGCCCTCTGTTTCAGCCCCTCTGTATCAGTCCCTCGGTTTCCCGCCCTCTGTTTCAGCCCCTCTGTTTCTCGCCCTCTGTTCCAGCCCCTCTGATTCAGCCCCTCTGTTTCAGCCCCTCTGATTCAGCCCCTCTGTTTCAGCCCCTCTGATTCAGCCCCTCTGTTTCTCGCCCTCTGTTTCAGCCCCTCTGTTTCAGCCCCTCTGTTTCAGGCCCTCTGTTTCAGCCTCTCTGATTCAGCCCCTCTGTTTCAGCACGTCTGTTTCCCGCCCCTCTGTTTCAGCCCCTCTGTTTCACGCCCCGTGTTTCAGCCCCTCTGTTTCTTGCCCTCTGTTTCAGCCCGTCTGTTTCTCGTCCTCTGTTTCAGCCCCTCTGTTTCAGCCCCTCTGTTTCAGTCCCTCTGTTTCTCGCCCTCTGTTTCAGCCCCTCTGTTTCTCGCCCTCTATTTCAGCCCCTCTGTTTCAGCCGCTCGGTTTCTCGCCCTCTGTTTCAGCCCCTCTGTTTCTCGCCCTCTGTTTCAGCCCCTCTGTTTCAGCCCCTCTGTTTCACGCCCCGTGTTTCAGCCCCTCTGTTTCTTGCCCTCTGTTTCAGCCCCTCTGTTTCTCGCCCTCTGTATCAGCCCCTCTGTTTCCCGCCCTCTGTTTCAGCCCCTCTGATTCAGCCCCTCTGTTTCAGCCCCTCTGATTCAGCCCCTCTGTTTCCCGCCCCTCTGTTTCAGCCCCTCTGTTTCACGCCCCGTGTTTCAGCCCCCCTGTTTCTTGCCCTCTGTTTCAGCCCCTCTGTTTCTCGCCCTCTGTTTCAGCCCCTCTGTTTCAGACCCTCTGTTTCTCACCCTCTGTTTCAGCCCCTCTGATTCAGCCCCTCTGATTCAGCCCCTCTGTTTCCCGCCCCTCTGTTTCAGCCCCTCTGTTTCACGCCCCGTGTTTCAGCCCCTCTGTTTCTTGCCCTCTGTTTCAGCCCCTCTGTTTCTCGCCCTCTGTTTCAGCCCCGCTGATTCAGCCCCTCTGTTTCACCCCCTCTGAATCAGCCCCTCTGATTCAGCCCTCTGTTTCAGCCCCTCTGTTTCAGACCCTCTGTTTCAGCCCCTCGGTTTCTCGCCCTCTGTTTCAGCCCCTCTGTTTCTCGCCCTCAGTTTCAGCCCGTCTGTTACTCGCCCTCTGTTTCAGCCCCTCTGATTCAGCCCCTCTGTTTCAGCCCCTCTGATTCAGCCCCTCTGATTCAGCCCCTCTGATTCAGCCCCTCTGTTTCTCGCCCTCTGTTTCAGTCCCTCTGTTTCAGCCCCTCTGTTTCAGCCCCTCTGTTTCTCATCCTTTGTTTCAGCCCCTCTGATTCAGCCCCTCTGATTCAGCCCCTCTGATTCAGCCCCTCTGATTCAGCCCCTCTGTTTCTCGCCCTCTGTTTCAGCCCCTCTGTTTCTCGCCCTTTGTTTCAGCCCCTCTGTTTTTCGCCCTCAGTTTCAGCCCCTCTGTTTGTCGCCCTCTGTTTCAGCCCCTCTGATTCAGCACCTCTGTTTCAGCCCCTCTGATTCAGCCCCTCTGTTTCAGCCCCTCTGTTTCAGTCCCTCTGTTTCTCGCCCTCAGTTTCTCACCCTCTGTTTCAGCCCCTGTGTTTCTCGCCCTCTGTTTCAGCCCCTGTTTTTCGCCCTCTGTTTCAGCCGCTCCGTTTCTCGCCCTCTGTTTCAGGCTCTCTGTTTCAGCCCGTCTGTTTCAGCCCCTCTGTTTCAGCCCCTCTGTTTCTCGCCATCTGTTTCTCGCCCGCTGTTTCAGCCCCTTTGTTTCTCGCCCTCTGTTTCAGCCCCTCTGTTTCAGCCCCTCTGATTCAGCCCCTCTGATACAGCCCCTCTGTTTCTCGCCCTCTGTTTCAGCCCCTCTGTTTCAGCCCCTCTGTTTCAGCCCCTCTGTTTCAGCCCCTCTGTTTCTCGCCCTCAGTTTCAGCCCCTCTGTTTCTCGCCCTCTGTTTCAGCCCCTCTGTTTCACGCCCTCTGTTTCAGCCCCTCTGTTTCAGCCCCTCTGTTTCAGCCCCTCTGTTTCAGCCCCTCTGTTTCTCGCCCTCTGTTTCAGCCCCTCTGATTCAGCCCCTCTGTTTCTCGCCCTCTGTTTCAGCCCCTCTGTTTCTAGCCCTCTGTTTCACCCCCTCTGTTTCAGCCCCTCTGTTTCTCGCCCTCTGTTTCAGCCCCTCTGTTTCTCGCCCTCTGTTTCAGCCCCTCTGTTTCTCGCCCTCTGTTTCAGCCCGTCTGTTTCTCGCCCTCTGTTTCAGCCCCTCTGTTTCAGCGCCTCTGTTTCTCGCCCTCTGTTTCAGCCCCTCTGTTTCTCGCCCTCTGTTTCAGCCGCTCTGTTTCTCGCCCTCTGTTTCAGCCCGTCTGTTTCTCGCCCTCTGTTTCAGCCCCTCTGTTTCAGCCTAACTGTTTCAGCCCCTCTGATTCCGCCCCGCTGTTTCTCGCCCTCTGTTTCAGCCCCTCTGTTTCTCGCACTCGGTTTCAGCCCCTCTGTTTCAGCCCCTCTGTTTCAGCCCCCCTGTTTCTCGCCCTCTGTTTCTCGCACTCTGTTTCAGCACCTCCGTTTCTTCCCCTCTGTTTCAGCTCCTCTGTTTCTCGCCCTCTGTTTCAGCCCCTCTGTTTCTCGCCCTCTGTTTCAGCCCCTCTGTTTCAGCCCCTCTGATTCAGCCCCTCTGTTTCAGCCCCTCTGATTCAGCCCCGCTGTTTCAGCCCCTCTGATTCAGCCCCTCTGTTTCAGCCCCTCTGTTTCAGCCCCTCTGCTTCTCGCCCTCTGTTTCAGCCCCTCTGATTCAGCCCCTCTGATTCAGACCCTCTGTTACCCGCCCCTCTGTTACAGCCCCTCTGTTTCACACCCCGTGTTTCAGCCCCTCTGTTTTTTGCCCTCTGTTTCAGCCCCTCTGTTTCTCGCCCTCAGTTTCAGCCCCTCTGTTTCTCGCCCTCTGTTTCAGCCCCTCTGATTCAGCACCTCTGTTTCAGCCCCTCTGATTCAGCCCCTCTGTTTCAGCCCCTCTGTTTCAGTCCCTCTGTTTCTCGCCCTCAGTTTCTCACCCTCTGTTTCAGCCCCTGTGTTTCTCGCCCTCTGTTTCAGCCACTCTGTTTCTCGCCATCTGTTTCTCGACCGCTGTTTCAGCCCCTTTTTTTCTCGCCCTCTGTTTCAGCCCCTCTGTTTCAGCCCCTCTGATTCAGCCCCTCTGATACAGCCCCTCTGTTTCTCGCCCTCTGTTTCAGCCCCTCTGTTTCAGCCCCTCTGTTTCAGCCCCTCTGTTTCAGCCCCTTTGTTTCTCGCCCTCTGTTTCAGCCCCTCTGTTTCTCGCCCTCTGCTTCAGCCCCTCTGTTTCTCGCCCTCTGTTTCAGCCCCTCTGTTTCAGCCCCTCTGTTTCAGCCCCTCTGTTTCTCGCCCTCTGTTTCAGCCCCTCTGTTTCTTGCCCTCTGTTTCAGCCGCTCTGTTTCTCGCCCTCTGTTTCAGCCCCTCTGTTTCAGCCCCTCTGTTTCAGCCCCTCTGTTTCAGCCCCTCTGTTTCAGCCCCTCTGTTTCTCGCCCACTGTTTCAGCCCCTCTGTTTCAGCCCCTCTGTTTCAGCCCCTCTGTTTCTCGCCCTCTGTTTCAGCCCCTCTGTTTCTCGCCCTCTGTTTCAGCCCCTCTGTTTCAGCCCCTCTGTTTCCCGCCCTCTGTTTCTGCCCCTCTTTTTCTCGCCCTCAGTTTCAGCCCCTCTGTTTCTCGCCCTCTGTTTCAGCCCCTCTGATTCAGCACCTCTGTTTCAGCCCCTCTGATTCAGCCCCTCTGTTTCAGCCCCTCTGTTTCAGACCCTCTGTTTCTCGCCCTCAGTTTCTCACCCTCTGTTTCAGCCCCTGTGTTTCTCGTCCTCTGTTTCAGCCCCACTGTTTCTCGCCATCTGTTTCTCGCCCGCTGTTTCAGCCCCTTTGTTTCTCGCCCTCTGTTTCAGCCCCTCTGTTTCAGCCCCTCTGATTCAGCCCCTCTGATACAGCCCCTCTGTTTCTCGCCCTCTGTTTCAGCCCCTCTGTTTCAGCCCCTCTGTTTCAGCCCCTCTGTTTCTCGCCCTCTGTTTCAGCCCCTCTGTTTCTCGCTCTCTGTTTCAGCCACTCTGTTTCTCGCCCTATGTTTCTCGCCCTCTGTTTCAGCCCCTCTGTTTCTCGCCCTCTGTTTCAGCCCCTCTGTTTCTCGCCCTCTGTTTCAGCCCCTCTGTTTCTCGCCGTCTGTTGCAGCCACTCTGTTTCTCGCCCACTGTTTCAGCCCCTCTGTTTCAGCCCCTCTGTTTCTCGCCCTCTGTTTCAGCCCCTCTGTTTCTCGCCCTCTATTTCAACCCCTCTGTTTCAGCCCCTCTGTTTCCCGCCCTCTGTTTCTGCCCCTCTGTTTCTCGCCCTCTGTTTCTGCCCCTCTGTTTCTCGCCCTCTGTTTCAGCCCCTCTGTTTCTCGCCCTCTATTTCAGCCCCTCTGTTTCAGCCCCTCTGTTTCCCGCCCTCTGTTTCTGCCCCTCTTTTTCTCGCCCTCAGTTTCAGCCCCTCTGTTTCTCGCCCTCTGTTTCAGCCCCTCTGATTCAGCACCTCTGTTTCAGCCCCTCTGATTCAGCCCCTCTGTTTCAGCCCCTCTGTTTCAGTCCCTCTGTTTCTCGCCCTCAGTTTCTCACCCTCTGTTTCAGCCCCTGTGTTTCTCGCCCTCTGTTTCAGCCCCACTGTTTCTCGCCATCTGTTTCTCGCCCGCTGTTTCAGCCCCTTTGTTTCTCGCCCTCTGTTTCAGCCCCTCTGTTTCAGCCCCTCTGATTCAGCCCCTCTGATACAGCCCCTCTGTTTCTCGCCCTCTGTTTCAGCCCCTCTGTTTCAGCCCCTCTGTTTCAGCCCCTCTGTTTCAGCCCCTCTGTTTCTCGCCCTCTGTTTCAGCCCCTCTGTTTCTCGCCCTCTGTTTCAGCCACTCTGTTTCTCGCCCTATGTTTCTCGCCCTCTGTTTCAGCCCCTCTGTTTCAGCCCCTCTGTTTCTCGCCCTCTGTTTCAGCCCCTCTGTTTCTCGCCCTCTGTTTCAGCCCCTCTGTTTCTCGCCCTCTGTTTCAGCCCCTCTGTTTCAGCCCCTCTGTTTCCCGCCCTCTGTTTCTGCCCCTCTGTTTCTCGCCCTCTGTTTCTGCACCTCTGTTTCTCGCCCTCTGTTTCTGCCCCTCTGTTTCTCGCCCTCTGTTTCAGCCCCGCTGATTCAGCCCTTCTGTTTCACCCCCTCTGAATCAGCCCCTCTGATTCAGCCCTCTGTTTCAGCCCCTCTGTTTCAGACCCTCTGTTTCAGCCCCTCGGTTTCTCGCCCTCTGTTTCAGCCCCTCTGTTTCTCGCCCTCTGTTTCAGCCCCTCTGTTTCTCGCCCTCTGTTTCAGCCCCTCTATTCAGCCCCTCTGTTTCAGCCCCTCTGTTTCAGCCCCTCTGTTTCAGCCCCTCTGTTTCAGCCCCTCTGTTTCTCGCCCTCTGTTTCAGCCCCTCTGTTTCTCGCCCTCTGTTTCAGCCCCTCTGTTTCTCACCCTCTGTTTCAGCCCCTCTGATTCAGCCCCTCTGATTCAGCCCCTCTGTTTCCCGCCCCTCTGTTTCAGCCCCTCTGATTCAGCCCCTCTGATTCTCGCCCTCTGTTTCAGCCCCTCTGTTTCAGCCCCTCTGTTTCAGCCCCACTGTTTCTCACCCTCTGTTTCAGCCCCTCTGATTCAGCCCCTCTGATTCAGCCCCTCTGTTTCCCGCCGCTCTGTTTCAGCCCCTCTGTTTCACGCCCCGTGTTTCAGCCCCTCTGTTTCTTGCCCTCTGTTTCAGCCCCTCTGTTTCTCGCCCTCTGTATCAGCCCCTCTGTTTCCCGCCCTCTGTTTCAGCCCCTCTGATTCAGCCCCTCTGTTTCAGCCCCTCTGATTCAGCCCCTCTGTTTCAGCCCCTCTGATTCTGCCCCTCTGTTTCCCGCCCCTCTGTTTCAGCCCCTCTGTTTCACGCCCCGTGTTTCAGCCCCCCTGTTTCTTGCCCTCTGTTTCAGCCCCTCTGTTTCTCACCCTCTGTTTCAGCCCCTCTGTTTGAGACCCTCTGTTTCTCACCCTCTGTTTCAGCCCCTCTGATTCAGCCCCTCTGATACAGCCCCTCTGTTTCCCGCCCCTCTGTTTCAGCCCCTCTGTTTCACGCCCCGTGTTTCAGCCCCTCTGTTTCTTGCCCTCTGTTTCAGCCCCTCTGTTTCTCGCCCTCTGTTTCAGCCCCGCTGATTCAGCCCCTCTGTTTCACCCCCTCTGAATCAGCCCCTCTGATTCAGCCCTCTGTTTCAGCCCCTCTGTTTCAGACCCTCTGTTTCAGCCCCTCGGTTTCTCGCCCTCTGTTTCAGCCCCTCTGTTTCTCGCCCTCTGTTTCAGCCCCTCTGTTTCTCGCCCTCTGTTTCAGCCCCTCTGATTCAGCCCCTCTGTTTCAGCCCCTCAGATTCAGCCCCTCTGATTCAGCCCCTCTGATTCAGCCCCTCTGTTTCTCGCCCTCTGTTTCAGTCCCTCTGTTTCAGCCCCTCTGTTTCAGCCCCTCTGTTTCTCATCCTTTGTTTCAGCCCCTCTGATTCAGCCCCTCTGATTCAGCCCCTCTGATTCAGCCCCTCTGTTTCTCGCCCTCTGTTTCAGCCCCTCTGTTTTTCGCCCTCAGTTTCAGCCCCTCTGTTTCAGCCCCTCTGATTCAGCCCCTCTGTTTCAGCACCTCTGTTTCAGCCCCTCTGATTCAGCCCCTCTGTTTCAGCCCCTCTGTTTCAGTCCCTCTGTTTCTCGCCCTCAGTTTCTCACCCTCTGTTTCAGCCCCTGTGTTTCTCGCCCTCTGTTTCAGCCCCTCTGTTTTTCGCCCTCTGTTTCAGCCGCTCCGTTTCTCGCCCTCTGTTTCAGGCTCTCTGTTTCAGCCCGTCTGTTTCAGCCCCTCTGTTTCAGCCCCTCTGTTTCTCGCCATCTGTTTCTCGCCCGCTGTTTCAGCCCCTTTGTTTCTCGCCCTCTGTTTCAGCCCCTCTGTTTCAGCCCCTCTGATTCAGCCCCTCTGATACAGCCCCTCTGTTTCTCGCCCTCTGTTTCAGCCCCTCTGTTTCAGCCCCTCTGTTTCAGCCCCTCTGTTTCAGCCCCTCTGTTTCTCGCCCTCAGTTTCAACCCCTCTGTTTCTCGCCCTCTCTTTCAGCCCCTCTGTTTCACGCCCTCTGTTTCAGCCCCTCTGTTTCAGCCCCTCTGTTTCAGCCCCTCTGCTTCAGCCCCTCTGTTTCTCGCCCTCTGTTTCAGCCCCTCTGTTTCTCGCCCTCTGTTTCAGCCGCTCAGTTTCTCGCCCTCTGTTTCAGCCCCTCTGTTTCAGCCCCTCTGTTTCAGCCCCTCTGTTTCAGCCCCTCTGTTTCTCGCCCTCTGTTTCAGCCCCTCTGTTTCTCGCCGTCTGTTGCAGCCACTCTGTTTCTCGCCCACTGTTTCAGACACTCTGTTTCAGACCCTCTGTTTCAGCCCCTCTGTTTCTCGCTCTCTGTTTCAGCCCCTCTGTTTCTCGCCCTCTGTTTCAGCCCCTCTGTTTCAGCCCCTCTGTTTCCCGCCCTCTGTTTCTGCCCCTCTGTTTCTCGCCCTCTGTTTCGGCCCCTCTGATTCTCGTCCTCTGTTTCAGCCCCGCTGATTCAGCCCCTCTGTTTCACCCCCTCTGAATCAGCCCCTCTGATTCAGCCCTCTGTTTCAGCCCCTCTGTTTCAGACCATCTGTTTCAGCCCCTCGGTTTCTCGCCCTCTGTTTCAGACCCTCTGTTTCTCGCCCTCTGTTTCAGCCCCTCTGTTTCTCGCCCTCTGTTTCAGCCCCTCTGATTCAGCCCCTCTGTTTCAGCCCCTCTGATTCAGCCCCTCTGATTCAGCCCCTCTGATTCAGCCCCTCTGTTTCTCGCCCTCTTTTTCAGTCCCTCTGTTTCAGCCCCTCTGTTTCAGCCCCTCTGTTTCTCATCCTGTGTTTCAGCCCCTCTGATTCAGCCCCTCTGATTCAGCCCCTCTGTTTCAGCCCCTCTGTTTCAGCCCCTCTGTTTCAGCCCCTCTGTTTCAGCCCCTCTGTTTCTCGCCCTCTGTTTCAGCCCCTCTGTTTCTCGCCCTCTGTTTCAGCCCCTCTGTTTCTCACCCTCTGTTTCAGCCCCTCTGATTCAGCCCCTCTGATTCAGCCCCTCTGTTTCCCGCCCCTCTGTTTCAGCCCCTCTGATTCAGCCCCTCTGATTCTCGCCCTCTGTTTCAGCCCCTCTGTTTCAGCCCCTCTGTTTCAGCCCCTCTGTTTCTCACCCTCTGTTTCAGCCCCTCTGATTCAGCCCCTCTGATTCAGCCCCTCTGTTTCCCGCCGCTCTGTTTCAGCCCCTCTGTTTCACGCCCCGTGTTTCAGCCCCTCTGTTTCTTGCCCTCTGTTTCAGCCCCTCTGTTTCTCGCCCTCTGTATCAGCCCCTCTGTTTCCCGCCCTCTGTTTCAGCCCCTCTGATTCAGCCCCTCTGTTTCAGCCCCTCTGAATCAGCCCCTCTGTTTCAGCCCCTCTGATTCTGCCCCTCTGTTTCCCGCCCCTCTGTTTCAGCCCCTCTGTTTCACGCTCCGTGTTTCAGCCCCCCTGTTTCTTGCCCTCTGTTTCAGCCCCTCTGTTTCTCACCCTCTGTTTCAGCCCCTCTGTTTGAGACCCTCTGTTTCTCACCCTCTGTTTCAGCCCCTCTGATTCAGCCCCTCTGATACAGCCCCTCTGTTTCCCGCCCCTCTGTTTCAGCCCCTCTGTTTCTCGCCCTCTGTTTCAGCCCCTCTGTTTCTCGCCCTCTGTTTCAGCCCCGCTGATTCAGCCCCTCTGTTTCACCCCCTCTGAATCAGCCCCTCTGATTCAGCCCTCTGTTTCAGCCCCTCTGTTTCAGACCCTCTGTTTCAGCCCCTCGGTTTCTCGCCCTCTGTTTCAGCCCCTCTGTTTCTCGCCCTCTGTTTCAGCCCCTCTGTTTCTCGCCCTCTGTTTCAGCCCCTCTGATTCAGCCCCTCTGTTTCAGCCCCTCAGATTCAGCCCCTCTGATTCAGCCCCTCTGATTCAGCCCCTCTGTTTCTCGCCCTCTGTTTCAGTCCCTCTGTTTCAGCCCCTCTGTTTCAGCCCCTCTGTTTCTCATCCTTTGTTTCAGCCCCTCTGATTCAGCCCCTCTGATTCAGCCCCTCTGATTCAGCCCCTCTGTTTCTCGCCCTCTGTTTCAGCCCCTCTGTTTTTCGCCCTCAGTTTCAGCCCCTCTGTTTCAGCCCCTCTGATTCAGCCCCTCTGTTTCAGCACCTCTGTTTCAGCCCCTCTGATTCAGCCCCTCTGTTTCAGCCCCTCTGTTTCAGTCCCTCTGTTTCTCGCCCTCAGTTTCTCACCCTCTGTTTCAGCCCCTGTGTTTCTCGCCCTCTGTTTCAGCCCCTCTGTTTTTCGCCCTCTGTTTCAGCCGCTCCGTTTCTCGCCCTCTGTTTCAGGCTCTCTGTTTCAGCCCGTCTGTTTCAGCCCCTCTGTTTCAGCCCCTCTGTTTCTCGCCATCTGTTTCTCGCCCGCTGTTTCAGCCCCTTTGTTTCTCGCCCTCTGTTTCAGCCCCTCTGTTTCAGCCCCTCTGATTCAGCCCCTCTGATACAGCCCCTCTGTTTCTCGCCCTCTGTTTCAGCCCCTCTGTTTCAGCCCCTCTGTTTCAGCCCCTCTGTTTCAGCCCCTCTGTTTCTCGCCCTCAGTTTCAGCCCCTCTGTTTCTCGCCCTCTGTTTCAGCCCCTCTGTTTCACGCCCTCTGTTTCAGCCCCTCTGTTTCAGAACCTCTGTTTCAGCCCCTCTGTTTCAGCCCCTCTGTTTCTCGCCCTCTGTTTCAGCCCCTCTGTTTCTCACCCTCTGTTTCAGCCGCTCAGTTTCTCGCCCTCTGTTTCAGCCCCTCTGTTTCAGCCCCTCTGTTTCAGCCCCTCTGTTTCAGCCCCTCTGTTTCAGCCCCTCTGTTTCTCGCCCTCTGTTTCAGCCCCTCTGTTTCTCGCCGTCTGTTGCAGCCACTCTGTTTCTCGCCCACTGTTTCAGCCCCTCTGTTTCAGCCCCTCTGTTTCAGCCCCTCTGTTTTAGCCCCTCTGTTTCAGCCCCCATGTTTCTCGCCCTCTGTTTCAGCCCCTCTGTATCAGTCCCTCAGTTTCCCGCCCTCTGTTTCAGCCCCTCTGTTTCTCGCCCTCTGTTCCAGCCCCTCTGATTCATCCCCTCTGTTTCAGCCCCTCTGATTCAGCCCCTCTGTTTCAGCCCCTCTGATTCAGCCCCTCTGTTTCTCGCCCTCTGTTTCAGCCCCTCTGTTTCAGCCCCTATGTTTCAGGCCCTCTGTTTCTCACCCTCTGTTTCAGCCCCTCTGATTCAGCCCCTCTGTTTCTCATCCTTTGTTTCAGCCCCTCTGATTCAGCCCCTCTGATTCAGCCCCTCTGATTCAGCCCCTCTGATTCAGCCCCTCTGTTTCTCGCCCTCTGTTTCAGCCCCTCTGTTTCTCGCCCTTTGTTTCAGCCCCTCTGTTTTTCGCCCTCAGTTTCAGCCCCTCTGTTTGTCGCCCTCTGTTTCAGCCCCTCTGATTCAGCACCTCTGTTTCAGCCCCTCTGATTCAGCCCCTCTGTTTCAGCCCCTCTGTTTCAGTCCCTCTGTTTCTCGCCCTCAGTTTCTCACCCTCTGTTTCAGCCCCTGTGTTTCTCGCCCTCTGTTTCAGCCCCTCTGTTTTTCGCCCTCTGTTTCAGCCGCTCCGTTTCTCGCCCTCTGTTTCAGGCTCTCTGTTTCAGCCCCTCTGTTTCAGCCCCTCTGTTTCTCGCCATCTGTTTCTCGCCCGCTGTTTCAGCCCCTTTGTTTCTCGCCCTCTGTTTCAGCCCCTCTGTTTCAGCCCCTCTGATTCAGCCCCTCTGATACAGCCCCTCTGTTTCTCGCCCTCTGTTTCAGCCCCTCTGTTTCAGCCCCTCTGTTTCAGCCCCTCTGTTTCAGCCCCTCTGTTTCTCGCCCTCAGTTTCAGCCCCTCTGTTTCTCGCCCTCTGTTTCAGCCCCTCTGTTTCACGCCCTCTGTTTCAGCCCCTCTGTTTCAGAACCTCTGTTTCAGCCCCTCTGTTTCAGCCCCTCTGTTTCTCGCCCTCTGTTTCAGCCCCTCTGTTTCTCACCCTCTGTTTCAGCCGCTCAGTTTCTCGCCCTCTGTTTCAGCCCCTCTGTTTCAGCCCCTCTGTTTCAGCCCCTCTGTTTCAGCCCCTCTGTTTCAGCCCCTCTGTTTCTCGCCCTCTGTTTCAGCCCCTCTGTTTCTCGCCGTCTGTTGCAGCCACTCTGTTTCTCGCCCACTGTTTAAGCCCCTCTGTTTCAGCCCCTCTGTTTCAGCCCCTCTGTTTTAGCCCCTCTGTTTCAGCACCCATGTTTCTCGCCCTCTGTTTCAGCCCCTCTGTATCAGTCCCTCAGTTTCCCGCCCTCTGTTTCAGCCCCTCTGTTTCTCGCCCTCTGTTCCAGCCCCTCTGATTCAGCCCCTCTGTTTCAGCCCCTCTGATTCAGCCCCTCTGTTTCAGCCCCTCTGATTCAGCCCCTCTGTTTCTCGCCCTCTGTTTCAGCCCCTCTGTTTCAGCCCCTCTGTTTCAGGCCCTCTGTTTCTCACCCTCTGTTTCAGCCCCTCTGATTCAGCCCCTCTGTTTCAGCACGTCTGTTTCCCGCCCCTCTGTTTCAGCCCCTCTGTTTCACGCCCCGTGTTTCAGCCCCTCTGTTTCTTGCCCTCTGTTTCAGCCCGTCTGTTTCTCGTCCTCTGTTTCAGCCCCTCTGTTTCAGCCCCTCTGTTTCAGTCCCTCTGTTTCTCGCCCTCTGTTTCAGCCCCTCTGTTTCTCGCCCTCTATTTCAGCCCCTCTGTTTCAGCCGCTCGGTTTCCCGCCCCTCTGTTTCAGCCCCTCTGTTTCACGCCCCGTGTTTCAGCCCCTCTGTTTCTTGCCCTCTGTTTCAGCCCGTCTGTTTCAGCCCCTCTGTTTCAGCCCCACTGTTTCTCACCCTCTGTTTCAGCCCCTCTGATTCAGCCCCTCTGATTCAGCCCCTCTGTTTCCCGCCCCTCTGTTTCAGCCCCTCTGATTCAGCCCCTCTGATTCTCGCCCTCTGTTTCAGCCCCTCTGTTTCAGCCCCTCTGTTTCAGCCCCACTGTTTCTCACCCTCTGTTTCAGCCCCTCTGATTCAGCCCCTCTGATTCAGCCCCTCTGTTTCCCGCCGCTCTGTTTCAGCCCCTCTGTTTCACGCCCCGTGTTTCAGCCCCTCTGTTTCTTGCCCTCTGTTTCAGCCCCTCTGTTTCTCGCCCTCTGTATCAGCCCCTATGTTTCCCGCCCTCTGTTTCAGCCCCTCTGATTCAGCCCCTCTGTTTCAGCCCCTCTGATTCAGCCCCTCTGTTTCAGCCACTCTGATTCTGCCCCTCTGTTTCCCGCCCCTCTGTTTCAGCCCCTCTGTTTCACGCCCCGTGTTTCAGCCCCCCTGTTTCTTGCCCTCTGTTTCAGCCCCTCTGTTTCTCGCCCTCTGTTTCAGCCCCTCTGTTTGAGACCCTCTGTTTCTCACCCTCAGTTTCAGCCCCTCTGATTCAGCCCCTCTGATTCAGCCCCTCTGTTTCTCGCCCTCTATTTCAGCCCCTCTGTTTCAGCCGCTCGGTTTCTCGCCCTCTGTTTCAGCCCCTCTGTTTCTCGCCCTCTGTTTCAGCCCCTCTGTTTCAGCCCCTCTGTTTCACGCCCCGTGTTTCAGCCCCTCTGTTTCTTGCCCTCTGTTTCAGCCCCTCTGTTTCTCGCCCTCTGTATCAGCCCCTCTGTTTCCCGCCCTCTGTTTCAGCCCCTCTGATTCAGCCCCTCTGTTTCAGCCCCTCTGATTCAGCCCCTCTGTTTCCCGCCCCTCTGTTTCAGCCCCTCTGTTTCACGCCCCGTGTTTCAGCCCCTCTGTTTCTTGCCCTCTGTTTCAGCCCCTCTGTTTCTCGCCCTCTGTTTCAGCCCCTCTGTTTCAGACCCTCTGTTTCTCACCCTCTGTTTCAGCCCCTCTGATTCAGCCCCTCTGATTCAGCCCCTCTGTTTCCCGCCCCTCTGTTTCAGCCCCTCTGTTTCACGCCCCGTGTTTCAGCCCCTCTGTTTCTTGCCCTCTGTTTCAGCCCCTCTGTTTCTCGCCCTCTGTTTCAGCCCCGCTGATTCAGCCCCTCTGTTTCACCCCCTCTGAATCAGCCCCTCTGATTCAGCCCTCTGTTTCAGCCCCTCTGTTTCAGACCCTCTGTTTCAGCCCCTCGGTTTCTCGCCCTCTGTTTCAGCCCCTCTGTTTCTCGCCCTCTGTTTCAGCCCGTCTGTTACTCGCCCTCTGTTTCAGCCCCTCTGATTCAGCCCCTCTGTTTCAGCCCCTCTGATTCAGCCCCTCTGATTCAGCCCCTCTGATTCAGCCCCTCTGTTTCTCGCCCTCTGTTTCAGTCCCTCTGTTTCAGCCCCTCTGATTCAGCCCCTCTGTTTCTCATCCTTTGTTTCAGCCCCTCTGTTTTTCGCCCTCAGTTTCAGCCCCTCTGTTTGTCGCCCTCTGTTTCAGCCCCTCTGATTCAGCACCTCTGTTTCAGCCCCTCTGATTCAGCCCCTCTGTTTCAGCCCCTCTGTTTCAGTCCCTCTGTTTCTCGCCCTCAGTTTCTCACCCTCTGTTTCAGCCCCTGTGTTTCTCGCCCTCTGTTTCAGCCCCTCTGTTTTTCGCCCTCTGTTTCAGCCGCTCCGTTTCTCGCCCTCTGTTTCAGGCTCTCTGTTTCAGCCCGTCTGTTTCAGCCCCTCTGTTTCAGCCCCTCTGTTTCTCGCCATCTGTTTCTCGCCCGCTGTTTCAGCCCCTTTGTTTCTCGCCCTCTGTTTCAGCCCCTCTGTTTCAGCCCCTCTGATTCAGCCCCTCCGATACAGCCCCTCTGTTTCTCGCCCTCTGTTTCAGCCCCTCTGTTTCAGCCCCTCTGTTTCAGCCCCTCTGTTTCAGCCCCTCTGTTTCTCGCCCTCAGTTTCAGCCCCTCTGTTTCTCGCCCTCTGTTTCAGCCCCTCTGTTTCACGCCCTCTGTTTCAGCCCCTCTGTTTCAGAACCTCTGTTTCAGCCCCTCTGTTTCAGCCCCTCTGTTTCTCGCCCTCTGTTTCAGCCCCTCTGTTTCTCGCCCTCTGTTTCAGCCGCTCAGTTTCTCGCCCTCTGTTTCAGCCCCTCTGTTTCAGCCCCTCTGTTTCAGCCCCTCTGTTTCAGCCCCTCTGTTTCTCGCCCTCTGTTTCAGCCCCTCTGTTTCTCGCCGTCTGTTGCAGCCACTCTGTTTCTCGCCCACTGTTTCAGCCCCTCTGTTTCAGACCATCTGTTTCAGCCCCTCTGTTTCTCGCCCTCTGTTTCAGCCCCTCTGTTTCTCGCCCTCTGTTTCAGCCCGTCTGTTTCAGCCCCTCTGTTTCCCGCCCTCTGTTTCTGCCCCTCTGTTTCTCGCCCTCTGTTTCAGCCCCTCTGTTTCAGCCCCACTGTTTCTCACCCTCTGTTTCAGCCCCTCTGATTCAGCCCCTCTGATTCAGCCCCTCAGTTTCCCGCCCCTCTGTTTCAGCCCCTCTGATTCAGCCCCTCTGATTCTCGCCCTCTGTTTCAGCCCCTCTGTTTCAGCCCCTCTGTTTCAGCCCCACTGTTTCTCACCCTCTGTTTCAGCCCCTCTGATTCAGCCCCTCTGATTCAGCCCCTCTGTTTCCCGCCGCTCTGTTTCAGCCCCTCTGTTTCACGCCCCGTGTTTCAGCCCCTCTGTTTCTTGCCCTCTGTTTCAGCCCCTCTGTTTCTCGCCCTCTGTATCAGCCCCTATGTTTCCCGCCCTCTGTTTCAGCCCCTCTGATTCAGCCCCTCTGTTTCAGCCCCTCTGATTCAGCCCCTCTGTTTCAGCCACTCTGATTCTGCCCCTCTGTTTCCCGCCCCTCTGTTTCAGCCCCTCTGTTTCACGCCCCGTGTTTCAGCCCCCCTGTTTCTTGCCCTCTGTTTCAGCCCCTCTGTTTCTCGCCCTCTGTTTCAGCCCCTCTGTTTGAGACCCTCTGTTTCTCACCCTCTGTTTCAGCCCCTCTGATTCAGCCCCTCTGATTCAGCCCCTCTGTTTCCCGCCCCTCTGTTTCAGCCCCTCTGTTTCACGCCCCGTGTTTCAGCCCCTCTGTTTCTTGCCCTCTGTTTCAGCCCCTCTGTTTCTCGCCCTCTGTTTCAGCCCCGCTGATTCAGCCCCTCTGTTTCACCGCCTCTGAATCAGCCCCTCTGATTCAGCCCTCTGTTTAAGCCCCTCTGTTTCAGACGCTCTGTTTCAGCCCCTCGGTTTCTCGCCCTCTGTTTCAGCCCCTCTGTTTCTCGCCCTCTGTTTCAGCCCCTCTGTTTCTCGCCCTCTGTTTCAGCCCCTCTGATTCAGCCCCTCTGATTCAGCCCCTCTGATTCAGCCCCTCTGATTCAGCCCCTCTGATTCAGCCCCTCTGTTTCTCGCCCTCTGTTTCAGTCCCTCTGTTTCAGCCCCTCTGTTTCAGCCCCTCTGTTTCTCATCC
The DNA here is from genome assembly GCF_047496795.1 of Chiloscyllium punctatum. NCBI lineage: Eukaryota > Metazoa > Chordata > Chondrichthyes > Orectolobiformes > Hemiscylliidae > Chiloscyllium > Chiloscyllium punctatum. The sequence continues at coordinate 832,788 of NW_027309822.1, forward strand.
TTTGTTTCAGCCCCTCTGATTCAGCCCCTCTGATTCAGCCCCTCTGATTCAGCCCCTCTGTTTCTCGCCCTCTGTTTCAGCCCCTCTGTTTTTCGCCCTCAGTTTCAGCCCCTCTGTTTCTCGCCCTCTGTTTCAGCCCCTCTGATTCAGCACCTCTGTTTCAGCCCCTCTGATTCAGCCCCTCTGTTTCAGCCCCTCTGTTTCAGCCCCTCTGTTTCTCGCCCTCAGTTTCAGCCCCTCTGTTTCTCGCCCTCTGTTTCAGCCCCTCTGTTTCACGCCCTCTGTTTCAGCCCCTCTGTTTCAGAACCTCTGTTTCAGCCCCTCTGTTTCAGCCCCTCTGTTTCTCGCCCTCTGTTTCAGCCCCTCTGTTTCTCGCCCTCTGTTTCAGCCGCTCAGTTTCTCGCCCTCTGTTTCAGCCCCTCTGTTTCAGCCCCTCTGTTTCAGCCCCTCTGTTTCAGCCCCTCTGTTTCAGCCCCTCTGTTTCTCGCCCTCTGTTTCAGCCCCTCTGTTTCTCGCCGTCTGTTGCAGCCACTCTGTTTCTCGCCCACTGTTTCAGCCCCTCTGTTTCAGACCATCTGTTTCAGCCCCTCTGTTTCTCGCCCTCTGTTTCAGCCCCTCTGTTTCTCGCCCTCTGTTTCAGCCCGTCTGTTTCAGCCCCTCTGTTTCCCGCCCTCTGTTTCTGCCCCTCTGTTTCTCGCCCTCTGTTTCAGCCCCTCTGTTTCAGCCCCACTGTTTCTCACCCTCTGTTTCAGCCCCTCTGATTCAGCCCCTCTGATTCAGCCCCTCAGTTTCCCGCCCCTCTGTTTCAGCCCCTCTGATTCAGCCCCTCTGATTCTCGCCCTCTGTTTCAGCCCCTCTGTTTCAGCCCCTCTGTTTCAGCCCCACTGTTTCTCACCCTCTGTTTCAGCCCCTCTGATTCAGCCCCTCTGATTCAGCCCCTCTGTTTCTTGCCCTCTGTTTCAGCCCCTCTGTTTCTCGCCCTCTGTATCAGCCCCTATGTTTCCCGCCCTCTGTTTCAGCCCCTCTGATTCAGCCCCTCTGTTTCAGCCCCTCTGATTCAGCCCCTCTGTTTCAGCCACTCTGATTCTGCCCCTCTGTTTCCCGCCCCTCTGTTTCAGCCCCTCTGTTTCACGCCCCGTGTTTCAGCCCCCCTGTTTCTTGCCCTCTGTTTCAGCCCCTCTGTTTCTCGCCCTCTGTTTCAGCCCCTCTGTTTGAGACCCTCTGTTTCTCACCCTCTGTTTCAGCCCCTCTGATTCAGCCCCTCTGATTCAGCCCCTCTGTTTCCCGCCCCTCTGTTTCAGCCCCTCTGTTTCACGCCCCGTGTTTCAGCCCCTCTGTTTCTCGCCCTCTGTTTCAGCCCCTCTGTTTCTCGCCCTCTGTTTCAGCCCCTCTGTTTCTCGCCCTCTGTTTCAGCCCCTCTGATTCAGCCCCTCTGATTCAGCCCCTCTGATTCAGCCCCTCTGATTCAGCCCCTCTGATTCAGCCCCTCTGTTTCTCGCCCTCTGTTTCAGTCCCTCTGTTTCAGCCCCTCTGTTTCAGCCCCTCTGTTTCTCATCCTTTGTTTCAGCCCCTCTGATTCAGCCCCTCTGATTCAGCCCCTCTGATTCAGCCCCTCTGATTCAGCCCCTCTGTTTCTCGCCCTCTGTTTCAGCCCCTCTGTTTTTCGCCCTCAGTTTCAGCCCCTCTGTTTCTCGCCCTCTGTTTCAGCCCCTCTGATTCAGCACCTCTGTTTCAGCCCCTCTGATTCAGCCCCTCTGTTTCAGCCCCTCTGTTTCAGTCCCTCTGTTTCTCGCCCTCAGTTTCTCACCCTCTGTTTCAGCCCCTGTGTTTCTCGCCCTCTGTTTCAGCCCCTCTGTTTTTCGCCCTCTGTTTCAGCCGCTCCGTTTCTCGCCCTCTGTTTCAGGCTCTCTGTTTCAGCCCGTCTGTTTCAGCCCCTCTGTTTCAGCCCCTCTGTTTCTCGCCATCTGTTTCTCGCCCGCTGTTTCAGCCCCTTTGTTTCTCGCCCTCTGTTTCAGCCCCTCTGTTTCAGCCCCTCTGATTCAGCCCCTCTGATACAGCCCCTCTGTTTCTCGCCCTCTGTTTCAGCCCCTCTGTTTCAGCCCCTCTGTTTCAGCCCCTCTGTTTCAGCCCCTCTGTTTCTCGCCCTCAGTTTCAACCCCTCTGTTTCTCGCCCTCTCTTTCAGCCCCTCTGTTTCAGCCCCTCTGTTTCAGCCCCTCTGTTTCAGCCCCTCTGTTTCTCGCCCTCTGTTTCAGCCCCTCTGTTTCTCGCCCTCTGTTTCAGCCGCTCAGTTTCTCGCCCTCTGTTTCAGCCCCTCTGATTCAGCCCCTCTGATTCAGCCCCTCTGTTTCAGCCCCTCTGTTTCAGCCCCTCTGTTTCAGCCCCTCTGTTTCAGCCCCTCTGTTTCTCGCCCTCTGTTTCAGCCCCTCTGTTTCTCGCCGTCTGTTGCAGCCACTCTGTTTCTCGCCCACTGTTTCAGACCCTCTGTTTCAGCCCCTCTGTTTCTCGCTCTCTGTTTCAGCCCCTCTGTTTCTCGCCCTCTGTTTCAGCCCCTCTGTTTCAGCCCCTCTGTTTCCCGCCCTCTGTTTCTGCCCCTCTGTTTCTCGCCCTCTGTTTCGACCCCTCTGTTTCTCGTCCTCTGTTTCAGCCCCGCTGATTCAGCCCCTCTGTTTCACCCCCTCTGAATCAGCCCCTCTGATTCAGCCCTCTGTTTCAGCCCCTCTGTTTCAGACCATCTGTTTCAGCCCCTCGGTTTCTCGCCCTCTGTTTCAGACCCTCTGTTTCTCGCCCTCTGTTTCAGCCCCTCTGTTTCTCGCCCTCTGTTTCAGCCCGTCTGATTCAGCCCCTCTGTTTCAGCCCCTCTGATTCAGCCCCTCTGATTCAGCCCCTCTGATTCAGCCCCTCTGTTTCTCGCCCTCTGTTTCAGTCCCTCTGTTTCAGCCCCTCTGTTTCAGCCCCTCTGTTTCTCATCCTGTGTTTCAGCCCCTCTGATTCAGCCCCTCTGATTCAGCCCCTCTGATTCAGCCCCTCTGATTCAGCCCCTCTGTTTCTCGCCCTCTGTTTCAGCCCCTCTGTTTCAGCCCCTCTGTTTTAGCCCCTCTGTTTCAGCCCCCATGTTTCTCGCCCTCTGTTTCAGCCCCTCTGTATCAGTCCCTCGGTTTCCCGCCCTCTGTTTCAGCCCCTCTGTTTCTCGCCCTCTGTTCCAGCCCCTCTGATTCAGCCCCTCTGTTTCAGCCCCTCTGATTCAGCCCCTCTGTTTCAGCCCCTCTGATTCAGCCCCTCTGTTTCTCGCCCTCTGTTTCAGCCCCTCTGTTTCAGCCCCTCTGTTTCAGGCCCTCTGTTTCTCACCCTCTGTTTCAGCCTCTCTGATTCAGCCCCTCTGTTTCAGCACGTCTGTTTCCCGCCCCTCTGTTTCAGCCCCTCTGTTTCACGCCCCGTGTTTCAGCCCCTCTGTTTCTTGCCCTCTGTTTCAGCCCGTCTGTTTCTCGTCCTCTGTTTCAGCCCCTCTGTTTCAGCCCCTCTGTTTCAGTCCCTCTGTTTCTCGCCCTCTGTTTCAGCCCCTCTGTTTCTCGCCCTCTATTTCAGCCCCTCTGTTTCAGCCGCTCGGTTTCTCGCCCTCTGTTTCAGCCCCTCTGTTTCTCGCCCTCTGTTTCAGCCCCTCTGTTTCAGCCCCTCTGTTTCACGCCCCGTGTTTCAGCCCCTCTGTTTCTTGCCCTCTGTTTCAGCCCCTCTGTTTCTCGCCCTCTGTATCAGCCCCTCTGTTTCCCGCCCTCTGTTTCAGCCCCTCTGATTCAGCCCCTCTGTTTCAGCCCCTCTGCTTCAGCCCCTCTGTTTCCCGCCCCTCTGTTTCAGCCCCTCTGTTTCACGCCCCGTGTTTCAGCCCCCCTGTTTCTTGCCCTCTGTTTCAGCCCCTCTGTTTCTCGCCCTCTGTTTCAGCCCCTCTGTTTCAGACCCTCTGTTTCTCACCCTCTGTTTCAGCCCCTCTGATTCAGCCCCTCTGATTCAGCCCCTCTGTTTCCCGCCCCTCTGTTTCAGCCCCTCTGTTTCACGCCCCGTGTTTCAGCCCCTCTGTTTCTTGCCCTCTGTTTCAGCCCCTCTGTTTCTCGCCCTCTGTTTCAGCCCCGCTGATTCAGCCCCTCTGTTTCACCCCCTCTGAATCAGCCCCTCTGATTCAGCCCTCTGTTTCAGCCCCTCTGTTTCAGACCCTCTGTTTCAGCCCCTCGGTTTCTCGCCCTCTGTTTCAGCCCCTCTGTTTCTCGCCCTCAGTTTCAGCCCGTCTGTTACTCGCCCTCTGTTTCAGCCCCTCTGATTCAGCCCCTCTGTTTCAGCCCCTCTGATTCAGCCCCTCTGATTCAGCCCCTCTGATTCAGCCCCTCTGTTTCTCGCCCTCTGTTTCAGTCCCTCTGTTTCAGCCCCTCTGTTTCAGCCCCTCTGTTTCTCATCCTTTGTTTCAGCCCCTCTGATTCAGCCCCTCTGATTCAGCCCCTCTGATTCAGCCCCTCTGATTCAGCCCCTCTGTTTCTCGCCCTCTGTTTCAGCCCCTCTGTTTCTCGCCCTTTGTTTCAGCCCCTCTGTTTTTCGCCCTCAGTTTCAGCCCCTCTGTTTGTCGCCCTCTGTTTCAGCCCCTCTGATTCAGCACCTCTGTTTCAGCCCCTCTGATTCAGCCCCTCTGTTTCAGCCCCTCTGTTTCAGTCCCTCTGTTTCTCGCCCTCAGTTTCTCACCCTCTGTTTCAGCCCCTGTGTTTCTCGCCCTCTGTTTCAGCCCCTGTTTTTCGCCCTCTGTTTCAGCCGCTCCGTTTCTCGCCCTCTGTTTCAGGCTCTCTGTTTCAGCCCGTCTGTTTCAGCCCCTCTGTTTCAGCCCCTCTGTTTCTCGCCATCTGTTTCTCGCCCGCTGTTTCAGCCCCTTTGTTTCTCGCCCTCTGTTTCAGCCCCTCTGTTTCAGCCCCTCTGATTCAGCCCCTCTGATACAGCCCCTCTGTTTCTCGCCCTCTGTTTCAGCCCCTCTGTTTCAGCCCCTCTGTTTCAGCCCCTCTGTTTCAGCCCCTCTGTTTCTCGCCCTCAGTTTCAGCCCCTCTGTTTCTCGCCCTCTGTTTCAGCCCCTCTGTTTCACGCCCTCTGTTTCAGCCCCTCTGTTTCAGCCCCTCTGTTTCAGCCCCTCTGTTTCAGCCCCTCTGTTTCTCGCCCTCTGTTTCAGCCCCTCTGATTCAGCCCCTCTGTTTCTCGCCCTCTGTTTCAGCCCCTCTGTTTCTAGCCCTCTGTTTCACCCCCTCTGTTTCAGCCCCTCTGTTTCTCGCCCTCTGTTTCAGCCCCTCTGTTTCTCGCCCTCTGTTTCAGCCCCTCTGTTTCTCGCCCTCTGTTTCAGCCCGTCTGTTTCTCGCCCTCTGTTTCAGCCCCTCTGTTTCAGCGCCTCTGTTTCACGCCCTCTGTTTCAGCCCCTCTGTTTCTCGCCCTCTGTTTCAGCCGCTCTGTTTCTCGCCCTCTGTTTCAGCCCGTCTGTTTCTCGCCCTCTGTTTCAGCCCCTCTGTTTCAGCCTAACTGTTTCAGCCCCTCTGATTCCGCCCCGCTGTTTCTCGCCCTCTGTTTCAGCCCCTCTGTTTCTCGCACTCGGTTTCAGCCCCTCTGTTTCAGCCCCTCTGTTTCAGCCCCCCTGTTTCTCGCCCTCTGTTTCTCGCACTCTGTTTCAGCACCTCCGTTTCTTCCCCTCTGTTTCAGCTCCTCTGTTTCTCGCCCTCTGTTTCAGCCCCTCTGTTTCTCGCCCTCTGTTTCAGCCCCTCTGTTTCAGCCCCTCTGATTCAGCCCCTCTGTTTCAGCCCCTCTGATTCAGCCCCGCTGTTTCAGCCCCTCTGATTCAGCCCCTCTGTTTCAGCCCCTCTGTTTCAGCCCCTCTGCTTCTCGCCCTCTGTTTCAGCCCCTCTGATTCAGCCCCTCTGATTCAGACCCTCTGTTACCCGCCCCTCTGTTACAGCCCCTCTGTTTCACGCCCCGTGTTTCAGCCCCTCTGTTTTTTGCCCTCTGTTTCAGCCCCTCTGTTTCTCGCCCTCAGTTTCAGCCCCTCTGTTTCTCGCCCTCTGTTTCAGCCCCTCTGATTCAGCACCTCTGTTTCAGCCCCTCTGATTCAGCCCCTCTGTTTCAGCCCCTCTGTTTCAGTCCCTCTGTTTCTCGCCCTCAGTTTCTCACCCTCTGTTTCAGCCCCTGTGTTTCTCGCCCTCTGTTTCAGCCACTCTGTTTCTCGCCATCTGTTTCTCGACCGCTGTTTCAGCCCCTTTTTTTCTCGCCCTCTGTTTCAGCCCCTCTGTTTCAGCCCCTCTGATTCAGCCCCTCTGATACAGCCCCTCTGTTTCTCGCCCTCTGTTTCAGCCCCTCTGTTTCAGCCCCTCTGTTTCAGCCCCTCTGTTTCAGCCCCTCTGTTTCTCGCCCTCTGTTTCAGCCCCTCTGTTTCTCGCCCTCTGCTTCAGCCCCTCTGTTTCTCGCCCTCTGTTTCAGCCCCTCTGTTTCAGCCCCTCTGTTTCAGCCCCTCTGTTTCTCGCCCTCTGTTTCAGCCCCTCTGTTTCTCGCCCTCTGTTTCAGCCGCTCTGTTTCTCGCCCTCTGTTTCAGCCCCTCTGTTTCAGCCCCTCTGTTTCAGCCCCTCTGTTTAAGCCCCTCTGTTTCAGCCCCTCTGTTTCTCGCCCACTGTTTCAGCCCCTCTGTTTCAGCCCCTCTGTTTCAGCCCCTCTGTTTCTCGCCCTCTGTTTCAGCCCCTCTGTTTCTCGCCCTCTGTTTCAGCCCCTCTGTTTCAGCCCCTCTGTTTCCCGCCCTCTGTTTCTGCCCCTCTTTTTCTCGCCCTCAGTTTCAGCCCCTCTGTTTCTCGCCCTCTGTTTCAGCCCCTCTGATTCAGCACCTCTGTTTCAGCCCCTCTGATTCAGCCCCTCTGTTTCAGCCCCTCTGTTTCAGTCCCTCTGTTTCTCGCCCTCAGTTTCTCACCCTCTGTTTCAGCCCCTGTGTTTCTCGTCCTCTGTTTCAGCCCCACTGTTTCTCGCCATCTGTTTCTCGCCCGCTGTTTCAGCCCCTTTGTTTCTCGCCCTCTGTTTCAGCCCCTCTGTTTCAGCCCCTCTGATTCAGCCCCTCTGATACAGCCCCTCTGTTTCTCGCCCTCTGTTTCAGCCCCTCTGTTTCAGCCCCTCTGTTTCAGCCCCTCTGTTTCTCGCCCTCTGTTTCAGCCCCTCTGTTTCTCGCTCTCTGTTTCAGCCACTCTGTTTCTCGCCCTATGTTTCTCGCCCTCTGTTTCAGCCCCTCTGTTTCAGCCCCTCTGTTTCTCGCCCTCTGTTTCAGCCCCTCTGTTTCTCGCCCTCTGTTTCAGCCCCTCTGTTTCTCGCCGTCTGTTGCAGCCACTCTGTTTCTCGCCCACTGTTTCAGCCCCTCTGTTTCAGCCCCTCTGTTTCAGCCCCTCTGTTTCTCGCCCTCTGTTTCAGCCCCTCTGTTTCTCGCCCTCTATTTCAACCCCTCTGTTTCAGCCCCTCTGTTTCCCGCCCTCTGTTTCTGCCCCTCTGTTTCTCGCCCTCTGTTTCTGCCCCTCTGTTTCTCGCCCTCTGTTTCAGCCCCTCTGTTTCTCGCCCTCTATTTCAGCCCCTCTGTTTCAGCCCCTCTGTTTCCCGCCCTCTGTTTCTGCCCCTCTTTTTCTCGCCCTCAGTTTCAGCCCCTCTGTTTCTCGCCCTCTGTTTCAGCCCCTCTGATTCAGCACCTCTGTTTCAGCCCCTCTGATTCAGCCCCTCTGTTTCAGCCCCTCTGTTTCAGTCCCTCTGTTTCTCGCCCTCAGTTTCTCACCCTCTGTTTCAGCCCCTGTGTTTCTCGCCCTCTGTTTCAGCCCCACTGTTTCTCGCCATCTGTTTCTCGCCCGCTGTTTCAGCCCCTTTGTTTCTCGCCCTCTGTTTCAGCCCCTCTGTTTCAGCCCCTCTGATTCAGCCCCTCTGATACAGCCCCTCTGTTTCTCGCCCTCTGTTTCAGCCCCTCTGTTTCAGCCCCTCTGTTTCAGCCCCTCTGTTTCAGCCCCTCTGTTTCTCGCCCTCTGTTTCAGCCCCTCTGTTTCTCGCCCTCTGTTTCAGCCACTCTGTTTCTCGCCCTATGTTTCTCGCCCTCTGTTTCAGCCCCTCTGTTTCAGCCCCTCTGTTTCTCGCCCTCTGTTTCAGCCCCTCTGTTTCTCGCCCTCTGTTTCAGCCCCTCTGTTTCTCGCCCTCTGTTTCAGCCCCTCTGTTTCAGCCCCTCTGTTTCCCGCCCTCTGTTTCTGCCCCTCTGTTTCTCGCCCTCTGTTTCTGCACCTCTGTTTCTCGCCCTCTGTTTCTGCCCCTCTGTTTCTCGCCCTCTGTTTCAGCCCCGCTGATTCAGCCCTTCTGTTTCACCCCCTCTGAATCAGCCCCTCTGATTCAGCCCTCTGTTTCAGCCCCTCTGTTTCTCGCCCTATGTTTCTCGCCCTCTGTTTCAGCCCCTCTGTTTCAGCCCCTCTGTTTCTCGCCCTCTGTTTCAGCCCCTCTGTTTCTCGCCCTCTGTTTCAGCCCCTCTGTTTCTCGCCCTCTGTTTCAGCCCCTCTGTTTCAGCCCCTCTGTTTCCCGCCCTCTGTTTCTGCCCCTCTGTTTCTCGCCCTCTGTTTCTGCACCTCTGTTTCTCGCCCTCTGTTTCTGCCCCTCTGTTTCTCGCCCTCTGTTTCAGCCCCGCTGATTCAGCCCTTCTGTTTCACCCCCTCTGAATCAGCCCCTCTGATTCAGCCCTCTGTTTCAGCCCCTCTGTTTCAGACCCTCTGTTTCAGCCCCTCGGTTTCTCGCCCTCTGTTTCAGCCCCTCTGTTTCTCGCCCTCTGTTTCAGCCCCTCTGTTTCTCGCCCTCTGTTTCAGCCCCTCTATTCAGCCCCTCTGTTTCAGCCCCTCTGTTTCAGCCCCTCTGTTTCAGCCCCTCTGTTTCAGCCCCTCTGTTTCTCGCCCTCTGTTTCAGCCCCTCTGTTTCTCGCCCTCTGTTTCAGCCCCTCTGTTTCTCACCCTCTGTTTCAGCCCCTCTGATTCAGCCCCTCTGATTCAGCCCCTCTGTTTCCCGCCCCTCTGTTTCAGCCCCTCTGATTCAGCCCCTCTGATTCTCGCCCTCTGTTTCAGCCCCTCTGTTTCAGCCCCTCTGTTTCAGCCCCACTGTTTCTCACCCTCTGTTTCAGCCCCTCTGATTCAGCCCCTCTGATTCAGCCCCTCTGTTTCCCGCCGCTCTGTTTCAGCCCCTCTGTTTCACGCCCCGTGTTTCAGCTCCTCTGTTTCTTGCCCTCTGTTTCAGCCCCTCTGTTTCTCGCCCTCTGTATCAGCCCCTCTGTTTCCCGCCCTCTGTTTCAGCCCCTCTGATTCAGCCCCTCTGTTTCAGCCCCTCTGATTCAGCCCCTCTGTTTCAGCCCCTCTGATTCTGCCCCTCTGTTTCCCGCCCCTCTGTTTCAGCCCCTCTGTTTCACGCCCCGTGTTTCAGCCCCCCTGTTTCTTGCCCTCTGTTTCAGCCCCTCTGTTTCTCACCCTCTGTTTCAGCCCCTCTGTTTGAGACACTCTGTTTCTCACCCTCTGTTTCAGCCCCTCTGATTCAGCCCCTCTGATACAGCCCCTCTGTTTCCCGCCCCTCTGTTTCAGCCCCTCTGTTTCACGCCCCGTGTTTCAGCCCCTCTGTTTCTTGCCCTCTGTTTCAGCCCCTCTGTTTCTCGCCCTCTGTTTCAGCCCCGCTGATTCAGCCCCTCTGTTTCACCCCCTCTGAATCAGCCCCTCTGATTCAGCCCTCTGTTTCAGCCCCTCTGTTTCAGACCCTCTGTTTCAGCCCCTCGGTTTCTCGCCCTCTGTTTCAGCCCCTCTGTTTCTCGCCCTCTGTTTCAGCCCCTCTGTTTCTCGCCCTCTGTTTCAGCCCCTCTGATTCAGCCCCTCTGTTTCAGCCCCTCAGATTCAGCCCCTCTGATTCAGCCCCTCTGATTCAGCCCCTCTGTTTCTCGCCCTCTGTTTCAGTCCCTCTGTTTCAGCCCCTCTGTTTCAGCCCCTCTGTTTCTCATCCTTTGTTTCAGCCCCTCTGATTCAGCCCCTCTGATTCAGCCCCTCTGATTCAGCCCCTCTGTTTCTCGCCCTCTGTTTCAGCCCCTCTGTTTTTCGCCCTCAGTTTCAGCCCCTCTGTTTCAGCCCCTCTGATTCAGCCCCTCTGTTTCAGCACCTCTGTTTCAGCCCCTCTGATTCAGCCCCTCTGTTTCAGCCCCTCTGTTTCAGTCCCTCTGTTTCTCGCCCTCAGTTTCTCACCCTCTGTTTCAGCCCCTGTGTTTCTCGCCCTCTGTTTCAGCCCCTCTGTTTTTCGCCCTCTGTTTCAGCCGCTCCGTTTCTCGCCCTCTGTTTCAGGCTCTCTGTTTCAGCCCGTCTGTTTCAGCCCCTCTGTTTCAGCCCCTCTGTTTCTCGCCATCTGTTTCTCGCCCGCTGTTTCAGCCCCTTTGTTTCTCGCCCTCTGTTTCAGCCCCTCTGTTTCAGCCCCTCTGATTCAGCCCCTCTGATACAGCCCCTCTGTTTCTCGCCCTCTGTTTCAGCCCCTCTGTTTCAGCCCCTCTGTTTCAGCCCCTCTGTTTCAGCCCCTCTGTTTCTCGCCCTCAGTTTCAACCCCTCTGTTTCTCGCCCTCTCTTTCAGCCCCTCTGTTTCACGCCCTCTGTTTCAGCCCCTCTGTTTCAGCCCCTCTGTTTCAGCCCCTCTGTTTCAGCCCCTCTGTTTCTCGCCCTCTGTTTCAGCCCCTCTGTTTCTCGCCCTCTGTTTCAGCCGCTCAGTTTCTCGCCCTCTGTTTCAGCCCCTCTGTTTCAGCCCCTCTGTTTCAGCCCCTCTGTTTCAGCCCCTCTGTTTCTCGCCCTCTGTTTCAGCCCCTCTGTTTCTCGCCGTCTGTTGCAGCCACTCTGTTTCTCGCCCACTGTTTCAGACACTCTGTTTCAGACCCTCTGTTTCAGCCCCTCTGTTTCTCGCTCTCTGTTTCAGCCCCTCTGTTTCTCGCCCTCTGTTTCAGCCCCTCTGTTTCAGCCCCTCTGTTTCCCGCCCTCTGTTTCTGCCCCTCTGTTTCTCGCCCTCTGTTTCGGCCCCTCTGATTCTCGTCCTCTGTTTCAGCCCCGCTGATTCAGCCCCTCTGTTTCACCCCCTCTGAATCAGCCCCTCTGATTCAGCCCTCTGTTTCAGCCCCTCTGTTTCAGACCATCTGTTTCAGCCCCTCGGTTTCTCGCCCTCTGTTTCAGACCCTCTGTTTCTCGCCCTCTGTTTCAGCCCCTCTGTTTCTCGCCCTCTGTTTCAGCCCCTCTGATTCAGCCCCTCTGTTTCAGCCCCTCTGATTCAGCCCCTCTGATTCAGCCCCTCTGATTCAGCCCCTCTGTTTCTCGCCCTCTGTTTCAGTCCCTCTGTTTCAGCCCCTCTGTTTCAGCCCCTCTGTTTCTCATCCTGTGTTTCAGCCCCTCTGATTCAGCCCCTCTGATTCAGCCCCTCTGTTTCAGCCCCTCTGTTTCAGCCCCTCTGTTTCAGCCCCTCTGTTTCAGCCCCTCTGTTTCTCGCCCTCTGTTTCAGCCCCTCTGTTTCTCGCCCTCTGTTTCAGCCCCTCTGTTTCTCACCCTCTGTTTCAGCCCCTCTGATTCAGGCCCTCTGATTCAGCCCCTCTGTTTCCCGCCCCTCTGTTTCAGCCCCTCTGATTCAGCCCCTCTGATTCTCGCCCTCTGTTTCAGCCCCTCTGTTTCAGCCCCTCTGTTTCAGCCCCTCTGTTTCTCACCCTCTGTTTCAGCCCCTCTGTTTCAGCCCCTCTGATTCAGCCCCTCTGTTTCCCGCCGCTCTGTTTCAGCCCCTCTGTTTCACGCCCCGTGTTTCAGCCCCTCTGTTTCTTGCCCTCTGTTTCAGCCCCTCTGTTTCTCGCCCTCTGTATCAGCCCCTCTGTTTCCCGCCCTCTGTTTCAGCCCCTCTGATTCAGCCCCTCAGTTTCTCGCCCTCTGTATCAGCCCCTCTGTTTCCCGCCCCTCTGTTTCAGCCCCTCTGTTTCACGCCCCGTGTTTCAGCCCCCCTGTTTCTTGCCCTCTGTTTCAGCCCCTCTGTTTCTCACCCTCTGTTTCAGCCCCTCTGTTTGAGACCCTCTGTTTCTCACCCTCTGTTTCAGCCCCTCTGATTCAGCCCCTCTGATACAGCCCCTCTGTTTCCCGCCCCTCTGTTTCAGCCCCTCTGTTTCACGCCCCGTGTTTCAGCCCCTCTGTTTCTTGCCCTCTGTTTCAGCCCCTCTGTTTCTCGCCCTCTGTTTCAGCCCCGCTGATTCAGCCCCTCTGTTTCACCCCCTCTGAATCAGCCCCTCTGATTCAGCCCTCTGTTTCAGCCCCTCTGTTTCAGACCCTCTGTTTCAGCCCCTCGGTTTCTCGCCCTCTGTTTCAGCCCCTCTGTTTCTCGCCCTCTGTTTCAGCCCCTCTGTTTCTCGCCCTCTGTTTCAGCCCCTCTGATTCAGCCCCTCTGTTTCAGCCCCTCAGATTCAGCCCCTCTGATTCAGCCCCTCTGATTCAGCCCCTCTGTTTCTCGCCCTCTGTTTCAGTCCCTCTGTTTCAGCCCCTCTGTTTCAGCCCCTCTGTTTCTCATCCTTTGTTTCAGCCCCTCTGATTCAGCCCCTCTGATTCAGCCCCTCTGATTCAGCCCCTCTGTTTCTCGCCCTCTGTTTCAGCCCCTCTGTTTTTCGCCCTCAGTTTCAGCCCCTCTGTTTCAGCCCCTCTGATTCAGCCCCTCTGTTTCAGCACCTCTGTTTCAGCCCCTCTGATTCAGCCCCTCTGTTTCAGCCCCTCTGTTTCAGTCCCTCTGTTTCTCGCCCTCAGTTTCTCACCCTCTGTTTCAGCCCCTGTGTTTCTCGCCCTCTGTTTCAGCCCCTCTGTTTTTCGCCCTCTGTTTCAGCCGCTCCGTTTCTCGCCCTCTGTTTCAGGCTCTCTGTTTCAGCCCGTCTGTTTCAGCCCCTCTGTTTCAGCCCCTCTGTTTCTCGCCATCTGTTTCTCGCCCGCTGTTTCAGCCCCTTTGTTTCTCGCCCTCTGTTTCAGCCCCTCTGTTTCAGCCCCTCTGATTCAGCCCCTCTGATACAGCCCCTCTGTTTCTCGCCCTCTGTTTCAGCCCCTCTGTTTCAGCCCCTCTGTTTCAGCCCCTCTGTTTCAGCCCCTCTGTTTCTCGCCCTCAGTTTCAACCCCTCTGTTTCTCGCCCTCTCTTTCAGCCCCTCTGTTTCACGCCCTCTGTTTCAGCCCCTCTGTTTCAGCCCCTCTGTTTCAGCCCCTCTGTTTCAGCCCCTCTGTTTCAGCCCCTCTGTTTCTCGCCCTCTGTTTCAGCCCCTCTGTTTCTCGCCCTCTGTTTCAGCCGCTCAGTTTCTCGCCCTCTGTTTCAGCCCCTCTGTTTCAGCCCCTCTGTTTCAGCCCCTCTGTTTCAGCCCCTCTGTTTCTCGCCCTCTGTTTCAGCCCCTCTGTTTCTCGCCGTCTGTTGTAGCCACTCTGTTTCTCGCCCACTGTTTCAGACACTCTGTTTCAGACCCTCTGTTTCAGCCCCTCTGTTTCTCGCTCTCTGTTTCAGCCCCTCTGTTTCTCGCCCTCTGTTTCAGCCCCTCTGTTTCAGCCCCTCTGTTTCCCGCCCTCTGTTTCTGCCCCTCTGTTTCTCGCCCTCTGTTTCGGCCCCTCTGATTCTCGTCCTCTGTTTCAGCCCCGCTGATTCAGTCCCTCTGTTTCACCCCCTCTGAATCAGCCCCTCTGATTCAGCCCTCTGTTTCAGCCCCTCTGTTTCAGACCATCTGTTTCAGCCCCTCGGTTTCTCGCCCTCTGTTTCAGACCCTCTGTTTCTCGCCCTCTGTTTCAGCCCCTCTGTTTCTCGCCCTCTGTTTCAGCCCCTCTGATTCAGCCCCTCTGTTTCAGCCCCTCTGATTCAGCCCCTCTGATTCAGCCCCTCTGATTCAGCCCCTCTGTTTCTCGCCCTCTGTTTCAGTCCCTCTGTTTCAGCCCCTCTGTTTCAGCCCCTCTGTTTCTCATCCTGTGTTTCAGCCCCTCTGATTCAGCCCCTCTGATTCAGCCCCTCTGATTCAGCCCCTCTGATTCAGCCCCTCTGTTTCTCGCCCTCTGTTTCAGCCCCTCTGTTTCAGCCCCTCTGTTTTAGCCCCTCTGTTTCAGCCCCCATGTTTCTCGCCCTCTGTTTCAGCCCCTCTGTATCAGCCCCTCGGTTTCCCGCCCTCTGTTTCAGCCCCTCTGTTTCTCGCCCTCTGTTCCAGCCCCTCTGATTCAGCCCCTCTGTTTCAGACCCTCTGATTCAGCCCCTCTGTTTCAGCCCCTCTGATTCAGCCCCTCTGTTTCTCGCCCTCTGTTTCAGCCCCTCTGTTTCAGCCCCTCTGTTTCAGGCCCTCTGTTTCTCACCCTCTGTTTCAGCCCCTCTGATTCAGCCCCTCTGTTTCAGCACGTCTGTTTCCCGCCCCTCTGTTTCAGCCCCTCTGTTTCACGCCCCGTGTTTCAGCCCCTCTATTTCTTGCCCTCTGTTTCAGCCCCTCTGTTTCTCGCCCTCTGTTTCAGCCCCTCTGTTTCAGCCCCTCTGTTTCAGTCCCTCTGTTTTTCGCCCTCTGTTTCAGCCCCTCTGTTTCTCGCCCTCTATTTCAGCCCCTCTGTTTCAGCCGCTCGGTTTCTCGCCCTCTGTTTCAGCCCCTCTGTTTCTCGCCCTCTGTTTCAGCCCCTCTGTTTCAGCCCCTCTGTTTCACGCCCCGTGTTTCAGCCCCTCTGTTTCTTGCCCTCTGTTTCAGCCCCTCTGTTTCTCGCCCTCTGTTTCAGCCCCTCTGTTTCCCGCCCTCTGTTGCAGCCCCTCTGATTCAGCCCCTCTGTTTCAGCCCCTCTGATTCAGCCCCTCTGTTTCCCGCCCCTCTGTTTCACGCCCCGTGTTTCAGCCCCCCTGTTTCTTGCCCTCTGTTTCAGCCCCTCTGTTTCTCGCCCTCTGTTTCAGCCCCTCTGTTTCAGACCCTCTGTTTCTCACCCTCTGTTTCAGCCCCTCTGATTCAGCCCCTCTGATTCAGCCCCTCTGTTTCCCACCCCTCTGTTTCAGCCCCTCTGTTTCACGCCCCGTGTTTCAGCCCCTCTGTTTCTTGCCCTCTGTTTCAGCCCCTCTGTTTCTCGCCCTCTGTTTCAGCCCAGCTGATTCAGCCCCTCTGTTTCACCCCCTCTGAATCAGCCCCTCTGATTCAGCCATCTGTTTCAGCCCCTCTGTTTCAGACCCTCTGTTTCAGCCCCTCGGTTTCTCGCCCTCTGTTTCAGCCCCTCTGTTTCTCGCCCTCTGTTTCAGCCCGTCTGTTACTCGCCCTCTGTTTCAGCCCCTCTGATTCAGCCCCTCTGTTTCAGCCCCTCTGATTCAGCCCCTCTGATTCAGCCCCTCTGATTCAGCCCCTCTGTTTCTCGCCCTCTGTTTCAGTCCCTCTGTTTCAGCCCCTCTGTTTCAGCCCCTCTGTTTCTCATCCTGTGTTTCAGCCCCTCTGATTCAGCCCCTCTGATTCAGCCCCTCTGATTCAGCCCCTCTGATTCAGCCCCTCTGTTTCTCGCCCTCTGTTTCAGCCCCTCTGTTTCTCGCCCTCTGTTTCAGCCCCTCTGTTTTTCGCCCTCAGTTCCAGCCCCTCTGTTTCAGCCCCTCTGATTCAGCCCCTCTGTTTCAGCACCTCTGTTTCAGCCCCTCTGATTCAGCCCCTCTGTTTCAGCCCCTCTGTTTCAGTCCCTCTGTTTCTCGCCCTCAGTTTCTCACCCTCTGTTTCAGCCCCTGTGTTTCTCGCCCTCTGTTTCAGCCCCTCTGTTTTTCGCCCTCTGTTTCAGCCGCTCCGTTTCTCGCCCTCTGTTTCAGGCTCTCTGTTTCAGCCCGTCTGTTTCAGCCCCTCTGTTTCAGCCCCTCTGTTTCTCGCCATCTGTTTCTCGCCCGCTGTTTCAGCCCCTTTGTTTCTCGCCCTCTGTTTCAGCCCCTCTGTTTCAGCCCCTCTGATTCAGCCCCTCTGATACAGCCCCTCTGTTTCTCGCCCTCTGTTTCAGCCCCTCTGTTTCAGCCCCTCTGTTTCAGCCCCTCTGTTTCTCGCCCTCAGTTTCAGCCCCTCTGTTTCTCGCCCTCTGTTTCTGCCCCTCTGTTTCACGCCCTCTGTTTCAGCCCCTCTGTTTAAGCCCCTCTGTTTCAGCCCCTCTGTTTCAGCCCATCTGTTTCTCGCCCTCTGTTTCAGCCCCTCTGTTTCTCGCCCTCTGTTTCAGCCCCTCTGTTTCTCGCCCTCTGTTTCAGCCCCTCTGTTTCTCGCCCTCTGTTTCAGCCCCTCTGTTTCAGCCCCTCTGATTCAGCCCCTCTGTTTCAGCCCCTCTGAATCAGCCCCTCTGTTTCAGCCCCTCTGATTCAGCCCCTCTGTTTCAGCCCCTCTGTTTCAGCCCCTCTGTTTCGCGCTCTCTGTTTCAGCCCCTCTGTTTCTCGCCCTCTGTTTGAGCCCCTCTGTTTCAGCCCCTCTGTTTTAGCCCCTCTGTTTCAGCCCCTCTGTTTCTCGCCCTCTGTTTCAGCCCCTCTGATTCAGCCCCTCTGTTTCTCGCCCTCTGTTTCAGCCCCTCTGTTTCTAGCCCTCTGTTTCAGCCCCTCTGTTTCAGCCCCTCTGTTTCTCGCCCTCTGTTTCAGCCCCTCTGTTTCTCGCCCTCTGTTTCAGCCCCACTGTTTCTCGCCCTCTGTTTCAGCCCGTCTGTTTCTCGCCCTCTGTTTCAGCCCCTCTGTTTCAGCGCCTCTGTTTCTCGCCCTCTGTTTCAGCCCCTCTGTTTCTCGCCCTCTGTTTCAGCCCCTCTGTTTCTCGCCCTCTGTTTCAGCCCGTCTGTTTCTCGCCCTCTGTTTCAGCCCCTCTGTTTCAGCCTAACTGTTTCAGCCCCTCTGATTCCGCCCCGGTGTTTCTCGCCCTCTGTTTCAGCCCCTCTGTTTCTCGCACTCGGTTTCAGCCCCTCTGTTTCAGCCCCTCTGTTTCAGCCCCTCTGTTTCTCGCCCTCTGTTTCTCGCACTCTGTTTCAGCCCCTCCGTTTCTTCCCCTCTGTTTCAGCTCCTCTGTTTCTCGCCCTCTGTTTCAGCCCCTCTGTTTCTCGCCCTCTGTTTCAGCCCCTCTGTTTCAGCCACTCTGATTCAGCCCCTCTGTTTCAGCCCCTCTGATTCAGCCCCTCTGTTTCAGCCCCTCTGTTTCAGCCCCTCTGCTTCTCGCCCTCTGTTTCAGCCTCTCTGATTCAGCCCCTCTGATTCAGCCCCTCTGTTACCCGCCCCTCTGTTTCAGCCCCTCTGTTTCACGCCCCGTGTTTCAGCCCCTCTGTTTTTTGCAATCTGTTTCAGCCCCTCTGTTTCTCGCCCTCAGTTTCAGCCCCTCTGTTTCTCGCCCGCTGTTTCAGCCCCTCTGATTCAGCACCTCTGTTTCAGCCCCTCTGTTTCTTGCCCTCTGTTTCAGCCCCTCTGTTTCAGTCCCTCTGTTTCTCGCCCTCAGTTTCTCACCCTCTGTTTCAGCCCCTGTGTTTCTCGCCCTCTGTTTCAGCCACTCTGTTTCTCGCCATCTGTTTCTCGCCCGCTGTTTCAGCCCCTTTTTTTCTCGCCCTCTGTTTCAGCCCCTCTGTTTCAGCCCCTCTGATTCAGCCCCTCTGATACAGCCCCTCTGTTTCTCGCCCTCTGTTTCAGCCCCTCTGTTTCAGCCCCTCTGTTTCAGCCCCTCTGTTTCAGCCCCTCTGTTTCTCACCCTCTGTTTCAGCCCCTCTGTTTCTCGCCCTCTGTTTCAGCCCCTCTGTTTCTCGCCCTCTGTTTCAGCCCCTCTGTTTCAGCCCCTCTGTTTCAGCCCCTCTGTTTCAGCCCCTCTGTTTCTCGCCCTCTGTTTCAGCCCCTCTGTTTCTTGCCCTCTGTTTCAGCCGCTCTGTTTCTCGCCCTCTGTTTCAGCCCCTCTGTTTCAGCCCCTCTGTTTCAGCCCCTCTGTTTAAGCCCCTCTGTTTCAGCCCCTCTGTTTCTCGCCCTGTGTTTCAGCCCCTCTGTTTCTCGCCGTCTGTTGCAGCCACTCTGTTTCTCGCCCACTGTTTCAGCCCCTCTGTTTCAGCCCCTCTGTTTCAGCCCCTCTGTTTCTCGCCCTCTGTTTCAGCCCCTCTGTTTCTCGCCCTCTGTTTCAGCCCCTCTGTTTCAGCCCCTCTGTTTCCCGCCCTCTGTTTCTGCCACTCTTTTTCTCGCCCTCAGTTTCAGCCCCTCTGTTTCTCGCCCTCTGTTTCAGCCCCTCTGATTCAGCACCTCTGTTTCAGCCCCTCTGATTCAGCCCCTCTGTTTCAGCCCCTCTGTTTCAGTCCCTCTGTTTCTCGCCCTCAGTTTCTCACCCTCTGTTTCAGCCCCTGTGTTTCTCGCCCTCTGTTTCAGCCCCACTGTTTCTCGCCATCTGTTTCTCGCCTGCTGTTTCAGCCCCTTTGTTTCTCGCCCTCTGTTTCAGCCCCTCTGTTTCAGCCCCTCTGATTCAGCCCCTCTGATACAGCCCCTCTGTTTCTCGCCCTCTGTTTCAGCCCCTCTGTTTCAGCCCCTCTGTTTCAGCCCCTCTGTTTCAGCCCCTCTGTTTCTCGCCCTCTGTTTCAGCCCCTCTGTTTCTCGCCCTCTGTTTCAGCCACTCTGTTTCTCGCCCTATGTTTCTCGCCCTCTGTTTCAGCCCCTCTGTTTCAGCCCCTCTGTTTCTCGCCCTCTGTTTCAGCCCCTCTGTTTCTCGCCCTCTGTTTCAGCCCCTCTGTTTCTCGCCGTCTGTTGCAGCCACTCTGTTTCTCGCCCACTGTTTCAGCCCCTCTGTTTCAGCCCCTCTGTTTCAGCCCCTCTGTTTCTCGCCCTCTGTTTCAGCCCCTCTGTTTCTCGCCCTCTGTTTCAGCCCCTCTGTTTCAGCCCCTCTGTTTCCCGCCCTCTGTTTCTGCCCCTCTGTTTCTCGCCCTCTGTTTCTGGCCCTCTGTTTCTCGCCCTCTGTTTCAGCCCCGCTGATTCAGCCCTTCTGTTTCACCCCCTCTGAATCAGCCCCTCTGATTCAGCCCTCTGTTTCAGCCCCTCTGTTTCAGACCCTCTGTTTCAGCACCTCGGTTTCTCGCCCTCTGTTTCAGCCCCTCTGTTTCTCGCCCTCTGTTTCAGCCCCTCTGTTTCTCGCCCTCTGTTTCAGCCCCTCTGTTTCTCGCCCTCTGTTTCAGCCCCTCTGTTTCAGCCCCTCTGTTTCAGCCCCTCTGTTTCAGCCCCTCTGTTTCTCGCCCTCTGTTTCAGCCCCTCTGTTTCTCGCCCTCTGTTTCAGCCCCTCTGTTTCTCGCCCTCTGTTTCAGCCCCTCTGTTTCTCGCCCTCTGTTTCAGCTGCTCTGTTTCTCGCCCTCTGTTTCAGCCCCTCTGTTTCAGCCCCTCTGTTTCAGCCCCTCTGTTTCAGCCCCTCTGTTTCAGTCCCTCTGTTTCTCGCCCTCAGTTTCTCACCCTCTGTTTCAGCCCCTGTGTTTCTCGCCTCTGTTTCAGCCCCTCTGTTTTTCGCCCTCTGTTTCAGCCGCTCCGTTTCTCGCCCTCTGTTTCAGGCTCTCTGTTTCAGCCCATCTGTTTCAGCCCCTCTGTTTCAGCCCCTCTGTTTCTCGCCATCTGTTTCTCGCCCGCTGTTTCAGCCCCTTTGTTTCTCGCCCTCAGTTTCAGCCCCTCTGTTTCAGCCCCTCTGATTCAGCCCCTCTGTTTCTATCCATCTGTTTCTCGCCCGCTGTTTCAGCCCCTTTGTTTCTCGCCCTCTGTTTCAGCCCCTCTGTTTCAGCCCCTCTGATTCAGCCCCTCTGATACAGCCCCTCTGTTTCTCGCCCTCTGTTTCAGCCCCTCTGTTTCAGCCCCTCTGATTCAGCCCCTCTGTTTCAGCCCCTCTGATTCAGCCCCTCTGTTTAAGCCCCTCTGTTTCAGCCCCTCTGTTTCAGCCCCTCTGTTTCTCGCCCTCTGTTTCAGCCCCTCTGTTTCTCGCCCTCTGTTTCAGCAGCTCAGTTTCTCGCCCTCTGTTTCAGCCCCTCTGTTTCTCGCCCTCTGTTTCAGCCCCTCTGTTTCAGCCCCTCTGATTCAGCCCCTCTGTTTCAGCCCCTCTGATTCAGCCCCTCTGTTTCAGCCCCTCTGATTCACTCCCTCTGTTTCAGCCCCTCTGTTTCAGCCCCTCTGTTTCGCGCTCTCTGTTTCAGCCCCTCTGTTTCTCGCCCTCTGTTTGAGCCCCTCTGTTTCAGCCCCTCTGTTTCTCGCCCTCTGTTTCAGCCCCTCTGATTCAGCCCCTCTGTTTCTCGCCCTCTGTTTCAGCCCCTCTGTTTCTAGCCCTCTGTTTCAGCCCCTCTGTTTCAGCCCCTCTGTTTCTCGCCCTCTGTTTCAGCCCCTCTGTTTCTCGCCCTCTGTTTCAGCCCCTCTGTTTCTCGCCCTCTTTTTCAGCCCGTCTGTTTCTCGCCCTCTGTTTCAGCCCCTCTGTTTCAGCGCCTCTGTTTCTCGCCCTCTGTTTCAGCCCCTCTGTTTCTCGCCCTCTGTTTCAGCCCCTCTGTTTCTCGCCCTCTGTTTCAGCCCGTCTGTTTCTCGCCCTCTGTTTCAGCCCCTCTGTTTCAGCCTAACTGTTTCAGCCCCTCTGATTCCGCCCCGCTGTTTCTCGCCCTCTGTTTCAGCCCCTCTGTTTCTCGCCCTCTGTTTCAGCCCCTGTTTCTCGCACTCGGTTTCAGCCCCTCTGTTTCAGCCCCTCTGTTTCAGCCCCTCTGTTTCTCGCCCTCTGTTTCTCGCACTCTGTTTCAGCCCCTCCGTTTCTTCCCCTCTGTTTCAGCTCCTCTGTTTCTCGCCCTCTGTTTCAGCCCCTCTGTTTCTCGCCCTCTGTTTCACCCCTCTGTTTCAGCCCCTCTGATTCAGCCCCTCTGTTTCAGCCCCTCTGATTCAGCCCCTCTGTTTCAGCCCCTCTGTTTCAGCCCCTCTGCTTCTCGCCCTCTGTTTCAGCCTCTCTGATTCAGCCCCTCTGATTCAGCCCCTCTGTTACCCGCCCCTCTGTTTCAGCCCCTCTGTTTCACACCCCGTGTTTCAGCCCCTCTGTTTTTTGCCCTCTGTTTCAGCCCCTCTGTTTCTCGCCCTCAGTTTCAGCCCCTCTGTTTCTCGCCCGCTGTTTCAGCCCCTCTGATTCAGCACCTCTGTTTCAGCCCCTCTGATTCAGCCCCTCTGTTTCAGCCCCTCTGTTTCAGTCCCTCTGTTTCTCGCCCTCAGTTTCTCACCCTCTGTTTCAGCCCCTGTGTTTCTCGCCCTCTGTTTCAGCCACTCTGTTTCTCGCCATCTGTATCTCGCCCGCTGTTTCAGCCCCTTTTTTTCTCGCCCTCTGTTTCAGCCCCTCTGTTTCAGCCCCTCTGATTCAGCCCCTCTGATACAGCCCCTCTGTTTCTCGCCCTCTGTTTCAGCCCCTCTGTTTCAGCCCCTCTGTTTCAGCCCCTCTGTTTCAGCCCCTCTGTTTCTCGCCCTCTGTTTCAGCCCCTCTGTTTCTCGCCCTCTGTTTCAGCCCCTCTGTTTCTCGCCCTCTGTTTCAGCCCCTCTGTTTCAGCCCCTCTGTTTCAGCCCCTCTGTTTCAGCCCCTCTGTTTCTCGCCCTCTGTTTCAGCCCCTCTGTTTCTTGCCCTCTGTTTCAGCCGCTCTGTTTCTCGCCCTCTGTTTCAGCCCCTCTGTTTCAGCCCCTCTGTTTCAGCCCCTCTGTTTAAGCCCCTCTGTTTCAGCCCCTCTGTTTCTCGCCCTCTGTTTCAGCCCCTCTGTTTCTCGCCGTCTGTTGCAGCCACTCTGTTTCTCGCCCACTGTTTCAGCCCCTCTGTTTCAGCCCCTCTGTTTCAGCCCCTCTGTTTCTCGCCCTCTGTTTCAGCCCCTCTGTTTCTCGCCCTCTGTTTCAGCCCCTCTTTTTCAGCCCCTCTGTTTCCCGCCCTCTGTTTCTGCCACTCTTTTTCTCGCCCTCAGTTTCAGCCCCTCTGTTTCTCGCCCTCTGTTTCAGCCCCTCTGATTCAGCACCTCTGTTTCAGCCCCTCTGATTCAGCCCCTCTGTTTCAGCCCCTCTGTTTCAGTCCCTCTGTTTCTCGCCCTCAGTTTCTCACCCTCTGTTTCAGCCCCTGTGTTTCTCGCCCTCTGTTTCAGCCCCACTGTTTCTCGCCATCTGTTTCTCGCCTGCTGTTTCAGCCCCTTTGTTTCTCGCCCTCTGTTTCAGCCCCTCTGTTTCAGCCCCTCTGATTCAGCCCCTCTGATACAGCCCCTCTGTTTCTCGCCCTCTGTTTCAGCCCCTCTGTTTCAGCCCCTCTGTTTCAGCCCCTCTGTTTCTCGCCCTCTGTTTCAGCCCCTCTGTTTCTCGCCCTCTGTTTCAGCCACTCTGTTTCTCGCCCTATGTTTCTCGCCCTCTGTTTCAGCCCCTCTGTTTCAGCCCCTCTGTTTCTCGCCCTCTGTTTCAGCCCCTCTGTTTCTCGCCCTCTGTTTCTGCCCCTCTGTTTCTCGCCGTCTGTTGCAGCCACTCTGTTTCTCGCCCACTGTATCAGCCCCTCTGTTTCAGCCCCTCTGTTTCAGCCCCTCTGTTTCTCGCCCTCTGTTTCAGCCCCTCTGTTTCTCGCCCTCTGTTTCAGCCCCTCTGTTTCAGCCCCTCTGTTTCCCGCCCTCTGTTTCTGCCCCTCTGTTTCTCGCCCTCTGTTTCTGCCCCTCTGTTTCTCGCCCTCTGTTTCAGCCCCGCTGATTCAGCCCTTCTGTTTCACCCCCTCTGAATCAGCCCCTCTGATTCAGCCCTCTGTTTCAGCCCCTCTGTTTCAGACCCTCTGTTTCAGCACCTCGGTTTCTCGCCCTCTGTTTCAGCCCCTCTGTTTCTCGCCCTCTGTTTTAGCCCCTCTGTTTCTCGCCCTCTGTTTCAGCCCCTCTATTCAGCCCCTCTGTTTCAGCCCCTCTGTTTCAGCCCCTCTGTTTCAGCCCCTCCGTTTCAGCCCCTCTGTTTCTCGCCCTCTGTTTCAGCCCCTCTGTTTCTCGCCCTCTGTTTCAGCCCCTCTGTTTCTCGCCCTCTGTTTCAGCCCCACTGTTTCTCGCCCTCTGTTTCAGCTGCTCTGTTTCTCGCCCTCTGTTTCAGCCCCTCTGTTTCAGCCCCTCTGTTTCAGCCCCTCTGTTTCAGCCCCTCTATTTCAGCCCCTCTGTTTCTCGCCCTCTGTTTCAGCCCCTCTGTTTCTCGCCGTCTGTTGCAGCCACTCTGTTTCTCGCCCACTGTTTCAGCCCCTCTGTTTCAGCCCCTCTGTTTCAGCCCCTCTGTTTCTCGCCCTCTGTTTCAGCCCCTCTTTTTGTCGCACTCTGTTTCAGCCCCTCTGTGTCAGCCCCTCTGTTTCCCGCCCTCTGTTTCTGCCCCTCTGTTTCTCGCCCTCAGTTTCAGCCCCTCTGTTTCTCGCCCTCTGTTTCAGCCCCTCTGATTCAGCACCTCTGTTTCAGCCCCTCTGATTCAGCCCCTCTGTTTCAGCCCCTCTGTTTCAGTCCCTCTGTTTCTCGCCCTCAGTTTCTCACCCTCTGTTTCAGCCCCTGTGTTTCTCGCCCTCTGTTTCAGCCCCTCTGTTTCTCGCCATCTGTTTCTCGCCCGCTGTTTCAGCCCCTTTGTTTCTCGCCCTCTGTTTCAGCCCCTCTGTTTCAGCCCCTTTGATTCAGCCCCTCTGATACAGCCCCTCTGTTTCTCGCCCTCTGTTTCAGCCCCTCTGTTTCAGCCCCTCTGTTTCAGCCCCTCTGTTTCTCGCCCTCTGTTTAAGCCCCTCTGTTTCTCGCCCTCTGTTTCAGCCCCTCTGTTTCTCGCCCTCTGTTTCAGCCCCTCTGTTTCAGCCCCTCTGTTTCAGCCCCTCTGTTTCAGCCCCTCTGTTTCTCGCCCTCTGTTTCAGCCCCTCTGTTTCTCGCCCTCTGTTTCAGCCGCTCTGTTTCTCGCCCTCTGTTTCAGCCCCTCTGTTTCAGCCCCTCTGTTTCAGCCCCTCTGTTTCAGCCCCTCTGTTTCTCGCCCTCTGTTTCAGCCCCTCTGTTTCTCGCCGTCTGTTGCAGCCACTCTGTTTCTCGCCCACTGTTTCAGCCCCTCTGTTTCAGCCCCTCTGTTTCAGCCCCTCTGTTTCTCGCCCTCTGTTTCAGCCCCTCTGTTTCTCGCCCTCTGTTTCAGCCCCTCTGTTTCAGCCTCTCTGTTTCCTGCCCTCTGTTTCTGCCCCTCTGTTTCTCGCCCTCTGTTTCGGCCCCTCTGTTTCTCGCCCTCTGTTTCAGCCCCGCTGATTCAGCCCCTCTGTTTCACCCCCTCTGAATCAGCCCCTCTGATTCAGCCGTCTGTTTCAGCCCCTCTGTTTCAGACCCTCTGTTTCAGCCCCTCGGTTTCTCGCCCTCTGTTTCAGCCACTCTGTTTCTCGCCCTCTGTTTCAGCCCCTCTGTTTCTCGCCCTCTGTTTCAGCCCCTCTGATTCAGCCCCTCTGTTTCAGCCCCTCTGATTCAGCCCCTCTGATTCAGCCCCTCTGATTCAGCCCCTCTGTTTCTCGCCCTCTGTTTCAGTCCCTCTGTTTCAGCCCCTCTGTTTCAGCCCCTCTGTTTCTCATCCTTTGTTTGAGCCCCTCTGATTCAGCCCCTCTGATTCAGCCCCTCTGTTTCTCGCCCTCTGTTTCAGCCCTTCTGTATCAGCCCCTCTGTTTCCCGTCCTCTGTTTCAGCCCCTCTGTTTCTCGCCCTCTGTTTCCGCCCCTCTGATTCAGCCCCTCTGTTTCAGCCCCTCGGATTCAGCCCCTCTGTTTCAGCCCCTCTGATTCAGCCCCTCTGTTTCTCGCCCTCTGTTTCAGCCCCTCTGTTTCAGCCCCTCTGTTTCAGCCCCTCTGTTTCTCACCCTCTGTTCCAGCCCCTCTGATTCAGCCCCTCTGATTCAGCCCCTCTGTTTCCCGCCCCTCTGTTTCAGCCCCTCTGTTTCACGCCCCGTGTTTCAGCCCCTCTGTTTCTTGCCCTCTGTTTCAGCCCCTCTGTTTCTCGCCCTCTGTTTCAGCCCCTCTGTTTCAGTGCCTCTGTTTCAGCCCCTCTGTTTCTCGCCCTCTGTTTCAGCCCCTCTGATTCAGCCCCTCTGTTTCTCGCCCTCTGTTTCAGCCCCTCTGTTTCAGCCCCTCTGTTTCAGCCCCTCTGATTCCGCCCCGCTGTTTCTCGCCCTTTGTTTCAGCCCCTCTGTTTCTCGCCCTCTGTTTCAGCCCCTCTGTTTGTCGCACTCGGTTTCAGCCCCTCTGTTTCAGCCCCTCTGTTTCAGCCCCTCTGTTTCTCGCCCTCTCTTTCTCGCCCTCGGTTTCAGCCCCTCCGTTTCTCGCCCTCTGTTTCAGCCCCTCTGTTTCTCGCCCTCTGTTTCAGCCCCTCTGTTTCAGCCCCTCTGACTCAGCCCCTCTGTTTCAGCCCCTCTGATTCAGCCCCTCTGTTTCAGCCCCTCTGATTCAGCCCCTCTGTTTCAGCCCCTCTGTTTCAGCCCCTCTGTTTCGCGCTCTCTGTTTCAGCCCCTCTGTTTCTCGCCCTCTGTTTGAGCCCCTCTGTTTCAGCCCCTCTGTTTTAGCCCCTCTGTTTTAGCCCCTCTGTTTCTCGCCCTCTGTTTCAGCCCCTCTGATTCAGCCCCTCTGTTTCTCGCCCTCTGTTTCAGCCCCTCTGTTTCTCGCCCTCTGTTTCAGCCCCTCTGTTTCAGCCCCTCTGTTTCTCGCCCTCTGTTTCAGCCCCTCTGATTCCGCCCCTCTGTTTCTCGCCCTCTGTTTCAGCCCCTCTGTTTCTCGCCCTCTGTTTCAGCCCGTCTGTTTCTCGCCCTCTGTTTCAGCCCCTCTGTTTCAGCGCCTCTGTTTCAGCCCCTCTGTTTCTCGCCCTCTGTTTCAGCCCCTCTGATTCAGCCCCTCTGTTTCTCGCCCTCTGTTTCAGCCCCTCTGTTTCAGCCCCTCTGTTTCAGCCCCTCTGATTCCGCCCCGCTCTTTCTCGCCCTCTGTTTCAGCCCCTCTGTTTCTCGCCCTCTGTTTCAGCCCCTCTGTTTCTCGCACTCGGTTTCAGCCCCTCTGTTTCAGCCCCTCTGTTTCAGCCCCTCTGTTTCTCGCCCTCTGTTTCTCGCCTTCTGTTTCAGCCCCTCCGTTTCTTCCCCTCTGTTTCAGCTCCTCTGTTTCTCGCCCTCTGTTTCAGCCCCTCTGTTTCTCGCCCTCTGTTTCAGCCCCTCTGTTTCAGCCCCTCTGATTCAGCCCCTCTGTTTCAGCCCCTCTGATTTAGCCCCTCTGTTTCAGCCCCTCTGATTCAGCCCCTCTGTTTCAGCCCCTCTGTTTCAGCCCCTCTGCTTCTTGCCCTCTGTTTCAGCCCCTCTGATTCAGCCCCTCTGTTACCCGCCCCTCTGTTTCAGCCCCTATGTTTCACGCCCCGTGTTTCAGCCCCTCTGTTTCTTGCCCTCTGTTTCAGCCCCTCTGTTTCTCGCCCTCAGTTTCAGCCCCTCTGATTCAGCACCTCTGTTTCAGCCCCTCTGTTTCAGTCCCTCTGTTTCTCGCCCTCAGTTTCTCACCCTCTGTTTCAGCCCCTGTGTTTCTCGCCCTCTGTTTCAGCCCCTCTGTTTCTCGCCATCTGTTTCTCGCACGCTGTTTCAGCCCCTTTGTTTCTCGCCCTCTGTTTCAGCCCCTCTGTTTCAGCCCCTCTGATTCAGCCCCTCTGATACAGCCCCTCTGTTTCTCGCCCTCTGTTTCAGCCCCTCTGTTTCAGCCCCTCTGTTTCAGCCCCTCTGTATCAGCCCCTCTGTTTCTCGCCCTCTGTTTCAGCCCCTCTGTTTCTCGCCCTCTGTTTCAGCCCCTCTGTTTCTCGCCCTCTGTTTCAGCCCCTCTGTTTCAGCCCCTCTGTTTCAGCCCCTCTGTTTCTCGCCCTCTGTTTCAGCCCCTCTGTTTCTCGCCCTCTGTTTCAGCCGCTCTGTTTCTCGCCCTCTGTTTCAGCCCCTCTGTTTCAGCCCCTCTGTTTCAGCCCCTCTGTTTCAGCCCCTCTGTTTCTCGCCCTCTGTTTCAGCCCCTCTGTTTCTCGCCGTCTGTTGCAGCCACTCTGTTTCTCACCCACTGTTTCAGCCCCTCTGTTTCAGACCCTCTGTTTCAGCCCCTCTGTTTCTCGCCCTCTGTTACAGCCCCTCTGTTTCTCGCCCTCTGTTTCAGCCCCTCTGTTTCAGCCCCTCTGTTTCCCGCCCTCTGTATCTGCCCCTCTGTTTCTCGCCCTCAGTTTCAGCCCCTCTGTTTCTCGCCCTCTGTTTCAGCCCCTCTGATTCAGCATCTCTGTTTCAGCCCCTCTGATTCAGCCCCTCTGTTTCAGCCCCTCTGTTTCAGTCCCTCTGTTTCTCGCCCTCAGTTTCTCACCCTCTGTTTCAGCCCCTGTGTTTCTCGCCCTCTGTTTCAGCCCCTCTGTTTCTCGCCATCTGTTTCTCGCCCGCTGTTTCAGCCCCTTTGTTTCTCGCCCTCTGTTTCAGCCCCTCTGTTTCAGCCCCTCTGATTCAGCCCCTCTGATACAGCCCCTCTGTTTCTCGCCCTCTGTTTCAGCCCCTCTGTTTCAGCCCCTCTGTTTCTCGCCCTCTGTTTCAGCCCCTCTGTTTCTCGCCCTCTGTTTCAGCCCCTCTGTTTCAGCCCCACTGTTTCAGCCCCTCTGTTTCAGCCCCTCTGTTTCTCGCCCTCTGTTTCAGCCCCTCTGTTTCTCGCCCTCTGTTTCAGCCCCTGTGTTTCTCGCCCTCTGTTTCAGCCCCTCTGTTTCTCGCCCTCTGTTTCAGCCCCTCTGTTTCAGCCCCTCTGTTTCAGCCCCTCTGTTTCAGCTCCTCTGTTTCAGCCCCTCTGTTTCTCGCCCTCTGTTTCAGCCCCTCTGTTTCTCGCCGTCTGTTGCAGCCACTCTGTTTCTCGCCCACTGTTTCAGCCCCTCTGTTTCAGCCCCTCTGTTTCAGCCCCTCTGTTTCTCGCCCTCTGTTTCAGCCACTCTGTTTCTCGCCCTCTGTTTCAGCCCCTCTGTTTCAGCCCCTCTGTTTCCCACCCTCTGTTTCTGCCCCTCTGTTTCTCGCCCTCTGTTTCGGCCCCTCTGTTTCTCGCCCTCTGTTTCAGCCCCGCTGATTCAGCCCCTCTGTTTCACCCCCTCTGAATCAGCCCCTCTGATTCAGCCCTCTGTTTCAGCCCCTCTGTTTCAGACCCTCTGTTTCAGCCCCTCGGTTTCTCGCCCTCTGTTTCAGCCCCTCTGTTTCTCGCCCTCTGTTTCAGCCCCTCTGTTTCTCGCCCTCTGTTTCAGCCCCTCTGATTCAGCCCCTCTGTTTCAGCCCCTCTGATTCAGCCCCTCTGATTCAGCCCCTCTGATTCAGCCCCTCTGTTTCTCGCCCTCTGTTTCAGTCCCACTGTTTCAGCCCCTCTGTTTCAGCCCCTCTGTTTCTCATCCTTTGTTTGAGCCCCTCTGATTCAGCCCCTCTGATTCAGCCCCTCTGATTCAGCCCCTCTGTTTCTCGCCCTCTGTTTCAGCCCCTCTGTATCAGCCCCTCTGTTTCCCGCCCTCTGTTTCAGCCCCTCTGTTTCTCGCCCTCTGTTTCCGCCCCTCTGATTCAGCCCCTCTGTTTCAGCCCCTCTGATTCAGCCCCTCTGTTTCAGCCCCTCTGATTCAGCCCCTCTGTTTCTCGCCCTCTGTTTCAGCCCCTCTGTTTCAGCCCCTTTGTTTCAGCCCCTCTGTTTCTCACCCTCTGTTTCAGCCCCTCTGATTCAGCCCCTCTGATTCAGCCCCTCTGTTTCCCGCCCCTCTGTTTCAGCCCGTCTGTTTCACGCCCCGTGTTTCAGCCCCTCTGTTTCTTGCCCTCTGTTTCAGCCCCTCTGTTTCTCGCCCTCTGTTTCAGCCCCTCTGTTTCAGCCCCTCTGTTTCAGTCCCTCTGTTTCTCGCCCTCTGTTTCAGCCCCTCTGTTTCTCGCCCTCTATTTCAGCCCCTCTGTTTCAGCCCCTCGGTCTCTCGCCCTCTGTTTCAGCCCCTCTGTTTCTCGCCCTCTGTTTCAGCCCCTCTGTTTCACGCCCTTTGTTTCAGCCCCTCTGTTTCAGCCCCTCTGTTTCTCGCCCTCTGTTTCAGCCCCTCTGTTTCTCGCCCTCTGTTTCAGCCCCTCTGATAAAGCCCCTCTGTTTCAGCCCCTCTGATTCAGCCCCTCTGTTTCAGCCCCTTTGTTTCAGCCCCTCTGTTTCTCGCCCTCTGTTTCAGCCCCTCTGTTTCAGCCCCTCTGTTTCTCGCCCTCTGTTTCAGCCCCTCTGATTCAGCCCCTCTGTTTCTCGCCCTCTGTTTCAGCCCCTCTGTTTCTCGCCCTCTGTTTCAGCCCCTCTGTTTCAGCCCCTCTGTTTCTCGCCCTCTGTTTCAGCCCCTCTGATTCCGCCCCTCTGTTTCTCGCCCTCTGTTTCAGCCCCTCTGTTTCTCGCCCTCTGTTTCAGCCCGTCTGTTTCTCGCCCTCTGTTTCAGCCCCTCTGTTTCAGCGCCTCTGTTTCAGCCCCTCTGTTTCTCGCCCTCTGTTTCAGCCCCTCTGATTCAGCCCCTCTGTTTCTCGCCCTCTGTTTCAGCCCCTCTGTTTCAGCCCCTCTGTTTCAGACCCTCTGATTCCGCCCCGCTCTTTCTCGCACTCTGTTTCAGCCCCTCTGTTTCTCGCCCTCTGTTTCAGCCCCTCTGTTTCTCGCACTCGGTTTCAGCCCCTCTGTTTCAGCCCCTCTGTTTCAGCCCCTCTGTTTCTCGCCCTCTGTTTCTCGCCTTCTGTTTCAGCCCCTCCGTTTCTTCCCCTCTGTTTCAGCTCCTCTGTTTCTCGCCCTCTGTTTCAGCCCCTCTGTTTCTCGCCCTCTGTTTCAGCCCCTCTGTTTCAGCCCCTCTGATTCAGCCCCTCTGTTTCAGCCCCTCTGATTTAGCCCCTCTGTTTCAGCCCCTCTGATTCAGCCCCTCTGTTTCAGCCCCTCTGTTTCAGCCCCTCTGCTTCTTGCCCTCTGTTTCAGCCCCTCTGATTCAGCCCCTCTGTTACCCGCCCCTCTGTTTCAGCCCCTATGTTTCACGCCCCGTGTTTCAGCCCCTCTGTTTCTTGCCCTCTGTTTCAGCCCCTCTGTTTCTCGCCCTCAGTTTCAGCCCCTCTGTTTCTCGCCCTCTGTTTCAGCCCCTCTGATTCAGCACCTCTGTTTCAGCCCCTCTGATTCATCCCCTCTGTTTCAGCCCCTCTGTTTCAGTCCCTCTGTTTCTCGCCCTCAGTTTCTCACCCTCTGTTTCAGCCCCTGTGTTTCTCGCCCTCTGTTTCAGCCCCTCTGTTTCTCGCCATCTGTTTCTCGCACGCTGTTTCAGCCCCTTTGTTTCTCGCCCTCTGTTTCAGCCCCTCTGTTTCAGCCCCTCTGATTCAGCCCCTCTGATACAGCCCCTCTGTTTCTCGCCCTCTGTTTCAGCCCCTCTGTTTCAGCCCCTCTGTTTCAGCCCCACTGTATCAGCCCCTCTGTTTCTCGCCCTCTGTTTCAGCCCCTCTGTTTCTCGCCCTCTGTTTCAGCCCCTCTGTTTCTCGCCCTCTGTTTCAGCCCCTCTGTTTCAGCCCCTCTGTTTCAGCCCCTCTGTTTCTCGCC
The DNA here is from genome assembly GCF_047496795.1 of Chiloscyllium punctatum. Taxonomy (NCBI): domain Eukaryota; kingdom Metazoa; phylum Chordata; class Chondrichthyes; order Orectolobiformes; family Hemiscylliidae; genus Chiloscyllium; species Chiloscyllium punctatum. Next base: position 863,324 of record NW_027309822.1, read on the forward strand.
CTCTGTTTCAGCCCCTCTGTTTCTCGCCCTCTGTTTCAGCCGCTCTGTTTCTCGCCCTCTGTTTCAGCCCCTCTGTTTCAGCCCCTCTGTTTCAGCCCCTCTGTTTCAGCCCCTCTGTTTCTCGCCCTCTGTTTCAGCCCCTCTGTTTCTCGCCGTCTGTTGCAGCCACTCTGTTTCTCACCCACTGTTTCAGCCCCTCTGTTTCAGCCCCTCTGTTTCAGCCCCTCTGTTTCTCGCCCTCTGTTTCAGCCCCTCTGTTTCTCGCCCTCTGTTTCAGCCCCTCTGTTTCAGCCCCTCTGTTTCCCGCCCTCTGTATCTGCCCCTCTGTTTCTCGCCCTCAGTTTCAGCCCCTCTGTTTCTCGCCCTCTGTTTCAGCCCCTCTGATTCAGCATCTCTGTTTCAGCCCCTCTGATTCAGCCCCTCTGTTTCAGCCCCTCTGTTTCAGTCCCTCTGTTTCTCGCCCTCAGTTTCTCACCCTCTGTTTCAGCCCCTGTGTTTCTCGCCCTCTGTTTCAGCCCCTCTGTTTCTCGCCATCTGTTTCTCGCCCGCTGTTTCAGCCCCTTTGTTTCTCGCCCTCTGTTTCAGCCCCTCTGTTTCAGCCCCTCTGATTCAGCCCCTCTGATACAGCCCCTCTGTTTCTCGCCCTCTGTTTCAGCCCCTCTGTTTCAGCCCCTCTGTTTCTCGCCCTCTGTTTCAGCCCCTCTGTTTCTCGCCCTCTGTTTCAGCCCCTCTGTTTCAGCCCCACTGTTTCAGCCCCTCTGTTTCAGCCCCTCTGTTTCTCGCCCTCTGTTTCAGCCCCTCTGTTTCTCGCCCTCTGTTTCAGCCCCTGTGTTTCTCGCCCTCTGTTTCAGCCCCTCTGTTTCTCGCCCTCTGTTTCAGCCCCTCTGTTTCAGCCCCTCTGTTTCAGCCCCTCTGTTTCAGCTCCTCTGTTTCAGCCCCTCTGTTTCTCGCCCTCTGTTTCAGCCCCTCTGTTTCTCGCCGTCTGTTGCAGCCACTCTGTTTCTCGCCCACTGTTTCAGCCCCTCTGTTTCAGCCCCTCTGTTTCAGCCCCTCTGTTTCTCGCCCTCTGTTTCAGCCACTCTGTTTCTCGCCCTCTGTTTCAGCCCCTCTGTTTCAGCCCCTCTGTTTCCCACCCTCTGTTTCTGCCCCTCTGTTTCTCGCCCTCTGTTTCGGCCCCTCTGTTTCTCGCCCTCTGTTTCAGCCCCGCTGATTCAGCCCCTCTGTTTCACCCCCTCTGAATCAGCCCCTCTGATTCAGCCCTCTGTTTCAGCCCCTCTGTTTCAGACCCTCTGTTTCAGCCCCTCGGTTTCTCGCCCTCTGTTTCAGCCCCTCTGTTTCTCGCCCACTGTTTCAGCCCCTCTGTTTCTCGCCCTCTGTTTCAGCCCCTCTGATTCAGCCCCTCTGTTTCAGCCCCTCTGATTCAGCCCCTCTGATTCAGCCCCTCTGATTCAGCCCCTCTGTTTCTCGCCCTCTGTTTCAGTCCCACTGTTTCAGCCCCTCTGTTTCAGCCCCTCTGTTTCTCATCCTTTGTTTGAGCCCCTCTGATTCAGCCCCTCTGATTCAGCCCCTCTGATTCAGCCCCTCTGTTTCTCGCCCTCTGTTTCAGCCCCTCTGTATCAGCCCCTCTGTTTCCCGCCCTCTGTTTCAGCCCCTCTGTTTCTCGCCCTCTGTTTCCGCCCCTCTGATTCAGCCCCTCTGTTTCAGCCCCTCTGATTCAGCCCCTCTGTTTCAGCCCCTCTGATTCAGCCCCTCTGTTTCTCGCCCTCTGTTTCAGCCCCTCTGTTTCAGCCCCTTTGTTTCAGCCCCTCTGTTTCTCACCCTCTGTTTCAGCCCCTCTGATTCAGCCCCTCTGATTCAGCCCCTCTGTTTCCCGCCCCTCTGTTTCAGCCCGTCTGTTTCACGCCCCGTGTTTCAGCCCCTCTGTTTCTTGCCCTCTGTTTCAGCCCCTCTGTTTCTCGCCCTCTGTTTCAGCCCCTCTGTTTCAGCCCCTCTGTTTCAGTCCCTCTGTTTCTCGCCCTCTGTTTCAGCCCCTCTGTTTCTCGCCCTCTATTTCAGCCCCTCTGTTTCAGCCCCTCGGTCTCTCGCCCTCTGTTTCAGCCCCTCTGTTTCTCGCCCTCTGTTTCAGCCCCTCTGTTTCACGCCCTTTGTTTCAGCCCCTCTGTTTCAGCCCCTCTGTTTCTCGCCCTCTGTTTCAGCCCCTCTGTTTCTCGCCCTCTGTTTCAGCCCCTCTGATACAGCCCCTCTGTTTCAGCCCCTCTGATTCAGCCCCTCTGTTTCAGCCCCTTTGTTTCAGCCCCTCTGTTTCTCACCCTCTGTTTCTCGCCCTCTGTTTCAGCCCCTCTGTATCAGCCCCTCTGTTTCCCGCCCTCTGTTTCAGCCCCTCTGTTTCTCGCCCTCTGTTTCCGCCCCTCTGTTTCAGCCCCTCTGTTTCTCGCCATCTGTTTCTCGCCCGCTGTTTCAGCCCCTTTGTTTCTCGCCCTCTGTTTCAGCCCCTCTGTTTCAGCCTCTCTGATTCAGCCCCTCTGATACAGCCCCTCTGTTTCTCGCCCTCTGTTTCAGCCCCTCTGTTTCAGCCCCTCTGTTTCAGCCCCTCTGTATCAGCCCCTCTGTTTCTCGCCCTCTGTTTCAGCCCCTCTGTTTCTCGCCCTCTGTTTCAGCCCCTCTGTTTCTCGCCCTCTGTTTCAGCCCCTCTGTTTCAGCCCCTCTGTTTCAGCCCCTCTGTTTCTCGCCCTCTGTTTCAGCCACTCTGTTTCTCGCCCTCTGTTTCAGCCGCTCTGTTTCTCGCCCTCTGTTTCAGCCCCTCTGTTTCAGCCCCTCTGTTTCAGCCCCTCTGTTTCAGCCCCTCTGTTTCTCGCCCTCTGTTTCAGCCCCTCTGTTTCTCGCCGTCTGTTGCAGCCACTCTGTTTCTCACCCACTGTTTCAGCCCCTCTGTTTCAGCCCCTCTGTTTCAGCCCCTCTGTTTCTCGCCCTCTGTTTCAGCCCCTCTGTTTTTCGCCCTCTGTTTCAGCCCCTCTGTTTCAGCCCCTCTGTTTCCCGCCCTCTGATTCAGCCCCTCTGTTTCAGCCCCTCTGTTTCAGTCCCTCTGTTTCTCGCCCTCAGTTTCTCACCCTCTGTTTCAGCCCCTGTGTTTCTCGCCCTCTGTTTCAGCCCCTCTGTTTCTCACCATCTGTTTCTCGCCCGCTGTTTCAGCACCTTTGTTTCTCGCCCTCTGTTTCAGCCCCTCTGTTTCAGCCCCTCTGATTCAGCCCCTCTGATACAGCCCCTCTGTTTCTCGCCCTCTGTTTCAGCCCCTCTGTTTCAGCCCCTCTGTTTCTCGCCCTCTGTTTCAGCCCCTCTGTTTCTCGCCCTCTGTTTCAGCCCCTCTGTTTCAGCCCCACTGTTTCAGCCCCTCTGTTTCAGCCCCTCTGTTTCTCGCCCTCTGTTTCAGCCCCTCTGTTTCTCGCCCTCTGTTTCAGCCCCTGTGTTTCTCGCCCTCTGTTTCAGCCCCTCTGTTTCTCGCCCTCTATTTCAGCCCCTCTGTTTCAGCCCCTCGGTCTCTCGCCCTCTGTTTCAGCCCCTCTGTTTCTCGCCCTCTGATTCAGCCCCTCTGTTTCTCGCCCTCTGTTTCAGCCCCTCTGTTTCAGCCCCTTTGTTTCAGCCCCTCTGTTTCTCACCCTCTGTTTCTCGCCCTCTGTTTCAGCCCCTCTGATTCAGCCCCTCTGTTTCAGCCCCTCTGATTCAGCCCCTCTGTTTCTCGCCCTCTGTTTCAGCCCCTCTGTTTCTCGCCCTCTGTTTCCGCCCCTCTGATTCAGCCCCTCTGTTTCAGCCCCTCTGTTTCTCGCCCTCTGTTTCAGCCCCTCTGTTTCTCGCCCTCTGTTTCCGCCCCTCTGATTCAGCCCCTCTGTTTCAGCCCCTCTGTTTCCCGCCCTCTGTTTCAGCCCCTCTGTTTCTCGCCGTCTGTTGCAGCCACTCTGTTTCTCACCCACTGTTTCAGCCCCTCTGTTTCAGCCCCTCTGTTTCAGCCCCTCTGTTTCTCGCCCTCTGTTTCAGCCCCTCTGTTTCTCGCCCTCTGTTTCAGCCCCTCTGTTTCAGCCCCTCTGTTTCCCGCCCTCTGTATCTGCCCCTCTGTTTCTCGCCCTCAGTTTCAGCCCCTCTGTTTCTCGCCCTCTGTTTCAGCCCCTCTGATTCAGCATCTCTGTTTCAGCCCCTCTGATTCAGCCCCTCTGTTTCAGCCCCTCTGTTTCAGTCCCTCTGTTTCTCGCCCTCAGTTTCTCACCCTCTGTTTCAGCCCCTGTGTTTCTCGCCCTCTGTTTCAGCCCCTCTGTTTCTCGCCATCTGTTTCTCGCCCGCTGTTTCAGCCCCTTTGTTTCTCGCCCTCTGTTTCAGCCCCTCTGTTTCAGCCCCTCTGATTCAGCCCCTCTGATACAGCCCCTCTGTTTCTCGCCCTCTGTTTCAGCCCCTCTGTTTCAGCCCCTCTGTTTCTCGCCCTCTGTTTCAGCCCCTCTGTTTCTCGCCCTCTGTTTCAGCCCCTCTGTTTCAGCCCCACTGTTTCAGCCCCTCTGTTTCAGCCCCTCTGTTTCTCGCCCTCTGTTTCAGCCCCTCTGTTTCTCGCCCTCTGTTTCAGCCCCTGTGTTTCTCGCCCTCTGTTTCAGCCCCTCTGTTTCAGCCCCTCTGTTTCCCACCCTCTGTTTCTGCCCCTCTGTTTCTCGCCCTCTGTTTCGGCCCCTCTGTTTCTCGCCCTCTGTTTCAGCCCCGCTGATTCAGCCCCTCTGTTTCACCCCCTCTGAATCAGCCCCTCTGATTCAGCCCTCTGTTTCAGCCCCTCTGTTTCAGACCCTCTGTTTCAGCCCCTCGGTTTCTCGCCCTCTGTTTCAGCCCCTCTGTTTCTCGCCCTCTGTTTCAGCCCCTCTGTTTCTCGCCCTCTGTTTCAGCCCCTCTGATTCAGCCCCTCTGTTTCAGCCCCTCTGATTCAGCCCCTCTGATTCAGCCCCTCTGATTCAGCCCCTCTGTTTCTCGCCCTCTGTTTCAGTCCCACTGTTTCAGCCCCTCTGTTTCAGCCCCTCTGTTTCTCATCCTTTGTTTGAGCCCCTCTGATTCAGCCCCTCTGATTCAGCCCCTCTGATTCAGCCCCTCTGTTTCTCGCCCTCTGTTTCAGCCCCTCTGTATCAGCCCCTCTGTTTCCCGCCCTCTGTTTCAGCCCCTCTGTTTGTCGCCCTCTGTTTCCGCCCCTCTGATTCAGCCCCTCTGTTTCAGCCCCTCTGATTCAGCCCCTCTGTTTCAGCCCCTCTGATTCAGCCCCTCTGTTTCTCGCCCTCTGTTTCAGCCCCTCTGTTTCAGCCCCTTTGTTTCAGCCCCTCTGTTTCTCACCCTCTGTTTCAGCCCCTCTGATTCAGCCCCTCTGATTCAGCCCCTCTGTTTCCCGCCCCTCTGTTTCAGCCCGTCTGTTTCACGCCCCGTGTTTCAGCCCCTCTGTTTCTTGCCCTCTGTTTCAGCCCCTCTGTTTCTCGCCCTCTGTTTCAGCCCCTCTGTTTCAGCCCCTCTGTTTCAGTCCCTCTGTTTCTCGCCCTCTGTTTCAGCCCCTCTGTTTCTCGCCCTCTATTTCAGCCCCTCTGTTTCAGCCCCTCGGTCTCTCGCCCTCTGTTTCAGCCCCTCTGTTTCTCGCCCTCTGTTTCAGCCCCTCTGTTTCACGCCCTTTGTTTCAGCCCCTCTGTTTCAGCCCCTCTGTTTCTCGCCCTCTGTTTCAGCCCCTCTGTTTCTCGCCCTCTGTTTCAGCCCCTCTGATACAGCCCCTCTGTTTCAGCCCCTCTGATTCAGCCCCTCTGTTTCAGCCCCTTTGTTTCAGCCCCTCTGTTTCTCACCCTCTGTTTCTCGCCCTCTGTTTCAGCCCCTCTGTATCAGCCCCTCTGTTTCCCGCCCTCTGTTTCAGCCCCTCTGTTTCTCGCCCTCTGTTTCCGCCCCTCTGTTTCAGCCCCTCTATTTCTCGCCATCTGTTTCTCGCCCGCTGTTTCAGCCCCTTTGTTTCTCGCCCTCTGTTTCAGCCCCTCTGTTTCAGCCTCTCTGATTCAGCCCCTCTGATACAGCCCCTCTGTTTCTCGCCCTCTGTTTCAGCCCCTCTGTTTCAGCCCCTCTGTTTCAGCCCCTCTGTATCAGCCCCTCTGTTTCTCGCCCTCTGTTTCAGCCCCTCTGTTTCTCGCCCTCTGTTTCAGCCCCTCTGTTTCTCGCCCTCTGTTTCAGCCCCTCTGTTTCAGCCCCTCTGTTTCAGCCCCTCTGTTTCTCGCCCTCTGTTTCAGCCACTCTGTTTCTCGCCCTCTGTTTCAGCCGCTCTGTTTCTCGCCCTCTGTTTCAGCCCCTCTGTTTCAGCCCCTCTGTTTCAGCCCCTCTGTTTCAGCCCCTCTGTTTCTCGCCCTCTGTTTCAGCCCCTCTGTTTCTCGCCGTCTGTTGCAGCCACTCTGTTTCTCACCCACTGTTTCAGCCCCTCTGTTTCAGCCCCTCTGTTTCAGCCCCTCTGTTTCTCGCCCTCTGTTTCAGCCCCTCTGTTTCTCGCCCTCTGTTTCAGCCCCTCTGTTTCAGCCCCTCTGTTTCCCGCCCTCTGATTCAGCCCCTCTGTTTCAGCCCCTCTGTTTCAGTCCCTCTGTTTCTCGCCCTCAGTTTCTCACCCTCTGTTTCAGCCCCTGTGTTTCTCGCCCTCTGTTTCAGCCCCTCTGTTTCTCACCATCTGTTTCTCGCCCGCTGTTTCAGCACCTTTGTTTCTCGCCCTCTGTTTCAGCCCCTCTGTTTCAGCCCCTCTGATTCAGCCCCTCTGATACAGCCCCTCTGTTTCTCGCCCTCTGTTTCAGCCCCTCTGTTTCAGCCCCTCTGTTTCTCGCCCTCTGTTTCAGCCCCTCTGTTTCTCGCCCTCTGTTTCAGCCCCTCTGTTTCAGCCCCTCTGTTTCTCGCCCTCTGTTTCAGCCCCTGTGTTTCTCGCCCTCTGTTTCAGCCCCTCTGTTTCTCGCCCTCTATTTCAGCCCCTCTGTTTCAGCCCCTCGGTCTCTCGCCCTCTGTTTCAGCCCCTCTGTTTCTCGCCCTCTGATTCAGCCCCTCTGTTTCTCGCCCTCTGTTTCAGCCCCTCTGTATCAGCCCCTCTGTTTCCCGCCCTCTGTTTCAGCCCCTCTGTTTCTCGCCCTCTGTTTCCGCCCCTCTGATTCAGCCCCTCTGTTTCAGCCCCTCTGATTCAGCCCCTCTGTTTCAGCCCCTCTGATTCAGCCCCTCTGTTTCTCGCCCTCTGTTTCAGCCCCTCTGTTTCAGCCCCTTTGTTTCAGCCCCTCTGTTTCTCACCCTCTGTTTCAGCCCCTCTGATTCAGCCCCTCTGATTCAGCCCCTCTGTTTCCCGCCCCTCTGTTTCAGCCCGTCTGTTTCACGCCCCGTGTTTCAGCCCCTCTGTTTCTTGCCCTCTGTTTCAGCCCCTCTGTTTCTCGCCCTCTGTTTCAGCCCCTCTGTTTCAGCCCCTCTGTTTCAGTCCCTCTGTTTCTCGCCCTCTGTTTCAGCCCCTCTGTTTCTCGCCCTCTATTTCAGCCCCTCTGTTTCAGCCCCTCGGTCTCTCGCCCTCTGTTTCAGCCCCTCTGTTTCTCGCCCTCTGTTTCAGCCCCTCTGTTTCACGCCCTTTGTTTCAGCCCCTCTGTTTCAGCCCCTCTGTTTCTCGCCCTCTGTTTCAGCCCCTCTGTTTCTCGCCCTCTGTTTCAGCCCCTCTGATACAGCCCCTCTGTTTCAGCCCCTCTGATTCAGCCCCTCTGTTTCAGCCCCTTTGTTTCAGCCCCTCTGTTTCTCACCCTCTGTTTCTCGCCCTCTGTTTCAGCCCCTCTGTATCAGCCCCTCTGTTTCCCGCACTCTGTTTCAGCCCCTCTGTTTCTCGCCCTCTGTTTCCGCCCCTCTGTTTCAGCCCCTCTATTTCTCGCCATCTGTTTCTCGCCCGCTGTTTCAGCCCCTTTGTTTCTCGCCCTCTGTTTCAGCCCCTCTGTTTCAGCCTCTCTGATTCAGCCCCTCTGATACAGCCCCTCTGTTTCTCGCCCTCTGTTTCAGCCCCTCTGTTTCAGCCCCTCTGTTTCAGCCCCTCTGTATCAGCCCCTCTGTTTCTCGCCCTCTGTTTCAGCCCCTCTGTTTCTCGCCCTCTGTTTCAGCCCCTCTGTTTCTCGCCCTCTGTTTCAGCCCCTCTGTTTCAGCCCCTCTGTTTCAGCCCCTCTGTTTCTCGCCCTCTGTTTCAGCCACTCTGTTTCTCGCCCTCTGTTTCAGCCGCTCTGTTTCTCGCCCTCTGTTTCAGCCCCTCTGTTTCAGCCCCTCTGTTTCAGCCCCTCTGTTTCAGCCCCTCTGTTTCTCGCCCTCTGTTTCAGCCCCTCTGTTTCTCGCCGTCTGTTGCAGCCACTCTGTTTCTCACCCACTGTTTCAGCCCCTCTGTTTCAGCCCCTCTGTTTCAGCCCCTCTGTTTCTCGCCCTCTGTTTCAGCCCCTCTGTTTCTCGCCCTCTGTTTCAGCCCCTCTGTTTCAGCCCCTCTGTTTCCCGCCCTCTGATTCAGCCCCTCTGTTTCAGCCCCTCTGTTTCAGTCCCTCTGTTTCTCGCCCTCAGTTTCTCACCCTCTGTTTCAGCCCCTGTGTTTCTCGCCCTCTGTTTCAGCCCCTCTGTTTCTCACCATCTGTTTCTCGCCCGCTGTTTCAGCACCTTTGTTTCTCGCCCTCTGTTTCAGCCCCTCTGTTTCAGCCCCTCTGATTCAGCCCCTCTGATACAGCCCCTCTGTTTCTCGCCCTCTGTTTCAGCCCCTCTGTTTCAGCCCCTCTGTTTCTCGCCCTCTGTTTCAGCCCCTCTGTTTCTCGCCCTCTGTTTCAGCCCCTCTGTTTCAGCCCCTCTGTTTCTCGCCCTCTGTTTCAGCCCCTGTGTTTCTCGCCCTCTGTTTCAGCCCCTCTGTTTCTCGCCCTCTATTTCAGCCCCTCTGTTTCAGCCCCTCGGTCTCTCGCCCTCTGTTTCAGCCCCTCTGTTTCTCGCCCTCTGATTCAGCCCCTCTGTTTCTCGCCCTCTGTTTCAGCCCCTCTGTTTCAGCCCCTTTGTTTCAGCCCCTCTGTTTCTCACCCTCTGTTTCTCGCCCTCTGTTTCAGCCCCTCTGATTCAGCCCCTCTGTTTCAGCCCCTCTGATTCAGCCCCTCTGATACAGCCCCTCTGTTTCTCGCCCTCTGTTTCAGCCCCTCTGTTTCAGCCCCTCTGTTTCTCGCCCTCTGTTTCAGCCCCTCTGTTTCTCGCCCTCTGTTTCAGCCCCTCTGTTTCAGCCCCTCTGTTTCTCGCCCTCTGTTTCAGCCCCTGTGTTTCTCGCCCTCTGTTTCAGCCCCTCTGTTTCTCGCCCTCTATTTCAGCCCCTCTGTTTCAGCCCCTCGGTCTCTCGCCCTCTGTTTCAGCCCCTCTGTTTCTCGCCCTCTGATTCAGCCCCTCTGTTTCTCGCCCTCTGTTTCAGCCCCTCTGTTTCTCGCCCTCTGTTTCCGCCCCTCTGATTCAGCCCCTCTGTTTCAGCCCCTCTGTTTCTCGCCCTCTGTTTCAGCCCCTCTGTTTCTCGCCCTCTGTTTCCGCCCCTCTGATTCAGCCCCTCTGTTTCAGCCCCTCTGTTTCCCGCCCTCTGTTTCAGCCCCTCTGTTTCTCGCCGTCTGTTGCAGCCACTCTGTTTCTCACCCACTGTTTCAGCCCCTCTGTTTCAGCCCCTCTGTTTCAGCCCCTCTGTTTCTCGCCCTCTGTTTCAGCCCCTCTGTTTCTCGCCCTCTGTTTCAGCCCCTCTGTTTCAGCCCCTCTGTTTCCCGCCCTCTGTATCTGCCCCTCTGTTTCTCGCCCTCAGTTTCAGCCCCTCTGTTTCTCGCCCTCTGTTTCAGCCCCTCTGATTCAGCATCTCTGTTTCAGCCCCTCTGATTCAGCCCCTCTGTTTCAGCCCCTCTGTTTCAGTCCCTCTGTTTCTCGCCCTCAGTTTCTCACCCTCTGTTTCAGCCCCTGTGTTTCTCGCCCTCTGTTTCAGCCCCTCTGTTTCTCGCCATCTGTTTCTCGCCCGCTGTTTCAGCCCCTTTGTTTCTCGCCCTCTGTTTCAGCCCCTCTGTTTCAGCCCCTCTGATTCAGCCCCTCTGATACAGCCCCTCTGTTTCTCGCCCTCTGTTTCAGCCCCTCTGTTTCAGCCCCTCTGTTTCTCGCCCTCTGTTTCAGCCCCTCTGTTTCTCGCCCTCTGTTTCAGCCCCTCTGTTTCAGCCCCACTGTTTCAGCCCCTCTGTTTCAGCCCCTCTGTTTCTCGCCCTCTGTTTCAGCCCCTCTGTTTCTCGCCCTCTGTTTCAGCCCCTGTGTTTCTCGCCCTCTGTTTCAGCCCCTCTGTTTCTCGCCCTCTATTTCAGCCCCTCTGTTTCAGCCCCTCGGTCTCTCGCCCTCTGTTTCAGCCCCTCTGTTTCTCGCCCTCTGATTCAGCCCCTCTGTTTCTCGCCCTCTGTTTCAGCCCCTCTGTTTCAGCCCCTTTGTTTCAGCCCCTCTGTTTCTCACCCTCTGTTTCTCGCCCTCTGTTTCAGCCCCTCTGATTCAGCCCCTCTGTTTCAGCCCCTCTGATTCAGCCCCTCTGTTTCTCGCCCTCTGTTTCAGCCCCTCTGTTTCTCGCCCTCTGTTTCCGCCCCTCTGATTCAGCCCCTCTGTTTCAGCCCCTCTGTTTCTCGCCCTCTGTTTCAGCCCCTCTGTTTCTCGCCCTCTGTTTCCGCCCCTCTGATTCAGCCCCTCTGTTTCAGCCCCTCTGTTTCCCGCCCTCTGTTTCAGCCCCTCTGTTTCTCGCCGTCTGTTGCAGCCACTCTGTTTCTCACCCACTGTTTCAGCCCCTCTGTTTCAGCCCCTCTGTTTCAGCCCCTCTGTTTCTCGCCCTCTGTTTCAGCCCCTCTGTTTCTCGCCCTCTGTTTCAGCCCCTCTGTTTCAGCCCCTCTGTTTCCCGCCCTCTGTATCTGCCCCTCTGTTTCTCGCCCTCAGTTTCAGCCCCTCTGTTTCTCGCCCTCTGTTTCAGCCCCTCTGATTCAGCATCTCTGTTTCAGCCCCTCTGATTCAGCCCCTCTGTTTCAGCCCCTCTGTTTCAGTCCCTCTGTTTCTCGCCCTCAGTTTCTCACCCTCTGTTTCAGCCCCTGTGTTTCTCGCCCTCTGTTTCAGCCCCTCTGTTTCTCGCCATCTGTTTCTCGCCCGCTGTTTCAGCTCCTCTGTTTCTTGCCCTCTGTTTCAGCCCCTCTGTTTCTCGCCCTCTGTTTCAGCCCCTCTGTTTCAGCCCCTCTGTTTCAGTCCCTCTGTTTCTCGCCCTCTGTTTCAGCCCCTCTGTTTCTCGCCCTCTATTTCAGCCCCTCTGTTTCAGCCCCTCTGTCTCTCGCCCTCTGTTTCAGCCCCTCTGTTTCTCGCCCTCTGATTCAGCCCCTCTGTTTCTCGCCCTCTGTTTCAGCCCCTCTGTTTCAGCCCCTTTGTTTCAGCCCCTCTGTTTCTCACCCTCTGTTTCTCGCCCTCTGTTTCAGCCCCTCTGATTCAGCCCCTCTGTTTCAGCCCCTCTGATTCAGCCCCTCTGTTTCTCGCCCTCTGTTTCAGCCCCTCTGTTTCTCGCCCTCTGTTTCCGCCCCTCTGATTCAGCCCCTCTGTTTCAGCCCCTCTGTTTCCCGCCCTCTGTTTCAGCCCCTCTGTTTCTCGCCCTCTGTTTCCGCTCCTCTGATTCAGCCCCTCTGTTTCAGCCCCTCTGATTCAGCCCCTCTGTTTCAGCCCCTCTGATTCAGCCCCTCTGTTTCTCGCCCTCTGTTTCAGCCCCTCTGTTTCAGCCCCTTTGTTTCAGCCCATCTGTTTCTCACCCTCTGTTTCTCGCCCTCTGTTTCAGCCCCTCTGTATCAGCCCCTCTGTTTCCCGCCCTCTGTTTCAGCCCCTCTGTTTCTCGCCCTCTGTTTCCGCCCCTCTGATTCAGCCCCTCTGTTTCAGCCCCTCTGATTCAGCCCCTCTGTTTCAGCCCCTCTGATTCAGCCCCTCTGTTTCTCGCCCTCTGTTTCAGCCCCTCTGTTTCAGCCCCTTTGTTTCAGCCCCTCTGTTTCTCACCCTCTGTTTCAGCCGCTCTGATTCAGCCCCTCTGATTCAGCCCCTCTGTTTCCCGCCCCTCTGTTTCAGCCGCTCTGTTTCACGCCCCGTGTTTCAGCCCCTCTGTTTCTTGCCCTCTTTTTCAGCCCCTCTGTTTCTCGCCCTCTGTTTCAGCCCCTCTGTTTCAGCCCCTCTGTTTCAGTCCCTCTGTTTCTCGCCCTCTGTTTCAGCCCCTCTGTTTCTCGCCCTCTGTTTCAGCCCCTCTGTTTCAGCCCCTTTGTTTCAGCCCCTCTGTTTCTCACCCTCTGTTTCTCGCCCTCTGTTTCAGCCCCTCTGTATCAGCCCCTCTGTTTCCCGCCCTCTGTTTCAGCCCCTCTGTTTCTCGCCCTCTGTTTCCGCCCCTCTGATTCAGCCCCTCTGTTTCAGCCCCTCTGATTCAGCCCCTCTGTTTCAGCCCCTCTGATTCAGCCCCTCTGTTTCTCGCCCTCTGTTTCCGCCCCTCTGTTTCAGCCCCTTTGTTTCAGCCCCTCTGTTTCTCACCCTCTGTTTCAGCCCCTCTGATTCAGCCCCTCTGATTCAGCCCCTCTGTTTCCCGCCCCTCTGTTTCAGCCCCTCTGTTTCACGCCCCGTGTTTCAGCCCCTCTGTTTCTTGCCCTCTGTTTCAGCCCCTCTGATTCAGCCCCTCTGTTTCTCGCCCTCTGTTTCAGCCCCTCTGTTTCAGCCCCTTTGTTTCAGCCCCTCTGTTTCTCACCCTCTGTTTCTCGCCCTCTGTTTCAGCCCCTCTGTATCAGCCCCTCTGTTTCCCGCCCTCTGTTTCAGCCCCTCTGTTTCTCGCCCTCTGTTTCCGCCCCTCTGATTCAGCCCCTCTGTTTCAGCCCCTCTGATTCAGCCCCTCTGTTTCCCGCCCTCTGTTTCTGCCCCTCTGTTTCTCGCCCTCTGTTTCGGTCCCTCTGTTTCTCGCCCTCTGTTTCAGCCCCGCTGATTCAGCCCCTCTGTTTCACCCCCTCTGAATCAGCCCCTCTGATTCAGCCCTCTGTTTCAGCCCCTCTGTTTCAGACCCTCTGTTTCAGCCCCTCGGTTTCTCGCCCTCTGTTTCAGCCCCTCTGTTTCTCGCCCTCTGTTTCAGCCCCTCTGTTTCTCGCCCTCTGTTTCAGCCCCTCTGATTCAGCCCCTCTGTTTCAGCCCCTCTGATTCAGCCCCTCTGATTCAGCCCCTCTGATTCAGCCCCTCTGTTTCTCGCCCTCTGTTTCAGTCCCACTGTTTCAGCCCCTCTGTTTCAGCCCCTCTGTTTCTCATCCTTTGTTTGAGCCCCTCTGATTCAGCCCCTCTGATTCAGCCCCTCTGATTCAGCCCCTCTGTTTCTCGCCCTCTGTTTCAGCCCCTCTGTATCAGCCCCTCTGTTTCCCGCCATCTGTTTCAGCCCCTCTGTTTCTCGCCCTCTGTTTCCGCCCCTCTGATTCAGCTCCTCTGTTTCAGCCCCTCTGATTCAGCCCCTCTGTTTCAGCCCCTCTGATTCAGCCCCTCTGTTTCTCGCCCTCTGTTTCAGCCCCTCTGTTTCAGCCCCTTTGTTTCAGCCCCTCTGTTTCTCACCCTCTGTTTCAGCCCCTCTGATTCAGCCCCTCTGATTCAGCCCCTCTGTTTCCCGCCCCTCTGTTTCAGCCCCTCTGTTTCACGCCCCGTGTTTCAGCCCCTCTGTTTCTTGCCCTCTGTTTCAGCCCCTCTGTTTCTCGCCCTCTGTTTCAGCCCCTCTGTTTCAGCCCCTCTGTTTCAGTCCCTCTGTTTCTCGCCCTCTGTTTCAGCCCCTCTGTTTCTCGCCCTCTATTTCAGCCCCTCTGTTTCAGCCCCTCGGTCTCTCGCCCTCTGTTTCAGCCCCTCTGTTTCTCGCCCTCTGTTTCAGCCCCTCTGTTTCACGCCCTTTGTTTCAGCCCCTCTGTTTCAGCCCCTCTGTTTCTCGCCCTCTGTTTCAGCCCCTCTGTTTCTCGCCCTCTGTTTCAGCCCCTCTGATACAGCCCCTCTGTTTCAGCCCCTCGGATTCAGCCCCTCTGTTTCAGCCCCTCTGTTTCAGCCCCTCTGTTTCTCGCCCTCTGTTTCTCCCCCTCTGTTTCTCACCCTCTGTTTCGGCCCCTCTGTTTTTCGCCCTCTGTTTCAGCCCCTCTGTTTCTCGCCCTCTGTTTCAGCCTCTCTGTTTCAGCCCGTCTGTTTCAGCCCCTCTGTTTCAGCCCCTCTGTTTCTCGCCTTCTGTTTCTCGCCCGCAGTTTCAGCCCCTCTGTTTCTCGCCCTCTGTTTCAGCCCCTCTGTTTCAGCTCCTCTGATACAGCCCCTCTGATTCGGCCCCTCTGTTTCAGCCCCTCTGTTTCAGCCCCTCTGTTTCCCGCCCTCTGTTTCAGCCCCTCTGTTTCAGCCCCTCTGTTTCTCGGCCTCTGTTTCAGCCCCTCTGTTTCTGCCCCTCTGTTTCAGCCCCTCTGTTTCAGCCACGCTGTTTCTCGCCCTCTGTTTCAGCCCCTCTGTTTCTAGCCCTCTGTTTCAGCCCCTCTGTTTCAGCCCCTCTGATTCAGCCCCTCTGTTTCAGCCGCTCTGTTTCTCGCCCTCGGTTTCAGCCCCTCTGTTTCAGCCCCTCTGTTTCAGCCCCTCTGTTTCAGCCCCTCTGTTTCTCGCCCTCTGTTTCAGCACCTTTGTTTCTCGCCCTCTGTTTCAGCCCCTCTGTTTCTCGCCCTCTGATTCAGCTCCTCTGTTTCAGCCCCTCTGTTTAAGCCCCTCTGTTTCTCGCCCTCTGTTTCAGCCGCTCTGTTTCTCGCCCTCTGTTTCAGCCACTCAGATTTAGCCCCTCTGTTTCAGCCCCTCTGTTTCAGCCCCTCTGTTTTTCGCCCTCTGTTTCAGCTCCACTGTTTCGCGCTCTCTGTTTCAGCCCCTCTGTTTCAGCCCCTCTGTTTCTCGCCCTCTGTTTCTGCCCCTCTGTTTCTCACCCTTTGTTTCAGCCCCTCTATTTCTCGCCCTGTGTTTCAGCCCCTCTGATTCAGCCCCTCTGTTTCAGCCCCTCTGAATCAGCCCCTCTGTTTCAGCCCCTCTGAATCAGCCCCTCTGATTCAGCCCCTCTGTTTCAGCCCCTCTGTTTCAGCCCCTCTCTTTCTCGCCCTCTGTTTCAGCCCCTCTAATTCTCGCCCTCTGTTTCAGCCCCTATGATTCAGCCCCTCTGTTTCTCGCCCTCTGTTTCAGCCCCTCTGTTTCTCGCCCTCTGTTTCAGCCCCTCTGTTTCTCGCCCTCGGTCTCAGCCCCTCTGATTCAGCCCCTCTGTTTCAGCCCCTCTGTTTTTCGCCCTCTGTTTCAGCCCCTCTGTTTCTCGCTCTCTGTTTCAGCCCCTCTGTTTCAGCCCCTCTGTTTCTCGCCCTCTGTTTCAGCCCCTCTGTTTCTCGCCGTCTGTTTCAGCCCCTCTGTTTCAGCCCCTCTGTTTCAGCCCCTCTGTTTCTCGCACTCTGTTTCAGCCCCGCTGATTCAGCCCCTCTGTTTCACCCCCTCTGAATCAGCCCCTCTGATTCAGCCCTCTGTTTCAGCCCCTCGGTTTCTCGCCCTCTGTTTCAGCCCCTCTGTTTCTCGCCCTCTGTTTCAGCCCCTCTGTTTCTCGCCCTCTGTTTCAGCCCCTCTGATTCAGCCCCTCTGTTTCAGCCCCTCTGATTCAGCCCCTCTGATTCAGCCCCTCTGATTCAGCCCCTCTGTTTCTCGCCCTCTGTTTCAGTCCCTCTGTTTCAGCCCCTCTGTTTCAGCCCCTCTGTTTCTCATCCATTGTTTGAGCCCCTCTGATTCAGCCCCTCTGATTCAGCCCCTCTGATTCAGCCCCTCTGTTTCTCGCCCTCTGTTTCAGCCCCTCTGTATCAGCCCCTCTGTTTCCCGCCCTCTGTTTCAGCCCCTCTGTTTCTCGCCCTCTGTTTCCGCCCCTCTGATTCAGCCCCTCTGTTTCAGCCCCTCTGATTCAGCCCCTCTGTTTCAGCCCCTCTGATTCAGCCCCTCTGTTTCTCGCCCTCTGTTTCAGCCCCTCTGTTTCAGCCCCTTTGTTTCAGCCCCTCTGTTTCTCACCCTCTGTTTCAGCCCCTCTGATTCAGCCCCTCTGATTCAGCCCCTCTGTTTCCCGCCCCTCTGTTTCAGCCCCTCTGTTTCACGCCCCGTGTTTAAGCCCCTCTGTTTCTTGCCCTCTGTTTCAGCCCCTCTGTTTCTCGCCCTCTGTTTCAGCCCCTCTGTTTCAGCCCCTCTGTTTCAGTCCCTCTGTTTCTCGCCCTCTGTTTCAGCCCGTCTGTTTCTCGCCCTCTATTTCAGCCCCTCTGTTTCAGCCCCTCGGTCTCTCGCCCTCTGTTTCAGCCCCTCTGTTTCTCGCCCTCTATTTCAGCCCCTCTGTTTCACGCCCTTTGTTTCAGCCCCTCTGTTTCAGCCCCTCTGTTTCTCGCCCTCTGTTTCAGCCCCTCTGTTTCTCGCCCTCTGTTTCAGCCCCTCTGATACAGCCCCTCTGTTTCAGCCCCTCTGATTCAGCCCCTCTGTTTCAGCCCCTCTCTTTCAGCCCCACTGTTTCTCGCCCTCTGTTTCTCCCCCTCTGTTTCTCACCCTCTGTTTCCGCCCCTCTGTTTTTCGCCCTCTGTTTCAGCCCCTCTGTTTCTCGCCCTCTGTTTCAGGCTCTCTGTTTCAGCCCGTCTGTTTCAGCCCCTCTGTTTCAGCCCCTCTGTTTCTCGCCTTCTGTTTCTCGCCCGCAGTTTCAGCCCCTCTGTTTCTCGCCCTCTGTTTCAGCCCCTCTGTTTCAGCTCCTCTGATACAGCCCCTCTGATTCGGCCCCTCTGTTTCAGCCCCTCTGTTTCAGCCCCTCTGTTTCAGCCCCTCTGTTTCAGCCCCTCTGTTTCTCGCCCTCTGTTTCAGCCCCTATGTTTCTCGGCCTCTGTTTCAGCCCCTCTGTTTCAGCCCCTCTGTTTCAGCCCCTCTGTTTCAGCCCCTCTGTTTCTCGCCCTCTGTTTCAGCCCCTCTGTTTCTAGCCCTCTGTTTCAGCCCCTCTGTTTCAGCCCCTCTGATTCAGCCCCTCTGTTTCAGCCGCTCTGTTTCTCGCCCTCGGTTTCAGCCCCTCTGTTTCAGCCCCTCTGTTTCAGCCCCTCTGTTTCAGCCCCTCTGTTTCTCGCCCTCTGTTTCAGCCCCTCTGTTTCAGCACCTCTGTTTCTCGCCCTCTGTTTCAGCCCCTCTGTTTCTCGCCCTCTGAGTCAGCTCCTCTGTTTCAGCCCCTCTGTTTAAGCCCCTCTGTTTCTCGCCCTCTGTTTCAGCCGCTCTGTTTCTCGCCCTCTGTTTCAGCCCCTCTGATTTAGCCCCTCTGTTTCAGCCCCTCTGTTTCAGCCCCTCTGTTTTTCGCCCTCTGTTTCAGCCCCACTGTTTCGCGCTCTCTGTTTCAGCCCCTCTGTTTCAGCCCCTCTGTTTCTCGCCCTCTGTTTCTGCCCCTCTGTTTCTCACCCTTTGTTTCAGCCCCTCTCTTTCTCGCCCTGTGTTTCAGCCCCTCTGATTCAGCCCCTCTGTTTCAGCCCCTCTGAATCAGCCCCTCTGTTTCAGCCCCTCTGAATCAGCCCCTCTGATTCAGCCCCTCTGTTTCAGCCCCTCTGTTTCAGCCCCTCTCTTTCTCGCCCTCTGTTTCAGCCCCTCTAATTCTCGCCCTCTGTTTCAGCCCCTATGATTCAGCCCCTCTGTTTCTCGCCCTCTGTTTCAGCCCCTCTGTTTCTCGCCCTCTGTTTCAGCCCCTCTGTTTCTCGCCCTCGGTCTCAGCCCCTCTGATTCAGCCCCTCTGTTTCAGCCCCTCTGTTTTGGCGCTCTGTTTCAGCCCCTCTGTTTCTCGCCCTCTGTTTCAGCCCCTCTGTTTCAGCCCCTCTGTTTCTCGCCCTCTGTTTCAGCCCCTCTGTTTCTCGCCGTCTGTTTCAGCCCCTCTGTTTCAGCCCCTCTATTTCAGCCCCTCTGTTTCTCGCCCTCTGTTTCTCCCCCTCTGTTTCTCACCCTCTGTTTCGGCCCCTCTGTTTTTCGCCCTCTGTTTCAGCCCCTCTGTTTCTCGCCCTCTGTTTCAGGCTCTCTGTTTCAGCCCGTCTGTTTCAGCCCCTCTGTTTCAGCCCCTCTGTTTCTCGCCCTCTGTTTCTCGCCCGCAGTTTCAGCCCCTCTGTTTCTCGCCCTCTGTTTCAGCCCCTCTGTTTCAGCCCCTCTGATACAGCCCCTCTGATTCGGCCCCTCTGTTTCAGCCCCTCTGTTTCAGCCCCTCTTTTTCTCGCCCTCTGTTTCAGCCCCTCTGTTTCTCGGCCTCTGTTTCAGCCCCTCTGTTTCAGTCCCTCTGTTTCAGCCCCTCTGTTTCAGCCCCTCTGTTTCTCGCCCTCTGTTTCAGCCCCTCTGTTTCTAGCCCTCTGTTTCAGCCCCTCTGTTTCAGCCCCTCTGTTTCAGCCCCTCTGTTTCTCGCCCTCTGTTTCAGCCCCTCTGTTTCAGCACCTCTGTTTCTCGCCCTCTGTTTCAGCCCCTCTGTTTCTCGCCCTCTGTTTCAGCTCCTCTGTTTCAGCCCCTCTGTTTAAGCCCCTCTGTTTCTCGCCCTCTGTTTCAGCCCCTCTGTTTCAGCCCCTCTGTTTCAGCCCCTCTGATTCAGCCCCTCTGATTCAGCCCCTCTGTTTCAGCCCCTCTGTTTCTCGCCCTCGGTTTCAGCCCCTCTGTTTCAGCCCCTCTGTTTCAGCCCCTCTGTTTCAGCCCCTCTGTTTCTCGCCCTCTGTTTCAGCCCCTCTGTTTCAGCACCTCTGTTTCTCGCCCTCTATTTCAGCCCCTCTGTTTTTAGCCCTCTGTTTCAGCCCCTCTGTTTCAGCCCCTCTGTTTCAGCCCCTCTGTTTCAGCCCCTCTGTTTCTCGCCCTCTGTTTCAGCCCCTCTGTTTCAGCACCTCTGTTTCTCGCCCTCTGTTTCAGCCCCTCTGTTTCTTGCCCTCTGTTTCAGCTCCTCTGTTTCAGCCCCTCTGTTTCAGCCCCTCTGTTTCTCGCCCTCTGTTTCAGCCCCTCTGTTTCAGCCCTTCTGTTTCAGCCCCTCTGATTCAGCCCCTCTGATTCAGCCCCTCTGTTTCAGCCCCTCTGTTTCTCGCCCTCGGTTTCAGCCCCTCTGTTTCAGCCCCTCTGTTTCAGCCCCTCTGTTTCAGCCCCTCTGTTTCTCGCCCTCTGTTTCAGCCCCTCTGTTTCAGCACCTCTGTTTCTCGCCCTCTGTTTCAGCCCCTCTGTTTCTCGCCCACTGTTTCAGCTCCTCTGTTTCAGCCCCTCTGTTTAAGCCCCTCTGTTTCTCGCCCTCTGTTTCCGCCCCTCTGATTCAGCCCCTCTGTTTCAGCCCCTCTGATTCAGCCCCTCTGTTTCAGCCCCTCTGATTCAGCCCCTCTGTTTCTCGCCCTCTGTTTCAGCCCCTCTGTTTCAGCCCCTCTGTTCCAGCCCCTCTGTTTCTCACCCTCTGTTTCAGGCCCTCTGATTCAGCCCCTCTGATTTAGCCCCTCTGTTTCAGCCCCTCTGTTTCAACCCCACTGTTTCGCGCTCTCTGTTTCAGCCCCTCTGTTTCAGCCCCTCTGATTCAGCCCCTCTGATTTAGCCCCTCTGTTTCAGCCCCTCTGTTTCAGCCCCACTGTTTCGCGCTCTCTGTTTCAGCCCCTCTGTTTCAGCCCCTCTGTTCCAGCCCCTCTGTTTCTCACCCTCTGTTTCAGCCCCTCTGATTCAGCCCCTCTGATTTAGCCCCTCTGTTTCAGCCCCTCTGATTCAGCCCCTCTGTTTCAGCTCCTCTGATTCAGCCCCTCTGTTTCAGCCCCTCTGAATCAGCCCCTCTGATTCAGCCCCTCAGTTTCAGCCCCTCTGTTTCAGCCCCTCTCTTTCTCGCCCTCTGTTTCAGCCCCTCTAATTCTCGCCCTCTGTTTCAGCCCCTATGATTCAGCCCCTCTGTTTCTCGCCCTCTGTTTCAGCCCCTCTGTTTCTCGCCCTCTGTTTCAGCCCCTCTGTTTCAGCCCCTCTGTTTCTCGCCCTCTGTTTCAGCCCCTCTGTTTCAGCACCTCTGTTTCTCGCCCTCTGTTTCAGCCCCTCTGTTTCTCGCCCTCTGTTTCAGCTCCTCTGTTTCAGCCCCTCTGTTTAAGCCCCTCTGTTTCTCGCCCTCTGTTTCCGCCCCTCTGATTCAGCCCCTCTGTTTCAGCCCCTCTGATTCAGCCCCTCTGTTTCAGCCCCTCTGATTCAGCCCCTCTGTTTCTCGCCCTCTGTTTCAGCCCCTCTGTTTCAGCCCCTCTGTTTCAGCCCCTCTGTTTCTCACCCTCTGTTTCAGCCCCTCTGATTCAGCCCCTCTGATTTAGCCCCTCTGTTTCAGCCCCACTGTTTCGCGCTCTCTGTTTCAGCCCCTCTGTTTCAGCCCCTCTGTTTCTCGCCCTCTGTTTCTGCCCCTCTGTTTCTCACCCTTTGTTTCAGCCCCTCTATTTCTCTCCCTGTGTTTCAGCCCCTCTGATTCAGCCCCTCTGTTTCAGCTCCTCTGAATCAACCCCTCTGTTTCAGCCCCTCTGAATCAGCCCCTCTGATACAGCCCCTCTGTTTCAGCCCCTCTGTTTCAGCCCCTCTCTTTCTCGCCCTCTGTTTCAGCCCCTCTAATTCTCGCCCTCTGTTTCAGCCCCTCTGTTTCAGCCCCTCTGTTTCAGCCCCTCTGTTTCTCGCCCTCTGTTTCAGCCCCTCTGTTTCTCGCCGTCTGTTGCAGCCACTCTGTTTCTCGCCCACTGTTTCAGCCCCTCTGTTTCAGCCCCTCTGTTTCAGCCCCTCTGTTTCTCGCCCTCTGTTTCAGCCACTCTGTTTCTCGCCCTCTGTTTCAGCCCCTCTGTTTCAGCCCCTCTGTTTCCCGCCCTCTGTTTCTGCCCCTCTGTTGCTCGCCCTCTGTTTCGGCCCCTCTGTTTCTCGCCCTCTGTTTCAGCCCCGCTGATTCAGCCCCTCTGTTTCACCCCCTCTGAATCAGCCCCTCTGATTCAGCCCTCTGTTTCAGCCCCTCTGTTTCAGACCCTCTGTTTCAGCCCCTCGGTTTCTCGCCCTCTGTTTCAGCCCCTCTGTTTCTCGCCCTCTGTTTCAGCCCCTCTGATTCAGCCCCTCTGTTTCAGCCCCTCTGATTCAGCCCCTCTGATTCAGCCCCTCTGATTCAGCCCCTCTGTTTCTCGCCCTCTGTTTCAGTCCCACTGTTTCAGCCCCTCTGTTTCAGCCCCTCTGTTTCTCATCCTTTGTTTGAGCCCCTCTGATTCAGCCCCTCTGATTCAGCCCCTCTGATTCAGCCCCTCTGTTTCTCGCCCTCTGTTTCAGCCCCTCTGTATCAGCCCCTCTGTTTCCCGCCCTCTGTTTCAGCCCCTCTGTTTTTCGCCCTCTGTTTCCGCCCCTCTGATTCAGCCCCTCTGTTTCAGCCCCTCTGATTCAGCCCCTCTGTTTCAGCCCCTCTGATTCAGCCCCGCTGTTTCTCGCCCTCTGTTTCAGCCCCTCTGTTTCAGCCCCTTTGTTTCAGCCCCTCTGTTTCTCACCCTCTGTTTCAGCCCCTCTGATTCAGCCCCTCTGATTCAGCCCCTCTGTTTCCCGCCCCTCTGTTTCAGCCCCTCTGTTTCACGCCCCGTGTTTCAGCCCCTCTGTTTCTTGCCCTCTGTTTCAGCCCCTCTGTTTCTCGCCCTCTGTTTCAGCCCCTCTGTTTCAGCCCCTCTGTTTCAGTCCCTCTGTTTCTCGCCCTCTGTTTCAGCCCCTCTGTTTCTCGCCCTCTATTTCAGCCCCTCTGTTTCAGCCCCTCGGTCTCTCGCCCTCTGTTTCAGCCCCGCTGTTTCTCGCCCTCTGTTTCAGCCCCTCTGTTTCACGCCCTTTGTTTCAGCCCCTCACTTTCAGCCCCTCTGTTTCTCGCCCTCTGTTTCAGCCCCTCTGTTTCTCGCCCTCTGTTTCAGCCCCTCTGATACAGCCCCTCTGTTTCAGCCCCTCTGATTCAGCCCCACTGTTTCAGCCCCTCTGTTTCAGCCCCTCTGTTTCTCGCCCTCTGTTTCTCCCCCTCTGTTTCTCACCCTCTGTTTTGGCCCCTCTGTTTTTCGCCCTCTGTTTCAGCCCCTCTGTTTCTCGCCCTCTGTTTCAGGCTCTCTGTTTCAGCCCGTCTGTTTCAGCCCCTCTGTTTCAGCCCCTCTGTTTCTCGCCTTCTGTTTCTCGCCCGCAGTTTCAGCCCCTCTGTTTCTCGCCCTCTGTTTCAGCCCCTCTGTTTCAGCTCCTCTGATACAGCCCCTCTGATTCGGCCCCTCTGTTTCAGCCCCTCTGTTTCAGCCCCTCTGTTTCAGCCCCTCTGTTTCTCGCCCTCTGTTTCAGCCCCTCTGTTTCTCGGCCTCTGTTTCAGCCCCTCTGTTTCTGCCCCTCTGTTTCAGCCCCTCTGTTTCAGCCCCTCTGTTTCTCCCCCTCTGTTTCAGCCCCTCTGTTTCTAGCCCTCTGTTTCAGCCCCTCTGTTTCAGCCCCTCTGATTCAGCCCCTCTGTTTCAGCCGCTCTGTTTCTCGCCCTCGGTTTCAGCCCCTCTGTTTCAGCCCCTCTGTTTCAGCCCCTCTGTTTCAGCCCCTCTGTTTCTCGCCCTCTGTTTCAGCCCCTCTGTTTCAGCACCTCTGTTTCTCGCCCTCTGTTTCAGCCCCTCTGTTTCTCGCCCTCTGATTCAGCTCCTCTGTTTCAGCCCCTCTGTTTAAGCCCCTCTGTTTCTCGCCCTCTGTTTCAGCCGCTCTGTTTCTCGCCCTCTGTTTCAGCCCCTCAGATTTAGCCCCTCTGTTTCAGCCCCTCTGTTTCAGCCCCTCTGTTTTTCGCCCTCTGTTTCAGCCCCACTGTTTCGCGCTCTCTGTTTCAGCCCCTCTGTTTCAGCCCCTCTGTTTCTCGCCCTCTGTTTCTGCCCCTCTGTTTCTCACCCTTTGTTTCAGCCCCTCTATTTCTCGCCCTGTGTTTCAGCCCCTCTGATTCAGCCCCTCTGTTTCAGCCCCTCTGAATCAGCCCCTCTGTTTCAGCCCCTCTGAATCAGCCCATCTGATTCAGCCCCTCTGTTTCAGCCCCTCTGTTTCAGCCCCTTTGTTTCAGCCCCTCTGTTTCTCACCCTCTGTTTCAGCCCCTCTGATTCAGCCCCTCTGATTCAGCCCCTCTGTTTCCCGCCCCTCTGTTTCAGCCCCTCTGTTTCACGCCCCGTGTTTCAGCCCCTCTGTTTCTTGCCCTCTGTTTCAGCCCCTCTGTTTCTCGCCCTCTGTTTCAGCCCCTCTGTTTCAGCCCCTCTGTTTCAGTCCCTCTGTTTCTCGCCCTCTGTTTCAGCCCCTCTGTTTCTCGCCCTCTATTTCAGCCCCTCTGTTTCAGCCCCTTGGTCTCTCGCCCTCTGTTTCAGCCCCTCTGTTTCTCGCCCTCTGTTTCAGCCCCTCTGTTTCACGCCCTTTGTTTCAGCCCCTCTGTTTCAGCCCCTCGGTCTCTCGCCCTCTGTTTCAGCCCCTCTGTTTCTCGCCCTCTGTTTCAGCCCCTCTGTTTCACGCCCTTTGTTTCAGCCCCTCTGTTTCAGCCCCTCTGTTTCTCGCCCTCTGTTTCAGCCCCTCTGATTCAGCCCCACTGTTTCAGCCCCTCTGTTTCAGCCCCTCTGTTTCTCGCCCTCTGTTTCTCCCCCTCTGTTTCTCACCCTCTGTTTCGGCCCCTCTGTTTTTCGCCCTCTGTTTCAGCCCCTCTGTTTCTCGCCCTCTGTTTCAGGCTCTCTGTTTCAGCCCGTCTGTTTCAGCCCCTCTGTTTCAGCCCCTCTGTTTCTCGCCTTCTGTTTCTCGCCCGCAGTTTCAGCCCCTCTGTTTCTCGCCCTCTGTTTCAGCCCCTCTGTTTCAGCTCCTCTGATACAGCCCCTCTGATTCGGCCCCTCTGTTTCAGTCCCTCTGTTTCAGCCACTCTGTTTCAGCCCCTCTGTTTCTCGCCCTCTGTTTCAGCCCCTCTGTTTCTCGGCCTCTGTTTCAGCCCCTCTGTTTCTGCCCCTCTGTTTCAGCCCCTCTGTTTCAGCCCCTCTGTTTCTCGCCCTCTGTTTCAGCCCCTCTGTTTCTAGCCCTCTGTTTCAGCCCCTCTGTTTCAGCCCCTCTGATTCAGCCCCTCTGTTTCAGCCGCTCTGTTTCTCGCCCTCGGTTTCAGCCCCTCTGTTTCAGCCCCTCTGTTTCAGCCCCTCTGTTTCAGCCCCTCTGTTTCTCGCCCTCTGTTTCAGCCCCTCTGTTTCAGCACCTCTGTTTCTCGCCCTCTGTTTCAGCCCCTCTGTTTCTCGCCCTCTGATTCAGCTCCTCTGTTTCAGCCCCTCTGTTTAAGCCCCTCTGTTTCTCGCCCTCTGTTTCAGCCGCTCTGTTTCTCGCCCTCTGTTTCAGCCCCTCAGATTTAGC
This sequence comes from Chiloscyllium punctatum, assembly GCF_047496795.1. Taxonomy (NCBI): domain Eukaryota; kingdom Metazoa; phylum Chordata; class Chondrichthyes; order Orectolobiformes; family Hemiscylliidae; genus Chiloscyllium; species Chiloscyllium punctatum. The sequence goes on from NW_027309822.1 coordinate 887,741, forward strand.
CCCTCTGTTTCAGCCCCTCTGTTTCAGCCCCTCTGTTTTTCGCCCTCTGTTTCAGCCCCACTGTTTCGCGCTCTCTGTTTCAGCCCCTCTGTTTCAGCCCCTCTGTTTCTCGCCCTCTGTTTCTGCCCCTCTGTTTCTCACCCTTTGTTTCAGCCCCTCTATTTCTCGCCCTGTGTTTCAGCCCCTCTGATTCAGCCCCTCTGTTTCAGCCCCTCTGAATCAGCCCCTCTGTTTCAGCCCCTCTGAATCAGCCCCTCTGATTCAGCCCCTCTGTTTCAGCCCCTCTGTTTCAGCCCCTCTCTTTCTCGCCCTCTGTTTCAGCCCCTCTAATTCTCGCCCTCTGTTTCAGCCCCTATGATTCAGCCCCTCTGTTTCTCGCCCTCTGTTTCAGCCCCTCTGTTTCTCGCCCTCTGTTTCAGCCGCTCTGTTTCTCGCCCTCGGTCTCAGCCCCTCTGATTCAGCCCCTCTGTTTCAGCCCCTCTGTTTTTCGCCCTCTGTTTCAGCCCCTCTGTTTCTCGCCCTCTGTTTCAGCCCCTCTGTTTCAGCACCTCTGTTTCTCGCCCTCTGTTTCAGCCCCTCTGTTTCACGCCGTCTGTTTCAGCCCCTCTGTTTCAGCCCCTCTGTTTCAGCCCCTCTGTTTCTCGCCCTCTGTTTCTCCCCCTCTGTTTCTCACTCTCTGTTTCGGCCCCTCTGTTTCTCGCCCTCTGTTTCAGCCCCGCTGATTCAGCCCCTCTGTTTCACCCCCTCTGAATCAGCCCCTCTGATTCAGCCCTCTGTTTCAGCCCCTCGGTTTCTCGCCCTCTGTTTCAGCCCCTCTGTTTCTCGCCCTCTGTTTCAGCCCCTCTGTTTCTCGCCCTCTGTTTCAGCCCCTCTGATTCAGCCCCTCTGTTTCAGCCCCTCTGATTCAGCCCCTCTGATTCAGCCCCTCTGATTCAGCCCCTCTGTTTCTCGCCCTCTGTTTCAGTCCCTCTGTTTCAGCCCCTCTGTTTCAGCCCCTCTGTTTCTCATCCATTGTTTGAGCCCCTCTGATTCAGCCCCTCTGATTCAGCCCCTCTGATTCAGCCCCTCTGTTTCTCGCCCTCTGTTTCAGCCCCTCTGTATCAGCCCCTCTGTTTCCCGCCCTCTGTTTCAGCCCCTCTGTTTCTCGCCCTCTGTTTCCGCCCCTCTGATTCAGCCCCTCTGTTTCAGCCCCTCTGATTCAGCCCCTCTGTTTCAGCCCCTCTGATTCAGCCCCTCTGTTTCTCGCCCTCTGTTTCAGCCCCTCTGTTTCAGCCCCTTTTTTTCAGCCCCTCTGTTTCTCACCCTCTGTTTCAGCCCCTCTGATTCAGCCCCTCTGATTCAGCCCCTCTGTTTCCCGCCCCTCTGTTTCAGCCCCTCTGTTTCACGCCCCGTGTTTCAGCCCCTCTGTTTCTTGCCCTCTGTTTCAGCCCCTCTGTTTCTCGCCCTCTGTTTCAGCCCCTCTGTTTCAGCCCCTCTGTTTCAGTCCCTCTGTTTCTCGCCCTCTGTTTCAGCCCGTCTGTTTCTCGCCCTCTATTTCAGCCCCTCTGTTTCAGCCCCTCGGTCTCTCGCCCTCTATTACAGCCCCTCTGTTTCTCGCCCTCTGTTTCAGCCCCTCTGTTTCACGCCCTTTGTTTCAGCCCCTCTGTTTCAGCCCCTCTGTTTCTCGCCCTCTGTTTCAGCCCCTCTGTTTCTCGCCCTCTGTTTCAGCCCCTCTGATACAGCCCCACTGTTTCAGCCCCTCTGATTCAGCCCCTCTGTTTCAGCCCCTCTGTTTCAGCCCCACTGTTTCTCGCCATCTGTTTCTCCCCCTCTGTTTCTCACCCTCTGTTTCGGCCCCTCTGTTTTTCGCCCTCTGTTTCAGCCCCTCTGTTTCTCGCCCTCTGTTTCAGGCTCTCTGTTTCAGCCCGTCTGTTTCAGCCCCTCTGTTTCAGCCCCTCTGTTTCTCGCCTTCTGTTTCTCGCCCGCAGTTTCAGCCCCTCTGTTTCTCGCCCTCTGTTTCAGCCCCTCTGTTTCAGCTCCTCTGATACAGCCCCTCTGATTCGGCCCCTCTGTTTCAGCCCCTCTGTTTCAGCCCCTCTGTTTCAGCCCCTCTGTTTCAGCCCCTCTGTTTCTCGCCCTCTGTTTCAGCCCCTCTGTTTCTCGGCCTCTGTTTCAGCCCCTCTGTTTCAGCCCCTCTGTTTCAGCCCCTCTGTTTCAGCCCCTCTGTTTCTCGCCCTCTGTTTCAGCCCCTCTGTTTCTAGCCCTCTGTTTCAGCCCCTCTGTTTCAGCCCCTCTGATTCAGCCCCTCTGTTTCAGCCGCTCTGTTTCTCGCCCTCGGTTTCAGCCCCTCTGTTTCAGCCCCTCTGTTTCAGCCCCTCTGTTTCAGCCCCTCTGTTTCTCGCCCTCTGTTTCAGCCCCTCTGTTTCAGCACCTCTGTTTCTCGCCCTCTGTTTCAGCCCCTCTGTTTCTCGCCCTCTGAGTCAGCTCCTCTGTTTCAGCCCCTCTGTTTAAGCCCCTCTGTTTCTCGCCCTCTGTTTCAGCCGCTCTGTTTCTCGCCCTCTGTTTCAGCCCCTCTGATTTAGCCCCTCTGTTTCAGCCCCTCTGTTTCAGCCCCTCTGTTTTTCGCCCTCTGTTTCAGCCCCACTGTTTCGCGCTCTCTGTTTCAGCCCCTCTGTTTCAGCCCCTCTGTTTCTCGCCCTCTGTTTCTGCCCCTCTGTTTCTCACCCTTTGTTTCAGCCCCTCTCTTTCTCGCCCTGTGTTTCAGCCCCTCTGATTCAGCCCCTCTGTTTCAGCCCCTCTGAATCAGCCCCTCTGTTTCAGCCCCTCTGAATCAGCCCCTCTGATTCAGCCCCTCTGTTTCAGCCCCTCTGTTTCAGCCCCTCTCTTTCTCGCCCTCTGTTTCAGCCCCTCTAATTCTCGCCCTCTGTTTCAGCCCCTATGATTCAGCCCCTCTGTTTCTCGCCCTCTGTTTCAGCCCCTCTGTTTCTCGCCCTCTGTTTCAGCCCCTCTGTTTCTCGCCCTCGGTCTCAGCCCCTCTGATTCAGCCCCTCTGTTTCAGCCCCTCTGTTTTTCGCCCTCTGTTTCAGCCCCTCTGTTTCTCGCCCTCTGTTTCAGCCCCTCTGCTTCAGCCCCTCTGTTTCTCGCCCTCTGTTTCAGCCCCTCTGTTTCTCGCCGTCTGTTTCAGCCCCTCTGTTTCAGCCCCTCTGTTTCAGCCCCTCTGTTTCTCGCCCTCTGTTTCTCCCCCTCTGTTTCTCACCCTCTGTTTCGGCCCCTCTGTTTTTCGCCCTCTGTTTCAGCCCCTCTGTTTCTCGCCCTCTGGTTCAGGCTCTCTGTTTCAGCCCGTCTGTTTCAGCCCCTCTGTTTCAGCCCCTCTGTTTCTCGCCCTCTGTTTCTCGCCCGCAGTTTCAGCCCCTCTGTTTCTCGCCCTCTGTTTCAGCCCCTCTGTTTCAGCCCCTCTGATACAGCCCCTCTGATTCGGCCCCTCTGTTTCAGCCCCTCTGTTTCAGCCCCTCTGTTTCAGCCCCTCTTTTTCTCGCCCTCTGTTTCAGCCCCTCTGTTTCTCGGCCTCTGTTTCAGCCCCTCTGTTTCAGTCCCTCTGTTTCAGCCCCTCTGTTTCAGCCCCTCTGTTTCAGCCCCTCTGTTTCACGCCCCGTGTTTCAGCCCCTCTGTTTCTTGCCCTCTGTTTCAGCCCCTCTGTTTCTCGCCCTCTGTTTCAGCCCCTCTGTTTCAGCCCCTCTGTTTCAGTCCCTCTGTTTCTCGCCCTCTGTTTCAGCCCCTCTGTTTCTCGCCCTCTATTTCAGCCCCTCTGTTTCAGCCCCTCGGTCTCTCGCCCTCTGTTTCAGCCCCTCTGTTTCTCGCCCTCTGTTTCAGCCCCTCTGTTTCACGCCCTTTGTTTCAGCCCCTCTGTTTCAGCCCCTCGGTCTCTCGCCCTCTGTTTCAGCCCCTCTGTTTCTCGCCCTCTGTTTCAGCCCCTCTGTTTCACGCCCTTTGTTTCAGCCCCTCTGTTTCAGCCCCTCTGTTTCTCGCCCTCTGTTTCAGCCCCTCTGATTCAGCCCCACTGTTTCAGCCCCTCTGTTTCAGCCCCTCTGTTTCTCGCCCTCTGTTTCTCCCCCTCTGTTTCTCACCCTCTGTTTCGGCCCCTCTGTTTTTCGCCCTCTGTTTCAGCCCCTCTGTTTCTCGCCCTCTGTTTCAGGCTCTCTGTTTCAGCCCGTCTGTTTCAGCCCCTCTGTTTCAGCCCCTCTGTTTCTCGCCTTCTGTTTCTCGCCCGCAGTTTCAGCCCCTCTGTTTCTCGCCCTCTGTTTCAGCCCCTCTGTTTCAGCTCCTCTGATACAGCCCCTCTGATTCGGCCCCTCTGTTTCAGTCCCTCTGTTTCAGCCACTCTGTTTCAGCCCCTCTGTTTCTCGCCCTCTGTTTCAGCCCCTCTGTTTCTCGGCCTCTGTTTCAGCCCCTCTGTTTCTGCCCCTCTGTTTCAGCCCCTCTGTTTCAGCCCCTCTGTTTCTCGCCCTCTGTTTCAGCCCCTCTGTTTCTAGCCCTCTGTTTCAGCCCCTCTGTTTCAGCCCCTCTGATTCAGCCCCTCTGTTTCAGCCGCTCTGTTTCTCGCCCTCGGTTTCAGCCCCTCTGTTTCAGCCCCCTGTTTCAGCCCCTCTGTTTCAGCCCCTCTGTTTCTCGCCCTCTGTTTCAGCCCCTCTGTTTCAGCACCTCTGTTTCTCGCCCTCTGTTTCAGCCCCTCTGTTTCTCGCCCTCTGATTCAGCTCCTCTGTTTCAGCCCCTCTGTTTAAGCCCCTCTGTTTCTCGCCCTCTGTTTCAGCCGCTCTGTTTCTCGCCCTCTGTTTCAGCCCCTCAGATTTAGCCCCTCTGTTTCAGCCCCTCTGTTTCAGCCCCTCTGTTTTTCGCCCTCTGTTTCAGCCCCACTGTTTCGCGCTCTCTGTTTCAGCCCCTCTGTTTCAGCCCCTCTGTTTCTCGCCCTCTGTTTCTGCCCCTCTGTTTCTCACCCTTTGTTTCAGCCCCTCTATTTCTCGCCCTGTGTTTCAGCCCCTCTGATTCAGCCCCTCTGTTTCAGCCCCTCTGAATCAGCCCCTCTGTTTCAGCCCCTCTGAATCAGCCCCTCTGATTCAGCCCCTCTGTTTCAGCCCCTCTGTTTCAGCCCCTCTCTTTCTCGCCCTCTGTTTCAGCCCCTCTAATTCTCGCCCTCTATTTCAGCCCCTATGATTCAGCCCCTCTGTTTCTCGCCCTCTGTTTCAGCCCCTCTGTTTCTCGCCCTCTGTTTCAGCCCCTCTGTTTCTCGCCCTCGGTCTCAGCCCCTCTGATTCAGCCCCACTGTTTCAGCCGCTCTGTTTTTCGCCCTCTGTTTCAGCCCCTCTGTTTCTCGCCCTCTGTTTCAGCCCCTCTGTTTCAGCCCCTCTGTTTCTCGCCCTCTGTTTCAGCCCCTCTGTTTCACGCCGTCTGTTTCAGCCCCTCTATTTCAGCCCCTCTGTTTCAGCCCCTCTGTTTCTCGCCCTCTGTTTCTCCCCCTCTGTTTCTCACTCTCTGTTTCGGCCCCTCTGTTTCTCGCCCTCTGTTGCAGCCCCGCTGATTCAGCCCCTCTGTTTCACCCCCTCTGAATCAGCCCCTCTGATTCAGCCCTCTGTTTCAGCCCCTCGGTTTCTCGCCCTCTGTTTCAGCCCCTCTGTTTCTCGCCCTCAGTTTCAGCCCCTCTGTTTCTCGCCCTCTGTTTCAGCCCCTCTGTTTCTCGCCCTCTGTTTCAGCCCCTCTGATTCAGCCCCTCTGTTTCTAGCCCTCTGTTTCAGCCCCTCTGTTTCAGCCCCTCTGATTCAGCCCCTCTGTTTCAGCCGCTCTGTTTCTCGCCCTCGGTTTCAGCCCCTCTGTTTCAGCCCCTCTGTTTCAGCCCCTCTGTTTCAGCCCCTCTGTTTCTCGCCCTCTGTTTCAGCCCCTCTGTTTCAGCACCTCTGTTTCTCGCCCTCTGTTTCAGCCCCTCTGTTTCTCGCCCTCTGAGTCAGCTCCTCTGTTTCAGCCCCTCTGTTTAAGCCCCTCTGTTTCTCGCCCTCTGTTTCAGCCGCTCTGTTTCTCGCCCTCTGTTTCAGCCCCTCTGATTTAGCCCCTCTGTTTCAGCCCCTCTGTTTCAGCCCCTCTGTTTTTCGCCCTCTGTTTCAGCCCCACTGTTTCGCGCTCTCTGTTTCAGCCCCTCTGTTTCAGCCCCTCTGTTTCTCGCCCTCTGTTTCTGCCCCTCTGTTTCTCACCCTTTGTTTCAGCCCCTCTCTTTCTCGCCCTGTGTTTCAGCCCCTCTGATTCAGCCCCTCTGTTTCAGCCCCTCTGAATCAGCCCCTCTGTTTCAGCCCCTCTGAATCAGCCCCTCTGATTCAGCCCCTCTGTTTCAGCCCCTCTGTTTCAGCCCCTCTCTTTCTCGCCCTCTGTTTCAGCCCCTCTAATTCTCGCCCTCTGTTTCAGCCCCTATGATTCAGCCCCTCTGTTTCTCGCCCTCTGTTTCAGCCCCTCTGTTTCTCGCCCTCTGTTTCAGCCCCTCTGTTTCTCGCCCTCGGTCTCAGCCCCTCTGATTCAGCCCCTCTGTTTCAGCCCCTCTGTTTTTCGCCCTCTGTTTCAGCCCCTCTGTTTCTCGCCCTCTGTTTCAGCCCCTCTGCTTCAGCCCCTCTGTTTCTCGCCCTCTGTTTCAGCCCCTCTGTTTCTCGCCGTCTGTTTCAGCCCCTCTGTTTCAGCCCCTCTGTTTCAGCCCCTCTGTTTCTCGCCCTCTGTTTCTCCCCCTCTGTTTCTCACCCTCTGTTTCGGCCCCTCTGTTTTTCGCCCTCTGTTTCAGCCCCTCTGTTTCTCGCCCTCTGGTTCAGGCTCTCTGTTTCAGCCCGTCTGTTTCAGCCCCTCTGTTTCAGCCCCTCTGTTTCTCGCCCTCTGTTTCTCGCCCGCAGTTTCAGCCCCTCTGTTTCTCGCCCTCTGTTTCAGCCCCTCTGTTTCAGCCCCTCTGATACAGCCCCTCTGATTCGGCCCCTCTGTTTCAGCCCCTCTGTTTCAGCCCCTCTGTTTCAGCCCCTCTTTTTCTCGCCCTCTGTTTCAGCCCCTCTGTTTCTCGGCCTCTGTTTCAGCCCCTCTGTTTCAGTCCCTCTGTTTCAGCCCCTCTGTTTCAGCCCCTCTGTTTCAGCCCCTCTGTTTCACGCCCCGTGTTTCAGCCCCTCTGTTTCTTGCCCTCTGTTTCAGCCCCTCTGTTTCTCGCCCTCTGTTTCAGCCCCTCTGTTTCAGCCCCTCTGTTTCAGTCCCTCTGTTTCTCGCCCTCTGTTTCAGCCCCTCTGTTTCTCGCCCTCTATTTCAGCCCCTCTGTTTCAGCCCCTCGGTCTCTCGCCCTCTGTTTCAGCCCCTCTGTTTCTCGCCCTCTGTTTCAGCCCCTCTGTTTCACGCCCTTTGTTTCAGCCCCTCTGTTTCAGCCCCTCGGTCTCTCGCCCTCTGTTTCAGCCCCTCTGTTTCTCGCCCTCTGTTTCAGCCCCTCTGTTTCACGCCCTTTGTTTCAGCCCCTCTGTTTCAGCCCCTCTGTTTCTCGCCCTCTGTTTCAGCCCCTCTGATTCAGCCCCACTGTTTCAGCCCCTCTGTTTCAGCCCCTCTGTTTCTCGCCCTCTGTTTCTCCCCCTCTGTTTCTCACCCTCTGTTTCGGCCCCTCTGTTTTTCGCCCTCTGTTTCAGCCCCTCTGTTTCTCGCCCTCTGTTTCAGGCTCTCTGTTTCAGCCCGTCTGTTTCAGCCCCTCTGTTTCAGCCCCTCTGTTTCTCGCCTTCTGTTTCTCGCCCGCAGTTTCAGCCCCTCTGTTTCTCGCCCTCTGTTTCAGCCCCTCTGTTTCAGCTCCTCTGATACAGCCCCTCTGATTCGGCCCCTCTGTTTCAGTCCCTCTGTTTCAGCCACTCTGTTTCAGCCCCTCTGTTTCTCGCCCTCTGTTTCAGCCCCTCTGTTTCTCGGCCTCTGTTTCAGCCCCTCTGTTTCTGCCCCTCTGTTTCAGCCCCTCTGTTTCAGCCCCTCTGTTTCTCGCCCTCTGTTTCAGCCCCTCTGTTTCTAGCCCTCTGTTTCAGCCCCTCTGTTTCAGCCCCTCTGATTCAGCCCCTCTGTTTCAGCCGCTCTGTTTCTCGCCCTCGGTTTCAGCCCCTCTGTTTCAGCCCCCTGTTTCAGCCCCTCTGTTTCAGCCCCTCTGTTTCTCGCCCTCTGTTTCAGCCCCTCTGTTTCAGCACCTCTGTTTCTCGCCCTCTGTTTCAGCCCCTCTGTTTCTCGCCCTCTGATTCAGCTCCTCTGTTTCAGCCCCTCTGTTTAAGCCCCTCTGTTTCTCGCCCTCTGTTTCAGCCGCTCTGTTTCTCGCCCTCTGTTTCAGCCCCTCAGATTTAGCCCCTCTGTTTCAGCCCCTCTGTTTCAGCCCCTCTGTTTTTCGCCCTCTGTTTCAGCCCCACTGTTTCGCGCTCTCTGTTTCAGCCCCTCTGTTTCAGCCCCTCTGTTTCTCGCCCTCTGTTTCTGCCCCTCTGTTTCTCACCCTTTGTTTCAGCCCCTCTATTTCTCGCCCTGTGTTTCAGCCCCTCTGATTCAGCCCCTCTGTTTCAGCCCCTCTGAATCAGCCCCTCTGTTTCAGCCCCTCTGAATCAGCCCCTCTGATTCAGCCCCTCTGTTTCAGCCCCTCTGTTTCAGCCCCTCTCTTTCTCGCCCTCTGTTTCAGCCCCTCTAATTCTCGCCCTCTATTTCAGCCCCTATGATTCAGCCCCTCTGTTTCTCGCCCTCTGTTTCAGCCCCTCTGTTTCTCGCCCTCTGTTTCAGCCCCTCTGTTTCTCGCCCTCGGTCTCAGCCCCTCTGATTCAGCCCCTCTGTTTCAGCCGCTCTGTTTTTCGCCCTCTGTTTCAGCCCCTCTGTTTCTCGCCCTCTGTTTCAGCCCCTCTGTTTCAGCCCCTCTGTTTCTCGCCCTCTGTTTCAGCCCCTCTGTTTCACGCCGTCTGTTTCAGCCCCTCTATTTCAGCCCCTCTGTTTCAGCCCCTCTGTTTCTCGCCCTCTGTTTCTCCCCCTCTGTTTCTCACTCTCTGTTTCGGCCCCTCTGTTTCTCGCCCTCTGTTGCAGCCCCGCTGATTCAGCCCCTCTGTTTCACCCCCTCTGAATCAGCCCCTCTGATTCAGCCCTCTGTTTCAGCCCCTCGGTTTCTCGCCCTCTGTTTCAGCCCCTCTGTTTCTCGCCCTCTGTTTCAGCCCCTCTGTTTCTCGCCCTCTGTTTCAGCCCCTCTGATTCAGCCCCTCTGTTTCAGCCCCTCTGATTCAGCCCCTCTGATTCAGCCCCTCTGATTCAGACCCTCTGTTTCTCGCCCTCTGTTTCAGTCCCTCTGTTTCAGCCCCTCTGTTTCAGCCCCTCTGTTTCTCATCCATTGTTTGAGCCCCTATGATTCAGCCCCTCTGATTCAGCCCCTCTGATTCAGCCCCTCTGTTTCTCGCCCTCTGTTTCAGCCCCTCTGTATCAGCCCCTCTGTTTCCCGCCCTCTGTTTCAGCCCCTCTGTTTCTCGCCCTCTGTTTCCGCCCCTCTGATTCAGCCCCTCTGTTTCAGCCCCTCTGATTCAGCCCCTCTGTTTCAGCCCCTCTGATTCAGCCCCTCTGTTTCTCGCCCTCTGTTTCAGCCCCTCTGTTTCAGCCCCTTTGTTTCAGCCCCTCTGTTTCTCACCCTCTGTTTCAGCCCCTCTGATTCAGCCCCTCTGATTCAGCCCCTCTGTTTCCCGCCCCTCTGTTTCAGCCCCTCTGTTTCACGCCCCGTGTTTCAGCCCCTCTGTTTCTTGCCCTCTGTTTCAGCCCCTCTGTTTCTCGCCCTCTGTTTCAGCCCCGCTGTTTCAGCCCCTCTGTTTCAGTCCCTCTGTTTCTCGCCCTCTGTTTCAGCCCGTCTGTTTCTCGCCCTCTATTTCAGCCCCTCTGTTTCAGCCCCTCGGTCTCTCGCCCTCTATTACAGCCCCTCTGTTTCTCGCCCTCTGTTTCAGCCCCTCTGTTTCACGCCCTTTGTTTCAGCCCCTCTGTTTCAGCCCCTCTGTTTCTCGCCCTCTGTTTCAGCCCCTCTGTTTCTCGCCCTCTGTTTCAGCCCCTCTGATACAGCCCCTCTGTTTCAGCCCCTCTGATTCAGCCCCTCTGTTTCAGCCCCTCTGTTTCAGCCCCACTGTTTCTCGCCATCTGTTTCTCCCCCTCTGTTTCTCACCCTCTGTTTCGGCCCCTCTGTTTTTCGCCCTCTGTTTCAGCCCCTCTGTTTCTCGCCCTCTGTTTCAGGCTCTCTGTTTCAGCCCGTCTGTTTCAGCCCCTCTGTTTCAGCCCCTCTGTTTCTCGCCTTCTGTTTCTCGCACGCAGTTTCAGCCCCTCTGTTTCTCGCCCTCTGTTTCAGCCCCTCTGTTTCAGCTCCTCTGATACAGCCCCTCTGATTCGGCCCCTCTGTTTCAGCCCCTCTGTTTCAGCCCCTCTGTTTCAGCCCCTCTGTTTCTCGCCCTCTGTTTCAGCCCCTCTGTTTCTCGGCCTCTGTTTCAGCCCCTCTGTTTCAGCCCCTCTGTTTCAGCCCCTCTGTTTCAGCCCCTCTGTTTCTCGCCCTCTGTTTCAGCCCCTCTGTTTCTAGCCCTCTGTTTCAGCCCCTCTGTTTCAGCCCCTCTGATTCAGCCCCTCTGTTTCAGCCGCTCTGTTTCTCGCCCTCGGTTTCAGCCCCTCTGTTTCAGCCCCTCTGTTTCAGCCCCTCTGTTTCAGCCCCTCTGTTTCTCGCCCTCTGTTTCAGCCCCTCTGTTTCAGCACCTCTGTTTCTCGCCCTCTGTTTCAGCCCCTCTGTTTCTCGCCCTCTGAGTCAGCTCCTCTGTTTCAGCCCCTCTGTTTAAGCCCCTCTGTTTCTCGCCCTCTGTTTCAGCCGCTCTGTTTCTCGCCCTCTGTTTCAGCCCCTCTGATTTAGCCCCTCTGTTTCAGCCCCTCTGTTTCAGCCCCTCTGTTTTTCGCCCTCTGTTTCAGCCCCACTGTTTCGTGCTCTCTGTTTCAGCCCCTCTGTTTCAGCCCCTCTGTTTCTCGCCCTCTGTTTCTGCCCCTCTGTTTCTCACCCTTTGTTTCAGCCCCTCTCTTTCTCGTCCTGTGTTTCAGCCCCTCTGATTCAGCCCCTCTGTTTCAGCCCCTCTGAATCAGCCCCTCTGTTTCAGCCCCTCTGAATCAGCCCCTCTGATTCAGCCCCTCTGTTTCAGCCCCTCTGTTTCAGCCCCTCTCTTTCTCGCCCTCTGTTTCAGCCCCTCTAATTCTCGCCCTCTGTTTCAGCCCCTATGATTCAGCCCCTCTGTTTCTCGCCCTCTGTTTCAGCCCCTCTGTTTCTCGCCCTCTGTTTCAGCCCCTCTGTTTCTCGCCCTCGGTCTCAGCCCCTCTGATTCAGCCCCTCTGTTTCAGCCCCTCTGTTTTTCGCCCTCTGTTTCAGCCCCTCTGTTTCTCGCCCTCTGTTTCAGCCCCTCTGCTTCAGCCCCTCTGTTTCTCGCCCTCTGTTTCAGCCCCTCTGTTTCTCGCCGTCTGTTTCAGCCCCTCTATTTCAGCCCCTCTGTTTCAGCCCCTCTGTTTCTCGCCCTCTGTTTCTCCCCCTCTGTTTCTCACCCTCTGTTTCGCCCCTCTGTTTTTCGCCCTCTGTTTCAGCCCCTCTGTTTCTCGCCCTCTGGTTCAGGCTCTCTGTTTCAGCCCGTCTGTTTCAGCCCCTCTGTTTCAGCCCCTCTGTTTCTCGCCCTCTGTTTCTCGCCCGCAGTTTCAGCCCCTCTGTTTCTCGCCCTCTGTTTCAGCCCCTCTGTTTCAGCCCCTCTGATACAGCCCCTCTGATTCGGCCCCTCTGTTTCAGCCCCTCTGTTTCAGCCCCTCTGTTTCAGCCCCTCTTTTTCTCGCCCTCTGTTTCAGCCCCTCTGTTTCTCGGCCTCTGTTTCAGCCCCTCTGTTTCAGTCCCTCTGTTTCAGCCCCTCTGTTTCAGCCCCTCTGTTTCTCGCCCTCTGTTTCAGCCCCTCTGTTTCTAGCCCTCTGTTTCAGCCCCTCTGTTTCAGCCCCTCTGTTTCAGCCCCTCTGTTTCAGCCCCTCTGTTTCTCGCCCTCTGTTTCAGCCCCTCTGTTTCAGCACCTCTGTTTCTCGCCCTCTGTTTCAGCCCCTCTGTTTCTCGCCCTCTGTTTCAGCTCCTCTGTTTCAGCCCCTCTGTTTAAGCCCCTCTGTTTCTCGCCCTCTGTTTCAGCCCCTCTGTTTCAGCCCCTCTGTTTCAGCCCCTCTGATTCAGCCCCTCTGATTCAGCCCCTCTGTTTCAGCCCCTCTGTTTCTCGCCCTCGGTTTCAGCCCCTCTGTTTCAGCCCCTCTGTTTCAGCCCCTCTGTTTCAGCCCCTCTGTTTCTCGCCCTCTGTTTCAGACCCTCTGTTTCAGCACCTCTGTTTCTCGCCCTCTATTTCAGCCCCTCTGTTTCTAGCCCTCTGTTTCTCGCCCTCTGTTTCAGCCCCTCTGTTTCAGCACCTCTGTTTCTCGCCCTCTGTTTCAGCCCCTCTGTTTCTTGCCCTCTGTTTCAGCTCCTCTGTTTCAGCCCCTCTGTTTCAGCCCCTCTGTTTCTCTCCCTCTGTTTCAGCCCCTCTGTTTCAGCCCCTCTGTTTCAGCCCCTCTGATTCAGCCCCTCTGATTCAGCCCCTCTGTTTCAGCCCCTCTGTTTCTCGCCCTCGCTTTCAGCCCCTATGTTTCAGCCCCTCTGTTTCAGCCCCTCTGTTTCAGCCCCTCTGTTTCTCGCCCTCTGTTTCAGCCCCTCTGTTTCAGCACCTCTGTTTCTCGCCCTCTGTTTCAGCCCCTCTGTTTCTCGCCCTCTGTTTCAGCTCCTCTGTTTCAGCCCCTCTGTTTAAGCCCATCTGTTTCTCGCCCTCTGTTTCCGCCCCTCTGATTCAGCCCCTCTGTTTCAGCCCCTCTGATTCAGCCCCTCTGTTTCAGCCCCTCTGATTCAGCCCCTCTGTTTCTCGCTCTCTGTTTCAGCCCCTCTGTTTCAGCCCCTCTGTTCCAGCCCCTCTGTTTCTCACCCTCTGTTTCAGCCCCTCTGATTCAGCCCCTCTGATTTAGCCCCTCTGTTTCAGCCCCTCTGTTTCAGCCCCTCTGTTTTTCGCCCTCTGTTTCAGCCCCTCTGTTTCTCGCCCTCTGTTTCTGCCCCTCTGTTTCTCACCCTTTGTTTCAGCCCCTCTATTTCTCTCCCTGTGTTTCAGCCCCTCTGATTCAGCACCTCTGTTTCAGCTCCTCTGAATCAGCCCCTCTGTTTCAGCCCCTCTGAATCAGCCCCTCTGATTCAGCCCCTCAGTTTCAGCCCCTCTGTTTCAGCCCCTCTCTTTCTCGCCCTCTGTTTCAGCCCCTCTAATTCTCGCCCTCTGTTTCAGCCCCTATGATTCAGCCCCTCTGTTTCTCGCCCTCTGTTTCAGCCCCTCTGTTTCTCGCCCTCTGTTTCAGCCCCTCTGTTTCTCGCCCTCAGTCTCAGCCCCTCTGATTCAGCCCCTCTGTTTCAGCCCCTCTGTTTTTCGCCCTCTGTTTCAGCCCCTCTGTTTCTCGCCCACTGTTTCAGCCCCTCTGTTTCAGCCCCTCTGTTTCTCTCCCTCTGTTTCAGCCCCTCTGTTTCTCGCCGTCTGTTTCAGCCTCTCTGATTCAGCACCGCTGTTTCTCGCCCTCTGTTTCAGCCCCTCTGTTTCAGCCCCTCTGTTTCAGCCCCTCTGTTTCTCGCCCTCTGTTTCAACCACTCTGTTTCTCGCCCTCTGTTTCAGCCCCTCTGTTTCTCGCCCTCTGTTTCAGCCCCTCTGTTTCAGCCCCTCTGATTCAGCCCCTCTGATTCAGCCCCTCTGTTTCTCGCCCACTGTTTCAGCCCCTCTGTTTCGCGCTCTCTGTTTCAGCCCCTCTGTTTCTCGCCCTCTGTTTCAGCCCCTCTGTTTCAGCCCCTCTGTTTCAGCCCCTCTGTTTCAGCCCCTCTGTTTCTCGCCTTCTGTTTCAGCCCCTCTGTTTCAGCCCCTCTGTTTCTCGCCCTCTGTTTCAGCCCCTCTGTTTCAGCCCCTCTGATTCAGCCCCTCTGCTTCTCGCCCTCTGTTTCAGCCCCTCTGTTTCAGCTCCTCTGTTTCAGCCCCTCTGAGTCCGCCCCTCTGTTTCTCGCCCTCTGTTTCAGCCCCTCTGTTTCTCGCCCTCTGTTTCAGCCCCACTGTTTCAGCCCCTCTGATTCAGCCCCTCTGCTTCTCGCCCTCTGTTTCAGCCCCTCTGTTTCAGCTCCTCTGTTTCAGCTCCTCTGAGTCCGCCCCTCTGTTTCTCGCCCTCTGTTTCAGCCCCTCTGTTTCTCGCCCTCTGTTTCACCCCTCGGTTTCTCGCCCTCTGTTTCAGCCCCTCTGTTTCAGCCCCTCTGTTTCAGCCCCTCTGTTTCTCGCCCTCTGTTTCAGCCCCTCGGTTTCTCGCCCTCTGTTTCAGCCCCTCTGTTTCTCGCCCTGTGTTTCAGCCCCTCCATTTCTTACCCTCTGTTTCAGCCCCTCTGTTTCTCGCCCTCTGTTTCAGCCCCTCTGTTTCTCGCCCTCTGTTTCTGCCCCACTGTTTCAGCCCCTCTGATTCAGCCCCTCTGATTCAGCCCCTCTGTTTCTCACCCTCTGTTTCAGCCCCTCTGTTTCGCGCTCTCTGTTTCAGCCCCTCTGTTTCTCGCCCTCTGTTTGAGCCCCTCTGTTTCAGCCCCTCTGTTTCAGCCCCTCTGTTTCAGCCCCTCTGTTTCTCGCCCTCTGTTTCAGCCCCTCTGATTCAGCCCCTCTGTTTCTCGCGCTCTGTTTCAGCCCCTCTGTTTCTCGCCCTCTGTTTCAGCCCCTCTGATTCCGCCCCTCTGTTTCTCGCCCTCTGTTTCAGCCCCTCTGTTTCTCGCCCTCTGTTTCAGCCCGTCTGTTTCTCGCCCTCTGTTTCAGCCCCTCTGTTTCAGCCCCTCTGTTTCAGCCCCTCTGTTTCAGCCCCTCTGTTTCTCGCCCTCTGTTTCAGCCCCTCTGTTTCAGCCCCTCTGTTTCTCGCCCTCTGTTTCAGCCCCTCTGTTTCAGCCCCTCTGATTCAGCCCCTCTGCTTCTCGCCCTCTGATTCAGCCCCTCTGTTTCAGCTCCTCTGTTTCAGCCCCTCTGAGTCCGCCCCTCTGTTTCTCGCCCACTGTTTCAGCCCCTCTGTTTCTCGCCCTCTGTTTCAGCCCCTCTGTTTCAGCCCCTCTGATTCAGCCCCTCTGCTTCTCGCCCTCTGTTTCAGCCCCTCTGTTTCAGCTCCTCTGTTTCAGCCCCTCTGAGTCCGCCCCTCTGTTTCTCGCCCTCTGTTTCAGCCCCTCTGTTTCTCGCCCTCTGTTTCAGCCCCTCGGTTTCTCGCCCTCTGTTTCAGCCCCTCTGTTTCAGCCCCTCTGTTTCTCGCCCTCTGTTTCAGCCCCTCGGTTTCTCGCCCTCTGTTTCAGCCCCTCTGTTTCTCGCCCTCTGTTTCAGCCCCTCCATTTCTTACCCTCTGTTTCAGCCCCTCTGTTTCTCGCCCTCTGTTTCAGCCCCTCTGTTTCTCGCCCTCTGTTTCAGCCCCACTGTTTCAGCCCCTCTGATTCAGCCCCTCTGATTCAGCCCCTCTGTTTCTCGCCCTCTGTTTCAGCCCCTCTGTTTCGCGCTCTCTGTTTAAGCCCCTCTGTTTCTCGCCCTCTGTTTGAGCCCCTCTGTTTCAGCCCCTCTGTTTCAGCCCCTCTGTTTCAGCCCCTCTGTTTCTCGCCCTCTGTTTCAGCCCCTCTGTTTCTCGCCCTCTGTTTCAGCCCCACTGTTTCAGCACCTCTGATTCAGCCCCTCTGATTCAGCCCCTCTGTTTCTCACCCTCTGTTTCAGCCCCTCTGTTTCGCGCTCTCTGTTTCAGCCCCTCTGTTTCTCGCCCTCTGTTTGAGCCCCTCTGTTTCGGCCCCTCTGTTTCAGCCCCTCTGTTTCAGCCCCTCTGTTTCTCGCCCTCTGTTTCAGCCCCTCTGATTCCGCCCCTCTGTTTCTCGCCCTCTGTTTCAGCCCCTCTGTTTCTCGCCCTCTGTTTCAGCCCGTCTGTTTCTCGCCCTCTGTTTCAGCCCCTCTGTTTCAGCCCCTCTGTTTCAGCCCCTCTGTTTCAGCCCCTCTGTTTCAGCCCCTCTGTTTCAGCCCCTCTGTTTCTCGCCCTCTGTTTCAGCCCCTCTGTTTCAGCCCCTCTGTTTCTCGCCCTCTGTTTCAGCCCCTCTGTTTCAGCCCCTCTGATTCAGCCCCTCTGCTTCTCGCCCTCTGATTCAGCCCCTCTGTTTCAGCTCCTCTGTTTCAGCCCCTCTGAGTCCGCCCCTCTGTTTCTCGCCCTCTGTTTCAGCCCCTCTGTTTCTCGCCCTCTGTTTCAGCCCCTCTGTTTCAGCCCCTCTGATTCAGCCCCTCTGCTTCTCGCACTCTGTTTCAGCCCCTCTGTTTCAGCTCCTCTGTTTCAGCCCCTCTGAGTCCGCCCCTCTGTTTCTCGCCCTCTGTTTCAGCCCCTCTGTTTCTCGCCCTCTGTTTCAGCCCCTCGGTTTCTCGCCCTCTGTTTCAGCCCCTCTGTTTCAGCCCCTCTGTTTCTCGCCCTCTGTTTCAGCCCCTCGGTTTCTCGCCCTCTGTTTCAGCCCCTCTGTTTCTCGCCCTCTGTTTCAGCCCCTCCATTTCTTACCCTCTGTTTCAGCCCCTCTGTTTCTCGCCCTCTGTTTCAGCCCCTCTGTTTCTCGCCCTCTGTTTCAGCCCCACTGTTTCAGCCCCTCTAATTCAGCCCCTCTGATTCAGCCCCTCTGTTTCTCGCCCTCTGTTTCAGCCCCTCTGTTTCGCGCTCTCTGTTTAAGCCCCTCTGTTTCTCGCCCTCTGTTTGAGCCCCTCTGTTTCAGCCCCTCTGTTTCAGCCCCTCTGTTTCAGCCCCTCTGTTTCTCGCCCTCTGTTTCAGCCCCTCTGATTCAGCCCCTCTGTTTCTCGCCCTCTGTTTCAGCCACTCTGTTTCTCGCCCTCT
The DNA here is from genome assembly GCF_047496795.1 of Chiloscyllium punctatum. Lineage (NCBI taxonomy): Eukaryota > Metazoa > Chordata > Chondrichthyes > Orectolobiformes > Hemiscylliidae > Chiloscyllium > Chiloscyllium punctatum. The sequence continues at coordinate 904,682 of NW_027309822.1, forward strand.
GTTTCAGCCCCTCTGTTTCTTGCCCTCTGTTTCAGCTCCTCTGTTTCAGCCCCTCTGTTTCAGCCCCTCTGTTTCTCTCCCTCTGTTTCAGCCCCTCTGTTTCAGCCCCTCTGTTTCAGCCCCTCTGATTCAGCCCCTCTGATTCAGCCCCTCTGTTTCAGCCCCTCTGTTTCTCGCCCTCGCTTTCAGCCCCTATGTTTCAGCCCCTCTGTTTCAGCCCCTCTGTTTCAGCCCCTCTGTTTCTCGCCCTCTGTTTCAGCCCCTCTGTTTCAGCACCTCTGTTTCTCGCCCTCTGTTTCAGCCCCTCTGTTTCTCGCCCTCTGTTTCAGCTCCTCTGTTTCAGCCCCTCTGTTTAAGCCCATCTGTTTCTCGCCCTCTGTTTCCGCCCCTCTGATTCAGCCCCTCTGTTTCAGCCCCTCTGATTCAGCCCCTCTGTTTCAGCCCCTCTGATTCAGCCCCTCTGTTTCTCGCTCTCTGTTTCAGCCCCTCTGTTTCAGCCCCTCTGTTCCAGCCCCTCTGTTTCTCACCCTCTGTTTCAGCCCCTCTGATTCAGCCCCTCTGATTTAGCCCCTCTGTTTCAGCCCCTCTGTTTCAGCCCCTCTGTTTTTCGCCCTCTGTTTCAGCCCCTCTGTTTCTCGCCCTCTGTTTCTGCCCCTCTGTTTCTCACCCTTTGTTTCAGCCCCTCTATTTCTCTCCCTGTGTTTCAGCCCCTCTGATTCAGCACCTCTGTTTCAGCTCCTCTGAATCAGCCCCTCTGTTTCAGCCCCTCTGAATCAGCCCCTCTGATTCAGCCCCTCAGTTTCAGCCCCTCTGTTTCAGCCCCTCTCTTTCTCGCCCTCTGTTTCAGCCCCTCTAATTCTCGCCCTCTGTTTCAGCCCCTATGATTCAGCCCCTCTGTTTCTCGCCCTCTGTTTCAGCCCCTCTGTTTCTCGCCCTCTGTTTCAGCCCCTCTGTTTCTCGCCCTCGGTCTCAGCCCCTCTGATTCAGCCCCTCTGTTTCAGCCCCTCTGTTTTTCGCCCTCTGTTTCAGCCCCTCTGTTTCTCGCCCACTGTTTCAGCCCCTCTGTTTCAGCCCCTCTGTTTCTCTCCCTCTGTTTCAGCCCCTCTGTTTCTCGCCGTCTGTTTCAGCCTCTCTGATTCAGCACCGCTGTTTCTCGCCCTCTGTTTCAGCCCCTCTGTTTCAGCCCCTCTGTTTCAGCCCCTCTGTTTCTCGCCCTCTGTTTCAACCACTCTGTTTCTCGCCCTCTGTTTCAGCCCCTCTGTTTCTCGCCCTCTGTTTCAGCCCCTCTGTTTCAGCCCCTCTGATTCAGCCCCTCTGATTCAGCCCCTCTGTTTCTCGCCCACTGTTTCAGCCCCTCTGTTTCGCGCTCTCTGTTTCAGCCCCTCTGTTTCTCGCCCTCTGTTTCAGCCCCTCTGTTTCAGCCCCTCTGTTTCAGCCCCTCTGTTTCAGCCCCTCTGTTTCTCGCCTTCTGTTTCAGCCCCTCTGTTTCAGCCCCTCTGTTTCTCGCCCTCTGTTTCAGCCCCTCTGTTTCAGCCCCTCTGATTCAGCCCCTCTGCTTCTCGCCCTCTGTTTCAGCCCCTCTGTTTCAGCTCCTCTGTTTCAGCCCCTCTGAGTCCGCCCCTCTGTTTCTCGCCCTCTGTTTCAGCCCCTCTGTTTCTCGCCCTCTGTTTCAGCCCCACTGTTTCAGCCCCTCTGATTCAGCCCCTCTGCTTCTCGCCCTCTGTTTCAGCCCCTCTGTTTCAGCTCCTCTGTTTCAGCTCCTCTGAGTCCGCCCCTCTGTTTCTCGCCCTCTGTTTCAGCCCCTCTGTTTCTCGCCCTCTGTTTCACCCCTCGGTTTCTCGCCCTCTGTTTCAGCCCCTCTGTTTCAGCCCCTCTGTTTCAGCCCCTCTGTTTCTCGCCCTCTGTTTCAGCCCCTCGGTTTCTCGCCCTCTGTTTCAGCCCCTCTGTTTCTCGCCCTGTGTTTCAGCCCCTCCATTTCTTACCCTCTGTTTCAGCCCCTCTGTTTCTCGCCCTCTGTTTCAGCCCCTCTGTTTCTCGCCCTCTGTTTCTGCCCCACTGTTTCAGCCCCTCTGATTCAGCCCCTCTGATTCAGCCCCTCTGTTTCTCACCCTCTGTTTCAGCCCCTCTGTTTCGCGCTCTCTGTTTCAGCCCCTCTGTTTCTCGCCCTCTGTTTGAGCCCCTCTGTTTCAGCCCCTCTGTTTCAGCCCCTCTGTTTCAGCCCCTCTGTTTCTCGCCCTCTGTTTCAGCCCCTCTGATTCAGCCCCTCTGTTTCTCGCGCTCTGTTTCAGCCCCTCTGTTTCTCGCCCTCTGTTTCAGCCCCTCTGATTCCGCCCCTCTGTTTCTCGCCCTCTGTTTCAGCCCCTCTGTTTCTCGCCCTCTGTTTCAGCCCGTCTGTTTCTCGCCCTCTGTTTCAGCCCCTCTGTTTCAGCCCCTCTGTTTCAGCCCCTCTGTTTCAGCCCCTCTGTTTCTCGCCCTCTGTTTCAGCCCCTCTGGTTCAGCCCCTCTGTTTCTCGCCCTCTGTTTCAGCCCCTCTGTTTCAGCCCCTCTGATTCAGCCCCTCTGCTTCTCGCCCTCTGATTCAGCCCCTCTGTTTCAGCTCCTCTGTTTCAGCCCCTCTGAGTCCGCCCCTCTGTTTCTCGCCCACTGTTTCAGCCCCTCTGTTTCTCGCCCTCTGTTTCAGCCCCTCTGTTTCAGCCCCTCTGATTCAGCCCCTCGGTTTCTCGCCCTCTGTTTCAGCCCCTCTGTTTCAGCCCCTCTGTTTCTCGCCCTCTGTTTCAGCCCCTCGGTTTCTCGCCCTCTGTTTCAGCCCCTCTGTTTCTCGCCCTCTGTTTCAGCCCCTCCATTTCTTACCCTCTGTTTCAGCCCCTCTGTTTCTCGCCCTCTGTTTCAGCCCCTCTGTTTCTCGCCCTCTGTTTCAGCCCCACTGTTTCAGCCCCTCTGATTCAGCCCCTCTGATTCAGCCCCTCTGTTTCTCGCCCTCTGTTTCAGCCCCTCTGTTTCGCGCTCTCTGTTTAAGCCCCTCTGTTTCTCGCCCTCTGTTTGAGCCCCTCTGTTTCAGCCCCTCTGTTTCAGCCCCTCTGTTTCAGCCCCTCTGTTTCTCGCCCTCTGTTTCAGCCCCTCTGTTTCTCGCCCTCTGTTTCAGCCCCACTGTTTCAGCACCTCTGATTCAGCCCCTCTGATTCAGCCCCTCTGTTTCTCACCCTCTGTTTCAGCCCCTCTGTTTCGCGCTCTCTGTTTCAGCCCCTCTGTTTCTCGCCCTCTGTTTGAGCCCCTCTGTTTCGGCCCCTCTGTTTCAGCCCCTCTGTTTCAGCCCCTCTGTTTCTCGCCCTCTGTTTCAGCCCCTCTGATTCCGCCCCTCTGTTTCTAACCCTCTGTTTCAGCCCCTCTGTTTCTCGCCCTCTGTTTCAGCCCGTCTGTTTCTCGCCCTCTGTTTCAGCCCCTCTGTTTCAGCCCCTCTGTTTCAGCCCCTCTGTTTCAGCCCCTCTGTTTCAGCCCCTCTGTTTCTCGCCCTCTGTTTCAGCCCCTCTGTTTCAGCCCCTCTGTTTCTCGCCCTCTGTTTCAGCCCCTCTGTTTCAGCCCCTCTGATTCAGCCCCTCTGCTTCTCGCCCTCTGATTCAGCCCCTCTGTTTCAGCTCCTCTGTTTCAGCCCCTCTGAGTCCGCCCCTCTGTTTCTCGCCCTCTGTTTCAGCCCCTCTGTTTCTCGCCCTCTGTTTCAGCCCCTCTGTTTCAGCCCCTCTGATTCAGCCCCTCTGCTTCTCGCACTCTGTTTCAGCCCCTCTGTTTCAGCTCCTCTGTTTCAGCCCCTCTGAGTCCGCCCCTCTGTTTCTCGCCCTCTGTTTCAGCCCCTCTGTTTCTCGCCCTCTGTTTCAGCCCCTCGGTTTCTCGCCCTCTGTTTCAGCCCCTCTGTTTCAGCCCCTCTGTTTCTCGCCCTCTGTTTCAGCCCCTCGGTTTCTCGCCCTCTGTTTCAGACCCTCTGTTTCTCGCCCTCTGTTTCAGCCCCTCCATTTCTTACCCTCTGTTTCAGCCCCTCTGTTTCTCGCCCTCTGTTTCAGCCCCTCTGTTTCTCGCCCTCTGTTTCAGCCCCACTGTTTCAGCCCCTCTGATTCAGCCCCTCTGATTCAGCCCCTCTGTTTCTCGCCCTCTGTTTCAGCCCCTCTGTTTCGCGCTCTCTGTTTAAGCCCCTCTGTTTCTCGCCCTCTGTTTGAGCCCCTCTGTTTCAGCCCCTCTGTTTCAGCCCCTCTGTTTCAGCCCCTCTGTTTCTCGCCCTCTGTTTCAGCCCCTCTGATTCAGCCCCTCTGTTTCTCGCCCTCTGTTTCAGCCACTCTGTTTCTCGCCCTCTGTTTCAGCCTCTCTGATTCAGCCCCTCTGATTTAGCCCCTCTGTTTCAGCCCCACTGTTTCGCGCTCTCTGTTTCAGCCCCTCTGTTTCAGCCCCTCTGTTTCTCGCCCTCTGTTTCTGCCCCTCTGTTTCTCACCCTTTGTTTCAGCCCCTCTATTTCTCTCCCTGTGTTTCAGCCCCTCTGATTCAGCCCCTCTGTTTCAGCTCCTCTGAATCAGCCCCTCTGTTTCAGCCCCTCTGAATCAGCCCCTCTGATTCAGCCCCTCTGTTTCAGCCCCTCTGTTTCAGCCCCTCTCTTTCTCGCCCTCTGTTTCAGCTCCTCTAATTCTCGCCCTCTGTTTCAGCCCCTATGATTCAGCCCCTCTGTTTCTCGCCCTCTGTTTCAGCCCCTCTGTTTCTCGCCCTCTGTTTCAGCCCCTCTGTTTCTCGCCCTCGGTCTCAGCCCCTCTGATTCAGCCCCTCTGTTTCAGCCCCTCTGTTTTTCGCCCTCTGTTTCAGCCCCTCTGTTTCTCGCCCTCTGTTTCAGCCCCTCTGTTTCAGCCCCTCTGTTTCTCTCCCTCTGTTTCAGCCCCTCTGTTTCTCGCCGTCTGTTTCAGCCTCTCTGATTCAGCACCGCTGTTTCTCGCCCTCTGTTTCAGCCCCTCTGTTTCAGCCCCTCTGTTTCAGCCCCTCTGTTTCTCGCCCTCTGTTTCAGCCACTCTGTTTCTCGCCCTCTGTTTCAGCCCCTCTGTTTCTCGCCCTCTGTTTCAGCCCCTCTGTTTCAGCCCCTCTGATTCAGCCCCTCTGATTCAGCCCCTCTGTTTCTCGCCCACTGTTTCAGCCCCTCTGTTTCGCGCTCTCTGTTTCAGCCCCTCTGTTTCTCGCCCTCTGTTTCAGCCCCTCTGTTTCAGCCCCTCTGTTTCAGCCCCTCTGTTTCTCGCCTTCTGTTTCAGCCCCTCTGTTTCAGCCCCTCTGTTTCTCGCCCTCTGTTTCAGCCCCTCTGTTTCAGCCCCTCTGATTCAGCCCCTCTGCTTCTCGCCCTCTGTTTCAGCCCCTCTGTTTCAGCTCCTCTGTTTCAGCCCCTCTGAGTCCGCCCCTCTGTTTCTCGCCCTCTGTTTCAGCCCCTCTGTTTCTCGCCCTCTGTTTCAGCCCCTCTGTTTCAGCCCCTCTGATTCAGCCCCTCTGCTTCTCGCCCTCTGTTTCAGCCCCTCTGTTTCAGCTCCTCTGTTTCAGCTCCTCTGAGTCCGCCCCTCTGTTTCTCGCCCTCTGTTTCAGCCCCTCTGTTTCTCGCCCTCTGTTTCACCCCTCGGTTTCTCGCCCTCTGTTTCAGCCCCTCTGTTTCAGCCCCTCTGTTTCAGCCCCTCTGTTTCTCGCCCTCTGTTTCAGCCCCTCGGTTTCTCGCCCTCTGTTTCAGCCCCTCTGTTTCTCGCCCTGTGTTTCAGCCCCTCCATTTCTTACCCTCTGTTTCAGCCCCTCTGTTTCTCGCCCTCTGTTTCAGCCCCTCTGTTTCTCGCCCTCTGTTTCTGCCCCACTGTTTCAGCCCCTCTGATTCAGCCCCTCTGATTCAGCCCCTCTGTTTCTCACCCTCTGTTTCAGCCCCTCTGTTTCGCGCTCTCTGTTTCAGCCCCTCTGTTTCTCGCCCTCTGTTTGAGCCCCTCTGTTTCAGCCCCTCTGTTTCAGCCCCTCTGTTTCAGCCCCTCTGTTTCTCGCCCTCTGTTTCAGCCCCTCTGATTCAGCCCCTCTGTTTCTCGCGCTCTGTTTCAGCCCCTCTGTTTCTCGCCCTCTGTTTCAGCCCCTCTGATTCCGCCCCTCTGTTTCTCGCACTCTGTTTCAGCCCCTCTGTTTCTCGCCCTCTGTTTCAGCCCGTCTGTTTCTCGCCCTCTGTTTCAGCCCCTCTGTTTCAGCCCCTCTGTTTCAGCCCCTCTGTTTCAGCCACTCTGTTTCAGCCCCTCTGTTTCAGCCCCTCTGTTTCTCGCCCTCTGTTTCAGCCCCTCTGTTTCAGCCCCTCTGTTTCTCGCCCTCTGTTTCAGCCCCTCTGTTTCAGCCCCTCTGATTCAGCCCCTCTGCTTCTCGCCCTCTGATTCAGCCCCTCTGTTTCAGCTCCTCTGTTTCAGCCCCTCTGAGTCCGCCCCTCTGTTTCTCGCCCACTGTTTCAGCCCCTCTGTTTCTCGCCCTCTGTTTCAGCCCCTCTGTTTCAGCCCCTCTGATTCAGCCCCTCTGCTTCTCGCCCTCTGTTTCAGCCCCTCTGTTTCAGCTCCTCTGTTTCAGCCCCTCTGAGTCCGCCCCTCTGTTTCTCGCCCTCTGTTTCAGCCCCTCTGTTTCTCGCCCTCTGTTTCAGCCCCTCGGTTTCTCGCCCTCTGTTTCAGCCCCTCTGTTTCAGCCCCTCTGTTTCTCGCCCTCTGTTTCAGCCCCTCGGTTTCTCGCCCTCTGTTTCAGCCCCTCTGTTTCTCGCCCTCTGTTTCAGCCCCTCCATTTCTTACCCTCTGTTTCAGCCCCTCTGTTTCTCGCCCTCTGTTTCAGCCCCTCTGTTTCTCGCCCTCTGTTTCAGCCCCACTGTTTCAGCCCCTCTGATTCAGCCCCTCTGATTCAGCCCCTCTGTTTCTCGCCCTCTGTTTCAGCCCCTCTGTTTCGCGCTCTCTGTTTAAGCCCCTCTGTTTCTCGCCCTCTGTTTGAGCCCCTCTGTTTCAGCCCCTCTGTTTCAGCCCCTCTGTTTCAGCCCCTCTGTTTCTCGCCCTCTGTTTCAGCCCCTCTGTTTCTCGCCCTCTGTTTCAGCCCCACTGTTTCAGCACCTCTGATTCAGCCCCTCTGATTCAGCCCCTCTGTTTCTCACCCTCTGTTTCAGCCCCTCTGTTTCGCGCTCTCTGTTTCAGCCCCTCTGTTTCTCGCCCTCTGTTTGAGCCCCTCTGTTTCGGCCCCTCTGTTTCAGCCCCTCTGTTTCAGCCCCTCTGTTTCTCGCCCTCTGTTTCAGCCCCTCTGATTCAGCCCCTCTGTTTCTCACGCTCTGTTTCAGCCCCTCTGTTTCTCGCCCTCTGTTTCAGCCCCTCTGATTCCGCCCCTCTGTTTCTCGCCCTCTGTTTCAGCCCCTCTGTTTCTCGCCCTCTGTTTCAGCCCGTCTGTTTCTCGCCCTCTGTTTCAGCCCCTCTGTTTCAGCCCCTCTGTTTCAGCCCCTCTGTTTCAGCCCCTCTGTTTCAGCCCCTCTGTTTCTCGCCCTCTGTTTCAGCCCCTCTGTTTCAGCCCCTCTGTTTCTCGCCCTCTGTTTCAGCCCCTCTGTTTCAGCCCCTCTGATTCAGCCCCTCTGCTTCTCGCCCTCTGATTCAGCCCCTCTGTTTCAGCTCCTCTGTTTCAGCCCCTCTGAGTCCGCCCCTCTGTTTCTCGCCCTCTGTTTCAGCCCCTCTGTTTCTCGCCCTCTGTTTCAGCCCCTCTGTTTCAGCCCCTCTGATTCAGCCCCTCTGCTTCTCGCCCTCTGTTTCAGCCCCTCTGTTTCAGCTCCTCTGTTTCAGCCCCTCTGAGTCCACCCCTCTGTTTCTCGCCCTCTGTTTCAGCCCCTCTGTTTCTCGCCCTCTGTTTCACCCCTCGGTTTCTCGCCCTCTGTTTCAGCCCCTCTGTTTCAGCCCCTCTGTTTCTCGCCCTCTGTTTCAGCCCCTCGGTTTCTCGCCCTCTGTTTCAGCCCCTCTGTTTCTCGCCCTCTGTTTCAGCCCCTCCATTTCTTACCCTCTGTTTCAGCCCCTCTGTTTCTCGCCCTCTGTTTCAGCCCCTCTGTTTCTCGCCCTCTGTTTCAGCCCCACTGTTTCAGCCCCTCTGATTCAGCCCCTCTGATTCAGCCCCTCTGTTTCTCGCCCTCTGTTTCAGCCCCTCTGTTTCGCGCTCTCTGTTTAAGCCCCTCTGTTTCTCGCCCTCTGTTTGAGCCCCTCTGTTTCAGCCCCTCTGTTTCAGCCCCTCTGTTTCAGCCCCTCTGTTTCTCGCCCTCTGTTTCAGCCCCTCTGATTCAGCCCCTCTGTTTCTCGCCCTCTGTTTCAGCCACTCTGTTTCTCGCCCTCTGTTTCAGCCCCTCTGATTCCGCCCCTCTGTTTCTCGCCCTCTGTTTCAGCCCCTCTGTTTCTCGCCCTCTGTTTCAGCCCGTCTGTTTCTCGCAATCTGTTTCAGCCCCTCTGTTTCAGCCCCTCTGTTTCAGCCCCTCTGTTTCTCGCCCTCTGTTTCACCCCTCGGTTTCTCGCCCTCTGTTTCAGCCCCTCTGTTTCAGCCCCTCTGTTTCAGCCCCTCTGTTTCTCGCCCTCTGTTTCAGCCCCTCGGTTTCTCGCCCTCTGTTTCAGCCCCTCTGATTCCGCCCCTCTGTTTCTCGCCCTCTGTTTCAGCCCCTCTGTTTCTCGCCCTCTGTTTCAGCCCGTCTGTTTCTCGCAATCTGTTTCAGCCCCTCTGTTTCAGCCCCTCTGTTTCAGCCCCTCTGTTTCTCGCCCTCTGTTTCACCCCTCGGTTTCTCGCCCTCTGTTTCTCGCCCTCTGTTTCAGCCCCTCTGTTTCAGCCCCTCTGTTTCTCGCCCTCTGTTTCTCGCCCTGTGTTTCAGCCCCTCTGATTCAGCCCCTCTGTTTCAGCCCCTCTGAATCAGCCCCTCTGTTTCAGCCCCTCTGAATCAGCCCTCTGATTCAGCCCCTCTGTTTCAGCCCCTCTGTTTAAGCCCCTCTCTTTGTCGCCCTCTGTTTCAGCCCCTCTAATTCTCGCCCTCTGTTTCAGCCCCTATGATTCAGCCACTCTGTTTCTCGCCCTCTGTTTCAGCCCCTCTGTTTCTCGCCCTCTGTTTCAGCCCCTCTGTTTCTCGCCCTCGGTCTCAGCCCCTCTGATTCAGCCCCTCTGTTTCAGCGCCTCTGTTTCTCGCCCTCTGTTTCAGCCCCTCTGTTTCAGCCCCTCTGATTCAGCCCCTCTGTTTCAGCCCCTCTGTTTCTCGCCCTCGGTTTCAGCCCCTCTGTTTCAGCCCCTCTGTTTCAGCCCCTCTGTTTCAGCCCCTCTGTTTTTCGCCCTCTGTTTCAGCCCCTCTGTTTCTCGCCCTCTGTTTCAGCCCCTCTGTTTCAGCACCTCTGTTTCTCGCCCTCTGTTTCAGCCCCTCTGTTTCTCGCCCTCTGTTTCAGCTCCTCTGTTTCAGCCCCTCTGTTTATGCCCCTCTGTTTCTCGCCCTCTGTTTCAGCCGCTCTGTTTCTCGCCCTCTGTTTCAGCCCCTCTGATTTAGCCCCTCTGTTTCAGCCCCTCTGTTTCAGCCCCTCTGTTTCTCGCCCTCTGTTTCTGCCCCTCTGTTTCTCACCCTTGGTTTCAGCCCCTCTATTTCTCGCCCTGTGTTTCAGCCCCTCTGATTCAGCCCCTCTGTTTCAGCCCCTCTGAATCAGCCCCTCTGTTTCAGCCCCTCTGAATCAGCCCTCTGATTCAGCCCCTCTGTTTCAGCCCCTCTGTTTAAGCCCCTCTCTTTCTCGCCCTCTGTTTCAGCCCCTCTAATTCTCGCCCTCTGTTTCAGCCCCTATGATTCAGCCACTCTGTTTCTCGCCCTCTGTTTCAGCCCCTCTGTTTCTCGCCCTCGGTCTCAGCCCCTCTGATTCAGCCCCTCTGTTTCAGCCCCTCTGTTTTTCGCCCTCTGATTCAGCCCCTCTGTTTCTCGCCCTCTGTTTCAGCCCCTCTGTTTCAGCCCCTCTGTTTCTCGCCCTCTGTTTCAGCCCCTCTGTTTCTCGCCCTCTGTTTCAGCCTCTCTGATTCAGCACCTCTGTTTCTCGCCCTCTGTTTCAGCCCCTCTGTTTCTCGCCCTCTGTTTCAGCCCCTCTGTTTCTTGCTGTCTGTTTCAGCCCCTCTGTTTCTCGCCCTCGGTTTCATCCCCTCTGTTTCAGCCCCTCTGTTTCAGCCCCTCTGTTTCTCGCCCTCTGTTTCAGCCCCTCTGTTTCTCGCCCTCTGTTTCAGCCCCTCTGTTTCAGCCCTTCTGATTCAGCCCCTCTGATTCAGCCCCTCTGTTTCTCGCCCACTGTTTCAGCCCCTCATTTTCACGCTCTCTGTTTCAGCCTCTCTGTTTCTCGCCCTCTGTTTCAGCCCCTCTGTTCCAGCCCCTCTGTTTCAGCCCCTCTGTTTCAGCCCCTCTGTTTCTCGCCCTCTGTTTCAGCCCCTCTGTTTCAGCCCCTCTGTTTCTCGCCCTCTGTTTCAGCCCCTCTGTTTCAGCCCCTCTGATTCAGCGCCTCTGCTTCTCGCCCTCTGTTTCAGACCCTCTGTTTCAGCTCCTCTGTTTCAGCCCCTCTGAGTCCGCCCCTCTGTTTCTCGCCCTCTTTTTCAGCCCCTCTGTTTCTCGCCCTCTGTTTCAGCCCCTCTGTTTCTCGCCCTCTGTTTCAGCCCCTCTGTTTCAGCCCCTCTGATTCAGCCCCTCTGATTCAGCCCCTCTGTTTCTCGCCCTCTGTTTCAGCCCCTCTGTTTCTCGCCCTCTGTTTCAGCCCCTCTGTTTCTCGCCCTCGGTCTCAGCCCCTCTGATTCAGCCCCTCTGTTTCAGCCCCTCTGTTTTTCGCCCTCTGTTTCAGCCCCTCTGTTTCTCGCCCTCTGTTTCAGCCCCTCTGTTTCAGCCCCTCTGTTTCTCTCCCTCTGTTTCAGCCCCTCTGTTTCTCGCCGTCTGTTTCAGCCTCTCTGATTCAGCACCTCTGTTTCTCGCCCTCTGTTTCAGCCCCTCTGTTTCAGCCCCTCTGTTTCAGCCCCTCTGTTTCTCGCCCTCTGTTTCAGCCACTCTGTTTCTCGCCCTCTGTTTCAGCCCCTCTGTTTCTCGCCCTCTGTTTCAGCCCCTCTGTTTCAGCCCCTCTGATTCAGCCCCTCTGATTCAGCCCCTCTGTTTCTCGCCCACTGTTTCAGCCCCTCTGTATCGCGCTCTCTGTTTCAGCCCCTCTGTTTCTCGCCCTCTGTTTCAGCCCCTCTGTTTCAGCCCCTCTGTTTCAGCCCCTCTGTTTCAGCCCCTCTGTTTCTCGCCTTCTGTTTCAGCCCCTCTGTTTCAGCCCCTCTGTTTCTCGCCCTCTGTTTCAGCCCCTCTGTTTCAGCCCCTCTGATTCAGCCCCTCTGCTTCTCGCCCTCTGTTTCAGCCCCTCTGTTTCAGCTCCTCTGTTTCAGCCCCTCTGAGTCCGCCCCTCTGTTTCTCGCCCTCTGTTTCAGCCCCTCTGTTTCTCGCCCTCTGTTTCAGCCCCTCTGTTTCAGCCCCTCTGATTCAGCCCCTCTGCTTCTCGCCCTCTGTTTCAGCCCCTCTGTTTCAGCTCCTCTGTTTCAGCTCCTCTGAGTCCGCCCCTCTGTTTCTCGCCCTCTGTTTAAGCCCCTCTGTTTCTCGCCCTCTGTTTCACCCCTCGGTTTCTCGCCCTCTGTTTCAGCCCCTCTGTTTCAGCCCCTCTGTTTCAGCCCCTCTGTTTCTCGCCCTCTGTTTCAGCCGCTCGGTTTCTCGCCCTCTGTTTCTGCCCCTCTGTTTCTCGCCCTGTGTTTCAGCCCCTCCATTTCTTACCCTCTGTTTCAGCCCCTCTGTTTCTCGCCCTCTGTTTCAGCCCCTCTGTTTCTCGCCCTCTGTTTCAGCCCCACTGTTTCAGCCCCTCTGATTCAGCCCCTCTGATTCAGCCCCACTGTTTCTCACCCTCTGTTTCAGCCCCTCTGTTTCGCGCTCTCTGTTTCAGCCCCTCTGTTTCTCGCCCTCTGTTTGAGCCCCTCTTTTTCAGCCCCTCTGTTTCAGCCCCTCTGTTTCAGCCCCTCTGTTTCTCGCCCTCTGTTTCAGACCCTCTGATTCAGCCCCTCTGTTTCTCGCGCTCTGTTTCAGCCCCTCTGTTTCTCGCCCTCTGTTTCAGCCCCTCTGATTCCGCCCCTCTGTTTCTCGCCCTCTGTTTCAGCCCCTCTGTTTCTCGCCCTCTGTTTCAGCCCGTCTGTTTCTCGCCCTCTGTTTCAGCCCCTCTGTTTCAGCCCCTCTGTTTCAGCCCCTCTGTTTCAGCCCCTCTGTTTCAGCCCCTCTGTTTCTCGCCCTCTGTTTCAGCCCCTCTGTTTCAGCCCCTCTGTTTCTCGACCTCTGTTTCAGCCCCTCTGTTTCAGCCCCTCTGATTCAGCCCCTCTGCTTCTCGCCCTCTGATTCAGCCCCTCTGTTTCAGCTCCTCTGTTTCAGCCCCTCTGAGTCCGCCCCTCTGTTTCTCGCCCTCTGTTTCAGCCCCTCTGTTTCTCGCCCTCTGTTTCAGCCCCTCTGTTTCAGCCCCTCTGATTCAGCCCCTCTGCTTCTCGCCCTCTGTTTCAGCCCCTCTGTTTCAGCTCCTCTGTTTCAGCCCCTCTGAGTCCGCCCCTCTGTTTCTCGCCCTCTGTTTCAGCCCCTCTGTTTCTCGCCCTCTGTTTCAGCCCCTCGGTTTCTCGCCCTCTGTTTCAGCCCCTCTGTTTCAGCCCCTCTGTTTCTCGCCCTCTGTTTCAGCCCCTCGGTTTCTCGCCCTCTGTTTCAGCCCCTCTGTTTCTCGCCCTCTGTTTCAGCCCCTCCATTTCTTACCCTCTGTTTCAGCCCCTCTGTTTCTCGCCCTCTGTTTCAGCCCCTCTGTTTCTCGCCCTCTGTTTCAGCCCCACTGTTTCAGCCCCTCTGATTCAGCCCCTCTGATTCAGCCCCTCTGTTTCTCGCCCTCTGTTTCAGCCCCTCTGTTTCGCGCTCTCTGTTTAAGCCCCTCTGTTTCTCGCCCTCTGTTTGAGCCCCTCTGTTTCAGCCCCTCTGTTTCAACCCCTCTGTTTCAGCCCCTCTGTTTCTCGCCCTCTGTTTCAGCCCCTCTGATTCAGCCCCTCTGTTTCTCGCCCTCTGTTTCAGCCACTCTGTTTCTCGCCCTCTGTTTCAGCCCCTCTGATTCCGCCCCTCTGTTTCTCGCCCTCTGTTTCAGCCCCTCTGTTCCTCGCCCTCTGTTTCAGCCCGTCTGTTTCTCGCAATCTGTTTCAGCCCCTCTGTTTCAGCCCCTCTGTTTCAGCCCCTCTGTTTCTCGCCCTATGTTTCAGCCCCTCTGATTCAGCCCCTCTGTTTCTCGCCCTCTGTTTCAGCCCCTATGTTTCAGCCCCTCTGTTTCAGCCCCTATGATTCCGCCCCGCTGTTTCTCGCCCTCTGTTTCAGCCCCTCTGTTTCTCGCCCTCTGTTTCAGCCCCTCTGTTTCTCGCCCTCTGTTTCAGCCCCTCTGTTTCAGCCCCTCTGTTTCAGCCCCTCTGTTTCTCGCCCTCTGTTTCAGCCCCTCTGATACAGCCCCTCTGTTTCAGCCCCTCTCTTTCTCGCCCTCTGATTCAGCCCCTCTGTTTCTCGCCCTCTGTTTCAGCCCCTCTGTTTCAGCCCCTCTGTTTCAGCCCCTCTGATTCCGCCCCGCTGTTTCTCGCCCTCTGTTTCAGCCCCTCTGTTTCTCGCCCTCTGTTTCAGCCCCTCTGTTTCTCGCCCACTGTTTCAGCCCCTCTGTTTCAGCCCCTCTGTTTCAGCCCCTCTGTTTCTCGCCCTCTGTTTCAGCCCCTCTGATACAGCCCCTCTGTTTCAGCCCCTCTGATTCAGCCCCTCTGTTTCAGCCCCTCTGTTTCAGCCCCTCTGTTTCAGCCCCTCTGTTTCTCGCCCTCTGTTTCTCCCCCTCTGTTTCTCACCCTCTGTTTCAGCCCCTCTGTTTCTCGCCCTCGGTCTCAGCCCCTCTGATTCAGCCCCTCTGTTTCAGCCCCTCTGTTTCTCGCCCTCTGTTTCAGCCCCTCTGTTTCTCGCCCTCTGTTTCAGCCCCTCTGTTTCTCGCCCTCTGTTTCAGCCTCTCTGATTCAGCACCTCTGTTTCTCGCCCTCTGTTTCAGCCCCTCTGTTTCTCGCCCTCTGTTTCAGCCCCTCTGTTTCTTGCTGTCTGTTTCAGCCCCTCTGTTTCTCGCCCTCGGTTTCATCCCCTCTGTTTCAGCCCCTCTGTTTCAGCCCCTCTGTTTCTCGCCCTCTGTTTCAGCCACTCTGTTTCTCGCCCTCTGTTTCAGCCCCTCGGTTTCTCGCCCTCTGTTTCAGCCCCTCTGTTTCAGCCCTTCTGATTCAGCCCCTCTGATTCAGCCCCTCTGTTTCTCGCCCACTGTTTCAGCCCCTCTGTTTCACGCTCTCTGTTTCAGCCCCTCTGTTTCTCGCCCTCTGGTTCAGGCTCTCTGTTTCAGCCCGTCTGTTTCAGCCCCTCTGTTTCAGCCCCTCTGTTTCTCGCCCTCTGTTTCTCGCCCGCAGTTTCAGCCCCTCTGTTTCTCGCCCTCTGTTTCAGCCCCTCTGTTTCAGCCCCTCTGATACAGCCCCTCTGATTCGGCCCCTCTGTTTCAGCCCCTCTGTTTCAGCCCCTCTGTTTCAGCCCCTCTGTTTCTCGCCCTCTGTTTCAGCCCCTCTGTTTCTCGGCCTCTGTTTCAGCCCCTCTGTTTCAGCCCCTCTGTTTCAGCCCCTCTGTTTCAGCCCCTCTGTTTCTCGCCCTCTGTTTCAGCCCCTCTGTTTCTAGCCCTCTGTTTCAGCCCCTCTGTTTCAGCCCCTCTGATTCAGCCCCTCTGTTTCAGCCCCTCTGTTTCTCGCCCTCGGTTTCAGCCCCTCTGTTTCAGCCCCTCTGTTTCAGCCCCTCTGTTTCAGCCCCTCTGTTTTTCGCCCTCTGTTTCAGCCCCTCTGTTTCTCGCCCTCTGTTTCAGCCCCTCTGTTTCAGCACCTCTGTTTCTCGCCCTCTGTTTCAGCCCCTCTGATTCTCGCCCTCTGTTTCAGCTCCTCTGTTTCAGCCCCTCTGTTTATGCCCCTCTGTTTCTCGCCCTCTGTTTCAGCCGCTCTGTTTCTCGCCCTCTGTTTCAGCCCCTCTGATTTAGCCCCTCTGTTTCAGCCCCTCTGTTTCAGCCCCTCTGTTTCTCGCCCTCTGTTTCTGCCCCTCTGTTTCTCACCCTTGGTTTCAGCCCCTCTATTTCTCGCCCTGTGTTTCAGCCCCTCTGATTCAGCCCCTCTGTTTCAGCCCCTCTGAATCAGCCCCTCTGTTTCAGCCCCTCTGAATCAGCCCTCTGATTCAGCCCCTCTGTTTCAGCCCCTCTGATTCAGCCCCTCTCTTTCTCGCCCTCTGTTTCAGCCCCTCTAATTCTCGCCCTCTGTTTCAGCCCCTATGATTCAGCCCCTCTGTTTCTCGCCCTCTGTTTCAGCCCCTCTGTTTCTCGCCCTCTGTTTCAGCCCCTCTGTTTCTCGCCCTCGGTCTCAGCCCCTCTGATTCAGCCCCTCTGTTTCAGCCCCTCTGTTTTTCGCCCTCTGTTTCAGCCCCTCTGTTTCTCGCCCTCTGTTTCAGCCCCTCTGTTTCAGCCCCTCTGTTTCTCGCCCTCTGTTTCAGCCCCTCTGTTTCTCGCCCTCTGTTTCAGCCTCTCTGATTCAGCACCTCTGTTTCTCGCCCTCTGTTTCAGCCCCTCTGTTTCTCGCCCTCTGTTTCAGCCCCTCTGTTTCTTGCTGTCTGTTTCAGCCCCTCTGTTTCTCGCCCTCGGTTTCATCCCCTCTGTTTCAGCCCCTCTGTTTCAGCCCCTCTGTTTCTCGCGCTCTGTTTCAGCCACTCTGTTTCTCGCCCTCTGTTTCAGCCCCTCTGTTTCTCGCCCTCTGTTTCAGCCCCTCTGTTTCAGCCCTTCTGATTCAGCCCCTCTGATTCAGCCCCTCTGTTTCTCGCCCACTGTTTCAGCCCCTCATTTTCACGCTCTCTGTTTCAGCCCCTCTGTTTCTCGCCCTCTGTTTCAGCCCCTCTGTTTCAGCCCCTCTGTTTCAGCCCCTCTGTTTCAGCCCCTCTGTTTCTCGCCCTCTGATTCAGCCCCTCTGTTTCAGCCCCTCTGTTTCTCGCCCTCTGTTTCAGCCCCTCTGTTTCAGCCCCTCTGATTCAGCCCCTCTGCTTCTCGCCCTCTGTTTCAGCTCCTCTGTTTCAGCCCCTCTGAGTCCGCCCCTCTGTTTCTCGCCCTCTTTTTCAGCCCCTCTGTTTCTCGCCCTCTGTTTCAGCCCCTCTGTTTCTCGCCCTCTGTTTCAGCCCCTCTGTTTCAGCCCCTCTGTTTCAGCCCCTCTGTTTCTCGCCCTCTGTTTCTCGCCCTCTCTTTCAGCCCCTCCATTTCTTCCCCTCTGTTTCAGCCCCTCTGTTTCTCGCCCTCTGTTTCAGCCCCACTGTTTCAGCCCCTCTGATTCAGCCCCTCTGATTCAGCCCCTCTGTTTCTCGCCCTCTGTTTCAGCCCCTCTGTTTCGCGCTCTCTGTTTCAGCCCCTCTGTTTCTCGCCCTCTGTTTGAGCCCCTCTGTTTCAGCCCCTCTGTTTCATCCCCTCTGTTTCAGCCCCTCTGTTTCTCGCCCTCTGTTTCAGCCCCTCTGATTCAGCCCCACTGTTTCTCGCCCTCTGTTTCAGCCCCTCTGTTTCTCGCCCTCTGTTTCAGCCCCTCTAATTCCGCCCCTCTGTTTCTCGCCCTCTGTTTCAGCCCCTCTGTTTCTCGCCCTCTGTTTCAGCCCGTCTGTTTCAGCCCCTCTGTTTCAGCCCCTCTGATTCCGCCCCGCTGTTTCTCGCCATCTGTTTCAGCCCCTCTGTTTCTCGCCCTCTGTTTCAGCCCCTCTGTTTCTCGCCCTCTGTTTCTGCCCCTCTGTTTCAGCCCCTCTGTTTCTCGCCCTCTGTTTCTCGCCCTCTGTTTCAGCCCCTCCGTTTCTTCCCCTCTGTTTCAGCCCCTCTGTTTCTCGCCCTCTGTTTCAGCCCCTCTGTTTCTCGCCCTCTGTTTCAGCCCCTCTGTTTCAGCCCCTCTGATTCAGCCCCTCTGTTTCAGCCCCTCTGATTCAGCACCTCTGTTTCTCGCCCTCTGTTTCAGCCCCTCTGTTTCAGCCCCTCTGTTTCAGCCCCTCTGTTTCTCGCCCTCTGTTTCAGCCCCTCTGTTTCTCGCCCTCTGTTTCAGCCCCTCTGTTTCAGCCCCTCTGTTTCAGCCCCTCTGTTTCTCGCCCTCTGTTTCAGCCCCTCTGATACAGCCCCTCTGTTTCAGCCCCTCTCTTTCTCGCCCTCTGATTCAGCCCCTCTGTTTCTCGCCCTCTGTTTCAGCCCCTCTGTTTCAGCTCCTCTGTTTCAGCCCCTCTGATTCCGCCCCGCTGTTTCTCGCCCTCTGTTTCAGCCCCTCTGTTTCTCGCCCTCTGTTTCAGCCCCTCTGTTTCTCGCCCACTGTTTCAGCCCCTCTGTTTCAGCCCCTCTGTTTCAGCCCCTCTGTTTCTCGCCCTCTGTTTCAGCCCCTCTGATACAGCCCCTCTGTTTCAGCCCCTCTGATTCAGCCCCTCTGTTTCAGCCCCTCTGTTTCAGCCCCTCTGTTTCAGCCCCTCTGTTTCTCGCCCTCTGTTTCTCCCCCTCTGTTTCTCACCCTCTGTTTCAGCCCCTCTGTTTCTCGCCCTCGGTCTCAGCCCCTCTGATTCAGCCCCTCTGTTTCAGCCCCTCTGTTTCTCGCCCTCTGTTTCAGCCCCTCTGTTTCTCGCCCTCTGTTTCAGCCCCTCTGTTTCTCGCCCTCTGTTTCAGCCTCTCTGATTCAGCACCTCTGTTTCTCGCCCTCTGTTTCAGCCCCTCTGTTTCTCGCCCTCTGTTTCAGCCCCTCTGTTTCTTGCTGTCTGTTTCAGCCCCTCTGTTTCTCGCCCTCGGTTTCATCCCCTCTGTTTCAGCCCCTCTGTTTCAGCCCCTCTGTTTCTCGCCGTCTGTTTCAGCCACTCTGTTTCTCGCCCTCTGTTTCAGCCCCTCGGTTTCTCGCCCTCTGTTTCAGCCCCTCTGTTTCAGCCCTTCTGATTCAGCCCCTCTGATTCAGCCCCTCTGTTTCTCGCCCACTGTTTCAGCCCCTCTGTTTCACGCTCTCTGTTTCAGCCCCTCTGTTTCTCGCCCTCTGGTTCAGGCTCTCTGTTTCAGCCCGTCTGTTTCAGCCCCTCTGTTTCAGCCCCTCTGTTTCTCGCCCTCTGTTTCTCGCCCGCAGTTTCAGCCCCTCTGTTTCTCGCCCTCTGTTTCAGCCCCTCTGTTTCAGCCCCTCTGATACAGCCCCTCTGATTCGGCCCCTCTGTTTCAGCCCCTCTGTTTCAGCCCCTCTGTTTCAGCCCCTCTGTTTCTCGCCCTCTGTTTCAGCCCCTCTGTTTCTCGGCCTCTGTTTCAGCCCCTCTGTTTCAGCCCCTCTGTTTCAGCCCCTCTGTTTCAGCCCCTCTGTTTCTCGCCCTCTGTTTCAGCCCCTCTGTTTCTAGCCCTCTGTTTCAGCCCCTCTGTTTCAGCCCCTCTGATTCAGCCACTCTGTTTCAGCCCCTCTGTTTCTCGCCCTCGGTTTCAGCCCCTCTGTTTCAGCCCCTCTGTTTCAGTCCCTCTGTTTCAGCCCCTCTGTTTTTCGCCCTCTGTTTCAGCCCCTCTGTTTCTCGCCCTCTGTTTCAGCCCCTCTGTTTCAGCACCTCTGTTTCTCGCCCTCTGTTTCAGCCCCTCTGTTTCTCGCCCTCTGTTTCAGCTCCTCTGTTTCAGCCCCTCTGTTTATGCCCCTCTGTTTCTCGCCCTCTGTTTCAGCCGCTCTGTTTCTCGCCCTCTGTTTCAGCCCCTCTGATTTAGCCCCTCTGTTTCAGCCCCTCTGTTTCAGCCCCTCTGTTTCTCGCCCTCTGTTTCTGCCCCTCTGTTTCTCACCGTTGGTTTCAGCCCCTCTATTTCTCGCCCTGTGTTTCAGCCCCTCTGATTCAGCCCCTCTGTTTCAGCCCCTCTGAATCAGCCCCTCTGTTTCAGCCCCTCTGAATCAGCCCTCTGATTCAGGCCCTCTGTTTCAGCCCCTCTGTTTAAGCCCCTCTCTTTCTCGCCCTCTGTTTCAGCCCCTCTAATTCTCGCCCTCTGTTTCAGCCCCTATGATTCAGCCCCTCTGTTTCTCGCCCTCTGTTTCAGCCCCTCTGTTTCTCGCCCTCTGTTTCAGCCCCTCTGTTTCTCGCCCTCGGTCTCAGCCCCTCTGATTCAGCCCCTCTGTTTCAGCCCCTCTGTTTTTCGCCCTCTGTTTCAGCCCCTCTGTTTCTCGCCCTCTGTTTCAGCCCCTCTGTTTCAGCCCCTCTGTTTCTCGCCCTCTGTTTCAGCCCCTCTGTTTCTCGCCCTCTGTTTCAGCCTCTCTGATTCAGCACCTCTGTTTCTCGCCCTCTGTTTCAGCACCTCTGTTTCTCGCCCTCTGTTTCAGCCCCTCTGTTTCTTGCTGTCTGTTTCAGCCCCTCTGTTTCTCGCCCTCGGTTTCATCCCCTCTGTTTCAGCCCCTCTGTTTCAGCCCCTCTGTTTCTCGCCCTCTGTTTCAGCCACTCTGTTTCTCGCCCTCTGTTTCAGCCCCTCTGTTTCTCGCCCTCTGTTTCAGCCCCTCTGTTTCAGCCCTTCTGATTCAGCCCCTCTGATTCAGCCCCTCTGTTTCTCGCCCACTGTTTCAGCCCCTCATTTTCACGCTCTCTGTTTCAGCCCCTCTGTTTCTCGCCCTCTGTTTCAGCCCCTCTGTTTCAGCCCCTCTGTTTCAGCCCCTCTGTTTCAGCCCCTCTGTTTCTCGCCCTCTGATTCAGCCCCTCTGTTTCAGCCCCTCTGTTTCTCGCCCTCTGTTTCAGACCCTCTGTTTCAGCCCCTCTGATTCAGCCCCTCTGCTTCTCGCCCTCTGTTTCAGCTCCTCTGTTTCAGCCCCTCTGAGTCCGCCCCTCTGTTTCTCGCCCTCTTTTTCAGCCCCTCTGTTTCTCGCCCTCTGTTTCAGCCCCTCTGTTTCTCGCCCTCTGTTTCAGCCCCTCTGTTTCAGCCCCTCTGTTTCAGCCCCTCTGTTTCTCGCCCTCTGTTTCTCGCCCTCTCTTTCAGCCCCTCCATTTCTTCCCCTCTGTTTCAGCCCCTCTGTTTCTCGCCCTCTGTTTCAGCCCCTCTGTTTCTCGCCCTCTGTTTCAGCCCCACTGTTTCAGCCCCTCTGATTCAGCCCCTCTGATTCAGCCCCTCTGTTTCTCGCCCTCTGTTTCAGCCCCTCTGTTTCGCGCTCTCTGTTTCAGCCCCTCTGTTTCTCGCCCTCTGTTTGAGCCCCTCTGTTTCAGCCCCTCTGTTTCATCCCCTCTGTTTCAGCCCCTCTGTTTCTCGCCCTCTGTTTCAGCCCCTCTGATTCAGCCCCACTGTTTCTCGCCCTCTGTTTCAGCCCCTCTGTTTCTCACCCTCTGTTTCAGCCCCTCTAATTCCGCCCCTCTGTTTCTCGCCCTCTGTTTCAGCCCCTCTGTTTCTCGCCCTCTGTTTCAGCCCGTCTGTTTCAGCCCCTCTGTTTCAGCCCCTCTGATTCCGCCCCGCTGTTTCTCGCCATCTGTTTCAGCCCCTCTGTTTCTCGCCCTCTGTTTCAGCCCCTCTGTTTCTCGCCCTCTGTTTCTGCCCCTCTGTTTCAGCCCCTCTGTTTCTCGCCCTCTGTTTCTCGCCCTCTGTTTCAGCCCCTCCGTTTCTTCCCCTCTGTTTCAGCCCCTCTGTTTCTCGCCCTCTGTTTCAGCCCCTCTGTTTCTCGCCCTCTGTTTCAGCCCCTCTGTTTCAGCCCCTCTGATTCAGCCCCTCTGTTTCAGCCCCTCTGATTCAGCACCTCTGTTTCTCGCCCTCTGTTTCAGCCCCTCTGTTTCAGCCCCTCTGTTTCAGCCCCTCTGTTTCTCACCCTCTGTTTCAGCCCCTCTGATTCAGCCCCTCTGATTCAGCCCCTCTGTTTCCCGCCCCTCTGTTTCAGCCCCTCTGTTTCACGCCCCGTGTTTCAGCCCCTCTGTTTCTTGCCTTCTGTTTCAGCCCCTCTGTTTCTCGCCCTCTGTTTCAGCCCCTCTGTTTCAGCCCCTCTGTTTCAGTCCCTCTGTTTCTCGCCCGCTGTTTCAACTCCTCTGTTTCAGCCCCTCTGTTTAAGCCCCTCTGTTTCTCGCCCTCTGTTTCAGCCGCTCTGTTTCTCGCCCTCTGTTTCAGCCCCTCTGATTTAGCCCCTCTGTTTCAGCCCCTCTGTTTCAGCCCCTCTGTTTATCGCCCTCTGTTTCAGCCCCACTGTTTCGCGCTCTCTGTTTCAGCCCCTCTGTTTCAGCCCCTCTGTTTCTCGCCCTCTGTTTCTGCCCCTCTGTTTCTCACCCTTTGTTTCAGCCCCTCTATTTCTCGCCCTGTGTTTCAGCCCCTCTGATTCAGCCCCTCTGTTTCAGCCCCACTGAATCAGCCCCTCTGTCTCAGCCCCTCTGAATCAGCCCCTCTGATTCAGCCCCTCTGTTTCAGCCCCTCTGTTTCAGCCCCTCTCTTTCTCGCCCTCTGTTTCAGCCCCTCTAATTCTCGCCCTCTGTTTCAGCACCTATGATTCAGCCCCTCTGTTTCTCGCCCTCTGTTTCAGCCCCTCTGTTTCTCGCCCTCTGTTTCAGCCCCTCTGTTTCTCGCCCTCGGTCTCAGCCCCTCTGATTCAGCCCCTCTGTTTCAGCCCCTCTGTTTCTCGCCTTCTGTTTCAGCCCCTCTGTTTCTAGCCCTCTGTTTCAGCCCCTCTATTTCTCGCCCTCTGTTTCAGCCCCTCTGTTTCAGACCCTCTGTTTCTCGCCTTCTGTTTCAGCTCCTCTGTTTCTCGCCCTCTGTTTAACCCCCCTATTTCTCGCCCTCTGTTTCAGCCCCTCTGATTCAGCCCCTCTGTTTCAGCCCCTCTGAATCAGCACCTCTGATTCAGCCCCTCTGTTTCAGCCACTCTGTTTTTCGCCCTCTGTTTCAGCCCCTCTGTTTCTCGCCCTCTGTTTCAGCCCCTCTGTTTCAGCCCCTCTGTTTCTCGCCCTCTGTTTCAGCCTCTCTGATTCAGCACCTCTGTTTCTCGCCCTCTGTTTCAGCACCTCTGTTTCTCGCCCTCTGTTTCAGCCCCTCTGTTTCTTGCTGTCTGTTTCAGCCCCTCTGTTTCTCGCCCTCGGTTTCATCCCCTCTGTTTCAGCCCCTCTGTTTCAGCCCCTCTGTTTCTCGCCCTCTGTTTCAGCCACTCTGTTTCTCGCCCTCTGTTTCAGCCCCTCTGTTTCTCGCCCTCTGTTTCAGCCCCTCTGTTTCAGCCCTTCTGATTCAGCCCCTCTGATTCAGCCCCTCTGTTTCTCGCCCACTGTTTCAGCCCCTCATTTTCACGCTCTCTGTTTCAGCCCCTCTGTTTCTCGCCCTCTGTTTCAGCCCCTCTGTTTCAGCCCCTCTGTTTCAGCCCCTCTGTTTCAGCCCCTCTGTTTCTCGCCCTCTGATTCAGCCCCTCTGTTTCAGCCCCTCTGTTTCTCGCCCTCTGTTTCAGCCACTCTGTTTCAGCCCCTCTGATTCAGCCCCTCTGCTTCTCGCCCTCTGTTTCAGCTCCTCTGTTTCAGCCCCTCTGAGTCCGCCCCTCTGTTTCTCGCCCTCTTTTTCAGCCCCTCTGTTTCTCGCCCTCTGTTTCAGCCCTTCTGTTTCTCGCCCTCTGTTTCAGCCCCTCTGTTTCAGCCCCTCTGTTTCAGCCCCTCTGTTTCTCGCCCTCTGTTTCTCGCCCTCTCTTTCAGCCCCTCCATTTCTTCCCCTCTGTTTCAGCCCCTCTGTTTCTCGCCCTCTGTTTCAGCCCCTCTGTTTCTCGCCCTCTGTTTCAGCCCCACTGTTTCAGCCCCTCTGATTCAGCCCCTCTGATTCAGCCCCTCTGTTTCTCGCCCTCTGTTTCAGCCCCTCTGTTTCGCGCTCTCTGTTTCAGCCCCTCTGTTTCTCGCCCTCTGTTTGAGCCCCTCTGTTTCAGCCCCTCTGTTTCATCCCCTCTGTTTCAGCCCCTCTGTTTCTCGCCCTCTGTTTCAGCCCCTCTGATTCAGCCCCACTGTTTCTCGCCCTCTGTTTCAGCCCCTCTGTTTCTCACCCTCTGTTTCAGCCCCGCTAATTCCGCCCCTCTGTTTCTCGCCCTCTGTTTCAGCCCCTCTGTTTCTCGCCCTCTGTTTCAGCCCCTCTGTTTCAGCCCCTCTGTTTCAGCCCCTCTGATTCCGCCCCGCTGTTTCTCGCCATCTGTTTCAGCCCCTCTGTTTCTCGCCCTCTGTTTCAGCCCCTCTGTTTCTCGCCCTCTGTTTCTGCCCCTCTGTTTCAGCCCCTCTGTTTCTCGCCCTCTGTTTCTCGCCCTCTCTTTCAGCCCCTCCGTTTCTTCCCCTCTGTTTCAGCCCCTCTGTTTCTCGCCCTCTGTTTCAGCCCCTCTGTTTCTCGCCCTCTGTTTCAGCCCCTCTGTTTCAGCCCCTCTGATTCAGCCCCTCTGTTTCAGCCCCTCTGATTCAGCACCTCTGTTTCTCGCCCTCTGTTTCAGCCCCTCTGTTTCAGCCCCTCTGTTTCAGCCCCTCTGTTTCTCACCCTCTGTTTCAGCCCCTCTGATTCAGCCCCTCTGATTCAGCCCCTCTGTTTCCCGCCCCTCTGTTTCAGCCCCTCTGTTTCACGCCCCGTGTTTCAGCCCCTCTGTTTCTTGCCTTCTGTTTCAGCCCCTCTGTTTCTCGCCCTCTGTTTCAGCCCCTCTGTTTCAGCCCCTCTGTTTCAGTCCCTCTGTTTCTCGCCCGCTGTTTCAACTCCTCTGTTTCAGCCCCTCTGTTTAAGCCCCTCTGTTTCTCGCCCTCTGTTTCAGCCGCTCTGTTTCTCGCCCTCTGTTTCAGCCCCTCTGATTTAGCCCCTCTGTTTCAGCCCCTCTGTTTCAGCCCCTCTGTTTATCGCCCTCTGTTTCAGCCCCACTGTTTCGCGCTCTCTGTTTCAGCCCCTCTGTTTCAGCCCCTCTGTTTCTCGCCCTCTGTTTCTGCCCCTCTGTTTCTCACCCTTTGTTTCAGCCCCTCTATTTCTCGCCCTGTGTTTCAGCCCCTCTGATTCAGCCCCTCTGTTTCAGCCCCACTGAATCAGCCCCTCTGTCTCAGCCCCTCTGAATCAGCCCCTCTGATTCAGCCCCTCTGTTTCAGCCCCTCTGTTTCAGCCCCTCTCTTTCTCGCCCTCTGTTTCAGCCCCTCTAATTCTCGCCCTCTGTTTCAGCACCTATGATTCAGCCCCTCTGTTTCTCGCCCTCTGTTTCAGCCCCTCTGTTTCTCGCCCTCTGTTTCAGCCCCTCTGTTTCTCGCCCTCGGTCTCAGCCCCTCTGATTCAGCCCCTCTGTTTCAGCCCCTCTGTTTCTCGCCTTCTGTTTCAGCCCCTCTGTTTCTAGCCCTCTGTTTCAGCCCCTGTATTTCTCGCCCTCTGTTTCAGCCCCTCTGTTTCAGACCCTCTGTTTCTCGCCTTCTGTTTCAGCCCCTCTGTTTCTCGCCCTCTGTTTAACCCCCCTATTTCTCGCCCTCTGTTTCAGCCCCTCTGATTCAGCCCCTCTGTTTCAGCCCCTCTGAATCAGCACCTCTGATTCAGCCCCTCTGTTTCAGCCCCTCTGTTTTTCGCCCTCTGTTTCAGCCCCTCTGTTTCTCGCCCTCTGTTTCAGCCCCTCTGTTTCAGCCCCTCTGTTTCTCGCCCTCTGTTTCAGCCCCTCTGTTTCTCGCCCTCTGTTTCAGCCCCTCTGTTTCAGCCCCTCTGTTTCAGTCCCTCTGTTTCTCGCCCTCTGTTTCAGCTCCTCTGTTTCAGCCCCTCTGTTTAAGCCCCTCTGTTTCTCGCCCTCTGTTTCAGCCGCTCTGTTTCTCGCCCTCTGTTTCAGCCCCTCTGATTTCGCCCCTCTGTTTCAGCCCCTCTGTTTCAGCCCCTCTGTTTCTCGCCCTCTGTTTCAGCCCCACTGTTTCGCGCTCTCTTTTTCAGCCCCTCTGTTTCAGCCCCTCTGTTTCTCGCCCTCTTTTTCTGCCCCTCTGTTTCTCACCCTTTGTTTCAGCCCCTCTATTTCTCGCCCTGTGTTTCAGCCCCTCTGATTCAGCCCCTCTGTTTCAGCCCCTCTGAATCAGCCCCTCTGTTTCAGACCCTCTGAATCAGCCCCTCTGATTCAGTCCCTCTGTTTCAGCCTCTCAGTTTCAGCCCCTCTCTTTCTCGCCCTCTGTTTCAGCCCCTCTAATTCTCGCCCTCTGTTTCAGCACCTATGATTCAGCCCCTCTGTTTCTCGCCCTCTGTTTCAGCCCCTCTGTTTCTCACCCTCTGTTTCAGCCCCTCTGTTTCTCGCCCTCGGTCTCAGCCCCTCTGATTCAGCCCCTCTGTTTCAGCCCCTCTGTTTCTCGCCTTTTGTTTCAGCCCCTCTGTTTCTAGCCCTCTGTTTCAGCCCCTCTATTTCTCGCCCTCTGTTTCAGCCCCTCTGTTTCAGACCCTCTGTTTCTCGCCTTCTGTTTCAGCCCCTCTGTTTCTCGCCCTCTGTTTAACCCCCCTATTTCTCGCCCTCTGTTTCAGCCCCTCTGTTTCAGCCCCTCTGTTTCAGCCACGCTGTTTCTCGCCCTCTGTTTCAGCCCCTCTGTTTCTAGCCCTCTGTTTCAGCCCCTCTGTTTCAGCCCCTCTGATTCAGCCCCTCTGTTTCAGCCCCTCTGTTTCTCGCCCTCGGTTTCAGCCCCTCTGTTTCAGCCCCTCTGTTTCAGCCCCTCTGTTTCAGCCCCTCTGTTTCTCGCTCTCTGTTTCAGCCCCTCTGTTTCAGCACCTCTGTTTCTCGCCCTCTGTTTCAGCCCCTCTGTTTCTCGCCCTCTGTTTCAGCTCCTCTGTTTCAGCCCCTCTGTTTAAGCCCCTCTGTTTCTCGCCCTCTGTTTCAGCCGCTCTGTTTCTCGCCCTCTGTTTCAGCCCCTCTGATTTAGCCCCTCTGTTTCAGCCCCTCTGTTTCAGCCCCTCTGTTTTTCGCCCTCTGTTTCAGCCCCACTGTTTCGCGCTCTCTGTTTCAGCCCCTCTGTTTCAGCCCCTCTGTTTCTCGCCCTCTGTTTCTGCCCCTCTGTTTCTCACCCTTTGTTTCAGCCCCTTTATTTCTCGCCCTGTGTTTCAGCCCCTCTGATTCAGCCCCTCTGTTTCAGCCCCTCTGAATCAGCCCCTCTGTTTCAGCCCCTCTGAATCAGCCCCTCTGATTCAGCCCCTCTGTTTCAGCCCCTCTGTTTCAGCCCCTCTCTTTCTCGCCCTCTGTTTCAGCCCCTCTAATTCTCGCCCTCTGTTTCAGCCCCTATGATTCAGCCCCTCTGTTTCTCGCCTTCTGTTTCAGCCCCTCTGTTTCTCGCCCTCTGTTTCAGCCCCTCTGTTTCTCGCCCTCGGTCTCAGCCCCTCTGATTCAGCCCCTCTGTTTCAGCCCCTCTGTTTTTCGCCCTCTGTTTCAGCCCCTCTGTTTCTCGCCCTCTGTTTCAGCCCCTCTGTTTCAGCCCCTCTGTTTCTCGCCCTCTGTTTCAGCCCCTCTGTTTCTCGCCGTCTGTTTCAGCCCCTCTGTTTCAGCCCCTCTGTTTCAGCTCCTCTGTTTCTCGCCCTCTGTTTCTCGCCCTCTGTTTCTCACCCTCTGTTTCGGCCCCTCTGTTTTTCGCCCTCTGTTTCAGCCCCTCTGTTTCTCGCCCTCTGTTTCAGGCTCTCTGTTTCATCCTGTCTGTTTCAGCCCCTCTGTTTCAGCCCCTCTGTTTCTCGCCCGCAGTTTCACCCCCTCTGTTTCTCGCCCTCTGTTTCAGCCCCTCTGTTTCAGCCCCTCTGATACAGCCCCTCTGATTCGGCCCCTCTGTTTCAGCCCCTCTGTTTCAGCCCCTCTGTTTCAGCCCCTCTGTTTCAGCCCCTCTGTTTCTCGCCCTCTGTTTCAGCCCCTCTGTTTCTCGGCCTCTGTTTCAGCCCCTCTGTTTCAGCCCCTCTGTTTCAGCCCCTCTGTTTCTCGCCCTCTGTTTCAGCCCCTCTGTTTCTAGCCCTCTGTTTCAGCCCCTCTGTTTCAGCCCCGCTGATTCAGCCCCTCTGTTTCAGCCCCTCTGTTTCTCGCCCTCGGTTTCAACCCCTCTGTTTCAGCCCCTCTGTTTCAGCCCCTCTGTTTCTCGCCCTCTGTTTCAGCCCCTCTGTTTCAGCACCTCTGTTTTTCGCCCTCTGTTTCAGCCCCTCTGTTTCAGCCCCTCTGTTTCTCGCCCTCTGTTTCAGCCCCTCTGTTTCTAGCCCTCTGTTTCAGCCCCTCTGTTTCAGCCCCTCTGATTCAGCCACTCTGTTTCAGCCCCTCTGTTTCTCGCCCTCGGTTTCAGCCCCTCTGTTTCAGCCCCTCTGTTTCAGCCCCTCTGTTTTTCGCCCTCTGTTTCAGCCCCTCTGTTTCTCGCCCTCTGTTTCAGCCCCTCTGTTTCAGCACCTCTGTTTCTCGCCCTCTGTTTCAGCCCCTCTGTTTCTCGCCCTCTGTTTCAGCTCCTCTGTTTCAGCCCCTCTGTTTATGCCCCTCTGTTTCTCGCCCTCTGTTTCAGCCGCTCTGTTTCTCGCCCTCTGTTTCAGCCCCTCTGATTTAGCCCCTCTGTTTCAGCCCCTCTGTTTCAGCCCCTCTGTTTCTCGCCCTCTGTTTCTGCCCCTCTGTTTCTCACCCTTGGTTTCAGCCCCTCTATTTCTCGCCCTGTGTTTCAGCCCCTCTGATTCAGCCCCTCTGTTTCAGCCCCTCTGAATCAGCCCCTCTGTTTCAGCCCCTCTGAATCAGCCCTCTGATTCAGCCCCTCTGTTTCAGCCCCTCTGTTTAAGCCCCTCTCTTTCTCGCCCTCTGTTTCAGCCCCTCTAATTCTCGCCCTCTGTTTCAGCCCCTATGATTCAGCCACTCTGTTTCTCGCCCTCTGTTTCAGCCCCTCTGTTTCTCGCCCTCTGTTTCAGCCCCTCTGTTTCTCGCCCTCGGTCTCAGCCCCTCTGATTCAGCCCCTCTGTTTCAGCCCGTCTGTTTTTCGCACTCTGTTTCAGCCCCTCTGTTTCTCGCCCTCTGTTTCAGCCCCTCTGTTTCAGCCCCTCTGTTTCTCGCCCTCTGTTTCAGCCCCTCTGTTTCTCGCCCTCTGTTTCAGCCTCTCTGATTCAGCACCTCTGTTTCTCGCCCTCTGTTTCAGCCCCTCTGTTTCTCGCCCTCTGTTTCAGCCCCTCTGTTTCTTGCTGTCTGTTTCAGCCCCTCTGTTTCTCGCCCTCGGTTTCATCCCCTCTGTTTCAGCCCCTCTGTTTCAGCCCCTCTGTTTCTCGCCCTCTGTTTCAGCCACTCTGTTTCTCGCCCTCTGTTTCAGCCCCTCTGTTTCTCGCCCTCTGTTTCAGCCCCTCTGTTTCAGCCCTTCTGATTCAGCCCCTCTGATTCAGCCCCTCTGTTTCTCGCCCACTGTTTCAGCCCCTCATTTTCACGCTCTCTGTTTCAGCCCCTCTGTTTCTCGCCCTCTGTTTCAGCCCCTCTGTTTCAGCCCCTCTGTTTCAGCCCCTCTGTTTCAGCCCCTCTGTTTCTCGCTCTCTGTTTCAGCCCCTCTGTTTCAGCCCCTCTGTTTCTCGCCCTCTGTTTCAGCCCCTCTGTTTCAGCCCCTCTGATTCAGCCCCTCTGCTTCTCGCCCTCTGTTTCAGACCCTCTGTTTCAGCTCCTCTGTTTCAGCCCCTCTGAGTCCGCCCCTCTGTTTCTCGCCCTCTTTTTCAGCCCCTCTGTTTCTCGCCCTCTGTTTCAGCCCCTCTGTTTCTCGCCCTCTGTTTCAGCCCCTCTGTTTCAGCCCCTCTGTTTCAGCCCCTCTGTTTCTCGCCCTCTGTTTCTCGCCCTCTCTTTCAGCCCCTCCATTTCTTCCCCTCTGTTTCAGCCCCTCTGTTTCTCGCCCTCTGTTTCAGCCCCTCTGTTTCTCGCCCTCTGTTTCAGCCCCACTGTTTCAGCCCCTCTGATTCAGCCCCTCTGATTCTGCCCCTCTGTTTCATCCCCTCTGTTTCAGCCCCTCTGTTTCTCGCCCTCTGTTTCAGCCCCTCTGATTCAGCCCCACTGTTTCTCGCCCTCTGTTTCAGCCCCTCTGATTCCGCCCCTCTGTTTCTCGCCCTCTGTTTCAGCCCCTCTGTTTCTCGCCCTCTGTTTCAGCCCGTCTGTTTCTCGCCCTCTGTTTCAGCCCCTCTGTTTCAGCCCCTCTGTTTCAGCCCCTCTGTTTCTCGCCCTCTGTTTCAGCCCCTCTGATTCAGCCCCTCTGTTTCTCGCCCTCTGTTTCAGCCCCTCTGTTTCAGCCCCTCTGTTTCAGCCCCTCTGATTCCGCCCTGCTGTTTCTCGCCATCTGTTTCAGCCCCTCTGTTTCTCGCCCTCTGTTTCAGCCCCTCTGTTTCTCGCCCTCTGTTTCTGCCCCTCTGTTTCAGCCCCTCTGTTTCTCGCCCTCTGTTTCTCGCCCTCTGTTTCAGCCCCTCCGTTTCTTCCCCTCTGTTTCAGCCCCTCTGTTTCTCGCCCTCTGTTTCTGCCCCTCTGTTTCTCACCCTTTGTTTCAGCCCCTTTATTTCTCGCCCTGTGTTTCAGCCCCTCTGATTCAGCCCCTCTGTTTCAGCCCCTCTGAATCAGCCCCTCTGTTTCAGCCCCTCTGAATCAGCCCCTCTGATTCACCCCCTCTGTTTCAGCCCCTCTGTTTCAGCCCCTCTCTTTCTCGCCCTCTGTTTCAGCCCCTCTAATTCTCGCCCTCTGTTTCAGCCCCTATGATTCAGCCCCTCTGTTTCTCGCCTTCTGTTTCAGCCCCTCTGTTTCTCGCCCTCTGTTTCAGCCCCTCTGTTTCTCGCCCTCGGTCTCAGCCCCTCTGATTCAGCCCCTCTGTTTCAGCCCCTCTGTTTTTCGCCCTCTGTTTCAGCCCCTCTGTTTCTCGCCCTCTGTTTCTGCCCCTCTGTTTCAGCCCCTCTGTTTCTCGCCCTCTGTTTCAGCCCCTCTGTTTCTCGCCGTCTGTTTCAGCCCCTCTGTTTCAGCCCCTCTGTTTCAGCTCCTCTGTTTCTCGCCCTCTGTTTCTCCCCCTCTGTTTCTCACCCTCTGTTTCGGCCCCTCTGTTTTTCGCCCTCTGTTTCAGCCCCTCTGTTTCTCGCCCTCTGTTTCAGGCTCTCTGTTTCATCCTGTCTGTTTCAGCCCCTCTGTTTCAGCCCCTCTGTTTCTCGCCCTCTGTTTCTCGCCCGCAGTTTCAGCCCCTCTGTTTCTCGCCCTCTGTTTCAGCCCCTCTGTTTCAGCCCCTCTGATACAGCCCCTCTGATTCGGCCCCTCTGTTTCAGCCCCTCTGTTTCAGCCCCTCTGTTTCAGCCCCTCTGTTTCTCGCCCTCTGTTTCAGCCCCTCTGTTTCTCGGCCTCTGTTTCAGCCCCTCTGTTTCAGCCCCTCTGTTTCAGCCCCTCTGTTTCTCGCCCTCTGTTTCAGCCCCTCTGTTTCTAGCCCTCTGTTTCAGCCCCTCTGTTTCAGCCCCGCTGATTCAGCCCCTCTGTTTCAGCCCCTCTGTTTCTCGCCCTCGGTTTCAACCCCTCTGTTTCAGCCCCTCTGTTTCAGCCCCTCTGTTTCAGCCCCTCTGTTTCTCGGCCTCTGTTTCAGCCCCTCTGTTTCAGCCCCTCTGTTTCAGCCCCTCTGTTTCTCGCCCTCTGTTTCAGCCCCTCTGTTTCTAGCCCTCTGTTTCAGCCCCTCTGTTTCAGCCCCTCTGATTCAGCCCCTCTGTTTCAGCCCCTCTGTTTCTCGCCCTCGGTTTCAGCCCCTCTGTTTCAGCCCCTCTGTTTCAGCCCCTCTGTTTCAGCCCCTCTGTTTTTCGCCCTCTGTTTCAGCCCCTCTGTTTCTCGCCCTCTGTTTCAGCCCCTCTGTTTCAGCACCTCTGTTTCTCGCCCTCTGTTTCAGCCCCTCTGTTTCTCGCCCTCTGTTTCAGCTCCTCTGTTTCAGCCCCTCTGTTTATGCCCCTCTGTTTCTCGCCCTCTGTTTCAGCCGCTCTGTTTCTCGCCCTCTGTTTCAGCCCCTCTGATTTAGCCCCTCTGTTTCAGCCCCTCTGTTTCAGCCCCTCTGTTTCTCGCCCTCT
Organism: Chiloscyllium punctatum; assembly: GCF_047496795.1. NCBI lineage: Eukaryota > Metazoa > Chordata > Chondrichthyes > Orectolobiformes > Hemiscylliidae > Chiloscyllium > Chiloscyllium punctatum. Next base: position 935,722 of record NW_027309822.1, read on the forward strand.
GTTTCTGCCCCTCTGTTTCTCACCCTTGGTTTCAGCCCCTCTATTTCTCGCCCTGTGTTTCAGCCCCTCTGATTCAGCCCCTCTGTTTCAGCCCCTCTGAATCAGCCCCTCTGTTTCAGCCCCTCTGAATCAGCCCTCTGATTCAGCCCCTCTGTTTCAGCCCCTCTGTTTAAGCCCCTCTCTTTCTCGCCCTCTGTTTCAGCCCCTCTAATTCTCGCCCTCTGTTTCAGCCCCTATGATTCAGCCACTCTGTTTCTCGCCCTCTGTTTCAGCCCCTCTGTTTCTCGCCCTCTGTTTCAGCCCCTCTGTTTCTCGCCCTCGGTCTCAGCCCCTCTGATTCAGCCCCTCTGTTTCAGCCCCTCTGTTTTTCGCACTCTGTTTCAGCCCCTCTGTTTCTCGCCCTCTGTTTCAGCCCCTCTGTTTCAGCCCCTCTGTTTCTCGCCCTCTGTTTCAGCCCCTCTGTTTCTCGCCCTCTGTTTCAGCCTCTCTGATTCAGCACCTCTGTTTCTCGCCCTCTGTTTCAGCCCCTCTGTTTCTCGCCCTCTGTTTCAGCCCCTCTGTTTCTTGCTGTCTGTTTCAGCCCCTCTGTTTCTCGCCCTCGGTTTCATCCCCTCTGTTTCAGCCCCTCTGTTTCAGCCCCTCTGTTTCTCGCCCTCTGTTTCAGCCACTCTGTTTCTCGCCCTCTGTTTCAGCCCCTCTGTTTCTCGCCCTCTGTTTCAGCCCCTCTGTTTCAGCCCTTCTGATTCAGCCCCTCTGATTCAGCCCCTCTGTTTCTCGCCCACTGTTTCAGCCCCTCATTTTCACGCTCTCTGTTTCAGCCCCTCTGTTTCTCGCCCTCTGTTTCAGCCCCTCTGTTTCAGCCCCTCTGTTTCAGCCCCTCTGTTTCAGCCCCTCTGTTTCTCGCTCTCTGTTTCAGCCCCTCCGTTTCAGCCCCTCTGTTTCTCGCCCTCTGTTTCAGCCCCTCTGTTTCAGCCCCACTGATTCAGCCCCTCTGCTTCTTGCCCTCGGTTTCATCCCCTCTGTTTCAGCCCCTCTGTTTCAGCCCCTCTGTTTCTCGCCCTCTGTTTCAGCCACTCTGTTTCTCGCCCTCTGTTTCAGCCCCTCTGTTTCTCGCCCTCTGTTTCAGCCCCTCTGTTTCAGCCCTTCTGATTCAGCCCCTCTGATTCAGCCCCTCTGTTTCTCGCCCACTGTTTCAGCCCCTCATTTTCACGCTCTCTGTTTCAGCCCCTCTGTTTCTCGCCCTCTGTTTCAGCCCCTCTGTTTCAGCCCCTCTGTTTCAGCCCCTCTGTTTCAGCCCCTCTGTTTCTCGCTCTCTGTTTCAGCCCCTCCGTTTCAGCCCCTCTGTTTCTCGCCCTCTGTTTCAGCCCCTCTGTTTCAGCCCCACTGATTCAGCCCCTCTGCTTCTTGCCCTCTGTTTCAGACCCTCTGTTTCAGCTCCTCTGTTTCAGCCCCTCTGAGTCCGCCCCTCTGTTTCTCGCCCTCTTTTTCAGCCCCTCTGTTTCTCGCCCTCTGTTTCAGCCCCTCTGTTTCTCGCCCTCTGTTTCAGCCCCTCTGTTTCAGCCCCTCTGTTTCAGCCCCTCTGTTTCTCGCCCTCTGTTTCTCGCCCTCTCTTTCAGCCCCTCCATTTCTTCCCCTCTGTTTCAGCCCCTCTGTTTCTCGCCCTCTGTTTCAGCCCCTCTGTTTCTCGCCCTCTGTTTCAGCCCCACTGTTTCAGCCCCTCTGATTCAGCCCCTCTGTTTCAGCCCCTCTGTTTCTCGCCCTCTGTTTCAGCCCCTCTGTTTCAGCCCCTCTGATTCAGCCCCTCTGTTTCAGCCCCTCTGATTCAGCACCTCTGTTTCTCGCCCTCTGTTTCAGCCCCTCTGTTTCAGCCCCTCTGTTTCAGCCCCTCTGTTTCTCACCCTCTGTTTCAGCCCCTCTGATTCAGCCCCTCTGATTCAGCCCCTCTGTTTCCCGCCCCTCTGTTTCAGCCCCTCTGTTTCACGCCCCGTGTTTCAGCCCCTCTGTTTCTTGCCCTCTGTTTCAGCCCCTCTGTTTCTCGCCCTCTGTTTCAGCCCCTCTGTTTCAGCCCCTCTGTTTCAGTCCCTCTGTTTCTCGCCCTCTGTTTCAACTCCTCTGTTTCAGCCCCTCTGTTTAAGCCCCTCTGTTTCTCGCCCTCTGTTTCAGCCGCTCTGTTTCTCGCCCTCTGTTTCAGCCCCTCTGATTTAGCCCCTCTGTTTCAGCCCCTCTGTTTCAGCCCCTCTGTTTATCGCCCTCTGTTTCAGCCCCACTGTTTCGCGCTCTCTGTTTCAGCCCCTCTGTTTCAGCCCCTCTGTTTCTCGCCCTCTGTTTCTGCACCTCTGTTTCTCACCCTTTGTTTCAGCCCCTCTATTTCTCGCCCTGTGTTTCAGCCCCTCTGATTCAGCCCCTCTGTTTCAGCCCCACTGAATCAGCCCCTCTGTCTCAGCCCCTCCGAATCAGCCCCTCTGATTCAGCCCCTCTGTTTCAGCCTCTCTGTTTCAGCCCCTCTCTTTCTCGCCCTCTGTTTCAGCCCCTCTAATTCTCGCCCTCTGTTTCAGCACCTATGATTCAGCCCCTCTGTTTCTCGCCCTCTGTTTCAGCCCCTCTGTTTCTCGCCCTCTGTTTCAGCCCCTCTGTTTCTCGCCCTCGGTCTCAGCCCCTCTGATTCAGCCCCTCTGTTTCAGCCCCTCTGTTTCTCGCCCTCTGTTTCAGCCCCTCTGTTTCTAGCCCTCTGTTTCAGCCCCTCTATTTCTCGCCCTCTGTTTCAGCCCCTCTGTTTCAGACCCTCTGTTTCTCGCCTTCTGTTTCAGCCCCTCTGTTTCTCGCCCTCTGTTTAACCCCCCTATTTCTCGCCCTCTGTTTCAGCCCCTCTGATTCAGCCCCTCTGTTTCAGCCCCTCTGAATCAGCACCTCTGATTCAGCCCCTCTGTTTCAGCCCCTCTGTTTTTCGCCCTCTGTTTCAGCCCCTCTGTTTCTCGCCCTCTGTTTCAGCCCCTCTGTTTCAGCCCCTCTGTTTCTCGCCCTCTGTTTCAGCCCCTCTGTTTCTCGCCCTCTGTTTCAGCCCCTCTGTTTCAGCCCCTCTGTTTCAGTCCCTCGGTTTCTCGCCCTCTGTTTCAGCTCCTCTGTTTCAGCCCCTCTGTTTAATCCCCTCTGTTTCTCGCCCTCTGTTTCAGCCGCTCTGTTTCTCGCCCTCTGTTTCAGCCCCTCTGTTTCAGCCCCTCTGTTTCTCTCCCTCTGTTTCAGCCCCTCTGTTTCTCGCCGTCTGTTTCAGCCTCTCTGTTTCAGCCCCTCTGTTTTTCGCCCTCTGTTTCAGCCCCTCTGTTTCTCGCCCTCTGTTTCAGCCCCTCTGTTTCAGCCCCTCTGTTTCTCTCCCTCTGTTTCAGCCCCTCTGTTTCTCGCCGTCTGTTTCAGCCTCTCTGATTCAGCACCTCTGTTTCTCGCCCTCTGTTTCAGCCCCTCTGTTTCAGCCCCTCTGTTTCAGCCCCTCTGTTTCTCGCCCTCTGTTTCAGCCACTCTGTTTCTCGCCCTCTGTTTCAGCCCCTCTGTTTCTCGCCCTCTGTTTCAGCCCCTCTGTTTCAGCCCCTCTGATTCAGCCCCTCTGATTCAGCCCCTCTGTTTCTCGCCCACTGTTTCAGCCCCTCTGTATCGCGCTCTCTGTTTCAGCCCCTCTGTTTCTCGCCCTCTGTTTCAGCCCCTCTGTTTCAGCCCCTCTGTTTCAGCCCCTCTGTTTCAGCCCCTCTGTTTCTCGCCTTCTGTTTCAGCCCCTCTGTTTCAGCCCCTCTGTTTCTCGCCCTCTGTTTCAGCCCCTCTGTTTCAGCCCCTCTGATTCAGCCCCTCTGCTTCTCGCCCTCTGTTTCAGCCCCTCTGTTTCAGCTCCTCTGTTTCAGCCTCTCTGAGTCCGCCCCTCTGTTTCTCGCCCTCTGTTTCAGCCCCTCTGTTTCTCGCCCTCTGTTTCAGCCCCTCTGTTTCAGCCCCTCTGATTCAGCCCCTCTGCTTCTCGCCCTCTGTTTCAGCCCCTCTGTTTCAGCTCCTCTGTTTCAGCTCCTCTGAGTCCGCCCCTCTGTTTCTCGCCCTCTGTTTCAGCCCCTCTGTTTCTCGCCCTCTGTTTCACCCCTCGGTTTCTCGCCCTCTGTTTCAGCCCCTCTGTTTCAGCCCCTCTGTTTCAGCACCTCTGTTTCTCGCCCTCTGTTTCAGCCCCTCGGTTTCTCGCCCTCTGTTTCAGCCCCTCTGTTTCTCGCCCTGTGTTTCAGCCCCTCCATTTCTTACCCTCTGTTTCAGCCCCTCTGTTTCTCGCCCTCTGTTTCAGCATCTCTGTTTCTCGCCCTCTGTTTCAGCCCCACTGTTTCAGCCCCTCTGATTCAGCCCCTCTTATTCAGCCCCTCTGTTTCTCACCCTCTGTTTCAGCTCCTCTGTTTCGCGCTCTCTGTTTCAGCCCCTCTGTTTCTCGCCCTCTGTTTGAGCCCCTCTGTTTCAGCCCCTCTGTTTCAGCCCCTCTGTTTCAGCCCCTCTGTTTCTCGCCCTCTGTTTCAGCCCCTCTGATTCAGCCCCTCTGTTTCTCGCGCTCTGTTTCAGCCCCTCTGTTTCTCGCCCTCTGTTTCAGCCCCTCTGATTCCGCTCCTCTGTTTCTCACCCTCTGTTTCAGCCCCTCTGTTTCTGGCCCTCTGTTTCAGCCCGTCTGTTTCTCGTCCTCTGTTTCAGCCCCTCTGTTTCAGCCCCTCTGTTTCAGCCCCTCTGTTTCAGCCCCTCTGTTTCTCGCCCTCTGTTTCAGCCCCTCTGTTTCAGCCCCTCTGTTTCTCGCCCTCTGTTTCAGCCCCTCTGTTTCAGCCCCTCTGATTCAGCCCCTCTGCTTCTCGCCCTCTGATTCAGCCCCTCTGTTTCAGCTCCTCTGTTTCAGCCCCTCTGAGTCCGCCCCTCTGTTTCTCGCCCTCTGTTTCAGCCCCTCTGTTTCTCGCCCTCTGTTTCAGCCCCTCTGTTTCAGCCCCTCTGATTCAGCCCCTCTGCTTCTCGACCTCTGTTTCAGCCCCTCTGTTTCAGCTCCTCTGTTTCAGCACCTCTGAGTCCGCCCCTCTGTTTCTCGCCCTCTGTTTCAGCCCCTCTGTTTCTCGCCCTCTGTTTCAGCCCCTCGGTTTCTCGCCCTCTGTTTCAGCCCCTCTGTTTCAGCCCCTCTGTTTCTCGCCCTCTGTTTCAGCCCCTCGGTTTCTCGCCCTCTGTTTCAGCCCCTCTGTTTCTCGCCCTCTGTTTCAGCCCCTCCATTTCTTACCCTCTGTTTCAGCCCCTCTGTTTCTCGCCCTCTGTTTCAGCCCCTCTGTTTCTCGCCCTCTGTTTCAGCCCCACTGTTTCAGCCCCTCTGATTCAGCCCCTCTGATTCAGCCCCTCTGTTTCTCGCCCTCTGTTTCAGCCCCTCTGTTTCGCGCTCTCTGTTTAAGCCCCTCTGTTTCTCGCCCTCTGTTTGAGCCCCTCTGTTTCAGCCCCTCTGTTTCAGCCCCTCTGTTTCAGCCCCTCTGTTTCTCGCCCTCTGTTTCAGCCCCTCTGATTCAGCCCCTCTGTTTCTCGCCCTCTGTTTCAGCCACTCTGTTTCTCGCCCTCTGTTTCAGCCCCTCTGATTCCGCCCCTCTGTTTCTCGCCCTCTGTTTCAGCCCCTCTGTTTCTCGCCCTCTGTTTCAGCCCGTCTGTTTCTCGCAATCTGTTTCAGCCCCTCTGTTTCAGCCCCTCTGTTTCAGCCCCTCTGTTTCTCGCCCTATGTTTCAGCCCCTCTGATTCAGCCACTCTGTTTCTCGCCCTCTGTTTCAGCCCCTCTGTTTCAGCCCCTCTGTTCCAGCCCCTCTGATTCCGCCCGGCTGTTTCTCGCCCTCTGTTTCAGCCCCTCTGTTTCTCGCCCTCTGTTTCTGCCCCTCTGTTTCTCACCCTTGGTTTCAGCCCCTCTATTTCTCGCCCTGTGTTTCAGCCCCTCTGTTTCAGCCCCTCTGTTTCAGCCCCTCTGAATCAGCCCCTCTGTTTCAGCCCCTCTGAATCAGCCCTCTGATTCAGCCCCTCTGTTTCAGCCCCTCTGTTTAAGCCCCTCTCTTTCTCGCCCTCTGTTTCAGCCCCTCTAATTCTCGCCCTCTGTTTCAGCCCCTATGATTCAGCCCCTCTGGTTCTCGCCCTCTGTTTCAGCCCCTCTGTTTCTCGCCCTCTGTTTCAGCCCCTCTGTTTCTCGCCCTCGGTCTCAGCCCCTCTGATTCAGCCCCTCTGTTTCAGCCCCTCTGTTTTTCGCCCTCTGTTTCAGCCCCTCTGTTTCTCGCCCTCTGTTTCAGCCCCTCTGTTTCAGCCCCTCTGTTTCTCGCCCTCTGTTTCAGCCCCTCTGTTTCTCGCCCTCTGTTTCAGCCTCTCTGATTCAGCACCTCTGTTTCTCGCCCTCTGTTTCAGCCCCTCTGTTTCTCGCCCTCTGTTTCAGCCCCTCTGTTTCTTGCTGTCTGTTTCAGCCCCTCTGTTTCTCGCCCTCGGTTTCATCCCCTCTGTTTCAGCCCCTCTGTTTCAGCCCCTCTGTTTCTCGCCCTCTGTTTCAGCCACTCTGTTTCTCGCCCTCTGTTTCAGCCCCTCTGTTTCTCGCCCTCTGTTTCAGCCCCTCTGTTTCAGCCCTTCTGATTCAGCCCCTCTGTTTCTCGCCCACTGTTTCAGCCCCTCATTTTCACGCTCTCTGTTTCAGCCCCTCTGTTTCTCGCCCTCTGTTTCAGCCCCTCTGTTTCAGCCCCTCTGTTTCAGCCCCTCTGTTTCTCGCCCTCTGATTCAGCCCCTCTGTTTCAGCCCCTCTGTTTCTCGCCCTCTGTTTCAGCCCCTCTGTTTCAGCCCCTCTGATTCAGCCCCTCTGCTTCTCGCCCTCTGTTTCAGCCCCTCTGTTTCAGCTCCTCTGTTTCAGCCCCTCTGAGTCCGCCCCTCTGTTTCTCGCCCTCTTTTTCAGCCCCTCTGTTTCTCGCCCTCTGTTTCAGCCCCTCTGTTTCTCGCCCTCTGTTTCAGCCCCTCTGTTTCAGCCCCTCTGTTTCAGCCCCTCTGTTTCTCGCCCTCTGTTTCTCGCCCTCTCTTTCAGCCCCTCCATTTCTTCCCCTCTGTTTCAGCCCCTCTGTTTCTCGCCCTCTGTTTCAGCCCCTCTGTTTCTCGCCCTCTGTTTCAGCCCCACTGTTTCAGCCCCTCTGATTCAGCCCCTCTGATTCAGCCCCTCTGTTTCTCGCCCTCTGTTTCAGCCCCTCTGTTTCGCGCTCTCTGTTTCAGCCCCTCTGTTTCTCGCCCTCTGTTTGAGCCCCTCTGTTTCAGCCCCTCTGTTTCATCCCCTCTGTTTCAGCCCCTCTGTTTCTCGCCCTCTGTTTCAGCCCCTCTGATTCAGCCCCACTGTTTCTCGCCCTCTGTTTCAGCCCCTCTGTTTCTCGCCCTCTGTTTCAGCCCCTCTAATTCCGCCCCTCTGTTTCTCGCCCTGTGTTTCAGCCCCTCTGTTTCTCGCCCTCTGTTTCAGCCGGTCTGTTTCTCGCCCTCTGTTTCAGCCCCTCTGTTTCAGCCCCTCTGTTTCAGCCCCTCTGTTTCTCGCCCTCTGTTTCAGCCCCTCTGATTCAGCCCCTCTGTTTCTCGCCCTCTGTTTCAGCCCCTCTGTTTCAGCCCCTCTGTTTCAGACCCTCTGATTCCGCCCCGCTGTTTCTCGCCATCTGTTTCAGCCCCTCTGTTTCTCGCCCTCTGTTTCAGCCCCTCTGTTTCTCGCCCTCTGTTTCTGCCCCTCTGTTTCAGCCCCTCTGTTTCTCGCCCTCTGTTTCTCGCCCTCTGTTTCAGCCCCTCCGTTTCTTCCCCTCTGTTTCAGCCCATCTGTTTCTCGCCCTCTGTTTCAGCCCCTCTGTTTCTCGCCCTCTGTTTCAGCCCCTCTGTTTCAGCCCCTCTGATTCAGCCCCTCTGTTTCAGCCCCTCTGATTCAGCACCTCTGTTTCTCGCCCTCTGTTTAAGCCCCTCTGTTTCAGTCCCTCTGTTTCAGCCCCTCTGTTTCTCACCCTCTGTTTCAGCCCCTCTGATTCAGCCCCTCTGATTCAGCCCCTCTGTTTCCCGCCCCTCTGTTTCAGCCCCTCTGTTTCACGCCCCGTGTTTCAGCCCCTCTGTTTCTTGCCTTCTGTTTCAGCCCCTCTGTTTCTCGCCCTCTGTTTCAACTCCTCTGTTTCAGCCCCTCTGTTTAAGCCCCTCTGTTTCTCGCCCTCTGTTTCAGCCGCTCTGTTTCTCGCCCTCTGTTTCAGCCCCTCTGATTTAGCCCCTCTGTTTCAGCCCCTCTGTTTCAGCCCCTCTGTTTATCGCCCTCTGTTTCAGCCCCACTGTTTCGCGCTCTCTGTTTCAGCCCCTCTGTTTCAGCCCCTCTGTTTCTCGCCCTCTGTTTCTGCCCCTCTGTTTCTCACCCTTTGTTTCAGCCCCTCTATTTCTCGCCCTGTGTTTCAGCCCCTCTGATTCCGCCCCTCTGTTTCAGCCCCACTGAATCAGCCCCTCTGTCTCAGCCCCTCTGAATCAGCCCCTCTGATTCAGCCCCTCTGTTTCAGCCCCTCTGTTTCAGCCCCTCTCTTTCTCGCCCTCTGTTTCAGCCCCTCTAATTCTCGCCCTCTGTTTCAGCACCTATGATTCAGCCCCTCTGTTTCTCGCCCTCTGTTTCAGCCCCTCTGTTTCTCGCCCTCTGTTTCAGCCCCTCTGTTTCTCGCCCTCGGTCTCAGCCCCTCTGATTCAGCCCCTCTGTTTCAGCCCCTCTGTTTCTCGCCTTCTGTTTCAGCCCCTCTGTTTCCAGCCCTCTGTTTCAGCCCCTCTATTTCTCGCCCTCTGTTTCAGCCCCTCTGTTTCAGACCCTCTGTTTCTCGCCTTCTGTTTCAGCCCCTCTGTTTCTCGCCCTCTGTTTAACCCCCCTATTTCTCGCCCTCTGTTTCAGCCCCTCTGATTCAGCCCCTCTGTTTCAGCCCCTCTGAATCAGCACCTCTGATTCAGCCCCTCTGTTTCAGCCCCTCTGTTTTTCGCCCTCTGTTTCAGCCCCTCTGTTTCTCGCCCTCTGTTTCAGCCCCTCTGTTTCAGCCCCTCTGTTTCTCGCCCTCTGTTTCAGCCCCTCTGTTTCTCGCCCTCTGTTTCAGCCCCTCTGTTTCAGCCCCTCTGTTTCAGTCCCTCTGTTTCTCGCCCTCTGTTTCAGCTCCTCTGTTTCAGCCCCTCTGTTTAAGCCCCTCTGTTTCTCGCCCTCTGTTTCAGCCGCTCTGTTTCTCGCCCTCTGTTTCAGCCCCTCTGATTTCGCCCCTCTGTTTCAGCCCCTCTGTTTCAGCCCCTCTGTTTCTCGCCCTCTGTTTCAGCCCCACTGTTTCGCGCTCTCTTTTTCAGCCCCTCTGTTTCAGCCCCTCTGTTTCTCGCCCTCTTTTTCTGCCCCTCTGTTTCTCACCCTTTGTTTCAGCCCCTCTATTTCTCGCCCTGTGATTCAGCCCCTCTGATTCAGCCCCTCTGTTTCAGCCCCTCTGAATCAGCCCCTCTGTTTCAGCCCCTCTGAATCAGCCCCTCTGATTCAGTCCCTCTGTTTCAGCCTCTCAGTTTCAGCCCCTCTCTTTCTCGCCCTCTGTTTCAGCCCCTCTAATTCTCGCCCTCTGTTTCAGCACCTATGATTCAGCCCCTCTGTTTCTCGCCCTCTGTTTCAGCCCCTCTGTTTCTCGCCCTCTGTTTCAGCCCCTCTGTTTCTCGCCCTCGGTCTCAGCCCCTCTGATTCAGCCCCTCTGTTTCAGCCCCTCTGTTTCTCGCCTTCTGTTTCAGCCCCTCTGTTTCTAGCCCTCTGTTTCAGCCCCTCTATTTCTCGCCCTCTGTTTCAGCCCCTCTGTTTCAGACCCTCTGTTTCTCGCCTTCTGTTTCTCGCCCTCTGTTTCGGCCCCTCTGTTTAACCCCCCTATTTCTCGCCCTCTGTTTCAGCCCCTCTGTTTCAGCCCCTCTGTTTCAGCCACGCTGTTTCTCGCCCTCTGTTTCAGCCCCTCTGTTTCTAGCCCTCTGTTTCAGCCCCTCTGTTTCAGCCCCTCTGATTCAGCCCCACTGTTTCAGCCCCTCTGTTTCTCGCCCTCGGTTTCAGCCCCTCTGTTTCAGACCCTCTGTTTCAGCCCCTCTGTTTCAGCCCCTCTGTTTCTCGCTCTCTGTTTCAGCCCCTCTGTTTCAGCACCTCTGTTTCTCGCCCTCTGTTTCAGCCCCTCTGTTTCTCGCCCTCTGTTTCAGCTCCTCTGTTTCAGCCCCTCTGTTTAAGCCCCTCTGTTTCTCGCCCTCTGTTTCAGCCGCTCTGTTTCTCGCCCTCTGTTTCAGCCCCTCTGATTTAGCCCCTCTGTTTCAGCCCCTCTGTTTCAGCCCCTCTGTTTTTCGCCCTCTGTTTCAGCCCCACTGTTTCGCGCTCTCTGTTTCAGCCCCTCTGTTTCAGCCCCTCTGTTTCTCGCCCTCTGTTTCTGCCCCTCTGTTTCTCACCCTTTGTTTCAGCTCCTTTATTTCTCGCCCTGTGTTTCAGCCCCTCTGATTCAGCCCCTCTGTTTCAGCCCCTCTGAATCAGCCCCTCTGTTTCAGCCCCTCTGAATCAGCCCCTCTGATTCAGCCCCTCTGTTTCAGCCCCTCTGTTTCAGCCCCTCTCTTTCTCGCCCTCTGTTTCAGCCCCTCTAATTCTCGCCCTCTGTTTCAGCCCCTATGATTCAGCCCCTCTGTTTCTCGCCTTCTGTTTCAGCCCCTCTGTTTCTCGCCCTCTGTTTCAGCCCCTCTGTTTCTCGCCCTCGGTCTCAGCCCCTCTGATTCAGCCCCTCTGTTTCAGCCCCTCTGTTTTTCGCCCTCTGTTTCAGCCCCTCTGTTTCTCGCCCTCTGTTTCAGCCCCTCTGTTTCTCGCCGTCTGTTTCAGCCCCTCTGTTTCAGCCCCTCTGTTTCAGCTCCTCTGTTTCTCGCCCTCTGTTTCTCCCCCTCTGTTTCTCACCCTCTGTTTCGGCCCCTCTGTTTTTCGCCCTCTGTTTCAGCCCCTCTGTTTCTCGCCCTCTGTTTCAGGCTCTCTGTTTCATCCTGTCTGTTTCAGCCCCTCTGTTTCAGCCCCTCTGTTTCTCGCCCTCTGTTTCTCACCCGCAGTTTCAGCCCCTCTGTTTCTCGCCCTCTGTTTCAGCCCCTCTGTTTCAGCCCCTCTGATACAGCCCCTCTGATTCGGCCCCTCTGTTTCAGCCCCTCTGTTTCAGCCCCTCTGTTTCAGCCCCTCTGTTTCAGCCCCTCTGTTTCTCGCCCTCTGTTTCAGCCCCTCTGTTTCTCGGCCTCTGTTTCAGCCCCTCTGTTTCAGCCCCTCTGTTTCAGCCCCTCTGTTTCTCGCCCTCTGTTTCAGCCCCTCTGTTTCTAGCCCTCTGTTTCAGCCCCTCTGTTTCAGCCCCACTGATTCAGCCCCTCTGTTTCAGCCCCTCTGTTTCTCGCCCTCGGTTTCAACCCCTCTGTTTCAGCCCCTCTGTTTCAGCCCCTCTGTTTCTCGCCCTCTGTTTCAGCCCCTCTGTTTCAGCACCTCTGTTTTTCGCCCTCTGTTTCAGCCCCTCTGTTTCAGCCCCTCTGTTTCTCGCCCTCTGTTTCAGCCCCTCTGTTTCTAGCCCTCTGTTTCAGCCCCTCTGTTTCAGCCCCTCTGATTAAGCCCCTCTGTTTCAGCCCCTCTGTTTCTCGCCCTCGGTTTCAGCCCCTCTGTTTCAGCCCCTCTGTTTCAGCCCCTCTGTTTCAGCCCCTCTGTTTCAGCCCCTCTGTTTTTCGCCCTCTGTTTCAGCCCCTCTGTTTCTCGCCCTCTGTTTCAGCCCCTCTGTTTCAGCACCTCTGTTTCTCGCCCTCTGTTTCAGCCCCTCTGTTTCTCGCCCTCTGTTTCAGCTCCTCTGTTTCAGCCCCTCTGTTTATGCCCCTCTGTTTCTCGCCCTCTGTTTCAGCCGCTCTGTTTCTCGCCCTCTGTTTCAGCCCCTCTGATTTAGCCCCTCTGTTTCAGCCCCTCTGTTTCAGCCCCTATGTTTCTCGCCCTCTGTTTCTGCCTCTCTGTTTCTCACCCTTGGTTTCAGCCCCTCTATTTCTCGCCCTGTGTTTCAGCCCCTCTGATTCAGCCGCTCTGTTTCAGCCCCTCTGAATCAGCCCCTCTGTTTCAGCCCCTCTGAATCAGCCCTCTGATTCAGACCCTCTGTTTCAGCCCCTCTGTTTAAGCCCCTCTCTTTCTCGCCCTCTGTTTCAGCCCCTCTAATTCTCGCCCTCTGTTTCAGCCCCTATGATTCAGCCACTCTGTTTCTCGCCCTCTGTTTCAGCCCCTCTGTTTCTCGCCCTCTGTTTCAGCCCCTCTGTTTCTCGCCCTCGGTCTCAGCCCCTCTGATTCAGCCCCTCTGTTTCAGCCCCTCTGTTTTTCGCCCTCTGTTTCAGCCCCTCTGTTTCTCGCCCTCTGTTTCAGCCCCTCTGTTTCAGCCCCTCTGTTTCTCGCCCTCTGTTTCAGCCCCTCTGTTTCTCGCCCTCTGTTTCAGCCTCTCTGATTCAGCACCTCTGTTTCTCGCCCTCTGTTTCAGCCCCTCTGTTTCTCGCCCTCTGTTTCAGCCCCTCTGTTTCTTGCTGTCTGTTTCAGCCCCTCTGTTTCTCGCCCTCGGTTTCATCCCCTCTGTTTCAGCCCCTCTGTTTCAGCCCCTCTGTTTCTCGCCCTCTGTTTCAGCCACTCTGTTTCTCGCCCTCTGTTTCAGCTCCTCTGTTTCTCGCCCTCTGTTTCAGCCCCTCTGTTTCAGCCCTTCTGATTCAGCCCCTCTGATTCAGCCCCTCTGTTTCTCGCCCACTGTTTCAGCCCCTCATTTTCACGCTCTCTGTTTCAGCCCCTCTGTTTCTCGCCCTCTGTTTCAGCCCCTCTGTTTCAGCCCCTCTGTTTCAGCCCCTCTGTTTCTCGCTCTCTGTTTCAGCCCCTCTGTTTCTTGCTGTCTGTTTCAGCCCCTCTGTTTCTCGCCCTCGGTTTCAGCCCCTCTGTTTCTCGCCCTCTGTTTCAGCCCCTCTGTTTCTTGCTGTCTGTTTCAGCCCCTCTGTTTCTCGCCCTCGGTTTCATCCCCTCTGTTTCAGCCCCTCTGTTTCAGCCCCTCTGTTTCTCGCCCTCTGTTTCAGCCACTCTGTTTCTCGCCCTCTGTTTCAGCCCCTCTGTTTCTCGCCCTCTGTTTCAGCCCCTCTGTTTCAGCCCTTCTGATTCAGCCCCTCTGATTCAGCCCCTCTGTTTCTCGCCCTCTGTTTCAGCCCCTCTGTTTCTCGCCCTCTGTTTCAGCCCCTCTTTTTCTCGCCCTCGGTCTCAGCCCCTCTGATTCAGCCCCTCTGTTTCAGCCCCTCTGTTTCTCGCCTTCTGTTTCAGCCCCTCTGTTTCTAGCCCTCTGTTTCAGCCCCTCTATTTCTCGCCCTCTGTTTCAGCCCCTCTGTTTCAGACCCTCTGTTTCTCGCCTTCTGTTTCAGCCCCTCTGTTTCTCGCCCTCTGTTTAACCCCCCTATTTCTCGCCCTCTGTTTCAGCCCCTCTGATTCAGCCCCTCTGTTTCAGCCCCTCTGAATCAGCACCTCTGATTCAGCCCCTCTGTTTCAGCCCCTCTGTTTTTCGCCCTCTGTTTCAGCCCCTCTGTTTCTCGCCCTCTGTTTCAGCCCCTCTGTTTCAGCTCCTCTGTTTCAGCCCCTCTGTTTATGCCCCTCTGTTTCTCGCCCTCTGTTTCAGCCGCTCTGTTTCTCGCCCTCTGTTTCAGCCCCTCTGATTTAGCCCCTCTGTTTCAGCCCCTCTGTTTCAGCCCCTCTGTTTCTCGCCCTCTGTTTCTGCCCCTCTGTTTCTCACCCTTGGTTTCAGCCCCTCTATTTCTCGCCCTGTGTTTCAGCCCCTCTGATTCAGCCCCTCTGTTTCAGCACCTCTGAATCAGCCCCTCTGTTTCAGCCCCTCTGAATCAGCCCTCTGATTCAGCCCCTCTGTTTCAGCCCCTCTGTTTAAGCCCCTCTCTTTCTCGCCCTCTGTTTCAGCCCCTCTAATTCTCGCCCTCTGTTTCAGCCCCTATGATTCAGCCACTCTGTTTCTCGCCCTCTGTTTCAGCCCCTCTGTTTCTCGCCCTCTGTTTCAGCCCCTCTGTTTCTCGCCCTCGGTCTCAGCCCCTCTGATTCAGCCCCTCTGTTTCAGCCCCTCTGTTTTTCGCCCTCTGTTTCTGCCCCTCTGTTTCTCGCCCTCTGTTTCAGCCCCTCTGTCTCAGCCCCTCTGTTTCTCGCCCTCTGTTTCAGCCCCTCTGTTTCTCGCCCTCTGTTTCAGCCTCTCTGATTCAGCACCTCTGTTTCTCGCCCTCTGTTTCAGCCCCTCTGTTTCTCGCCCTCTGTTTCAGCCCCTCTGTTTCTTGCTGTCTGTTTCAGCCCCTCTGTTTCTCGCCCTCGGTTTCATCCCCTCTGTTTCAGCCCCTCTGTTTCAGCCCCTCTGTTTCTCGCCCTCTGTTTCAGCCACTCTGTTTCTCGCCCTCTGTTTCAGCCCCTCTGTTTCTCGCCCTCTGTTTCAGCCCCTCTGTTTCAGCCCTTCTGATTCAGCCCCTCTGATTCAGCCCCTCTGTTTCTCGCCCACTGTTTCAGCCCCTCATTTTCACGCTCTCTGTTTCAGCCCCTCTGTTTCTCGCCCTCTGTTTCAGCCCCTCTGTTTCAGCCCCTCTGTTTCAGCCCCTCTGTTTCAGCCCCTCTGTTTCTCGCTCTCTGTTTCAGCCCCTCTGTTTCTCGCCCTCTGTTTCAGCACCTCTGTTTCTTGCTGTCTGTTTCAGCCCCTCTGTTTCTCGCCCTCGGTTTCAGCCCCTCTGTTTCTCGCCCTCTGTTTCATCCCCTCTGTTTCTTGCTGTCTGTTTCAGCCCCTCTGTTTCTCGCCCTCGGTTTCATCCCCTCTGTTTCAGCCCCTCTGTTTCAGCCCCTCTGTTTCTCGCCCTCTTTTTCTGCCCCTCTGTTTCTCACCCTTTGTTTCAGCCCCTCTATTTCTCGCCCTGTGTTTCAGCCCCTCTGATTCAGCCCCTCTGTTTCAGCCCCTCTGAATCAGCCCCTCTGTTTCAGACCCTCTGAATCAGCCCCTCTGATTCAGTCCCTCTGTTTCAGCCTCTCAGTTTCAGCCCCTCTCTTTCTCGCCCTCTGTTTCAGTCCCTCTAATTCTCGCCCTCTGTTTCAGCACCTATGATTCAGCCCCTCTGTTTCTCGCCCTCTGTTTCAGCCCCTCTGTTTCTCGCCCTCTGTTTCAGCCCCTCTGTTTCTCGCCCTCGGTCTCAGCCCCTCTGATTCAGCCCCTCTGTTTCAGCCCCTCTGTTTCTCGCCTTCTGTTTCAGCCCCTCTGTTTCTAGCCCTCTGTTTCAGCCCCTCTATTTCTCGCCCTCTGTTTCAGCCCCTCTGTTTCAGACCCTCTGTTTCTCGCCTTCTGTTTCAGCCCCTCTGTTTCTCGCCCTCTGTTTAACCCCCCTATTTCTCGCCCTCTGTTTCAGCCCCTCTGTTTCAGCCCCTCTGTTTCAGCCACGCTGTTTCTCGCCCTCTGTTTCAGCCCCTCTGTTTCTAGCCCTCTGTTTCAGCCCCTCTGTTTCAGCCCCTCTGATTCAGCCCCACTGTTTCAGCCCCTCTGTTTCTCGCCCTCGGTTTCAGCCCCTCTGTTTCAGCCCCTCTGTTTCAGCCCCTCTGTTTCAGCCCCTCTGTTTCTCGCTCTCTGTTTCAGCCCCTCTGTTTCAGCACCTCTGTTTCTCGCCCTCTGTTTCAGCCCCTCTGTTTCTCGCCCTCTGTTTCAGCTCCTCTGTTTCAGCCCCTCTGTTTAAGCCCCTCTGTTTCTCGCCCTCTGTTTCAGCCGCTCTGTTTCTCGCCCTCTGTTTCAGCCCCTCTGATTTAGCCCCTCTGTTTCAGCCCCTCTGTTTCAGCCCCTCTGTTTTTCGCCCTCTGTTTCAGCCCCACTGTTTCGCGCTCTCTGTTTCAGCCCCTCTGTTTCAGCCCCTCTGTTTCTCGCCCTCTGTTTCTGCCCCTCTGTTTCTCACCCTTTGTTTCAGCTCCTTTATTTCTCGCCCTGTGTTTCAGCCCCTCTGATTCAGCCCCTCTGTTTCAGCCCCTCTGAATCAGCCCCTCTGTTTCAGCCCCTCTGAATCAGCCCCTCTGATTCAGCCCCTCTGTTTCAGCCCCTCTGTTTCAGCCCCTCTCTTTCTCGCCCTCTGTTTCAGCCCCTCTAATTCTCGCCCTCTGTTTCAGCCCCTATGATTCAGCCCCTCTGTTTCTCGCCTTCTGTTTCAGCCCCTCTGTTTCTCGCCCTCTGTTTCAGCCCCTCTGTTTCTCGCCCTCGGTCTCAGCCCCTCTGATTCAGCCCCTCTGTTTCAGCCCCTCTGTTTTTCGCCCTCTGTTTCAGCCCCTCTGTTTCTCGCCCTCTGTTTCAGCCCCTCTGTTTCAGCCCCTCTGTTTCTCGCCCTCTGTTTCAGCCCCTCTGTTTCTCGCCGTCTGTTTCAGCCCCTCTGTTTCAGCCCCTCTGTTTCAGCTCCTCTGTTTCTCGCCCTCTGTTTCTCCCCCTCTGTTTCTCACCCTCTGTTTCGGCCCCTCTGTTTTTCGCCCTCTGTTTCAGCCCCTCTGTTTCTCGCCCTCTGTTTCAGGCTCTCTGTTTCATCCTGTCTGTTTCAGCCCCTCTGTTTCAGCCCCTCTGTTTCTCGCCCTCTGTTTCTCGCCCGCAGTTTCATCCCCTCTGTTTCTCGCCCTCTGTTTCAGCCCCTCTGTTTCAGCCCCTCTGATACAGCCCCTCTGATTCGGCCCCTCTGTTTCAGCCCCTCTGTTTCAGCCCCTCTGTTTCAGCCCCTCTGTTTCAGCCCCTCTGTTTCTCGCCCTCTGTTTCAGCCCCTCTGTTTCTCGGCCTCTGTTTCAGCCCCTCTGTTTCAGCCCCTCTGTTTCAGCCCCTCTGTTTCTCGCCCTCTGTTTCAGCCCCTCTGTTTCTAGCCCTCTGTTTCAGCCCCTCTGTTTCAGCCCCGCTGATTCAGCCCCTCTGTTTCAGCCCCTCTGTTTCTCGCCCTCGGTTTCAACCCCTCTGTTTCAGCCCCTCTGTTTCAGCCCCTCTGTTTCTCGCCCTCTGTTTCAGCCCCTCTGTTTCAGCACCTCTGTTTTTCGCCCTCTGTTTCAGCCCCTCTGTTTCAGCCCCTCTGTTTCTCGCCCTCTGTTTCAGCCCCTCTGTTTCTAGCCCTCTGTTTCAGCCCCTCTGTTTCAGCCCCTCTGATTAAGCCCCTCTGTTTCAGCCCCTCTGTTTCTCGCCCTCGGTTTCAGCCCCTCTGTTTCAGCCCCTCTGTTTCAGCCCCTCTGTTTCAGCCCCTCTGTTTTTCGCCCTCTGTTTCAGCCCCTCTGTTTCTCGCCCTCTGTTTCAGCCCCTCTGTTTCAGCACCTCTGTTTCTCGCCCTCTGTTTCAGCCCCTCTGTTTCTCGCCCTCTGTTTCAGCTCCTCTGTTTCAGCCCCTCTGTTTATGCCCCTCTGTTTCTCGCCCTCTGTTTCAGCCGCTCTGTTTCTCGCCCTCTGTTTCAGCCCCTCTGATTTAGCCCCTCTGTTTCAGCCCCTCTGTTTCAGCCCCTCTGTTTCTCGCCCTCTGTTTCTGCCCCTCTGTTTCTCACCCTTGGTTTCAGCCCCTCTATTTCTCGCCCTGTGTTTCAGCCCCTCTGATTCAGCCCCTCTGTTTAAGCCCCTCTCTTTCTCGCCCTCTGTTTCAGCCCCTCTAATTCTCGCCCTCTGTTTCAGCCCCTATGATTCAGCCCCTCTGTTTCTCGCCCTCTGTTTCAGCCCCTCTGTTTCTCGCTCTCTGTTTCAGCCCCTCTGTTTCTCGCCCTCGGTCTCAGCCCCTCTGATTCAGCCCCTCTGTTTCAGCCCCTCTGTTTTTCGCCCTCTGTTTCAGCCCCTCTGTTTCTCGCCCTCTGTTTCAGCCCCTCTGTTTCAGCCCCTCTGTTTCTCGCCCTCTGTTTCAGCCCCTCTGTTTCTCGCCCTCTGTTTCAGCCTCTCTGATTCAGCACCTCTGTTTCTCGCCCTCTGTTTCAGCCCCTCTGTTTCTCGCCCTCTGTTTCAGCCCCTCTGTTTCTTGCTGTCTGTTTCAGCCCCTCTGTTTCTCGCCCTCGGTTTCATCCCCTCTGTTTCAGCCCCTCTGTTTCAGCCCCTCTGTTTCTCGCCCTCTGTTTCAGCCACTCTGTTTCTCGCCCTCTGTTTCAGCCCCTCTGTTTCTCGCCCTCTGTTTCAGCCCCTCTGTTTCAGCCCTTCTGATTCAGCCCCTCTGATTCAGCCCCTCTGTTTCTCGCCCACTGTTTCAGCCCCTCAATTTCACGCTCTCTGTTTCAGCCCCTCTGTTTCTCGCCCTCTGTTTCAGCCCCTCTGTTTCAGCCCCTCTGTTTCAGCCCCTCTGTTTCAGCCCCTCTGTTTCTCGCTCTCTGTTTCAGCCCCTCTGTTTCAGCCCCTCTGTTTCTCGCCCTCTGTTTCAGACCCTCTGTTTCAGCCCCTCTGATTCAGCCCCTCTGCTTCTCGCCCTCTGTTTCAGACCCTCTGTTTCAGCTCCTCTGTTTCAGCCCCTCTGAGTCCGCCCCTCTGTTTCTCGCCCTCTTTTTCAGCCCCTCTGTTTCTCGCCCTCTGTTTCAGCCCCTCTGTTTCTCGCCCTCTGTTTCAGCCCCTCTGTTTCAGCCCCTCTGTTTCAGCCCCTCTGTTTCTCGCCCTCTGTTTCTCGCCCTCTCTTTCAGCCCCTCCATTTCTTCCCCTCTGTTTCAGCCCCTCTGTTTCTCGCCCTCTGTTTCAGCCCCTCTGTTTCTCGCCCTCTGTTTCAGCCCCACTGTTTCAGCCCCTCTGATTCAGCCCCTCTGATTCAGCCCCTCTGTTTCATCCCCTCTGTTTCAGCCCCTCTGTTTCTCGCCCTCTGTTTCAGCCCCTCTGATTCAGCCCCACTGTTTCTCGCCCTCTGTTTCAGCCCCTCTGATTCCGCCCCTCTGTTTCTCGCCTTCTGTTTCAGCCCCTCTGTTTCTCGCCCGCTGTTTCAGCCCGTCTGTTTCTCGCCCTCTGTTTCAGCCCCTCTGTTTCAGCCCCTCTGTTTCAGCCCCTCTGTTTCTCGCCCTCTGTTTCAGCCCCTCTGATTCAGCCCCTCTGTTTCTCGCCCTCTGTTTCAGCCCCTCTGTTTCAGCCCCTCTGTTTCAGCCCCTCTGATTCCGCCCCGCTGTTTCTCGCCATCTGTTTCAGCCGCTCTGTTTCTCGCCCTCTGTTTCAGCCCCTCTGTTTCTCGCCCTCTGTTTCTGCCCCTCTGTTTCAGCCCCTCTGTTTCTCGCCCTCTGTTTCTCGCCCTCTGTTTCAGCCCCTCCGTTTCTTCCCCTCTGTTTCAGACCCTCTGTTTCTCGCCCTCTGTTTCAGCCCCTCTGTTTCTCGCCCTCTGTTTCAGCCCCTCTGTTTCAGCCCCTCTGATTCAGCCCCTCTGTTTCAGCCCCTCTGATTCAGCATCTCTGTTTCTCGCCCTCTGTTTCAGCCCCTCTGTTTCAGCCCCTCTGTTTCAGCCCCTCTGTTTCTCACCCTCTGTTTCCTCCCCTCTGATTCAGCCCCTCTGATTCAGCCCCTCTGTTTCCCACCCCTCTGTTTCAGCCCC
Source organism: Chiloscyllium punctatum (assembly GCF_047496795.1). NCBI lineage: Eukaryota > Metazoa > Chordata > Chondrichthyes > Orectolobiformes > Hemiscylliidae > Chiloscyllium > Chiloscyllium punctatum. Next base: position 955,284 of record NW_027309822.1, read on the forward strand.
TCTGTTTCACGCCCCGTGTTTCAGCCCCTCTGTTTCTTGCCCTCTGTTTCAGCCCCTCTGTTTCTCGCCCTCTGTTTCAGCCCCTCTGTTTCAGCCCCTCTGTTTCAGTCCCTCTGTTTCTCGCCCTCTGTTTCAACTCCTCTGTTTCAGCCCCTCTGTTTAAGCCCCTCTGTTTCTCGCCCTCTGTTTCAGCCGCTCTGTTTCTCGCCCTCTGTTTCAGCCCCTCTGATTTAGCCCCTCTGTTTCAGCCCCTCTGTTTCAGCCCCTCTGTTTATCGCCCTCTGTTTCAGCCCCACTGTTTCGCGCTCTCTGTTTCAGCCCCTCTGTTTCAGCCACTCTGTTTCTCGCCCTCTGTTTCTGCCCCTCTGTTTCTCACCCTTTGTTTCAGCCCCTCTATTTCTCGCCCTGTGTTTCAGCCCCTCTGATTCAGCCCCTCTGTTTCAGCCCCACTGAATCAGCCCCTCTGTCTCAGCCCCTCTGAATCAGCCCCTCTGATTCAGCCCCTCTGTTTCAGCCTCTCTGTTTCAGCCCCTCTCTTTCTCGCCCTCTGTTTCAGCCCCTCTAATTCTCGCCCTCTGTTTCAGCACCTATGATTCAGCCCCTCTGTTTCTCGCCCTCTGTTTCAGCCCCTCTGTTTCTCGCCCTCTGTTTCAGCCCCTCTGTTTCTCGCCCTCGGTCTCAGCCCCTCTGATTCAGCCCCACTGTTTCAGCCCCTCTGTTTCTCGCCTTCTGTTTCAGCCCCTCTGTTTCTAGCCCTCTGTTTCAGCCCCTCTATTTCTCGCCCTCTGTTTCAGCCCCTCTGTTTCAGACCCTCTGTTTCTCGCCTTCTGTTTCAGCCCCTCTGTTTCTCGCCCTCTGTTTAACCCCCCTATTTCTCGCCCTCTGTTTCAGCCCCTCTGATTCAGCCCCTCTGTTTCAGCCCCTCTGAATCAGCACCTCTGATTCAGCCCCTCTGTTTCAGCCCCTCTGTTTTTCGCCCTCTGTTTCAGCCCCTCTGTTTCTCGCCCTCTGTTTCAGCCCCTCTGTTTCAGCCCCTCTGTTTCTCGCCCTCTGTTTCAGCCCCTCTGTTTCTCGCCCTCTGTTTCAGCCCCTCTGTTTCAGCCCCTCTGTTTCAGTCCCTCTGTTTCTCGCCCTCTGTTTCAGCTCCTCTGTTTCAGCCCCTCTGTTTAAGCCCCTGTTTCTCGCCCTCTGTTTCAGCCCCTCTGATTTAGCCCCTCTGTTTCAGCCCCTCTGTTTAAGCCCCTCTGTTTCTCGCCCTCTGTTTCAGCCCCACTGTTTCGCGCTCTCTTTTTCAGCCCCTCTGTTTCAGCCCCTCTGTTTCTCGCCCTCTTTTTCTGCCCCTCTGTTTCTCACCCTTTGTTTCAGCCCCTCTATTTCTCGCCCTGTGTTTCAGCCCCTCTGATTCAGCCCCTCTGTTTCAGCCCCTCTGAATCAGCCCCTCTGTTTCAGCCCCTCTGAATCAGCCCCTCTGATTCAGTCCCTCTGTTTCAGCCTCTCTGTTTCAGCCCCTCTCTTTCTCGCCCTCTGTTTCAGCCCCTCTAATTCTCGCCCTCTGTTTCAGCACCTATGATTTAGCCACCTCTGTTTCTCGCCCTCTGTTTCAGCCCCTCTGTTTCTCGCCCTCTGTTTCAGCCCCACTGATTCAGCCCCTCTGCTTCTCGCCCTCTGTTTCAGCCCCTCTGTTTCAGCTCCTCTGTTTCAGCCCCTGTGAGTCCGCCCCTCTGTTTCTCGCCCTCTGTTTCAGAACCCTCTGTTTCTCGCCCTCTGTTTCACCCCTCGGTTTCTCGCCCTCTGTTTCAGCCCCTCTGTTTCAGCCCCTCTGTTTCTCGCCCTCTGTTTCAGCCCCTCGGTTTCTCGCCCTCTGTTTCAGCCCCTCTGTTTCTCGCCCTGTGTTTCAGCCCCTCCATTTCTTACCCTCTGTTTCAGCCCCTCTGTTTTTCGCCCTCTGTTTCAGCCCCACTGTTTCGCGCTCTCTGTTTCAGCCCCTCTGTTTCAGCCCCTCTGTTTCTCGCCCTCTGTTTCTGCCCCTCTGTTTCTCACCCTTTGTTTCAGCTCCTTTATTTCTCGCCCTGTGTTTCAGCCCCTCTGATTCAGCCCCTCTGTTTCAGCCCCTCTGAATCAGCCCCTCTGTTTCAGCCCCTCTGAATCAGCCCCTCTGATTCAGCCCCTCTGTTTCAGCCCCTCTGTTTCAGCCCCTCTCTTTCTCGCCCTCTGTTTCAGCCCCTCTAATTCTCGCCCTCTGTTTCAGCCCCTATGATTCAGCCCCTCTGTTTCTCGCCTTCTGTTTCAGCCCCTCTGTTTCTCGCCCTCTGTTTCAGCCCCTCTGTTTCTCGCCCTCGGTCTCAGCCCCTCTGATTCAGCCCCTCTGTTTCAGCCCCTCTGTTTTTCGCCCTCTGTTTCAGCCCCTCTGTTTCTCGCCCTCTGTTTCAGCCCCTCTGTTTCAGCCCCTCTGTTTCTCGCCCTCTGTTTCAGCCCCTCTGTTTCTCGCCGTCTGTTTCAGCCCCTCTGTTTCAGCACCTCTGTTTCAGCTCCTCTGTTTCTCGCCCTCTGTTTCTCCCCCTCTGTTTCTCACCCTCTGTTTCGGCCCCTCTGTTTTTCGCCCTCTGTTTCAGCCCCTCTGTTTCTCGCCCTCTGTTTCAGGCTCTCTGTTTCATCCTGTCTGTTTCAGCCCCTCTGTTTCAGCCCCTCTGTTTCTCGCCCTCTGTTTCTCGCCCGCAGTTTCAGCCCCTCTGTTTCTCGCCCTCTGTTTCAGCCCCTCTGTTTCAGCCCCTCTGATACAGCCCCTCTGATTCGGCCCCTCTGTTTCAGCCCCTCTGTTTCAGCCCCTCTGTTTCAGCCCCTCTGTTTCAGCCCCTCTGTTTCTCGCCCTCTGTTTCAGCCCCTCTGTTTCTCGGCCTCTGTTTCAGCCCCTCTGTTTCAGCCCCTCTGTTTCAGCCCCTCTGTTTCTCGCCCTCTGTTTCAGCCCCTCTGTTTCTAGCCCTCTGTTTCAGCCCCTCTGTTTCAGCCCCGCTGATTCAGCCCCTCTGTTTCAGCCCCTCTGTTTCTCGCCCTCGGTTTCAACCCCTCTGTTTCAGCCCCTCTGTTTCAGCCCCTCTGTTTCTCGCCCTCTGTTTCAGCCCCTCTGTTTCAGCACCTCTGTTTTTCGCCCTCTGTTTCAGCCCCTCTGTTTCAGCCCCTCTGTTTCTCGCCCTCTGTTTCAGCCCCTCTGTTTCTAGCCCTCTGTTTCAGCCCCTCTGTTTCAGCCCCTCTGATTAAGCCCCTCTGTTTCAGCCCCTCTGTTTCTCGCCCTCGGTTTCAGCCCCTCTGTTTCAGCCCCTCTGTTTCAGCCCCTCTGTTTCAGCCCCTCTGTTTTTCGCCCTCTGTTTCAGCCCCTCTGTTTCTCGCCCTCTGTTTCAGCCCCTCTGTTTCAGCACCTCTGTTTCTCGCCCTCTGTTTCAGCCCCTCTGTTTCTCGCCCTCTGTTTCAGCTCCTCTGTTTCAGCCCCTCTGTTTATGCCCCTCTGTTTCTCGCCCTCTGTTTCAGCCGCTCTGTTTCTCGCCCTCTGTTTCAGCCCCTCTGATTTAGCCCCTCTGTTTCAGCCCCTCTGTTTCAGCCCCTCTGTTTCTCGCCCTCTGTTTCTGCCCCTCTGTTTCTCACCCTTGGTTTCAGCCCCTCTATTTCTCGCCCTGTGTTTCAGCCCCTCTGATTCAGCCCCTCTGTTTAAGCCCCTCTCTTTCTCGCCCTCTGTTTCAGCCCCTCTAATTCTCGCCCTCTGTTTCAGCCCCTATGATTCAGCCCCTCTGTTTCTCGCCCTCTGTTTCAGCCCCTCTGTTTCTCGCCCTCTGTTTCAGCCCCTCTGTTTCTCGCCCTCGGTCTCAGCCCCTCTGATTCAGCCCCTCTGTTTCAGCCCCTCTGTTTTTCGCCCTCTGTTTCAGCCCCTCTGTTTCTCGCCCTCTGTTTCAGCCCCTCTGTTTCAGCCCCTCTGTTTCTCGCCCTCTGTTTCAGCCCCTCTGTTTCTCGCCCTCTGTTTCAGCCTCTCTGATTCAGCACCTCTGTTTCTCGCCCTCTGTTTCAGCCCCTCTGTTTCTCGCCCTCTGTTTCAGCCCCTCTGTTTCTTGCTGTCTGTTTCAGCCCCTCTGTTTCTCGCCCTCGGTTTCATCCCCTCTGTTTCAGCCCCTCTGTTTAAGCCCCTCTGTTTCTCGCCCTCTGTTTCAGCCACTCTGTTTCTCGCCCTCTGTTTCAGCCCCTCTGTTTCTCGCCCTCGGTCTCAGCCCCTCTGATTCAGCCCCTCTGTTTCAGCCCCTCTGTTTTTCGCCCTCTGTTTCAGCCCCTCTGTTTCTCGCCCTCTGTTTCAGCCCCTCTGTTTCAGCCCCTCTGTTTCTCGCCCTCTGTTTCAGCCCCTCTGTTTCTCGCCGTCTGTTTCAGCCCCTCTGTTTCAGCACCTCTGTTTCAGCTCCTCTGTTTCTCGCCCTCTGTTTCTCCCCCTCTGTTTCTCACCCTCTGTTTCGGCCCCTCTGTTTTTCGCCCTCTGTTTCAGCCCCTCTGTTTCTCGCCCTCTGTTTCAGGCTCTCTGTTTCATCCTGTCTGTTTCAGCCCCTCTGTTTCAGCCCCTCTGTTTCTCGCCCTCTGTTTCTCGCCCGCAGTTTCAGCCCCTCTGTTTCTCGCCCTCTGTTTCAGCCCCTCTGTTTCAGCCCCTCTGATACAGCCCCTCTGATTCGGCCCCTCTGTTTCAGCCCCTCTGTTTCAGCCCCTCTGTTTCAGCCCCTCTGTTTCAGCCCCTCTGTTTCTCGCCCTCTGTTTCAGCCCCTCTGTTTCTCGGCCTCTGTTTCAGCCCCTCTGTTTCAGCCCCTCTGTTTCAGCCCCTCTGTTTCTCGCCCTCTGTTTCAGCCCCTCTGTTTCTAGCCCTCTGTTTCAGCCCCTCTGTTTCAGCCCCGCTGATTCAGCCCCTCTGTTTCAGCCCCTCTGTTTCTCGCCCTCGGTTTCAACCCCTCTGTTTCAGCCCCTCTGTTTCAGCCCCTCTGTTTCTCGCCCTCTGTTTCAGCCCCTCTGTTTCAGCACCTCTGTTTTTCGCCCTCTGTTTCAGCCCCTCTGTTTCAGCCCCTCTGTTTCTCGCCCTCTGTTTCAGCCCCTCTGTTTCTAGCCCTCTGTTTCAGCCCCTCTGTTTCAGCCCCTCTGATTAAGCCCCTCTGTTTCAGCCCCTCTGTTTCTCGCCCTCGGTTTCAGCCCCTCTGTTTCAGCCCCTCTGTTTCAGCCCCTCTGTTTCAGCCCCTCTGTTTTTCGCCCTCTGTTTCAGCCCCTCTGTTTCTCGCCCTCTGTTTCAGCCCCTCTGTTTCAGCACCTCTGTTTCTCGCCCTCTGTTTCAGCCCCTCTGTTTCTCGCCCTCTGTTTCAGCTCCTCTGTTTCAGCCCCTCTGTTTATGCCCCTCTGTTTCTCGCCCTCTGTTTCAGCCGCTCTGTTTCTCGCCCTCTGTTTCAGCCCCTCTGATTTAGCCCCTCTGTTTCAGCCCCTCTGTTTCAGCCCCTCTGTTTCTCGCCCTCTGTTTCTGCCCCTCTGTTTCTCACCCTTGGTTTCAGCCCCTCTATTTCTCGCCCTGTGTTTCAGCCCCTCTGATTCAGCCCCTCTGTTTAAGCCCCTCTCTTTCTCGCCCTCTGTTTCAGCCCCTCTAATTCTCGCCCTCTGTTTCAGCCCCTATGATTCAGCCCCTCTGTTTCTCGCCCTCTGTTTCAGCCCCTCTGTTTCTCGCCCTCTGTTTCAGCCCCTCTGTTTCTCGCCCTCGGTCTCAGCCCCTCTGATTCAGCCCCTCTGTTTCAGCCCCTCTGTTTTTCGCACTCTGTTTCAGCCCCTCTGTTTCTCGCCCTCTGTTTCAGCCCCTCTGTTTCAGCCCCTCTGTTTCTCGCCCTCTGTTTCAGCCCCTCTGTTTCTCGCCCTCTGTTTCAGCCTCTCTGATTCAGCACCTCTGTTTCTCGCCCTCTGTTTCAGCCCCTCTGTTTCTCGCCCTCTGTTTCAGCCCCTCTGTTTCTTGCTGTCTGTTTCAGCCCCTCTGTTTCTCGCCCTCGGTTTCATCCCCTCTGTTTCAGCCCCTCTGTTTAAGCCCCTCTGTTTCTCGCCCTCTGTTTCAGCCACTCTGTTTCTCGCCCTCTGTTTCAGCCCCTCTGTTTCTCGCCCTCTGTTTCAGCCCCTCAGTTTCAGCCCTTCTGATTCAGCCCCTCTGTTTCAGCCGCTCTGTTTCTCGCCCTCTGTTTCAGCCCCTCTGATTTAGCCCCTCTGTTTCAGCCCCTCTGTTTCAGCCCCTCTGTTTCTCGCCCTCTGTTTCTGCCCCTCTGTTTCTCACCCTTGGTTTCAGCCCCTCTATTTCTCGCCCTGTGTTTCAGCCCCTCTGATTCAGCCCCTCTGTTTAAGCCCCTCTCTTTCTCGCCCTCTGTTTCAGCCCCTCTAATTCTCGCCCTCTGTTTCAGCCCCTATGATTCAGCCCCTCTGTTTCTCGCCCTCTGTTTCAGCCCCTCTGTTTCTCGCCCTCTGTTTCAGCCCCTCTGTTTCTCGCCCTCGGTCTCAGCCCCTCTGATTCAGCCCCTCTGTTTCAGCCCCTCTGTTTTTCGCCCTCTGTTTCAGCCCCTCTGTTTCTCGCCCTCTGTTTCAGCCCCTCTGTTTCAGCCCCTCTGTTTCTCGCCCTCTGTTTCAGCCCCTCTGTTTCTCGCCCTCTGTTTCAGCCTCTCTGATTCAGCACCTCTGTTTCTCGCCCTCTGTTTCAGCCCCTCTGTTTCTCGCCCTCTGTTTCAGCCCCTCTGTTTCTTGCTGTCTGTTTCAGCCCCTCTGTTTCTCGCCCTCGGTTTCATCCCCTCTGTTTCAGCCCCTCTGTTTAAGCCCCTCTGTTTCTCGCCCTCTGTTTCAGCCACTCTGTTTCTCGCCCTCTGTTTCAGCCCCTCTGTTTCTCGCCCTCTGTTTCAGCCCCTCAGTTTCAGCCCTTCTGATTCAGCCCCTCTGATTCAGCCCCTCTGTTTCTCGCCCACTGTTTCAGCCCCTCAATTTCACGCTCTCTGTTTCAGCCCCTCTGTTTCTCGCCCTCTGTTTCAGCCCCTCTGTTTCAGCCCCTCTGTTTCAGCCCCTCTGTTTCTCGCTCTCTGTTTCAGCCCCTCTGTTTCAGCCCCTCTGTTTCTCGCCCTCTGTTTCAGACCCTCTGTTTCAGCCCCTCTGATTCAGCCCCTCTGCTTCTCGCCCTGTTTCAGACCCTCTGTTTCAGCTCCTCTGTTTCAGCCCCTCTGAGTCCGCCCCTCTGTTTCTCGCCCTCTTTTTCAGCCCCTCTGTTTCTCGCCCTCTGTTTCAGCCCCTCTGTTTCTCGCCCTCTGTTTCAGCCCCACTGTTTCAGCCCCTCTGATTCAGCCCCTCTGATTCAGCCCCTCTGTTTCATCCCCTCTGTTTCAGCCCCTCTGTTTCTCGCCCTCTGTTTCAGCCCCTCTGATTCAGCCCCACTGTTTCTCGCCCTCTGTTTCAGCCCCTCTGATTCCGCCCCTCTGTTTCTCGCCTTCTGTTTCAGCCCCTCTGTTTCTCGCCCGCTGTTTCAGCCCGTCTGTTTCTCGCCCTCTGTTTCAGCCCCTCTGTTTCAGCCCCTCTGTTTCAGCCCCTCTGTTTCTCGCCCTCTGTTTCAGCCCCTCTGATTCAGCCCCTCTGTTTCTCGCCCTCTGTTTCAGCCCCTCTGTTTCAGCCCCTCTGTTTCAGCCCCTCTGATTCCGCCCCGCTGTTTCTCGCCATCTGTTTCAGCCGCTCTGTTTCTCGCCCTCTGTTTCAGCCCCTCTGTTTCTCGCCCTCTGTTTCTGCCCCTCTGTTTCAGCCCCTCTGTTTCTCGCCCTCTGTTTCTCGCCCTCTGTTTCAGCCCCTCCGTTTCTTCCCCTCTGTTTCAGACCCTCTGTTTCTCGCCCTCTGTTTCAGCCCCTCTGTTTCTCGCCCTCTGTTTCAGCCCCTCTGTTTCAGCCCCTCTGATTCAGCCCCTCTGTTTCAGCCCCTCTGATTCAGCACCTCTGTTTCTCGCCCTCTGTTTCAGCCCCTCTGTTTCAGCCCCTCTGATTCAGCCCCTCTGTTTCCCACCCCTCTGTTTCAGCCCCTCTGTTTCACGCCCCGTGTTTCAGCCCCTCTGTTTCTTGCCCTCTGTTTCAGCCCCTCTGTTTCTCGCCCTCTGTTTCAGCCCCTCTGTTTCAGCCCCTCTGTTTCAGTCCCTCTGTTTCTCGCCCTCTGTTTCAACTCCTCTGTTTCAGCCCCTCTGTTTAAGCCCCTCTGTTTCTCGCCCTCTGTTTCAGCCGCTCTGTTTCTCGCCCTCTGTTTCAGCCCCTCTGATTTAGCCCCTCTGTTTCAGCCCCTCTGTTTCAGCCCCTCTGTTTATCGCCCTCTGTTTCAGCCCCACTGTTTCGCGCTCTCTGTTTCAGCCCCTCTGTTTCAGCCACTCTGTTTCTCGCCCTCTGTTTCTGCCCCTCTGTTTCTCACCCTTTGTTTCAGCCCCTCTATTTCTCGCCCTGTGTTTCAGCCCATCTGATTCAGCCCCTCTGTTTCAGCCCCACTGAATCAGCCCCTCTGTCTCAGCCCCTCTGAATCAGCCCCTCTGATTCAGCCCCTCTGTTTCAGCCTCTCTGTTTCAGCCCCTCTCTTTCTCGCCCTCTGTTTCAGCCCCTCTAATTCTCGCCCTCTGTTTCAGCACCTATGATTCAGCCCCTCTGTTTCTCGCCCTCTGTTTCAGCCCCTCTGTTTCTCGCCCTCTGTTTCAGCCCCTCTGTTTCTCGCCCTCGGTCTCAGCCCCTCTGATTCAGCCCCACTGTTTCAGCCCCTCTGTTTCTCGCCTTCTGTTTCAGCCCCTCTGTTTCTAGCCCTCTGTTTCAGCCCCTCTATTTCTCGCCCTCTGTTTCAGCCCCTCTGTTTCAGACCCTCTGTTTCTCGCCTTCTGTTTCAGCCCCTCTGTTTCTCGCCCTCTGTTTAACCCCCCTATTTCTCGCCCTCTGTTTCAGCCCCTCTGATTCAGCCCCTCTGTTTCAGCCCCGCTGAATCAGCACCTCTGATTCAGCCCCTCTGTTTCAGCCCCTCTGTTTTTCGCCCTCTGTTTCAGCCCCTCTGTTTCTCGCCCTCTGTTTCAGCCCCTCTGTTTCAGCCCCTCTGTTTCTCGCCCTCTGTTTCAGCCCCTCTGTTTCTCGCCCTCTGTTTCAGCCCCTCTGTTTCAGCCCCTCTGTTTCAGTCCCTCTGTTTCTCGCCCTCTGTTTCAGCTCCTCTGTTTCAGCCCCTCTGTTTAAGCCCCTCTGTTTCTCGCCCTCTGTTTCAGCCGCTCTGTTTCTCGCCCTCTGTTTCAGCCCCTCTGATTTAGCCCCTCTGTTTCAGCCCCTCTGTTTAAGCCCCTCTGTTTCTCGCCCTCTGTTTCAGCCCCACTGTTTCGCGCTCTCTTTTTCAGCCCCTCTGTTTCAGCCCCTCTGTTTCTCGCCCTCTTTTTCTGCCCCTCTGTTTCTCACCCTTTGTTTCAGCCCCTCTATTTCTCGCCCTGTGTTTCAGCCCCTCTGATTCAGCCCCTCTGTTTCAGCCCCTCTGAATCAGCCCCTCTGTTTCAGCCCCTCTGAATCAGCCCCTCTGATTCAGTCCCTCTGTTTCAGCCTCTCTGTTTCAGCCCCTCTCTTTCTCGCCCTCTGTTTCAGCCCCTCTAATTCTCGCCCTCTGTTTCAGCACCTATGATTCAGCCCCTCTGTTTCTCGCCCTCTGTTTCAGCCCCTCTGTTTCTCGCCCTCTGTTTCAGCCCCACTGATTCAGCCCCTCTGCTTCTCGCCCTCTGTTTCAGCCCCTCTGTTTCAGCTCCTCTGTTTCAGCCCCTGTGAGTCCGCCCCTCTGTTTCTCGCCCTCTGTTTCAGAACCCTCTGTTTCTCGCGCTCTGTTTCACCCCTCGGTTTCTCGCCCTCTGTTTCAGCCCCTCTGTTTCAGCCCCTCTGTTTCTCGCCCTCTGTTTCAGCCCCTCGGTTTCTCGCCCTCTGTTTCAGCCCCTCTGTTTCTCGCCCTGTGTTTCAGCCCCTCCATTTCTTACCCTCTGTTTCAGCCCCTCTGTTTCTCGCCCTCTGTTTCAGCCCCTCTGTTTCTCGCCCTCTGTTTCAGCCCCACTGTTTCAGCCCCTCTGATTCAGCCCCTCTGATTCAGCCCCTCTGTTTCTCGCCCTCTGTTTCAGCCCCTCTGTTTCGCGCTCTCTGTTTCAGCCCCTCTGTTTCTCGCCCTCTGTTTGAGCCCCTCTGTTTCAGCCGCTCCGTTTCAGCCCCTCTGTTTCAGCCCCTCTGTTTCTCGCCCTCTGTTTCAGCCCCTCTGATTCAGCCCCTCTGTTTCTCGCCCTCTGTTTCGGCCCCTCTGTTTCTCGCCCTCTGTTTCAGCCCCTCTGATTCTCGCCCTCTGTTTCAGCCCGTCTGTTTCTCGCCCTCTGTTTCAGCCCCTCTGTTTCAGCCCCTCTGTTTCAGCCCCTCTGTTTCTCTCCCTCTGTTTCAGCCCCTCTAATTCAGCCCCTCTGTTTCTCGCCCTCTGTTTCAGCCCCTCTGTTTCAGCCCCTCTGTTTTAGCCCCTCTGATTCCACCCCGCTGTTTCTCGCCCTCTGTTTCAGCCCCTCTGTTTCTCGCCCTCTGTTTCAGCACCTCTGTTTCTCGCCCTCTGTTTCAGCCCCTCTGTTTCAGCCCCTCTGTTTCAGCCCCTCTGTTTCTCGCCCTCTGTTTCAGCCCCTCTGATACAGCCCCTCTGTTTCAGCCCCTCTGATTCAGCCCCTCTGTTTCAGCCCCTCTGTTTCAGCCCCTCTGTTTCAGCCCCGCTGTTTCTCCCCCTCTGTTTCTCACCCTCTGTTTCGGCCCCTCTGTTTTTCGCCCTCTGTTTCAGCCCCTCTGTTTCTCGCCCTCTGTTTCATGCCCCTCTGTTTCAGCCCCTCTGATACAGCCCCTCTGATTCGGCCCCTCTGTTTCAGCCCCTCTGTTTCAGCCCCTCTGTTTCAGCCCCTCTGTTTCAGCCTCTCTTTCAGCCCCTCTCTTTCTCGCCCTCTGTTTCAGCCCCTCTGTTTCTCGCCCTCTGTTTCAGCCCCTCTGTTTCTCGCCCTCGGTCTCAGCCCCTCTGATTCAGCCCCTCTGTTTCAGCCCCACTGTTTCTCGCCTTCTGTTTCAGCCCCTCTGTTTCTAGCCCTCTGTGTCAGACCCTCTACTTCTCGCCCTCTGTTTCAGCCCCTCTGTTTCAGACCCTCTGTTTCTCGCCTTCTGTTTCAGCCCCTCTGTTTCTCGCCCTCTGTTTAACCCCCCTATTTCTCGCCCTCTGTTTCAGCCCCTCTGTATCAGCCCCTCTGTTTCAGCCCCTCTGTTTCAGCCCCTCTGTTTCTCGCCCTCTGTTTCAGCCCCTCTGTTTCTAGCCCTCTGTTTCAGCCCCTCTGTTTCAACCCCTCTGATTCAGCCCCTCTGTTTCAGCCCCTCTGTTTCTCGCCCTCCGTCTCAGCCCCTCTGATTCAGCCCCTCTGTTTCAGCCCCTCTGTTTTTCGCCCTCTGTTTCAGCCCCTCTGTTTCTCGCCCTCTGTTTCAGCCCCTCTGTTTCAGCCCCTCTGTTTCTCGCCCTCTGTTTCAGCCCCTCTGTTTCTCGCCCTCTGTTTCAGCCCCTCTGATTCAGCCCCTCTCTTTCTCGCCCTCTGTTTCAGCCCCTCTGTTTCTCGCCCTCTGTTTCAGCCCCTCTGATTCTCGCCCTCTGTTTCAGACCGTCTGTTTCTCGCCCTCTGTTTCAGCCCCTCTGTTTCAGCCCCTCTGTTTCAGCCCCTCTGTTTCTCGCCCTCTGTTTCAGCCCCTCTAATTCAGCCCCTCTGTTTCTCGCCCTCTGTTTCAGCCCCTCTGTTTCAGCCCCTCTGTTTTAGCCCCTCTGATTCCACCCCGCTGTTTCTCGCCCTCTGTTTCAGCCCCTCTGTTTCTCGCCCTCTGTTTCAGCACCTCTGTTTCTCGCCCTCTGTTTCAGCCCCTCTGTTTCAGCCCCTCTGTTTCAGCCCCTCTGTTTCTCGCCCTCTGTTTCAGCCCCTCTGATACAGCCCCTCTGTTTCAGCCCCTCTGATTCAGCCGCTCTGTTTCAGCCCCTCTGTTTCAGCCCCTCTGTTTCAGCCCCTCTGTTTCTCCCCCTCTGTTTCTCACACTCTGTTTCGGCCCCTCTGTTTTTCGCCCTCTGTTTCAGCCCCTCTGTTTCTCGCCCTCTGTTTCAGCCCCTCTGTTTCAGCCCCTCTGATACAGCCCCTCTGATTCGGCCCCTCTGTTTCAGCCCCTCTGTTTCAGCCCCTCTGTTTCAGCCCCTCTGTTTCAGCCTCTCTTTCAGCCCCTCTCTTTCTCGCCCTCTGTTTCAGCCCCTCTGTTTCTCGCCCTCTGTTTCAGCCCCTCTGTTTCTCGCCCTCGTTCTCAGCCCCTCTGATTCAGCCCCTCTGTTTCAGCCCCACTGTTTCTCGCCTTCTGTTTCAGCCCCTCTGTTTCTAGCCCTCTGTTTCAGCCCCTCTATTTCTCGCCCTCTGTTTCAGCCCCTCTGTTTCAGACCCTCTGTTTCTCGCCTTCTGTTTCAGCCCCTCTGTTTCTCGCCCTCTGTTTAAACCCCCTATTTCTCGCCCTCTGTTTCAGCCCCTCTGTTTCAGCCCCTCTGTTTCAGCCCCTCTGTTTCAGCCCCTCTGTTTCTCCCCCTCTGTTTCAGCCCCTCTGTTTCTAGCCCTCTGTTTCAGCCCCTCTGTTTCAGCCCCTCTGATTCAGCCCCTCTGTTTCAGCCCCTCTGTTTCTCGCCCTCGGTTTCAGCCCCTCTGTTTCAGCCCCTCTGTTTCAGCCCCTCTGTTTCTCGCCCTCTGTTTCAGCCCCTCTGTTTCAGCACCTCTGTTTCTCGCCCTCTGTTTCAGCCCCTCTGTTTCTCGCCCTCTGTTTCAGCTCCTCTGTTTCAGCCCCTCTGTTTAAGCCCCTCTGTTTCTCGCCCTCTGTTTCAGCCGCTCTGTTTCTCGCCCTCTGTTTCAGCCCCTCTGATTTAGCCCCTCTGTTTCAGCCCCTCTGTTTCAGCCCCTCTGTTTTTCGCCCTCTGTTTCAGCCCCACTGTTTCGCGCTCTCTGTTTCAGCCCCTCTGCTTCAGCCCCTCTGTTTCAGCCCCTCTGTTTCTCGCCCTCTGTTTCAGCCACTCTGTTTCTCGCCCTCTGTTTCAGCCCCTCTGTTTCTCGCCCTCTGTTTCAGACCCTCTGTTTCAGCCCCTCTGATTCAGCCCCTCTGATTCAGCCCCTCGGTTTCTCGCCCACTGTTTCAGCCCCTCTGTTTCGCGCACTCTGTTTCAGCCCCTCTGTTTCTCGCCCTCTGTTTCAGCCCCTCTGTTTCAGCCCCTCTGTTTCAGCCCCTCTGTTTCAGCCCCTCTGTTTCTCGCCCTCTGTTTCAGCCCCTCTGTTTCAGCCCCTCTGTTTCTCGCCCTCTGTTTCAGCCACTCTGTTTCAGCCCCTCTGATTCAGCCCCTCTGCTTCTCGCCCTCTGTTTCAGCCCCTCTGTTTCAGCTCCTCTGTTTCAGCCCCTCTGAGTCCGCCCCTCTGTTTCTCGCCCTCTGTTTCAGCCCCTCTGTTTCTCGCCCTCTGTTTCAGACCCTCTGTTTCAGCCCCTCTGATTCAGCCCCTCTGATTCAGCCCCTCCGTTTCTCGCCCACTGTTTCAGCCCCTCTGTTTCGCGCTCTCTGTTTCAGCCCCTCTGTTTCTCGCCCTCTGTTTCAGCCCCTCTGTTTCAGCCCCTCTGTTTCAGCCCCTCTGTTTCAGCCCCTCTGTTTCTCGCCCTCTGTTTCAGCCCCTCTGTTTCAGCCCCTCTGTTTCTCGCCCTCTGTTTCAGCCCCTCTGTTTCAGCCCCTCTGATTCAGCCCCTCTGCTTCTCGCCCTCTGTTTCAGCCCCTCTGTTTCAGCTCCTCTGTTTCAGCCCCTCTGAGTCCGCCCCTCTGTTTCTCGCCCTCTGTTTCAGCCCCTCTGTTTCTCGCCCTCTGTTTCAGCCCCTCTGTTTCAGCCCCACTGATTCAGCCCCTCTGCTTCTCGCCCTCTGTTTCAGCCCCTCTGATTCTCGCCCTCTGTTTCAGCCCGTCTGTTTCTCGCCCTCTGTTTCAGCCCCTCTGTTTCAGCCCCTCTGTTTCAGCCCCTCTGTTTCAGCCCCTCTGTTTCTCGCCCTCTGTTTCAGCCCCTCGGTTTCTCGCCCTCTGTTTCAGCCCCTCTGTTTCTCGCCCTGTGTTTCAGCCCCTCCATTTCTTACCCTCTGTTTCAGCCCCTCTGTTTCTCGCCCTCTGTTTCAGCCCCTCTGTTTCTCGCCCTCTGTTTCAGCCCCACTGTTTCAGCCCCTCTGATTCAGCCCCTCTGATTCAGCCCCTCTGTTTCTCGCCCTCTGTTTCAGCCCCTCTGTTTCGCGCTCTCTGTTTCAGCCCCTCTGTTTCTCGCCCTCTGTTTGAGCCCCTCTGTTTCAGCCCCTCTGTTTCAGCCCCTCTGTTTCAGCCCCTCTGTTTCTCGCCCTCTGTTTCAGCCCCTCTGATTCAGCCCCTCTCTTTCTCGCCCTCTGTTTCAGCCCCTCTGTTTCTCGCCCTCTGTTTCAGCCCCTCTGATTCTCGCCCTCTGTTTCAGCCCGTCTGTTTCTCGCCCTCTGTTTCAGCCCCTCTGTTTCAGCCCCTCTGTTTCAGCCCCTCTGTTTCTCGCCCTCTGTTTCAGCCCCTCTAATTCAGCCCCTCTGTTTCTCGCCCTCTGTTTCAGCCCCTCTGTTTCAGCCCCTCTGTTTTAGCCCCTCTGATTCCACCCCGCTGTTTCTCGCCCTCTGTTTCAGCCCCTCTGTTTCTCGCCCTCTGTTTCAGCACCTCTGTTTCTCGCCCTCTGTTTCAGCCCCTCTGTTTCAGCCCCTCTGTTTCAGCCCCTCTGTTTCTCGCCCTCTGTTTCAGCCCCTCTGATACAGCCCCTCTGTTTCAGCCCCTCTGATTCAGCCCCTCTGTTTCAGCCCCTCTGTTTCAGCCCCTCTGTTTCAGCCCCTCTGTTTCTCCCCCTCTGTTTCTCACCCTCTGTTTCGGCCCCTCTGTTTTTCGCCCTCTGTTTCAGCCCCTCTGTTTCTCGCCCTCTGTTTCAGCCCCTCTGTTTCAGCCCCTCTGATACAGCCCCTCTGATTCGGCCCCTCTGTTTCAGCCCCTCTGTTTCAGCCCCTCTGTTTCATCCCCTCTGTTTCAGCCTCTCTTTCAGCCCCTCTCTTTCTCGCCCTCTGTTTCAGCCCCTCTGTTTCTCGCCCTCTGTTTCAGCCCCTCTGTTTCTCGCCCTCGGTCTCAGCCCCTCTGATTCAGCCCCTCTGTTTCAGCCCCACTGTTTCTCGCCTTCTGTTTCAGCCCCTCTGTTTCTAGCCCTCTGTTTCAGCCCCTCTATTTCTCGCCCTCTGTTTCAGCCCCTCTGTTTCAGACCCTCTGTTTCTCGCCTTCTGTTTCAGCCCCTCTGTTTCTCGCCCTCTGTTTAACCCCCCTATTTCTCGCCCTCTGTTTCAGCCCCTCTGTTTCAGCCCCTCTGTTTCAGCTCCTCTGTTTCAGCCCCTCTGTTTCTCCCCCTCTGTTTCAGCCCCTCTGTTTCTAGCCCTCTGATTCAGCCCCTCTGTTTCAGCCCCTCTGATTCAGCCCCTCTGTTTCAGCCCCTCTGTTTCTCGCCCTCGGTTTCAGCCCCTCTGTTTCAGCCCCTCTGTTTCAGCCCCTCTGTTTCTCGCCCTCTGTTTCAGCCCCTCTGTTTCAGCACCTCTGTTTCTCGCCCTCTGTTTCAGCCCCTCTGTTTCTCGCCCTCTGTTTCAGCTCCTCTGTTTCAGCCCCTCTGTTTAAGCCCCTCTGTTTCTCGCCCTCTGTTTCAGCCGCTCTGTTTCTCGCCCTCTGTTTCAGCCCCTCTGATTTAGCCCCTCTGTTTCAGCCCCTCTGTTTCAGCCCCTCTGTTTTTCGCCCTCTGTTTCAGCCCCACTGTTTCGCGCTCTCTGTTTCAGCCCCTCTGTTTCAGCCCCTCTGTTTCAGCCCCTCTGTTTCTCGCCCTCTGTTTCAGCCACTCTGTTTCTCGCCCTCTGTTTCAGCCCCTCTGTTTCTCGCCCTCTGTTTCAGACCCTCTGTTTCAGCCCCTCTGATTCAGCCCCTCTGATTCAGCCCCTCGGTTTCTCGCCCACTGTTTCAGCCCCTCTGTTTCGCGCTCTCTGTTTCAGCCCCTCTGTTTCTCGCCCTCTGTTTCAGCCCCTCTGTTTCAGCCTCTCTGTTTCAGCCCCTCTGCTTCTCGCCCTCTGTTTCAGCCCCTCTGTTTCAGCCCCTCTGTTTCTCGCCCTCTGTTTCAGCCCCTCTGTTTCAGCCCCTCTGATTCAGCCCCTCTGCTTCTCGCCCTCTGTTTCAGCCCCTCTGTTTCAGCTCCTCTGTTTCAGCCCCTCTGAGTCCGCCCCTCTGTTTCTCGCCCTCTGTTTCAGCCCCTCTGTTTCTCGCCCTCTGTTTCAGCCCCTCTGTTTCAGCCCCACTGATTCAGCCCCTCTGCTTCTCGCCCTCTGTTTCAGCCCCTCTGATTCTCGCCCTCTGTTTCAGCCCCTCTGTTTCAGCCCCTCTGTTTCAGCCCCTCTGTTTCTCGCCCTCTGTTTCAGCCCCTCGGTTTCTCACCCTCTGTTTCAGCCCCTCTGTTTCTCGCCCTGTGTTTCAGCCCCTCCATTTCTTACCCTCTGTTTCAGCCCCTCTGTTTCTCGCCCTCTGTTTCAGCCCCTCTGTTTCTCGCCCTCTGTTTCAGCCCCACTGTTTCAGCCCCTCTGATTCAGCCCCTCTGATTCAGCCCCTCTGTTTCTCGCCCTCTGTTTCAGCCCCTCTGTTTCGCGCTCTCTGTTTCAGCCCCTCTGTTTCTCGCCCTCTGTTAGAGCCCCTCTGTTTCAGCCCCTCTGTTTCAGCCCCTCTGTTTCAGCCCCTCTGTTTCTCGCCCTCTGTTTCAGCCCCTCTGATTCAGCCCCTCTCTTTCTCGCCCTCTGTTTCAGCCCCTCTGTTTCTCGCCCTCTGTTTCAGCCCCTCTGATTCTCGCCCTCTGTTTCAGCCCGTCTGTTTCTCGCCCTCTGTTTCAGCCCCTCTGTTTCAGCCCCTCTGTTTCAGCCCCTCTGTTTCTCGCCCTCTGTTTCAGCCCCTCTAATTCAGCCCCTCTGTTTCTCGCCCTCTGTTTCAGCCCCTCTGTTTCAGCCCCTCTGTTTTAGCCCCTCTGATTCCACCCCGCTGTTTCTCGCCCTCTGTTTCAGCCCCTCTGTTTCTCGCCCTCTGTTTCAGCACCTCTGTTTCTCGCCCTCTGTTTCAGCCCCTCTGTTTCAGCCCCTCTGTTTCAGCCCCTCTGTTTCTCGCCCTCTGTTTCAGCCCCTCTGATACAGCCCCTCTGTTTCAGCCCCTCTGATTCAGCCCCTCTGTTTCAGCCCCTCTGTTTCAGCCCCTCTGTTTCAGCCCCTCTGTTTCTCCCCCTCTGTTTCTCACCCTCTGTTTCGGCCCCTCTGTTTTTCGCCCTCTGTTTCAGCCCCTCTGTTTCTCGCCCTCTGTTTCAGCCCCTCTGTTTCAGCCCCTCTGATACAGCCCCTCTGATTCGGCCCCTCTGTTTCAGCCCCTCTGTTTCAGCCCCTCTGTTTCAGCCCCTCTGTTTCAGCCTCTCTTTCAGCCCCTCTCTTTCTCGCCCTCTGTTTCAGCCCCTCTGTTTCTCGCCCTCTGTTTCAGCCCCTCTGTTTCTCGCCCTCGGTCTCAGCCCCTCTGATTCAGCCCCTCTGTTTCAGCCCCACTGTTTCTCGCCTTCTGTTTCAGCCCCTCTGTTTCTAGCCCTCTGTTTCAGCCCCTCTATTTCTCGCCCTCTGTTTCAGCCCCTCTGTTTCAGACCCTCTGTTTCTCGCCTTCTGTTTCAGCCCCTCTGTTTCTCGCCCTCTGTTTAACCCCCCTATTTCTCGCCCTCTGTTTCAGCCCCTCTGTTTCAGCCCCTCTGTTTCAGCCCCTCTGTTTCAGCCCCTCTGTTTCAGCCCCTCTGTTTCAGCCCCTCTGTTTCTAGCCCTCTGTTTCAGCCCCTCTGTTTCAGCCCCTCTGATTCAGCCCCTCTGATTCAGCCCCTCTGTTTCTCGCCCTCGGTTTCAGCCCCTCTGTTTCAGCCCCTCTGTTTCAGCCCCTCTGTTTCTCGCCCTCTGTTTCAGCCCCTCTGTTTCAGCACCTCTGTTTCTCGCCCTCTGTTTCAGCCCCTCTGTTTCTCGCCCTCTGTTTCAGCTCCACTGTTTCAGCCCCTCTGTTTAAGCCCCTCTGTTTCTCGCCCTCTGTTTCAGCCGCTCTGTTTCTCGCCCTCTGTTTCAGCCCCTCTGATTTAGCCCCTCTGTTTCAGCCCCTCTGTTTCAGCCCCTCTGTTTTTCGCCCTCTGTTTCAGCCCCACTGTTTCGCGCTCTCTGTTTCAGCCCCTCTGTTTCAGCCCCTCTGTTTCTCGCCCTCTATTTCTGCCCCTCTGTTTCTCACCCTTTGTTTCAGCCCCTCTATTTCTCACCCTGTGTTTCAGCCCCTCTGATTCAGCCCCTCTGTTTCAGCCCCTCTGAATCAGCCCCTCTGTTTCAGCCCCTCTGAATCAGCCCCTCTGATTCAGCCCCTCTGTTTCAGCCCCTCTGTTTCAGCCCCTCTCTTTCTCGCCCTCTGTTTCAGCCCCTCTAATTCTCGCCCTCTGTTTCAGCCCCTATGATTCAGCCCCTCTGTTTCTCGCCCTCGGTTTCAGCCCCTCTGTTTCAGCCCCTCTGTTTCAGCCCCTCTGTTTCTCGCCCTCTGTTTCAGCCCCTCTGTTTCAGCACCTCTGTTTCTCGCCCTCTGTTTCAGCCCCTCTGTTTCTCGCCCTCTGTTTCAGCTCCACTGTTTCAGCCCCTCTGTTTAAGCCCCTCTGTTTCTCGCCCTCTGTTTCAGCCGCTCTGTTTCTCGCCCTCTGTTTCAGCCCCTCTGATTTAGCCCCTCTGTTTCAGCCCCTCTGTTTCAGCCCCTCTGTTTTTCGCCCTCTGTTTCAGCCCCACTGTTTCGCGCTCTCTGTTTCAGCCCCTCTGTTTCAGCCCCTCTGTTTCTCGCCCTCTATTTCTGCCCCTCTTTTTCTCACCCTTTGTTTCAGCCCCTCTATTTCTCACCCTGTGTTTCAGCCCCTCTGATTCAGCCCCTCTGTTTCAGCCCCTCTGAATCAGCCCCTCTGTTTCAGCCCCTCTGAATCAGCCCCTCTGATTCAGCCCCTCTGTTTCAGCCCCTCTGTTTCAGCCCCTCTCTTTCTCGCCCTCTGTTTCAGCCCCTCTAATTCTCGCCCTCTGTTTCAGCCCCTATGATTCAGCCCCTCTGTTTCTCGCCCTCTGTTTCAGCCCCTCTGTTTCTCGCCCTCTGTTTCAGCCCCTCTGTTTCTCGCCCTCTGTTTCAGCTCCTCTGTTTCAGCCCCTCTGTGTAAGCCCCTCTGTTTCTCGCCCTCTGTTTTAGCCGCTCTGTTTCTCGCCCTCTGTTTCAGCCCCTCTGATTTAGCCCCTCTGTTTCAGCCCCTCTGTTTCAGCCCCTCTGTTTTTCGCCCTCTGTTTCAGCCCCACTGTTTCGCGCTCTCTGTTTCAGCCCCTCTGTTTCAGCCCCTCTGTTTCTCGCCCTCTATTTCTGCCCCTCTGTTTCTCACCCTTTGTTTCAGCTCCTCTATTTCTCGCCCTGTGTTTCAGCCCCTCTGATTCAGCCCCTCTGTTTCAGCCCCTCTGAATCAGCCCCTCTGTTTCAGCCCCTCTGAATCAGCCCCTCTGATTCAGCCCCTCTGAATCAGCCCCTCTGTTTCAGCCCCTCTGAATCAGCCCCTCTGATTCAGCCCCTCTGTTTCAGCCCCTCTGTTTCAGCCCCTCTCTTTCTCGCCCTCTGTTTCAGCCCCTCTAATTCTCGCCCTCTGTTTCAGCCCCTATGATTCAGCCCCTCTGTTTCTCGCCCTCTGTTTCAACCCCTCTGTTTCTCGCCCTCTGTTTCAGCCCCTCTGTTTCTCGCCCTCGGTCACAGCCCCTCTGATTCAGCCCCTCTGTTTCAGACCCTCTGTTTTTCGCCCTCTGTTTCAGCTCCTCTGTTTCAGCCCCTCTGTTTAACTGCCTCTGATTCTCGCCCTCTGTTTCAGCCGCTCTGTTTCTCGCCCTCTGTTTCAGCCCCTCTGATTTAGCCCCTCTGTTTCAGCCCCTCTGTTTCTCGCCCTCTGTTTCAGCCCCTCTGTTTCTCGCCGTCTGTTTCAGCCCCTCTGTTTCAGCCCCTCTGTTTCAGCCCCTCTGTTTCTCGCCCTCTGTTTCTCCCACTCTGTTTCTCACCCTCTGTTTCGGCCCCTCTGTTTTTCGCCCTCTGTTGCAGCCCCTCTGTTTCTCGCCCTCTGTTTCAGGCTCTCTGTTTCAGCCCGTCTGTTTCAGCCCCTCTGTTTCAGCCCCTCTGTTTCTCGCCCTCTGTTTCTCGCCCGCAGTTTCAGCCCCTCTGTTTCTAGCCCTCTGTTTCAGCCCCTCTGTTTCTCGCCCTCTGTTTCAGCCCCTCTGTTTCTCGGCCTCTGTTTCAGCCCCTCTGTTTCAGCCCCTCTGTTTCAGCCCCTCTGTTTCAGCCCGTCTGTTTCAGCCCATCTGTTTCTCGCCCTCTGTTTCAGCCCCTCTGTTTCTCGGCCTCTGTTTCAGCCCCTCTGTTTCAGCCCCTCTGTTTCAGCCCCTCTGTTTCAGCCCCTCTGTTTCTCGCCCTCTGTTTCAGCCCCTCTGTTTCTAGCCCTCTGTTTCAGCCCCTCTGTTTCAGCCCCTCTGATTCAGCCCCTCTGTTTCAGCCCCTCTGTTTCTCACCCTCGGTTTCAGCCCCTCTGTTTCAGCCCCTCTGTTTCTCGCCCTCTGTTTCAGCCCCTCTGTTTCAGCACCTCTGTTTCTCGCCCTCTGTTTCAGCCCCTCTGATTCTCGCCCTCTGTTTCAGCTCCTCTGTTTCAGCCCCTCTGTTTAAGCCCCTCTGTTTCTCGCCCTCTGTTTCAGCCGCTCTGTTTCTCGCCCTCTGTTTCAGCCCCTCTGATTTAGCCCCTCTGTTTCAGCCCCTCTGTTTCAGCCCCTCTGTTTTTCGCCCTCTGTTTCAGCCCCACTGTTTCGCGCTCTCTGTTTCAGCCCCTCTGTTTCAGCCCCTCTGTTTCAGCCCCTCTGTTTCTCGCCCTCTGTTTCAGCCACTCTGTTTCTCGCCCTCTGTTTCAGCCCCTCTGTTTCTCGCCCTCTGTTTCAGACCCTCTGTTTCAGCCCCTCTGATTCAGCCCCTCTGATTCAGCCCCTCGGTTTCTCGCCCACTGTTTCAGCCCCTCTGTTTCGCGCTCTCTGTTTCAGCCTCTCTGTTTCTCGCCCTCTGTTTCAGCCCCTCTGTTTCAGCCTCTCTGTTTCAGCCCCTCTGCTTCTCGCCCTCTGTTTCAGCCCCTCTGTTTCAGCCCCTCTGTTTCTCGCCCTCTGTTTCAGCCCCTCTGTTTCAGCCCCTCTGATTCAGCCCCTCTGCTTCTCGCCCTCTGTTTCAGCCCCTCTGTTTCAGCTCCTCTGTTTCAGCCCCTCTGAGTCCGCCCCTCTGTTTCTCGCCCTCTGTTTCAGCCCCTCTGTTTCTCGCCCTCTGTTTCAGCCCCTCTGTTTCAGCCCCACTGATTCAGCCCCTCTGCTTCTCGCCCTCTGTTTCAGCCCCTCTGATTCTCGCCCTCTGTTTCAGCCCGTCTGTTTCTCGCCCTCTGTTTCAGCCCCTCTGTTTCAGCCCCTCTGTTTCAGCCCCTCTGTTTCAGCCCCTCTGTTTCTCGCCCTCTGTTTCAGCCCCTCGGTTTCTCGCCCTCTGTTTCAGCCCCTCTGTTTCTCGCCCTGTGTTTCAGCCCCTCCATTTCTTACCCTCTGTTTCAGCCCCTCTGTTTCTCGCCCTCTGTTTCAGCCCCTCTGTTTCTCGCCCTCTGTTTCAGCCCCACTGTTTCAGCCCCTCTGATTCAGCCCCTCTGATTCAGCCCCTCTGTTTCTCGCCCTCTGTTTCAGCCCCTCTGTTTCGCGCTCTCTGTTTCAGCCCCTCTGTTTCTCGCCCTCTGTTAGAGCCCCTCTGTTTCAGCCCCTCTGTTTCAGCCCCTCTGTTTCAGCCCCTCTGTTTCTCGCCCTCTGTTTCAGCCCCTCTGATTCAGCACCTCTCTTTCTCGCCCTCTGTTTCAGCCCCTCTGTTTCTCGCCCTCTGTTTCAGCCCCTCTGATTCTCGCCCTCTGTTTCAGCCCGTCTGTTTCTCGCCCTCTGTTTCAGCCCCTCTGTTTCAGCCCCTCTGTTTCAGCCCCTCTGTTTCTCGCCCTCTGTTTCAGCCCCTCTAATTCAGCCCCTCTGTTTCTCGCCCTCTGTTTCAGCCCCTCTGTTTCAGCCCCTCTGTTTTAGCCCCTCTGATTCCACCCCGCTGTTTCTCGCCCTCTGTTTCAGCCCCTCTGTTTCTCGCCCTCTGTTTCAGCACCTCTGTTTCTCGCCCTCTGTTTCAGCCCCTCTGTTTCAGCCCCTCTGTTTCAGCCCCTCTGTTTCTCGCCCTCTGTTTCAGCCCCTCTGATACAGCCCCTCTGTTTCAGCCCCTCTGATTCAGCCGCTCTGTTTCAGCCCCTCTGTTTCAGCCCCTCTGTTTCAGCCCCTCTGTTTCTCCCCCTCTGTTTCTCACCCTCTGTTTCGGCCCCTCTGTTTTTCGCCCTCTGTTTCAGCCCCTCTGTTTCTCGCCCTCTGTTTCAGCCCCTCTGTTTCAGCCCCTCTGATACAGCCCCTCTGATTCGGCCCCTCTGTTTCAGCCCCTCTGTTTCAGCCCCTCTGTTTCAGCCCCTCTGTTTCAGCCTCTCTTTCAGCCCCTCTCTTTCTCGCCCTCTGTTTCAGCCCCTCTGTTTCTCGCCCTCTGTTTCAGCCCCTCTGTTTCTCGCCCTCGGTCTCAGCCCCTCTGATTCAGCCCCTCTGTTTCAGCCCCACTGTTTCTCGCCTTCTGTTTCAGCCCCTCTGTTTCTAGCCCTCTGTTTCAGCCCCTCTATTTCTCGCCCTCTGTTTCAGCCCCTCTGTTTCAGACCCTCTGTTTCTCGCCTTCTGTTTCAGCCCCTCTGTTTCTCGCCCTCTGTTTAACCCCCCTATTTCTCGCACTCTGTTTCAGCCCCTCTGTTTCAGCCCCTCTGTTTCAACCCCTCTGTTTCAGCCCCTCTGTTCCAGCCCCTCTGTTTCAGCCCCTCTGTTTCTAGCCCTCTGTTTCAGCCCCTCTGTTTCAGCCCCTCTGATTCAGCCCCTCTGATTCAGCCCCTCTGTTTCTCGCCCTCGGTTTCAGCCCCTCTGTTTCAGCCCCTCTGTTTCAGCCCCTCTGTTTCTCGCCCTCTGTTTCAGCCCCTCTGTTTCAGCACCTCTGTTTCTCGCCCTCTGTTTCAGCCCCTCTGTTTCTCGCCCTCTGTTTCAGCTCCACTGTTTCAGCCCCTCTGTTTAAGCCCCTCTGTTTCTCGCCCTCTGTTTCAGCCGCTCTGTTTCTCGCCCTCTGTTTCAGCCCCTCTGATTTAGCCCCTCTGTTTCAGCCCCTCTGTTTCAGCCCCTCTGTTTTTCGCCCTCTGTTTCAGCCCCACTGTTTCGCGCTCTCTGTTTCAGCCCCTCTGTTTCAGCCCCTCTGTTTCTCGCCCTCTATTTCTGCCCCTCTGTTTCTCACCCTTTGTTTCAGCCCCTCTATTTCTCACCCTGTGTTTCAGCCCCTCTGATTCAGCCCCTCTGTTTCAGCCCCTCTGAATCAGCCCCTCTGTTTCAGCCCCTCTGAATCAGCCCCTCTGATTCAGCCCCTCTGTTTCAGCCCCTCTGTTTCAGCCCCTCTCTTTCTCGCCCTCTGTTTCAGCCCCTCTAATTCTCGCCCTCTGTTTCAGCCCCTATGATTCAGCCCCTCTGTTTCTCGCCCTCTGTTTCAGCCCCTCTGTTTCTCGCCCTCTGTTTCAGCCCCTCTGTTTCTCGCCCTCTGTTTCAGCTCCTCTGTTTCAGCCCCTCTGTGTAAGCCCCTCTGTTTCTCGCCCTCTGTTTTAGCCGCTCTGTTTCTCGCCCTCTGTTTCAGCCCCTCTGATTTAGCCCCTCTGTTTCAGCCCCTCTGTTTCAGCCCCTCTGTTTTTCGCCCTCTGTTTCAGCCCCACTGTTTCGCGCTCTCTGTTTCAGCCCCTCTGTTTCAGCCCCTCTGTTTCTCGCCCTCTATTTCTGCCCCTCTGTTTCTCACCCTTTGTTTCAGCTCCTCTATTTCTCGCCCTGTGTTTCAGCCCCTCTGATTCAGCCCCTCTGTTTCAGCCCCTCTGAATCAGCCCCTCTGTTTCAGCCCCTCTGAATCAGCCCCTCTGATTCAGCCCCTCTGAATCAGCCCCTCTGTTTCAGCCCCTCTGAATCAGCCCCTCTGATTCAGCCCCTCTGTTTCAGCCCCTCTGTTTCAGCCCCTCTCTTTCTCGCCCTCTGTTTCAGCCCCTCTAATTCTCGCCCTCTGTTTCAGCCCCTATGATTCAGCCCCTCTGTTTCTCGCCCTCTGTTTCAGCCCCTCTGTTTCTCGCCCTCTGTTTCAGCCCCTCTGTTTCTCGCCCTCGGTCACAGCCCCTCTGATTCAGCCCCTCTGTTTCAGACCCTCTGTTTTTCGCCCTCTGTTTCAGCTCCTCTGTTTCAGCCCCTCTGTTTAACTGCCTCTGTTTCTCGCCCTCTGTTTCAGCCGCTCTGTTTCTCGCCCTCTGTTTCAGCCCCTCTGATTTAGCCCCTCTGTTTCAGCCCCTCTGTTTCTCGCCCTCTGTTTCAGCCCCTCTGTTTCTCGCCGTCTGTTTCAGCCCCTCTGTTTCAGCCCCTCTGTTTCAGCCCCTCTGTTTCTCGCCCTCTGTTTCTCCCACTCTGTTTCTCACCCTCTGTTTCGGCCCCTCTGTTTTTCGCCCTCTGTTGCAGCCCCTCTGTTTCTCGCCCTCTGTTTCAGGCTCTCTGTTTCAGCCCGTCTGTTTCAGCCCCTCTGTTTCAGCCCCTCTGTTTCTAGCCCTCTGTTTCAGCCCCTCTGTTTCAGACCCTCTGTTTTTCGCCCTCTGTTTCAGCTCCTCTGTTTCAGCCCCTCTGTTTAACTGCCTCTGTTTCTCGCCCTCTGTTTCAGCCGCTCTGTTTCTCGCCCTCTGTTTCAGCCCCTCTGATTTAGCCCCTCTGTTTCAGCCCCTCTGTTTCTCGCCCTCTGTTTCAGCCCCTCTGTTTCTCGCCGTCTGTTTCAGCCCCTCTGTTTCAGCCCCTCTGTTTCAGCCCCTCTGTTTCTCGCCCTCTGTTTCTCCCACTCTGTTTCTCACCCTCTGTTTCGGCCCCTCTGTTTTTCGCCCTCTGTTGCAGCCCCTCTGTTTCTCGCCCTCTGTTTCAGGCTCTCTGTTTCAGCCCGTCTGTTTCAGCCCCTCTGTTTCAGCCCCTCTGTTTCTAGCCCTCTGTTTCAGCCCCTCTGTTTCTCGCCCTCTGTTTCAGCCCCTCTGTTTCTCGGCCTCTGTTTCAGCCCCTCTGTTTCAGCCCCTCTGTTTCAGCCCCTCTGTTTCAGCCCCTCTGTTTCAGCCCCTCTGTTTCTCGCCCTCTGTTTCAGCCCCTCTGTTTCTCGGCCTCTGTTTCAGCCCCTCTGTTTCAGCCCCTCTGTTTCAGCCCCTCTGTTTCAGCCCCTCTGTTTCTCGCCCTCTGTTTCAGCCCCTCTGTTTCTAGCCCTCTGTTTCAGCCCCTCTGTTTCAGCCCCTCTGATTCAGCCCCTCTGTTTCAGCCCCTCTGTTTCTCACCCTCGGTTTCAGCCCCTCTGTTTCAGCCCCTCTGTTCCAGCCCCTCTGTTTCAGCCCCTCTGTTTCTCGCCCTCTGTTTCAGCCCCTCTGTTTCAGCACCTCTGTTTCTCGCCCTCTGTTTCAGCCCCTCTGATTCTCGCCCTCTGTTTCAGCTCCTCTGTTTCAGCCCCTCTGTTTAAGCCCCTCTGTTTCTCGCCCTCTGTTTCAGCCGCTCTGTTTCTCGCCCTCTGTTTCAGCCCCTCTGATTTAGCCCCTCTGTTTCAGCCCCTCTGTTTCAGCCCCTCTGTTTCGCGCTCTCTGTTTCAGCCCCTCTGTTTCTCGCCCTCTGTTTGAGCCCCTCTGTTTCAGCCCCTCTCTTTCTCGCCCTCTGTTTCTGCCCCTCTGTTTCTCACCCTTTGTTTCAGCCCCTCTATTTCTCGCCCTGTGTTTCAGCCCCTCTGATTCAGCCCCTCTGTTTCAGCCCCTCTGAATCAGCCCCTCTGTTTCAGCCCCTCTGAATCAGCCCCTCTGATTCAGCCCCTCTGTTTCAGCCCCTCTGTTTCAGCCCCTCTCTTTCTCGCCCTCTGTTTCAGCCCCTCTAATTCTCGCCCTCTGTTTCAGCCCCTATGATTCAGCCCCTGTGTTTCTCGCCCTCTGTTTCAGCCCCTCTGTTTCTCGCCCTCTGTTTCAGCCCCTCTGTTTCTCGCCCTCTGTTTCAGCCCCACTGTTTCAGCCCCTCTGATTCAGCCCCTCTGATTCAGCCCCTCTGTTTCTCGCCCTCTGTTTCAGCCCCTCTGTTTCGCGCTCTCTGTTTCAGCCCCTCTGTTTCTCGCCCTCTGTTTGAGCCCCTCTGTTTCAGCCCCTCTGTTTCAGCCCCTCTGTTTCAGCCCCTCTGTTTCTCGCCCTCTGTTTCAGCCCCTCTGATTCAGCCCCTCTGTTTCTCGCCCTCTGTTTCAGCCCCTCTGTTTCTCGCCCTCTGATTCAGCCCCTCTGATTCTCGCCCTCTGTTTCAGCCCCTCTGTTTCAGCCCCTCTGTTTCAGCCCCTCTGTTTCTCGCCCTCAGTTTCAGCCCCTCTAATTCAGCCCCTCTGTTTCTCGCCGTCTGTTTCAGCCCCTCTGTTTCAGCCCCTCTGTTTCTCGCCGTCTGTTTCAGCCCCTCTGTTTCAGCCCCTCTGTTTCTCGCCCTCTGTTTCAGCACCTCTGTTTCTCGCCCTCTGTTTCAGCCCCTCTGTTTCAGCCCCTCTGTTTCAGCCCCTCTGTTTCTCGCCCTCTGTTTCAGCCCCTCTGATACAGCCCCTCTGTTTCAGCCCCTCTGATTCAGCCCCTCTGTTTCAGCCCCTCTGTTTCAGCCCCTCTGTTTCTCCCCCTCTGTTTCTCACCCTCTGTTTCGGCCCCTCTGTTTTTCGCCCTCTGTTTCAGCCCCTCTGTTTCTCGCCCTCTGTTTCAGCCCCTCTGTTTCAGCCCCTCTGATACAGCCCCTCTGATTCGGCCCCTCTGTTTCAGCCCCTCTGTTTAAGCCCCTCTGTTTCAGCCCCTCTGTTTCAGCCCCACTGTTTCTCGCCCTCTGTTTCAGCCCCTCTGTTTCTCGCCCTCTGTTTCAGCCCCTCTGTTGCAGCCCCTCTGTTTCAGCCCCTCTGTTTCTAGCCCTCTGTTTCAGCCCCTCTATTTCTCGCCCTCTGTTTCAGCCCCTCTGTTTCAGACCCTCTGTTTCTCGCCTTCTGTTTCAGCCCCTCTGTTTCTCGCCCTCTGTTTAACCCCCCTATTTCTCGCCCTCTGTTTCAGCCCCTCTGATTCAGCCCCTCTGTTTCAGCCCGTCTGAATCAGCACCTCTGATTCAGCCCCTCTGTTTCAGCCCCTCTGTTTTTCGCCCGCTGTTTCAGCCCCTCTGTTTCTCGCCCTCTGTTTCAGCCCCTCTGTTTCAGCCCCTCTGTTTCTCGCCCTCTGTTTCAGCCCCTCTGTTTCTCGCCCTCTGTTTCAGCCCCTCTGTTTCAGCCCCTCTGTTTCAGTCCCTCTGTTTCTCGCCCTCTGTTTCAGCTCCTCTGTTTCAGCCCCTCTGTTTAAGCCCCTCTGTTTCTCGCCCTCTGTTTCAGCCGCTCTGTTTCTCGCCCTCTGTTTCAGCCCCTCTGATTTCGCCCCTCTGTTTCAGCCCCTCTGTTTCAGCCCCTCTGTTTCTCGCCCTCTGTTTCAGCCCCACTGTTTCGCGCTCTCTTTTTCAGCCCCTCTGTTTCAGCCCCTCTGTTTCTCGCCCTCTTTTTCTGCCCCTCTGTTTCTCACCCTTTGTTTCAGCCCCTCTATTTCTCGCCCTGTGTTTCAGCCCCTCTGATTCAGCCCCTCTGTTTCAGCCCCTCTGAATCAGCCCCTCTGTTTCAGCCCCTCTGAATCAGCCCCTCTGATTCAGTCCCTCTGTTTCAGCCTCTCTGTTTCAGCCCCTCTCTTTCTCGCCCTCTGTTTCAGCCCCTCTAATTCTCGCCCTCTGTTTCAGCACCTATGATTCAGCCCCTCTGTTTCTCGCCCTCTGTTTCAGCCCCTCTGTTTCTCGCCCTCTGTTTCAGCCCCTCTGTTTCTCGCCCTCGTTCTCAGCCCCTCTGATTCAGCCCCTCTGTTTCAGCCCCTCTGTTTCTCGCCTTCTGTTTCAGCCCCTCTGTTTCTAGCCCTCTGTTTCAGCCCCTCTATTTCTCGCCCTCTGTTTCAGCCCCTCTGTTTCAGACCCTCTGTTTCTCGCCTTCTGTTTCAGCCCCTCTGTTTCTCGCCCTCTGTTTAACCCCCCTATTTCTCGCCCTCTGTTTCAGCCCCTCTGTTTCAGCCACGCTGTTTCTCGCCCTCTGTTTCAGCCCCTCTGTTTCTAGCCCTCTGTTTCAGCCCCTCTGTTTCAGCCCCTCTGTTTCAGCCCCTCTGTTTCAGCCCCTCTGTTTCCCGCCCTCGGTTTCAGCCCCTCTGTTTCAGCCCCTCTGTTTCAGCCCCTCTGTTTCAGCCCCTCTGTTTCTCGCTCTCTGTTTCAGCCCCTCTGTTTCAGCACCTCTGTTTCTCGCCCTCTGTTTCAGCCCCTCTGTTTCTCGCCCTCTGTTTCAGCTCCTCTGTTTCAGCCCCTCTGTTTAAGCCCCTCTGTTTCTCGCCCTCTGTTTCAGCCGCTCTGTTTCTCGCCCTCTGTTTCAGCCCCTCTGATTTAGCCCCTCTGTTTCAGCCCCTCTGTTTCAGCCCCTCTGTTTTTCGCCCTCTGTTTCAGCCCCACTGTTTCGCGCTCTCTGTTTCAGCCCCTCTGTTTCAGCCCCTCTGTTTCTCGCCCTTTGTTTCTGCCCCTCTGTTTCTCACCCTTTGTTTCAGCCCCTTTATTTCTCGCCCTGTGTTTCAGCCCCTCTGATTCAGCCCCTCTGTTTCAGCCCCTCTGAATCAGCCCCTCTGTTTCAGCCCCTCTGAATCAGCCCCTCTGATTCAGCCCCTCTGTTTCAGCCCCTCTGTTTCAGCCCCTCTCTTTCTCGCCCTCTGTTTCAGCCCCTCTAATTCTCGCCCTCTGTTTCAGCCCCTATGATTCAGCCCCTCTGTTTCTCGCCTTCTGTTTCAGCCCCTCTGTTTCTCGCCCTCTGTTTCAGCCCCTCTGTTTCTCGCCCTCGGTCTCAGCCCCTCTGATTCAGCCCCTCTGTTTCAGCCCCTCTGTTTTTCGCCCTCTGTTTCAGACCCTCTGTTTCTCGCCTTCTGTTTCAGCCCCTCTGTTTCTCGCCCTCTGTTTAACCCCCCTATTTCTCGCCCTCTGTTTCAGCCCCTCTGTTTCAGCCCCTCTGTTTCAGCCACGCTGTTTCTCGCCCTCTGTTTCAGCCCCTCTGTTTCTAGCCCTCTGTTTCAGCCCCTCTGTTTCAGCCCCTCTGATTCAGCCCCTCTGTTTCAGCCCCTCTGTTTGCCGCCCTCGGTTTCAGCCCCTCTGTTTCAGCCCCTCTGATTTAGACCCTCTGTTTCAGCCCCTCTGTTTCAGCCCCTCTGTTTTTCGCACTCTGTTTCAGCCCCACTGTTTCGCGCTCTCTGTTTCAGCCCCTCTGTTTCAGCCCCTCTGTTTCTCGCCCTCTGTTTCTGCCCCTCTGTTTCTCACCCTTTGTTTCAGCCCCTTTATTTCTCGCCCTGTGTTTCAGCCCCTCTGATTCAGCCCCTCTGTTTCAGCCCCTCTGAATCAGCCCCTCTGTTTCAGCCCCTCTGAATCAGCCCCTCTGATTCAGCCCCTGTGTTTCAGCCCCTCTGTTTCAGCCCCTCTCTTTCTCGCCCTCTGTTTCAGCCCCTCTAATTCTCGCCCTCTGTTTCAGCCCCTATGATTCAGCCCCTCTGTTTCTCGCCTTCTGTTTCAGCCCCTCTGTTTCTCGCCCTCTGTTTCAGCCCCTCTGTTTCTCGCCCTCGGTCTCAGCCCCTCTGATTCAGCCCCTCTGTTTCAGCCCCTCTGTTTTTCGCCCTCTGTTTCAGCCCCTCTGTTTCTCGCCCTCTGTTTCAGCCCCTCTGTTTCAGCCCCTCTGTTTCTCGCCCTCTGTTTCAGCCCCTCTGTTTCTCGCCGTCTGTTTCAGCCCCTCTGTTTCAGCCCCTCTGTTTCAGCTCCTCTGTTTCTCGCCCTCTGTTTCTCCCCCTCTGTTTCTCACCCTCTGTTTCGGCCCCTCTGTTTTTCGCCCTCTGTTTCAGCCCCTCTGTTTCTCGCCCTCTGTTTCAGGCTCTCTGTTTCATCCCGTCTGTTTCAGCCCCTCTGTTTCAGCCCCTCTGTTTCTCGCCCTCTGTTTCTCGCCCGCAGTTTCAGCCCCTCTGTTTCTCGCCCTCTGTTTCAGCCCGTCTGTTTCTCGCCCTCTGTTTCAGCCCCTCTGTTTCAGCCCCTCTGTTTCTCGCCCTCTGTTTCTCGCCCGCAGTTTCAGCCCCTCTGTTTCTCGCCCTCTGTTTCAGCCCGTCTGTTTCTCGCCCTCTGTTTCAGCCCCTCTGTTTCAGCCCCTCTGATACAGCCCCTCTGATTCGGCCCCTCTGTTTCAGCACCTCTGTTTCAGCCCCTCTGTTTCAGCCCCTCTGTTTCAGCCCCTCTGTTTCTCGCCCTCTGTTTCAGCCCCTCTGTTTCTCGCCCTCTGTTTCAGCCCCTCTGATTCTCGCCCTCTGTTTCAGCCCGTCTGTTTCTCGCCCTCTGTTTCAGCCCCTCTGTTTCAGCCCCTCTGTTTCTCTCCCTCTGTTTCAGCCCCTCTGTTTCTCGCCGTCTGTTTCAGCCTCTCTGATTCAGCACCTCTGTTTCTCGCCCTCTGTTTCAGCCCCTCTGTTTCAGCCCCTCTGTTTCAGCCCCTCTGTTTCTCGCCCTCTGTTTCAGCCACTCTGTTTCTCGCCCTCTGTTTCAGCCCCTCTGTTTCTCGCCCTCTTTTTCAGCCCCTCTGTTTCAGCCCCTCTGATTCAGCCCCTCTGATTCAGCCCCTCTGTTTCTCGCCCACTGTTTCAGCCCCTCTGTATCGCGCTCTCTGTTTCAGCCCCTCTGTTTCTCGCCCTCTGTTTCAGCCCCTCTGTTTCAGCCCCTCTGTTTCAGCCCCTCTGTTTCAGCCCCTCTGTTTCTCGCCTTCTGTTTCAGCCCCTCTGTTTCAGCCCCTCTGTTTCTCGCCCTCTGTTTCAGCCCCTCTGATTCAGCCCCTCTGCTTCTCGCCCTCTGTTTCAGCCCCTCTGTTTCAGCTCCTCTGTTTCAGCCCCTCTGAGTCCGCCCCTCTGTTTCTCGCCCTCTGTTTCAGCCCCTCTGTTTCTCGCCCTCTGTTTCAGCCCCTCTGTTTCAGCCCCTCTGATTCAGCCCCTCTGCTTCTCGCCCTCTGTTTCAGCCCCTCTGTTTCAGCTCCTCTGTTTCAGCTCCTCTGAGTCCGCCCCTCTGTTTCTCGCCCTCTGTTTCAGCCCCGCTGTTTCTCGCCCTCTGTTTCACCCCTCGGTTTCTCGCCCTCTGTTTCAGCCCCTCTGTTTCAGCCCCTCTGTTTCAGCACCTCTGTTTCTCGCCCTCTGTTTCAGCCCCTCGGTTTCTCGTCCTCTGTTTCAGCCCCTCTGTTTCTCGCCCTGTGTTTCAGCCCCTCCATTTCTTACCCTCTGTTTCAGCCCCTCTGTTTCTCGCCCTCTGTTTCAGCATCTCTGTTTCTCGCCCTCTGTTTCAGCCCCACTGTTTCAGCCCCTCTGATTCAGCCCCTCTTATTCAGCCCCTCTGTTTCTCGCCCTCTGTTTGAGCCCCTCTGTTTCAGCCCCTCTGTTTCAGCCCCTCTGTTTCAGCCCCTCTGTTTCAGCCCCTCTGTTTCTCGCCCTCTGTTTCAGCCCCTCTGATTCAGCCCCTCTGTTTCTCGCGCTCTGTTTCAGCCCCTCTGTTTCTCGCCCTCTGTTTCAGCCCCTCTGATTCCGCCCCTCTGTTTCTCACCCTCTGTTTCAGCCCCTCTGTTTCTGGCCCTCTGTTTCAGCCCGTCTGTTTCTCGCCCTCTGTTTCAGCCCCTCTGTTTCAGCCCCTCTGTTTCAGCCCCTCTGTTTCAGCCCCTCTGTTTCAGCCCCTCTGTTTCTCGCCCTCTGTTTCAGCCCCTCTGTTTCAGCCCCTCTGTTTCTCGCCCTCTGTTTCAGCCCCTCTGTTTCAGCCCCTCTGATTCAGCCCCTCTGCTTCTCGCCCTCTGATTCAGCCCCTCTGTTTCAGCTCCTCTGTTTCAGCCCCTCTGAGTCCGCCCCTCTGTTTCTCGCCCTCTGTTTCAGCCCCTCTGTTTCTCGCCCTCTGTTTCAGCCCCTCTGTTTCAGCCCCTCTGATTCAGCCCCTCTGCTTCTCGCCCTCTGTTTCAGCCCCTCTGTTTCAGCTCCTCTGTTTCGGCACCTCTGAGTCCGCCCCTCTGTTTCTCGCCCTCTGTTTCAGCCCCTCTGTTTCTCGCCCTCTGTTTCAGCCCCTCGGTTTCTCGCCCTCTGTTTCAGCCCCTCTGTTTCAGCCCCTCTGTTTCTCGCCCTCTGTTTCAGCCCCTCGGTTTCTCGCCCTCTGTTTCAGCCCCTCTGTTTCTCGCCCTCTGTTTCAGCCCCTCCATTTCTTACCCTCTGTTTCAGCCCCTCTGTTTCTCGCCCTCTGTTTCAGCCCCTCTGTTTCTCGCCCTCTGTTTCAGCCCCACTGTTTCAGCCCCTCTGATTCAGCCCCTCTGATTCAGCCCCTCTGTTTCTCGCCCTCTGTTTCAGCCCCTCTGTTTCGCGCTCTCTGTTTAAGCCCCTCTGTTTCTCGCCCTCTGTTTGAGCCCCTCTGTTTCAGCCCCTCTGTTTCAGCCCCTCTGTTTCAGCCCCTCTGTTTCTCGCCCTCTGTTTCAGCCCCTCTGATTCAGCCCCTCTGTTTCTCGCCCTCTGTTTCAGCCACTCTGTTTCTCGCCCTCTGTTTCAGCCCCTCTGATTCCGCCCCTCTGTTTCTCGCCCTCTGTTTCAGCCCCTCTGTTTCTCGCCCTCTGTTTCAGCCCGTCTGTTTCTCGCAATCTGTTTCAGCCCCTCTGTTTCAGCCCCTCTGTTTCAGCCCCTCTGTTTCTCGCCCTATGTTTCAGCCCCTCTGTTCCAGCCCCTCTGATTCCGCCCGGCTGTTTCTCGCCCTCTGTTTCAGCCCCTCTGTTTCTCGCCCTCTGTTTCTGCCCCTCTGTTTCTCACCCTTGGTTTCAGCCCCTCTATTTCTCGCCCTGTGTTTCAGCCCCTCTGTTTCAGCCCCTCTGTTTCAGCCCCTCTGAATCAGCCCCTCTGTTTCAGCCCCTCTGAATCAGCCCTCTGTTTCAGCCCCTCTGTTTCAGCCCCTCTGTTTAAGCCCCTCTCTTTCTCGCCCTCTGTTTCAGCCCCTCTAATTCTCGCCCTCTGTTTCAGCCCCTATGATTCAGCCCCTCTGTTTCTCGCCCTCTGTTTCAGCCCCTCTGTTTCTCGCCCTCTGTTTCAGCCCCTCTGTTTCTCGCCCTCGGTCTCAGCCCCTCTGATTCAGCCCCTCTGTTTCAGCCCCTCTGTTTTTCGCCCTCTGTTTCAGCCCCTCTGTTTCTCGCCCTCTGTTTCAGCCCCTCTGTTTCAGCCCCTCTGTTTCTCGCCCTCTGTTTCAGCCCCTCTGTTTCTCGCCCTCTGTTTCAGCCTCTCTGATTCAGCACCTCTGTTTCTCGCCCTCTGTTTCAGCCCCTCTGTTTCTCGCCCTCTGTTTCAGCCCCTCTGTTTCTTGCTGTCTGTTTCAGCCCCTCTGTTTCTCGCCCTCGGTTTCATCCCCTCTGTTTCAGCCCCTCTGTTTCAGCCCCTCTGTTTCTCGCCCTCTGTTTCAGCCACTCTGTTTCTCGCCCTCTGTTTCAGCCCCTCTGTTTCTCGCCCTCTGTTTCAGCCCCTCTGTTTCAGCCCTTCTGATTCAGCCCCTCTGATTCAGCCCCTCTGATTCAGCCCCTCTGTTTCTCGCCCACTGTTTCAGCCCCTCATTTTCACGCTCTCTGTTTCAGCCCCTCTGTTTCTCGCCCTCTGTTTCAGCCCCTCTGTTTCAGCCCCTCTGTTTCAGCCTTTCTGTTTCAGCCCCTCTGTTTCTCGCCCTCTGATTCAGCCCCTCTGTTTCAGCCCCTCTGTTTCTCGCCCTCTGTTTCAGCCCCTCTGTTTCAGTGCCTCTGATTCAGCCCCTCTGCTTCTCGCCCTCTGTTTCAGCACCTCTGTTTCAGCTCCTCTGTTTCAGCCCCTCTGAGTCCGCCCCTCTGTTTCTCGCCCTCTTTTTCAGCCCCTCTGTTTCTCGCCCTCTGTTTCAGCCCCTCTGTTTCTCGCCCTCTGTTTCAGCCCCTCTGTTTCAGCCCCTCTGTTTCATCCCCTCTGTTTCAGCCCCTCTGTTTCTCGCCCTCTGTTTCAGCCCCTCTGTTTCTCGCCCTCTGTTTCAGCCCCACTGTTTCAGCCCCTCTGATTCAGCCCCTCTGATTCAGCCCCTCTGTTTCTCGCCCTCTGTTTCAGCCCATCTGTTTCGCGCTCTCTGTTTCAGCCCCTCTGTTTCTCGCCCTCTGTTTGAGCCCCTCTGTTTCAGCCCCTCTGTTTCATCCCCTCTGTTTCAGCCCCTCTGTTTCTCGCCCTCTGTTTCAGCCCCTCTGATTCAGCCCCACTGTTTCTCGCCCTCTGTTTCTCGCCCTCTGTTTCAGCCCCTCTAATTCCGCCCCTCTGTTTCTCGCCCTCTGTTTCAGCTCCTCTGTTTCTGGCCCTCTGTTTCAGCCCGTCTGTTTCTCGCCCTCTGTTTCAGCCCCTCTGTTTCAGCCCCTCTGTTTCAGCCCCTCTGTTTCTCGCCCTCTGTTTCAGCCCCTCTGATTCAGCCCCTCTGTTTCTCGCCCTCTGTTTCAGCCCCTCTGTTTCAGCCCCTCTGTTTCAGCCCCTCTGATTCCGCCCCGCTGTTTCTCGCCATCTGTTTCAGCCCCTCTGTTTCTCACCCTCTGTTTCAGCCCCTCTGTTTCTCGCCCTCTGTTTCTGCCCCTCTGTTTCAGCCCCTCTGTTTCTCGCCCTCTGTTTCTCGCCCTCTGTTTCAGCCCCTCCGTTTCTTCCCCTCTGTTTCAGCCCCTCTGTTTCTCGCCCTCTGTTTCAGCCCCTCTGTTTCTCGCCC
Organism: Chiloscyllium punctatum; assembly: GCF_047496795.1. Classification (NCBI taxonomy): domain Eukaryota; kingdom Metazoa; phylum Chordata; class Chondrichthyes; order Orectolobiformes; family Hemiscylliidae; genus Chiloscyllium; species Chiloscyllium punctatum. Next base: position 990,485 of record NW_027309822.1, read on the forward strand.
TCTGTTTCAGCCCCTCTGTTTCAGCCCCTCTGATTCAGCCCCTCTGTTTCAGCCCCTCTGATTCAGCACCTCTGTTTCTCGCCCTCTGTTTCAGCCCCTCTGTTTCAGTCCCTCTGTTTCAGCCCCTCTGTTTCTCACCCTCTGTTTCAGCCCCTCTGATTCAGCCCCTCTGATTCAGCCCCTCTGATTCCCGCCCCTCTGTTTCAGCCCCTCTGTTTCACGCCCCGTGTTTCAGCCCCTCTGTTTCTTGCCTTCTGTTTCAGCCCCTCTGTTTCTCGCCCTCTGTTTCAGCCCCTCTGTTTCAGCCCCTCTGTTTCAGTCCCTCTGTTTCTCGCCCTCTGTTTCAACTCCTCTGTTTCAGCCCCTCTGTTTAAGCCCCTCTGTTTCTTGCCCTCTGTTTCAGCCGCTCTGTTTCTCGCCCTCTGTTTCAGCCCCTCTGATTTAGCCCCTCTGTTTCAGCCCCTCTGTTTCAGCCCCTCTGTTTATCGCCCACTGTTTCAGCCCCACTGTTTCGCGCTCTCTGTTTCAGCCCCTCTGTTTCAGCCCCTCTGTTTCTCGCCCTCTGTTTCTGCCCCTCTGTTTCTCACCCTTTGTTTCAGCCCCTATATTTCTCGCCCTGTGTTTCAGCCCCTCTGATTCCGCCCCTCTGTTTCAGCCCCACTGAATCAGCCCCTCTGTCTCAGCCCCTCTGAATCAGCCCCTCTGATTCAGCCCCTCTGTTTCAGCCCCTCTGATTCAGCCCCTCTCTTTCTCGCCCTCTGTTTCAGCCCCTCTAATTCTCGCCCTCTGTTTCAGCACCTATGATTCAGCCCCTCTGTTTCTCGCCCTCTGTTTCAGCCCCTCTGTTTCTCGCCCTCTGTTTCAGCCCCTCTGTTTCTCGCCCTCGGTCTCAGCCCCTCTGATTCAGCCCCTCTGTTTCAGCCCCTCTGTTTCTCGCCTTCTGTTTCAGCCCCTCTGTTTCTAGCCCTCTGTTTCAGCCCCTCTATTTCTCGCCCTCTGTTTCAGCCCCTCTGTTTCAGACGCTCTGTTTCTCGCCTTCTGTTTCAGCCCCTCTGTTTCTCGCCCTCTGTTTAACCCCCCTATTTCTCGCCCTCTGTTTCAGCCCCTCTGTTTCTCGCCCTCTGTTTCAGCCCCTCTGTTTCAGCCCCTCTGTTTCAGCCCCTCTGTTTCTCGCCCTCTGTTCCTCGCCCTCTCTTTCAGCCCCTCCATTTCTTCCCCTCTGTTTCAGCCCCTCTGTTTCTCGCCCTCTGTTTCAGCCCCTCTGTTTCTCGCCCTCTGTTTCAGCCCCACTGTTTCAGCCCCTCTGATTCAGCCCCTCTGATTCAGCCCCTCTGTTTCTCGCCCTCTGTTTCAGCCCATCTGTTTCGCGCTCTCTGTTTCAGCCCCTCTGTTTCTCGCCCTCTGTTTGAGCCCCTCTGTTTCAGCCCCTCTGTTTCATCCCCTCTGTTTCAGCCCCTCTGTTTCTCGCCCTCTGTTTCAGCCCCTCTGATTCAGCCCCACTGTTTCTCGCCCTCTGTTTCTCGCCCTCTGTTTCAGCACCTCTAATTCCGCCCCTCTGTTTCTCGCCCTCTGTTTCAGCTCCTCTGTTTCTCGCCCTCTGTTTCAGCCCGTCTGTTTCTCGCCCTCTGTTTCAGCCCCTCTGTTTCAGCCCCTCTGTTTCAGCCCCTCTGTTTCTCGCCCTCTGTTTCAGCCCCTCTGATTCAGCCCCTCTGTTTCTCGCCCTCTGTTTCAGCCCCTCTGTTTCAGCCCCTCTGTTTCAGCCCCTCTGATTCCGCCCCGCTGTTTCTCGCCATCTGTTTCAGCCCCTCTGTTTCTCACCCTCTGTTTCAGCCCCTCTGTTTCTCGCCCTCTGTTTCTGCCCCTCTGTTTCAGCCCCTCTGTTTCTCGCCCTCTGTTTCTCGCCCTCTGTTTCAGCCCCTCCGTTTCTTCCCCTCTGTTTCAGCCCCTCTGTTTCTCGCCCTCTGTTTCAGCCCCTCTGTTTCTCGCCCTCTGTTTCAGCCCCTCTGTTTCAGCCCCTCTGATTCAGCCCCTCTGTTTCAGCCCCTCTGATTCAGCACCTCTGTTTCTCGCCCTCTGTTTCAGCCCCTCTGTTTCAGTCCCTCTGTTTCAGCCCCTCTGTTTCTCACCCTCTGTTTCAGCCCCTCTGATTCAGCCCCTCTGATTCAGCCCCTCTGATTCCCGCCCCTCTGTTTCAGCCCCTCTGTTTCACGCCCCGTGTTTCAGCCCCTCTGTTTCTTGCCTTCTGTTTCAGCCCCTCTGTTTCTCGCCCTCTGTTTCAGCCCCTCTGTTTCAGCCCCTCTGTTTCAGTCCCTCTGTTTCTCGCCCTCTGTTTCAACTCCTCTGTTTCAGCCCCTCTGTTTAAGCCCCTCTGTTTCTCGCCCTCTGTTTCAGCCGCTCTGTTTCTCGCCCTCTGTTTCAGCCCCTCTGATTTAGCCCCTCTGTTTCAGCCCCTCTGTTTCAGCCCCTCTGTTTATCGCCCACTGTTTCAGCCCCACTGTTTCGCGCTCTCTGTTTCAGCCCCTCTGTTTCAGCCCCTCTGTTTCTCGCCCTCTGTTTCTGCCCCTCTGTTTCTCACCCTTTGTTTCAGCCCCTATATTTCTCGCCCTGTGTTTCAGCCCCTCTGATTCCGCCCCTCTGTTTCAGCCCCACTGAATCAGCCCCTCTGTCTCAGCCCCTCTGAATCAGCCCCTCTGATTCAGCCCCTCTGTTTCAGCCCCTCTGATTCAGCCCCTCTCTTTCTCGCCCTCTGTTTCAGCCCCTCTAATTCTCGCCCTCTGTTTCAGCACCTATGATTCAGCCCCTCTGTTTCTCGCCCTCTGTTTCAGCCCCTCTGTTTCTCGCCCTCTGTTTCAGCCCCTCTGTTTCTCGCCCTCGGTCTCAGCCCCTCTGATTCAGCCCCTCTGTTTCAGCCCCTCTGTTTCTCGCCTTCTGTTTCAGCCCCTCTGTTTCTAGCCCTCTGTTTCAGCCCCTCTATTTCTCGCCCTCTGTTTCAGCCCCTCTGTTTCAGACGCTCTGTTTCTCGCCTTCTGTTTCAGCCCCTCTGTTTCTCGCCCTCTGTTTAACCCCCCTATTTCTCGCCCTCTGTTTCAGCCCCTCTGATTCAGCCCCTCTGTTTCAGCCCCTCTGAATCAGCACCTCTGATTCAGCCCCTCTGTTTCAGCCCCTCTGTTTTTCGCCCTCTGTTTCAGCCCCTCTGTTTCTCGCCCTCTGTTTCAGCCCCTCTGTTTCAGCCCCTCTGTTTATCGCCCTCTGTTTCAGCCCCTCTGTTTCTCGCCCTCTGTTTCAGCCCCTCTGTTTCAGCCCCTCTGTTTCAGTCCCTCTGTTTCTCGCCCTCTGTTTCAGCTCCTCTGTTTCAGCCCCTCTGTTTAAGCCCCTCTGTTTCTCGCCCTCTGTTTCAGCCGCTCTGTTTCTCGCCCTCTGTTTCAGCCCCTCTGATTTCGCCCCTCTGTTTCAGCCCCTCTGTTTCAGCCCCTCTGTTTCTCGCCCTCTGTTTCAGCCCCACTGTTTCGCGCTCTCTTTTTCAGCCCCTCTGTTTCAGCCCCTCTGTTTCTCGCCCTCTTTTTCTGCCCCTCTGTTTCTCACCCTTTGTTTCAGCCCCTCTATTTCTCGCCCTGTGATTCAGCCCCTCTGATTCAGCCCCTCTGTTTCAGCCCCTCTGAATCAGCCCCTCTGTTTCAGCCCCTCTGAATCAGCCCCTCTGATTCAGTCCCTCTGTTTCAGCCTCTCAGTTTCAGCCCCTCTCTTTCTCGCCCTCTGTTTCAGCCCCTCTAATTCTCGCCCTCTGTTTCAGCACCTATGATTCAGCCCCTCTGTTTCTCGCCCTCTGTTTCAGCCCCTCTGTTTCTCGCCCTCTGTTTCAGCCCCTCTGTTTCTCGCCCTCGGTCTCAGCCCCTCTGATTCAGCCCCTCTGTTTCAGCCCCTCTGTTTCTCGCCTTCTGTTTCAGCCCCTCTGTTTCTAGCCCTCTGTTTCAGCCCCTCTATTTCTCGCCCTCTGTTTCAGCCCCTCTGTTTCAGACCCTCTGTTTCTCGCCTTCAGTTTCAGCCCCTCTGTTTCTCGCCCTCTGTTTAACCCCCCTATTTCTCGCCCTCTGTTTCAGCCCCTCTGTTTCAGCCCCTCTGTTTCAGCCACGCTGTTTCTCGCCCTCTGTTTCAGCCCCTCTGTTTCTAGCCCTCTGTTTCAGCCCCTCTGTTTCAGCCCCTCTGATTCAGCCCCACTGTTTCAGCCCCTCTGTTTCTCGCCCTCGGTTTCAGCCCCTCTGTTTCAGACCCTCTGTTTCAGCCCCTCTGTTTCAGCCCCTCTGTTTCTCGCTCTCTGTTTCAGCCCCTCTGTTTCAGCACCTCTGTTTCTCGCCCTCTGTTTCAGCCCCTCTGTTTCTCGCCCTCTGTTTCAGCTCCTCTGTTTCAGCCCCTCTGTTTAAGCCCCTCTGTTTCTCGCCCTCTGTTTCAGCCGCTCTGTTTCTCGCCCTCTGTTTCAGCCCCTCTGATTTAGCCCCTCTGTTTCAGCCCCTCTGTTTCAGCCCCTCTGTTTTTCGCCCTCTGTTTCAGCCCCACTGTTTCGCGCTCTCTGTTTCAGCCCCTCTGTTTCAGCCCCTCTGTTTCTCGCCCTCTGTTTCTGCCCCTCTGTTTCTCACCCTTTGTTTCAGCCTCTTTATTTCTCGCCCTGTGTTTCAGCCCCTCTGATTCAGCCCCTCTGTTTCAGCCCCTCTGAATCAGCCCCTCTGTTTCAGCCCCTCTGAATCAGCCCCTCTGATTCAGCCCCTCTGTTTCAGCCCCTCTGTTTCAGCCCCTCTCTTTCTCGCCCTCTGTTTCAGCCCCTCTAATTCTCGCCCTCTGTTTCAGCCCCTATGATTCAGCCCCTCTGTTTCTCGCCTTCTGTTTCAGCCCCTCTGTTTCTCGCCCTCTGTTTCAGCCCCTCTGTTTCTCGCCCTCGGTCTCAGCCCCTCTGATTCAGCCCCTCTGTTTCAGCCCCTCTGTTTTTCGCCCTCTGTTTCAGCCCCTCTGTTTCTCGCCCTCTGTTTCAGCCCCTCTGTTTCTCGCCGTCTGTTTCAGCCCCTCTGTTTCAGCCCCTCTGTTTCAGCTCCTCTGTTTCTCGCCCTCTGTTTCTCCCCCTCTGTTTCTCACCCTCTGTTTCGGCCCCTCTGTTTTTCGCCCTCTGTTTCAGCCCCTCTGTTTCTCGCCCTCTGTTTCAGGCTCTCTGTTTCATCCTGTCTGTTTCAGCCCCTCTGTTTCAGCCCCTCTGTTTCTCGCCCTCTGTTTCTCGCCCGCAGTTTCAGCCCCTCTGTTTCTAGCCCTCTGTTTCAGCCCCTCTGTTTCAGCCCCTCTGATACAGCCCCTCTGATTCGGCCCCTCTGTTTCAGCCCCTCTGTTTCAGCCCCTCTGTTTCAGCCCCTCTGTTTCAGCCCCTCTGTTTCTCGCCCTCTGTTTCAGCCCCTCTGTTTCTCGGCCTCTGTTTCAGCCCCTCTGTTTCAGCCCCTCTGTTTCAGCCCCTCTGTTTCTCGCCCTCTGTTTCAGCCCCTCTGTTTCTAGCCCTCTGTTTCAGCCCCTCTGTTTCAGCCCCGCTGATTCAGCCCCTCTGTTTCAGCCCCTCTGTTTCTCGCCCTCGGTTTCAACCCCTCTGTTTCAGCCCCTCTGTTTCAGCCCCTCTGTTTCTCGCCCTCTGTTTCAGCCCCTCTGTTTCAGCACCTCTGTTTTTCGCCCTCTGTTTCAGCCCCTCTGTTTCAGCCCCTCTGTTTCTCGCCCTCTGTTTCAGCCCCTCTGTTTCTAGCCCTCTGTTTCAGCCCCTCTGTTTCAGCCCCTCTGATTAAGCCCCTCTGTTTCAGCCCCTCTGTTTCTCGCCCTCGGTTTCAGCCCCTCTGTTTCAGCCCCTCTGTTTCAGCCCCTCTGTTTCAGCCCCTCTGTTTCAGCCCCTCTGTTTTTCGCCCTCTGTTTCAGCCCCTCTGTTTCTCGCCCTCTGTTTCAGCCCCTCTGTTTCAGCACCTCTGTTTCTCGCCCTCTGTTTCAGCCCCTCTGTTTCTCGCCCTCTGTTTCAGCTCCTCTGTTTCAGCCCCTCTGTTTATGCCCCTCTGTTTCTCGCCCTCTGTTTCAGCCGCTCTGTTTCTCGCCCTCTGTTTCAGCCCCTCTGATTTAGCCCCTCTGTTTCAGCCCCTCTGTTTCAGCCCCTATGTTTCTCGCCCTCTGTTTCTGCCCCTCTGTTTCTCACCCTTGGTTTCAGCCCCTCTATTTCTCGCCCTGTGTTTCAGCCCCTCTGATTCAGCCCCTCTGTTTCAGCCCCTCTGAATCAGCCCCTCTGTTTCAGCCCCTCTGAATCAGCCCTCTGATTCAGCCCCTCTGTTTCAGCCCCTCTGATTCAGCCCCTCTCTTTCTCGCCCTCTGTTTCAGCCCCTCTAATTCTCGCCCTCTGTTTCAGCCCCTATGATTCAGCCACTCTGTTTCTCGCCCTCTGTTTCAGCCCCTCTGTTTCTCGCCCTCTGTTTCAGCCCCTCTGTTTCTCGCCCTCGGTCTCAGCCCCTCTGATTCAGCCCCTCTGTTTCAGCCCCTCTGTTTTTCGCCCTCTGTTTCAGCCCCTCTGTTTCTCGCCCTCTGTTTCAGCCCCTCTGTTTCAGCCCCTCTGTTTCTCGCCCTCTGTTTCAGCCCCTCTGTTTCTCGCCCTCTGTTTCAGCCTCTCTGATTCAGCACCACTGTTTCTCGCCCTCTGTTTCAGCCCCTCTGTTTCTCGCCCTCTGTTTCAGCCCCTCTGTTTCTTGCTGTCTGTTTCAGCCCCTCTGTTTCTCGCCCTCGGTTTCATCCCCTCTGTTTCAGCCCCTCTGTTTCAGCCCCTCTGTTTCTCGCCCTCTGTTTCAGCCACTCTGTTTCTCGCCCTCTGTTTCAGCTTGTCTGTTTCTCGCCCTCTGTTTCAGCCCCTCTGTTTCAGCCCTTCTGATTCAGCCCCTCTAATTCAGCCCCTCTGTTTCTCGCCCACTGTTACAGCCCCTCATTTTCACGCTCTCTGTTTCAGCCCCTCTGTTTCTCGCCCTCTGTTTCAGCCCCTCTGTTTCAGCCCCTCTGTTTCAGCCCCTCTGTTTCTCGCTCTCTGTTTCAGCCCCTCTGTTTCTCGCCCTCTGTTTCAGCCCCTCTGTTTCTTGCTGTCTGTTTCAGCCCCTCTGTTTCTCGCCCTCGGTTTCAGCCCCTCTGTTTCTCGCCCTCTGTTTCAGCCCCTCTGTTTCTTGCTGTCTGTTTCAGCCCCTCTGTTTCTCGCCCTCGGTTTCATCCCCTCTGTTTCAGCCCCTCTGTTTCAGCCCCTCTGTTTCTCGCCCTCTGTTTCAGCCACTCTGTTTCTCGCCCTCTGTTTCAGCCCCTCTGTTTCTCGCCCTCTGTTTCAGCCCCTCTGTTTCAGCCCTTCTGATTCAGCCCCTCTGATTCAGCCCCTCTGTTTCTCGCCCTCTGTTTCAGCCCCTCTGTTTCTCGCCCTCTGTTTCAGCCCCTCTGTTTCTCGCCCTCGGTCTCAGCCCCTCTGATTCAGCCCCTCTGTTTCAGCCCCTCTGTTTCTCGCCTTCTGTTTCAGCCCCTCTGTTTCTAGCCCTCTGTTTCAGCCCCTCTATTTCTCGCCCTCTGTTTCAGCCCCTCTGTTTCAGACCCTCTGTTTCTCGCCTTCTGTTTCAGCCCCTCTGTTTCTCGCCCTCTGTTTAACCCCCCTATTTCTCGCCCTCTGTTTCAGCCCCTCTGATTCAGCCCCTCTGTTTCAGCCCCTCTGAATCAGCACCTCTGATTCAGCCCCTCTGTTTCAGCCCCTCTGTTTTTCGCCCTCTGTTTCAGCCCCTCTGTTTCTCGCCCTCTGTTTCAGCCCCTCTGTTTCAGCTCCTCTGTTTCAGCCCCTCTGTTTATGCCCCTCTGTTTCTCGCCCTCTGTTTCAGCCGCTCTGTTTCTCGCCCTCTGTTTCAGCCCCTCTGATTTAGCCCCTCTGTTTCAGCCCCTCTGTTTCAGCCCCTCTGTTTCTCGCCCTCTGTTTCTGCCCCTCTGTTTCTCACCCTTGGTTTCAGCCCCTCTATTTCTCGCCCTGTGTTTCAGCCCCTCTGATTCAGCCCCTCTGTTTCAGCCCCTCTGAATCAGCCCCTCTGTTTCAGCCCCTCTGAATCAGCCCTCTGATTCAGCCCCTCTGTTTCAGCCCCTCTGTTTAAGCCCCTCTCTTTCTCGCCCTCTGTTTCAGCCCCTCTGTTTCTCGCCCTCGGTCTCAGCCCCTCTGATTCAGCCCCTCTGTTTCAGCCCCTCTGTTTCTCGCCCTCTGTTTCAGCCCCTCTGTTTCTCGCCCTCTGTTTCAGCCCCTCTGTCTCAGCCCCTCTGTTTCTCGCCCTCTGTTTCAGCCCCTCTGTTTCTCGCCCTCTGTTTCAGCCTCTCTGATTCAGCACCTCTGTTTCTCGCCCTCTGTTTCAGCCCCTCTGTTTCTCGCCCTCTGTTTCAGCCCCTCTGTTTCTTGCTGTCTGTTTCAGCCCCTCTGTTTCTCGCCCTCGGTTTCATCCCCTCTGTTTCAGCCCCTCTGTTTCAGCCCCTCTGTTTCTCGCCCTCTGTTTCAGCCACTCTGTTTCTCGCCCTCTGTTTCAGCTCCTCTGTTTCTCGCCCTCTGTTTCAGCCCCTCTGTTTCAGCCCTTCTGATTCAGCCCCTCTGATTCAGCCCCTCTGTTTCTCGCCCACTGTTTCAGCCCCTCATTTTCACGCTCTCTGTTTCAGCCCCTCTGTTTCTCGCCCTCTGTTTCAGCCCCTCTGTTTCAGCCCCTCTGTTTCAGCCCCTCTGTTTCAGCCCCTCTGTTTCTCGCTCTCTGTTTCAGCCCCTCTGTTTCTCGTCCTCTGTTTCAGCCCCTCTGTTTCTTGCTGTCTGTTTCAGCCCCTCTGTTTCTCGCCCTCGGTTTCAGCCCCTCTGTTTCTCGCCCTCTGTTTCAGCCCCTCTGTTTCTTGCTGTCTGTTTCAGCCCCTCTGTTTCTCGCCCTCGGTTTCATCCCCTCTGTTTCAGCCCCTCTGTTTCAGCCCCTCTGTTTCTCGCCCTCTGTTTCAGCCACTCTGTTTCTCGCCCTCTGTTTCAGCCCCTCTGTTTCTCGCCCTCTGTTTCAGCCCCTCTGTTTCAGCCCTTCTGATTCAGCCCCTCTGATTCAGCCCCTCTGTTTCTCGCCCTCTGTTTCAGCCCCTCTGTTTCTCGCCCTCTGTTTCAGCCCCTCTGTTTCTCGCCCTCGGTCTCAGCCCCTCTGATTCAGCCCCTCTGTTTCAGCCCCTCTGTTTCTCGCCTTCTGTTTCAGCCCCTCTGTTTCTAGCCCTCTGTTTCAGCCCCTCTATTTCTCGCCCTCTGTTTCAGCCCCTCTGTTTCAGACCCTCTGTTTCTCGCCTTCTGTTTCAGCCCCTCTGTTTCTCGCCCTCTGTTTAACCCCCCTATTTCTCGCCCTCTGTTTCAGCCCCTCTGATTCAGCCCCTCTGTTTCAGCCCCTCTGAATCAGCACCTCTGATTCAGCCCCTCTGTTTTTCGCCCTCTGTTTCAGCCCCTCTGTTTCTCGCCCTCTGTTTCAGCCCCTCTGTTTCAGCCCCTCTGTTTCTCGCCCTCTGTTTCAGACCCTCTGTTTCTCGCCCTCTGTTTCAGCCCCTCTGTTTCAGCCCCTCTGTTTCAGTCCCTCTGTTTCTCGCCCTCTGTTTCAGCTCCTCTGTTTCAGCCCCTCTGTTTAAGCCCCTCTGTTTCTCGCCCTCTGTTTCAGCCGCTCTGTTTCTCGCCCTCTGTTTCAGCCCCTCTGATTTCGCTCCTCTGTTTCAGCCCCTCTGTTTCAGCCCCTCTGTTTCTCGCCCTCTGTTTCAGCCCCACTGTTTCGCGCTCTCTTTTTCAGCCCCTCTGTTTCAGCCCCTCTGTTTCTCGCCCTCTTTTTCTGCCCCTCTGTTTCTCACCCTTTGTTTCAGCCCCTCTATTTCTCGCCCTGTGTTTCAGCCCCTCTGATTCAGCCCCTCTGTTTCAGCCCCTCTGAATCAGCCCCTCTGTTTCAGCCTCTCTGAATCAGCCCCTCTGATTCAGTCCCTCTGTTTCAGCCTCTCAGTTTCAGCCCCTCTCTTTCTCGCCCTCTGTTTCAGCCCCTCTAATTCTCGCCCTCTGTTTCAGCACCTATGATTCAGCCCCTCTGTTTCTCGCCCTCTGTTTCAGCCCCTCTGTTTCTCGCCCTCTGTTTCAGCCCCTTTGTTTCTCGCCCTCGGTCTCAGCCCCTCTGATTCAGCCCCTCTGTTTCAGCCCCTCTGTTTCTCGCCTTCTGTTTCAGCCCCTCTGTTTCTAGCCCTCTGTTTCAGCCCCTCTATTTCTCGCCCTCTGTTTCAGCCCCTCTGTTTCAGACCCTCTGTTTCTCGCCTTCTGTTTCAGCCCCTCTGTTTCTCGCCCTCTGTTTAACCCCCCTATTTCTCGCCCTCTGTTTCAGCCCCTCTGTTTCAGCCCCTCTGTTTCAGCCACGCTGTTTCTCGCCCTCTGTTTCAGCCCCTCCCTTTCTAGCCCTCTGTTTCAGCCCCTCTGTTTCAGCCCCTCTGATTCAGCCCCACTGTTTCAGCCCCTCTGTTTCTCGCCCTCGGTTTCAGCCCCTCTGTTTCAGCCCCTCTGTTTCAGCCCCTCTGTTTCAGCCCCTCTGTTTCTCGCTCTCTGTTTCAGCCCCTCTGTTTCAGCACCTCTGTTTCTCGCCCTCTGTTTCAGCCCCTCTGTTTCTCGCCCTCTGTTTCAGCTCCTCTGTTTCAGCCCCTCTGTTTAAGCCCCTCTGTTTCTCGCCCTCTGTTTCAGCCGCTCTGTTTCTCGCCCTCTGTTTCAGCCCCTCTGATTTAGCCCCTCTGTTTCAGCCCCTCTGTTTCAGCACCTCTGTTTTTCACCCTCTGTTTCAGCCCCATTGTTTCGCGCTCTCTGTTTCAGCCCCTCTGTTTCAGCCCCTCTGTTTCTCGCCCTCTGTTTCTGCCCCTCTGTTTCTCACCCTTTGTTTCAGCTCCTTTATTTCTCGCCCTGTGTTTCAGCCCCTCTGATTCAGCCCCTCTGTTTCAGCCCCTCTGAATCAGCCCCTCTGTTTCAGCCCCTCTGAATCAGCCCCTCTGATTCAGCCCCTCTGTTTCAGCCCCTCTGTTTCAGCCCCTCTCTTTCTCGCCCTCTGTTTCAGCCCCTCTAATTCTCGCCCTCTGTTTCAGCCCCTATGATTCAGCCCCTCTGTTTCTCGCCTTCTGTTTCAGCCCCTCTGTTTCTCGCCCTCTGTTTCAGCCCCTCTGTTTCTCGCCCTCGGTCTCAGCCCCTCTGATTCAGCCCCTCTGTTTCAGCCCCTCTGTTTTTCGCCCTCTGTTTCAGCCCCTCTGTTTCTCGCCCTCTGTTTCAGCCCCTCTGTTTCAGCCCCTCTGTTTCTCGCCCTCTGTTTCAGCCCCTCTGTTTCTCGCCGTCTGTTTCAGCCCCTCTGTTTCAGCCCCTCTGTTTCAGCTCCTCTGTTTCTCGCCCTCTGTTTCTCCCCCTCTGTTTCTCACCCTCTGTTTCGGCCCCTCTGTTTTTCGCCCTCTGTTTCAGCCCCTCTGTTTCTCGCCCTCTGTTTCAGGCTCTCTGTTTCATCCTGTCTGTTTCAGCCCCTCTGTTTCAGCCCCTCTGTTTCTCGCCCTCTGTTTCTCGCCCGCAGTTTCAGCCCCTCTGTTTCTCGCCCTCTGTTTCAGCCCCTCTGTTTCAGCCCCTCTGATACAGCCCCTCTGATTCGGCCCCTCTGTTTCAGCCCCTCTGTTTCAGCCCCTCTGTTTCAGCCCCTCTGTTTCAGCCCCTCTGTTTCTCGCCCTCTGTTTCAGCCCCTCTGTTTCTCGGCCTCTGTTTCAGCCCCTCTGTTTCAGCCCCTCTGTTTCAGCCCCTCTGTTTCTCGCCCTCTGTTTCAGCCCCTCTGTTTCTAGCCCTCTGTTTCAGCCCCTCTGTTTCAGCCCCGCTGATTCAGCCCCTCTGTTTCAGCCCCTCTGTTTCTCGCCCTCGGTTTCAACCCCTCTGTTTCAGCCCCTCTGTTTCAGCCCCTCTGTTTCTCGCCCTCTGTTTCAGCCCCTCTGTTTCAGCACCTCTGTTTTTCGCCCTCTGTTTCAGCCCCTCTGTTTCAGCCCCTCTGTTTCTCGCCCTCTGTTTCAGCCCCTCTGTTTCTAGCCCTCTGTTTCAGCCCCTCTGTTTCAGCCCCTCTGATTAAGCCCCTCTGTTTCAGCCCCTCTGTTTCTCGCCCTCGGTTTCAGCCCCTCTGTTTCAGCCCCTCTGTTTCAGCCCCTCTGTTTCAGCCCCTCTGTTTTTCGCCCTCTGTTTCAGCCCCTCTGTTTCTCGCCCTCTGTTTCAGCCCCTCTGTTTCAGCACCTCTGTTTCTCGCCCTCTGTTTCAGCCCCTCTGTTTCTCGCCCTCTGTTTCAGCTCCTCTGTTTCAGCCCCTCTGTTTATGCCCCTCTGTTTCTCGCCCTCTGTTTCAGCCCCTCTGATTTAGCCCCTCTGTTTCAGCCCCTCTGTTTCAGCCCCTCTGTTTCTCGCCCTCTGTTTCTGCCCCTCTGTTTCTCACCCTTGGTTTCAGCCCCTCTATTTCTCGCCCTGTGTTTCAGCCCCTCTGATTCAGCCCCTCTGTTTAAGCCCCTCTATTTCTCGCCCTCTGTTTCAGCCCCTCTAATTCTCGCCCTCTGTTTCAGCCCCTATGATTCAGCCCCTCTGTTTCTCGCCCTCTGTTTCAGCCCCTCTGTTTCTCGCCCTCTGTTTCAGCCCCTCTGTTTCTCGCCCTCCGTCTCAGCCCCTCTGATTCAGCCCCTCTGTTTCAGCCCCTCTGTTTTTCGCCCTCTGTTTCAGCCCCTCTGTTTCTCGCCCTCTGTTTCAGCCCCTCTGTTTCAGCCCCTCTGTTTCTCGCCCTCTGTTTCAGCCCCTCTGTTTCTCGCCCTCTGTTTCAGCCTCTCTGATTCAGCACCTCTGTTTCTCGCCCTCTGTTTCAGCCCCTCTGTTTCTCGCCCTCTGTTTCAGCCCCTCTGTTTCTTGCTGTCTGTTTCAGCCCCTCTGTTTCTCGCCCTCGGTTTCATCCCCTCTGTTTCAGCCCCTCTGTTTCAGCCCCTCTGTTTCTCGCCCTCTGTTTCAGCCACTCTGTTTCTCGCCCTCTGTTTCAGCCCCTCTGTTTCTCGCCCTCTGTTTCAGCCCCTCTGTTTCAGCCCTTCTGATTCAGCCCCTCTGATTCAGCCCCTCTGTTTCTCGCCCACTGTTTCAGCCCCTCAATTTCACGCTCTCTGTTTCAGCCCCTCTGTTTCTCGCCCTCTGTTTCAGCCCCTCTGTTTCAGCCCCTCTGTTTCAGCCCCTCTGTTTCAGCCCCTCTGTTTCTCGCTCTCTGTTTCAGCCCCTCTGTTTCAGCCCCTCTGTTTCTCGCCCTCTGTTTCAGACCCTCTGTTTCAGCCCCTCTCATTCAGCCCCTCTGCTTCTCGCCCTCTGTTTCAGACCCTCTGTTTCAGCTCCTCTGTTTCAGCCCCTCTGAGTCCGCCCCTCTGTTTCTCACCCTCTTTTTCAGCCCCTCTGTTTCTCGCCCTCTGTTTCAGCCCCTCTGTTTCTCGCCCTCTGTTTCAGCCCCTCTGTTTCAGCCCCTCTGTTTCAGCCCCTCTGTGTATCGCCCTCTGTTTCTCGCCCTCTCTTTCAGCCCCTCCATTTCTTCCCCTCTGTTTCAGCCCCTCTGTTTCTCGCCCTCTGTTTCAGCCCCTCTGTTTCTCGCCCTCTGTTTCAGCCCCACTGTTTCAGCCCCTCTGATTCAGCCCCTCTGATTCAGCCCCTCTGTTTCATCCCCTCTGTTTCAGCCCCTCTGTTTCTCGCCCTCTGTTTCAGCCCCTCTGATTCAGCCCCACTGTTTCTCGCCCTCTGTTTCAGCCCCTCTGATTCCGCCCCTCTGTTTCTCGCCTTCTGTTTCAGCCCCTCTGTTTCTCGCCCGCTGTTTCAGCCCGTCTGTTTCTCGCCCTCTGTTTCAGCCCCTCTGTTTCAGCCCCTCTGTTTCAGCCCCTCTGTTTCTCGCCCTCTGTTTCAGCCCCTCTGATTCAGCCCCTCTGTTTCTCGCCCTCTGTTTCAGCCCCTCTGTTTCAGCCCCTCTGTGTCAGCCCCTCTGATTCCGCCCCGCTGTTTCTCGCCATCTGTTTCAGCCGCTCTGTTTCTCGCCCTCTGTTTCAGCCCCTCTGTTTCTCGCCCTCTGTTTCTGCCCCTCTGTTTCAGCCCCTCTGTTTCTCGCCCTCTGTTTCTCGCCCTCTGTTTCAGCCCCTCCGTTTCTTCCCCTCTGATTCAGACCCTCTGTTTCTCGCCCTCTGTTTCAGCCCCTCTGTTTCTCGCCCTCTGTTTCAGCCCCTCTGTTTCAGCCCCTCTGATTCAGCCCCTCTGTTTCAGCCCCTCTGATTCAGCACCTCTGTTTCTCGCCCTCTGTTTCAGCCCCTCTGTTTCAGCCCCTCTGTTTCAGCCCCTCTGTTTCTCACCCTCTGTTTCCTCCCCTCTGATTCAGCCCCTCTGATTCAGCCCCTCTGTTTCCCGCCCCTCTGTTTCAGCCCCTCTGTTTCACGCCCCGTGTTTCAGCCCCTCTGTTTCTTGCCCTCTGTTTCAGCCCCTCTGTTTCTCGCCCTCTGTTTCAGCCCCTCTGTTTCAGCCCCTCTGTTTCAGTCCCTCTGTTTCTCGCCCTCTGTTTCAACTCCTCTGTTTCAGCCCCTCTGTTTAAGCCCCTCTGTTTCTCGCCCTCTGTTTCAGCCGCTCTGTTTCTCGCCCTCTGTTTCAGCCCCTCTGATTTAGCCCCTCTGTTTCAGCCCCTCTGTTTCAGCCCCTCTGTTTATCGCCCTCTGTTTCAGCCCCACTGTTTCGCGCTCTCTGTTTCAGCCCCTCTGTTTCAGCCACTCTGTTTCTCGCCCTCTGTTTCTGCCCCTCTGTTTCTCACCCTTTGTTTCAGCCCCTCTATTTCTCGCCCTGTGTTTCAGCCCCTCTGATTCAGCCCCTCTGTTTTTCGCCCTCTGTTTCAGCCCCTCTGTTTCTCGCCCTCTGTTTCAGCCCCTCTGTTTCAGCACCTCTGTTTCTCGCCCTCTGTTTCAGCCCCTCTGTTTCTCGCCCTCTGTTTCAGCTCCTCTGTTTCAGCCCCTCTGTTTATGCCCCTCTGTTTCTCGCCCTCTGTTTCAGCCGCTCAGTTTCTCGCCCTCTGTTTCAGCCCCTCTGATTTAGCCCCTCTGTTTCAGCCCCTCTGTTTCAGCCCCTCTGTTTCTCGCCCTCTGTTTCTGCCCCTCTGTTTCTCACCCTTGGTTTCAGCCCCTCTATTTCTCGCCCTGTGTTTCAGCCCCTCTGATTCAGCCCCTCTGTTTAAGCCCCTCTATTTCTCGCCCTCTGTTTCAGCCCCTCTAATTCTCGCCCTCTGTTTCAGCCCCTATGATTCAGCCCCTCTGTTTCTCGCCCTCTGTTTCAGCCCCTCTGTTTCTCGCCCTCTGTTTCAGCCCCTCTGTTTCTCGCCCTCCGTCTCAGCCCCTCTGATTCAGCCCCTCTGTTTCAGCCCCTCTGTTTTTCGCCCTCTGTTTCAGCCCCTCTGTTTCTCGCCCTCTGTTTCAGCCCCTCTGTTTCAGCCCCTCTGTTTCTCGCCCTCTGTTTCAGCCCCTCTGTTTCTCGCCCTCTGTTTCAGCCTCTCTGATTCAGCACCTCTGTTTCTCGCCCTCTGTTTCAGCCCCTCTGTTTCTCGCCCTCTGTTTCAGCCCCTCTGTTTCTTGCTGTCTGTTTCAGCCCCTCTGTTTCTCGCCCTCGGTTTCATCCCCTCTGTTTCAGCCCCTCTGTTTCAGCCCCTCTGTTTCTCGCCCTCTGTTTCAGCCACTCTGTTTCTCGCCCTCTGTTTCAGCCCCTCTGTTTCTCGCCCTCTGTTTCAGCCCCTCTGTTTCAGCCCTTCTGATTCAGCCCCTCTGATTCAGCCCCTCTGTTTCTCGCCCACTGTTTCAGCCCCTCAATTTCACGCTCTCTGTTTCAGCCCCTCTGTTTCTCGCCCTCTGTTTCAGCCCCTCTGTTTCAGCCCCTCTGTTTCAGCCCCTCTGTTTCAGCCCCTCTGTTTCTCGCTCTCTGTTTCAGCCCCTCTGTTTCAGCCCCTCTGTTTCTCGCCCTCTGTTTCAGACCCTCTGTTTCAGCCCCTCTCATTCAGCCCCTCTGCTTCTCGCCCTCTGTTTCAGACCCTCTGTTTCAGCTCCTCTGTTTCAGCCCCTCTGAGTCCGCCCCTCTGTTTCTCACCCTCTTTTTCAGCCCCTCTGTTTCTCGCCCTCTGTTTCAGCCCCTCTGTTTCTCGCCCTCTGTTTCAGCCCCTCTGTTTCAGCCCCTCTGTTTCAGCCCCTCTGTGTATCGCCCTCTGTTTCTCGCCCTCTCTTTCAGCCCCTCCATTTCTTCCCCTCTGTTTCAGCCCCTCTGTTTCTCGCCCTCTGTTTCAGCCCCTCTGTTTCTCGCCCTCTGTTTCAGCCCCACTGTTTCAGCCCCTCTGATTCAGCCCCTCTGATTCAGCCCCTCTGTTTCATCCCCTCTGTTTCAGCCCCTCTGTTTCTCGCCCTCTGTTTCAGCCCCTCTGATTCAGCCCCACTGTTTCTCGCCCTCTGTTTCAGCCCCTCTGATTCCGCCCCTCTGTTTCTCGCCTTCTGTTTCAGCCCCTCTGTTTCTCGCCCGCTGTTTCAGCCCGTCTGTTTCTCGCCCTCTGTTTCAGCCCCTCTGTTTCAGCCCCTCTGTTTCAGCCCCTCTGTTTCTCGCCCTCTGTTTCAGCCCCTCTGATTCAGCCCCTCTGTTTCTCGCCCTCTGTTTCAGCCCCTCTGTTTCAGCCCCTCTGTGTCAGCCCCTCTGATTCCGCCCCGCTGTTTCTCGCCATCTGTTTCAGCCGCTCTGTTTCTCGCCCTCTGTTTCAGCCCCTCTGTTTCTCGCCCTCTGTTTCTGCCCCTCTGTTTCAGCCCCTCTGTTTCTCGCCCTCTGTTTCTCGCCCTCTGTTTCAGCCCCTCCGTTTCTTCCCCTCTGATTCAGACCCTCTGTTTCTCGCCCTCTGTTTCAGCCCCTCTGTTTCTCGCCCTCTGTTTCAGCCCCTCTGTTTCAGCCCCTCTGATTCAGCCCCTCTGTTTCAGCCCCTCTGATTCAGCACCTCTGTTTCTCGCCCTCTGTTTCAGCCCCTCTGTTTCAGCCCCTCTGTTTCAGCCCCTCTGTTTCTCACCCTCTGTTTCCTCCCCTCTGATTCAGCCCCTCTGATTCAGCCCCTCTGTTTCCCGCCCCTCTGTTTCAGCCCCTCTGTTTCACGCCCCGTGTTTCAGCCCCTCTGTTTCTTGCCCTCTGTTTCAGCCCCTCTGTTTCTCGCCCTCTGTTTCAGCCCCTCTGTTTCAGCCCCTCTGTTTCAGTCCCTCTGTTTCTCGCCCTCTGTTTCAACTCCTCTGTTTCAGCCCCTCTGTTTAAGCCCCTCTGTTTCTCGCCCTCTGTTTCAGCCGCTCTGTTTCTCGCCCTCTGTTTCAGCCCCTCTGATTTAGCCCCTCTGTTTCAGCCCCTCTGTTTCAGCCCCTCTGTTTATCGCCCTCTGTTTCAGCCCCACTGTTTCGCGCTCTCTGTTTCAGCCCCTCTGTTTCAGCCACTCTGTTTCTCGCCCTCTGTTTCTGCCCCTCTGTTTCTCACCCTTTGTTTCAGCCCCTCTATTTCTCGCCCTGTGTTTCAGCCCCTCTGATTCAGCCCCTCTGTTTCAGCCCCACTGAATCAGCCCCTCTGTCTCAGCCCCTCTGAATCAGCCCCTCTGATTCAGCCCCTCTGTTTCAGCCTCTCTGTTTCAGCCCCTCTCTTTCTCGCCCTCTGTTTCAGCCCCTCTAATTCTCGCCCTCTGTTTCAGCACCTATGATTCAGCCCCTCTGTTTCTCGCCCTCTGTTTCAGCCCCTCTGTTTCTCGCCCTCTGTTTCAGCCCCTCTGTTTCTCGCCCTCGGTCTCAGCCCCTCTGATTCAGCCCCACTGTTTCAGCCCCTCTGTTTCTCGCCTTCTGTTTCAGCCCCTCTGTTTCTAGCCCTCTGTTTCAGCCCCTCTATTTCTCGCCCTCTGTTTCAGCCCCTCTGTTTCAGACCCTCTGTTTCTCGCCTTCTGTTTCAGCCCCTCTGTTTCTCGCCCTCTGTTTAACCCCCCTATTTCTCGCCCTCTGTTTCAGCCCCTCTGATTCAGCCCCTCTGTTTCAGCCCCTCTGAATCAGCACCTCTGATTCAGCCCCTCTGTTTCAGCCCCTCTGTTTTTCGCCCTCTGTTTCAGCCCCTCTGTTTCTCGCCCTCTGTTTCAGCCCCTCTGTTTCAGCCCCTCTGTTTCTCGCCCTCTGTTTCAGCTCCTCTGTTTCAGCCCCTCTGTTTCAGCCCCTCTGTTTCAGCCCCTCTGTTTCAGTCCCTCTGTTTCTCGCCCTCTGTTTCAGCTCCTCTGTTTCAGCCCCTCTGTTTAAGCCCCTCTGTTTCTCGCCCTCTGTTTCAGCCGCTCTGTTTCTCGCCCTCTGTTTCAGCCCCTCTGATTTAGCCCCTCTGTTTCAGCCCCTCTGTTTAAGCCCCTCTGTTTCTCGCCCTCTGTTTCAGCCCCACTGTTTCGCGCTCTCTTTTTCAGCCCCTCTGTTTCAGCCCCTCTGTTTCTCGCCCTCTTTTTCTGCCCCTCTGTTTCTCACCCTTTGTTTCAGCCCCTCTATTTCTCGCCCTGTTTTTCAGCCCCTCTGATTCAGCCCCTCTGTTTCAGCCCCTCTGAATCAGCCCCTCTGTTTCAGCCCCTCTGAATCAGCCCCTCTGATTCAGTCCCTCTGTTTCAGCCTCTCTGTTTCAGCCCCTCTCTTTCTCGCCCTCTGTTTCAGCCCCTCTAATTCTCGCCCTCTGTTTCAGCACCTATGATTCAGCCCCTCTGTTTCTCGCCCTCTGTTTCAGCCCCTCTGTTTCTCGCCCTCTGTTTCAGCTCCTCTGTTTCAGCCCCTCTGTTTATGCCCCTCTGTTTCTCGCCCTCTGTTTCAGCCGCTCAGTTTCTCGCCCTCTGTTTCAGCCCCTCTGATTTAGCCCCTCTGTTTCAGCCCCTCTGTTTCAGCCCCTCTGTTTCTCGCCCTCTGTTTCTGCCCCTCTGTTTCTCACCCTTGGTTTCAGCCCCTCTATTTCTCGCCCTGTGTTTCAGCCCCTCTGATTCAGCCCCTCTGTTTAAGCCCCTCTCTTTCTCGCCCTCTGTTTCAGCCCCTCTAATTCTCGCCCTCTGTTTCAGCCCCTATGATTCAGCCCCTCTGTTTCTCGCCCTCTGTTTCAGCCCCTCTGTTTCTCGCCCTCTGTTTCAGCCCCTCTGTTTCAGCCCCTCTGTTTCTCGCCCTCTGTTTCAGCCCCTCTGTTTCTCGCCCTCTGTTTCAGCCTCTCTGATTCAGCACCTCTGTTTCTCGCCCTCTGTTTCAGCCCCTCTGTTTCTCGCCCTCTGTTTCAGCCCCTCTGTTTCTTGCTGTCTGTTTCAGCCCCTCTGTTTCTCGCCCTCGGTTTCATCCCCTCTGTTTCAGCCCCTCTGTTTCAGCCCCTCTGTTTCTCGCCCTCTGTTTCAGCCACTCTGTTTCTCGCCCTCTGTTTCAGCCCCTCTGTTTCTCGCCCTCTGTTTCAGCCCCTCTGTTTCAGCCCTTCTGATTCAGCCCCTCTGATTCAGCCCCTCTGTTTCTCGCCCACTGTTTCAGCCCCTCAATTTCACGCTCTCTGTTTCAGCCCCTCTGTTTCTCGCCCTCTGTTTCAGCCCCTCTGTTTCAGCCCCTCTGTTTCAGCCCCTCTGTTTCAGCCCCTCTGTTTCTCGCTCTCTGTTTCAGCCCCTCTGTTTCAGCCCCTCTGTTTCTCGCCCTCTGTTTCAGACCCTCTGTTTCAGCCCCTCTCATTCAGCCCCTCTGCTTCTCGCCCTCTGTTTCAGACCCTCTGTTTCAGCTCCTCTGTTTCAGCCCCTCTGAGTCCGCCCCTCTGTTTCTCACCCTCTTTTTCAGCCCCTCTGTTTCTCGCCCTCTGTTTCAGCCCCTCTGTTTCTCGCCCTCTGTTTCAGCCCCTCTGTTTCAGCCCCTCTGTTTCAGCCCCTCTGTGTATCGCCCTCTGTTTCTCGCCCTCTCTTTCAGCCCCTCCATTTCTTCCCCTCTGTTTCAGCCCCTCTGTTTCTCGCCCTCTGTTTCAGCCCCTCTGTTTCTCGCCCTCTGTTTCAGCCCCACTGTTTCAGCCCCTCTGATTCAGCCCCTCTGATTCAGCCCCTCTGTTTCATCCCCTCTGTTTCAGCCCCTCTGTTTCTCGCCCTCTGTTTCAGCCCCTCTGATTCAGCCCCACTGTTTCTCGCCCTCTGTTTCAGCCCCTCTGATTCCGCCCCTCTGTTTCTCGCCTTCTGTTTCAGCCCCTCTGTTTCTCGCCCGCTGTTTCAGCCCGTCTGTTTCTCGCCCTCTGTTTCAGCCCCTCTGTTTCAGCCCCTCTGTTTCAGCCCCTCTGTTTCTCGCCCTCTGTTTCAGCCCCTCTGATTCAGCCCCTCTGTTTCTCGCCCTCTGTTTCAGCCCCTCTGTTTCAGCCCCTCTGTGTCAGCCCCTCTGATTCCGCCCCGCTGTTTCTCGCCATCTGTTTCAGCCGCTCTGTTTCTCGCCCTCTGTTTCAGCCCCTCTGTTTCTCGCCCTCTGTTTCTGCCCCTCTGTTTCAGCCCCTCTGTTTCTCGCCCTCTGTTTCTCGCCCTCTGTTTCAGCCCCTCCGTTTCTTCCCCTCTGATTCAGACCCTCTGTTTCTCGCCCTCTGTTTCAGCCCCTCTGTTTCTCGCCCTCTGTTTCAGCCCCTCTGTTTCAGCCCCTCTGATTCAGCCCCTCTGTTTCAGCCCCTCTGATTCAGCACCTCTGTTTCTCGCCCTCTGTTTCAGCCCCTCTGTTTCAGCCCCTCTGTTTCAGCCCCTCTGTTTCTCACCCTCTGTTTCCTCCCCTCTGATTCAGCCCCTCTGATTCAGCCCCTCTGTTTCCCGCCCCTCTGTTTCAGCCCCTCTGTTTCACGCCCCGTGTTTCAGCCCCTCTGTTTCTTGCCCTCTGTTTCAGCCCCTCTGTTTCTCGCCCTCTGTTTCAGCCCCTCTGTTTCAGCCCCTCTGTTTCAGTCCCTCTGTTTCTCGCCCTCTGTTTCAACTCCTCTGTTTCAGCCCCTCTGTTTAAGCCCCTCTTTGTCTCGCCCTCTGTTTCAGCCGCTCTGTTTCTCGCCCTCTGTTTCAGCCCCTCTGATTTAGCCCCTCTGTTTCAGCCCCTCTGTTTCAGCCCCTCTGTTTATCGCCCTCTGTTTCAGCCCCACTGTTTCGCGCTCTCTGTTTCAGCCCCTCTGTTTCAGCCACTCTGTTTCTCGCCCTCTGTTTCTGCCCCTCTGTTTCTCACCCTTTGTTTCAGCCCCTCTATTTCTCGCCCTGTGTTTCAGCCCCTCTGATTCAGCCCCTCTGTTTCAGCCCCACTGAATCAGCCCCTCTGTCTCAGCCCCTCTGAATCAGCCCCTCTGATTCAGCCCCTCTGTTTCAGCCTCTCTGTTTCAGCCCCTCTCTTTCTCGCCCTCTGTTTCAGCCCCTCTAATTCTCGCCCTCTGTTTCAGCACCTATGATTCAGCCCCTCTGTTTCTCGCCCTCTGTTTCAGCCCCTCTGTTTCTCGCCCTCTGTTTCAGCCCCTCTGTTTCTCGCCCTCGGTCTCAGCCCCTCTGATTCAGCCCCACTGTTTCAGCCCCTCTGTTTCTCGCCTTCTGTTTCAGCCCCTCTGTTTCTAGCCCTCTGTTTCAGCCCCTCTATTTCTCGCCCTCTGTTTCAGCCCCTCTGTTTCAGACCCTCTGTTTCTCGCCTTCTGTTTCAGCCCCTCTGTTTCTCGCCCTCTGTTTAACCCCCCTATTTCTCGCCCTCTGTTTCAGCCCCTCTGATTCAGCCCCTCTGTTTCAGCCCCTCTGAATCAGCACCTCTGATTCAGCCCCTCTGTTTCAGCCCCTCTGTTTTTCGCCCTCTGTTTCAGCCCCTCTGTTTCTCGCCCTCTGTTTCAGCCCCTCTGTTTCAGCCCCTCTGTTTCTCGCCCTCTGTTTCAGCTCCTCTGTTTCAGCCCCTCTGTTTCAGCCCCTCTGTTTCAGCCCCTCTGTTTCAGTCCCTCTGTTTCTCGCCCTCTGTTTCAGCTCCTCTGTTTCAGCCCCTCTGTTTAAGCCCCTCTGTTTCTCGCCCTCTGTTTCAGCCGCTCTGTTTCTCGCCCTCTGTTTCAGCCCCTCTGATTTAGCCCCTCTGTTTCAGCCCCTCTGTTTAAGCCCCTCTGTTTCTCGCCCTCTGTTTCAGCCCCACTGTTTCGCGCTCTCTTTTTCAGCCCCTCTGTTTCAGCCCCTCTGTTTCTCGCCCTCTTTTTCTGCCCCTCTGTTTCTCACCCTTTGTTTCAGCCCCTCTATTTCTCGCCCTGTTTTTCAGCCCCTCTGATTCAGCCCCTCTGTTTCAGCCCCTCTGAATCAGCCCCTCTGTTTCAGCCCCTCTGAATCAGCCCCTCTGATTCAGTCCCTCTGTTTCAGCCTCTCTGTTTCAGCCCCTCTCTTTCTCGCCCTCTGTTTCAGCCCCTCTAATTCTCGCCATCTGTTTCAGCACCTATGATTCAGCCCCTCTGTTTCTCGCCCTCTGTTTCAGCCCCTCTGTTTCTCGCCCTCTGTTTCAGCCCCACTGATTCAGCCCCTCTGCTTCTCGCCCTCTGTTTCAGCCCCTCTGTTTCAGCTCCTCTGTTTCAGCCCCTGTGAGTCCGCCCCTCTGTTTCTCGCCCTCTGTTTCAGAACCCTCTGTTTCTCGCCCTCTGTTTCACCCCTCGGTTTCTCGCCCTCTGTTTCAGCCCCTCTGTTTCAGCCCCTCTGTTTCTCGCCCTCTGTTTCAGCCCCTCGGTTTCTCGCCCTCTGTTTCAGCCCCTCTGTTTCTCGCCCTGTGTTTCAGCCCCTCCATTTCTTACCCTCTGTTTCAGCCCCTCTGTTTCTCGCCCTCTGTTTCAGCCCCTATGTTTCTCGCCCTCTGTTTCAGCCCCACTGTTTCAGCCCCTCTGATTCAGCCCCTCTGATTCAGCCCCTCTGTTTCTCGCCCTCTGTTTCAGCCCCTCTGTTTCGCGCTCTCTGTTTCAGACCCTCTGTTTCTCGCCCTCTGTTTGAGCCCCTCTGTTTCAGCCGCTCTGTTTCAGCCCCTCTGTTTCAGCCCCTCTGTTTCTCGCCCTCTGTTTCAGCCCCTCTGATTCAGCCCCTCTGTTTCTCGCCCTCTGTTTCAGCCCCTCTGTTTCTCGCCCTCTGTTTCAGCCCCTCTGATTCTCGCCCTCTGTTTCAGCCCGTCTGTTTCTCGCCCTCTGTTTCAGCCCCTCTGTTTCAGCCCCTCTGTTTCAGCCCCTCTGTTTCTCTCCCTCTGTTTCAGCCCCTCTAATTCAGCCCCTCTGTTTCTCGCCCTCTGTTTCAGCCCCTCTGTTTCAGCCCCTCTGTTTTAGCCCCTCTGATTCCACCCCGCTGTTTCTCGCCCTCTGTTTCAGCCCCTCTGTTTCTCGCCCTCTGTTTCAGCACCTCTGTTTCTCGCCCTCTGTTTCAGCCCCTCTGTTTCAGCCCCTCTGTTTCAGCCCCTCTGTTTCTCGCCCTCTGTTTCAGCCCCTCTGATACAGCCCCTCTGTTTCAGCCCCTCTGATTCAGCCCCTCTGTTTCAGCCCCTCTGTTTCAGCCCCTCTGTTTCAGCCCCGCTGTTTCTCCCCCTCTGTTTCTCACCCTCTGTTTCGGCCCCTCTGTTTCTCGCCCTCTGTTTCAGACCCTCTGTTTCAGCCCCTCTGATTCAGCCCCTCTGATTCAGCCCCTCGGTTTCTCGCCCTCTGTTTCAGCCCCTCTGTTTCAGCCCCTCTGTTTCAGCCCCTCTGTTTCTCGCCCTCTGTTTCAGCCACTCTGTTTCTCGCCCTCTGTTTCAGCCCCTCTGTTTCTCGCCCTCTGTTTCAGACCCTCTGTTTCAGCCCCTCTGATTCAGCCCCTCTGATTCAGCCCCTCGGTTTCTCGCCCACTGTTTCAGCCCCTCTGTTTCGCGCTCTCTGTTTCAGCCCCTCTGTTTCTCGCCCTCTGTTTCAGCCCCTCTGTTTCAGCCCCTCTGTTTCAGCCCCTCTGTTTCAGCCCCTCTGTTTCTCGCCCTCTGTTTCAGCCCCTCTGTTTCAGCCCCTCTGTTTCTCGCCATCTGTTTCAGCCCCTCTGTTTCAGCCCCTCTGATTCAGCCCCTCTGCTTCTCGCCCTCTGTTTCAGCCCCTCTGTTTCAGCTCCTCTGTTTCAGCCCCTCTGAGTCTGCACCTCTGTTTCTCGCCCTCTGTTTCAGCCCCTCTGTTTCTCGCCCTCTGTTTCAGCCCCTCTGTTTCAGCCCCACTGATTCAGCCCCTCTGCTTCTCGCCCTCTGTTTCAGCCCCTCTGATTCTCGCCCTCTGTTTCAGCCCGTCTGTTTCTCGCCCTCTGTTTCAGCCCCTCTGTTTCAGCCCCTCTGTTTCAGCCCCTCTGTTTCAGCCCCTCTGTTTCTCGCCCTCTGTTTCAGCCCCTCGGTTTCTCGCCCTCTGTTTCAGCCCCTCTGTTTCTCGCCCTGTGTTTCAGCCCCTCCATTTCTTACCCTCTGTTTCAGCCCCTCTGTTTCTCGCCCTCTGTTTCAGCCCCTCTGTTTCTCGCCCTCTGTTTCAGCCCCACTGTTTCAGCCCCTCTGATTCAGCCCCTCTGATTCAGCCCCTCTGTTTCTCGCCCTCTGTTTCAGCACCTCTGTTTCGCGCTCTCTGTTTCAGCCCCTCTGTTTCTCGCCCTCTGGTTGAGACCCTCTGTTTCAGCCCCTCTGTTTCAGCCCCTCTGTTTCAGCCCCTCTGTTTCTCGCCCTCTGTTTCAGCCCCTCTGATTCAGCCCCTCTCTTTCTCGCCCTCTGTTTCAGCCCCTCTGTTTCTCGCCCTCTGTTTCAGCCCCTCTGATTCTCGCCCTCTGTTTCAGACCGTCTGTTTCTCGCCCTCTGTTTCAGCCCCTCTGTTTCAGCCCCTCTGTTTCAGCCCCTCTGTTTCTCGCCCTCTGTTTCAGCCCCTCTAATTCAGCCCCTCTGTTTCTCGCCCTCTGTTTCAGCCCCTCTGTTTCAGCCCCTCTGTTTTAGCCCCTCTGATTCCACCCCGCTGTTTCTCGCCCTCTGTTTCAGCCCCTCTGTTTCTCGCCCTCTGTTTCAGCACCTCTGTTTCTCGCCCTCTGTTTCAGCCCCTCTGTTTCAGCCCCTCTGTTTCAGCCCCTCTGTTTCTCGCCCTCTGTTTCAGCCCCTCTGATACAGCCCCTCTGTTTCAGCCCCTCTGATTCAGCCCCTCTGTTTCAGCCCCTCTGTTTCAGCCCCTCTGTTTCAGCCCCTCTGTTTCTCCCCCTCTGTTTCTCACACTCTGTTTCGGCCCCTCTGTTTTTCGCCCTCTGTTTCAGCCCCTCTGTTTCTCGCCCTCTGTTTCAGCCCCTCTGTTTCAGCCCCTCTGATACAGCCCCTCTGATTCGGCCCCTCTGTTTCAGCCCCTCTGTTTCAGCCCCTCTGTTTCAGCCCCTCTGTTTCAGCCTCTCTTTCAGCCCCTCTCTTTCTCGCCCTCTGTTTCAGCCCCTCTGTTTCTCGCCCTCTGTTTCAGCCCCTCTGTTTCTCGCCCTCGTTCTCAGCCCCTCTGATTCAGCCCCTCTGTTTCAGCCCCACTGTTTCTCGCCTTCTGTTTCAGCCCCTCTGTTTCTAGCCCTCTGTTTCAGCCCCTCTATTTCTCGCCCTCTGTTTCAGCCCCTCTGTTTCAGACCCTCTGTTTCTCGCCTTCTGTTTCAGCCCCTCTGTTTCTCGCCCTCTGTTTAAACCCCCTATTTCTCGCCCTCTGTTTCAGCCCCTCTGTTTCAGCCCCTCTGTTTCAGCCCCTCTGTTTCAGCCCCTCTGTTTCTCCCCCTCTGTTTCAGCCCCTCTGTTTCTAGCCCTCTGTTTCAGCCCCTCTGTTTCAGCCCCTCTGATTCAGCCCCTCTGTTTCAGCCCCTCTGTTTCTCGCCCTCGGTTTCAGCCCCTCTGTTTCAGCCCCTCTGTTTCAGCCCCTCTGTTTCTCGCCCTCTGTTTCAGCCCCTCTGTTTCAGCACCTCTGTTTCTCGCCCTCTGTTTCAGCCCCTCTGTTTCTCGCCCTCTGTTTCAGCTCCTCTGTTTCAGCCCCTTTGTTTAAGCCCCTCTGTTTCTCGCCCTCTGTTTCAGCCGCTCTGTTTCTCGCCCTCTGTTTCAGCCCCTCTGATTTAGCCCCTCTGTTTCAGCCCCTCTGTTTCAGCCCCTCTGTTTTTCGCCCTCTGTTTCAGCCCCACTGTTTCGCGCTCTCTGTTTCAGCCCCTCTGTTTCAGCCCCTCTGTTTCAGCCCCTCTGTTTCTCGCCCTCTGTTTCAGCCACTCTGTTTCTCGCCCTCTGTTTCAGCCCCTCTGATTCAGCCCCTCTGTTTCAGCCCCTCTGAATCAGCACCTCTGATTCAGCCCCTCTGTTTCAGCCCCTCTGTTTTTCGCCCTCTGTTTCAGCCCCTCTGTTTCTCGCCCTCTGTTTCAGCCCCTCTGTTTCAGCCCCTCTGTTTCTCGCCCTCTGTTTCAGCTCCTCTGTTTCAGCCCCTCTGTTTCAGCCCCTCTGTTTCAGCCCCTCTGTTTCAGTCCCTCTGTTTCTCGCCCTCTGTTTCAGCTCCTCTGTTTCAGCCCCTCTGTTTAAGCCCCTCTGTTTCTCGCCCTCTGTTTCAGCCGCTCTGTTTCTCGCCCTCTGTTTCAGCCCCTCTGATTTAGCCCCTCTGTTTCAGCCCCTCTGTTTAAGCCCCTCTGTTTCTCGCCCTCAAATTCAGCCCCACTGTTTCGCGCTCTCTTTTTCAGCCCCTCTGTTTCAGCCCCTCTGTTTCTCGCCCTCTTTTTCTGCCCCTCTGTTTCTCACCCTTTGTTTCAGCCCCTCTATTTCTCGCCCTGTGTTTCAGCCCCTCTGATTCAGCCCCTCTGTTTCAGCCCCTCTGAATCAGGCCCTCTGTTTCAGCCCCTCTGAATCAGCCCCTCTGATTCAGTCCCTCTGTTTCAGCCTCTCTGTTTCAGCCCCTCTCTTTCTCGCCCTCTGTTTCAGCCCCTCTAATTCTCGCCCTCTGTTTCAGCACCTATGATTCAGCCCCTCTGTTTCTCGCCCTCTGTTTCAGCCCCTCTGTTTCTCGCCCTCTGTTTCAGCCCCACTGATTCAGCCCCTCTGCTTCTCGCCCTCTGTTTCAGCCCCTCTGTTTCAGCTCCTCTGTTTCAGCCCCTGTGAGTCCGCCCCTCTGTTTCTCGCCCTCTGTTTCAGAACCCTCTGTTTCTCGCCCTCTGTTTCACCCCTCGGTTTCTCGCCCTCTGTTTCAGCCCCTCTGTTTCAGCCCCTCTGTTTCTCGCCCTCTGTTTCAGCCCCTCGGTTTCTCGCCCTCTGTTTCAGCCCCTCTGTTTCTCGCCCTGTGTTTCAGCCCCTCCATTTCTTACCCTCTGTTTCAGCCCCTCTGTTTCTCGCCCTCTGTTTCAGCCCCTATGTTTCTCGCCCTCTGTTTCAGCCCCACTGTTTCAGCCCCTCTGATTCAGCCCCTCTGATTCAGCCCCTCTGTTTCTCGCCCTCTGTTTCAGCCCCTCTGTTTCGCGCTCTCTGTTTCAGCCCCTCTGTTTCTCGCCCTCTGTTTGAGCCCCTCTGTTTCAGCCGCTCTGTTTCAGCCCCTCTGTTTCAGCCCCTCTGTTTCTCGCCCTCTGTTTCAGCCCCTCTGATTCAGCCCCTCTGTTTCTCGCCCTCTGTTTCAGCCCCTCTGTTTCTCGCCCTCTGTTTCAGCCCCTCTGATTCTCGCCCTCTGTTTCAGCCCGTCTGTTTCTCGCCCTCTGTTTCAGCCCCTCTGTTTCAGCCCCTCTGTTTCAGCCCCTCTGTTTCTCTCCCTCTGTTTCAGCCCCTCTAATTCAGCCCCTCTGTTTCTCGCCCTCTGTTTCAGCCCCTCTGTTTCAGCCCCTCTGTTTTAGCCCCTCTGATTCCACCCCGCTGTTTCTCGCCCTCTGTTTCAGCCCCTCTGTTTCTCGCCCTCTGTTTCAGCACCTCTGTTTCTCGCCCTCTGTTTCAGCCCCTCTGTTTCAGCCCCTCTGTTTCAGCCCCTCTGTTTCTCGCCCTCTGTTTCAGCCCCTCTGATAAAGCCCCTCTGTTTCAGCCCCTCTGATTCAGCCCCTCTGTTTCAGCCCCTCTGTTTCAGCCCCTCTCTTTCAGCCCCGCTGTTTCTCCCCCTCTGTTTCTCACCCTCTGTTTCGGCCCCTCTGTTTTTCGCCCTCTGTTTCAGCCCCTCTGTTTCTCGCCCTCTGTTTCAGCCCCTCTGTTTCAGCCCCTCTGATACAGCCCCTCTGATTCGGCCCCTCTGTTTCAGCCCCTCTGTTTCAGCCCCTCTGTTTCAGCCCCTCTGTTTCAGCCTCTCTTTCAGCCCCTCTCTTTCTCGCCCTCTGTTTCAGCCCCTCTGTTTCTCGCCCTCTGTTTCAGCCCCTCTGTTTCTCGCCCTCGGTCTCAGCCCCTCTGATTCAGCCCCTCTGTTTCAGCCCCACTGTTTCTCGCCTTCTGTTTCAGCCCCTCTGTTTCTAGCCCTCTGTGTCAGCCCCTCTATTTCTCGCCCTCTGTTTCAGCCCCTCTGTTTCAGACCCTCTGTTTCTCGCCTTCTGTTTCAGCCCCTCTGTTTCTCGCCCTCTGTTTAACCCCCCTATTTCTCGCCCTCTGTTTCAGCCCCACTGTATCAGCCCCTCTGTTTCAGCCCCTCTGTTTCATCCCCTCTGTTTCTCGCCCTCTGTTTCAGCCCCTCTGTTTCTAGCCCTCTGTTTCAGCCCCTCTGTTTCAACCCCTCTGATTCAGCCCCTCTGTTTCAGCCCCTCTGTTTCTCGCCCTCCGTCTCAGCCCCTCTGATTCAGCCCCTCTGTTTCAGCCCCTCTGTTTTTCGCCCTCTGTTTCAGCCCCTCTGTTTCTCGCCCTCTGTTTCAGCCCCTCTGTTTCAGCCCCTCTGTTTCTCGCCCTCTGTTTCAGCCCCTCTGTTTCTCGCAGTCTGTTTCAGCCTCTCTGATTCAGCACCTCTGTTTCTCGCCCTCTGTTTCAGCCCCTCTGTTTCAGCCCCTCTGTTTCAGCCCCTCTGTTTCTCGCCCTCTGTTTCAGCCACTCTGTTTCTCGCCCTCTGTTTCAGCCCCTCTGTTTCTCGCCCTCTGTTTCAGACCCTCTGTTTCAGCCCCTCTGATTCAGCCCCTCTGATTCAGCCCCTCGGTTTCTCGCCCACTGTTTCAGCCCCTCTGTTTCGCGCTCTCTGTTTCAGCCCCTCTGTTTCTCGCCCTCTGTTTCAGCCCCTCTGTTTCAGCCCCTCTGTTTCAGCCCCTCTGTTTCAGCCCCTCTGTTTCTCGCCCTCTGTTTCAGCCCCTCTGTTTCAGCCCCTCTGTTTCTCGCCATCTGTTTCAGCCCCTCTGTTTCAGCTCCTCTGTTTCAGCCCCTCTGTTTCAGCCCCTCTGCTTCTCGCCCTCTGTTTCAGCCCCTCTGTTTCAGCTCCTCTGTTTCAGCCCCTCTGAGTCTGCACCTCTGTTTCTCGCCCTCTGTTTCAGCCCCTCTGTTTCTCGCCCTCTGTTTCAGCCCCTCTGTTTCAGCCCCACTGATACAGCACCTCTGCTTCTCGCCCTCTGTTTCAGCCCCTCTGATTCTCGCCCTCTGTTTCAGCCCCACTGTTTCTCGCCTTCTGTTTCAGCCCCTCTGTTTCTAGCCCTCTGTTTCAGCCCCTCTATTTCTCGCCCTCTGTTTCAGCCCCTCTGTTTCAGACCCTCTGTTTCTCGCCTTCTGTTTCAGCCCCTCTGTTTCTCGCCCTCTGTTTAAACCCCCTATTTCTCGCCCTCTGTTTCAGCCCCTCTGTTTCAGCCCCTCTGTTTCAGCCCCTCTGTTTCAGCCCCTCTGTTTCTCCCCCTCTGTTTCAGCCCCTCTGTTTCTCGCCCTCTGTTTCAGCCCCTCTGTTTCAGCCCCACTGATACAGCACCTCTGCTTCTCGCCCTCTGTTTCAGCCCCTCTGATTCTCGCCCTCTGTTTCAGCCCCACTGTTTCTCGCCTTCTGTTTCAGCCCCTCTGTTTCTAGCCCTCTGTTTCAGCCCCTCTATTTCTCGCCCTCTGTTTCAGCCCCTCTGTTTCAGACCCTCTGTTTCTCGCCTTCTGTTTCAGCCCCTCTGTTTCTCGCCCTCTGTTTAAACCCCCTATTTCTCGCCCTCTGTTTCAGCCCCTCTGTTTCAGCCCCTCTGTTTCAGCCCCTCTGTTTCAGCCCCTCTGTTTCTCCCCCTCTGTTTCAGCCCCTCTGTTTCTAGCCCTCTGATTCAGCCCCTCTGTTTCAGCCCCTCTGTTTCTCGCCCTCGGTTTCAGCCCCTCTGTTTCAGCCCCTCTGTTTCAGCCCCTCTGTTTCTCGCCCTCTGTTTCAGCCCCTCTGTTTCAGCACCTCTGTTTCTCGCCCTCTGTTTCAGCCCCTCTGTTTCTCGCCCTCTGTTTCAGCTCCTCTGTTTCAGCCCCTTTGTTTAAGCCCCTCTGTTTCTCGCCCTCTGTTTCAGCCGCTCTGTTTCTCGCCCTCTGTTTCAGCCCCTCTGATTTAGCCCCTCTGTTTCAGCCCCTCTGTTTCAGCCCCTCTGTTTTTCGCCCTCTGTTTCAGCCCCACTGTTTCGCGCTCTCTGTTTCAGCCCCTCTGTTTCAGCCCCTCTGTTTCAGCCCCTCTGTTTCTCGCCCTCTGTTTCAGCCACTCTGTTTCTCGCCCTCTGTTTCAGCCCCTCTGTTTCTCGCCCTCTGTTTCAGACCCTCTGTTTCAGCCCCTCTGATTCAGCCCCTCTGATTCAGCCCCTCGGTTTCTCGCCCACTGTTTCAGCCCCTCTGTTTCGCGCACTCTGTTTCAGCCCCTCTGTTTCTCGCCCTCTGTTTCAGCCCCTCTGTTTCAGCCCCTCTGTTTCAGCCCCTCTGTTTCAGCCCCTCTGTTTCTCGCCCTCTGTTTCAGCCCCTCTGTTTCAGCCCCTCTGTTTCTCGCCCTCTGTTTCAGCCACTCTGTTTCAGCCCCTCTGATTCAGCCCCTCTGCTTCTCGCCCTCTGTTTCAGCCCCTCTGTTTCAGCTCCTCTGTTTCAGCCCCTCTGAGTCCGCCCCTCTGTTTCTCGCCCTCTGTTTCAGCCCCTCTGTTTCTCGCCCTCTGTTTCAGACCCTCTGTTTCAGCCCCTCTGATTCAGCCCCTCTGATTCAGCCCCTCGGTTTCTCGCCCACTGTTTCAGCCCCTCTGTTTCGCGCTCTCTGTTTCAGCCCCTCTGTTTCTCGCCCTCTGTTTCAGCCCCTCTGTTTCAGCCCCTCTGTTTCAGCCCCTCTGTTTCAGCCCCTCTGTTTCTCGCCCTCTGTTTCAGCCCCTCTGTTTCAGCCCCTCTGTTTCTCGCCCTCTGTTTCAGCCCCTCTGTTTCAGCCCCTCTGATTCAGCCCCTCTGCTTCTCGCCCTCTGTTTCAGCCCCTCTGTTTCAGCTCCTCTGTTTCAGCCCCTCTGAGTCCGCCCCTCTGTTTCTCGCCCTCTGTTTCAGCCCCTCTGTTTCTCGCCCTCTGTTTCAGCCCCTCTGTTTCAGCCCCACTGATTCAGCCCCTCTGCTTCTCGCCCTCTGTTTCAGCCCCTCTGATTCTCGCCCTCTGTTTCAGCCCGTCTGTTTCTCGCCCTCTGTTTCAGCCCCTCTGTTTCAGCCCCTCTGTTTCAGCCCCTCTGTTTCAGCCCCTCTGTTTCTCGCCCTCTGTTTCAGCCCCTCGGTTTCTCGCCCTCTGTTTCAGCCCCTCTGTTTCTCGCCCTGTGTTTCAGCCCCTCCATTTCTTACCCTCTGTTTCAGCCCCTCTGTTTCTCGCCCTCTGTTTCAGCCCCTCTGTTTCTCGCCCTCTGTTTCAGCCCCACTGTTTCAGCCCCTCTGATTCAGCCCCTCTGATTCAGCCCCTCTGTTTCTCGCCCTCTGTTTCAGCCCCTCTGTTTCGCGCTCTCTGTTTCAGCCCCTCTGTTTCTCGCCCTCTGTTTGAGCCCCTCTGTTTCAGCCCCTCTGTTTCAGCCCCTCTGTTTCAGCCCCTCTGTTTCTCGCCCTCTGTTTCAGCCCCTCTGATTCAGCCCCTCTCTTTCTCGCCCTCTGTTTCAGCCCCTCTGTTTCTCGCCCTCTGTTTCAGCCCCTCTGATTCTCGCCCTCTGTTTCAGCCCGTCTGTTTCTCGCCCTCTGTTTCAGCCCCTCTGTTTCAGCCCCTCTGTTTCAGCCCCTCTGTTTCTCGCCCTCTGTTTCAGCCCCTCTAATTCAGCCCCTCTGTTTCTCGCCCTCTGTTTCAGCCCCTCTGTTTCAGCCCCTCTGTTTTAGCCCCTCTGATTCCACCCCGCTGTTTCTCGCCCTCTGTTTCAGCCCCTCTGTTTCTCGCCCTCTGTTTCAGCACCTCTGTTTCTCGCCCTCTGTTTCAGCCCCTCTGTTTCAGCCCCTCTGTTTCAGCCCCTCTGTTTCTCGCCCTCTGTTTCAGCCCCTCTGATACAGCCCCTCTGTTTCAGCCCCTCTGATTCAGCCCCTCTGTTTCAGCCCCTCTGTTTCAGCCCCTCTGTTTCAGCCCCTCTGTTTCTCCCCCACTGTTTCTCACCCTCTGTTTCGGCCCCTCTGTTTTTCGCCCTCTGTTTCAGCCCCTCTGTTTCTCGCCCTCTGTTTCAGCCCCTCTGTTTCAGCCCCTCTGATACAGCCCCTCTGATTCGGCCCCTCTGTTTCAGCCCCTCTGTTTCAGCCCCTCTGTTTCATCCCCTCTGTTTCAGCCTCTCTTTCAGCCCCTCTCTTTCTCGCCCTCAGTTTCAGCCCCTCTGTTTCTCACCCTCTGTTTCAGCCCCTCTGTTTCTCGCCCTCGGTCTCAGCCCCTCTGATTCAGCCCCTCTGTTTCAGCCCCACTGTTTCTCGCCTTCTGTTTCAGCCCCTCTGTTTCTAGCCCTCTGTTTCAGCCCCTCTATTTCTCGCCCTCTGTTTCAGCCCCTCTGTTTCAGACCCTCTGTTTCTCGCCTTCTGTTTCAGCCCCTCTGTTTCTCGCCCTCTGTTTAACCCCCCTATTTCTCGCCCTCTGTTTCAGCCCCTCTGTTTCAGCCCCTCTGTTTCAGCCCCTCTGTTTCAGCCCCTCTGTTTCTCCCCCTCTGTTTCAGCCCCTCTGTTTCTAGCCCTCTGTTTCAGCCCCCCTGTTTCAGCCCCTCTGATTCAGCCCCTCTGTTTCAGCCCCTCTGTTTCTCGCCCTCGGTTTCAGCCCCTCTGTTTCAGCCCCTCTGTTTCAGCCCCTCTGTTTCTCGCCCTCTGTTTCAGCCCCTCTGTTTCAGCACCTCTGTTTCTCGCCCTCTGTTTCAGCCCCTCTGTTTCTCGCGCTCTGTTTCAGCTCCTCTGTTTCAGCCCCTCTGTTTAAGCCCCTCTGTTTCTCGCCCTCTGTTTCAGCCGCTCTGTTTCTCGCCCTCTGTTTCAGCCCCTCTGATTTTGCCCCTCTGTTTCAGCCCCTCTGTTTCAGCCCCTCTGTTTTTCGCCCTCTGTTTCAGCCCCACTGTTTCGCGCTCTCTGTTTCAGCCCCTCTGTTTCAGCCCCTCTGTTTCAGCCCCTCTGTTTCTCGCCCTCTGTTTCAGCCACTCTGTTTCTCGCCCTCTGTTTCAGCCCCTCTGTTTCTCGCCCTCTGTTTCAGACCCTCTGTTTCAGCCCCTCTGATTCAGCCCCTCTGATTCAGCCCCTCGGTTTCTCGCCCACTGTTTCAGCCCCTCTGTTTCGCGCTCTCTGTTTCAGCACCTCTGTTTCTCGCCCTCTGTTTCAGCCCCTCTGTTTCAGCCCCTCTGTTTCAGCCCCTCTGTTTCAGCCCCTCTGTTTCTCGCCCTCTGTTTCAGCCCCTCTGTTTCAGCCCCTCTGTTTCTCGCCCTCTGTTTCAGCCCCTCTGTTTCAGCCCCTCTGATTCAGCCCCTCTGCTTCTCGCCCTCTGTTTCAGCCCCTCTGTTTCAGCTCCTCTGTTTCAGCCCCTCTGAGTCCGCCCCTCTGTTTCTCGCCCTCTGTTTCAGCCCCTCTGTTTCTCGCCCTCTGTTTCAGCCCCTCTGTTTCAGCCCCACTGATTCAGCCCCTCTGCTTCTCGCCCTCTGTTTCAGCCCCTCTGATTCTCGCCCTCTGTTTCAGCCCGTCTGTTTCTCGCCCTCTGTTTCAGCCCCTCTGTTTCAGCCCCTCTGTTTCAGCCCCTCTGTTTCAGCCCCTCTGTTTCTCGCCCTCTGTTTCAGCCCCTCGGTTTCTCGCCCTCTGTTTCAGCCCCTCTGTTTCTCGCCCTGTGTTTCAGCCCCTCCATTTCTTACCCTCTATTTCAGCCCCTGTTTCTCGCCCTCTGTTTCAGCCCCTCTGTTTCTCGCCCTCTGTTTCAGCCCCACTGTTTCAGCCCCTCTGATTCAGCCCCTCTGATTCAGCCCCTCTGTTTCTCGCCCTCTGTTTCAGCCCCTCTGTTTCGCGCTCTCTGTTTCAGCCCCTCTGTTTCTCGCCCTCTGTTAGAGCCCCTCTGTTTCAGCCCCTCTGTTTCAGCCCCTCTGTTTCAGCCCCTCTGTTTCTCGCCCTCTGTTTCAGCCCCTCTGATTCAGCCCCTCTCTTTCTCGCCCTCTGTTTCAGCCCCTCTGTTTCTCGCCCTCTGTTTCAGCCCCTCTGATTCTCGCCCTCTGTTTCAGCCCGTCTGTTTCTCGCCCTCTGTTTCAGCCCCTCTGTTTCAGCCCCTCTGTTTCAGCCCCTCTGTTTCTCGCCCTCTGTTTCAGCCCCTCTAATTCAGCCCCTCTGTTTCTCGCCCTCTGTTTCAGCCCCTCTGTTTCAGCCCCTCTGTTTTAGCCCCTCTGATTCCACCCCGCTGTTTCTCGCCCTCTGTTTCTGCCCCTCTGTTTCTCGCCCTCTGTTTCAGCACCTCTGTTTCTCGCCCTCTGTTTCAGCCCCTCTGTTTCAGCCCCTCTGTTTCAGCCCCTCTGTTTCTCGCCCTCTGTTTCAGCCCCTCTGATACAGCCCCTCTGTTTCAGCCCCTCTGATTCAGCCCCTCTGTTTCAGCCCCTCTGTTTCAGCCCCTCTGTTTCAGCCCCTCTGTTTCTCCCCCTCTGTTTCTCACCCTCTGTTTCGGCCCCTCTGTCTTTCGCCCTCTGTTTCAGCCCCTCTGTTTCTCGCCCTCTGTTTCAGCCCCTCTGTTTCAGCCCCTCTGATACAGCCCCTCTGATTCGGCCCCTCTGTTTCAGCCCCTCTGTTTCAGCCCCTCTGTATCAGCCCCTCTGTTTCAGCCTCTCTTTCAGCCCCTCTCTTTCTCGCCCTCTGTTTCAGCCCCTCTGTTTCTCGCCCTCTGTTTCAGCCCCTCTGTTTCTCGCCCTCGGTCTCAGCCCCTCTGATTCAGCCCCTCTGTTTCAGCCCCACTGTTTCTCGCCTTCTGTTTCAGCCCCTCTGTTTCTAGCCCTCTGTTTCAGCCCCTCTATTTCTCGCCCTCTGTTTCAGCCCCTCTGTTTCAGACCCTCTGTTTCTCGCCTTCTGTTTCAGCCCCTCTGTTTCTCGCCCTCTGTTTAACCCCCCTATTTCTCGCCCTCTGTTTCAGCCCCTCTGTTTCAGCCCCTCTGTTTCAGCCCCTCTGTTTCAGCCCCTCTGTTTCAGCCCCTCTGTTTCTAGCCCTCTGTTTCAGCCCCTCTGTTTCAGCCCCTCTGATTCAGCCCCTCTGATTCAGCCCCTCTGTTTCTCGCCCTCGGTTTCAGCCCCTCTGTTTCAGCCCCTCTGTTTCAGCCCCTCTGTTTCTCGCCCTCTGTTTCAGCCCCTCTGTTTCAGCACCTCTGTTTCTCGCCCTCTGTTTCAGCCCCTCTGTTTCTCGCCCTCTGTTTCAGCTCCTCTGTTTCAGCCCCTCTGTTTAAGCCCCTCTGTTTCTCGCCCTCTGTTTCAGCCGCTCTGTTTCTCGCCCTCTGTTTCAGCCCCTCTGATTTAGCCCCTCTGTTTCAGCCCCTCTGTTTCAGCCCCTCTGTTTTTCGCCCTCTGTTTCAGCCCCACTGTTTCGCGCTCTCTGTTTCAGCCCCTCTGTTTCAGCCCCTCTGTTTCTCGCCCTCTATTTCTGCCCCTCTGTTTCTCACCCTTTGTTTCAGCCCCTCTATTTCTCACCCTGTGTTTCAGCCCCTCTGATTCAGCCCCTCTGTTTCAGCCCCTCTGAATCAGCCCCTCTGTTTCAGCCCCTCTGAATCAGCCCCTCTGATTCAGCCCCTCTGTTTCAGCCCCTCTGTTTCAGCCCCTCTCTTTCTCGCCCTCTGTTTCAGCCCCTCTAATTCTCGCCCTCTGTTTCAGCCCCTATGATTCAGCCCCTCTGTTTCTCGCCCTCTGTTTCAGCCCCTCTGTTTCTCGCCCTCTGTTTCAGCCCCTCTGTTTCTCGCCCTCTGTTTCAGCTCCTCTGTTTCAGCCCCTCTGTGTAAGCCCCTCTGTTTCTCGCCCTCTGTTTTAGCCGCTCTGTTTCTCGCCCTCTGTTTCAGCCCCTCTGATTTAGCCCCTCTGTTTCAGCCCCTCTGTTTCAGCCCCTCTGTTTCTCGCCCTCTGTTTCAGCCCCACTGTTTCGCGCTCTCTGTTTCAGCCCCTCTGTTTCAGCCCCTCTGTTTCTCGCCCTCTATTTCTGCCCCTCTGTTTCTCACCCTTTGTTTCAGCTCCTCTATTTCTCGCCCTGTGTTTCAGCCCCTCTGATTCAGCCCCTCTGTTTCAGCCCCTCTGAATCAGCCCCTCTGTTTCAGCCCCTCTGAATCAGCCCCTCTGATTCAGCCCCTCTGAATCAGCCCCTCTGTTTCAGCCCCTCTGAATCAGCCCCTCTGATTCAGCCCCTCTGTTTCAGCCCCTCTGTTTCAGCACCTCTCTTTCTCGCCCTCTGTTTCAGCCCCTCTAATTCTCGCCCTCTGTTTCAGCCCCTATGATTCAGCCCCCCTGTTTCTCGCCCTCTGTTTCAGCCCCTCTGTTTCTCGCCCTCTGTTTCAGCCCCTCTGTTTCTCGCCCTCGGTCACAGCCCCTCTGATTCAGCCCCTCTGTTTCAGACCCTCTGTTTTTCGCCCTCTGTTTCAGCTCCTCTGTTTCAGCCCCTCTGTTTAACTGCCTCTGTTTCTCGCCCTCTGTTTCAGCCGCTCTGTTTCTCGCCCTCTGTTTCAGCCCCTCTGATTTAGCCCCTCTGTTTCAGCCCCTCTGTTTCTCGCCCTCTGTTTCAGCCCCTCTGTTTCTCGCCGTCTGTTTCAGCCCCTCTGTTTCAGCCCCTCTGTTTCAGCCCCTCTGTTTCTCGCCCTCTGTTTCTCCCACTCTGTTTCTCACCCTCTGTTTCGGCCCCTCTGTTTTTCGCCCTCTGTTGCAGCCCCTCTGTTTCTCGCCCTCTGTTTCAGGCTCTCTGTTTCAGCCCGTCTGTTTCAGCCCCTCTGTTTCAGCCCCTCTGTTTCTCGCCCTCTGTTTCTCGCCCGCAGTTTCAGCCCCTCTGTTTCTAGCCCTCTGTTTCAGCCCCTCTGTTTCTCGCCTCTGTTTCAGCCCCTCTGTTTCTCGGCCTCTGTTTCAGGCCCTCTGTTTCAGCCCCTCTGTTTCAGCCCCTCTGTTTCAGCCCCTCTGTTTCAGCCCCTCTGTTTCTCGCCCTCTGTTTCAGCCCCTCTGTTTCTCGGCCTCTGTTTCAGCCCCTCTGTTTCAGCCCCTCTGTTTCAGCCCCTCTGTTTCAGCCCCTCTATTTCTCGCCCTCTGTTTCAGCCCCTCTGTTTCTAGCCCTCTGTTTCAGCCCCTCTGTTTCAGCCCCTCTGATTCAGCCCCTCTGTTTCAGCCCCTCTGTTTCTCACCCTCGGTTTCAGCCCCTCTGTTTCAGCCCCTCTGTTCCAGCCCCTCTGTTTCAGCCCCTCTGTTTCTCGCCCTCTGTTTCAGCCCCTCTGTTTCAGCACCTCTGTTTCTCGCCCTCTGTTTCAGCCCCTCTGATTCTCGCCCTCTGTTTCAGCTCCTCTGTTTCAGCCCCTCTGTTTAAGCCCCTCTGTTTCTCGCCCTCTGTTTCAGCCGCTCTGTTTCTCGCCCTCTGTTTCAGCCCCTCTGATTTAGCCCCTCTGTTTCAGCCCCTCTGTTTCAGCCCCTCTGTTTCGCGCTCTCTGTTTCAGCCCCTCTGTTTCTCGCCCTCTGTTTGAGCCCCTCTGTTTCAGCCCCTCTGTTTCTCGCCCTCTGTTTCTGCCCCTCTGTTTCTCACCCTTTGTTTCAGCCCCTCTATTTCTCGCCCTGTGTTTCAGCCCCTCTGATTCAGCCCCTCTGTTTCAGCCCCTCTGAATCAGCCCCTCTGTTTCAGCCCCTCTGAATCAGCCCCTCTGATTCAGCCCCTCTGTTTCAGCCCCTCTGTTTCAGCCCCTCTCTTTCTCGCCCTCTGTTTCAGCCCCTCTAATTCTCGCCCTCTGTTTCAGCCCCTATGATTCAGCCCCTGTGTTTCTCGCCCTCTGTTTCAGCCCCTCTGTTTCTCGCCCTTTGTTTCAGCCCCTCTGTTTCTCGCCCTCTGTTTCAGCCCCACTGTTTCAGCCCCTCTGATTCAGCCCCTCTGATTCAGCCCCTCTGTTTCTCGCCCTCTGTTTCAGCCCCTCTGTTTCGCGCTCTCTGTTTCAGCCCCTCTGTTTCTCGCCCTCTGTTTGAGCCCCTCTGTTTCAGCCCCTCTGTTTCAGCCCCTCTGTTTCAGCCCCTCTGTTTCTCGCCCTCTGTTTCAGCCCCTCTGATTCAGCCCCTCTGTTTCTCGCCCTCTGTTTCAGCCCCTCTGTTTCTCGCCCTCTGTTTCAGCCCCTCTGATTCTCGCCCTCTGTTTCAGCCCCTCTGTTTCAGCCCCTCTGTTTCAGCCCCTCTGTTTCTCGCCCTCAGTTTCAGCCCCTCTAATTCAGCCCCTCTGTTTCTCGCCGTCTGTTTCAGCCCCTCTGTTTCAGCCCCTCTGTTTCTCGCCGTCTGTTTCAGCCCCTCTGTTTCAGCCCCTCTGTTTCTCGCCCTCTGTTTCAGCACCTCTGTTTCTCGCCCTCTGTTTCAGCCCCTCTGTTTCAGCCCCTCTGTTTCAGCCCCTCTGTTTCTCGCCCTC
The DNA here is from genome assembly GCF_047496795.1 of Chiloscyllium punctatum. NCBI lineage: Eukaryota > Metazoa > Chordata > Chondrichthyes > Orectolobiformes > Hemiscylliidae > Chiloscyllium > Chiloscyllium punctatum. The sequence goes on from NW_027309822.1 coordinate 1,029,455, forward strand.
TGTTTCAGCCCCTCTGATACAGCCCCTCTGTTTCAGCCCCTCTGATTCAGCCCCTCTGTTTCAGCCCCTCTGTTTCGGCCCCTCTGTTTTTCGCCCTCTGTTTCAGCCCCTCTGTTTCTCGCCCTCTGTTTCAGCCCCTCTGTTTCAGCCCCTCTGATACAGCCCCTCTGATTCGGCCCCTCTGTTTCAGCCCCTCTGTTTAAGCCCCTCTGTTTCAGCCCCTCTGTTTCAGCCCCACTGTTTCTCGCCCTCTGTTTCAGCCCCTCTGTTTCTCGCACTCTGTTTCAGCCCCTCTGTTGCAGCCCCTCTGTTTCAGCCCCTCTGTTTCTAGCCCTCTGTTTCAGCCCCTCTATTTCTCGCCCTCTGTTTCAGCCCCTCTGTTTCAGACCCTCTGTTTCTCGCCTTCTGTTTCAGCCCCTCTGTTTCTCGCCCTCTGTTTAACCCCCCTATTTCTCGCCCTCTGTTTCAGCCCCTCTGATTCAGCCCCTCTGTTTCAGCCCGTCTGAATCAGCACCTCTGATTCAGCCCCTCTGTTTCAGCCCCTCTGTTTTTCGCCCTCTGTTTCAGCCCCTCTGTTTCTCGCCCTCTGTTTCAGCCCCTCTGTTTCAGCCCCTCTGTTTCTCGCCCTCTGTTTCAGCCCCTCTGTTTCTCGCCCTCTGTTTCAGCCCCTCTGTTTCAGCCCCTCTGTTTCAGTCCCTCTGTTTCTCGCCCTCTGTTTCAGCTCCTCTGTTTCAGCCCCTCTGTTTAAGCCCCTCTGTTTCTCGCCCTCTGTTTCAGCCGCTCTGTTTCTCGCCCTCTGTTTCAGCCCCTCTGATTTCGCCCCTCTGTTTCAGCCCCTCTGTTTCAGCCCCTCTGTTTCTCGCCCTCTGTTTCAGCCCCACTGTTTCGCGCTCTCTTTTTCAGCCCCTCTGTTTCAGCCCCTCTGTTTCTCGCCCTCTTTTTCTGCCCCTCTGTTTCTCACCCTTTGTTTCAGCCCCTCTATTTCTCGCCCTGTTTTTCAGCCCCTCTGATTCAGCCCCTCTGTTTCAGCCCCTCTGAATCAGCCCCTCTGTTTCAGCCCCTCTGAATCAGCCCCTCTGATTCAGTCCCTCTGTTTCAGCCTCTCTGTTTCAGCCCCTCTCTTTCTCGCCCTCTGTTTCAGCCCCTCTAATTCTCGCCCTCTGTTTCAGCACCTATGAATCAGCCCCTCTGTTTCTCGCCCTCTGTTTCAGCCCCTCTGTTTCTCGCCCTCTGTTTCAGCCCCTCTGTTTCTCGCCCTCGGTCTCAGCCCCTCTGATTCAGCCCCTCTGTTTCAGCCCCTCTGTTTCTCGCCTTCTGTTTCAGCCCCTCTGTTTCTAGCCCTCTGTTTCAGCCCCTCTATTTCTCGCCCTCTGTTTCAGCCCCTCTGTTTCAGACCCTCTGTTTCTCGCCTTCTGTTTCAGCCCCTCTGTTTCTCGCCCTCTGTTTAACCCCCCTATTTCTCGCCCTCTGTTTCAGCCCCTCTGTTTCAGCCACGCTGTTTCTCGCCCTCTGTTTCAGCCCCTCTGTTTCTAGCCCTCTGTTTCAGCCCCTCTGTTTCAGCCCCTCTGTTTCAGCCCCTCTGTTTCAGCCCCTCTGTTTCCCGCCCTCGGTTTCAGCCCCTCTGTTTCAGCCCCTCTGTTTCAGCCCCTCTGTTTCAGCCCCTCTGTTTCTCGCTCTCTGTTTCAGCCCCTCTGTTTCAGCACCTCTGTTTCTCGCCCTCTGTTTCAGCCCCTCTGTTTCTCGCCCTCTGTTTCAGCTCCTCTGTTTCAGCTCCTCTGTTTAAGCCCCTCTGTTTCTCGCCCTCTGTTTCAGCCGCTCTGTTTCTCGCCCTCTGTTTCAGCCCCTCTGATTTAGCCCCTCTGTTTCAGCCCCTCTGTTTCAGCCCCTCTGTTTTTCGCCCTCTGTTTCAGCCCCACTGTTTCGCGCTCTCTGTTTCAGCCCCTCTGTTTCAGCCCCTCTGTTTCTCGCCCTTTGTTTCTGCCCCTCTGTTTCTCACCCTTTGTTTCAGCCCCTTTATTTCTCGCCCTGTGTTTCAGCCCCTCTGATTCAGCCCCTCTGTTTCAGCCCCTCTGAATCAGCCCCTCTGTTTCAGCCCCTCTGAATCAGCCCCTCTGATTCAGCCCCTCTGTTTCAGCCCCTCTGTTTCAGCCCCTCTCTTTCTCGCCCTCTGTTTCAGCCCCTCTAATTCTCGCCCTCTGTTTCAGGCCCTATGATTCAGCCCCTCTGTTTCTCGCCTTCTGTTTCAGCCCCTCTGTTTCTCGCCCTCTGTTTCAGCCCCTCTGTTTCTCGCCCTCGGTTCAGCCCCTCTGATTCAGCCCCTCTGTTTCAGCCCCTCTGTTTTTCGCCCTCTGTTTCAGACCCTCTGTTTCTCGCCTTCTGTTTCAGCCCCTCTGTTTCTCGCCCTCTGTTTAACCCCCCTATTTCTCGCCCTCTGTTTCAGCCCCTCTGTTTCAGCCCCTCTGTTTCAGCCACGCTGTTTCTCGCCCTCTGTTTCAGCCCCTCTGTTTCTAGCCCTCTGTTTCAGCCCCTCTGTTTCAGCCCCTCTGATTCAGCCCCTCTGTTTCAGCCCCTCTGTTTCCCGCCCTCGGTTTCAGCCCCTCTGTTTCAGCCCCTCTGATTTAGCCCCTCTGTTTCAGCCCCTCTGTTTCAGCCCCTCTGTTTTTCGCACTCTGTTTCAGCCCCACTGTTTCGCGCTCTCTGTTTCAGCCCCTCTGTTTCAGCCCCTCTGTTTCTCGCCCTCTGTTTCTGCCCCTCTGTTTCTCACCCTTTGTTTCAGCCCCTTTATTTCTCGCCCTGTGTTTCAGCCCCTCTGATTCAGCCCCTCTGTTTCAGCCCCTCTGAATCAGCCCCTCTGTTTCAGCCCCTCTGAATCAGCCCCTCTGATTCAGCCCCTGTGTTTCAGCCCCTCTGTTTCAGCCCCTCTCTTTCTCGCCCTCTGTTTCAGCCCCTCTAATTCTCGCCCTCTGTTTCAGCCCCTATGATTCAGCCCCTCTGTTTCTCGCCTTCTGTTTCAGCCCCTCTGTTTCTCGCCCTCTGTTTCAGCCCCTCTGTTTCTCGCCCTCGGTCTCAGCCCCTCTGATTCAGCCCCTCTGTTTCAGCCCCTCTGTTTTTCGCCCTCTGTTTCAGCCCCTCTGTTTCTCGCCCTCTGTTTCAGCCCCTCTGTTTCAGCCCCTCTGTTTCTCGCCCTCTGTTTCAGCCCCTCTGTTTCTCGCCCTCTGATTTAGCCCCTCTGTTTCAGCCCCTCTGTTTCAGCCCCTCTGTTTCTCGCCCTCTGTTTCTGCCCCTCTGTTTCTCACCCTTTGTTTCAGCCCCTCTATTTCTCGCCCTGTGTTTCAGCCCCTCTGATTCAGCCCCTCTGTTTCAGCCCCTCTGAATCAGCCCCTCTGTTTCAGCCCCTCTGAATCAGCCCCTCTGATTCAGCCCCTGTGTTTCAGCCCCTCTGTTTCAGCCCCTCTCTTTCTCGCCCTCTGTTTCAGCCCCTCTAATTGTCGCCCTCTGTTTCAGCCCCTATGATTCAGCCCCTCTGTTTCTCGCCTTCTGTTTCAGCCCCTCTGTTTCTCGCCCTCTGTTTCAGCCCCTCTGTTTCTCGCCCTCGGTCTCAGCTCCTCTGATTCAGCCCCTCTGTTTCAGCCCCTCTGTTTTTCGCCCTCTGTTTCAGCCCCTCTGTTTCTCGCCCTCTGTTTCAGCCCCTCTGTTTCAGCCCCTCTGTTTCTCGCCCTCTGTTTCAGCCCCTCTGTTTCTCGCCGTCTGTTTCAGCCCCTCTGTTTCAGCCCCTCTGTTTCAGCTCCTCTGTTTCTCGCCCTCTGTTTCTCCCCCTCTGTTTCTCACCCTCTGTTTCGGCCCCTCTGTTTTTCGCCTTCTGTTTCAGCCCCTCTGTTTCTCGCCCTCTGTTTCAGGCTCTCTGTTTCATCCCGTCTGTTTCAGCCCCTCTGTTTCAGCCCCTCTGTTTCTCGCCCTCTGTTTCTCGCCCGCAGTTTCAGCCCCTCTGTTTCTCGCCCTCTGTTTCAGCCCCTCTGTTTCAGCCCCTCTGATACAGCCCCTCTGATTCGGCCCCTCTGTTTCAGCACCTCTGTTTCAGCCCCTCTGTTTCAGCCCCTCTGTTTCAGCCCCTCTGTTTCTCGCCCTCTGTTTCAGCCCCTCTGTTTCTCGGCCTCTGTTTCAGCCCCTCTGTTTCAGCCCCTCTGTTTCAGCCCCTCTGTTTCTCGCCCTCTGTTTCAGCCCCTCTGTTTCTAGCCCTCTGTTTCAGCCCCTCTGTTTCAGCCCCTCTGATTCAGCCCCTCTGTTTCAGCCCCTCTGTTTCTCGCCCTCGGTTTCAGCCCCTCTGTTTCAGCCCCTCTGTTTCAGCCCCTCTGTTTCTCGCCCTCTGTTTCAGCCCCTCTGTTTCAGCACCTCTGTTTTTCGCCCTCTGTTTCAGCCCCTCTGTTTCAGCCCCTCTGTTTCTCGCCCTCTGTTTCAGCCCCTCTGTTTCTAGCCCTCTGTTTCAGCCCCTCTGTTTCAGCCCCTCTGATTCAGCCCCTCTGTTTCAGCCCCTCTGTTTCTCGCCCTCGGTTTCAGCCCCTCTGTTTCAGCCCCTCTGTTTCAGCCCCTCTGTTTCAGCCCCTCTGTTTTTCGCCCTCTGTTTCAGCCGCTCTGTTTCTCGCCCTCTGTTTCAGCCCCTCTGTTTCAGCACCTCTGTTTCTCGCCCTCTGTTTCAGCCCCTCTGTTTCTCGCCCTCTGTTTCAGCTCCTCTGTTTCAGCCCCTCTGTTTATGCCCCTCTGTTTCTCGCCCTCTGTTTCAGCCGCTCTGTTTCTCGCCCTCTGTTTCAGCCCCTCTGTTTCAGCCCCTCTGTTTCTCGCCCTCTGTTTTTGCCCCTCTGTTTCTCACCCTTTGTTTCAGCCCCTCTATTTCTCGTCCTGTGTTTCAGCCCCTCTGATTCAGCCCCTCTGTTTCAGCCCCTCTGAATCAGCCCCTCTGTTTCAGCCCCTCTGAATCAGCCCCTCTGATTCAGCCCCTCTGTTTCAGCCCCTCTGTTTCAGCCCCTCTCTTTCTCGCCCTCTGTTTCAGCCCCTCTAATTCTCGCCCTCTGTTTCAGCCCCTATGATTCAGCCCCTCTGTTTCTCGCCTTCTGTTTCAGCCCCTCTGTTTCTCGCCCTCTGTTTCAGCCCCTCTGTTTCTCGCCCTCGGTCTCAGCCCCTCTGATTCAGCCCCTCTGTTTCAGCCCCTCTGTTTTTCGCCCTCTGTTTCTCGCCTTCTGTTTCAGCCCCTCTGTTTCTCGCCCTCTGTTTAACCCCCCTATTTCTCGCCCTCTGTTTCAGCCCCTCTGTTTCTAGCCCTCTGTTTCAGCCCCTCTGTTTCAGCCCCTCTGATTCAGCCCCTCTGTTTCAGCCCCTCTGTTTCAGCCCCTCTGTTTCAGCCCCTCTGTTTCAGCCCCTCTGTTTCTCGCCCTCTGTTTCAGCCCCTCTGTTTCAGCACCTCTGTTTCTCGCCCTCTGTTTCAGCCCCTCTGTTTCTCGCCCTCTGTTTCAGCTCCTCTGTTTCAGCCCCTCTGTTTAAGCCTCTCTGTTTCTCGCCCTCTGTTTCAGCCGCTCTGTTTCTCGCCCTCTGTTTCAGCCCCTCTGATTTAGCCCCTCTGTTTCAGCCCCTCTGTTTCAGCCCCTCTGTTTTTCGCCCTCTGTTTCAGCCCCACTGTTTCGCGCTCTCTGTTTCAGCCCCTCTGTTTCAGCCCCTCAGTTTCTCGCCCTCTGTTTCTGCCCCTCTGTTTCTCACCCTTTGTTTCAGCCCCTTTATTTCTCGCCCTCTGTTTCAGCCCCTCTGTTTCTCGCCCTCTGTTTCAGCTCCTCTGTTTCAGCCCCTCTGTTTAAGCCTCTCTGTTTCTCGCCCTCTGTTTCAGCCGCTCTGTTTCTCGCCCTCTGATTCAGCACCTCTGTTTCAGCCCCTCTGAATCAGCCCCTCTGTTTCAGCCCCTCTGAATCAGCCCCTCTGATTCACCCCCTCTGTTTCAGCCCCTCTGTTTCAGCCCCTCTCTTTCTCGCCCTCTGTTTCAGCCCCTCTAATTCTCGCCCTCTGTTTCAGCCCCTATGATTCAGCCCCTCTGTTTCTCGCCTTCTGTTTCAGCCCCTCTGTTTCTCGCCCTCTGTTTCAGCCCCACTGTTTCTCGCCCTCGGTCTCAGCCCCTCTGATTCAGCCCCTCTGTTTCAGCCACTCTGTTTTTCGCCCTCTGTTTCAGCCCCTCTGTTTCTCGACCTCTGTTTCAGCCCCTCTGTTTCAGCCCCTCTGTTTCTCGCCCTCTGTTTCAGCCCCTCTGTTTCTCGCCGTCTGTTTCAGCCCCTCTGTTTCAGCCCCTCTGTTTCAGCTCCTCTGTTTCTCGCCCTCTGTTTCTCCCCCTCTGTTTCTCACCCTCTGTTTCGGCCCCTCTGTTTTTCGCCCTCTGTTTCAGCCCCTCTGTTTCTCGCCCTCTGTTTCAGGCTCTCTGTTTCATCCCGTCTGTTTCAGCCCCTCTGTTTCAGCCCCTCTGTTTCTCGCCCTCTGTTTCTCGCCCGCAGTTTCAGCCCCTCTGTTTCTCGCCCTCTGTTTCAGCCCCTCTGTTTCAGCCCCTCTGATACAGCCCCTCTGATTCGGCCCCTCTGTTTCAGCCCCTCTGTTTCAGCCCCTCTGTTTCAGCCCCTCTGTTTCAGCCCCTCTGTTTCTCGCCCTCTGTTTCAGCCCCTCTGTTTCTCGGCCTCTGTTTCAGCCCCTCTGTTTCAGAACCTCTGTTTCAGCCCCTCTGTTTCTCGCCCTCTGTTTCAGCCCCTCTGTTTCTAGCCCTCTGTTTCAGCCCCTCTGTTTCAGCCCCTCTGATTCAGCCCCTCTGTTTCAGCCCCTCTGTTTCTCGCCCTCGGTTTCAGCCCCTCTGTTTCAGCCCCTCTGTTTCAGCCCCTCTGTTTCTCGCCCTCTGTTTCAGCCCCTCTGTTTCAGCACCTCTGTTTTTCGCCCTCTGTTTCAGCCCCTCTGTTTCAGCCCCTCTGTTTCTCGCCCTCTGTTTCAGCCCCTTTGTTTCTAGCCCTCTGTTTCAGCCCTTCTGTTTCAGCCCCTCTGATTCAGCCCCTCTGTTTCAGCCCCTCTGTTTCTCGCCCTTTGTTTTCAGCCCCTCTGTTTCAGCCCCTCTGTTTTTCGCCCTCTGTTTCAGCCCCTCTGTTTCTCGCCCTCTGTTTCAGCCCCTCTGTTTCAGCACCTCTGTTTCTCGCCCTCTGTTTCAGCCCCTCTGTTTCTCGCCCTCTGTTTCAGCTCCTCTGTTTCAGCCCCTCTGTTTATGCCCCTCTGTTTCTCGCCCTCTGTTTCAGCCGCTCTGTTTCTCGCCCTCTGTTTCAGCCCCTCTGATTTAGCCCCTCTGTTTCAGCCCCTCTGTTTCAGCCCCTCTGTTTCTCGCCCTCTGTTTCTGCCCCTCTGTTTCTCACCCTTGGTTTCAGCCCCTCTATTTCTCGCCCTGTGTTTCAGCCCCTCTGATTCAGCCCCTCTGTTTCAGCCCCTCTGAATCAGCCCCTCTGTTTCAGCCCCTCTGAATCAGCCCTCTGATTCAGCCCCTCTGTTTCAGCCCCTCTGTTTAAGCCCCTCTCTTTCTCGCCCTCTGTTTCAGCCCCTCTAATTCTCGCCCTCTGTTTCAGCCCCTATGATTCAGCCACTCTGTTTCTCGCCCTCTGTTTCAGCCCCTCTGTTTCTCGCCCTCGGTCTCAGGTCCTCTGATTCAGCCCCTCTGTTTCAGCCCCTCTGTTTTTCGCCCTCTGTTTCAGCCCCTCTGTTTCTCGCCCTCTGTTTCAGCCCCTCTGTTTCAGCCCCTCTGTTTCTCGCCCTCTGTTTCAGCCCCTCTGTTTCTCGCCCTCTGTTTCAGCCTCTCTGATTCAGCACCTCTGTTTCTCGCCCTCTGTTTCAGCCCCTCTGTTTCTCGCCCTCTGTTTCAGCCCCTCTGTTTCTTGCTGTCTGTTTCAGCCCCTCTGTTTCTCGCCCTCGGTTTCATCCCCTCTGTTTCAGCCCCTCTGTTTCAGCCCCTCTGTTTCTCGCCCTCTGTTTCAGCCACTCTGTTTCTCGCCCTCTGTTTCAGCCCCTCTGTTTCTCGCCCTCTGTTTCAGCCCCTCTGTTTCAGCCCTTCTGATTCAGCCCCTCTGATTCAGCCCCTCTGTTTCTCGCCCACTGTTTCAGCCCCTCATTTTCACGCTCTCTGTTTCAGCCCCTCTGTTTCTCGCCCTCTGTTTCAGCCCCTCTGTTTCAGCCCCTCTGTTTCAGCCCCTCTGTTTCAGCCCCTCTGTTTCTCGCCCTCTGTTTCAGCCCCTCTGTTTCAGCCCCTCTGTTTCTCGCCCTCTGTTTCAGCCCCTCTGTTTCAGCCCCTCTGATTCAGCCCCTCTGCTTCTCGCCCTCTGTTTCAGACCCTCTGTTTCAGCTCCTCTGTTTCAGCCCCTCTGAGTCCGCCCCTCTGTTTCTCGCCCTCTTTTTCAGCCCCTCTGTTTCTCGCCCTCTGTTTCAGCCCCTCTGTTTCTCGCCCTCTGTTTCAGCCCCTCTGTTTCAGCCCCTCTGTTTCAGCCCCTCTGTTTCTCGCCCTCTGTTTCTCGCCCTCTCTTTCAGCCCCTCCATTTCTTCCCCTCTGTTTCAGCCCCTCTGTTTCTCGCCCTCTGTTTCAGCCCCTCTGTTTCTCGCCCTCTGTTTCAGCCCCACTGTTTCAGCCCCTCTGATTCAGCCCCTCTGATTCAGCCCCTCTGTTTCTCGCCCTCTGTTTCAGCCCCTCTGTTTCTCGCCCTCTGTTTCAGGCTCTCTGTTATATCCCGTCTGTTTCAGCCCCTCTGTTTCAGCCCCTCTGTTTCTCGCCCTCTGTTTCTCGCCCGCAGTTTCAGCCCCTCTGTTTCTCGCCCTCTGTTTCAGCCCCTCTGTTTCAGCCCCTCTGATACAGCCCCTCTGATTCGGCCCCTCTGTTTCAGCCCCTCTGTTTCAGCCCCTCTGTTTCAGCCCCTCTGTTTCTCGCCCTCTGTTTCAGCCCCTCTGTTTCTCGGCCTCTGTTTCAGCCCCTCTGTTTCAGCCCCTCTGTTTCAGCCCCTCTGTTTCTCGCCCTCTGTTTCAGCCCCTCTGTTTCTAGCCCTCTGTTTCAGCCCCTCTGTTTCAGCCCCTCTGATTCAGCCCCTCTGTTTCAGCCCCTCTGTTTCTCGCCCTCGGTTTCAGCCCCTCTGTTTCAGCCCCTCTGTTTCAGCCCCTCTGTTTCTCGCCCTCTGTTTCAGCCCCTCTGTTTCAGCACCTCTGTTTTTCGCCCTCTGTTTCAGCCCCTCTGTTTCAGCCCCTCTGTTTCTCGCCCTCTGTTTCAGCCCCTCTGTTTCTCGCCCTCTGTTTCAGCCCTTCTGTTTCAGCCCCTCTGATTCAGCCCCTCTGTTTCAGCCCCTCTGTTTCTCGCCCTTGGTTTCAGCCCCTCTGTTTCAGCCCCTCTGTTTTTCGCCCTCTGTTTCAGCCCCTCTGTTTCTCGCCCTCTGTTTCAGCCCCTCTGTTTCAGCACCTCTGTTTCTCGCCCTCTGTTTCAGCCCCTCTGTTTCTCGCCCTCTGTTTCAGCTCCTCTGTTTCAGCCCCTCTGTTTATGCCCCTCTGTTTCTCGCCCTCTGTTTCAGCCGCTCTGTTTCTCGCCCTCTGTTTCAGCCCCTCTGATTTAGCCCCTCTGTTTCAGCCCCTCTGTTTCAGCCCCTCTGTTTCTCGCCCTCTGTTTCTGCCCCTCTGTTTCTCACCCTTGGTTTCAGCCCCTCTATTTCTCGCCCTGTGTTTCAGCCCCTCTGATTCAGCCCCTCTGTTTCAGCCCCTCTGAATCAGCCCCTCTGTTTCAGCCCCACTGAATCAGCCCTCTGATTCAGCCCCTCTGTTTCAGCCCCTCTGTTTCAGCCCCTCTCTTTCTCGCCCTCTGTTTCAGCCCCTCTAATTCTCGCCCTCTGTTTCAGCCCCTATGATTCAGCCCCTCTGTTTCTCGCCCTCTGTTTCAGCCCCTCTGTTTCTCGCCCTCGGTCTCAGGTCCTCTGATTCAGCCCCTCTGTTTCAGCCCCTCTGTTTTTCGCCCTCTGTTTCAGCCCCTCTGTTTCTCGCCCTCTGTTTCAGCCCCTCTGTTTCAGCCCCTCTGTTTCTCGCCCTCTGTTTCAGCCCCTCTGTTTCTCGCCCTCTGTTTCAGCCTCTCTGATTCAGCACCTCTGTTTCTCGCCCTCTGTTTCAGCCCCTCTGTTTCTCGCCCTCTGTTTCAGCCCCTCTGTTTCTTGCTGTCTGTTTCAGCCCCTCTGTTTCTCGCCCTCGGTTTCATCCCCTCTGTTTCAGCCCCTCTGTTTCAGCCCCTCTGTTTCTCGCCCTCTGTTTCAGCCACTCTGTTTCTCGCCCTCTGTTTCAGCCCCTCTGTTTCTCGCCCTCTGTTTCAGCCACTCTGTTTCAGCCCTTCTGATTCAGCCCCTCTGATTCAGCCCCTCTGTTTCTCGCCCACTGTTTCAGCCCCTCATTTTCACGCTCTCTGTTTCAGCCCCTCTGTTTCTCGCCCTCTGTTTCAGCCCCTCTGTTTCAGCCCCTCTGTTTCAGCCCCTCTGTTTCAGCCCCTCTGTTTCTCGCCCTCTGTTTCAGCCCCTCTGTTTCAGCCCCTCTGTTTCTCGCCCTCTGTTTCAGCCCCTCTGTTTCAGCCCCTCTGATTCAGCCCCTCTGCTTCTCGCCCTCTGTTTCAGCCCCTCTGTTTCAGCTCCTCTGTTTCAGCCCCTCTGAGTCCGCCCCTCTGTTTCTCGCCCTCTTTTTCAGCCCCTCTGTTTCTCGCCCTCTGTTTCAGCCCCTCTGTTTCTCGCCCTCTGTTTCAGCCCCTCTGTTTCAGCCCCTCTGTTTCAGCCCCTCTGTTTCTCGCCCTCTGTTTCTCGCCCTCTCTTTCAGCCCCTCCATTTCTTCCCCTCTGTTTCAGCCCCTCTGTTTCTCGCCCTCTGTTTCAGCCCCTCTGTTTCTCGCCCTCTGTTTCAGCCCCACTGTTTCAGCCCCTCTGATTCAGCCCCTCTGATTCAGCCCCTCTGTTTCGCGCCCTCTGTTTCAGCCCCTCTGTTTCGCGCTCTCTGTTTCAGCCCCTCTGTTTCTCGCCCTCTGTTTGAGCCCCTCTGTTTCAGCCCCTCTGTTTCATCCCCTCTGTTTCAGCCCCTCTGTTTCTCGCCCTCTGTTTCAGCCCCTCTGATTCAGCCCCACTGTTTCTCGCCCTCTGTTTCAGCCCCTCTGTTTCTCGCCCTCTGTTTCAGCCCCTCTGATTCCGCCCCTCTGTTTCTCGCCTTCTGTTTCAGCCCCTCTGTTTCTCGCCCTCTGTTTCAGCCCGTCTGTTTCTCGCCCTCTGTTTCAGCCCCTCTGTTTCAGCCCCTCTGTTTCAGCCCCTCTGTTTCTCGCCCTCTGTTTCAGCCCCTCTGATTCAGCCCCTCTGTTTCTCGCCCTCTGTTTCAGCCCCTCTGTTTCAGCCCCTCTGTTTCAGCCCCTCTGATTCCGCCCCGCTGTTTCTCGCCATCTGTTTCAGCCCCTCTGTTTCTCGCCCTCTGTTTCAGCCCCTCTGTTTCTCGCCCTCTGTTTCTGCCCCTCTGTTTCAGACCCTCTGTTTCTCGCCCTCTGTTTCAGCCCCTCTGTTTCTCGCCCTCTGTTTCAGCCCCTCTGTTTCAGCCCCTCTGATTCAGCCCCTCTGTTTCAGCCGCTCTGATTCAGCACCTCTGTTTCTCGCCCTCTGTTTCAGCCCCTCTGTTTCAGCCCCTCTGTTTCAGCCCCTCTGTTTCTCGCCCTCTGTTTCAGCCCCTCGGATTCAGCCCCTCTGATTCAGCCCCTCTGTTTCCCGCCCCTCTGTTTCAGCCCCTCTGTTTCACGCCCCGTGTTTCAGCCCCTCTGTTTCTTGCCCTCTGTTTCAGCCCCTCTGTTTCTCGCCCTCTGTTTCAGCCCCTCTGTTTCAGCCCCTCTGTTTCAGTCCCTCTGTTTCTCGCCCTCTGTTTCAACTCCTCTGTTTCAGCCCCTCTGTTTAAGCCCCTCTGTTTCTCGCCCTCTGTTTCAGCCGCTCTGTTTCTCGCCCTCTGTTTCAGCCCCTCTGATTTAGCCCCTCTGTTTCAGCCCCTCTGTTTCAGCCCCTCTGTTTATCGCCCTCTGTTTCAGCCCCACTGTTTCGCGCTCTCTGTTTCAGCCCCTCTGTTTCAGCCCCTCTGTTTCTCGCCCTCTGTTTCTGCCCCTCTGTTTCTCACCCTTTGTTTCAGCCCCTATATTTCTCGCCCTGTGTTTCAGCCCCTCTGATTCAGCCCCTCTGTTTCAGCCCCACTGAATCAGCCGCTCTGTCTCAGCCCCTCTGAATCAGCCCCTCTGATTCAGCCCCTCTGTTTCAGCCTCTCTGTTTCAGCCCCTCTCTTTCTCGCCCTCTGTTTCAGCCCCTCTAATTCTCGCCCTCTGTTTCAGCACCTATGATTCAGCCCCTCTGTTTCTCGCCCTCTGTTTCAGCCCCTCTGTTTCTCGCCCTCTGTTTCAGCCCCTCTGTTTCTCGCCCTCGGTCTCAGCCCCTCTGATTCAGCCCCTCTGTTTCAGCCCCTCTGTTTCTCGCCTTCTGTTTCAGCCCCTCTGTTTCTAGCCCTCTGTTTCAGCCCCTCTATTTCTCGCCCTCTGTTTCAGCCCCTCTGTTTCAGACCCTCTGTTTCTCGCCTTCTGTTTCAGCCCCTCTGTTTCTCGCCCTCTGTTTAACCCCCCTATTTCTCGCCCTCTGTTTCAGCCCCTCTGATTCAGCCCCTCTGTTTCAGCCCCTCTGAATCAGCACCTCTGATTCAGCCCCTCTGTTTCAGCCCCTCTGTTTTTCGCCCTCTGTTTCAGCCCCTCTGTTTCTCGCCCTGTGTTTCAGCCCCTCTGATTCAGCCCCTCTGTTTCAGCCCCTCTGAATCAGCCCCTCTGTTTCAGCCCCTCTGAATCAGCCCCTCTGATTCAGTCCCTCTGTTTCAGCCTCTCAGTTTCAGCCCCTCTCTTTCTCGCCCTCTGTTTCAGCCCCTCTAATTCTCGCCCTCTGTTTCAGCACCTATGATTCAGCCCCTCTGTTTCTCGCCCTCTGTTTCAGCCCCTCTGTTTCTCGCCCTCTGTTTCAGCCCCTCTGTTTCTCGCCCTCGGTCTCAGCCCCTCTGATTCAGCCCCTCTGTTTCAGCCCCTCTGTTTCTCGCCTTCTGTTTCAGCCCCTCTGTTTCTAGCCCTCTGTTTCAGCCCCTCTATTTCTCGCCCTCTGTTTCAGCCCCTCTGTTTCAGACCCTCTGTTTCTCGCCTTCTGTTTCAGCCCCTCTGTTTCTCGCCCTCTGTTTAACCCCCCTATTTCTCGCCCTCTGTTTCAGCCCCTCTGTTTCAGCCCCTCTGTTTCAGCCCCTCTGTTTCTCGCCCTCTGTTTCTCGCCCGCAGTTTCAGCCCCTCTGTTTCTCGCCCTCTGTTTCAGCCCCTCTGTTTCAGCCCCTCTGATACAGCCCCTCTGATTTGGCCTCTCTGTTTCAGCCCCTCTGTTTCAGCCCCTCTGTTTCAGCCCCTCTGTTTCTCGCCCTCTGTTTCAGCCCCTCTGTTTCTCGGCCTCTGTTTCAGCCCCTCTGTTTCAGCCCCTCTGTTTCAGCCCCTCTGTTTCTCGCCCTCTGTTTCAGCCCCTCTGTTTCTCGCCCTCTGTTTCAGCCCCTCTGTTTCTCGCCCTCGGTCTCAGCCCCTCTGATTCAGCCCCTCTGTTTCAGCCCCTCTGTTTCTCGCCTTCTGTTTCAGCCCCTCTGTTTCTAGCCCTCTGTTTCAGCCCCTCTATTTCTCGCCCTCTGTTTCAGCCCCTCTGTTTCAGACCCTCTGTTTCTCGCCTTCTGTTTCAGCCCCTCTGTTTCTCGCCCTCTGTTTAACCCCCCTATTTCTCGCCCTCTTTTTCAGCCCCTCTGTTTCAGACCCTCTGTTTCAGCCCCTCTGTTTCTCGCCCTCTGTTTCAGCCACTCTGTTTCTCGCCCTCTGTTTCAGCCCCTCTGTTTCTCGCCCTCTGTTTCAGCCCCTCTGTTTCAGCCCTTCTGATTCAGCCCCTCTGATTCAGCCCCTCTGGTTCTCGCCCACTGTTTCAGCCCCTCATTTTCACGCTCTCTGTTTCAGCCCCTCTGTTTCTCGCACTCTGTTTCAGCCCCTCTGTTTCAGCCCCTCTGTTTCAGCCCCTCTGTTTCAGCCCCTCTGTTTCTCGCCCTCTGTTTCAGCCCCTCTGTTTCAGCCCCTCTGTTTCTCGCCCTCTGTTTCAGCCCCTCTGTTTCAGCCCCTCTGATTCAGCCCCTCTGCTTCTCGCCCTCTATTTCAGACCCTCTGTTTCAGCTCCTCTGTTTCAGCCCCTCTGAGTCCGCCCCTCTGTTTCTCGCCCTCTTTTTCAGCCCCTCTGTTTCTCGCCCTCTGTTTCAGCCCCTCTGTTTCTCGCCCTCTGTTTCAGCCCCTCTGTTTCAGCCCCTCTGTTTCAGCCCCTCTGTTTCTCGCCCTCTGTTTCTCGCCCTCTCTTTCAGCCCCTCCATTTCTTCCCCTCTGTTTCAGCCCCTCTGTTTCTCGCCCTCTGTTTCAGCCCCTCTGTTTCTCGCCCTCTGTTTCAGCCCCACTGTTTCAGCCCCTCTGATTCAGCCCCTCTGATTCAGCCCCTCTGTTTCTCGCCCTCTGTTTCAGCCCCTCTGTTTCTCGCCCTCTGTTTCAGGCTCTCTGTTTCATCCCGTCTGTTTCAGCCCCTCTGTTTCAGCCCCTCTGTTTCTCGCCCTCTGTTTCTCGCCCGCAGTTTCAGCCCGTCTGTTTTTCGCCCTCTGTTTCAGCCCCTCTGTTTCAGCCCCTCTGATACAGCCCCTCTGATTCGGCCCCTCTGTTTCAGCCCCTCTGTTTCAGCCCCTCTGTTTCAGCCCCTCTGTTTCAGCCCCTCTGTTTCTCGCCCTCTGTTTCAGCCCCTCTGTTTCTCGGCCACTGTTTCAGCCCCTCTGTTTCAGCCCCTCTGTTTCAGCCCCTCTGTTTCTCGCCCTCTGTTTCAGCCCCTCTGTTTCTAGCCCTCTGTTTCAGCCCCTCTGTTTCAGCCCCTCTGATTCAGCCCCTCTGTTTCAGCCCCTCTGTTTCTCGCCCTCGGTTTCAGCCCCTCTGTTTCAGCCCCTCTGTTTCAGCCCCTCTGTTTCTCGCCCTCTGTTTCAGCCCCTCTGTTTCAGCACCTCTGTTTTTCGCCCTCTGTTTCAGCCCCTCTGTTTCAGCCCCTCTGTTTCTCGCCCTCTGTTTCAGCCCCTCTGTTTCTAGCCCTCTGTTTCAGCCCTTCTGTTTCAGCCCCTCTGATTCAGCCCCTCTGTTTCAGCCCCTCTGTTTCTCGCCCTTGGTTTCAGCCCCTCTGTTTCAGCCCCTCTGTTTTTCGCCCTCTGTTTCAGCCCCTCTGTTTCTCGCCCTCTGTTTCAGCCCCTCTGTTTCAGCACCTCTGTTTCTCGCCCTCTGTTTCAGCCCCTCTGTTTCTCGCCCTCTGTTTCAGCTCCTCTGTTTCAGCCCCTCTGTTTATGCCCCTCTGTTTCTCGCCCTCTGTTTCAGCCGCTCTGTTTCTCGCCCTCTGTTTCAGCCCCTCTGATTTAGCCCCTCTGTTTCAGCCCCTCTGTTTCAGCCCCTCTGTTTCTCGCCCTCTGTTTCTGCCCCTCTGTTTCTCACCCTTGGTTTCAGCCCCTCTATTTCTCGCCCTGTGTTTCAGCCCCTCTGATTCAGCCCCTCTGTTTCAGCCCCTCTGAATCAGCCCCTCTGTTTCAGCCCCTCTGAATCAGCCCTCTGATTCAGCCCCTCTGTTTCAGCCCCTCTGTTTAAGCCCCTCTCTTTCTCGCCCTCTGTTTCAGCCCCTCTAATTCTCGCCCTCTGTTTCAGCCCCTATGATTCAGCCCCTCTGTTTCTCGCCCTCTGTTTCAGCCCCTCTGTTTCTCGCCCTCGGTCTCAGGTCCTCTGATTCAGCCCCTCTGTTTCAGCCCCTCTGTTTTTCGCCCTCTGTTTCAGCCCCTCTGTTTCTCGCCCTCTGTTTCAGCCCCTCTGTTTCAGCCCCTCTGTTTCTCGCCCTCTGTTTCAGCCCCTCTGTTTCTCGCCCTCTGTTTCAGCCTCTCTGATTCAGCACCTCTGTTTCTCGCCCTCTGTTTCAGCCCCTCTGTTTCTCGCCCTCTGTTTCAGCCCCTCTGTTTCTTGCTGTCTGATTCAGCACCTCTGTTTCTCGCCCTCTGTTTCAGCCCCTCTGTTTCAGCCCCTCTGTTTCAGCCCCTCTGTTTCTCGCCCTCTGTTTCAGCCCCTCGGATTCAGCCCCTCTGATTCAGCCCCTCTGTTTCCCGCCCCTCTGTTTCAGCCCCTCTGTTTCACGCCCCGTGTTTCAGCCCCTCTGTTTCTTGCCCTCTGTTTCAGCCCCTCTGTTTCTCGCCCTCTGTTTCAGCCCCTCTGTTTCAGCCCCTCTGTTTCAGTCCCTCTGTTTCTCGCCCTCTGTTTCAACTCCTCTGTTTCAGCCCCTCTGTTTAAGCCCCTCTGTTTCTCGCCCTCTGTTTCAGCCGCTCTGTTTCTCGCCCTCTGTTTCAGCCCCTCTGATTTAGCCCCTCTGTTTCAGCCCCTCTGTTTCAGCCCCTCTGTTTCTCGCCCTCTGTTTCAGCCCCACTGTTTCGCGCTCTCTGTTTCAGCCCCTCTGTTTCAGCCCCTCTGTTTCTCGCCCTCTGTTTCTGCCCCTCTGTTTCTCACCCTTTGTTTCAGCCCCTATATTTCTCGCCCTGTGTTTCAGCCCCTCTGATTCAGCCCCTCTGTTTCAGCCCCACTGAATCAGCCGCTCTGTCTCAGCCCCTCTGAATCAGCCCCTCTGATTCAGCCCCTCTGTTTCAGCCTCTCTGTTTCAGCCCCTCTCTTTCTCGCCCTCTGTTTCAGCCCCTCTAATTCTCGCCCTCTGTTTCAGCACCTATGATTCAGCCCCTCTGTTTCTCGCCCTCTGTTTCAGCCCCTCTGTTTCTCGCCCTCTGTTTCAGCCCCTCTGTTTCTCGCCCTCGGTCTCAGCCCCTCTGATTCAGCCCCTCTGTTTCAGCCCCTCTGTTTCTCGCCTTCTGTTTCAGCCCCTCTGTTTCTAGCCCTCTGTTTCAGCCCCTCTATTTCTCGCCCTCTGTTTCAGCCCCTCTGTTTCAGACCCTCTGTTTCTCGCCTTCTGTTTCAGCCCCTCTGTTTCTCGCCCTCTGTTTAACCCCCCTATTTCTCGCCCTCTGTTTCAGCCCCTCTGATTCAGCCCCTCTGTTTCAGCCCCTCTGAATCAGCACCTCTGATTCAGCCCCTCTGTTTCAGCCCCTCTGTTTTTCGCCCTCTGTTTCAGCCCCTCTGTTTCTCGCCCTGTGTTTCAGCCCCTCTGATTCAGCCCCTCTGTTTCAGCCCCTCTGAATCAGCCCCTCTGTTTCAGCCCCTCTGAATCAGCCCCTCTGATTCAGTCCCTCTGTTTCAGCCTCTCAGTTTCAGCCCCTCTCTTTCTCGCCCTCTGTTTCAGCCCCTCTAATTCTCGCCCTCTGTTTCAGCACCTATGATTCAGCCCCTCTGTTTCTCGCCCTCTGTTTCAGCCCCTCTGTTTCTCGCCCTCTGTTTCAGCCCCTCTGTTTCTCGCCCTCGGTCTCAGCCCCTCTGATTCAGCCCCTCTGTTTCAGCCCCTCTGTTTCTCGCCTTCTGTTTCAGCCCCTCTGTTTCTAGCCCTCTGTTTCAGCCCCTCTATTTCTCGCCCTCTGTTTCAGCCCCTCTGTTTCAGCCCCTCTGTTTCTCGCCTTCTGTTTCAGCCCCTCTGTTTCTCGCCCTCTGTTTAACCCCCCTATTTCTCGCCCTCTGTTTCAGCCCCTCTGTTTCAGCCCCTCTGTTTCAGCCCCTCTGTTTCTCGCCCTCTGTTTCTCGCCCGCAGTTTCAGCCCCTCTGTTTCTCGCCCTCTGTTTCAGCCCCTCTGTTTCAGCCCCTCTGATACAGCCCCTCTGATTTGGCCTCTCTGTTTCAGCCCCTCTGTTTCAGCCCCTCTGTTTCAGCCCCTCTGTTTCTCGCCCTCTGTTTCAGCCCCTCTGTTTCTCGGCCTCTGTTTCAGCCCCTCTGTTTCAGCCCCTCTGTTTCAGCCCCTCTGTTTCTCGCCCTCTGTTTCAGCCCCTCTGTTTCTCGCCCTCTGTTTCAGCCCCTCTGTTTCTCGCCCTCGGTCTCAGCCCCTCTGATTCAGCCCCTCTGTTTCAGCCCCTCTGTTTCTCGCCTTCTGTTTCAGCCCCTCTGTTTCTAGCCCTCTGTTTCAGCCCCTCTATTTCTCGCCCTCTGTTTCAGCCCCTCTGTTTCAGACCCTCTGTTTCTCGCCTTCTGTTTCAGCCCCTCTGTTTCTCGCCCTCTGTTTAACCCCCCTATTTCTCGCCCTCTTTTTCAGCCCCTCTGTTTCAGACCCTCTGTTTCAGCCCCTCTGTTTCTCGCCCTCTGTTTCAGCCACTCTGTTTCTCGCCCTCTGTTTCAGCCCCTCTGTTTCTCGCCCTCTGTTTCAGCCCCTCTGTTTCAGCCCTTCTGATTCAGCCCCTCTGATTCAGCCCCTCTGGTTCTCGCCCACTGTTTCAGCCCCTCATTTTCACGCTCTCTGTTTCAGCCCCTCTGTTTCTCGCACTCTGTTTCAGCCCCTCTGTTTCAGCCCCTCTGTTTCAGCCCCTCTGTTTCAGCCCCTCTGTTTCTCGCCCTCTGTTTCAGCCCCTCTGTTTCAGCCCCTCTGTTTCTCGCCCTCTGTTTCAGCCCCTCTGTTTCAGCCCCTCTGATTCAGCCCCTCTGCTTCTCGCCCTCTATTTCAGACCCTCTGTTTCAGCTCCTCTGTTTCAGCCCCTCTGAGTCCGCCCCTCTGTTTCTCGCCCTCTTTTTCAGCCCCTCTGTTTCTCGCCCTCTGTTTCAGCCCCTCTGTTTCTCGCCCTCTGTTTCAGCCCCTCTGTTTCAGCCCCTCTGTTTCAGCCCCTCTGTTTCTCGCCCTCTGTTTCTCGCCCTCTCTTTCAGCCCCTCCATTTCTTCCCCTCTGTTTCAGCCCCTCTGTTTCTCGCCCTCTGTTTCAGCCCCTCTGTTTCTCGCCCTCTGTTTCAGCCCCACTGTTTCAGCCCCTCTGATTCAGCCCCTCTGATTCAGCCCCTCTGTTTCTCGCCCTCTGTTTCAGCCCCTCTGTTTCTCGCCCTCTGTTTCAGGCTCTCTGTTTCATCCCGTCTGTTTCAGCCCCTCTGTTTCAGCCCCTCTGTTTCTCGCCCTCTGTTTCTCGCCCGCAGTTTCAGCCCGTCTGTTTTTCGCCCTCTGTTTCAGCCCCTCTGTTTCAGCCCCTCTGATACAGCCCCTCTGATTCGGCCCCTCTGTTTCAGCCCCTCTGTTTCAGCCCCTCTGTTTCAGCCCCTCTGTTTCAGCCCCTCTGTTTCTCGCCCTCTGTTTCAGCCCCTCTGTTTCTCGGCCACTGTTTCAGCCCCTCTGTTTCAGCCCCTCTGTTTCAGCCCCTCTGTTTCTCGCCCTCTGTTTCAGCCCCTCTGTTTCTAGCCCTCTGTTTCAGCCCCTCTGTTTCAGCCCCTCTGATTCAGCCCCTCTGTTTCAGCCCCTCTGTTTCTCGCCCTCGGTTTCAGCCCCTCTGTTTCAGCCCCTCTGTTTCAGCCCCTCTGTTTCTCGCCCTCTGTTTCAGCCCCTCTGTTTCAGCACCTCTGTTTTTCGCCCTCTGTTTCAGCCCCTCTGTTTCAGCCCCTCTGTTTCTCGCCCTCTGTTTCAGCCCCTCTGTTTCTAGCCCTCTGTTTCAGCCCTTCTGTTTCAGCCCCTCTGATTCAGCCCCTCTGTTTCAGCCCCTCTGTTTCTCGCCCTTGGTTTCAGCCCCTCTGTTTCAGCCCCTCTGTTTTTCGCCCTCTGTTTCAGCCCCTCTGTTTCTCGCCCTCTGTTTCAGCCCCTCTGTTTCAGCACCTCTGTTTCTCGCCCTCTGTTTCAGCCCCTCTGTTTCTCGCCCTCTGTTTCAGCTCCTCTGTTTCAGCCCCTCTGTTTATGCCCCTCTGTTTCTCGCCCTCTGTTTCAGCCGCTCTGTTTCTCGCCCTCTGTTTCAGCCCCTCTGATTTAGCCCCTCTGTTTCAGCCCCTCTGTTTCAGCCCCTCTGTTTCTCGCCCTCTGTTTCTGCCCCTCTGTTTCTCACCCTTGGTTTCAGCCCCTCTATTTCTCGCCCTGTGTTTCAGCCCCTCTGATTCAGCCCCTCTGTTTCAGCCCCTCTGAATCAGCCCCTCTGTTTCAGCCCCTCTGAATCAGCCCTCTGATTCAGCCCCTCTGTTTCAGCCCCTCTGTTTAAGCCCCTCTCTTTCTCGCCCTCTGTTTCAGCCCCTCTAATTCTCGCCCTCTGTTTCAGCCCCTATGATTCAGCCCCTCTGTTTCTCGCCCTCTGTTTCAGCCCCTCTGTTTCTCGCCCTCGGTCTCAGGTCCTCTGATTCAGCCCCTCTGTTTCAGCCCCTCTGTTTTTCGCCCTCTGTTTCAGCCCCTCTGTTTCTCGCCCTCTGTTTCAGCCCCTCTGTTTCAGCCCCTCTGTTTCTCGCCCTCTGTTTCAGCCCCTCTGTTTCTCGCCCTCTGTTTCAGCCTCTCTGATTCAGCACCTCTGTTTCTCGCCCTCTGTTTCAGCCCCTCTGTTTCTCGCCCTCTGTTTCAGCCCCTCTGTTTCTTGCTGTCTGTTTCAGCCCCTCTGTTTCTCGCCCTCGGTTTCATCCCCTCTGTTTCAGCCCCTCTGTTTCAGCCCCTCTGTTTCTCGCCCTCTGTTTCAGCCACTCTGTTTCTCGCCCTCTGTTTCAGCCCCTCTGTTTCTCGCCCTCTGTTTCAGCCCATCTGTTTCAGCCCTTCTGATTCAGCCCCTCTGATTCAGCCCCTCTGTTTCTCGCCCACTGTTTCAGCCCCTCATTTTCACGCTCTCTGTTTCAGCCCCTCTGTTTCTCGCCCTCTGTTTCAGCCCCTCTGTTTCAGCCCCTCTGTTTCAGCCCCTCTGTTTCAGCCCCTCTGTTTCTCGCCCTCTGTTTCAGCCCCTCTGATTCAGCCCCTCTGTTTCTCGCCCTCTGTTTCAGCCCCTCTGTTTCAGCCCCTCTGTTTCAGCCCCTCTGATTCCGCCCCGCTGTTTCTCGCCATCTGTTTCAGCCCCTCTGTTTCTCGCCCTCTGTTTCAGCCCCTCTGTTTCTCGCCCTCTGTTTCTGCCCCTCTGTTTCAGCCCCTCTGTTTCTCGCCCTCTGTTTCTCGCCCTCTGTTTCAGCCCCTCCGTTTCTTCCCCTCTGTTTCAGCCCCTCTGTTTCTCGCCCTCTGTTTCAGCCCCTCTGTTTCTCGCCCTCTGTTTCAGCCCCTCTGTTTCAGCCCCTCTGATTCAGCCCCTCTGTTTCAAGCCCTCTGATTCAGCACCTCTGTTTCTCGCCCTCTGTTTCAGCCCCTCTGTTTCAGCCCCTCTGTTTCAGCCCCTCTGTTTCTCGCCCTCTGTTTCAGCCCCTCGGATTCAGCCCCTCTGATTCAGCCCCTCTGTTTCCCGCCCCTCTGTTTCAGCCCCTCTGTTTCACGCCCCGTGTTTCAGCCCCTCTGTTTCTTGCCCTCTGTTTCAGCCCCTCTGTTTCTCGCCCTCTGTTTCAGCCCCTCTGTTTCAGCCCCTCTGTTTCAGTCCCTCTGTTTCTCGCCCTCTGTTTCAACTCCTCTGTTTCAGCCCCTCTGTTTAAGCCCCTCTGTTTCTCGCCCTCTGTTTCAGCCGCTCTGTTTCTCGCCCTCTGTTTCAGCCCCTCTGATTTAGCCCCTCTGTTTCAGCCCCTCTGTTTCAGCCCCTCTGTTTATCGCCCTCTGTTTCAGCCCCACTGTTTCGCGCTCTCTGTTTCAGCCCCTCTGTTTCAGCCCCTCTGTTTCTCGCCCTCTGTTTCTGCCCCTCTGTTTCTCACCCTTTGTTTCAGCCCCTATATTTCTCGCCCTGTGTTTCAGCCCCTCTGATTCAGCCCCTCTGTTTCAGCCCCACTGAATCAGCCCCTCTGTCTCAGCCCCTCTGAATCAGCCCCTCTGATTCAGCCCCTCTGTTTCAGCCTCTCTGTTTCAGCCCCTCTCTTTCTCGCCCTCTGTTTCAGCCCCTCTAATTCTCGCCCTCTGTTTCAGCACCTATGATTCAGCCCCTCTGTTTCTCGCCCTCTGTTTCAGCCCCTCTGTTTCTCGCCCTCTGTTTCAGCCCCTCTGTTTCTCGCCCTCGGTCTCAGCCCCTCTGATTCAGCCCCTCTGTTTCAGCCCCTCTGTTTCTCGCCTTCTGTTTCAGCCCCTCTGTTTCTAGCCCTCTGTTTCAGCCCCTCTATTTCTCGCCCTCTGTTTCAGCCCCTCTGTTTCAGACCCTCTGTTTCTCGCCTTCTGTTTCAGCCCCTCTGTTTCTCGCCCTCTGTTTAACCCCCCTATTTCTCGCCCTCTGTTTCAGCCCCTCTGATTCAGCCCCTCTGTTTCAGCCCCTCTGAATCAGCACCTCTGATTCAGCCCCTCTGTTTCAGCCCCTCTGTTTTTCGCCCTCTGTTTCAGCCCCTCTGTTTCTCGCCCTCTGTTTCAGCCCCTCTGTTTCAGCCCCTCTGTTTCTCGCCCTCTGTTTCAGCCCCTCTGTTTCTCGCCCTCTGTTTCAGCCCCTCTGTTTCAGCCCCTCTGTTTCAGTCCCTCTGTTTCTCGCCCTCTGTTTCAGCTCCTCTGTTTCAGCCCCTCTGTTTAAGCCCCTCTGTTTCTCGCCCTCTGTTTCAGCCGCTCTGTTTCTCGCCCTCTGTTTCAGCCCCTCTGATTTAGCCCCTCTGTTTCAGCCCCTCTGTTTCAGCCCCTCTGTTTCTCGCCCTCTGTTTCAGCCCCACTGTTTCGCGCTCTCTTTTTCAGCCCCTCTGTTTCAGCCCCTCTGTTTCTCGCCCTCTTTTTCTGCCCCTCTGTTTCTCACCCTTTGTTTCAGCCCCTCTATTTCTCGCCCTGTGTTTCAGCCCCTCTGATTCAGCCCCTCTGTTTCAGCCCCTCTGAATCAGCCCCTCTGTTTCAGCCCCTCAGAATCAGCCCCTCTGATTCAGTCCCTCTGTTTCAGCCTCTCAGTTTCAGCCCCTCTCTTTCTCGCCCTCTGTTTCAGCCCCTCTAATTCTCGCCCTCTGTTTCAGCACCTATGATTCAGCCCCTCTGTTTCTCGCCCTCTGTTTCAGCCCCTCTGTTTCTCGCCCTCTGTTTCAGCCCCTCTGTTTCTCGCCCTCGGTCTCAGCCCCTCTGATTCAGCCCCTCTGTTTCAGCCCCTCTGTTTCTCGCCTTCTGTTTCAGCCCCTCTGTTTCTAGCCCTCTGTTTCAGCCCCTCTATTTCTCGCCCTCTGTTTCAGCCCCTCTGTTTCAGACCCTCTGTTTCTCGCCTTCTGTTTCAGCCCCTCTGTTTCTCGCCCTCTGTTTAACCCCCCTATTTCTCGCCCTCTGTTTCAGCCCCTCTGTTTCAGCCCCTCTGTTTCAGCCCCTCTGTTTCTCGCCCTCTGTTTCTCGCCCGCAGTTTCAGCCCCTCTGTTTCAGCCCCTCTGTTTCAGCCCCTCTGATACAGCCCCTCTGATTTGGCCTCTCTGTTTCAGCCCCTCTGTTTCAGCCCCTCTGTTTCAGCCCCTCTGTTTCTCGCCCTCTGTTTCAGCCCCTCTGTTTCTCGCCCTCTGTTTCAGCCCCTCTGTTTCAGCCCCTCTGTTTCAGCCCCTCTGTTTCTCGCCCTCTGTTTCAGCCCCTCTGTTTCTCGCCCTCTGTTTCAGCCCCTCTGTTTCTCGCCCTCGGTCTCAGCCCCTCTGATTCAGCCCCTCTGTTTCAGCCCCTCTGTTTCTCGCCTTCTGTTTCAGCCCCTCTGTTTCTGGCCCTCTGTTTCAGCCCCTCTATTTCTCGCCCTCTGTTTCAGCCCCTCTGTTTCAGACCCTCTGTTTCTCGCCTTCTGTTTCAGCCCCTCTGTTTCTCGCCCTCTGTTTAACCCCCCTATTTCTCGCCCTCTGTTTCAGCCCCTCTGTTTCAGCCCTTCTGTTTCAGCCCCTCTGTTTCTCGCCCTCTGTTTCTCGCCCGCAGTTTCAGCCCCTCTGTTTCTCGCCCTCTGTTTCAGCCCCTCTGTTTCAGCCCCTCTGATACAGCCCCTCTGATTTGGCCTCTCTGTTTCAGCCCCTCTGTTTCAGCCCCTCTGTTTCAGCCCCTCTCTTTCTCGCCCTCTGTTTCAGCCCCTCTGTTTCTCGGCCTCTGTTTCAGCCCCTCTGTTTCAGCCCCTCTGTTTCAGCCCCTCTGTTTCAGCCCCTCTGTTTCTCGCCCTCGGTTTCAGCCCCTCTGTTTCAGCCCCTCTGTTTCAGCCCCTCTGTTTCAGCCCCTCTGTTTTTCGCCCTCTGTTTCAGCCCCTCTGTTTCTCGCCCTCTGTTTCAGCCCCTCTGTTTCTCGCCCTCTGTTTCAGCCCCTCTGTTTCTCGCCCTCTGTTTCAGCTCCTCTGTTTCAGCCCCTCTGTTTATGCCCCTCTGTTTCTCGCCCTCTGTTTCAGCCGCTCTGATTCTCGCCCTCTGTTTCAGCCCCTCTGATTTAGCCCCTCTGTTTCAGCCCCTCTGTTTCAGCCCCTCTGTTTCTCGCCCTCTGTTTCTGCCCCTCTGTTTCTCACCCTTGGTTTCAGCCCCTCTATTTCTCGCCCTGTGTTTCAGCCCCTCTGATTCAGCCCCTCTGTTTCAGCCCCTCTGAATCAGCCCCTCTGTTTCAGCCCCTCTGAATCAGCCCTCTGATTCAGCCCCTCTGTTTCAGCCCCTCTGTTTAAGCCCCTCTCTTTCTCGCCCTCTGTTTCAGCCCCTCTAATTCTCGCCCTCTGTTTCAGCCCCTATGATTCAGCCACTCTGTTTCTCGCCCTCTGTTTCAGCCCCTCTGTTTCTCGCCCTCTGTTTCAGCCCCTCGGTTTCTCGCCCTCGGTCTCAGCCCCTCTGATTCAGCCCCTCTGTTTGAGCCCCTCTGTTTTTCGCCCTCTGTTTCAGCCCCTCTGTTTCTCGCCCTCTGTTTCAGCCCCTCTGTTTCAGCCCCTCTGTTTCTCGCCCTCTGTTTCAGCCCCTCTGTTTCTCGCCCTCTGTTTCAGCCTCTCTGATTCAGCACCTCTGTTTCTCGCCCTCTGTTTCAGCCCCTCTGTTTCTCGCCCTCTGTTTCAGCCCCTCTGTTTCTTGCTGTCTGTTTCAGCCCCTCTGTTTCTCGCCCTCGGTTTCATCCCCTCTGTTTCAGCCCCTCTGTTTCAGCCCCTCTGTTTCTCGCCCTCTGTTTCAGCCACTCTGTTTCTCGCCCTCTGTTTCAGCCCCTCTGTTTCTCGCCCTCTGTTTCAGCCCCTCTGTTTCAGCCCTTCTGATTCAGCCCCTCTGATTCAGCCCCTCTGTTTCTCGCCCACTGTTTCAGCCCCTCAATTTCACGCTCTCTGTTTCAGCCCCTCTGTTTCTCGCCCTCTGTTTCAGCCCCTCTGTTTCAGCCCCTCTGTTTCAGCCCCTCTGTTTCAGCCCCTCTGTTTCTCGCCCTCTGTTTCAGCCCCTCTGTTTCAGCCCCTCTGTTTCTCGCCCTCTGTTTCAGCCCCTCTGTTTCAGCCCCTCTGATTCAGCACCTCTGCTTCTCGCCCTCTGTTTCAGACCCTCTGTTTCAGCTCCTCTGTTTCAGCCCCTCTGAGTCCGCCCCTCTGTTTCTCGCCCTCTTTTTCAGCCCCTCTGTTTCTCGCCCTCTGTTTCAGCCCCTCTGTGTCTCGCCCTCTGTTTCAGCCCCTCTGTTTCAGCCCCTCTGTTTCTCGCCCTCTGTTTCTCGCCCTCTCTTTCAGCCCCTCCATTTCTTCCCCTCTGTTTCAGCCCCTCTGTTTCTAGCCCTCTGTTTCAGACCCTCTGTTTCTCGCCCTCTGTTTCAGCCCCACTGTTTCAGCCCCTCTGATTCAGCCCCTCTGATTCAGCCCCTCTGTTTCTCGCCCTCTGTTTCAGCCCCTCTGTTTCGCGCTCTCTGTTTCAGCCCCTCTGTTTCTCGCCCTCTGTTTGAGCCCCTCTGTTTCAGCCCCTCTGTTTCATCCCCTCTGTTTCAGCCCCTCTGTTTCTCGCCCTCTGTTTCAGCCCCTCTGATTCAGCCCCACTGTTTCTCGCCCTCTGTTTCAGCCCCTCTGTTTCTCGCCCTCTGTTTCAGCCCCTCTGATTCCGCCCCTCTGTTTCTCGCCCTCTGTTTCAGCCCCTCTGTTTCTCGCCCTCTGTTTCAGCCCGTCTGTTTCTCGCCCTCTGTTTCAGCCCCTCTGTTTCAGCCCCTCTGTTTCAGCCCCTCTGTTTCTCGCCCTCTGTTTCAGCCCCTCTGATTCAGCCCCTCTGTTTCTCGCCCTCTGTTTCAGCCCCTCTGTTTCAGCCCCTCTGTTTCAGCCCCTCTGATTCCGCCCCGCTGTTTCTCGCCATCTGTTTCAGCCCCTCTGTTTCTCGCCCTCTGTTTCAGCCCCTCTGTTTCTCGCCCTCTGTTTCTGCCCCTCTGTTTCAGCCCCTCTGTTTCTCGCCCTCTGTTTCTCGCCCTCTGTTTCAGCCCCTCCGTTTCTTCCCCTCTGTTTCAGCCCCTCTGTTTCTCGCCCTCTGTTTCAGCCCCTCTGTTTCTCGCCCTCTGTTTCAGCCCCTCTGTTTCAGCCCCTCTGATTCAGCCCCTCTGTTTCAGCCCCTCTGATTCAGCACCTCTGTTTCTCGCCCTCTGTTTCAGCCCCTCTGTTTCAGCCCCTCTGTTTCAGCCCCTCTGTTTCTCACCCTCTGTTTCAGCCCCTCTGATTCAGCCCCTCTGATTCAGCCCCTCTGTTTCCCGCCCCTCTGTTTCAGCCCCTCTGTTTCACGCCCCGTGTTTCAGCCCCTCTGTTTCTTGCCCTCTGTTTCAGCCCCTCTGTTTCTCGCCCTCTGTTTCAGCCCCTCTGTTTCAGCCCCTCTGTTTCAGTCCCTCTGTTTCTCGCCCTCTGTTTCAACTCCTCTGTTTCAGCCCCTCTGTTTAAGCCCCGCTGTTTCTCGCCGTCTGTTTCATCCGCTCTGTTTCTCGCCCTCTGTTTCAGCCCCTCTGATTTAGCCCCTCTGTTTCAGCCCCTCTGTTTCAGCCCCTCTGTTTATCGCCCTCTGTTTCAGCCCCACTGTTTCGCGCTCTCTGTTTCAGCCCCTCTGTTTCAGCCCCTCTATTTCTCGCCCTGTGTTTCAGCCCCTCTGATTCAGCCCCTCTGTTTCAGCCCCACTGAATCAGCCCCTCTGTCTCAGCCCCTCTGAATCAGCCCCTCTGATTCAGCCCCTCTGTTTCAGCCTCTCTGTTTCAGCCCCTCTCTTTCTCGCCCTCTGTTTCAGCCCCTCTAATTCTCGCCCTCTGTTTCAGCCCCTATGATTCAGCCCCTCTGTTTCTCGCCCTCTGTTTCAGCCCCTCTGTTTCTCGCCCTCTGTTTCAGCCCCTCTGTTTCTCGCCCTCGTTCTCAGCCCCTCTGATTTAGCCCCTCTGTTTCAGCCCCTCTGTTTCTCGCCTTCTGTTTCAGCCCCTCTGTTTCTAGCCCTCTGTTTCAGCCCCTCAATTTCTCGCCCTCTGTTTCAGCCCCTCTGTTTCTCGCCCTCTGTTTCTCGCCTTCTGTTTCAGCCCCTCTGATTCAGCCCCTCTGTTTCAGCCCCTCTGAATCAGCACCTCTGATTCAGCCCCTCTGTTTCAGCCCCTCTGTTTTTCGCCCTCTGTTTCAGCCCCTCTGTTTCTCGCCCTCTGTTTCAGCCCCTCTGTTTCAGCCCCTCTGTTTCTCGCCCTCTGTTTCAGCCCCTCTGTTTCTCGCCCTCTGTTTCAGCTCCTCTGTTTCAGCCCCTCTGTTTAAGCCCCTCTGTTTCTCGCCCTCTGTTTCAGCCGCTCTGTTTCTCGCCCTCTGTTTCAGCCCCTCTGATTTAGCCCCTCTGTATCAGCCCCTCTGTTTCAGCCCCTCTGTTTCTCGCCCTCTGTTTCAGCCCCACTGTTTCAGCCCCTCTGTTTTTCGCCCTCTGTTTCAGCCCCTCTGTTTCTCGCCCTCTATTTCTGCCCCTCTGTTTCTCACCCTTTGTTTCAGCCCCTCTATTTCTCTCCCTGTGTTTCAGCCCCTCTGATTCAGCCCCTCTGTTTCAGCCCCTCTGAATCAGCCCCTCTGTTTCAGCCCCTCTGAATCAGCCCCTCTGATTCAGCCCCTCTGTTTCAGCCCCTCTGTTTCAGCCCCTCTCTTTCTCGCCCTCTGTTTCAGCCCCTCTAATTCTCGCCCTCTGTTTCAGCCCCTATGATTCAGCCCCTCTGTTTCTCGCCCTCTGTTTCAGCCCCTCTGTTTCTCGCCCTCTGTTTCAGCACCTCTGTTTCTCGCCCTCTGTTTCAGCCCCTCTGATTCAGCCCCTCTGTTTCAGCCCCTCTGTTTCTCGCCTTCTGTTTCAGCCCCTCTGTTTCTAGCCCTCTGTTTCAGCCCCTCTATTTCTCGCCCTCTGTTTCAGCCCCTCTGTTTCAGACCCTCTGTTTCTCGCCTTCTGTTTCAGCCCCTCTGTTTCTCGCCCTCTGTTTAACCCCCCTATTTCTCGCCCTCTGTTTCAGCCCCTCTGTTTCAGCCCCTCTGTTTCAGCCACGCTGTTTCTCGCCCTCTGTTTCAGCCCCTCTGTTTCTAGCCCTCTGTTTCAGCCCCTCTGTTTCAGCCCCTCTGATTCAGCCCCTCTGTTTCAGCCCCTCTGTTTCTCGCCCTCGGTTTCAGCCCCTCTGTTTCAGCCCCTCTGTTTCAGCCCCTCTGTTTCTCGCTCTCTGTTTCAGCCCCTCTGTATCAGCACCTCTGTTTCTCGCCCTCTGTTTCAGCCCCTCTGTTTCTCGCCCTCTGTTTCAGCTCCTCTGTTTCAGCCCCTCTGTTTAAGCCCCTCTGTTTATCGCCCTCTGTTTCAGCCGCTCTGTTTCTCGCCCTCTGTTTCAGCCCCACTGATTTAGCCCCTCTGTTTCAGCCCCTCTGTTTCAGCCCCTCTGTTTTTCGCCCTCTGTTTCAGCCCCACTGTTTCGCGCTCTCTGTTTCAGCCCCTCTGTTTCAGCCCCTCTGTTTCTCGCCCTCTGTTTCTGCCCCTCTGTTTCTCACCCTTTGTTTCAGCCCCTTTATGTCTCGCCCTGTGTTTCAGCCCCTCTGATTCAGCCCCTCTGTTTCTGCCCCTCTGAATCAGCCCCTCTGTTTCAACCCCTCTGAATCAGCCCCTCTGATTCAGCCCCTCTGTTTCAGCCCCTCTGTTTCAGCCCCTCTCTTTCTCGCCCTCTGTTTCAGCCCCTCTAATTCTCGCCCTCTGTTTCAGCCCCTCTGTTTCAGCCCCTCTGTTTCAGCCCCTCTGTTTCAGCCACGCTGTTTCTCGCCCTCTGTTTCAGCCCCTCTGTTTCTAGCCCTCTGTTTCAGCCCCTCTGTTTCAGCCCCTCTGATTCAGCCCCTCTGTTTCAGCCCCTCTGTTTCTCGCCCTCGGTTTCAGCCCCTCTGTTTCAGCCCCTCTGTTTCAGCCCCTCTGTTTCTCGCTCTCTGTTTCAGCCCCTCTGTATCAGCACCTCTGTTTCTCGCCCTCTGTTTCAGCCCCTCTGTTTCTCGCCCTCGGTCTCAGCCCCTCTGTTTCAGCCCCTCTGTTTTTCGCCCTCTGTTTCAGCCCCTCTGTTTCACGCCCTCTGTTTCAGCCCCTCTGTTTCAGCCCCTCTGTTTCTCGCCCTCTGTTTCAGCCCCTCTGTTTCTCGCCGTCTGTTTCAGCCCCTCTGTTTCAGCCCCTCTGTTTCAGCTCCTCTGTTTCTCGCCCTCTGTTTCTCCCCCTCTGTTTCTCACCCTCTGTTTCGGCCCCTCTGTTTTTCGCCCTCTGTTTCAGCCACTCTGTTTCTCGCCCTCTGTTTCAGGCTCTCTGTTTCATCCCGTCTGTTTCAGCCCCACTGTTTCAGCCCCTCTGTTTCTCGCCCTCTGTTTCTCGCCCGCAGTTTCAGCCCCTCTGTTTCTCGCCCTCTGTTTCAGCCCCTCTGTTTCAGCCCCTCTGATACAGCCCCTCTGATTCGGCCCCTCTGTTTCAGCCCCTCTGTTTCAGCCCCACTGTTTCAGCCCCTCTGTTTCAGCCCCTCTGTTTCTCGCCCTCTGTTTCAGCCCCTCTGTTTCTCGGCCTCTGTTTCAGCCCCTCTGTTTCAGCCCCTCTGTTTCCGCCCCTCTGTTTCTCGCCCTCTGTTTCAGCCCCTCTGTTTCTAGCCCTCTGTTTCAGCCCCTCTGTTTCAGCCCCTCTGATTCAGCCCCTCTGTTTCAGCCCCTCTGTTTCTCGCCCTCGGTTTCAGCCCCTCTGTTTCAGCCCCTCTGTTTCAGCCCCTCTGTTTCTCGCCCTCTGTTTCAGCCCCTCTGTTTCAGCACCTCTGTTTTTCGCCCTGTGTTTCAGCCCCTCTGTTTCTCGCCCTCTGTTTCAGCTCCTCTGTTTCAGCCCCTCTGTTTAAGCCCCTCTGTTTCTCGCCCTCTGTTGCAGCCGCTCTGTTTCTCGCCCTCTGTTTCAGCCCCTCTGATTTAGCCCCTCTGTTTCAGCCCCTCTGTTTCAGCCCCTCTGTTTTTCGCCCTCTGTTTCAGCCCCACTGTTTCGCGCTCTCTGTTTCAGCCCCTCTGTTTCAGCCCCTCTGTTTCTCGCCCTCTGTTTCTGCCCCTCTGTTTCTCACCCTTTGTTTCAGCCCCTCTATTTCTCTCCCTGTGTTTCAGCCCCTCTGATTCAGCCCCTCTGTTTCAGCCCCTCTGAATCAGCCCCTCTGTTTCAGCCCCTCTTAATCAGCCCCTCTGATTCAGCCCCTCTGTTTCAGCCCCTCTGTTTCAGCCCCTCTCTTTCTCGGCCTCTGTTTCAGCCCCTCTAATTCTCGCCCTCTGTTTCAGCCCCTATGATTCAGCCCCTCTGTTTCTCGCTCTCTGTTTCTCGCCCTCCGTCTCAGCCCCTCTGATTCAGCCCCTCTGTTTCAGCCCCTCTGTTTTTCGCCCTCTGTTTCAGCCCCTCTGTTTCAGCTCCTCTGTTTCAGCCCCTCTGTTTAACTGCCTCTGTTTCTCGCCCTCTGTTTCAGCCCCTCTGTTTCTCGCCGTCTGTTTCAGCCTCTCTGATTCAGCACCTCTGTTTCTCGCCCACTGTTTCAGCCCCTCTGTTTAACCCCCTCTGTTTCAGCCCCTCTGATTCAGCCCCTCTGATTCAGCCCCTCGGTTTCTCGCCCTCTGTTTCAGCCCCTCTGTTTCAGCCCCTCTGTTTCAGCCCCTCTGTTTCTCGCCCTCTGTTTCAGCCACTCTGTTTCTCGCCCTCTGTTTCAGCCCCTCTGTTTCTCGCCCTCTGTTTCAGACCCTCTGTTTCAGCCCCTCTGATTCAGCCCCTCTGATTCAGCCCCTCTGTTTCTCGCCCTCTGTTTCAGCCCCTCTGTTTCAGCCCCTCTGTTTCAGCCCCTCTGTTTCAGCCCCTCTGTTTCTCGCCCTCTGTTTCAGCCCCTCTGTTTCAGCCCCTCTGTTTCTCGCCCTCTGTTTCAGCCCCTCTGTTTCAGCCCCACTGATTCAGCCCCTCTGCTTCTCGCCCTCTGTTTCACCCCATCTGTTTCAGCTCCTCTGTTTCAGCCCCTGTGAGTCCGCCCCTCTGTTTCTCGCCTCTGTTTCAGCCCCTCTGTTTCTCGCCCTCTGTTTCACCCCTCGGTTTCTCGCCCTCTGTTTCAGCCCCTCTGTTTCAGCCCCTCTGTTTCTCGCCCTCTGTTTCAGCCCCTCGGTTTCTCGCCCTCTGTTTCAGCCCCTCTGTTTCTCGCCCTGTGTTTCAGCCCCTCCATTTCTTACCCTCTGTTTCAGCCCCTCTGTTTCTCGCCCTCTGTTTCAGCCCCTCTGTTTCTCGCCCTCTGTTTCAGCCCCACTGTTTCAGCCCCTCTGATTCAGCCCCTCTGTTTCTCGCCCTCTGTTTCAGCCCCTCTGTTTCGCGCTCTCTGTTTCAGCCCCTCTGTTTCTCGCCCTCTGTTTGAGCCCCTCTGTTTCAGCCGCTCTGTTTCAGCCCCTCTGTTTCAGCCCCTCTGTTTCTCGCCCTCTGTTTCAGCCCCTCTGATTCAGCCCCTCTGTTTCTCGCCCTCTGTTTCAGCCCCTCTGTTTCTCGCCCTCTGTTTCAGCCCCTCTGATTCTCGCCCTCTGTTTCAGCCCGTCTGTTTCTCGCCCTCTGTTTCAGCCCCTCTGTTTCAGCCCCTCTGTTTCAGCCCCTCTGTTTCTCGCCCTCTGTTTCAGCCCCTCTGATTCTCGCCCTCTGTTTCAGCCCGTCTGTTTCTCGCCCTCTGTTTCAGCCGCTCTGTTTCAGCCCCTCTGTTTCAGCCCCTCTGTTTCTCGCCCTCTGTTTCAGCCCCTCTGATTCAGCCCCTCTGTTTCTCGCCCTCTGTTTCAGCCCCTCTGTTTCTCGCCCTCTGTTTCAGCCCCTCTGATTCTCGCCCTCTGTTTCAGCCCGTCTGTTTCTCGCCCTCTGTTTCAGCCCCTCTGTTTCAGCCCCTCTGTTTTAGCCCCTCTGATTCCACTCCGCTGTTTCTCGCCCTCTGTTTCAGCCCCTCTGTTTCTCGCCCTCTGTTTCAGCACCTCTGTTTCTCGCCCTCTGTTTCAGCCCCTCTGTTTCAGCCCCTTTGTTTCAGCCCCTCTGTTTCTCGCCCTCTGTTTCAGCCCCTCTGATACAGCCCCTCTGTTTCAGCCCCTCTGATTCAGCCCCTCTGTTTCAGCCCCTCTGTTTCAGCCCCTCTGTTTCAGCCCCGCTGTTTCAGCCTCTCTTTCAGCCCCTCTCTTTCTCGCCCTCTGTTTCAGCCCCTCTGTTTCTCGCCCTCTGTTTCAGCCCCTCTGTTTCTCACCCTCTGTTTCGGCCCCTCTGTTTTTCGCCCTCTGTTTCAGCCCCTCTGTTTCTCGCCCTCTGTTTCAGCCCCTCTGTTTCAGCCCCTCTGATACAGCCCCTCTGATTCGGCCCCTCTGTTTCAGCCCCTCTGTTTCAGCCCCTCTGTTTCAGCCCCTCTGTTTCAGCCTCTCTTTCAGCCCCTCTCTTTCTCGCCCTCTGTTTCAGCCCCTCTGTTTCTCGCCCTCTGTTTCAGCCCCTCTGTTTCTCGCCCTCGGTCTCAGCCCCTCTGATTCAGCCCCTCTGTTTCAGCCCCACTGTTTCTCGCCTTCTGTTTCAGCCCCTCTGTTTCTAGCCCTCTGTGTCAGCCCCTCTATTTCTCGACCTCTGTTTCAGCCCCTCTGTTTCAGACCCTCTGTTTCTCGCCTTCTGTTTCAGCCCCTCTGTTTCTCGCCCTCTGTTTAACCCCCCTATTTCTCGCCCTCTGTTTCAGCCCCTCTGTATCAGCCCCTCTGTTTCAGCCCCTCTGTTTCAGCCCCTCTGTTTTTCGCCCTCTGTTTCAGCCCCTCTGTTTCTAGCCCTCTGTTTCAGCCCCTCTGTTTCAACCCCTCTGATTCAGCCCCTCTGTTTCAGCACCTCTGTTTCTCGCCCTCCGTCTCAGCCCCTCTGATTCAGCCCCTCTGTTTCAGCCCCTCTGTTTTTCGCCCTCTGTTTCAGCCCCTCTGTTTCTCGCCCTCTGTTTCAGCCCCTCTGTTTCAGCCCCTCTGTTTCTCGCCCTCTGTTTCAGCCCCTCTGTTTCTCGCCGTCTGTTTCAGCCTCTCTGATTCAGCACCTCTGTTTCTCGCCCTCTGTTTCAGCCCCTCTGTTTCAGCCCCTCTGTTTCAGCCCCTCTGTTTCTCGCCCTCTGTTTCAGCCACTCTGTTTCTCGCCCTCTGTTTCAGCCCCTCTGTTTCTCGCCCTCTGTTTCAGACCCTCTGTTTCAGCCCCTCTGATTCAGCCCCTCTGATTCAGCCCCTCGGTTTCTCGCCCACTGTTTCAGCCCCTCTGTTTCGCGCTCTCTGTTTCAGCCCCTCTGTTTCTCGCCCTCTGTTTCAGCCCCTCTGTTTCAGCCCCTCTGTTTCAGCCCCTCTGTTTCAGCCCCTCTGTTTCTCGCCCTCTGTTTCAGCCCCTCTGTTTCAGCCCCTCTGTTTCTCGCCCTCTGTTTCAGCCCCTCTGTTTCAGCCCCTCTGATTCAGCCCCTCTGCTTCTCGCCCTCTGTTTCAGCCCCTCTGTTTCAGCTCCTCTGTTTCAGCCCCTCAGAGTCCGCCCCTCTGTTTCTCGCCCTCTGTTTCAGCCCCTCTGTTTCAGCCCCTCTGTTTCAGCCCCACTGATTCAGCCCCTCTGCTTCTCGCCCTCTGTTTCAGCCCCTCTGATTCTCGCGCTCTGTTTCAGCCCGTCTGTTTCTCGCCCTCTGTTTCAGCCCCTCTGTTTCAGCCCCTCTGTTTCAGCCCCTCTGTTTCAGCCCCTCTGTTTCAGCCCCTCTGTTTCTCGCCCTCTGTTTCAGCCCCTCGGTTTCTCGCCCTCTGTTTCAGCCCCTCTGTTTCTCGCCCTGTGTTTCAGCCCCTCCATTTCTTACCCTCTGTTTCAGCCCCTCTGTTTCTCGCCCTCTGTTTCAGCCCCTCTGTTTCTCGCCCTCTGTTTCAGCCCCACTGTTTCAGCCCCTCTGATTCAGCCCCTCTGATTCAGCCCCTCTGTTTCTCGCCCTCTGTTTCAGCCCCTCTGTTTCGCGCTCTCTGTTTCAGCCCCTCTGTTTCTCGCCCTCTGTTTGAGCCCCTCTGTTTCAGCCCCTCTGTTTCAGCCCCTCTGTTTCAGCCCCTCTGTTTCTCGCCCTCTGTTTCAGCCCCTCTGATTCAGCCCCTCTGTTTCTCGCCCTCTGTTTCAGCCCCTCTGTTTCTCGCCCTCTGTTTCAGCCCCTCTGATTCTCGCCCTCTGTTTCAGCCCGTCTGTTTCTCGCCCTCTGTTTCAGCCCCTCTGTTTCAGCCCCTCTGTTTCAGCCCCTCTGTTTCTCGCCCTCTGTTTCAGCCCCTCTAATTCAGCCCCTCTGTTTCTCGCCCTCTGTTTCAGCCCCTCTGTTTCAGCCCCTCTGTTTTAGCCCCTCTGATTCCACCCCGCTGTTTCTCGCCCTCTGTTTCAGCCCCTCTGTTTCTCGCCCTCTGTTTCAGCACCTCTGTTTCTCGCCCTCTGTTTCAGCCCCTCTGTTTCAGCCCCTCTGTTTCAGCCCCTCTGTTTCTCGCCCTCTGTTTCAGCCCCTCTGATACAGCCCCTCTGTTTCAGCCCCTCTGATTCAGCGCCTCTGTTTCAGCCCCTCTGTTTCAGCCCCTCTGTTTCAGCCCCTCTGTTTCTCCCCCTCTGTTTCTCACCCTCTGTTTCGGCCCCTCTGTTTTTCGCCCTCTGTTTCAGCCCCTCTGTTTCTCGTCCTCTGTTTCAGCCCCTCTGTTTCAGCCCCTCTGATACAGCCCCTCTGATTCGGCCCCTCTGTTTCAGCCCCTCAGTTTCAGCCCCTCTGTTTCAGCCCCTCTGTTTCAGCCTCTCTTTCAGCCCCTCTCATTCTCGCCCTCTGTTTCAGCCCCTCTGTTTCTCGCCCTCTGTTTCAGCCCCTCTGTTTCTCGCCCTCGGTCTCAGCCCCTCTGATTCAGCCCCTCTGTTTCAGCCCCACTGTTTCTCGCCTTCTGTTTCAGCCCCTCTGTTTCTAGCCCTCTGTTTCAGCCCCTCTATTTCTCGCCCTCTGTTTCAGCCCCTCTGTTTCAGACCCTCTGTTTCTCGCCTTCTGTTTCAGCCCCTCTGTTTCTCGCCCTCTGTTTAACCCCCCTATTTCTCGCCCTCTGTTTCAGCCCCTCTGTTTCAGCCCCTCTGTTTCAGCCCCTCTGTTTCAGCCCCTCTGTTTCAGCCCCTCTGTTTCTCGCTCTCTGTTTCAGCCCCTCTGTTTCTAGCCCTCTGTTTCAGCCCCTCTGTTTCAGCCCCTCTGATTCAGCCCCTCTGTTTCAGCCCCTCTGTTTCTCGCCCTCGGTTTCAGCCCCTCTGTTTCAGCCCCTCTGTTTCAGCCCCTCTGTTTCTCGCCCTCTGTTTCAGCCCCTCTGTTTCAGCACCTCTGTTTCTCGCCCTCTGTTTCTGCCCCTCTGTTTCTCGCCCTCTGTTTCAGCTCCTCTGTTTCAGCCCCTCTGTTTAAGCCCCTCTGTTTCTCGCCCTCTGTTTCAGCCGCTCTGTTTCTCGCCCTCTGTTTCAGCCCCTCTGATTTAGCCCCTCTGTTTCAGCCCCTCTGTTTCAGCCCCTCTGTTTTTCGCCCTCTGTTTCAGCCCCTCTGTTTCTCGCCCTCTATTTCTGCCCCTCTGTTTCTCACCCTTTGTTTCAGCCCCTCTATTTCTCTCCCTGTGTTTCAGCCCCTCTGATTCAGCCCCTCTGTTTCAGCCCCTCTGAATCAGCCCCTCTGTTTCAGCCCCTCTGAATCAGCCCCTCTGATTCAGCCCCTCTGTTTCAGCCCCTCTGTTTCAGCCCCTCTCTTTCTCGCCCTCTGTTTCAGCCCCTCTAATTCTCGCCCTCTGTTTCAGCCCCTATGATTCAGCCCCTCTGTTTCTCGCCCTCTGTTTCAGCCCCTCTGTTTCTCGCCCTCTGTTTCAGCACCTCTGTTTCTCGCCCTCTGTTTCAGCCCCTCTGATTCAGCCCCTCTGTTTCAGCCCCTCTGTTTCTCGCCTTCTGTTTCAGCCCCTCTGTTTC
The DNA here is from genome assembly GCF_047496795.1 of Chiloscyllium punctatum. Classification (NCBI taxonomy): domain Eukaryota; kingdom Metazoa; phylum Chordata; class Chondrichthyes; order Orectolobiformes; family Hemiscylliidae; genus Chiloscyllium; species Chiloscyllium punctatum. The sequence goes on from NW_027309822.1 coordinate 1,065,892, forward strand.
TAGCCCTCTGTTTCAGCCCCTCTATTTCTCGCCCTCTGTTTCAGCCCCTCTGTTTCAGACCCTCTGTTTCTCGCCTTCTGTTTCAGCCCCTCTGTTTCTCGCCCTCTGTTTAACCCCCCTATTTCTCGCCCTCTGTTTCAGCCCCTCTGTTTCAGCCCCTCTGTTTCAGCCACGCTGTTTCTCGCCCTCTGTTTCAGCCCCTCTGTTTCTAGCCCTCTGTTTCAGCCCCTCTGTTTCAGCCCCTCTGATTCAGCCCCTCTGTTTCAGCCCCTCTGTTTCTCGCCCTCGGTTTCAGCCCCTCTGTTTCAGCCCCTCTGTTTCAGCCCCTCTGTTTCTCGCTCTCTGTTTCAGCCCCTCTGTATCAGCACCTCTGTTTCTCGCCCTCTGTTTCAGCCCCTCTGTTTCTCGCCCTCTGTTTCAGCTCCTCTGTTTCAGCCCCTCTGTTTAAGCCCCTCTGTTTATCGCCCTCTGTTTCAGCCGCTCTGTTTCTCGCCCTCTGTTTCAGCCCCACTGATTTAGCCCCTCTGTTTCAGCCCCTCTGTTTCAGCCCCTCTGTTTTTCGCCCTCTGTTTCAGCCCCACTGTTTCGCGCTCTCTGTTTCAGCCCCTCTGTTTCAGCCCCTCTGTTTCTCGCCCTCTGTTTCTGCCCCTCTGTTTCTCACCCTTTGTTTCAGCCCCTTTATGTCTCGCCCTGTGTTTCAGCCCCTCTGATTCAGCCCCTCTGTTTCTGCCCCTCTGAATCAGCCCCTCTGTTTCAACCCCTCTGAATCAGCCCCTCTGATTCAGCCCCTCTGTTTCAGCCCCTCTGTTTCAGCCCCTCTCTTTCTCGCCCTCTGTTTCAGCCCCTCTAATTCTCGCCCTCTGTTTCAGCCCCTCTGTTTCAGCCCCTCTGTTTCAGCCCCTCTGTTTCAGCCACGCTGTTTCTCGCCCTCTGTTTCAGCCCCTCTGTTTCTAGCCCTCTGTTTCAGCCCCTCTGTTTCAGCCCCTCTGATTCAGCCCCTCTGTTTCAGCCCCTCTGTTTCTCGCCCTCGGTTTCAGCCCCTCTGTTTCAGCCCCTCTGTTTCAGCCCCTCTGTTTCTCGCTCTCTGTTTCAGCCCCTCTGTATCAGCACCTCTGTTTCTCGCCCTCTGTTTCAGCCCCTCTGTTTCTCGCCCTCGGTCTCAGCCCCTCTGTTTCAGCCCCTCTGTTTTTCGCCCTCTGTTTCAGCCCCTCTGTTTCACGCCCTCTGTTTCAGCCCCTCTGTTTCAGCCCCTCTGTTTCTCGCCCTCTGTTTCAGCCCCTCTGTTTCTCGCCGTCTGTTTCAGCCCCTCTGTTTCAGCCCCTCTGTTTCAGCTCCTCTGTTTCTCGCCCTCTGTTTCTCCCCCTCTGTTTCTCACCCTCTGTTTCGGCCCCTCTGTTTTTCGCCCTCTGTTTCAGCCACTCTGTTTCTCGCCCTCTGTTTCAGGCTCTCTGTTTCATCCCGTCTGTTTCAGCCCCACTGTTTCAGCCCCTCTGTTTCTCGCCCTCTGTTTCTCGCCCGCAGTTTCAGCCCCTCTGTTTCTCGCCCTCTGTTTCAGCCCCTCTGTTTCAGCCCCTCTGATACAGCCCCTCTGATTCGGCCCCTCTGTTTCAGCCCCTCTGTTTCAGCCCCACTGTTTCAGCCCCTCTGTTTCAGCCCCTCTGTTTCTCGCCCTCTGTTTCAGCCCCTCTGTTTCTCGGCCTCTGTTTCAGCCCCTCTGTTTCAGCCCCTCTGTTTCCGCCCCTCTGTTTCTCGCCCTCTGTTTCAGCCCCTCTGTTTCTAGCCCTCTGTTTCAGCCCCTCTGTTTCAGCCCCTCTGATTCAGCCCCTCTGTTTCAGCCCCTCTGTTTCTCGCCCTCGGTTTCAGCCCCTCTGTTTCAGCCCCTCTGTTTCAGCCCCTCTGTTTCTCGCCCTCTGTTTCAGCCCCTCTGTTTCAGCACCTCTGTTTTTCGCCCTGTGTTTCAGCCCCTCTGTTTCTCGCCCTCTGTTTCAGCTCCTCTGTTTCAGCCCCTCTGTTTAAGCCCCTCTGTTTCTCGCCCTCTGTTGCAGCCGCTCTGTTTCTCGCCCTCTGTTTCAGCCCCTCTGATTTAGCCCCTCTGTTTCAGCCCCTCTGTTTCAGCCCCTCTGTTTTTCGCCCTCTGTTTCAGCCCCACTGTTTCGCGCTCTCTGTTTCAGCCCCTCTGTTTCAGCCCCTCTGTTTCTCGCCCTCTGTTTCTGCCCCTCTGTTTCTCACCCTTTGTTTCAGCCCCTCTATTTCTCTCCCTGTGTTTCAGCCCCTCTGATTCAGCCCCTCTGTTTCAGCCCCTCTGAATCAGCCCCTCTGTTTCAGCCCCTCTTAATCAGCCCCTCTGATTCAGCCCCTCTGTTTCAGCCCCTCTGTTTCAGCCCCTCTCTTTCTCGGCCTCTGTTTCAGCCCCTCTAATTCTCGCCCTCTGTTTCAGCCCCTATGATTCAGCCCCTCTGTTTCTCGCTCTCTGTTTCTCGCCCTCCGTCTCAGCCCCTCTGATTCAGCCCCTCTGTTTCAGCCCCTCTGTTTTTCGCCCTCTGTTTCAGCCCCTCTGTTTCAGCTCCTCTGTTTCAGCCCCTCTGTTTAACTGCCTCTGTTTCTCGCCCTCTGTTTCAGCCCCTCTGTTTCTCGCCGTCTGTTTCAGCCTCTCTGATTCAGCACCTCTGTTTCTCGCCCACTGTTTCAGCCCCTCTGTTTAACCCCCTCTGTTTCAGCCCCTCTGATTCAGCCCCTCTGATTCAGCCCCTCGGTTTCTCGCCCTCTGTTTCAGCCCCTCTGTTTCAGCCCCTCTGTTTCAGCCCCTCTGTTTCTCGCCCTCTGTTTCAGCCACTCTGTTTCTCGCCCTCTGTTTCAGCCCCTCTGTTTCTCGCCCTCTGTTTCAGACCCTCTGTTTCAGCCCCTCTGATTCAGCCCCTCTGATTCAGCCCCTCTGTTTCTCGCCCTCTGTTTCAGCCCCTCTGTTTCAGCCCCTCTGTTTCAGCCCCTCTGTTTCAGCCCCTCTGTTTCTCGCCCTCTGTTTCAGCCCCTCTGTTTCAGCCCCTCTGTTTCTCGCCCTCTGTTTCAGCCCCTCTGTTTCAGCCCCACTGATTCAGCCCCTCTGCTTCTCGCCCTCTGTTTCACCCCATCTGTTTCAGCTCCTCTGTTTCAGCCCCTGTGAGTCCGCCCCTCTGTTTCTCGCCTCTGTTTCAGCCCCTCTGTTTCTCGCCCTCTGTTTCACCCCTCGGTTTCTCGCCCTCTGTTTCAGCCCCTCTGTTTCAGCCCCTCTGTTTCTCGCCCTCTGTTTCAGCCCCTCGGTTTCTCGCCCTCTGTTTCAGCCCCTCTGTTTCTCGCCCTGTGTTTCAGCCCCTCCATTTCTTACCCTCTGTTTCAGCCCCTCTGTTTCTCGCCCTCTGTTTCAGCCCCTCTGTTTCTCGCCCTCTGTTTCAGCCCCACTGTTTCAGCCCCTCTGATTCAGCCCCTCTGTTTCTCGCCCTCTGTTTCAGCCCCTCTGTTTCGCGCTCTCTGTTTCAGCCCCTCTGTTTCTCGCCCTCTGTTTGAGCCCCTCTGTTTCAGCCGCTCTGTTTCAGCCCCTCTGTTTCAGCCCCTCTGTTTCTCGCCCTCTGTTTCAGCCCCTCTGATTCAGCCCCTCTGTTTCTCGCCCTCTGTTTCAGCCCCTCTGTTTCTCGCCCTCTGTTTCAGCCCCTCTGATTCTCGCCCTCTGTTTCAGCCCGTCTGTTTCTCGCCCTCTGTTTCAGCCCCTCTGTTTCAGCCCCTCTGTTTCAGCCCCTCTGTTTCTCGCCCTCTGTTTCAGCCCCTCTGATTCTCGCCCTCTGTTTCAGCCCGTCTGTTTCTCGCCCTCTGTTTCAGCCGCTCTGTTTCAGCCCCTCTGTTTCAGCCCCTCTGTTTCTCGCCCTCTGTTTCAGCCCCTCTGATTCAGCCCCTCTGTTTCTCGCCCTCTGTTTCAGCCCCTCTGTTTCTCGCCCTCTGTTTCAGCCCCTCTGATTCTCGCCCTCTGTTTCAGCCCGTCTGTTTCTCGCCCTCTGTTTCAGCCCCTCTGTTTCAGCCCCTCTGTTTTAGCCCCTCTGATTCCACTCCGCTGTTTCTCGCCCTCTGTTTCAGCCCCTCTGTTTCTCGCCCTCTGTTTCAGCACCTCTGTTTCTCGCCCTCTGTTTCAGCCCCTCTGTTTCAGCCCCTTTGTTTCAGCCCCTCTGTTTCTCGCCCTCTGTTTCAGCCCCTCTGATACAGCCCCTCTGTTTCAGCCCCTCTGATTCAGCCCCTCTGTTTCAGCCCCTCTGTTTCAGCCCCTCTGTTTCAGCCCCGCTGTTTCAGCCTCTCTTTCAGCCCCTCTCTTTCTCGCCCTCTGTTTCAGCCCCTCTGTTTCTCGCCCTCTGTTTCAGCCCCTCTGTTTCTCACCCTCTGTTTCGGCCCCTCTGTTTTTCGCCCTCTGTTTCAGCCCCTCTGTTTCTCGCCCTCTGTTTCAGCCCCTCTGTTTCAGCCCCTCTGATACAGCCCCTCTGATTCGGCCCCTCTGTTTCAGCCCCTCTGTTTCAGCCCCTCTGTTTCAGCCCCTCTGTTTCAGCCTCTCTTTCAGCCCCTCTCTTTCTCGCCCTCTGTTTCAGCCCCTCTGTTTCTCGCCCTCTGTTTCAGCCCCTCTGTTTCTCGCCCTCGGTCTCAGCCCCTCTGATTCAGCCCCTCTGTTTCAGCCCCACTGTTTCTCGCCTTCTGTTTCAGCCCCTCTGTTTCTAGCCCTCTGTGTCAGCCCCTCTATTTCTCGACCTCTGTTTCAGCCCCTCTGTTTCAGACCCTCTGTTTCTCGCCTTCTGTTTCAGCCCCTCTGTTTCTCGCCCTCTGTTTAACCCCCCTATTTCTCGCCCTCTGTTTCAGCCCCTCTGTATCAGCCCCTCTGTTTCAGCCCCTCTGTTTCAGCCCCTCTGTTTTTCGCCCTCTGTTTCAGCCCCTCTGTTTCTAGCCCTCTGTTTCAGCCCCTCTGTTTCAACCCCTCTGATTCAGCCCCTCTGTTTCAGCACCTCTGTTTCTCGCCCTCCGTCTCAGCCCCTCTGATTCAGCCCCTCTGTTTCAGCCCCTCTGTTTTTCGCCCTCTGTTTCAGCCCCTCTGTTTCTCGCCCTCTGTTTCAGCCCCTCTGTTTCAGCCCCTCTGTTTCTCGCCCTCTGTTTCAGCCCCTCTGTTTCTCGCCGTCTGTTTCAGCCTCTCTGATTCAGCACCTCTGTTTCTCGCCCTCTGTTTCAGCCCCTCTGTTTCAGCCCCTCTGTTTCAGCCCCTCTGTTTCTCGCCCTCTGTTTCAGCCACTCTGTTTCTCGCCCTCTGTTTCAGCCCCTCTGTTTCTCGCCCTCTGTTTCAGACCCTCTGTTTCAGCCCCTCTGATTCAGCCCCTCTGATTCAGCCCCTCGGTTTCTCGCCCACTGTTTCAGCCCCTCTGTTTCGCGCTCTCTGTTTCAGCCCCTCTGTTTCTCGCCCTCTGTTTCAGCCCCTCTGTTTCAGCCCCTCTGTTTCAGCCCCTCTGTTTCAGCCCCTCTGTTTCTCGCCCTCTGTTTCAGCCCCTCTGTTTCAGCCCCTCTGTTTCTCGCCCTCTGTTTCAGCCCCTCTGTTTCAGCCCCTCTGATTCAGCCCCTCTGCTTCTCGCCCTCTGTTTCAGCCCCTCTGTTTCAGCTCCTCTGTTTCAGCCCCTCAGAGTCCGCCCCTCTGTTTCTCGCCCTCTGTTTCAGCCCCTCTGTTTCAGCCCCTCTGTTTCAGCCCCACTGATTCAGCCCCTCTGCTTCTCGCCCTCTGTTTCAGCCCCTCTGATTCTCGCGCTCTGTTTCAGCCCGTCTGTTTCTCGCCCTCTGTTTCAGCCCCTCTGTTTCAGCCCCTCTGTTTCAGCCCCTCTGTTTCAGCCCCTCTGTTTCAGCCCCTCTGTTTCTCGCCCTCTGTTTCAGCCCCTCGGTTTCTCGCCCTCTGTTTCAGCCCCTCTGTTTCTCGCCCTGTGTTTCAGCCCCTCCATTTCTTACCCTCTGTTTCAGCCCCTCTGTTTCTCGCCCTCTGTTTCAGCCCCTCTGTTTCTCGCCCTCTGTTTCAGCCCCACTGTTTCAGCCCCTCTGATTCAGCCCCTCTGTTTCTCGCCCTGTGTTTCAGCCCCTCCATTTCTTACCCTCTGTTTCAGCCCCTCTGTTTCTCGCCCTCTGTTTCAGCCCCTCTCTTTCTCGCCCTCTGTTTCAGCCCCTCTGTTTCTCGCCCTCTGTTTCAGCCCCTCTGTTTCGCGCTCTCTGTTTCAGCCCCTCTGTTTCTCGCCCTCTGTTTGAGCCCCTCTGTTTCAGCCCCTCTGTTTCAGCCCCTCTGTTTCAGCCCCTCTGTTTCTCGCCCTCTGTTTCAGCCCCTCTGATTCAGCCCCTCTGTTTCTCGCCCTCTGTTTCAGCCCCTCTGTTTCTCGCCCTCTGTTTCAGCCCCTCTGATTCTCGCCCTCTGTTTCAGCCCGTCTGTTTCTCGCCCTCTGTTTCAGCCCCTCTGTTTCAGCCCCTCTGTTTCAGCCCCTCTGTTTCTCGCCCTCTGTTTCAGCCCCTCTAATTCAGCCCCTCTGTTTCTCGCCCTCTGTTTCAGCCCCTCTGTTTCAGCCCCTCTGTTTTAGCCCCTCTGATTCCACCCCGCTGTTTCTCGCCCTCTGTTTCAGCCCCTCTGTTTCTCGCCCTCTGTTTCAGCACCTCTGTTTCTCGCCCTCTGTTTCAGCCCCTCTGTTTCAGCCCCTCTGTTTCAGCCCCTCTGTTTCTCGCCCTCTGTTTCAGCCCCTCTGATACAGCCCCTCTGTTTCAGCCCCTCTGATTCAGCGCCTCTGTTTCAGCCCCTCTGTTTCAGCCCCTCTGTTTCAGCCCCTCTGTTTCTCCCCCTCTGTTTCTCACCCTCTGTTTCGGCCCCTCTGTTTTTCGCCCTCTGTTTCAGCCCCTCTGTTTCTCGTCCTCTGTTTCAGCCCCTCTGTTTCAGCCCCTCTGATACAGCCCCTCTGATTCGGCCCCTCTGTTTCAGCCCCTCAGTTTCAGCCCCTCTGTTTCAGCCCCTCTGTTTCAGCCTCTCTTTCAGCCCCTCTCATTCTCGCCCTCTGTTTCAGCCCCTCTGTTTCTCGCCCTCTGTTTCAGCCCCTCTGTTTCTCGCCCTCGGTCTCAGCCCCTCTGATTCAGCCCCTCTGTTTCAGCCCCACTGTTTCTCGCCTTCTGTTTCAGCCCCTCTGTTTCTAGCCCTCTGTTTCAGCCCCTCTATTTCTCGCCCTCTGTTTCAGCCCCTCTGTTTCAGACCCTCTGTTTCTCGCCTTCTGTTTCAGCCCCTCTGTTTCTCGCCCTCTGTTTAACCCCCCTATTTCTCGCCCTCTGTTTCAGCCCCTCTGTTTCAGCCCCTCTGTTTCAGCCCCTCTGTTTCAGCCCCTCTGTTTCAGCCCCTCTGTTTCTCGCTCTCTGTTTCAGCCCCTCTGTTTCTAGCCCTCTGTTTCAGCCCCTCTGTTTCAGCCCCTCTGTTTCAGCCCCTCTGTTTCAGCCCCTCTGTTTCTCGCCCTCTGTTTCAGCCCCTCTGTTTCAGCACCTCTGTTTCTCGCCCTCTGTTTCTGCCCCTCTGTTTCTCGCCCTCTGTTTCAGCTCCTCTGTTTCAGCCCCTCTGTTTAAGCCCCTCTGTTTCTCGCCCTCTGTTTCAGCCGCTCTGTTTCTCGCCCTCTGTTTCAGCCCCTCTGATTTAGCCCCTCTGTTTCAGCCCCTCTGTTTCAGCCCCTCTGTTTTTCGCCCTCTGTTTCAGCCCCTCTGTTTCTCGCCCTCTATTTCTGCCCCTCTGTTTCTCACCCTTTGTTTCAGCCCCTCTATTTCTCTCCCTGTGTTTCAGCCCCTCTGATTCAGCCCCTCTGTTTCAGCCCCTCTGAATCAGCCCCTCTGTTTCAGCCCCTCTGAATCAGCCCCTCTGATTCAGCCCCTCTGTTTCAGCCCCTCTGTTTCAGCCCCTCTCTTTCTCGCCCTCTGTTTCAGCCCCTCTAATTCTCGCCCTCTGTTTCAGCCCCTATGATTCAGCCCCTCTGTTTCTCGCCCTCTGTTTCAGCCCCTCTGTTTCTCGCCCTCTGTTTCAGCACCTCTGTTTCTCGCCCTCTGTTTCAGCCCCTCTGTTTCAGCCCCTCTGTTTCAGCCCCTCTGTTTCTCGCCCTCTGTTTCAGCCCCTCTGATACAGCCCCTCTGTTTCAGCCCCTCTGATTCAGCCCCTCTGTTTCAGCCCCTCTGTTTCAGCCCCTCTGTTTCTCCCCCTCTGTTTCTCACCCTCTGTTTCGGCCCCTCTGTTTTTCGCCCTCTGTTTCAGCCCCTCTGTTTCTCGCCCTCTGTTTCAGCCCCTCTGTTTCAGCCCCTCTGATACAGCCCCTCTGATTCGGCCCCTCTGTTTCAGCCCCTCTGTTTAAGCACCTCTGTTTCAGCCCCTCTGTTTCAGCCCCACTGTTTCTCGCCCTCTGTTTCAGCCCCTCTGTTTCTCCCCCTCTGTTTCAGCCCCTCTGTTGCAGCCCCTCTGTTTCAGCCCCTCTGTTTCAGCATCTCTGTTTCTCGCCCTCTGTTTCAGCCCCTCTGTTTCTAGCCCTCTATTTCAGCCCCTCTGTTTCAGCCCCTCTGTTTCAGCCCCTCTGTTTCTCGCCCTCTGTTTCAGCCCCTCTGTTTCTAGCCCTCTGTTTCTCGCCCTCTGTTTCAGCCCCTCTGTTTCTAGCCCTCTGTTTCAGCCCCTCTGTTTCAGCCCCTCTGATTCAGCCGCTCTGTTTCAGCCCCTCTGTTTCTCACCCTCGGTTTCAGCCCCTCTGTTTCAGCCCCTCTGTTTCAGCCCCTCTGTTTCAGCCCCTCTGTTTCTCGCCCTCTGTTTCAGCCCCTCTGTTTCAGCACCTCTGTTTCTCGCCCTCTGTTTCATCCCCTCTGTTTCTGGCCCTCTGTTTCAGCTCCTCTGTTTCTCGCCCTCTGTTTCAGCCCCTCTGATTTAGCCCCTCTGTTTCAGCCCCTCTGTTTCAGCCCCTCTGTTTTTCGCCCTCTGTTTCAGCCCCACTGTTTCGCACTCTCTGTTTCAGCCCCTCTGTTTCAGCCCCTCTGTTTCTGGCCCTCTGTTTCAGCCCCTCTGTTTCTCACCCTTTGTTTCAGCCCCTCTATTTCTCTCCCTGTGTTTCAGCCCCTCTGATTCAGCCCCTCTGTTTCAGCCCCTCTGAATAAGCCCCTCTGTTTCAGCCCCTCTGAATCAGCCCCTCTGATTCAGCCCCTCTGTTTCAGCCCCTCTGTTTCAGCCCCTCTCTTTCTCGCCCTCTGTTTCAGCCCCTCTAATTCTCGCCCTCTGTTTCAGCCCCTATGATTCAGCCCCTGTGTTTCTCGCCCTCTGTTTCAGCCCCTCTGTTTCTCGCCCTCTGTTTCAGCCCCTCTGTTTCTCGCCCTCTGTTTCAGCCCCACTGTTTCAGCCCCTCTGATTCAGCCCCTCTGATTCAGCCCCTCTGTTTCTCGCCCTCTGTTTCAGCCCCTCTGTTTCGCGCTCTCTGTTTCAGCGCCTCTGTTTCTCGCCCTCTGTTTGAGCCCCTCTGTTTCAGCCCCTCTGTTTCAGCCCCTCTGTTTCAGCCCCTCTGTTTCTCGCCCTCTGTTTGAGCCCCTCTGATTCAGCCCCTCTGTTTCTCGCCCTCTGTTTCAGCCCCTCTGTTTCTCGCCCTCTGTTTCAGCCCCTCTGATTCTCGCCCTCTGTTTCAGCCCGTCTGTTTCTCGCCCTCTGTTTCAGCCCCTCTGTTTCAGCCCCTCTGTTTCAGCCCCTCTGTTTCTCGCCCTCAGTTTCAGCCCCTCTAATTCAGCCCCTCTGTTTCTCGCCCTCTGTTTCAGCCCCTCTGTTTCAGCCCCTCTGATTCCGCCCCGCTGTTTCTCGTCCTCTGTTTCAGCCCCTCTGTTTCTCGCACTCTGTTTCAGCACCTCTGTTTCTCGCCCTCTGTTTCAGCCCCTCTGTTTCAGCCCCTCTGTTTCAGCCCCTCTGTTTCTCGCCCTCTGTTTCAGCCCCTCTGATACAGCCCCTCTGTATCAGCCCCTCTGATTCAGCCCCTCTGTTTCAGCCCCTCTGTTTCAGCCCCTCTGTTTCAGCCCCTCTGTTTCTCCCCCTCTGTTTCTCACACTCTGTTTCAGCCCCTCTGTTTCTCGCCCTCTGTTTCAGCCCCTCTGTTTCAGCCCCTCTGATACAGCCCCTCTGATTCGGCCCCTCTGTTTCAGCCCCTCTGTTTCAGCCCCTCTGTTTCAGCCCCTCTGTTTCAGCCCCTCTGTTTCTCGCCCTCTGTTTCAGCCACTCTGTTTCTCGGCCTCTGTTTCAGCCCCTCTGTTTCAGCCCCTCTGTTTCAGCCCCTCTGTTTCTCGCCCTCTGTTTCAGCCCCTCTGTTTCAAGCCCTCTGTTTCAGCCCCTCTGTTTCAGCCCCTCTGATTCAGCCCCTCTGTTTCAGCCCCTCTGTTTCTCGCCCTCGGTTTCAGCCCCTCTGTTTCAGCCCCTCTGTTTCAGCCCCTCTGTTTCAGCCCCTCTGTTTCTCGCCCTCTGTTTCAGCCCCTCTGTGTCAGCACCTCTGTTTCTCGCCCTCTGTTTCAGCCCCTCTGTTTCTCGCCCTCTGTTTCAGCTCCTCTGTTTCAGCCCCTCTGTTTAAGCCCCTCTGTTTCTCGCCCTCTGTTTCAGCCGCTCTGTTTCTCGCCCTCTGTTTCAGCCCCTCTGATTTAGCCCCTCTGTTTCAGCCCCTCTGTTTCAGCCCCTCTGTTTTTCACCCTCTGTTTCAGCCCCACTGTTTCGCGCTCTCTGTTTCAGCCCCTCTGTTTCTCGCCCTCTGTTTCTGCCCCTCTGTTTCTCACCCTTTGTTTCAGCCCCTCTATTTCTCGCCCTGTGTTTCAGCCCCTCTGATTCAGCCCCTCTGTTTCAGCCCCTCTGAATCAGCCCCTCTGTTTCAGCCCCTCTGAATCAGCCTCTCTGATTCAGCCCCTCTGTTTCAGCACCTCTGTTTCAGCCCCTCTCTTTCTCGCCCTCTGTTTAAGCCCCTCTAATTCTCGCCCTCTGTTTCAGCCCCTATGATTCAGCCCCTCTGTTTCTCGCCCTCTGTTTCAGCCCCTCTGTTTCTCGCCCTCTGTTTCAGCCCCTCTGTTTCTCGCCGTCCATCTCCGCCCCTCTAATTCAGCCCCTCTGTTTCAGCCCCTCTGTTTTTCGCGCTCTGTTTCAGAACCTCTGTTTCTCGCCCTCTGTTTCAGCCCCTCTGTTTAAGCCCCTCTGTTTCTCGCCCTCTGTTTCAGCCCCTCTGTTTCTCGCCGTCTGTTTCAGCCTCTCTGATTCAGCACCTCTGTTTCTCGCCCTCTGTTTCAGCCCCTCTGTTTCAGCCCCTCTGTTTCAGCCCCTCTGATTCTCGCCTTCTGTTTCAGCCACTCTGTTTCTCGCCCTCTGTTTCAGCCCCTCTGTTTCTCGCCCTCTGTTTCAGCCCCTCTGTTTCAGCCCCTCTGATTCAGCCCCTCTGATTCAGCCCCTCTGTTTCTCGCCAACTGTTTCAGCCCCTCTATTTCGCGCTCTCTGTTTCAGCCCCTCTGTTTCTCGCCCTCTGTTTCAGCCCCTCTGTTTCAGCCCCTCTGTTTCAGCCCCTCTGTTTCAGCCCTTCTGTTTCTCGCCCTCTGTTTCAGCCCCTCTGTTTCAGCCCCTCTGTTTCTCGCCCTCTGTTTCAGCCCCTCTGTTTCAGCCCCTTTGATTCAGCCCCTCTGCTTCTCGCCCTCTGTTTCAGCCCCTCTGTTTCAGCTCCTCTGTTTCAGCCCCTCTGAGTCCGCCCCTCTGTTTCTTGCCCTCTGTTTCAGCCCCTCTGTTTCTCGCCCTCTGTTTCAGCCCCTCTGTTTCAGCCCCTCTGATTCAGCCCCTCTGCTTCTCGCCCTCTGTTTCAGCCCCTCTGTTTCAGCTCCTCTGTTTCAGCCCCTCTGAGTCCGCCCCTCTGTTTCTCGCCCTCTGTTTCAGCCCCTCTGTTTCTCGCCCTGTGTTTCAGCCCCTCTGATTCAGCCCCTCGGTTTCAGCCCCTCTGAATCAGCCCCTCTGTTTCAGCCCCTCTGAATCAGCCTCTCTGATTCAGCCCCTCTGTTTCAGCACCTCTGTTTCAGCCCCTCTCTTTCTCGCCCTCTGTTTCAGCCCCTCTAATTCTCGCCCTCTGTTTCAGCCCCTATGATTCAGCCCCTCTGTTTCTCGCCCTCTGTTTCAGCCCCTCTGTTTCTCGCCCTCTGTTTCAGCCCCTCTGTTTCTCGCCGTCCATCTCCGCCCCTCTAATTCAGCCCCTCTGTTTCAGCCCCTCTGTTTTTCGCGCTCTGTTTCAGAACCTCTGTTTCTCGCCCTCTGTTTCAGCCCCTCTGTTTAAGCCCCTCTGTTTCTCGCCCTCTGTTTCAGCCCCTCTGTTTCTCGCCGTCTGTTTCAGCCCCTCTGTTTCTCGCCCTCTGTTTCAGCACCTCTGTTTCTCGCCCTCTGTTTCAGCCCCTCTGTTTCAGCCCCTCTGTTTCAGCCCCTCTGATTCTCGCCCTCTGTTTCAGCCACTCTGTTTCTCGCCCTCTGTTTCAGCCCCTCTGTTTCTCGCCCTCTGTTTCAGCCCCTCTGTTTCAGCCCCTCTGATTCAGCCCCTCTGATTCAGCCCCTCTGTTTCTCGCCAACTGTTTCAGCCCCTCTATTTCGCGCTCTCTGTTTCAGCCCCTCTGTTTCTCGCCCTCTGTTTCAGCCCCTCTGTTTCAGCCCCTCTGTTTCAGCCCCTCTGTTTCAGCCCTTCTGTTTCTCGCCCTCTGTTTCAGCCCCTCTGTTTCAGCCCCTCTGTTTCTCGCCCTCTGTTTCAGCCACTCTGTTTCAGCCCCTCTGATTCAGCCCCTCTGCTTCTCGCCCTCTGTTTCAGCCCCTCTGTTTCAGCTCCTCTGTTTCAGCCCCTCTGAGTCCGCCCCTCTGTTTCTCGCCCTCTGTTTCAGCCCCTCTGTTTCAGCCCCTCTGATTCAGCCCCTCTGCTTCTCGCCCTCTGTTTCAGCCCCTCTGTTTCAGCTCCTCTGTTTCAGCCCCTCTGAGTCCGCCCCTCTGTTTCTCGCCCTCTGTTTCAGCCCCTCTGTTTCTCGCCCTGTGTTTCAGCCCCTCTGATTCAGCCCCTCGGTTTCAGCCCCTCTGAATCAGCCCCTCTGTTTCAGCCCCTCTGAATCAGCCTCTCTGATTCAGCCCCTCTGTTTCAGCACCTCTGTTTCAGCCCCTCTCTTTCTCGCCCTCTGTTTCAGCCCCTCTAATTCTCGCCCTCTGTTTCAGCCCCTATGATTCAGCCCCTCTGTTTCTCGCCCTCTGTTTCAGCCCCTCTGTTTCTCGCCCTCTGTTTCAGCCCCTCTGTTTCTCGCCGTCCATCTCCGCCCCTCTAATTCAGCCCCTCTGTTTCAGCCCCTCTGTTTTTCGCGCTCTGTTTCAGAACCTCTGTTTCTCGCCCTCTGTTTCAGCCCCTCTGTTTAAGCCCCTCTGTTTCTCGCCCTCTGTTTCAGCCCCTCTGTTTCTCGCCGTCTGTTTCAGCCCCTCTGTTTCTCGCCCTCTGTTTCAGCACCTCTGTTTCTCGCCCTCTGTTTCAGCCCCTCTGTTTCAGCCCCTCTGTTTCAGCCCCTCTGATTCTCGCCCTCTGTTTCAGCCACTCTGTTTCTCGCCCTCTGTTTCAGCCCCTCTGTTTCTCGCCCTCTGTTTCAGCCCCTCTGTTTCAGCCCCTCTGATTCAGCCCCTCTGATTCAGCCCCTCTGTTTCTCGCCAACTGTTTCAGCCCCTCTATTTCGCGCTCTCTGTTTCAGCCCCTCTGTTTCTCGCCCTCTGTTTCAGCCCCTCTGTTTCAGCCCCTCTGTTTCAGCCCCTCTGTTTCAGCCCTTCTGTTTCTCGCCCTCTGTTTCAGCCCCTCTGTTTCAGCCCCTCTGTTTCTCGCCCTCTGTTTCAGCCACTCTGTTTCCTCCCCTCTGATTCAGCCCCTCTGCTTCTCGCCCTCTGTTTCAGCCCCTCTGTTTCAGCTCCTCTGTTTCAGCCCCTCTGAGTCCGCCCCTCTGTTTCTCGCCCTCTGTTTCAGCCCCTCTGTTTCTCGCCCTCTGTTTCAGCCCCTCTGTTTCAGCCCCTCTGATTCAGCCCCTCTGCTTCTCGCCCTCTGTTTCAGCCCCTCTGTTTCAGCTCCTCTGTTTCAGCCCCTCTGAGTCCGCCCCTCTGTTTCTCGCCCTCTGTTTCAGCCCCTCTGTTTCTCGCCCTCTGTTCAGCCCCTCGGTTTCTCGCCCTCTGTTTCAGCCCCTCTGTTTCAGCCCCTCTGTTTCAGCCCCTCTGTTTCTCGCCCTCTGTTTCAGCCCCTCGGTTTCTCGCCCGCTGTTTCAGCCCCTCTGTTTCTCGCCCTCTGTTTCAGCCCATCCATTTCTTACCCTCTGTTTCAGACCCTCTGTTTCTCGCCCTCTGTTTCAGCCCCTCTGTTTATCGCCCTCTGTTTCAGCCCCACTGTTTCAGCCCCTCTGATTCAGCCCCTCTGTTCCAGCCCCTCTGTTTCAGCCCCTCTGATACAGCCCCTCTGATTCGGCCCCTCTGTTTCAGCCCCTCTGTTTCAGCCCGTCTGTTTCAGCCCCTCTGTTTCAGCCCCTCTGTTTCTCGCCCTCTGTTTCAGCCCCTCTGTTTCTCGGCCTCTGTTTCAGTCCCTCTGTTTCAGCCCCTCTGTTTCAGCCCCTCTGTTTCTCGCCCTCTGTTTCAGCCCCTCTGTTTCTAGCCCTCTGTTTCAGCCCCTCTGTTCCAGCCCCTCTGATTCAGCCCCTCTGTTTCAGCCCCTCTGTTTCTCGCCCTCGGTTTCAGCCCCTCTGTTTCAGCCCCTCTGTTTCAGCCCCTCTGTTTCAGCCCCTCTGTTTCTCGCCCTCTGTTTCAGCCCCTCTGTGTCAGCACCTCTGTTTCTCGCCCTCTGTTTCAGCCCCTCTGTTTCTCGCCCTCTGTTTCAGCTCCTCTGTTTCTCGCCGTCTGTTTCAGCCTCTCTGATTCAGCACCTCTGTTTCTCGCCCTCTGTTTCAGCCCCTCTGTTTCAGCCCCTCTGTTTCAGCCCCTCTGATTCTCGCCCTCTGTTTCAGCCACTCTGTTTCTCGCCCTCTGTTTCAGCCCCTCTGTTTCTCGCCCTCTGTTTCAGCCCCTCTGTTTCAGCCCCTCTGATTCAGCACCTCTGATTCAGCCCCTCTGTTTCTCGCCCACTGTTTCAGCCCCTCTATTTCGTGCTCTCTGTTTCAGCCCCTCTGTTTCTCGCCCTCTGTTTGAGCCCCTCTGTTTCAGCCCCTCTGTTTCAGCCCCTCTGTTTCAGCCCCTCTGTTTCTCGCCCTCTGTTTCAGCCCCTCTGTTTCAGCCCCTCTGTTTCTCGCCCTCTGTTTCAGCCCCTCTGTGTCAGCACCTCTGTTTCTCGCCCTCTGTTTCAGCCCCTCTGTTTCTCGCCCTCTGTTTCAGCTCCTCTGTTTCAGCCCCTCTGTTTAAGCCCCTCTGTTTCTCGCCCTCTGTTTCAGCCGCTCTGTTTCTCGCCCTCTGTTTCAGCCCCTCTGATTTAGCCCCTCTGTTTCAGCCCCTCTGTTTCAGCCCCTCTGTTTTTCACCCTCTGTTTCAGCCCCACTGTTTCGCGCTCTCTGTTTCAGCCCCTCTGTTTCTCGCCCTCTGTTTCTGCCCCTCTGTTTCTCACCCTTTGTTTCAGCCCCTCTATTTCTCGCCCTGTGTTTCAGCCCCTCTGATTCAGCCCCTCTGTTTCAGCCCCTCTGAATCAGCCCCTCTGTTTCAGCCCCTCTGAATCAGCCCATCTGATTCAGCCCCTCTGTTTCAGCACCTCTGTTTCAGCCCCTCTCTTTCTCGCCCTCTGTTTCAGCCCCTCTAATTCTCGCCCTCTGTTTCAGCCCCTATGATTCAGCCCCTCTGTTTCTCGCCCTCTGTTTCAGCCCCTCTGTATCTCGCCCTCTGTTTCAGCCCCTCTGTTTCTCGCCGTCCGTCTCCGCCCCTCTAATTCAGCCCCTCTGTTTCAGCCCCTCTGTTTTTCGCGCTCTGTTTCAGACCCTCTGTTTCTCGCACTCTGTTTCAGCCCCTCTGTTTAAGCCCCTCTGTTTCTCGCCCTCTGTTTCAGCCCCTCTGTTTCTCGCCGTCTGTTTCAGCCTCTCTGATTCAGCACCTCTGTTTCTCGCCCTCTGTTTCAGCCCCTCTGTTTCAGCCCCTCTGTTTCAGCCCCTCTGATTCTCGCCCTCTGTTTCAGCCACTCTGTTTCTCGCCCTCTGTTTCAGCCCCTCTGTTTCTCGCCCTCTGTTTCAGCCCCTCTGTTTCAGCGCCTCTGATTCAGCCCCTCTGATTCAGCCCCTCTGTTTCTCGCCCACTGTTTCAGCCCCTCTATTTCGCGCTCTCTGTTTCAGCCCCTCTGTTTCTCGCCCTCTGTTTCAGCCCCTCTGTTTCAGCCCCTCTGTTTCAGCCCCTCTGTTTCAGCCCTTCTGTTTCAGCCCCTCTGTTTCAGCCCCTCTGTTTCAGCCCCTCTGTTTCTCGCCCTCTGTTTCAGCCCCTCTGTTTCAGCCCCTCTGATTCAGCCCCTGTGCTTCTCGCCCTCTGTTTCAGCCCCTCTGTTTCAGCTCCTCTGTTTCAGCCCCTCTGAGTCCGCCCCTCTGTTTCTCGCCCTCTGTTTCAGCCCCTCTGATTCAGCCCCTCTGCGTCTCGCCCTCTGTTTCAGCCCCTCTGTTTCAGCTCCTCTGTTTCAGCCCCTCTGAGTCCGCCCCTCTGTTTCTCGCCCTCTGTTTCAGCCCCTCTGTTTCTCGCCCTCTGTTTCAGCCCCTCGGTTTCTCGCCCTCTGTTTCAGCCCCTCTGTTTCAGCCCCTCTGTTTCAGCCCCTCTGTTTCACGCCCTCTGTTTCAGCCCCTCGGTTTCTCGCCCGCTGTTTCAGCCCCTCTGTTTCTCGCCCTCTGTTTCAGCCCATCCATTTCTTACCCTCTGTTTCAGACCCTCTGTTTCTCGCCCTCTGTTTCAGCCCCTCTGTTTATCGCCCTCTGTTTCAGCCCCACTGTTTCAGCCCCTCTGATTCAGCCCCTCTGTTTCAGCCCCTCTGTTTCAGCCCCTCTGATACAGCTCCTCTGATTCGGCCCCTCTGTTTCAGTCCCTCTGTTTCAGCCCCTCTGTTTCGGCCCCTCTGTTTCAGCCCCTCTGTTTCTCGCCCTCTGTTTCAGCCCCTCTGTTTCTCGGCCTCTGTTTCAGCCCCTCTGTTTCAGCCCCTCTGTTTCAGCCCCTCTGTTTCTCGCCCTCTGTTTCAGCCCCTCTGTTTCTAGCCCTCTGTTTCAGCCCCTCTGTTTCAGCCCCTCTGATTCAGCCCCTCTGTTTCAGCCCCTCTGTTTCTCGCCCTCGGTTTCAGCCCCTCTGTTTCAGCCCCTCTGTTTCAGCCCCTCTGTTTCAGCCCCTCTGTTTCTCGCCCTCTGTTTCAGCCCCTCTGTGTCAGCCCCTCTGTTTCAGCCCCTCTGATTCAGCCCCTCTGCTTCTCGCCCTCTGTTTCAGCCCCTCTGTTTCAGCTCCTCTGTTTCAGCCCCTCTGAGTCCGCCCCTCTGTTTCTCGCCCTCTGTTTCAGCCCCTCTGTTTCTCGCCCTGTGTTTCAGCCCCTCTGATTCAGCCCCTCGGTTTCAGCCCCTCTGAATCAGCCCCTCTGTTTCAGCCCCTCTGAATCAGCCTCTCTGATTCAGCCCCTCTGTTTCAGCACCTCTGTTTCAGCCCCTCTCTTTCTCGCCCTCTGTTTCAGCCCCTCTAATTCTCGCCCTCTGTTTCAGCCCCTATGATTCAGCCCCTCTGTTTCTCGCCCTCTGTTTCAGCCCCTCTGTTTCTCGCCCTCTGTTTCAGCCCCTCTGTTTCTCGCCGTCCATCTCCGCCCCTCTAATTCAGCCCCTCTGTTTCAGCCCCTCTGTTTTTCGCGCTCTGTTTCAGAACCTCTGTTTCTCGCCCTCTGTTTCAGCCCCTCTGTTTAAGCCCCTCTGTTTCTCGCCCTCTGTTTCAGCCCCTCTGTTTCTCGCCGTCTGTTTCAGCCTCTCTGATTCAGCACCTCTGTTTCTCGCCCTCTGTTTCAGCCCCTCTGTTTCAGCCCCTCTGTTTCAGCCCCTCTGATTCTCGCCCTCTGTTTCAGCCACTCTGTTTCTCGCCCTCTGTTTCAGCCCCTCTGTTTCTCGCCCTCTGTTTCAGCCCCTCTGTTTCAGCCCCTCTGATTCAGCCCCTCTGATTCAGCCCCTCTGTTTCTCGCCAACTGTTTCAGCCCCTCTATTTCGCGCTCTCTGTTTCAGCCCCTCTGTTTCTCGCCCTCTGTTTCAGCCCCTCTGTTTCAGCCCCTCTGTTTCAGCCCCTCTGTTTCAGCCCTTCTGTTTCTCGCCCTCTGTTTCAGCCCCTCTGTTTCAGCCCCTCTGTTTCTTGCCCTCTGTTTCAGCCCCTCTGTTTCAGCCCCTCTGATTCAGCCCCTGTGCTTCTCGCCCTCTGTTTCAGCCCCTCTGTTTCAGCTCCTCTGTTTCAGCCCCTCTGAGTCCGCCCCTCTGTTTCTCGCCCTCTGTTTCAGCCCCTCTGTTTCTCGCCCTCTGTTTCAGCCCCTCTGTTTCAGCCCCTCTGATTCAGCCCCTCTGCTTCTCGCCCTCTGTTTCAGCCCCTCTGTTTCAGCCCCTCTGAGTCCGCCCCTCTGTTTCTCGCCCTCTGTTTCAGCCCCTCTGTTTCTCGCCCTCTATTCAGCCCCTCGGTTTCTCGCCCTCTGTTTCAGCCCCTCTGTTTCAGCCCCTCTGTTTCAGCCCCTCTGTTTCTCGCCCTCTGTTTCAGCCCCTCGGTTTCTCGCCCGCTGTTTCAGCCCCTCTGTTTCTCGCCCTCTGTTTCAGCCCATCCATTTCTTACCCTCTGTTTCAGACCCTCTGTTTCTCGCCCTCTGTTTCAGCCCCTCTGTTTATCGCCCTCTGTTTCAGCCCCACTGTTTCAGCCCCTCTGATTCAGCCCCTCTGTTTCAGCCCCTCTGTTTCAGCCCCTCTGATACAGCCCCTCTGATTCGGCCCCTCTGTTTCAGCCCCTCTGTTTCAGCCCCTCTGTTTCAGCCCCTCTGTTTCAGCCCCTCTGTTTCTCGCCCTCTGTTTCAGCCCCTCTGTTTCTCGGCCTCTGTTTCAGCCCCTCTGTTTCAGCCCCTCTGTTTCAGCCCCTCTGTTTCTCGCCCTCTGTTTCAGCCCCTCTGTTTCTAGCCCTCTGTTTCAGCCCCTCTGTTTCAGCCCCTCTGATTCAGCCCCTCTGTTTCAGCCCCTCTGTTTCTCGCCCTCGGTTTCAGCCCCTCTGTTTCAGCCCCTCTGTTTCAGCCCCTCTGTTTCAGCCCCTCTGTTTCTCGCCCTCTGTTTCAGCCCCTCTGTGTCAGCACCTCTGTTTCTCACCCTCTGTTTCAGCCCCTCTGTTTCTCGCCCTCTGTTTCAGCTCCTCTGTTTCTCGCCGTCTGTTTCAGCCTCTCTGATTCAGCACCTCTGTTTCTCGCCCTCTGTTTCAGCCCCTCTGTTTCAGCCCCTCTGTTTCAGCCCCTCTGATTCTCGCCCTCTGTTTCAGCCACTCTGTTTCTCGCCCTCTGTTTCAGCCCCTCTGTTTCTCGCCCTCTGTTTCAGCCCCTCTGTTTCAGCCCCTCTGATTCAGCCCCTCTGATTCAGCCCCTCTGTTTCTCCCCCACTGTTTCAGCCCCTCTATTTCGCGCTCTCTGTTTCAGCCCCTCTGTTTCTCGCCCTCTGTTTGAGCCCCTCTGTTTCAGCCCCTCTGTTTCAGCCCCTCTGTTTCAGCCCCTCTGTTTCTCGCCCTCTGTTTCAGCCCCTCTGTTTCAGCCCCTCTGTTTCTCGCCCTCTGTTTCAGCCCCTCTGTGTCAGCACCTCTGTTTCTCGCCCTCTGTTTCAGCCCCTCTCTTTCTCGCCCTCTGTTTCAGCTCCTCTGTTTCAGCCCCTCTGTTTAAGCCCCTCTGTTTCTCGCCCTCTGTTTCAGCCGCTCTGTTTCTCGGCCTCTGTTTCAGCCCCTCTGATTTAGCCCCTCTGTTTCAGCCCCTCTGTTTCAGCCCCTCTGTTTTTCACCCTCTGTTTCAGCCCCACTGTTTCGCGCTCTCTGTTTCAGCCCCTCTGTTTCTCGCCCTCTGTTTCTGCCCCTCTGTTTCTCACCCTTTGTTTCAGCCCCTCTATTTCTCGCCCTGTGTTTCAGCCCCTCTGATTCAGCCCCTCTGTTTCAGCCCCTCTGAATCAGCCCCTCTGTTTCAGCCCCTATGAATCAGCCCATCTGATTCAGCCCCTCTGTTTCAGCACCTCTGTTTCAGCCCCTCTCTTTCTCGCCCTCTGTTTCAGCCCCTCTAATTCTCGCCCTCTGTTTCAGCCCCTATGATTCAGCCCCTCTGTTTCTCGCCGTCCGTCTCCGCCCCTCTAATTCAGCCCCTCTGTTTCAGCCCCTCTGTTTTTCGCGCTCTGTTTCAGACCCTCTGTTTCTCGCCCTCTGTTTCAGCCCCTCTGTTTAAGCCCCTCTGTTTCTCGCCCTCTGTTTCAGCCCCTCTGTTTCTCGCCGTCTGTTTCAGCCTCTCTGATTGAGCACCTCTGTTTCTCGCCCTCTATTTCAGCCCCTCTGTTTCAGCCCCTCTGTTTCAGCCCCTCTGATTCTCGCCCTCTGTTTCAGCCACTCTGTTTCTCGCCCTCTGTTTCAGCCCCTCTGTTTCTCGCCCTCTGTTTCAGCCCCTCTGTTTCAGCCCCTCTGATTCAGACCCTCTGATTCAGCCCCTCTGTTTCTCGCCCACTGTTTCAGCCCCTCTATTTCGCGCTCTCTGTTTCAGCCCCTCTGTTTCTCGCCCTCTGTTTCAGCCCCTCTGTTTCAGCCCCTCTGTTTCAGCCCCTCTGTTTCAGCCCTTCTGTTTCAGCCCCTCTGTTTCAGCCCCTCTGTTTCAGCCCCTCTGTTTCTCGCCCTCTGTTTCAGCCCCTCTGTTTCAGCCCCTCTGATTCAGCCCCTGTGCTTCTCGCCCTCTGTTTCAGCCCCTCTGTTTCAGCTCCTCTGTTTCAGCCCTTCTGAGTCCGCCCCTCTGTTTCTCGACCTCTGTTTCAGCCCCTCTGATTCAGCCCCTCTGCGTCTCGCCCTCTGTTTCAGCCCCTCTGTTTCAGCTCCTCTGTTTCAGCCCCTCTGAGTCCGCCCCTCTGTTTCTCGCCCTCTGTTTCAGCCCCTCTGTTTCTCGCCCTCTGTTTCAGCCCCTCGGTTTCTCGCCCTCTGTTTCAGCCCCTCTGTTTCAGCCCCTCTGTTTCAGCCCCTCTGTTTCTCGCCCTCTGTTTCAGCCCCTCGGTTTCTCGCCCGCTGTTTCAGCCCCTCTGTTTCTCGCCCTCTGTTTCAGCCCATCCATTTCTTACCCTCTGTTTCAGACCCTCTGTTTCTCGCCCTCTGTTTCAGCCCCTCTGTTTATCGCCCTCTGTTTCAGCCCCACTGTTTCAGCCCCTCTGATTCAGCCCCTCTGTTTCAGCCCCTCTGTTTCAGCCCCTCTGATACAGCCCCTCTGATTCGGCCCCTCTGTTTCAGCCCCTCTGTTTCAGCCCCTCTGTTTCAGCCCCTCTGTTTCAGCCCCTCTGTTTCTCGCCCTCTGTTTCAGCCCCTCTGTTTCTCGGCCTCTGTTTCAGCCCCTCTGTTTCAGCACCTCTGTTTCAGCCCCTCTGTTTCTCGCCCTCTGTTTCAGCCCCTCTGTTTCTAGCCCTCTGTTTCAGCCCCTCTGTTTCAGCCCCTCTGATTCAGCCCCTCTGTTTCAGCCCCTCTGTTTCTCGCCCTCGGTTTCAGCCCCTCTGTTTCAGCCCCTCTGTTTCAGCCCCTCTGTTTCAGCCCCTCTGTTTCTCGCCCTCTGTTTCAGCCCCTCTGTGTCAGCACCTCTGTTTCTCGCCCTCTGTTTCAGCCCCTCTGTTTCTCGCCCTCTGTTTCAGCTCCTCTGTTTCTCGCCGTCTGTTTCAGCCTCTCTGATTCAGCACCTCTGTTTCTCGCCCTCTGTTTCAGCCCCTCTGTTTCAGCCCCTCTGTTTCAGCCCCTCTGATTCTCGCACTCTGTTTCAGCCACTCTGTTTCTCGCCCTCTGTTTCAGCCTCTCTGTTTCTCGCCCTCTGTTTCAGCCCCTCTGTTTCAGCCCCTCTGATTCAGCCCCTCTGATTCAGCCCCTCTGTTTCTCGCCCACTGTTTCAGCCCCTCTATTTCGCGCTCTCTGTTTCAGCCCCTCTGTTTCTCGCCCTCTGTTTCAGCCCCTCTGTTTCAGCCCCTCTGTTTCAGCCCCTCTGTTTCTCGCCCTCTGTTTCAGCCCCTCTGTTTCAGCCCCTCTGATTCAGCCCCTCTGCTTCTCGCCCTCTGTTTCAGCCCCTCTGTTTCAGCTCCTCTGTTTCAGCCCCTCTGAGACGGCCCTCTGTTTCTCGCTGTCTGTATCAGCCCCTCTGTTTCTCGCCCTCGGTTTCATCCCCTCTGTTTCAGCCCCTCTGTTTCAGCCCCTCTGTTTCTCGCCCTCTGTTTCAGCCACTCTGTATCTCGCCCTCTGTTTCAGCCCCTCTGTTTCTCGCCCTCTGTTTCAGCCCCTCTGTTTCCGCCCTTCTGATTCAGCCCCTCTGATTCAGCCCCTCTGTTTCTCGCCCACTGTTTCAGCCCCTCTGTTTCACGCTGTCAGTTTCAGCCCCTCTGTTTCTCGCCCTCTGTTTGAGCCCCTCTGTTTCAGCCCCTCTGTTTCAGCCCCTCTGTTTCTGCCCCTCTGTTTCTCGCCCTCTGTTTCAGCCCCTCTGTTTCAGCCCCTCTGTTTCTCGCCCTCTGTTTCAGCCCCTCTGTGTCAGCACCTCTGTTTCTCGCCCTCTGTTTCAGCCCCTCTGTTTCTCGCCCTCTGTTTCAGCTCCTCTGTTTCAGCCCCTCTGTTTAAGCCCCTCTGTTTCTCGCCCTCTGTTTCAGCCGCTCTGTTTCTCGCCCTCTGTTTCAGCCCCTCTGTTTCAGCCCCTCTGTTTCAGCCCCTCTGTTTCTCGCCCACTGTTTCAGCCCCTCTGTTTCAGCACCTCTGTTTCTCGTCCTCTGTTTCAGCCCCTCTGTTTCTGGCCCTCTGTTTCAGCTCCTCTGTTTCTCGCCCTCTGTTTCAGCCCCTCTGATTTAGCCCCTCTGTTTCAGCCCCTCTGTTTCAGCCCCTCTGTTTTTCGCCCTCTGTTTCAGCCCCACTGTTTCGCACTCTCTGTATCAGCCCCTCTGTTTCAGCCCCTCTGTTTCTCGCCCTCTGTTTCAGCCCCTCTGTTTCTCACCCTTTGTTTCAGCCCCTCTATTTCTCTCCCTGTGTTTCAGCCCCTCTGATTCAGCCCCTCTGTTTCAGCCCCTCTGAATCAGCCCCTCTGTTTCAGCCCCTCTGAATCAGCCCCTCTGATTCAGCCCCTCTGTTCCAGCCCCTCTGTTTCAGCCCCTCTCTTTCTCGCCCTCTGTTTCAGCCCCTCTAATTCTCGCCCTCTGATTCAGCCCCTATGATTCAGCCCCTGTGTTTCTCACCCTCTGTTTCAGCCCCTCTGCTCTCGCCCTCTGTTTCAGCCCCTCTGTTTCTCGCCCTCTGTTTCAGCCCCACTGTTTCACCCCTCTGATTCAGCCCCTCTGATTCAGCCCCTCTGTTTCTCGCCCTCTGTTTCAGCCCCTCTGTTTCGCGCTCTCTGTTTCAGCCCCTCTGTTTCTCGCCCTCTGTTTGAGCCCCTCTGTTTCAGCCCCTCTGTTTCAGCCCCTCTGTTTCAGCCCCTCTGTTTCTCGCCCTCTGTTTGAGCCCCTCTGATTCAGCCCCTCTGTTTCTCGCCCTCTGTTTCAGCCCCTCTGTTTCTCGCCCTCTGTTTCAGCCCCTCTGATTCTCGCCCTCTGTTTCAGCCCGTCTGTTTCTCGCCCTCTGTTTCAGCCCCTCTGTTTCAGCCCCTCTGTTTCAGCCCCTCTGTTTCTCGCCCTCAGTTTCAGCCCCTCTAATTCAGCCCCTCTGTTTCTCGCCCTCTGTTTCAGCCCCTCTGTTTCAGCCCCTCTGTTTTAGCCCCTCTGATTCCGCCCCGCTGTTTCTCGCCCTCTGTTTCAGCCCCTCTGTTTCTCGCCCTCTGTTTCAGCCCCTCTGTTTCAGCCCCTCTGTTTCAGCCCCTCTGTTTCTCGCCCTCTGTTTCAGCCCCTCTGATACAGCCCCTCTGTATCAGCCCCTCTGATTCAGCCCCTCTGTTTCAGCCCCTCTGTTTCAGCCCCTCTGTTTCAGCCCCTCTGTTTCTCCCCCTCTGTTTCTCACCCTCTGTTTCGGCCCCTCTGTTTTTCGCCCTCTGTTTCAGCCCCTCTGTTTCTCGCCCTCTGTTTCAGCCCCTCTGTTTCAGCCCCTCTGATACAGCCCCTCTGATTCGGCCCCTCTGTTTCTCGCCCTCTGTTTCAGCCCCTCTGTTTCTCGGCCTCTGTTTCAGCCCCTCTGTTTCAGCCCCTCTGTTTCAGCCCCTCTGTTTCTCGCCCTCTGTTTCAGCCCCTCTGTTTCAAGGCCTCTGTTTCAGCCCCTCTGTTTCAGCCCCTCTGATTCAGCCCCTCTCTTTCAGCCCCTCTGTTTCTCGCCCTCGGTTTCAGCCCCTCTGTTTCAGCCCCTCTGTTTCAGCCCCTCTGTTTCAGCCCCTCTGTTTCTCGCCCTCTGTTTCAGCCCCTCTGTGTCAGCACCTCTGTATCTCGCCCTCTGTTTCAGCCCCTCTGTTTCTCGCCCTCTGTTTCAGCTCCTCTGTTTCAGCCCCTCTGTTTAAGCCCCTCTGTTTCTCGCCCTCTGTTTCAGCCGCTCTGTTTCTCGCCCTCTGTTTCAGCCCCTCTGATTTAGCGCCTCTGTTTCAGCCCCTCTGTTTCAGCCCCTCTGTTTTTCACCCTCTGTTTCAGCCCCACTGTTTCGCGCTCTCTGTTTCAGCCCCTCTGTTTCTCGCCCTCTGTTTCTGCCCCTCTGTTTCTCACCCTTTGTTTCAGCCCCTCTATTTCTCGCCCTGTGTTTCAGCCCCTCTGATTCAGCCCCTCTGTTTCAGCCCCTCTGAATCAGCCCCTCTGTTTCAGCCCCTCTGAATCAGCCCCTCTGATTCAGCCCCTCTGTTTCAGCACCTCTGTTTCAGCCCCTCTCTTTCTCGCCCTCTGTTTCAGCCCCTCTAATTCTCGCCCTCTGTTTCAGCCCCTATGATTCAACCCCACTGTTTCTCGCCCTCTGTTTCAGCCCCTCTGTTTCTCGCCCTCTGTTTCAGCCCCTCTGTTTCTCGCCGTCCGTCTCCGCCCCTCTGATTCAGCCCCTCTGTTTCAGCCCCTCTGTTTTTCGCGCTCTGTTTCAGACCCTCTGTTTCTCGCCCTCTGTTTCAGCCCCTCTGTTTCTCGCCCTCTGTTTCAGCCCCTCTGTTTCTCGCCGTCTGTTTCAGCCTCTCTGATTCAGCACCTCTGATTCTCGCCCTCTGTTTCAGCCCCTCTGTTTCAGCCCCTCTGTTTCAGCCCCTCTGATTCTCGCCCTCTGTTTCAGCCACTCTGTTTCTCGCCCTCTGTTTCAGCCCCTCTGTTTCTCGCCCTCTGTTTCAGCCCCTCTGTTTCAGCCCCTCTGATTCAGCCCCTCTGATTCAGCCCCTCTGTTTCTCGCCCACTGTTTCAGCCCCTCTATTTCGCGCTCTCTGTTTCAGCCCCTCTGTTTCTCGCCCTCTGTTTCAGCCCCTCTGTTTCAGCCCCTCTGTTTCAGCCCCTCTGTTTCTCGCCCTCTGTTTCAGCCCCTCTGTTTCAGCCCCTCTGTTTCTCGCCCTCTGTTTTAGCCCCTCTGTTTCAGCCCCTCTGATTCAGCCCCTCTGCTTCTCGCCCTCTGTTTCAGCCCCTCTGTTTCAGCTCCTCTGTTTCAGCCCCTCTGAGTCCGCCCCTCTGTTTCAGCCCCTCTGTTTCTCGCCCTCGGTTTCAGCCCCTCTGTTTCAGCCCCTCTGTTTCAGCCCCTCTGTTTCAGCCCCTCTGTTTCTCGCCCTCTGTTTCAGCCCCTCTGTGTCAGCACCTCTGTTTCTCGCCCTCTGTTTCAGCCCCTCTGTTTCTCGCCCTCTGTTTCAGCTCCTCTGTTTCTCGCCGTCTGTTTCAGGGTCTCTGATTCAGCACCTCTGTTTCTCGCCCTCTGTTTCAGCCCCTCTGTTTCAGCCCCTCTGTTTCAGCCCCTCTGATTCTCGCCCTCTGTTTCAGCCACTCTGTTTCTCGCCCTCTGTTTCAGCCTCTCTGTTTCTCGCCCTCTGTTTCAGCCCCTCTGTTTCAGCCCCTCTGATTCAGCCCCTCTGATTCAGCCCCTCTGTTTCTCGCCCACTGTTTCAGCCCCTCTATTTCGCGCTCTCTGTTTCAGCCCCTCTGTTTCTCGCCCTCTGTTTCAGCCCCTATGATTCAGCCCCTCTGTTTCTCGCCGTCCGTCTCCGCCCCTCTAATTCAGCCCCTCTGTTTCAGCCCCTCTGTTTTTCGCGCTCTGTTTCAGACCCTCTGTTTCTCGCCCTCTGTTTCAGCCCCTCTGTTTAAGCCCCTCTGTTTCTCGCCCTCTGTTTCAGCCCCTCTGTTTCTCGCCGTCTGTTTCAGCCTCTCTGATTGAGCACCTCTGTTTCTCGCCCTCTATTTCAGCCCCTCTGTTTCAGCCCCTCTGTTTCAGCCCCTCTGATTCTCGCCCTCTGTTTCAGCCACTCTGTTTCTCGCCCTCTGTTTCAGCCCCTCTGTTTCTCGCCCTCTGTTTCAGCCCCTCTGTTTCAGCCCCTCTGATTCAGACCCTCTGATTCAGCCCCTCTGTTTCTCGCCCACTGTTTCAGCCCCTCTATTTCGCGCTCTCTGTTTCAGCCCCTCTGTTTCTCGCCCTCTGTTTCAGCCCCTCTGTTTCAGCCCCTCTGTTTCAGCCCCTCTGTTTCAGCCCTTCTGTTTCAGCCCCTCTGTTTCAGCCCCTCTGTTTCAGCCCCTCTGTTTCTCGCCCTCTGTTTCAGCCCCTCTGTTTCAGCCCCTCTGATTCAGCCCCTGTGCTTCTCGCCCTCTGTTTCAGCCCCTCTGTTTCAGCTCCTCTGTTTCAGCCCTTCTGAGTCCGCCCCTCTGTTTCTCGACCTCTGTTTCAGCCCCTCTGATTCAGCCCCTCTGCGTCTCGCCCTCTGTTTCAGCCCCTCTGTTTCAGCTCCTCTGTTTCAGCCCCTCTGAGTCCGCCCCTCTGTTTCTCGCCCTCTGTTTCAGCCCCTCTGTTTCTCGCCCTCTGTTTCAGCCCCTCGGTTTCTCGCCCTCTGTTTCAGCCCCTCTGTTTCAGCCCCTCTGTTTCAGCCCCTCTGTTTCTCGCCCTCTGTTTCAGCCCCTCGGTTTCTCGCCCGCTGTTTCAGCCCCTCTGTTTCTCGCCCTCTGTTTCAGCCCATCCATTTCTTACCCTCTGTTTCAGACCCTCTGTTTCTCGCCCTCTGTTTCAGCCCCTCTGTTTATCGCCCTCTGTTTCAGCCCCACTGTTTCAGCCCCTCTGATTCAGCCCCTCTGTTTCAGCCCCTCTGTTTCAGCCCCTCTGATACAGCCCCTCTGATTCGGCCCCTCTGTTTCAGCCCCTCTGTTTCAGCCCCTCTGTTTCAGCCCCTCTGTTTCAGCCCCTCTGTTTCTCGCCCTCTGTTTCAGCCCCTCTGTTTCTCGGCCTCTGTTTCAGCCCCTCTGTTTCAGCACCTCTGTTTCAGCCCCTCTGTTTCTCGCCCTCTGTTTCAGCCCCTCTGTTTCTAGCCCTCTGTTTCAGCCCCTCTGTTTCAGCCCCTCTGATTCAGCCCCTCTGTTTCAGCCCCTCTGTTTCTCGCCCTCGGTTTCAGCCCCTCTGTTTCAGCCCCTCTGTTTCAGCCCCTCTGTTTCAGCCCCTCTGTTTCTCGCCCTCTGTTTCAGCCCCTCTGTGTCAGCACCTCTGTTTCTCGCCCTCTGTTTCAGCCCCTCTGTTTCTCGCCCTCTGTTTCAGCTCCTCTGTTTCTCGCCGTCTGTTTCAGCCTCTCTGATTCAGCACCTCTGTTTCTCGCCCTCTGTTTCAGCCCCTCTGTTTCAGCCCCTCTGTTTCAGCCCCTCTGATTCTCGCACTCTGTTTCAGCCACTCTGTTTCTCGCCCTCTGTTTCAGCCTCTCTGTTTCTCGCCCTCTGTTTCAGCCCCTCTGTTTCAGCCCCTCTGATTCAGCCCCTCTGATTCAGCCCCTCTGTTTCTCGCCCACTGTTTCAGCCCCTCTATTTCGCGCTCTCTGTTTCAGCCCCTCTGTTTCTCGCCCTCTGTTTCAGCCCCTCTGTTTCAGCCCCTCTGTTTCAGCCCCTCTGTTTCTCGCCCTCTGTTTCAGCCCCTCTGTTTCAGCCCCTCTGATTCAGCCCCTCTGCTTCTCGCCCTCTGTTTCAGCCCCTCTGTTTCAGCTCCTCTGTTTCAGCCCCTCTGAGACGGCCCTCTGTTTCTCGCTGTCTGTATCAGCCCCTCTGTTTCTCGCCCTCGGTTTCATCCCCTCTGTTTCAGCCCCTCTGTTTCAGCCCCTCTGTTTCTCGCCCTCTGTTTCAGCCACTCTGTATCTCGCCCTCTGTTTCAGCCCCTCTGTTTCTCGCCCTCTGTTTCAGCCCCTCTGTTTCCGCCCTTCTGATTCAGCCCCTCTGATTCAGCCCCTCTGTTTCTCGCCCACTGTTTCAGCCCCTCTGTTTCACGCTGTCAGTTTCAGCCCCTCTGTTTCTCGCCCTCTGTTTGAGCCCCTCTGTTTCAGCCCCTCTGTTTCAGCCCCTCTGTTTCTGCCCCTCTGTTTCTCGCCCTCTGTTTCAGCCCCTCTGTTTCAGCCCCTCTGTTTCTCGCCCTCTGTTTCAGCCCCTCTGTGTCAGCACCTCTGTTTCTCGCCCTCTGTTTCAGCCCCTCTGTTTCTCGCCCTCTGTTTCAGCTCCTCTGTTTCAGCCCCTCTGTTTAAGCCCCTCTGTTTCTCGCCCTCTGTTTCAGCCGCTCTGTTTCTCGCCCTCTGTTTCAGCCCCTCTGTTTCAGCCCCTCTGTTTCAGCCCCTCTGTTTCTCGCCCACTGTTTCAGCCCCTCTGTTTCAGCACCTCTGTTTCTCGTCCTCTGTTTCAGCCCCTCTGTTTCTGGCCCTCTGTTTCAGCTCCTCTGTTTCTCGCCCTCTGTTTCAGCCCCTCTGATTTAGCCCCTCTGTTTCAGCCCCTCTGTTTCAGCCCCTCTGTTTTTCGCCCTCTGTTTCAGCCCCACTGTTTCGCACTCTCTGTATCAGCCCCTCTGTTTCAGCCCCTCTGTTTCTCGCCCTCTGTTTCAGCCCCTCTGTTTCTCACCCTTTGTTTCAGCCCCTCTATTTCTCTCCCTGTGTTTCAGCCCCTCTGATTCAGCCCCTCTGTTTCAGCCCCTCTGAATCAGCCCCTCTGTTTCAGCCCCTCTGAATCAGCCCCTCTGATTCAGCCCCTCTGTTCCAGCCCCTCTGTTTCAGCCCCTCTCTTTCTCGCCCTCTGTTTCAGCCCCTCTAATTCTCGCCCTCTGATTCAGCCCCTATGATTCAGCCCCTGTGTTTCTCACCCTCTGTTTCAGCCCCTCTGCTCTCGCCCTCTGTTTCAGCCCCTCTGTTTCTCGCCCTCTGTTTCAGCCCCACTGTTTCACCCCTCTGATTCAGCCCCTCTGATTCAGCCCCTCTGTTTCTCGCCCTCTGTTTCAGCCCCTCTGTTTCGCGCTCTCTGTTTCAGCCCCTCTGTTTCTCGCCCTCTGTTTGAGCCCCTCTGTTTCAGCCCCTCTGTTTCAGCCCCTCTGTTTCAGCCCCTCTGTTTCTCGCCCTCTGTTTGAGCCCCTCTGATTCAGCCCCTCTGTTTCTCGCCCTCTGTTTCAGCCCCTCTGTTTCTCGCCCTCTGTTTCAGCCCCTCTGATTCTCGCCCTCTGTTTCAGCCCGTCTGTTTCTCGCCCTCTGTTTCAGCCCCTCTGTTTCAGCCCCTCTGTTTCAGCCCCTCTGTTTCTCGCCCTCAGTTTCAGCCCCTCTAATTCAGCCCCTCTGTTTCTCGCCCTCTGTTTCAGCCCCTCTGTTTCAGCCCCTCTGTTTTAGCCCCTCTGATTCCGCCCCGCTGTTTCTCGCCCTCTGTTTCAGCCCCTCTGTTTCTCGCCCTCTGTTTCAGCCCCTCTGTTTCAGCCCCTCTGTTTCAGCCCCTCTGTTTCTCGCCCTCTGTTTCAGCCCCTCTGATACAGCCCCTCTGTATCAGCCCCTCTGATTCAGCCCCTCTGTTTCAGCCCCTCTGTTTCAGCCCCTCTGTTTCAGCCCCTCTGTTTCTCCCCCTCTGTTTCTCACCCTCTGTTTCGGCCCCTCTGTTTTTCGCCCTCTGTTTCAGCCCCTCTGTTTCTCGCCCTCTGTTTCAGCCCCTCTGTTTCAGCCCCTCTGATACAGCCCCTCTGATTCGGCCCCTCTGTTTCTCGCCCTCTGTTTCAGCCCCTCTGTTTCTCGGCCTCTGTTTCAGCCCCTCTGTTTCAGCCCCTCTGTTTCAGCCCCTCTGTTTCTCGCCCTCTGTTTCAGCCCCTCTGTTTCAAGGCCTCTGTTTCAGCCCCTCTGTTTCAGCCCCTCTGATTCAGCCCCTCTCTTTCAGCCCCTCTGTTTCTCGCCCTCGGTTTCAGCCCCTCTGTTTCAGCCCCTCTGTTTCAGCCCCTCTGTTTCAGCCCCTCTGTTTCTCGCCCTCTGTTTCAGCCCCTCTGTGTCAGCACCTCTGTATCTCGCCCTCTGTTTCAGCCCCTCTGTTTCTCGCCCTCTGTTTCAGCTCCTCTGTTTCAGCCCCTCTGTTTAAGCCCCTCTGTTTCTCGCCCTCTGTTTCAGCCGCTCTGTTTCTCGCCCTCTGTTTCAGCCCCTCTGATTTAGCGCCTCTGTTTCAGCCCCTCTGTTTCAGCCCCTCTGTTTTTCACCCTCTGTTTCAGCCCCACTGTTTCGCGCTCTCTGTTTCAGCCCCTCTGTTTCTCGCCCTCTGTTTCTGCCCCTCTGTTTCTCACCCTTTGTTTCAGCCCCTCTATTTCTCGCCCTGTGTTTCAGCCCCTCTGATTCAGCCCCTCTGTTTCAGCCCCTCTGAATCAGCCCCTCTGTTTCAGCCCCTCTGAATCAGCCCCTCTGATTCAGCCCCTCTGTTTCAGCACCTCTGTTTCAGCCCCTCTCTTTCTCGCCCTCTGTTTCAGCCCCTCTAATTCTCGCCCTCTGTTTCAGCCCCTATGATTCAACCCCACTGTTTCTCGCCCTCTGTTTCAGCCCCTCTGTTTCTCGCCCTCTGTTTCAGCCCCTCTGTTTCTCGCCGTCCGTCTCCGCCCCTCTGATTCAGCCCCTCTGTTTCAGCCCCTCTGTTTTTCGCGCTCTGTTTCAGACCCTCTGTTTCTCGCCCTCTGTTTCAGCCCCTCTGTTTCTCGCCCTCTGTTTCAGCCCCTCTGTTTCTCGCCGTCTGTTTCAGCCTCTCTGATTCAGCACCTCTGATTCTCGCCCTCTGTTTCAGCCCCTCTGTTTCAGCCCCTCTGTTTCAGCCCCTCTGATTCTCGCCCTCTGTTTCAGCCACTCTGTTTCTCGCCCTCTGTTTCAGCCCCTCTGTTTCTCGCCCTCTGTTTCAGCCCCTCTGTTTCAGCCCCTCTGATTCAGCCCCTCTGATTCAGCCCCTCTGTTTCTCGCCCACTGTTTCAGCCCCTCTATTTCGCGCTCTCTGTTTCAGCCCCTCTGTTTCTCGCCCTCTGTTTCAGCCCCTCTGTTTCAGCCCCTCTGTTTCAGCCCCTCTGTTTCTCGCCCTCTGTTTCAGCCCCTCTGTTTCAGCCCCTCTGTTTCTCGCCCTCTGTTTTAGCCCCTCTGTTTCAGCCCCTCTGATTCAGCCCCTCTGCTTCTCGCCCTCTGTTTCAGCCCCTCTGTTTCAGCTCCTCTGTTTCAGCCCCTCTGAGTCCGCCCCTCTGTTTCAGCCCCTCTGTTTCTCGCCCTCGGTTTCAGCCCCTCTGTTTCAGCCCCTCTGTTTCAGCCCCTCTGTTTCAGCCCCTCTGTTTCTCGCCCTCTGTTTCAGCCCCTCTGTGTCAGCACCTCTGTTTCTCGCCCTCTGTTTCAGCCCCTCTGTTTCTCGCCCTCTGTTTCAGCTCCTCTGTTTCTCGCCGTCTGTTTCAGGGTCTCTGATTCAGCACCTCTGTTTCTCGCCCTCTGTTTCAGCCCCTCTGTTTCAGCCCCTCTGTTTCAGCCCCTCTGATTCTCGCCCTCTGTTTCAGCCACTCTGTTTCTCGCCCTCTGTTTCAGCCTCTCTGTTTCTCGCCCTCTGTTTCAGCCCCTCTGTTTCAGCCCCTCTGATTCAGCCCCTCTGATTCAGCCCCTCTGTTTCTCGCCCACTGTTTCAGCCCCTCTATTTCGCGCTCTCTGTTTCAGCCCCTCTGTTTCTCGCCCTCTGTTTCAGCCCCTCTGTTTCAGCCCCTCTGTTTCAGCCCCTCTGTTTCTCGCCCTCTGTTTCAGCCCCTCTGTTTCAGCCCCTCTGTTTCTCGCCCTCTGTTTCAGCCCCTCTGTTTCAGCCCCTCTGATTCAGCCCCTCTGCTTCTCGCCCTCTGTTTCAGCCCCTCTGTTTCAGCTCCTCTGTTTCAGCCCCTCTGAGACGGCCCTCTGTTTCTCGCTGTCTGTATCAGTCCCTCTGTTTCTCGCCCTCGGTTTCATCCCCTCTGTTTCAGCCCCTCTGTTTCAGCCCCTCTGTTTCTCGCCCTCTGTTTCAGCCACTCTGTATCTCGCCCTCTGTTTCAGCCCCTCTGTTTCTCGCCCTCTGTTTCAGCCCCTCTGTTTCCGCCCTTCTGATTCAGCCCCTCTGATTCAGCCCCTCTGTTTCTCGCCCACTGTTTCAGCCCCTCTGTTTCACGCTGTCAGTTTCAGCCCCTCTGTTTCTCGCCCTCTGTTTGAGCCCCTCTGTTTCAGCCCCTCTGTTTCAGCCCCTCTGTTTCAGCCCCTCTGTTTCTCGCCCTCTGTTTCAGCCCCTCTGTTTCAGCCCCTCTGTTTCTCGCCCTCTGTTTCAGCCCCTCTGTGTCAGCACCTCTGTTTCTCGCCCTCTGTTTCAGCCCCTCTGTTTCTCGCCCTCTGTTTCAGCTCCTCTGTTTCAGCCCCTCTGTTTAAGCCCCTCTGTTTCTCGCCCTCTGTTTCAGCCGCTCTGTTTCTCGCCCTCTGTTTCAGCCCCTCTGTTTCAGCCCCTCTGTTTCAGCCCCTCTGTTTCTCGCCCACTGTTTCAGCCCCTCTGTTTCAGCACCTCTGTTTCTCGTCCTCTGTTTCAGCCCCTCTGTTTCTGGCCCTCTGTTTCAGCTCCTCTGTTTCTCGCCCTCTGTTTCAGCCCCTCTGATTTAGCCCCTCTGTTTCAGCCCCTCTGTTTCAGCCCCTCTGTTTTTCGCCCTCTGTTTCAGCCCCACTGTTTCGCACTCTCTGTTTCAGCCCCTCTGTTTCAGCCCCTCTGTTTCTCGCCCTCTGTTTCAGCCCCTCTGTTTCTCACCCTTTGTTTCAGCCCCTCTATTTCTCTCCCTGTGTTTCAGCCCCTCTGATTCAGCCCCTCTGTTTCAGCCCCTCTGAATCAGCCCCTCTGTTTCAGCCCCTCTGAATCAGCCCCTCTGATTCAGCCCCTCTGTTCCAGCCCCTCTGTTTCAGCCCCTCTCTTTCTCGCCCTCTGTTTCAGCCCCTCTAATTCTCGCCCTCTGATTCAGCCCCTATGATTCAGCCCCTGTGTTTCTCGCCCTCTGTTTCAGCCCCTCTGCTCTCGCCCTCTGTTTCAGCCCCTCTGTTTCTCGCCCTCTGTTTCAGCCCCACTGTTTCACCCCTCTGATTCAGCCCCTCTGATTCAGCCCCTCTGTTTCTCGCCCTCTGTTTCAGCCCCTCTGTTTCGCGCTCTCTGTTTCAGCCCCTCTGTTTCTCGCCCTCTGTTTGAGCCCCTCTGTTTCAGCCCCTCTGTTTCAGCCCCTCTGTTTCAGCCCCTCTGTTTCTCGCCCTCTGTTTGAGCCCCTCTGATTCAGCCCCTCTGTTTCTCGCCCTCTGTTTCAGCCCCTCTGTTTC
Source organism: Chiloscyllium punctatum (assembly GCF_047496795.1). Taxonomy (NCBI): domain Eukaryota; kingdom Metazoa; phylum Chordata; class Chondrichthyes; order Orectolobiformes; family Hemiscylliidae; genus Chiloscyllium; species Chiloscyllium punctatum. The sequence continues at coordinate 1,099,806 of NW_027309822.1, forward strand.
TCGCCCTCTGTTTCAGCCCCTCTGATTCTCGCCCTCTGTTTCAGCCCGTCTGTTTCTCGCCCTCTGTTTCAGCCCCTCTGTTTCAGCCCCTCTGTTTCAGCCCCTCTGTTTCTCGCCCTCAGTTTCAGCCCCTCTAATTCAGCCCCTCTGTTTCTCGCCCTCTGTTTCAGCCCCTCTGTTTCAGCCCCTCTGTTTTAGCCCCTCTGATTCCGCCCCGCTGTTTCTCGCCCTCTGTTTCAGCCCCTCTGTTTCTCGCCCTCTGTTTCAGCCCCTCTGTTTCAGCCCCTCTGTTTCAGCCCCTCTGTTTCACGCCCTCTGTTTCAGCCCCTCTGATACAGCCCCTCTGTATCAGCCCCTCTGATTCAGCCCCTCTGTTTCAGCCCCTCTGTTTCAGCCCCTCTGTTTCAGCCCCTCTGTTTCTCCCCCTCTGTTTCTCACCCTCTGTTTCGGCCCCTCTGTTTTTCGCCCTCTGTTTCAGCCCCTCTGTTTCTCGCCCTCTGTTTCAGCCCCTCTGTTTCAGCCCCTCTGATACAGCCCCTCTGATTCGGCCCCTCTGTTTCAGCCCCTCTGTTTCAGCCCCTCTGTTTCAGCCCCTCTGTTTCAGCCCCTCTGTTTCTCGCCCTCTGTTTCAGCCCCTCTGTTTCTCGGCCTCTGTTTCAGCCCCTCTGTTTCAGCCCCTCTGTTTCAGCCCCTCTGTTTCTCGCCATCTGTTTCAGCCCCTCTGTTTCAAGGCCTCTGTTTCAGCCCCTCTGTTTCAGCCCCTCTGATTCAGCCCCTCTCTTTCAGCCCCTCTGTTTCTCGCCCTCGGTTTCAGCCCCTCTGTTTCAGCCCCTCTGTTTCAGCCCCTCTGTTTCAGCCCCTCTGTTTCTCGCCCTCTGTTTCAGCCCCTCTGTGTCAGCACCTCTGTATCTCGCCCTCTGTTTCAGCCCCTCTGTTTCTCGCCCTCTGTTTCAGCTCCTCTGTTTCAGCCCCTCTGTTTAAGCCCCTCTGTTTCTCGCCCTCTGTTTCAGCCGCTCTGTTTCTCGCCCTCTGTTTCAGCCCCTCTGATTTAGCCCCTCTGTTTCAGCCCCTCTGTTTCAGCCCCTCTGTTTTTTCACCCTCTGTTTCAGCCCCACTGTTTCGCGCTCTCTGTTTCAGCCCCTCTGTTTCTCGCCCTCTGTTTCTGCCCCTCCGTTTCTCACCCTTTGTTTCAGCCCCTCTATTTCTCGCCCTGTGTTTCAGCCCCTCTGATTCAGCCCCTCTGTTTCAGCCCCTCTGAATCAGCCCCTCTGTTTCAGCCCCTCTGAATCAGCCCCTCTGATTCAGCCCCTCTGTTTCAGCACCTCTGTTTCAGCCCCTCTCTTTCTCGCCCTCTGTTTCAGCCCCTCTAATTCTCGCCCTCTGTTTCAGCCCCTATGATTCAACCCCACTGTTTCTCGCCCTCTGTTTCAGCCCCTCTGTTTCTCGCCCTCTGTTTCAGCCCCTCTGTTTCTCGCCGTCCGTCTCCGCCCCTCTGATTCAGCCCCTCTGTTTCAGCCCCTCTGTTTTTCGCGCTCTGTTTCAGACCCTCTGTTTCTCGCCCTCTGTTTCAGCCCCTCTGTTTCTCGCCCTCTGTTTCAGCCCCTCTGTTTCTAGCCGTCTGTTTCAGCCTCTCTGATTCAGCACCTCTGTTTCTCGCCCTCTGTTTCAGCCCCTCTGTTTCAGCCCCTCTGTTTCAGCCCCTCTGATTCTCGCCCTCTGTTTCAGCCACTCTGTTTCTCGCCCTCTGTTTCAGCCCCTCTGTTTCTCGCCCTCTGTTTCAGCCCCTCTGTTTCAGCCCCTCTGATTCAGCCCCTCTGATTCAGCCCCTCTGTTTCTCGCCCACTGTTTCAGCCCCTCTATTTCGCGCTCTCTGTTTCAGCCCCTCTGTTTCTCGCCCTCTGTTTCAGCCCCTCTGTTTCAGCCCCTCTGTTTCAGCCCCTCTGTTTCTCGCCCTCTGTTTCAGCCCCTCTGTTTCAGCCCCTCTGTTTCTCGCCCTCTGTTTTAGCCCCTCTGTTTCAGCCCCTCTGATTCAGCCCCTCTGCTTCTCGCCCTCTGTTTCAGCCCCTCTGTTTCAGCTCCTCTGTTTCAGCCCCTCTGAGTCCGCCCCTCTGTTTCTCGCCCTCTGTTTCAGCCCCTCTGTTTCAGCCCCTCTGATTCAGCCCCTCTGCTTCTCGCCCTCTGTTTCAGCCCCTCTGTTTCAGCTCCTCTGTTTCAGCCCCTCTGTTTCTGGCCCTCTGTTTCAGCTCCTCTGTTTCTCGCCCTCTGTTTCAGCCCCTCTGATTTAGCCCCTCTGTTTCAGCCCCTCTGTTTCAGCCCCTCTGTTTTTCGCCCTCTGTTTCAGCCCCACTGTTTCGCACTCTCTGTTTCAGCCCCTCTGTTTCAGCCCCTCTGTTTCTCGCCCTCTGTTTCTGCCCCTCTGTTTCTCACCCTTTGTTTCAGCCCCTCTATTTCTCGCCCTGTGTTTCAGCCCCTCTGATTCAGCCCCTCTGTTTCAGCCCCTCTGAATCAGCCCCTCTGTTTCAGCCCCTCTGAATCAGCCCCTCTGATTCAGCCCCTCTGTTTCAGCCCCTCTGTTTCAGCCCCTCTCTTTCTCGCCCTCTGTTTCAGCCCCTCTAATTCTCGCCCTCTGTTTCAGCCCCTATGATTCAGCCCCTGTGTTTCTCGCCCTCTGTTTCAGCCCCTCTGTTTCTCGCCCTCTGTTTCAGCCCCTCTGTTTCTCGCCCTCTGTTTCAGCCCCACTGTTTCAGCCCCTCTGTTTCTCGCCCTCTGTTTCAGCCCCTCTGAATCAGCCCCTCTGATTCAGCCCCTCTGTTTCTCGCCCTCTGTTTCAGCCCCTCTGTTTCGCGCTCTCTGTTTCAGCCCCTCTGTTTCTCGCCCTCTGTTTGAGCCCCTCTGTTTCAGCCCCTCTGTTTCAGCCCCTCTGTTTCAGCCCCTCTGTTTCTCGCCCTCTGTTTCAGCCCCTCTGATTCAGCCCCTCTGTTTCTCGCCCTCTGTTTCAGCCCCTCTGTTTCTCGCCCTCTGTTTCAGCCCCTCTGATTCTCGCCCTCTGTTTCAGCCCGTCTGTTTCTCGCCCTCTGTTTCAGCCCCTCTGTTTCAGCCCCTCTGTTTCAGCCCCTCTGTTTCTCGCCCGCAGTTTCAGCCCCTCTAATTCAGCCCCTCTGTTTCTCGCCCTCTGTTTCAGCCCCTCTGTTTCAGCCCCTCTGTTTTAGCCCCTCTGATTCCGCCCCGCTGTTTCTCCCCCTCTGTTTCTCACCCTCTGTTTCGGCCCCTCTGTTTTTCGCCCTCTGTTTCAGCCCCTCTGTTTCTCGCCCTCTGTTTCAGCCCCTCTGTTTCAGCCCCTCTGATACAGCCCCTCTGATTCGGCCCCTCTGTTTCAGCCCCTCTGTTTCTGCCCCTCTGTTTAAGCCCCTCTGTTTCAGCCCCTCTGTTTCTCGCCCTCTGTTTCAGCCCCTCTGTTTCTCGCCCTCTGTTTCAGCCCCTCTGTTTCTCGCCCTCTGTTTCAGCCCCTCTGTTTCTTGCCCTCTGTTTCAGCCCCACTGTTTCGCGCTCTCTGTTTCAGCCCCTCTGTTTCAGCCCCTCTGTTTCTCGCCCTCTGTTTCTGCCCCTCTGTTTCTCACCCTTTGTTTCAGCCCCTCTATTTCTCGCCCTGTGTTTCAGCCCCTCTGATTCAGCCCCTCTGTTTCAGCCCCTCTGAATCAGCCCCTCTGTTTCAGCCCCTCTGAATCAGCCCCTCTGTTTCAGCCCCTCTGTTTCTCGCCCTCTGTTTCAGCCCCTCTGAATCAGCCCCTCTGATTCAGCCCCTCTGTTTCTCGCCCTCTGTTTCAGCCCCTCTGTTTCGCGCTCTCTGTTTCAGCCCCTCTGTTTCTCGCCCTCTGTTTGAGCCCCTCTGTTTCAGCCCCTCTGTTTCAGCCCCTCTGTTTCAGCCCCTCTGTTTCTCGCCCTCTGTTTCAGCCCCTCTGATTCAGCCCCTCTGTTTCTCGCCCTCTGTTTCAGCCCCTCTGTTTCTCGCCCTCTGTTTCAGCCCCTCTGTTTATCGCCCTCTGTTTCAGCACCTCTGTTTCTCGCCCTCTGTTTCAGCCCCTCTGTTTCAGCCCCTCTGTTTCAGCCCCTCTGTTTCTCGCCCTCTGTTTCAGCCCCTCTGATACAGCCCCTCTGTATCAGCCCCTCGGATTCAGCCCCTCTGTTTCAGCCCCTCTGTTTCAGCCCGTCTGTTTCAGCCCCTCTGTTTCTCCCCCTCTGTTTCTCCCCCTCTGTTTCGGCCCCTCTGTTTTTCGCCCTCTGTTTCAGCCCCTCTGTTTCTCGCCCTCTGTTTCAGCCCCTCTGTTTCAGCCCCTCTGATACAGCCCCTCTGATTCGGCCCCTCTGTTTCAGCCCCTCTGTTTCTGCCCCTCTGTTTCAGCCCCTCTGTTTCAGCCCCTCTGTTTCTCGCCCTCTGTTTCAGCCCCTCTGTTTCTCGCCCTCTGTTTCAGCCCCTCTGTTTCTCGCCCTCTGTTTCAGCCCCTCTGTTTCTCGCCCTCTGTTTCAGCCCCACTGTTTCGCGCTCTCTGTTTCAGCCCCTCTGTTTCAGCCCCTCTGTTTCTCGCCCTCTGTTTCTGCCCCTCTGTTTCTCACCCTTTGTTTCAGCCACTCTATTTCTCGCCCTGTGTTTCAGCCCCTCTGATTCAGCCCCTCTGTTTCAGCCCCTCTGAATCAGCCCCTCTGTTTCAGCCCCTCTGAATCAGCCCCTCTGATTCAGCCCCTCTGTTTCAGCCTCTCTGTTTCAGCCCCTCTCTTTCTCGCCCTCTGTTTCAGCCCCTCTAATTCTCGCCCTCTGTTTCAGCACCTATGATTCAGCCCCTCTGTTTCTCGCCCTCTGTTTCAGCCCCTCTGTTTCTCGCCCTCTGTTTCAGCCCCTCTGTTTCTCGCCCTCGGTCTCAGCCCCTCTGATTCAGCCCCTCTGTTTCAGCCCCTCTGTTTCTCGCCTTCTGTTTCAGCCCCTCTGTTTCTAGCCCTCTGTTTCAGCCCCTCTATTTCTCGCCCTCTGTTTCAGCCCCTCTGTTTCAGACCCTCTGTTTCTCGCCTTCTGTTTCAGCCCCTCTGTTTCTCGCCCTCTGTTTAACCCCCCTATTTCTCGCCCTCTGTTTCAGCCCCTCTGATTCAGCCCCTCTGTTTCAGCCCCTCTGAATCAGCACCTCTGATTCAGCCCCTCTGTTTCAGCCCCTATGTTTTTCGCCCTCTGTTTCAGCCCCTCTGTTTCTCGCCCTCTGTTTCAGCCCCTCTGTTTCAGCCCCTCTGTTTCTCGCCCTCTGTTTCAGCCCCTCTGTTTCTCGCCCTCTGTTTCAGCCCCTCTGTTTCAGCCCCTCTGTTTCAGTCCGTCTGTTTCTCGCCCTCTGTTTCAGCTCCTCTGTTTCAGCCCCTCTGTTTAAGCCCCTCTGTTTCTCGCCCTCTGTTTCAGCCGCTCTGTTTCTCGCCCTCTGTTTCAGCCCCTCTGATTTAGCCCCTCTGTTTCAGCCCCTCTGTTTCAGCCCCACTGTTTCGCGCTCTCTGTTTCAGCCCCACTGTTTCAGCCCCTCTGTTTCAGCTCCTCTGTTTCTGCCCCTCTGTTTCTCACCCTTTGTTTCAGCCCCTCTATTTCTCGCCCTGTGTTTCAGCCCCTCTGATTCAGCCCCTCTGTTTCAGCCCCTCTGAATCAGCCCCTCTGTTTCAGCCCCTCTGAATCAGCCCCTCTGATTCAGTCCCTCTGTTTCAGCCCCTCTGTTTCAGCCCCTCTCTTTCTCGCCCTCTGTTTCAGCCCCTCTAATTCTCGCCCTCTGTTTCAGCACCTATGATTCAGCCCCTCTGTTTCTCGCCCTCTGTTTCAGCCCCTCTGTTTCTCGCCCTCTGTTTCAGCCCCTCTGTTTCTCGCCCTCGGTCTCAGCCCCTCTGATTCAGCCCCTCTGTATCAGCCCCTCTGTTTCTCCCCTTCTGTTTCAGCCCCTCTGTTTCTAGCCCTCTGTTTCAGCCCCTCTATTTCTCGCCCTCTGTTTCAGCCCCTCTGTTTCAGACACTCTGTTTCTCGCCTTCTGTTTCAGCCCCTCTGTTTCTCGCCCTCTGTTTAACCCCCCTATTTCTCGCCCTCTGTTTCAGCCCCTCTGATTCAGACCCTCTGTTTCAGCCCCTCTGAATCAGCACCTCTGATTCAGCCCCTCTGTTTCAGCCCCTCTGTTTTTCGCCCTCTGTTTCAGCCCCTCTGTTTCTCGCCCTCTGTTTCAGCCCCTCTGTTTCAGCCCCTCTGTTTCTCGCCCTCTGTTTCAGCCCCTCTGTTTCTCGCCCTCTGTATCAGCCTCTCTGATTCAGCACCTCTGTTTCTCGCCCTCTGTTTCAGCCCCTCTGTTTCTCGCCCTCTGTTTCAGCCCCTCTGTTTCAGCCCCTCTGATTCAGCCCCTCTGCTTCAGCCCCTCTGATTCAGCCCCTCTGTTTCAGCCCCTCTGATTCAGCCCCTCTGTTTCAGCCCCTCTGATTCAGCCCCTCTGTTTCTCGCCCTCTGTTTCAGCCCCTCTGTTTCAGCCCCTCTGTTTCAGCCCCTCTGTTTCTCACCCTCTGTTTCAGCCCCTCTGTTTCAAGGCCTCTGTTTCAGCCCCTCTGTTTCAGCCCCTCTGATTCAGCCCCTCTGTTTCAGCCCCTCTGTTTCTCGCCCTCGGTTTCAGCCCCTCTGTTTCAGCCCCTCTGTTTCAGCCCCTCTGTTTCAGCCCCTCTGTTTCTCGCCCTCTGTTTCAGCCCCTCTGTGTCAGCACCTCTGTTTCTCGCCCTCTGTTTCAGCCCCTCTGTTTCTCGCCCTCTGTTTCAGCTCCTCTGTTTCAGCCCCTCTGTTTAAGCCCCTCTGTTTCTCGCCCTCTGTTTCAGCCGCTCTGTTTCTCGCCCTCTGTTTCAGCCCCTCTGATTTAGCCCCTCTGTTTCAGCCCCTCTGTTTCAGCCCCTCTGTTTTTCACCCTCTGTTTCAGCCCCACTGTTTCGCGCTCTCTGTTTCAGCCCCTCTGTTTCTCGCCCTCTGTTTCTGCCCCTCTGTTTCTCACCCTTTGTTTCAGCCCCTCTATTTCTCGCCCTGTGTTTCAGCCCCTCTGATTCAGCCCCTCTGTTTCAGCCCCTCTGAATCAGCCCCTCTGTTTCAGCCCCTCTGAATCAGCCCCTCTGATTCAGCCCCTCTGTTTCAGCACCTCTGTTTCAGCCCCTCTCTTTCTCGCCCTCTGTTTCAGCCCCTCTAATTCTCGCCCTCTGTTTCAGCCCCTATGATTCAGCCCCACTGTTTCTCGCCCTCTGTTTCAGCCCCTCTGTTTCTCGCCCTCTGTTTCAGCCCCTCTGTTTCTCGCGGTCCGTCTCCGCCCCTCTGATTCAGCACCTCTGTTTCAGCCCCTCTGTTTTTCGCGCTCTGTTTCAGACCCTCTGTTTCTCGCCCTCTGTTTCAGCCCCTCTGTTTAAGCCCCTCTGTTTCTCGCCCTCTGTTTCAGCCCCTCTGTTTCTCGCCGTCTGTTTCAGCCTCTCTGATTCAGCACCTCTGTTTCTCGCCCTCTGTTTCAGCCCCTCTGTTTCAGCCCCTCTGTTTCAGCCCCTCTGATTCTCGCCCTCTGTTTCAGCCACTCTGTTTCTCGCCCTCTGTTTCAGCCCCTCTGTTTCTCGCCCTCTGTTTCAGCCCCTCTGTTTCAGCCCCTCTGATTCAGCCCCTCTGATTCAGCCCCTCTGTTTCTCGCCCACTGTTTCAGCCCCTCTATTTCGCGCTCTCTGTTTCAGCCCCTCTGTTTCTCGCCCTCTGTTTCAGCCCCTCTGTTTCAGCCCCTCTGTTTCAGCCCCTCTGTTTCTCGCCCTCTGTTTCAGCCCCTCTGTTTCAGCCCCTCTGTTTCTCGCCCTCTGTTTTAGCCCCTCTGTTTCAGCCCCTCTGATTCAGCCCCTCTGCTTCTCGCCCTCTGTTTCAGCCCCTCTGTTTCAGCTCCTCTGTTTCAGCCCCTCTGAGTCCGCCCCTCTGTTTCTCGCCCTCTGTTTCAGCCCCTCTGTTTCTCGCCCTCTGTTTCAGCCCCTCTGTTTCAGCCCCTCTGATTCAGCCCCTCTGCTTCTCGCCCTCTGTTTCAGCCCCTCTGTTTCAGCTCCTCTGTTTCAGCCCCTCTGTTTCTGGCCCTCTGTTTCAGCTCCTCTGTTTCTCGCCCTCTGTTTCAGCCCCTCTGATTTAGCCCCTCTGTTTCAGCCCCTCTGTTTCAGCCCCTCTGTTTTTCGCCCTCTGTTTCAGCCCCACTGTTTCGCACTCTCTGTTTCAGCCCCTCTGTTTCAGCCCCTCTGTTTCTCGCCCTCTGTTTCAGCCCCTCTGTTTCTCACCCTTTGTTTCAGCCCCTCTATTTCTCTCCCTGTGTTTCAGCCCCTCTGATTCAGCCCCTCTGTTTCAGCCCCTCTGAATCAGCCCCTCTGTTTCAGCCCCTCTGAATCAGCCCCTCTGATTCAGCCCCTCTGTTTCAGCCCCTCTGTTTCAGCCCCTCTCTTTCTCGCCCTCTGTTTCAGCCCCTCTAATTCTCGCCCTCTGTTTCAGCCCCTATGATTCAGCCCCTGTGTTTCTCGCCCTCTGTTTCAGCCCCTCTGTTTCTCGCCCTCTGTTTCAGCCCCTCTGTTTCTCGCCCTCTGTTTCAGCCCCACTGTTTCAGCCCCTCTGATTCAGCCCCTCTGATTCAGCCCCTCTGTTTCTCGCCCTCTGTTTCAGCCCCTCTGTTTCGCGCTCTCTGTTTCAGCCCCTCTGTTTCTCGCCCTCTGTTTGAGCCCCTCTGTTTCAGCCCCTCTGTTTCAGCCCCTCTGTTTCAGCCCCTCTGTTTCTCCCCCTCTGTTTCTCACCCTCTGTTTCGGCCCCTCTGTTTTTCGCCCTCTGTTTCAGCCCCTCTGTTTCTCGCCCTCTGTTTCAGCCCCTCTGTTTCAGCCCCTCTGATACAGCCCCTCTGATTCGGCCCCTCTGTTTCAGCCCCTCTGTTTCAGCCCCTCTGTTTCAGCCCCTCTGTTTCAGCCCCTCTGTTTCTCGCCCTCTGTTTCAGCCCCTCTGTTTCTCGGACTCTGTTTCAGCCCCTCTGTTTCAGCCCCTCTGTTTCAGCCCCTCTGTTTCTCGCCCTCTGTTTCAGCCCCTCTGTTTCAAGCCCTCTGTTTCAGCCCCTTTGTTTCAGCCCCTCTGATTCAGCCCCTCTGTTTCAGCCCCTCTGTTTCTCGCCCTCGGTTTCAGCCCCTCTGTTTCAGCCCCTCTGTTTCAGCCCCTCTGTTTCAGCCCCTCTGTTTCTCGCCCTCTGTTTCAGCCCCTCTGTGTCAGCACCTCTGTTTCTCGCCCTCTGTTTCAGCCCCTCTGTTTCTCGCCCTCTGTTTCAGCTCCTCTGTTTCAGCCCCTCTGTTTAAGCCCCTCTGTTTCTCGCCCTCTGTTTCAGCCGCTCTGTTTCTCGCCCTCTGTTTCAGCCCCTCTGATTTAGCCCCTCTGTTTCAGCCCCTCTGTTTCAGCCCCTCTGTTTTTCACCCTCTGTTTCAGCCCCACTATTTCGCGCTCTCTGTTTCAGCCCCTCTGTTTCTCGCCCTCTGTTTCTGCCCCTCTGTTTCTCACCCTTTGTTTCAGCCCCTCTATTTCTCGCCCTGTGTTTCAGCCCCTCTGATTCAGCCCCTCTGTTTCAGCCCCTCTGAATCAGCCCCTCTGTTTCAGCCCCTCTGAATCAGCCCCTCTGATTCAGCCCCTCTGTTTCAGCACCTCTGTTTCAGCCCCTCTCTTTCTCGCCCTCTGTTTCAGCCCCTCTAATTCTCGCCCTCTGTTTCAGCCCCTATGATTCAGCCCCACTGTTTCTCGCCCTCTGTTTCAGCCCCTCTGTTTCTCGCCCTCTGTTTCAGCCCCTCTGTTTCTCGCGGTCCGTCTCCGCCCCTCTGATTCAGCACCTCTGTTTCAGCCCCTCTGTTTTTCGCGCTCTGTTTCAGACCCTCTGTTTCTCGCCCTCTGTTTCAGCCCCTCTGTTTAAGCCCCTCTGTTTCTCGCCCTCTGTTTCAGCCCCTCTGTTTCTCGCCGTCTGTTTCAGCCTCTCTGATTCAGCACCTCTGTTTCTCGCCCTCTGTTTCAGCCCCTCTGTTTCAGCCCCTCTGTTTCAGCCCCTCTGATTCTCGCCCTCTGTTTCAGCCACTCTGTTTCTCGCCCTCTGTTTCAGCCCCTCTGTTTCTCGCCCTCTGTTTCAGCCCCTCTGTTTCAGCCCCTCTGATTCAGCCCCTCTGATTCAGCCCCTCTGTTTCTCGCCCACTGTTTCAGCCCCTCTATTTCGCGCTCTCTGTTTCAGCCCCTCTGTTTCTCGCCCTCTGTTTCAGCCCCTCTGTTTCAGCCCCTCTGTTTCAGCCCCTCTGTTTCTCGCCCTCTGTTTCAGCCCCTCTGTTTCAGCCCCTCTGTTTCTCGCCCTCTGTTTTAGCCCCTCTGTTTCAGCCCCTCTGATTCAGCCCCTCTGCTTCTCGCCCTCTGTTTCAGCCCCTCTGTTTCAGCTCCTCTGTTTCAGCCCCTCTGAGTCCGCCCCTCTGTTTCTCGCCCTCTGTTTCAGCCCCTCTGTTTCTCGCCCTCTGTTTCAGCCCCTCTGTTTCAGCCCCTCTGATTCAGCCCCTCTGCTTCTCGCCCTCTGTTTCAGCCCCTCTGTTTCAGCTCCTCTGTTTCAGCCCCTCTGTTTCTGGCCCTCTGTTTCAGCTCCTCTGTTTCTCGCCCTCTGTTTCAGCCCCTCTGATTTAGCCCCTCTGTTTCAGCCCCTCTGTTTCAGCCCCTCTGTTTTTCGCCCTCTGTTTCAGCCCCACTGTTTCGCACTCTCTGTTTCAGCCCCTCTGTTTCAGCCCCTCTGTTTCTCGCCCTCTGTTTCAGCCCCTCTGTTTCTCACCCTTTGTTTCAGCCCCTCTATTTCTCTCCCTGTGTTTCAGCCCCTCTGATTCAGCCCCTCTGTTTCAGCCCCTCTGAATCAGCCCCTCTGTTTCAGCCCCTCTGAATCAGCCCCTCTGATTCAGCCCCTCTGTTTCAGCCCCTCTGTTTCAGCCCCTCTCTTTCTCGCCCTCTGTTTCAGCCCCTCTAATTCTCGCCCTCTGTTTCAGCCCCTATGATTCAGCCCCTGTGTTTCTCGCCCTCTGTTTCAGCCCCTCTGTTTCTCGCCCTCTGTTTCAGCCCCTCTGTTTCTCGCCCTCTGTTTCAGCCCCACTGTTTCAGCCCCTCTGATTCAGCCCCTCTGATTCAGCCCCTCTGTTTCTCGCCCTCTGTTTCAGCCCCTCTGTTTCGCGCTCTCTGTTTCAGCCCCTCTGTTTCTCGCCCTCTGTTTGAGCCCCTCTGTTTCAGCCCCTCTGTTTCAGCCCCTCTGTTTCAGCCCCTCTGTTTCTCGCCCTCTGTTTCAGCCCCTCTGATTCAGCCCCTCTGTTTCTCGCCCACTGATTCAGCCCCTCTGTTTCTCGCCCTCTGTTTCAGCCCCTCTGATTCTCGCCCTCTGTTTCAGCCCGTCTGTTTCAGCCCCTCTGTTTCAGCCCCTCTGTTTCAGCCCCTCTGTTTCAGCCCCTCTGTTTCTCGCCCTCAGTTTCAGCCCCTCTAATTCAGCCCCTCTGTTTCTCGCCCTCTGTTTCAGCCCCTCTGTTTCAGCCCCTCTGTTTTAGCCCCTCTGATTCCGCCCCGCTGTTTCTCGCCCTCTGTTTCAGCCCCTCTGTTTCTCGCCCTCTGTTTCAGCACCTCTGTTTCTCGCCCTCTGTTTCAGCCCCTCTGTTTCAGCCCATCTGTTTCAGCCCCTCTGTTTCTCGCCCTCTGTTTCAGCCCCTCTGTTTCTCGCCCTCTGTTTCAGCCCCTCTGATACAGCCCCTCTGTATCAGACCCTCTGATTCAGCCCCTCTGTTTCAGCCCCTCTGTTTCAGCCCCTCTGTTTCAGCCCCTCTGTTTCTCCCCCTCTGTTTCTCACCCTCTGTTTCGGCCCCTCTGTTTTTCGCCCTCTGTTTCAGCCCCTCTGTTTCTCGCCCTCTGTTTCAGCCCCTCTGTTTCAGCCCCTCTGATACAGCCCCTCTGATTCGGCCCCTCTGTTTCAGCCCCTCTGTTTCAGCCCCTCTGTTTCAGCCCCTCTGTTTCAGCCCCTCTGTTTCTCGCCCTCTGTTTCAGCCCCTCTGTTTCTCGGACTCTGTTTCAGCCCCTCTGTTTCAGCCCCTCTGTTTCAGCCCCTCTGTTTCTCGCCCTCTGTTTCAGCCCCTCTGTTTCAAGCCCTCTGTTTCAGCCCCTTTGTTTCAGCCCCTCTGATTCAGCCCCTCTGTTTCAGCCCCTCTGTTTCTCGCCCTCGGTTTCAGCCCCTCTGTTTCAGCCCCTCTGTTTCAGCCCCTCTGTTTCAGCCCCTCTGTTTCTCGCCCTCTGTTTCAGCCCCTCTGTGTCAGCACCTCTGTTTCTCGCCCTCTGTTTCAGCCCCTCTGTTTCTCGCCCTCTGTTTCAGCTCCTCTGTTTCAGCCCCTCTGTTTAAGCCCCTCTGTTTCTCGCCCTCTGTTTCAGCCGCTCTGTTTCTCGCCCTCTGTTTCAGCCCCTCTGATTTAGCCCCTCTGTTTCAGCCCCTCTGTTTCAGCCCCTCTGTTTTTCACCCTCTGTTTCAGCCCCACTATTTCGCGCTCTCTGTTTCAGCCCCTCTGTTTCTCGCCCTCTGTTTCTGCCCCTCTGTTTCTCACCCTTTGTTTCAGCCCCTCTATTTCTCGCCCTGTGTTTCAGCCCCTCTGATTCAGCCCCTCTGTTTCAGCCCCTCTGAATCAGCCCCTCTGTTTCAGCCCCTCTGAATCAGCCCCTCTGATTCAGCCCCTCTGTTTCAGCACCTCTGTTTCAGCCCCTCTCTTTCTCGCCCTCTGTTTCAGCCCCTCTAATTCTCGCCCTCTGTTTCAGCCCCTATGATTCAGCCCCACTGTTTCTCGCCCTCTGTTTCAGCCCCTCTGTTTCTCGCCCTCTGTTTCAGCCCCTCTGTTTCTCGCCGTCCGTCTCCGCCCCTCTGATTCAGCCCCTCTGTTTCAGCCCCTCTGTTTTTCGCGCTCTGTTTCAGACCCTCTGTTTCTCGCCCTCTGTTTCAGCCCCTCTGTTTAAGCCCCTCTGTTTCTCGCCCTCTGTTTCAGCCCCTCTGTTTCTCGCCGTCTGTTTCAGCCTCTCTGATTCAGCACCTCTGTTTCTCGCCCTCTGTTTCAGCCCCTCTGTTTCAGCCCCTCTGTTTCAGCCCCTCTGATTCTCGCCCTCTGTTTCAGCCACTCTGTTTCTCGCCCTCTGTTTCAGCCCCTCTGTTTGTCGCCCTCTGTTTCAGCCCCTCTGTTTCAGCCCCTCTGATTCAGCCCCTCTGATTCAGCCCCTCTGTTTCTCGCACACTGTTTCAGCCCCTCTATTTCGCGCTCTCTGTTTCAGCCCCTCTGTTTCTCGCCCTCTGTTTCAGCCCCTCTGTTTCAGCTCCTCTGTTTCAGCCCCTCTGTTTCTCGCCCTCTGTTTCAGCCCCTCTGTTTCAGCCCCTCTGTTTCTCGCCCTCTGTTTTAGCCCCTCTGTTTCAGCCCCTCTGATTCAGCCCCTCTGCTTCTCGCCCTCTGTTTCAGCCCCTCTGTTTCAGCTCCTCTGTTTCAGCCCCACTGAGTCCGCCCCTCTGTTTCTCGCCCTCTGTTTCAGCCCCTCTGTTTCTCGCCCTCTGTTTCAGCCCCTCTGTTTCAGCCCCTCTGATTCAGCCCCTCTGCTTCTCGCCCTCTGTTTCAGCCCCTCTGTTTCAGCTCCTCTGTTTCAGCCCCTCTGAGTCCGCCCCTCTGTTTCTCGCCCTCTGTTTCAGCCCCTCTGTTTCTCGCACTCTGTTTCAGCCCCTCGGTTTCTCGCCCTCTGTTTCAGCCCCTCTGTTTCAGCCCCTCTGTTTCAGCCCCTCTGTTTCTCGCCCTCTGTTTCAGCCCCTCGGTTTCTCGCCCTCTGTTTCAGCCCCTCTGTTTCTCGCCCTCTGTTTCAGCCCCTCCATTTCTTACCCTCTGTTTCAGACCCTCTGTTTCTCGCCCTCTGTTTCAGCCCCTCTGTTTCTCGCCCTCTGTTTCAGCCCCACTGTTTCAGCCCCTCTGATTCAGCCCCTCTGTTTCAGCCCCTCTGTTTCAGCCCCTCTGATACAGCCCCTCGGATTCGGCCCCTCTGTTTCAGCCCCTCTGTTTCAGCCCCTCTGTTTCAGCCCCTCTGTTTCAGCCCCTCTGTTTCTCGCCCTCTGTTTCAGCCCCTCTGTTTCTCGGCCTCTGTTTCAGCCCCTCTGTTTCAGCCCCTCTGTTTCAGCCCCTCTGTTTCAGCCCCTCTGTTTCTCGCCCTCTGTTTCAGCCCCTCTGTTTCTAGCCCTCTGTTTCAGCCCCTCTGTTTCAGCCCCTCTGATTCAGCCCCTCTGTTTCAGCCCCTCTGTTTCTCGCCCTCGGTTTCAGCCCCTCTGTTTCAGCCCCTCTGTTTCAGCCCCTCTGTTTCAGCCCCTCTGTTTCTCGCCCTCTGTTTCAGCCCCTCTGTGTCAGCACCTCTGTTTCTCGCCCTCTGTTTCAGCCCCTCTGTTTCTCGCCCTCTGTTTCAGCTCCTCTGTTTCTCGCCGTCTGTTTCAGCCTCTCTGATTCAGCACCTCTGTTTCTCGCCCTCTGTTTCAGACCCTCTGTTTCAGCCCCTCTGTTTCAGCCCCTCTGATTCTCGCCCTCTGTTTCAGCCACTCTGTTTCTCGCCCTCTGTTTCAGCCCCACTGTTTCTCGCCCTCTGTTTCAGCCCCTCTGTTTCAGCCCCTCTGATTCAGCCCCTCTGATTCAGCCCCTCTGTTTCTCGCCCACTGTTTCAGCCCCTCTATTTCGCGCTCTCTGTTTCAGCCCCTCTGTTTCTCGCCCTCTGTTTCAGCCCCTCTGTTTCAGCCCCTCTGTTTCAGCCCCTCTGTTTCAGCCCCTCTGTTTCTCGCCCTCTGTTTCAGCCCCTCTGTTTCAGCCCCTCTGTTTCTCGCCCTCTGTTTCAGGCCCTCTGTTTCAGCCCCTCTGATTCAGCCCCTCTGCTTCTCGCCCTCTGTTTCAGCCCCTCTGTTTCAGCTCCTCTGTTTCAGCCCCTCTGAGTCCGCCCCTCTGTTTCCCGCCCCTCTGTTTCAGCCCCTCTGTTTCACGCCACGTGTTTCAGCCCCTCTGTTTCTTGCCCTCTGTTTCAGCCCCTCTGTTTCTCGCCCTCTGTTTCAGCCCCTCTGTTTCAGCCCCTCTGTTTCAGTCCCTCTGTTTCTCGCCCTCTGTTTCAGCTCCTCTGTTTCAGCCCCTCTGTTTAAGCCCCTCTGTTTCTCGCCCTCTGTTTCAGCCGCTCTGTTTCTCGCCCTCTGTTTCAGCCCCTCTGATTTAGCCCCTCTGTTTCAGCCCCTCTGTTTCAGCCCCTCTGTTTCTCGCCCTCTGTTTCAGCCCCACTGTTTCGCGCTCTCTGTTTCAGCCCCTCTGTTTCAGCCCCTCTATTTCTCGCCCTCTGTTTCTGCCCCTCTGTTTCTCACCCTTTGTTTCAGCTCCTCTATTTCTCGCCCTGTGTTTCAGCCCCTCTGATTCAGCCCCTCTGTTTCAGCCCCTCTGAATCAGCCCCTCTGTTTCAGCCACTCTGATTCAGCCCCTCTGTTTCTCGCCCTCTGTTTCAGCCCCTCTGTTTCAGCCCCTCTGTTTCAGCCCCTCTGTTTCTCACCCTCTGTTTCAGCCCCTCTGATTCAGCCCCTCTGATTCAGCCCCTCTGTTTCCCGCCCCTCTGTTTCAGCCCCTTTGTTTCACGCCCCGTGTTTCAGCCCCTCTGTTTCTTGCCCTCTGTTTCAGCCCCTCTGTTTCTCGCCCTCTGTTTCAGCCCCTCTGTTTCAGCCCCTCTGTTTCAGTCCCTCTGTTTCTCGCCCTCTGTTTCAGCTCCTCTGTTTCAGCCCCTCTGTTTAAGCCCCTCTGTTTCTCGCCCTCTGTTTCAGCCGCTCTGTTTCTCGCCCTCTGTTTCAGCCCCACTGATTTAGCCCCTCTGTTTCAGCCCATCTGTTTCAGCCCCTCTGTTTCTCGCCCTCTGTTTCAGCCCCACTGTTTCGCGCTCTCTGTTTCAGCCCCTCTGTTTCTGCCCCTCTGTTTCTCACCCTTTGTTTCAGCCCCTCTATTTCTCGCCCTGTGTTTCAGCCCCTCTGATTCAGCCCCTCTGTTTCAGCCCCTCTGAATCAGCCCCTCTGTTTCAGCCCCTCTGAATCAGCCCCTCTGATTCAGCCCCTCTGTTTCAGCCTCTCTGTTTCAGCCCCTCTCTTTCTCGCCCTCTGTTTCAGCCCCTCTAATTCTCGCCCTCTGTTTCAGCACCTATGATTCAGCCCCTCTGTTTCTCGCCCTCTGTTTCAGCCCCTCTGTTTCTCGCCCTCTGTTTCAGCCCCTCTGTTTCTCGCCCTCGGTCTCAGCCCCTCTGATTCAGCCCCTCTGTTTCAGCCCCTCTGTTTCTCGCCTTCTGTTTCAGCCCCTCTGTTTCTAGCCCTCTGTTTCAGCCCCTCTATTTCTCGCCCTCTGTTTCAGCCCCTCTGTTTCAGACCCTCTGTTTCTCGCCTTCTGTTTCAGCCCCTCTGTTTCTCGCCCTCTGTTTAACCCCCCTATTTCTCGCCCTCTGTTTCAGCCCCTCTGATTCAGCCCCTCTGTTTCAGCCCCTCTGAATCAGCACCTCTGATTCAGCCCCTCTGTTTCAGCCCCTCTGTTTTTCGCCCTCTGTTTCAGCCCCTCTGTTTCTCGCCCTCTGTTTCAGCCCCTCTGTTTCAGCCCCTCTGTTTCTCAGCCTCTCTTTCAGCCCCTCTGTTTCTCGCCCTCTGTTTCAGCCCCTCTGTTTCAGCCCCTCTGTTTCAGTCCGTCTGTTTCTCGCCCTCTGTTTCAGCTCCTCTGTTTCAGCCCCTCTGTTTAAGCCCCTCTGTTTCTCGCCCTCTGTTTCAGCCGCTCTGTTTCTCGCCCTCTGTTTCAGCCCCTCTGATTTAGCCCCTCTGTTTCAGCCCCTCTGTTTCAGCCCCTCTGTTTCTCGCCCTCTGTTTCAGCCCCTCTGTTTCGCGCTCTCTGTTTCAGCCCCACTGTTTCAGCCCCTCTGTTTCTCGCCCTCTGTTTCTGCCCCTCTGTTTCTCACCCTTTGTTTCAGCCCCTCTATTTCTCGCCCTGTGTTTCAGCCCCTCTGATTCAGCCCCTCTGTTTCAGCCCCTCTGAATCAGCCCCTCTGTTTCAGCCCCTCTGAATCAGCCCCTCTGATTCAGTCCCTCTGTTTCAGCCCCTCTGTTTCAGCCCCTCTCTTTCTCGCCCTCTGTTTCAGCCCCTCTAATTCTCGCCCTCTGTTTCAGCACCTATGATTCAGCCCCTCTGTTTCTCGCCCTCTGTTTCAGCCCCTCTGTTTCTCGCCCTCGGTCTCAGCCCCTCTGATTCAGCCCCTCTGTTTCAGCCCCTCTGTTTCTCGCCTTCTGTTTCAGCCCCTCTGTTTCTAGCCCTCTGTTTCAGCCCCTCTATTTCTCGCCCTCTGTTTCAGCCCCTCTGTTTCAGACACTCTGTTTCTCGCCTTCTGTTTCAGCCCCTCTGTTTCTCGCCCTCTGTTTAACCCCCCTATTTCCCGCCCTCTGTTTCAGCCCCTCTGATTCAGCCCCTCTGTTTCAGCCCCTCTGAATCAGCACCTCTGATTCAGCCCCTCTGTTTCAGCCCCTCTGTTTTTCGCCCTCTGTTTCAGCCCCTCTGTTTCTCGCCCTCTGTTTCAGCCCCTCTGTTTCAGCCCCACTGTTTCTCGCCCTCTGTTTCAGCCCCTCTGTTTCTCGCCCTCTGTATCAGCCTCTCTGATTCAGCACCTCTGTTTCTCGCCCTCTGTTTCAGCCCCTCTGTTTCTCGCCCTCTGTTTCAGCCCCTCTGTTTCAGCCCCTCTGATTCAGCCCCTCTGTTTCAGCCCCTCTGATTCAGCCCCTCTGTTTCAGCCCCTCTGATTCAGCCCCTCTGTCTCTCGCCCTCTGTTTCAGCCCCTCTGTTTCAGCCCCTCTGTTTCAGCCCCTCTGTTTCAGCCCCTCTGTTTCTCACCCTCTGTTTCAGCCCCTCTGATTCAGCCCCTCTGATTCAGCCCCTCTGTTTCCCGCCCCTCTGTTTCAGCCCCTCTGTTTCACGCCCCGTGTTTCAGACCCTCTGTTTCTTGCCCTCTGTTTCAGCCCCTCTGTTTCAGCCCCTCTGTTTCAGTCCCTCTGTTTCTCGCCCTCTGTTTCAGACCCTCTGTTTCAGCTCCTCTGATTCAGCCCCTCTGTTTCAGCCCCTCTGATTCAGACCGTCTGTTTCAGCCCCTCTGATTCAGCCCCTCTGTGTCTCGCCCTCTGTTTCAGCCCCTCTGTTTCAGCCCCTCTGTTTCAGCCCCTCTGTTTCTCACCCTCTGTTTCAGCCCCTCTGATTCAGCCCCTCTGATTCAGCCCCTCTGTTTCCCGCCCCTCTGTTTCAGCCCCTCTGTTTCACGCCCCGTGTTTCAGCCCCTCTGTTTCTTGCCCTCTGTTTCAGCCCCTCTGTTTCAGCCCCTCTGTTTCAGTCCCTCTGTTTCTCGACCTCTGTTTCAGCTCCTCTGTTTCAGCCCCTCTGTTTAAGCCCCTCTGTTTCTCGCCCTCTGTTTCAGCCGCTCTGTTTCTCGCCCTATGTTTCAGCCCCTCTGATTTAGCCCCTCTGTTTCAGCCCCTCTGTTTCAGCCCCTCTGTTTCTCGCCCTCTGTTTCAGCCCCACTGTTTCGCGCTCTCTGTTTCAGCCCCTCTGTTTCAGCCCCTCTGTTTCTCGCCCTCTGTTTCTGCCCCTCTATTTCTCGCCCTGTGTTTCAGCCCCTCTGTTTCAGCCCCTCTGAATCAGCCCCTCTGTTTCAGCCCCTCTGAATCAGCCCCTCTGATTCAGTCCCTCTGGTTCAGCCTCTCTGTTTCAGCCCCTCTCTTTCTCGCCCTCTGTTTCAGCCCCTCTAATTCTCGCTCTCTGTTTCAGCACCTATGATTCAGCCCCTCTGTTTCTCGCCCTCTGTTTCAGCCCCTCTGTTTCTCGCCCTCGGTCTCAGCCCCTCTGATTCAGCCCCTCAGTTTCAGCCCCTCTGTTTCACGCCTTCTGTTTCAGCCCCTCTGTTTCTAGCCCTCTGTTTCAGCCCCTGTATTTCTCGCCCTCTGTTTCAGCCCCTCTGTTTCAGACCCTCTGTTTCTCGCCCTCTGTTTCAGCCCCTCTGATTCAGCCCCACTGTTTCTCGCCCTCTGTTTCAGCCCCTCTGTTTCAGCCCCTCTGTTTCAGCCCCTCTGATTCCGCCCCTCTGTTTCTCGCCCTCTGTTTCAGCCCCTCTGTTTCTCGCCCTCTGTTTCAGCCCGTCTGTTTCTCGCCCTCTGTTTCAGCCCCTCTGTTTCAGCCCCTCTGTTTCAGCCCCTCTGTTTCTCGCCCTCTGTTTCAGCCCCTCTGATTCAGCCCCTCTGTTTCTCGCCCTCTGTTTCAGCCCCTCTGTTTCAGCCCCTCTGATTCCGCCCCGCTGTTTCTCGCCCTCTGTTTCAGCCCCTCTGTTTCTCGCCCTCTGTTTCAGCCAGTCTGTTTCTCGCCCTCTGTTTCAGCCCCTCTGTTTCAGCCGCTCTGTTTCAGCCCCTCTGTTTCTCGCCCTCTGTTTCTCGCCCTCTGTTTCAGCCCTTCTGTTTCTCGCCATCTGTTTCAGCCCCTCTCTTCCTCGCCCTCTGTTTCAGCCCCTCTGTTTCTCGCCCTCTGTTTCAGCCCCTCTGTTTCTCGCCCTCTGTTTCAGCCCCTCTGTTTCAGCCCCTCTGTTTCAGCCCCTCTGTTTCTCGCCCTCTGTTTCAGCCCCTCTGATACAGCCCCTCTGTTTCAGCCCCTCTGATTCAGCCCCTCTGTTTCAGCCCCTCTGTTTCAGCCCCTCTGTTTCAGCCCCTCTGTTTCTCGCCCTCTGTTTCTCCCCCTCTGTTTCTCACCCTCTGTTTCGGCCCCTCTGCTTTTCGCCCTCTGTTTCGGCCCCTCTGCTTTTCGCCCTCTGTTTCAGCCCCTCTGTTTCAGCCCCTCTGTTTCTCGCCCTCTGTTTCTCGCCCGCAGTTTCAGCCCCTCTGTTTCTCGCCCTCTGTTTCAGCCCCTCTGTTTCTCGCCCTCTGTTTCAGCCTCTCTGATTCAGCACCTCTGTTTCTCGCCCTCTGTTTCAGCCCCTCTGTTTCTCGCCCTCTGTTTCAGCCCCTCTGTTTCTTGCTGTCTGTTTCAGCCCCTCTGTTTCTCGCCCTCGGTTTCATCCCCTCTGTTTCAGCCCCTCTGTTTCAGCCACTCTGTTTCTCGCCCTCTGTTTCAGCCCCTCTGTTTCTCGCCCTCTGTTTCAGCCCCTCTGTTTCAGCCCTTCTGATTCAGCCCCTCTGATTCAGCCCCTCTGTTTCTCGCCCACTGTTTCAGCCCCTCTGTTTCACGCTCTCTGTTTCAGCCCCTCTGTTTCTCGCCCTCTGTTTCAGCCCCTCTGTTTCAGCCCCTCTGTTTCAGCCCCTCTGTTTCAGACCCTCTGTTTCTCGCCCTCTGTTTCAGCCCCTCTGTTTCAGCCCCTCTGTTTCTCGCCCTCTGTTTCAGCCCCTCTGTTTCAGCCCCTCTGATTCAGCCCCTCTGCTTCTCGCCCTCTGTTTCAGCCCCTCTGTTTCAGCTCCTCTGTTTCAGCCCCTCTCAGTCCGCCCCTCTGTTTCTCGCCCTCTGTTTCAGCCACTCTGTTTCTCGCCCTCTGTTTCAGCCCCTCTGTTTCTCGCCCTCTATTTCAGCCCCTCTGTTTCAGCCCCTCTGTTTCAGCCCCTCTGTTTCTCGCCCTCTGTTTCTCGCCCTCTCTTTCAGACCCTCCATTTCTTCCCCTCTGTTTCAGCCCCTCTGTTTCTCGCCCTCTGTTTGAGCCCCTCTGTTTCAGCCCCTCTGTTTCATCCCCTCTGTTTCAGCACCTCTGTTTCTCGCCCTCTGTTTCAGCCCCTCTGATTCAGCCCCACAGTTTCTCGCCCTCTGTTTCAGCCCCTCTTTTTCTCGCCCTCTGTTTCAGCCCCTCTGATTCCGCCCCTCTGTTTCTCGCCCTCTGTTTCAGCCCCTCTGTTTCTCGCCCTCTGTTTCAGCCCGTCTGTTTCTCGCCCTCTGTTTCAGCCCCTCTGTTTCAGCCCCTCTGTTTCAGCCCCTCTGTTTCTCGCCCTCTGTTTCAGCCCCTCTGATTCAGCCCCTCTGTTTCTCGCCCTCTGTTTCAGCCCCTCTGTTTCAGCCCCTCTGTTTCAGCCCCTCTGATTCCGCCCCGCTGTTTCTCGCCCTCTGTTTCAGCCCCTCTGTTTCTCGCCCTCTGTTTCAGCCCCTCTGTTCCTCGCCCTCTGTTTCAGCCCCTCTGTTTCAGCCCCTCTGTTTCAGCCCCTCTGTTTCTCGCCCTCTGTTTCTCGCCCTCTGTTTCAGCCCCTCTGTTTCTCGCCCTCTGTTTCAGCCCCTCTGTTTCTCGCCCTCTGTTTCAGCCCCTCTGTTTCAGCCCCTCTGATTCAGCCCCTCTGTTTCAGCCCCTCTGATTCAGCCCCTCTGTTTCAGCCACTCTGATTCAGCCCCTCTGTTTCAGCCCCTCTGATTCAGCCCCTCTGTTTCTCGCCCTCTGTTTCAGCCCCTCTGTTTCAGCCCCTCTGTTTCAGCCCCTCTGTTTCTCATCCTCTGTTTCAGCCCCTCTGATTCAGCCCCTCTGATTCAGCCCCTCTGTTTCCCGCCACTCTGTTTCAGCCCCTCTGTTTCACGCCCCGTGTTTCAGCCCCTCTGTTTCTTGCCCTCTGTTTCAGCCCCTCTGTTTCAGCCCCTCTGTTTCAGCCCCTCTGTTTCAGCCCCTCTGTTTCAGTCCCTCTGTTTGTCGCCCTCTGTTTCAGCTCCTCTGTTTCAGCCCCTCTGTTTAAGCCCCTCTGTTTCTCGCCCTCTGTTTCAGCCGCTCTGTTTCTCGCCCTCTGTTTCAGCCCCTCTGTTTCAGCCCCTCTGTTTCAGCCCCTCTGTTTCTCGCCCTCTGTTTCTCGCCCTCTGTTTCAGCCCCTCTGTTTCTCGCCCTCTGTTTCAGCCCCTCTGTTTCTCGCCCTCTGTTTCAGCCCCTCTGTTTCAGCCCCTCTGATTCAGCCCCTCTGTTTCAGCCCCTCTGATTCAGCCCCTCTGTTTCAGCCACTCTGATTCAGCCCCTCTGTTTCAGCCCCTCTGATTCCGCCCCGCTGTTTCTCGCCCTCTGTTTCAGCCCCTCTGTTTCTGGCCCTCTGTTTCAGCCCCTCTGTTTCTCGCCCTCTGTTTCAGCCCCTCTGTTTCAGCCCCTCTGTTTCAGCCCCTCTGTTTCTCGCCCTCTGTTTCTCGCCCTCTGTTTCAGCCCCTCTGTTTCTCGCCCACTGTTTCAGCCCCTCTGTTTCTCGCCCTCTGTTTCAGCCCCTCTGTTTCAGCCCCTCTGATTCAGCTCCTCTGTTTCAGCCCCTCTGATTCAGCCCCTCTGTTTCAGCCACTCTGATTCAGCCCCTCTGTTTCAGCCCCTCTGATTCAGCCCCTCTGTTTCTCGCCCTCTGTTTCAGCCCCTCTGTTTCAGCCCCTCTGTTTCTCATCCTCTGTTTCAGCCCCTCTGATTCAGCCCCTCTGATTCAGCCCCTCTGTTTCCCGCCCCTCTGTTTCAGCCCCTCTGTTTCACGCCCCGTGTTACAGCCCCTCTGTTTCTTGCCCTCTGTTTCAGCCCCTCTGTTTCTCGCCCTCTGTTTCAGCCCCTCTGTTTCAGCCCCTCTGTTTCAGTCCCTCTGTTTCTCGCCCTCTGTTTCAGCTCCTCTGTTTCAGCCCCTCTGTTTAAGCCCCTCTGTTTCTCGCCCTCTGTTTCAGCCGCTCTGTTTCTCGCCCTCTGTTTCAGCCCCTCTGTTTCAGCCCCTCTGTTTCAGCCCCTCTGTTTCTCGCCCTCTGTTTCTCGCCCTCTGTTTCAGCCCCTCTGTTTCTCGCCCTCTGTTTCAGCCCCTCTGTTTCTCGCCCTCTGTTTCAGCCCCTCTGTTTCAGCCCCTCTAATTCAGCCCCTCTGTTTCAGCCCCTCTGATTCAGCCCCTCTGTTTCAGCCACTCTGATTCAGCCCCTCTGTTTCAGCCCCTCTGTTTCAGCCCCTCTGTTTCTCATCCTCTGTTTCAGCCCCTCTGATTCAGCCCCTCTGATTCAGCCCCTCTGTTTCCCGCCCCTCTGTTTCAGCCCCTCTGATTTAGCCACTCTGTTTCAGCCCCTCTGTTTCAGCCCCTCTGTTTAAGCCCCTCTGTTTCTCGCCCTCTGTTTCAGCCGCTCTGTTTCTCGCCCTCTGTTTCAGCCCCTCTGATTTAGCCCCTCTGTTTCAGCCCCTCTGTTTCAGCCCCTCTGTTTCTCGCCCTCTGTTTCAGCCCCACTGTTTCGCGCTCTCTGTTTCAGCCCCTCTGTTTCAGCCCCTCTGTTTCTCGCCCTCAGTTTCAGCTCCTCTGTTTCAGCCCCTCTGTTTAAGCCCCTCTGTTTCTCGCCCTCTGTTTCAGCCGCTCTGTTTCTCGCCCTCTGTTTCAGCCCCTCTGATTTAGCCCCTCTGTTTCAGCCCCTCTGTTTCAGCCCCTCTATTTCTCGCCCTGTGTTTCAGCCCCTCTGATTCAGCCCCTCTGTTTCAGCCCCTCTGAATCAGCCCCTCTGTTTCAGCCCCTCTGAATCAGCCCCTCTGATTCAGCCCCTCTGTTTCAGCCTCTCTGTTTCAGCCCCTCTCTTTCTCGCCCTCTGTTTCAGCCCCTCTAATTCTCGCCCTCTGTTTCAGCACCTATGATTCAGCCCCTCTGTTTCTCGCCCTCTGTTTCAGCCCCTCTGTTTCTCGCCCTCTGTTTCAGCCCCTCTGTTTCTCGCCCTCGGTCTCAGCCCCTCTGATTCAGCCCCTCTGTTTCAGCCCCTCTGTTTCTCGCCTTCTGTTTCAGCCCCTCTGTTTCTAGCCCTCTGTTTCAGCCCCTCTATTTCTCGCCCTCTGTTTCAGCCCCTCTGTTTCAGACGCTCTGTTTCTCGCCTTCTGTTTCAGCCCCTCTGTTTCTCGCCCTCTGTTTAACCCCCCTATTTCTCGCCCTCTGTTTCAGCCCCTCTGATTCAGCCCCTCTGTTTCAGCCCCTCTGAATCAGCACCTCTGTTTCAGCCCCTCTGATTCAGCCCCTCTGTTTCAGCCACTCTGATTCAGCCCCTCTGTTTCAGCCCGTCTGTTTCTCGCCCTCTGTTTCAGCCCCTCTGTTTCAGCCCCTCTGTTTCAGCCCCTCTGTTTCTCGCCCTCTGTTTCAGCCCCTCTGATTCAGCCCCTCTGTTTCTCGCCCTCTGTTTCAGCCCCTCTGTTTCAGCCCCTCTGATTCCGCCCCGCTGTTTCTCGCCCTCTGTTTCAGCCCCTCTGTTTCTCGCCCTCTGTTTCAGCCACTCTGTTTCTCGCCCTCTGTTTCAGCCCCTCTGTTTCAGCCGCTCTGTTTCAGCCCCTCTGTTTCTCGCCCTCTGTTTCTCGCCCTCTGTTTCAGCCCCTCTGTTTCTCGCCATCTGTTTCAGCCCCTCTCTTCCTCGCCCTCTGTTTCAGCCCCTCTGTTTCTCGCCCTCTGTTTCAGCCCCTCTGTTTCTCGCCCTCTGTTTCAGCCCCTCTGTTTCAGCCCCTCTGTTTCAGCCCCTCTGTTTCTCGCCCTCTGTTTCAGCCCCTCTGATACAGCCCCTCTGTTTCAGCCCCTCTGATTCAGCCCCTCTGTTTCAGCCCCTCTGTTTCAGCCCCTCTGTTTCAGCCCCTCTGTTTCTCGCCCTCTGTTTCTCCCCCTCTGTTTCTCACCCTCTGTTTCGGCCCCTCTGCTTTTCGCCCTCTGTTTCGGCCCCTCTGCTTTTCGCCCTCTGTTTCAGCCCCTCTGTTTCAGCCCCTCTGTTTCTCGCCCTCTGTTTCTCGCCCGCAGTTTCAGCCCCTCTGTTTCTCGCCCTCTGTTTCAGCCCCTCTGTTTCTCGCCCTCTGTTTCAGCCTCTCTGATTCAGCACCTCTGTTTCTCGCCCTCTGTTTCAGCCCCTCTGTTTCTCGCCCTCTGTTTTAGCCCCTCTGTTTCTTGCTGTCTGTTTCAGCCCCTCTGTTTCTCGCCCTCGGTTTCATCCCCTCTGTTTCAGCCCCTCTGTTTCAGCCACTCTGTTTCTCGCCCTCTGTTTCAGCCCCTCTGTTTCTCGCCCTCTGTTTCAGCCCCTCTGTTTCAGCCCTTCTGATTCAGCCCCTCTGATTCAGCCCCTCTGTTTCTCGCCCACTGTTTCAGCCCCTCTGTTTCACGCTCTCTGTTTCAGCCCCTCTGTTTCTCGCCCTCTGTTTCAGCCCCTCTGTTTCAGCCCCTCTGTTTCAGCCCCTCTGTTTCAGACCCTCTGTTTCTCGCCCTCTGTTTCAGCCCCTCTGTTTCAGCCCCTCTGTTTCTCGCCCTCTGTTTCAGCCCCTCTGTTTCAGCCCCTCTGATTCAGCCCCTCTGCTTCTCGCCCTCTGTTTCAGCCCCTCTGTTTCAGCTCCTCTGTTTCAGCCCCTCTCAGTCCGCCCCTCTGTTTCTCGCCCTCTGTTTCAGCCACTCTGTTTCTCGCCCTCTGTTTCAGCCCCTCTGTTTCTCGCGCTCTATTTCAGCCCCTCTGTTTCAGCCCCTCTGTTTCTCGCCCTCTGTTTCTCGCCCTCTCTTTCAGACCCTCCATTTCTTCCCCTCTGTTTCAGCCCCTCTGTTTCGCGCTCTCTGTTTCAGCCCCTCTGTTTCTCGCCCTCTGTTTGAGCCCCTCTGTTTCAGCCCCTCTGTTTCATCCCCTCTGTTTCAGCACCTCTGTTTCTCGCCCTCTGTTTCAGCCCCTCTGATTCAGCCCCACAGTTTCTCGCCCTCTGTTTCAGCCCCTCTTTTTCTCGCCCTCTGTTTCAGCCCCTCTGATTCCGCCCCTCTGTTTCTCGCCCTCTGTTTCAGCCCCTCTGTTTCTCGCCCTCTGTTTCAGCCCGTCTGTTTCTCGCCCTCTGTTTCAGCCCCTCTGTTTCAGCCCCTCTGTTTCAGCCCCTCTGTTTCTCGCCCTCTGTTTCAGCCCCTCTGATTCAGCCCCTCTGTTTCTCGCCCTCTGTTTCAGCCCCTCTGTTTCAGCCCCTCTGTTTCAGCCCCTCTGATTCCGCCCCGCTGTTTCTCGCCCTCTGTTTCAGCCCCTCTGTTTCTCGCCCTCTGTTTCAGCCCCTCTGTTTCTCGCCCTCTGTTTCAGCCCCTCTGTTTCAGCCCCTCTGTTTCAGCCCCTCTGTTTCTCGCCCTCTGTTTCTCGCCCTCTGTTTCAGCCCCTCTGTTTCTCGCCCTCTGTTTCAGCCCCTCTGTTTCTCGCCCTCTGTTTCAGCCCCTCTGTTTCAGCCCCTCTGATTCAGCCCCTCTGTTTCAGCCCCTCTGATTCAGCCCCTCTGTTTCAGCCACTCTGATTCAGCCCCTCTGTTTCAGCCCCTCTGATTCAGCCCCTCTGTTTCTCGCCCTCTGTTTCAGCCCCTCTGTTTCAGCCCCTCTGTTTCAGCCCCTCTGTTTCTCATCCTCTGTTTCAGCCCCTCTGATTCAGCCCCTCTGATTCAGCCCCTCTGTTTCCCGCCCCTCTGTTTCAGCCCCTCTGTTTCACGCCCCGTGTTTCAGCCCCTCTGTTTCTTGCCCTCTGTTTCAGCCCCTCTGTTTCTCGCCCTCTGTTTCAGCCCCTCTGTTTCAGCCCCTCTGTTTCAGTCCCTCTGTTTCTCGCCCTCTGTTTCAGCTCCTCTGTTTCAGCCCCTCTGTTTAAGCCCCTCTGTTTCTCGCCCTCTGTTTCAGCCGCTCTGTTTCTCGCCCTCTGTTTCAGCCCCTCTGTTTCAGCCCCTCTGTTTCAGCCCCTCTGTTTCTCGCCCTCTGTTTCTCGCCCTCTGTTTCAGCCCCTCTGTTTCTCGCCCTCTGTTTCAGCCCCTCTGTTTCTCGCCCTCTGTTTCAGCCCCTCTGTTTCAGCCCATCTGATTCAGCCCCTCTGTTTCAGCCCCTCTGATTCAGCCCCTCTGTTTCAGCCACTCTGATTCAGCCCCTCTGTTTCAGCCCCTCTGATTCCGCCCCGCTGTTTCTCGCCCTCTGTTTCAGCCCCTCTGTTTCTCGCCCTCTGTTTCAGCCCCTCTGTTTCTCGCCCTCTGTTTCAGCCCCTCTGTTTCAGCCCCTCTGTTTCAGCCCCTCTGTTTCTCGCCCTCTGTTTCTCGCCCTCTGTTTCAGCCCCTCTGTTTCTCGCCCTCTGTTTCAGCCCCTCTGTTTCTCGCCCTCTGTTTTAGCCCCTCTGTTTCAGCCCCTCTGATTCAGCCCCTCTGTTTCAGCCCCTCTGATTCAGCCCCTCTGTTTCAGCCACTCTGATTCAGCCCCTCTGTTTCAGCCCCTCTGATTCAGCCCCTCTGTTTCTCGCCCTCTGTTTCAGCCCCTCTCTTTCAGCCCCTCTCTTTCAGCCCCTCTGTTTCTCATCCTCTGTTTCAGCCCCTCTGATTCAGCCCCTCTGATTCAGCCCCTCTGTTTCCCGCCCCTCTGTTTCAGCCCCTCTGTTTCACGCCCCGTGTTTCAGCCCCTCTGTTTCTTGCCCTCTGTTTCAGCCCCTCTGTTTCTCGCCCTCTGTTTCAGCCCCTCTGTTTCAGCCCCTCTGTTTCAGTCCCTCTGTTTCTCGCCCTCTGTTTCAGCTCCTCTGTTTCAGCCCCTCTGTTTAAGCCCCTCTGTTTCTCGCCCTCTGTTTCAGCCGCTCTGTTTCTCGCCCTCTGTTTCAGCCCCTCTGTTTCAGCCCCTCTGTTTCAGCCCCTCTGTTTCTCGCCCTCTGTTTCTCGCCCTCTGTTTCAGCCCCTCTGTTTCTCGCCCTCTGTTTCAGCCCCTCTGTTTCTCGCCCTCTGTTTCAGCCCCTCTGTTTCAGCCCCTCTGATTCAGCCCCTCTGTTTCAGCCCCTCTGATTCAGCCCCTCTGTTTCAGCCACTCTGATTCAGCCCCTCTGTTTCAGCCCCTCTGATTCAGCCCCTCTGTTTCTCGCCCTCTGTTTCAGCCCCTCTGTTTCAGCCCCTCTGTTTCAGCCCCTCTGTTTCTCATCCTCTGTTTCAGCCCCTCTGATTCAGCCCCTCTGATTCAGCCCCTCTGTTTCCCGCCCCTCTGTTTCAGCCCCTCTGTTTCACGCCCCGTGTTTCAGCCCCTCTGTTTCTTGCCCTCTGTTTCAGCCCCTCTGTTTCAGCCCCTCTGTTTCAGCCCCTCTGTTTCAGCCCCTCTGTTTCAGTCCCTCTGTTTGTCGCCCTCTGTTTCAGCTCCTCTGTTTCAGCCCCTCTGTTTAAGCCCCTCTGTTTCTCGCCCTCTGTTTCAGCCGCTCTGTTTCTCGCCCTCTGTTTCAGCCCCTCTGTTTCAGCCCCTCTGTTTCAGCCCCTCTGTTTCTCGCCCTCTGTTTCTCGCCCTCTGTTTCAGCCCCTCTGTTTCTCGCCCTCTGTTTCAGCCCCTCTGTTTCTCGCCCTCTGTTTCAGCCCCTCTGTTTCAGCCCCTCTGATTCAGCCCCTCTGTTTCAGCCCCTCTGATTCAGCCCCTCTGTTTCAGCCACTCTGATTCAGCCCCTCTGTTTCAGCCCCTCTGATTCCGCCCCGATGTTTCTCGCCCTCTGTTTCAGCCCCTCTGTTTCTCGCCCTCTGTTTCAGCCCCTCTGTTTCTCGCCCTCTGTTTCAGCCCCTCTGTTTCAGCCCCTCTGTTTCAGCCCCTCTGTTTCTCGCCCTCTGTTTCTCGCCCTCTGTTTCAGCCCCTCTGTTTCTCGCCCTCTGTTTCAGCCCCTCTGTTTCTCGCCCTCTGTTTCAGCCCCTCTGTTTCAGCCCCTCTGATTCAGCCCCTCTGTTTCAGCCCCTCTGATTCAGCCCCTCTGTTTCAGCCACTCTGATTCAGCCCCTCTGTTTCAGCCCCTCTGATTCAGCCCCTCTGTTTCTCGCCCTCTGTTTCAGCCCCTCTGTTTCAGCCCCTCTGTTTCAGCCCCTCTGTTTCTCATCCTCTGTTTCAGCCCCTCTGATTCAGCCCCTCTGATTCAGCCCCTCTGTTTCCCGCCCCTCTGTTTCAGCCCCTCTGTTTCACGCCCCGTGTTACAGCCCCTCTGTTTCTTGCCCTCTGTTTCAGCCCCTCTGTTTCTCGCCCTCTGTTTCAGCCCCTCTGTTTCAGCCCCTCTGTTTCAGTCCCTCTGTTTCTCGCCCTCTGTTTCAGCTCCTCTGTTTCAGCCCCTCTGTTTAAGCCCCTCTGTTTCTCGCCCTCTGTTTCAGCCGCTCTGTTTCTCGCCCTCTGTTTCAGCCCCTCTGTTTCAGCCCCTCTGTTTCAGCCCCTCTGTTTCTCGCCCTCTGTTTCTCGCCCTCTGTTTCAGCCCCTCTGTTTCTCGCCCTCTGTTTCAGCCCCTCTGTTTCTCGCCCTCTGTTTCAGCCCCTCTGTTTCAGCCCCTCTAATTCAGCCCCTCTGTTTCAGCCCCTCTGATTCAGCCCCTCTGTTTCAGCCACTCTGATTCAGCCCCTCTGTTTCAGCCCCTCTGTTTCAGCCCCTCTGTTTCTCATCCTCTGTTTCAGCCCCTCTGATTCAGCCCCTCTGATTCAGCCCCTCTGTTTCCCGCCCCTCTGTTTCAGCCCCTCTGTTTCACGCCCCGTGTTTCAGCCCCTCTGTTTCTTGCCCTCTGTTTCAGCCCCTCTGTTTCTCGCCCTCTGTTTCAGCCCCTCTGTTTCAGCCCCTCTGTTTCAGTCCCTCTGTTTCTCGCCCTCTGTTTCAGCTCCTCTGTTTCAGCCCCTCTGTTTAAGCCCCTCTGTTTCTCGCCCTCTGTTTCAGCCGCTCTGTTTCTCGCCCTCTGTTTCAGCCCCTCTGATTTAGCCCCTCTGTTTCAGCCCCTCTGTTTCAGCCCCTCTGTTTCTCGCCCTCTGTTTCAGCCCCACTGTTTCGCGCTCTCTGTTTCAGCCCCTCTGTTTCAGCCCCTCTGTTTCTCGCCCTCAGTTTCAGCTCCTCTGTTTCAGCCCCTCTGTTTAAGCCCCTCTGTTTCTCGCCCTCTGTTTCAGCCGCTCTGTTTCTCGCCCTCTGTTTCAGCCCCTCTGATTTAGCCCCTCTGTTTCAGCCCCTCTGTTTCAGCCCCTCTATTTCTCGCCCTGTGTTTCAGCCCCTCTGATTCAGCCCCTCTGTTTCAGCCCCTCTGAATCAGCCCCTCTGTTTCAGCCCCTCTGAATCAGCCCCTCTGATTCAGCCCCTCTGTTTCAGCCTCTCTGTTTCAGCCCCTCTCTTTCTCGCCCTCTGTTTCAGCCCCTCTAATTCTCGCCCTCTGTTTCAGCACCTATGATTCAGCCCCTCTGTTTCTCGCCCTCTGTTTCAGCCCCTCTGTTTCTCGCCCTCTGTTTCAGCCCCTCTGTTTCTCGCCCTCGGTCTCAGCCCCTCTGATTCAGCCCCTCTGTTTCAGCCCCTCTGTTTCTCGCCTTCTGTTTCAGCCCCTCTGTTTCTAGCCCTCTGTTTCAGCCCCTCTATTTCTCGCCCTCTGTTTCAGCCCCTCTGTTTCAGACGCTCTGTTTCTCGCCTTCTGTTTCAGCCCCTCTGTTTCTCGCCCTCTGTTTAACCCCCCTATTTCTCGCCCTCTGTTTCAGCCCCTCTGATTCAGCCCCTCTGTTTCAGCCCCTCTGAATCAGCACCTCTGTTTCAGCCCCTCTGATTCAGCCCCTCTGTTTCAGCCACTCTGATTCAGCCCCTCTGTTTCAGCCCGTCTGTTTCTCGCCCTCTGTTTCAGCCCCTCTGTTTCAGCCCCTCTGTTTCAGCCCCTCTGTTTCTCGCCCTCTGTTTCAGCCCCTCTGATTCAGCCCCTCTGTTTCTCGCCCTCTGTTTCAGCCCCTCTGTTTCAGCCCCTCTGATTCCGCCCCGCTGTTTCTCGCCCTCTGTTTCAGCCCCTCTGTTTCTCGCCCTCTGTTTCAGCCACTCTGTTTCTCGCCCTCTGTTTCAGCCCCTCTGTTTCAGCCGCTCTGTTTCAGCCCCTCTGTTTCTCGCCCTCTGTTTCTCGCCCTCTGTTTCAGCCCCTCTGTTTCTCGCCATCTGTTTCAGCCCCTCTCTTCCTCGCCCTCTGTTTCAGCCCCTCTGTTTCTCGCCCTCTGTTTCAGCCCCTCTGTTTCTCGCCCTCTGTTTCAGCCCCTCTGTTTCAGCCCCTCTGTTTCAGCCCCTCTGTTTCTCGCCCTCTGTTTCAGCCCCTCTGATACAGCCCCTCTGTTTCAGCCCCTCTGATTCAGCCCCTCTGTTTCAGCCCCTCTGTTTCAGCCCCTCTGTTTCAGCCCCTCTGTTTCTCGCCCTCTGTTTCTCCCCCTCTGTTTCTCACCCTCTGTTTCGGCCCCTCTGCTTTTCGCCCTCTGTTTCGGCCCCTCTGCTTTTCGCCCTCTGTTTCAGCCCCTCTGTTTCAGCCCCTCTGTTTCTCGCCCTCTGTTTCTCGCCCGCAGTTTCAGCCCCTCTGTTTCTCGCCCTCTGTTTCAGCCCCTCTGTTTCTCGCCCTCTGTTTCAGCCTCTCTGATTCAGCACCTCTGTTTCTCGCCCTCTGTTTCAGCCCCTCTGTTTCTCGCCTTCTGTTTCAGCCCCTCTGTTTCTTGCTGTCTGTTTCAGCCCCTCTGTTTCTCGCCCTCGGTTTCATCCCCTCTGTTTCAGCCCCTCTGTTTCAGCCACTCTGTTTCTCGCCCTCTGTTTCAGCCCCTCTGTTTCTCGCCCTCTGTTTCAGCCCCTCTGTTTCAGCCCTTCTGATTCAGCCCCTCTGATTCAGCCCCTCTGTTTCTCGCCCACTGTTTCAGCCCCTCTGTTTCACGCTCTCTGTTTCAGCCCCTCTGTTTCTCGCCCTCTGTTTCAGCCCCTCTGTTTCAGCCCCTCTGTTTCAGCCCCTCTGTTTCAGACCCTCTGTTTCTCGCCCTCTGTTTCAGCCCCTCTGTTTCAGCCCCTCTGTTTCTCGCCCTCTGTTTCAGCCCCTCTGTTTCAGCCCCTCTGATTCAGCCCCTCTGCTTCTCGCCCTCTGTTTCAGCCCCTCTGTTTCAGCTCCTCTGTTTCAGCCCCTCTCAGTCCGCCCCTCTGTTTCTCGCCCTCTGTTTCAGCCACTCTGTTTCTCGCCCTCTGTTTCAGCCCCTCTGTTTCTCGCGCTCTATTTCAGCCCCTCTGTTTCAGCCCCTCTGTTTCAGCCCCTCTGTTTCTCGCCCTCTGTTTCTCGCCCTCTCTTTCAGACCCTCCATTTCTTCCCCTCTGTTTCAGCCCCTCTGTTTCGCGCTCTCTGTTTCAGCCCCTCTGTTTCTCGCCCTCTGTTTGAGCCCCTCTGTTTCAGCCCCTCTGTTTCATCCCCTCTGTTTCAGCACCTCTGTTTCTCGCCCTCTGTTTCAGCCCCTCTGATTCAGCCCCACAGTTTCTCGCCCTCTGTTTCAGCCCCTCTTTTTCTCGCCCTCTGTTTCAGCCCCTCTGATTCCGCCCCTCTGTTTCTCGCCCTCTGTTTCAGCCCCTCTGTTTCTCGCCCTCTGTTTCAGCCCGTCTGTTTCTCGCCCTCTGTTTCAGCCCCTCTGTTTCAGCCCCTCTGTTTCAGCCCCTCTGTTTCTCGCCCTCTGTTTCAGCCCCTCTGATTCAGCCCCTCTGTTTCTCGCCCTCTGTTTCAGCCCCTCTGTTTCAGCCCCTCTGTTTCAGCCCCTCTGATTCCGCCCCGCTGTTTCTCGCCCTCTGTTTCAGCCCCTCTGTTTCTCGCCCTCTGTTTCAGCCCCTCTGTTTCTCGCCCTCTGTTTCAGCCCCTCTGTTTCAGCCCCTCTGTTTCAGCCCCTCTGTTTCTCGCCCTCTGTTTCTCGCCCTCTGTTTCAGCCCCTCTGTTTCTCGCCCTCTGTTTCAGCCCCTCTGTTTCTCGCCCTCTGTTTCAGCCCCTCTGTTTCAGCCCCTCTGATTCAGCCCCTCTGTTTCAGCCCCTCTGATTCAGCCCCTCTGTTTCAGCCACTCTGATTCAGCCCCTCTGTTTCAGCCCCTCTGATTCAGCCCCTCTGTTTCTCGCCCTCTGTTTCAGCCCCTCTGTTTCAGCCCCTCTGTTTCAGCCCCTCTGTTTCTCATCCTCTGTTTCAGCCCCTCTGATTCAGCCCCTCTGATTCAGCCCCTCTGTTTCCCGCCCCTCTGTTTCAGCCCCTCTGTTTCACGCCCCGTGTTTCAGCCCCTCTGTTTCTTGCCCTCTGTTTCAGCCCCTCTGTTTCTCGCCCTCTGTTTCAGCCCCTCTGTTTCAGCCCCTCTGTTTCAGTCCCTCTGTTTCTCGCCCTCTGTTTCAGCTCCTCTGTTTCAGCCCCTCTGTTTAAGCCCCTCTGTTTCTCGCCCTCTGTTTCAGCCGCTCTGTTTCTCGCCCTCTGTTTCAGCCCCTCTGTTTCAGCCCCTCTGTTTCAGCCCCTCTGTTTCTCGCCCTCTGTTTCTCGCCCTCTGTTTCAGCCCCTCTGTTTCTCGCCCTCTGTTTCAGCCCCTCTGTTTCTCGCCCTCTGTTTCAGCCCCTCTGTTTCAGCCCATCTGATTCAGCCCCTCTGTTTCAGCCCCTCTGATTCAGCCCCTCTGTTTCAGCCACTCTGATTCAGCCCCTCTGTTTCAGCCCCTCTGATTCCGCCCCGCTGTTTCTCGCCCTCTGTTTCAGCCCCTCTGTTTCTCGCCCTCTGTTTCAGCCCCTCTGTTTCTCGCCCTCTGTTTCAGCCCCTCTGTTTCAGCCCCTCTGTTTCAGCCCCTCTGTTTCTCGCCCTCTGTTTCTCGCCCTCTGTTTCAGCCCCTCTGTTTCTCGCCCTCTGTTTCAGCCCCTCTGTTTCTCGCCCTCTGTTTCAGCCCCTCTGTTTCAGCCCCTCTGATTCAGCCCCTCTGTTTCAGCCCCTCTGATTCAGCCCCTCTGTTTCAGCCACTCTGATTCAGCCCCTCTGTTTCAGCCCCTCTGATTCAGCCCCTCTGTTTCTCGCCCTCTGTTTCAGCCCCTCTCTTTCAGCCCCTCTGTTTCAGCCCCTCTGTTTCTCATCCTCTGTTTCAGCCCCTCTGATTCAGCCCCTCTGATTCAGCCCCTCTGTTTCCCGCCCCTCTGTTTCAGCCCCTCTGTTTCACGCCCCGTGTTTCAGCCCCTCTGTTTCTTGCCCTCTGTTTCAGCCCCTCTGTTTCTCGCCCTCTGTTTCAGCCCCTCTGTTTCAGCCCCTCTGTTTCAGTCCCTCTGTTTCTCGCCCTCTGTTTCAGCTCCTCTGTTTCAGCCCCTCTGTTTAAGCCCCTCTGTTTCTCGCCCTCTGTTTCAGCCGCTCTGTTTCTCGCCCTCTGTTTCAGCCCCTCTGTTTCAGCCCCTCTGTTTCAGCCCCTCTGTTTCTCGCCCTCTGTTTCTCGCCCTCTGTTTCAGCCCCTCTGTTTCTCGCCCTCTGTTTCAGCCCCTCTGTTTCTCGCCCTCTGTTTCAGCCCCTCTGTTTCAGCCCCTCTGATTCAGCCCCTCTGTTTCAGCCCCTCTGATTCAGCCCCTCTGTTTCAGCCACTCTGATTCAGCCCCTCTGTTTCAGCCCCTCTGATTCAGCCCCTCTGTTTCTCGCCCTCTGTTTCAGCCCCTCTGTTTCAGCCCCTCTGTTTCAGCCCCTCTGTTTCTCATCCTCTGTTTCAGCCCCTCTGATTCAGCCCCTCTGATTCAGCCCCTCTGTTTCCCGCCCCTCTGTTTCAGCCCCTCTGTTTCACGCCCCGTGTTTCAGCCCCTCTGTTTCTTGCCCTCTGTTTCAGCCCCTCTGTTTCTCGCCCTCTGTTTCAGCCGCTCTGTTTCAGCTCCTCTGTTTCAGCCGCTCTGTTTCTCGCCCTCTGTTTCAGCCCCTCTGATTTAGCCCCTCTGTTTCAGCCCCTCTGTTTCAGCCCCTCTGTTTCTCGCCCTCTGTTTCAGCCCCACTGTTTCGCGCTCTCTGTTTCAGCCCCTCTGTTTCAGCCCCTCTGTTTCTCGCCCTCAGTTTCAGCTCCTCTGTTTCAGCCCCTCTGTTTAAGCCCCTCTGTTTCTCGCCCTCTGTTTCAGCCGCTCTGTTTCTCGCCCTCTGTTTCAGCCCCTCTGATTTAGCCCCTCTGTTTCAGCCCCTCTGTTTCAGCCCCTCTATTTCTCGCCCTGTGTTTCAGCCCCTCTGATTCAGCCCCTCTGTTTCAGCCCCTCTGAATCAGCCCCTCTGTTTCAGCCCCTCTGAATCAGCCCCTCTGATTCAGCCCCTCTGTTTCAGCCTCTCTGTTTCAGCCCCTCTCTTTCTCGCCCTCTGTTTCAGCCCCTCTAATTCTCGCCCTCTGTTTCAGCACCTATGATTCAGCCCCTCTGTTTCTCGCCCTCTGTTTCAGCCCCTCTGTTTCTCGCCCTCTGTTTCAGCCCCTCTGTTTCTCGCCCTCGGTCTCAGCCCCTCTGATTCAGCCCCTCTGTTTCAGCCCCTCTGTTTCTCGCCTTCTGTTTCAGCCCCTCTGTTTCTAGCCCTCTGTTTCAGCCCCTCTATTTCTCGCCCTCTGTTTCAGCCCCTCTGTTTCAGACGCTCTGTTTCTCGCCTTCTGTTTCAGCCACTCTGTTTCTCGCCCTCTGTTTAACCCCCCTATTTCTCGCCCTCTGTTTCAGCCCCTCTGATTCAGCCCCTCTGTTTCAGCCCCTCTGAATCAGCACCTCTGATTCAGCCCCTCTGTTTCAGCCCCTCTGTTTTTCGCCCTCTGTTTCAGCCCCTCTGTTTCTCGCCCTCTGTTTCAGCCCCTCTGTTTCTCGCCCTCTGTTTCAGCCCCTCTGTTTCTCGCCCTCTGTTTCAGCCCCTCTGTTTCAGCCCCTCTGTTTCAGTCCCTCTGTTTCTCGCCCTCTGTTTCAGCTCCTCTGTTTCAGCCCCTCTGATTCAGCCCCTCTGTTTCAGCCCCTCTGATTCAGCCCCTCTGTTTCAGCCCCTCTGATTCAGCCCCTCTGTTTCAGCCCCTCTGATTCAGCCCCTCTGTTTCAGCCCCTCTGTTTCTCGCCCTCTGTTTCTCACCCCCTGTTTCAGCCCCTCTGATTCAGCCCCTCTGATTCAGCCCCTCTGTTTCCCGCCCCTCTGTTTCAGCCCATCTGTTTCACGCCCCGTGTTTCAGCCCCTCTGTTTCTTGCCCTCTGTTTCAGCACCTCTGTTTCAGCCCCTCTGTTTCAGTCCCTCTGTTTCTCGCCCTCTGTTTCAGCTCCTCTGTTTCAGCCCCTCTGTTTAAGCCCCTCTGTTTCTCGCCCTCTGTTTCAGCCGCTCTGTTTCTCGCCCTATGTTTCAGCCCCTCTGATTTAGCCCCTCTGTTTCAGCCCCTCTGTTTCAGCCCCTCTGTTTCTCGCCCTCTGTTTCAGCCCCACTGTTTCGCGCTCTCTGTTTCAGCCCCTCTGTTTCAGCCCCTCTGTTTCTCGCCCTCTGTTTCTGCCCCTCTGTTTCTCACCCTTTGTTTCAGCCCTCTATTTCTCGCCCTGTGTTTCAGCCCCTCTGATTCAGCCCCTCTGTTTCAGCCCCTCTGAATCAGCCCCTCTGTTTCAGCCCCTCCGAATCAGCCCCTCTGATTCAGTCCCTCTGTTTCAGCCTCTCTGTTTCAGCCCCTCTCTTTCTCACCCTCTGTTTCAGCCCCTCTAATTCTCGCCCTCTGTTTCAGCACCTATGATTCAGCCCCTCTGTTTCTCGCCCTCTGTTTCAGCCCCTCTGTTTCTCGCCCTCGGTCTCAGCCCCTCTGATTCAGCCCCTCTGTTTCAGCCCCTCTGTTTCACGCCTTCTGTTTCAGCCCCTCTGTTTCTAGCCCTCTGTTTCAGCCCCTCTATTTCTCGCCCTCTGTTTCAGCCCCTCTGTTTCAGACCCTCTGTTTCTCGCCTTCTGTTTCAGCCCCTCTGTTTCTCGCCCTCTGTTTAACCCCCCTATTTCTCACCCTCTGTTTCAGCCCCTCTGATTCAGCCCCTCTGTTTCAGCCCCTCTGAATCAGCACCTCTGATTCAGCCCCTCTGTTTCAGCCCCTCTGTTTTTCGCCCTCTGTTTCAGCCCCTCTGTTTCTCGCCCTCTGTTTCAGCCCCTCTGGTTCAGCCCCTCTGTTTCTCGCCCTCTGTTTCAGCCCCTCTGTTTCTCGCCCTCTGTATCAGCGTCTCTGATTCAGCACCTCTGTTTCTCGCCCTCTGTTTCAGCCCCTCTGTTTCTCGCCCTCTGTTTCAGCTAATCTGTTTCTTGCCGTCTGTTTCAGCCCCTCTGTTTCTCGCCATCGGTTTCAGCCCCTCTGTTTCAGCCCCTCTGTTTCAGCCCCTCTGTTTCTCGCCTTCTGTTTCAGCCCCTCTGTTTCTCGCCCTCTGTTTCAGCCCCTCTGTTTCTCGCCCTCTGGTTCAGCCCCTCTGTTTCAGCCCCTCTGATTCAGCCCCTCTGATTCAGCCCCTCTGTTTCTCGCCCACTGTTTCAGCCCCTCTGTTTCGCGCTCTCTGTTTCAGCCCCTCTGTTTCTCGCCCTCTGTTTCAGCCCCTCTGTTTCAGCCCCTCTGTTTCAGCCCCTCCGTTTCTCACCCTCTGTTTCAGCCCCTCTGTTTCAGCCCCTCTGTTTCTCGCCCTCTGTTTCAGCCCCTCTGTTTCAGCCCCTCTGATTCAGCCCCTCTGCTTCTCGCCCTCTGTTTCAGCGCCTCTGTTTCTCGCCCTCTGTTTCAGCCCCTCTGTTTCTCGCCCTCAGTTTCAGCCCCTCTGTTTCTCGCCCTCTGTTTCAGCCCCTCTGATTCAGCACCTCTGTTTCAGCCCCTCTGATTCAGCCCCTCTGTTTCAGCCCCTCTGTTTCAGTCCCTCTGTTTCTCGCCCTCAGTTTCTCGCCCTCTGTTTCAGCCCCTGTGTTTCTCGCCCTCTGTTTCAGCCGCTTTGTTTTTCGCCCTCTGTTTCAGCCCCTCTGTTTCTCGCCCTCTGTTTCAGGCTCTCTGTTTCAGCCCGTCTGTTTCAGCCCCTCTGTTTCAGCCCCTCTGTTTCTCGCCCTCTGTTTCTCGCCCTCTGTTTCAGCGCCTCTGTTTCTCGCCGTCTGTTTCAGCCCCTCTGTTTCAGCCCCTCTGATACAGCCCCTCTGATTCGGCCCCTCTGTATCAGCCCCTCTGTTTCAGCCCCTCTGTTTCAGCCCCTCTGTTTCAGCCCCTCTGTTTCTCGCCCTCTGTTTCAGCCCCTCTGTTTCTCGGCCTCTGTTTCAGCCCCACTGTTTCAGCCCCTCTGAATCAGCCCCTCTGTTTCAGCCCCTCTGTTTCAGCCCCTCTGAATCAGCCCCTCTGTTTCAGCCCCTCTGAATCAGCCCCTCTGATTCAGCCCCTCTGTTTCAGCCTCTCTGTTTCAGCCCCTCTCTTTCTCGCCCTCTGTTTCAGCCCCTCTAATTCTCGCCCTCTGTTTCAGCACCTATGATTCAGCCCCTCTGTTTCTCGCCCTCTGTTTCAGCCCCTCTGTTTCTCGCCCTCTGTTTCAGCCCCTCTGTTTCTCGCCCTCGGTCTCAGCCCCTCTGATTCAGCCCCTCTGTTTCAGCCCCTCTGTTTCTCGCCTTCTGTTTCAGCCCCTCTGTTTCTAGCCCTCTGTTTCAGCCCCTCTATTTCTCGCCCTCTGTTTCAGTCCCTCTGTTTCAGACGCTCTGTTTCTCGCCTTCTGTTTCAGCCCCTCTGTTTCTCGCCCTCTGTTTAACCCCCCTATTTCTCGCCCTCTGTTTCAGCCCCTCTGATTCAGCCCCTCTGTTTCAGCCCCTCTGAATCAGCACCTCTGATTCAGCTCCTCTGTTTCAGCCCCTCTGTTTTTCGCCCTCTGTTTCAGCCCCTCTGTTTCTCGCCCTCTGTTTCTCGCCCTCTGTTTCAGCCCCTCTGTTTCTCGCCCTCTGTTTCAGCCCCTCTGTTTCAGTCCCTCTGTTTCTCGCCCTCTGTTTCAGCTCCTCTGTTTCAGCCCC
The DNA here is from genome assembly GCF_047496795.1 of Chiloscyllium punctatum. NCBI lineage: Eukaryota > Metazoa > Chordata > Chondrichthyes > Orectolobiformes > Hemiscylliidae > Chiloscyllium > Chiloscyllium punctatum. Next base: position 1,138,543 of record NW_027309822.1, read on the forward strand.
TCTGATTCAGCCCCTCTGTTTCAGCCCCTCTGATTCAGCCCCTCTGTTTCAGCCCCTCTGATTCAGCCCCTCTGTTTCAGCCCCTCTGATTCAGCCCCTCTGTTTCAGCCCCTCTGTTTCTCGCCCTCTGTTTCTCACCTTCTGTTTCAGCCCCTCTGATTCAGCCCCTCTGATTCAGCCCCTCTGTTTCCCGCCCCTCTGTTTCAGCCCATCTGTTTCACGCCCCGTGTTTCAGCCCCTCTGTTTCTTGCCCTCTGTTTCAGCCCCTCTGTTTCAGCCCCTCTGTTTCAGTCCCTCTGTTTCTCGCCCTCTGTTTCAGCTCCTCTGTTTCAGCCCCTCTGTTTAAGCCCCTCTGTTTCTCGCCCTCTGTTTCAGCCGCTCTGTTTCTCGCCCTATGTTTCAGCCCCTCTGATTTAGCCCCTCTGTTTCAGCCCCTCTGTTTCAGCCCCTCTGTTTCTCGCCCTCTGTTTCAGCCCCACTGTTTCGCGCTCTCTGTTTCAGCCCCTCTGTTTCAGCCCCTCTGTTTCTCGCCCTCTGTTTCTGCCCCTCTGTTTCTCACCCTTTGTTTCAGCCCTCTATTTCTCGCCCTGTGTTTCAGCCCCTCTGATTCAGCCCCTCTGTTTCAGCCCCTCTGAATCAGCCCCTCTGTTTCAGCCCCTCCGAATCAGCCCCTCTGATTCAGTCCCTCTGTTTCAGCCTCTCTGTTTCAGCCCCTCTGTTTCTCACCCTCTGTTTCAGCCCCTCTGTTTCTCGCCGTCTGTTGCAGCCACTCTGTTTCTCGCCCACTGTTTCAGCCCCTCTGTTTCAGCCCCTCTGTTTCAGTCCCTCTGTTTCTCGCCCTCTGTTTCAGCCCCTCTGTGTCTCGCCCTCTATTTCAGCCCCCCAGTTTCAGCCCCTCAGTTTCTCGCCCTCTGTTTTTGCCCCTCTGTTTCTCGCCCTCTGTTTCAGCCCCTCTGTTTCAGCCCCTCTGTTTCTCGCCCTCTGTTTCAGCCCCTCTGTTTCAGCCCCTCTGTATCTCGCCCTCTGTTTCTCCCCCTCTGTTTCTCGCCCTCTGTTTCGGCCCCTCTGTTTTTCGCCCTCTGTTTCAGCCCCTCTGTTTCTCGCCCTCTGTTTCAGGCTCTCTGTTTCAGCCCGTCTGTTTCAGCCCCTCTGTTTCAGCCCCTCTGTTTCTCGCCCTCTGTTTCTCGCCCGCAGTTTCAGCCCCTCTGTTTCTCGCCCTCTGTTTCAGCCCCTCTGTTTCAGCCCCTCTGATACAGCCCCTCTGATTCGGCCCCTCTGTTTCTCGCCCTCTGTTTCAGCCCCTCTGTTTCAGCCCCTCTGTTTCAGCCCCTCTGTTTCTCGCCCTCTGTTTCAGCCCCACTGTTTCTCGGCCTCTGTTTCAGCCCCTCTGTTTCAGCCCCTCTGTTTCGGCCCCTCTGTTTCAGCCCCTCTGTTTCTCGCCCTCTGTTTCAGCCCCTCATTTTCTAGCCCTCTGTTTCAGCCCCTCTGTTTCAGCCCCTCTGATTCAGCCCCTCTGTTTCAGCCCCTCTGTTTCTCGCCCTCGGTTTCAGCCCCTCTGTCTCAGCCCCTCTGTTTCAGCCACTCTGTTTCAACCCCTCTGTGTCTCGCCCTCTGTTTCAGCCCCTCTGTTTCTCGCCCTCTGTTTCAGCCCCTCTGTTTCAGCACCTCTGTTTCTCGCCCTCTGTTTCAGCCCCTCTGTTTCTCGCCCTCTGTTTCAGCTCCTCTGTTTCAGCCCCTCTGTTTAAGCCCCTCTGTTTCTCGCCCTCTGTTTCAGCCGCTCTGTTTCTCGCCCTCTGTTTCAGCCCCTCTGATTTAGCCCCTCTGTTTCAGCCCCTCTGTTTCAGCCCCTCTGTTTCTCGCCCTCTGTTTCAGCCCCACTGTTTCGCGCTCTCTGTTTCAGCCCCTCTGTTTCAGCCCCTCTGTTTCTCGCCCTCTGTTTCTGCCCCTCTGTTGCTCACCCTTTGTTTCAGCCCCTCTATTTCTCGCCCTGTGTTTCAGCCCATCTGATTCAGCCCCTCTGTTTCAGCCCCGCTGAATCAGCCCCTCTGATTCAGCCCCTCTGTTTCAGCCCCTCTGTTTCAGCCCCTCTGATTCCGCCCCTCTGTTTCTCGCCCTCTGTTTCAGCCCCTCTGTTTCTCGCCCTCTGTTTCAGCCCGTCTGTTTCTCGCCCTCTGTTTCAGCCCCTCTGTTTCAGCCCCTCTGTTTCAGCCCCTCTGTTTCTCGCTCTCTGTTTCAGCCCCTCTGATTCAGCCCCTCTGTTTCTCGCCCTCTGTTTCAGCCCCTCTGTTTCAGCCCCTCTGTTTCAGCCCCTCTGATTCCGCCCCGCTGTTTCTCGCCCTCTGTTTCAGCCCCTCTGTTTCTCGCCCTCTGTTTCAGCCCCTCTGATTCTCGCCCTCTGTTTCAGCCCCTCTGTTTCAGCCCCTCTGTTTCAGCCCCTCTGTTTCTCGCCCTCTGTTTCAGCCCCTCTGATACAGCCCCTCTGTTTCAGCCCCTCTGATTCAGCCCCTCTGTTTCAGCCCCTCTGTTTCAGCCCCTCTGTTTCAGCCCCTCTGTTTCTCGCCCTCTGTTTCTCCCCCTCTGTTTCTCACCACCTGTTTCGGCACCTCTGTTTTTCGCCCTCTGTTTCTCGCCCTCTGTTTCAGGCTCTCTGTTTCAGCCCGTCTGTTTCAGCCCCTCTGTTTCAGCCCCTCTGTTTCTCGCCCTCTGTTTCTCGCCCGCAGTTTCAGCCCCTCTGTTTCTCGACCTCTGTTTCAGCCCCTCTGTTTCAGCCCCTCTGATACAGCCCCTCTGATTCGGCCCCTCTGTATCAGCCCCTCTGTTTCAGCCCCTCTGTTTCAGCCCCTCTGTTTCTCGCCCTCTGTTTCAGCCCCTCTGTTTCTCGGCCTCTGTTTCAGCCCCTCTGTTTCAGCCCCTCTGTTTCAGCCCCTCAGTTTCTCGCCCTCTGTTTCAGCCCCTCTGTTTCTCGCCCTCGGTTTCAGCCCCTCTGTTTCAGCCCCTCTGTTTCAGCCACTCTGTTTCAGCCCCTCTGTGTCTCGCCCTCTGTTTCAGCCCCTCTGTTTCTCGCCCTCTGTTTCAGCCCCTCTGTTTCAGCACCTCTGTTTCTCGCCCTCTGTTTCAGCCCCTCTGTTTCTCGCCCTCTGTTTCAGCTCCTCTGTTTCAGCCCCTCTGTTTAAGCTCCTCTGTTTCTCGCCCTCTGTTTCAGCCGCTCTGTTTCTCGCCCTCTGTTTCAGCCCCTCTGATTTAGCCCCTCTGTTTCAGCCCCTCTGTTTCAGCCCCTCTGTTTCTCGCCCTCTGTTTCAGCCCCACTGTTTCGCGCTCTATGTTTCAGCCCCTCTGTTTCTCGCCCTCTGTTTCTGCCCCTCTGTTGCTCACCCTTTGTTTCAGAACCTCTATTTCTCGCCCTGTGTTTCAGCCCCTATGATTCAGCCCCTCTGTTTCAGCCCCTCTGAATCAGCCCCTCTGATTCAGCCCCTCTGTTTCAGCCCCTCTGTTTCAGCCCCTCTGATTGCGCCCCTCTGTTTCTCGCCCTCTGTTTCAGCCCCTCTGTTTCTCGCCCTCTGTTTCAGCCCGTCTGTTTCTCGCCCTCTGTTTCAGCCCCTTTGTTTCAGCACCTCTGTTTCAGCCCCTCTGTTTCTCGCCCTCTGTTTCAGCCCCTCTGATTCAGCCCCTCTGTTTCTCGCCCTCTGTTTCAGCCCCTCTGTTTCTCGCCCTCTGTTTCAGCCCCTCTGATTCTCGCCCTCTGTTTCAGCCCCTCTGTTTCAGCCCCTCTGTTTCAGCCCCTCTGTTTCTCGCCCTCTGTTTCAGCCCCTCTGATACAGCCCCTCTGTTTCTCGCCCTCTGTTTCAGCCCCTCTGTTTCAGCCCCTCTGTTTCAGCCCCTCTGATTCCGCCCCGCTGTTTCTCGCCCTCTGTTTCAGCCCCTCTGTTTCTCGCCCTCTGTTTCAGCCCCTCTGATTCTCGCCCTCTGTTTCAGCCCCTCTGTTTCAGCCCCTCTGTTTCAGCCCCTCTGTTTCTCGCCCTCTGTTTCAGCCCCTCTGATACAGCCCCTCTGTTTCAGCCCCTCTGATTCAGCCCCTCTGTTTCATCCCCTCTGTTTCAGCCCCTCTGTTTCAGCCCCTCTGTTTCTCGCCCTCTGTTTCTCCCCCTCTGTTTCTCACCACCTGTTTCGGCACCTCTGTTTTTCGCCCTCTGTTTCTCGCCCTCTGTTTCAGGCTCTCTGTTTCAGCCCGTCTGTTTCAGCCCCTCTGTTTCAGCCCCTCTGTTTCTCGCCCTCTGTTTCTCGCCCGCAGTTTCAGCCCCTCTGTTTCTCGCCCTCTGTTTCAGCCCGTCTGTTTCAGCCCCTCTGATACAGCCCCTCTGATTCGGCCCCTCTGTATCAGCCCCTCTGTTTCAGCCCCTCTGTTTCAGCCCCTCTGTTTCTCGCCCTCTGTTTCAGCCCCTCTGTTTTTCGCCCTCTGTTTCTCGCCCTCTGTTTCAGCCCCTCTGTTTCAGCACCTCTGTTTCAGCCCCTCTGTTTCAGCCCCTCAGTTTCTCGCCCTCTGTTTCAGCCCCTCTGTTTCTCGCCCTCGGTTTCAGCCCCTCTGTTTCAGCCCCTCTGTTTCAGCCACTCTGTTTCAGCCACTCTGTGTCTCGCCCTCTGTTTCATCCCCTCTGTTTCTCGCCCTCTGTTTCAGCCCCTCTGTTTCAGCACCTCTGTTTCTCGCCCTCTGTTTCAGCCCCTCTGTTTCTCGCCCTGTGTTTCAGCTCCTCTGTTTCAGCCCCTCTGTTTAAGCTCCTCTGTTTCTCGCCCTCTGTTTCAGCCGCTCTGTTTCTCGCCCTCTGTTTCAGCCCCTCTGATTTAGCCCCTCTGTTTCAGCCCCTCTGTTTCAGCCCCTCTGTTTCTCGCCCTCTGTTTCAGCCCCACTGTTTCGCGCTCTCTGTTTCAGCCCCTCTGTTTCTCGCCCTCTGTTTCTGCCCCTCTCTTGCTCACCCTTTGTTTCAGCCCCTCTATTTCTCGCCCTGTGTTTCAGCCCCTATGATTCAGCCCCTCTGTTTCAGCCCCTCTGAATCAGCCCCTCTGATTCAGCCCCTCTGTTTCAGCCCCTCTGTTTCAGCCCCTCTGATTCCGCCCCTCTGTTTCTCGCCCTCTGTTTCAGCCCCTCTGTTTCTCGCCCTCTGTTTCAGCCCGTCTGTTTCTCGCCCTCTGTTTCAGCCCCTCTGTTTCAGCCCCTCTGTTTCAGCCCCTCTGTTTCTCGCCCTCTGTTTCAGCCCCTCTGATTCAGCCCCTCTGTTTCTCGTCCTCTGTTTCAGCCCCTCTGTTTCAGCCCCTCTGTTTCAGCCCCTCTGATTCCGCCCCGCTGTTTCTCGCCCTCTGTTTCAGCCCCTCTGTTTCTCGCCCTCTGTTTCAGCCCCTCTGATTCTCGCCCTCTGTTTCAGCCCCTCTGTTTCAGCCCCTCTGTTTCAGCCCCTCTGTTTCTCGCCCTCTGTTTCAGCCCCTCTGATACAGCCCCTCTGTTTCAGCCCCTCTGATTCAGCCCCTCTGTTTCAGCCCCTCTGTTTCAGCCCCTCTGTTTCAGCCCCTCTGTTTCTCGCCCTCTGTTTCTCCCCCTCTGTTTCTCACCCTCTGTTTCGGCACCTCTGTTTTTCGCCCTCTGTTTCAGCCCCTCTGTTTCTCGCCCTCTGTTTCAGGCTCTCTGTTTCAGCCCGTCTGTTTCAGCCCCTCTGTTTCAGCCCCTCTGTTTCTCGCCCTCTGTTTCTCTCCCGCAGTTTCAGCCCCTCTGTTTCTTGCCCTCTGTTTCAGCCCCTCTGTTTCAGCCCCTCTGATACAGCCCCTCTGATTCGGCCCCTCTGTTTCAGCCCCTCTGTTTCAGCCCCTCTGTTTCAGCCCCTCTGTTTCTCGCCCTCTGTTTCAGCCCCTCTGTTTCTCGGCCTCTGTTTCAGCCCCTCTGTTTCAGCCCCTCTGTTTCAGCCCCTCTGTTTCAGCCCCTCTGTTTCAGCCCCTCTGTTTCTCGCCCTCTGTTTCAGCCCCTCTGTTTGAGCCCCTCTCTTTCAGCCCCTCTGTTTCTCGCCACTGTTTCTCGCCCTCTGTTTCAGCCCCTCTGTTTCTCGCCCTCTGTTTCAGCCCCTCTGTTTCTCGCCCTCTGTTTCAGCCCCTCTGTTTCAGCCCCTCTGATTCAGCCCCTCTGTTTCAGCCCCTCTGATTCAGCCCTTCTGTTTCAGCCACTCTGATTCAGCCCCTCTGTTTCAGCCCCTCTGATTCAGCCCCTCTGTTTCTCGCCCTCTGTTTCAGCCCCTCTGTTTCAGCCCCTCTGTTTCAGCCCCTCTGTTTCTCACCCTCTGTTTCAGCCCCTCTGATTCAGCCCCTCTGATTCAGCCCCTCTGTTTCACGCCCCGTGTTTCAGCCCCTCTGTTTCTTGCCCTCTGTTTCAGCCCCTCTGTTTCTCGCCCTCTGTTTCAGCCCCTCTGTTTCAGCCCCTCTGTTTCAGCCCCTCTGTTTCTCACCCTCTGTTTCAGCCCCTCTGATTCAGCCCCTCTGATTCAGCCCCTCTGTTTCACGCCCCGTGTTTCAGCCCCTCTGTTTCTTGCCCTCTGTTTCAGCCCCTCTGTTTCTCGCCCTCTGTTTCAGCCCCTCTGTTTCAGCCCCTCTGTTTCAGTCCCTCTGTTTCTCGCCCTCTGTTTCAGCTCCTCTGTTTCAGCCCCTCTGTTTAAGCCCCTCTGTTTCTCGCCCTCTGTTTCAGCCGCTCTGTTTCTCGCCCTCTGTTTCAGCCCCTCTGATTTAGCCCCTCTGTTTCAGCCCCTCTGTTTCTCGCCCTCTGTTTCAGCCCCACTGTTTCACGCTCTCTGTTTCAGCCCCTCTGTTTCAGCCCCTCTGTTTCTCGCCCTCTGTTTCTGCCCCTCTGTTTCTCACCCTTTGTTTCAGCCCCTCTATTTCTCGCCCTGTGTTTCAGCCCCTCTGATTCAGCCCCTCTGTTTCAGCCCCTCTGAATCAGCCCCTCTGTTTCAGCCCCTCTGAATCAGCCCCTCTTATTCAGTCCCTCTGTTTCAGCCTCTCTGTTTCAGCCCCTCTCTTTCTCGCCCTCTGTTTCAGCCCCTCTAATTCTCGCCCTCTGTTTCAGCACCTATGATTCAGCCCCTCTGTTTCTCGCCCTCTGTTTCAGCCCCTCTGTTTCTCGCCCTCTGTTTCAGCCCCTCTGTTTCTCGCCCTCGGTCTCAGCCCCTCTGATTCAGCCCCTCTGTTTCAGCCCCTCTGTTTCTCGCCTTCTGTTTCAGCCCCTCTGTTTCTAGCCCTCTGTTTCAGCCCCTCTATTTCTCGCCCTCTGTTTCAGCCCCTCTGTTTCAGACCCTCTGTTTCTCGCCTTCTGTTTCAGCCCCTCTGTTTCTCGCCCTCTGTTTAACCCCCCTATTTCTCGCCCTCTGTTTCAGCCCCTCTGATTCAGCCCCTCTGTTTCAGCCCCTCTGAATCAGCACCTCTGATTCAGCCCCTCTGTTTCAGCCCCTCTGTTTTTCGCCCTCTGTTTCAGCCCCTCTGTTTCTCGCCCTCTGTTTCAGCCCCTCTGTTTCAGCCCCTCTGTTTCTCGCCCTCTGTTTCAGCCCCTCTGTTTCTCGACCTCTGTTTCAGCCCCTCTGTTTCAGCCCCTCTGTTTCAGTCCCTCTGTTTCTCGCCCTCTGTTTCAGCTCCTCTGTTTCAGCCCCTCTGTTTAAGCCCCTCTGTTTCTCGCTCTCTGTTTCAGCCGCTCTGTTTCTCGCCCTCTGTTTCAGCCCCTCTGTTTCTCGCCCTCTGTTTCAGCCCCACTGTTTCGCGCTCTCTGTTTCAGCCCCTCTGTTTCAGCCCCTCTGTTTCTCGCCCTCTGTTTCTGCCCCTCTGTTTCTCACCCTTTGTTTCAGCCCCTCTATTTCTCGCCCTGTGTTTCAGCCCCTCTGATTCAGCCCCTCTGTTTCAGCCCCTCTGAATCAGCCCCTCTTATTCAGCCCCTCTGTTTCAGCCTCTCTGTTTCAGCCCCTCTCTTTCTCGCCCTCTGTTTCAGCCCCTCTAATTCTCGCCCTCTGTTTCAGCACCTATGATTCAGCCCCTCTGTTTCTCGCCCTCTGTTTCAGCCCCTCTGTTTCTCGCCCTCTGTTTCAGACCCTCTGTTTCTCGCCCTCGGTCTCAGCCCCTCTGATTCAGCCCCTCTGTTTCAGCCCCTCTGTTTCACGCCTTCTGTTTCAGCCCCTCTGTTTCTAGCCCTCTGTTTCAGCCCCTCTATTTCTCGCCCTCTGTTTCAGCCCCTCTGTTTCAGACCCTCTGTTTCTCGCCTTCTGTTTCAGCCCCTCTGTTTCTCGCCCTCTGTTTAACCCCCCTATTTCTCGCCCTCTGTTTCAGCCCCTCTGATTCAGCCCCTCTGTTTCAGCCCCTCTGAATCAGCACCTCTGATTCAGCCCCTCTGTTTCAGCCCCTCTGTTTTTCGCCCTCTGTTTCAGCCCCTCTGTTTCTCGCCCTCTGTTTCAGCCCCTCTGGTTCAGCCCCTCTGTTTCTCGCCCTCTGTTTCAGCCCCTCTGTTTCTCGCCCTCTGTATCAGCCTCTCTGATTCAGCACCTCTGTTTCTCGCCATCTGTTTCAGCCCCTCTGTTTCTCGCCCTCTGTTTCAGCTCCTCTGTTTCTTGCCGTCTGTTTCAGCCCCTCTGTTTCTCGCCATCGGTTTCAGCCCCTCTGTTTCAGCCCCTCTGTTTCAGCCCCTCTGTTTCTCGCCCTCTGGTTTCAGCCCCTCTGTTTCTCGCCCTCTGTTTCAGCTCCTCTGTTTCTTGCCGTCTGTTTCAGCCCCTCTGTTTCTCGCCATCGGTTTCAGCCCCTCTGTTTCTCGCCCACTGTTTCAGCCCCTCTGTTTCGCGCTCTCTGTTTCAGCCCCTCTGTTTCTCGCCCTCTGTTTCAGCCCCTCTGTTTCAGCCCCTCTGTTTCAGCCCCTCTGATACAGCCCCTCTGTTTCAGCCCCTCTGATTCAGCCCCTCTGTTTCAGCCCCTCTGTTTCAGCCCCTCTGTTTCAGCCCCTCTGTTTCGCGCTCTCTGTTTCAGCCCCTCTGTTTCTCGCCCTCTGTTTCAGCCCCTCTGTTTTTCGCCCTCAGTTTCAGCCCCTCTGTTTCTCGCCCTCTGTTTTAGCCCCTCTGATTCAGCACCTCTGTATCAGCCCCTCTGATTCAGCCCCTCTGTTTCAGCCCCTCTGTTTCAGTCCCTCTGTTTCTCGCTCTCTGTTTCAGCCCCTCTGGTTCAGCCCCTCTGTTTCTCGCCCTCTGTTTCAGCCCCTCTGTTTCTCGCCCTCTGTATCAGCCTCTCTGATTCAGCACCTCTGTTTCTCGCCATCTGTTTCAGCCCCTCTGTTTCTCGCCCTCTGTTTCAGCTCCTCTGTTTCTTGCCGTCTGTTTCAGCCCCTCTGTTTCTCGCCATCGGTTTCAGCCCCTCTGTTTCAGCCCCTCTGTTTCAGCCCCTCTGTTTCTCGCCCTCTGGTTTCAGCCCCTCTGTTTCTCGCCCTCTGGTTCAGCCCCTCTGTTTCAGCCCCTCTGATTCAGCCCCTCTGATTCAGCCCCTCTGTTTCTCGCCCACTGTTTCAGCCCCTCTGTTTCGCGCTCTCTGTTTCAGCCCCTCTGTTTCTCGCCCTCTGTTTCAGCCCCTCTGTTTCTCGCCCTCTGTTTCAGCCCCTCTGATACAGCCCCTCTGTTTCAGCCCCTCTGATTCAGCCCCTCTGTTTCAGCCCCTCTGTTTCAGCCCCTCTGTTTCAGCCCCTCTGTTTCGCGCTCTCTGTTTCAGCCCCTCTGTTTCTCGCCCTCTGTTTCAGCCCCTCTGTTTTTCGCCCTCAGTTTCAGCCCCTCTGTTTCTCGCCCTCTGTTTTAGCCCCTCTGATTCAGCACCTCTGTATCAGCCCCTCTGATTCAGCCCCTCTGTTTCAGCCCCGCTGTTTCAGTCCCTCTGTTTCTCGCCCTCAGTTTCTCACCCTCTGTTTCAGCCCCTGTGTTTCTCGCCCTCTGTTTCAGCCCCTCTGTTTTTCACCCTCTGTTTCAGCCCCTCCGTTTCTCGCCCTCTGTTTCAGCCCCTCTGTTTCTCGCCCTCTGTTTCAGCCCCACTGTTTCAGCCCCTCTGATTCAGCCCCTCTGATTCAGCCCCTCTGTTTCTCGCCCTCTGTTTCAGCCCCTCTGTTTCGCGCTCTCTGTTTCAGACCCTCTGTTTCTCGCCCTCTTTTTGAGCCCCTCTGTTTCAGCCCCTCTGTTTCAGCCCCTCTGTTTCAGCCCCTCTGTTTCACGCCCTCTGTTTCAGCCCCTCTGATTCAGCCCCTCTGTTTCTCGCCCTCTGTTTCAGCCCCTCTGTTTCTCGCCCTCGGTCTCAGCCCCTCTGCTTCAGCCCCTCTGTTTCAGCCCCTCTGTTTCTCGCCTTCTGTTTCAGCCCCTCTGTTTCTCGCCCTCTGTTTCATCCCCTCTATTTCTCGCCCTCTGTTTCAGCCCCTCTGTTTCAGCCCATCTGTTTCTCGCCTTCTGTTTCAGCCCCTCTGTTTCTCGCCCTCTGTTTCAGCCCCTCTATTTCTCGCCCTCTGTTTCAGCCCCTCTGATTCAGCCCCTCTGCTTCAGCCCCTCTGAATCAGCACCTCTGATTCAGCCCCTCTGTTTCAGCCCCTCTGTTTTTCGCCCTCTGTTTCAGCCCCTCTGTTTCTCACCCTCTGTTTCAGCCCCTCTGTTTCAGCCCCTCTGTTTCTCGCCCTCTGTTTCAGCCCCTCTGTTTTTCGCCCTCTGTTTCAGCCTCTCTGATTCAGCCCCTCTGTTTCTCGCCCTCTGTTTCAGCCCCTCTGTTTCAGCCCCTCTGATTCAGCCCCTCTGATTCAGCCCCACTGTTTCTCGCCCTCTGTTTCAGTCCCTCTGTTTCAGTCCTTCTGTTTCAGCCCCTCTGTTTCAGTCCCTCTGTTTATCGCCCTCTGTTTCTGCCCCTCTGTTCCTCGCCCTCTGTTTCAGCCCCTCTGTTTCTCGCCCTCTGTTTCAGCCCCTCTATTTCAGCCCCTCTGTTTCAGCCCCTCTGTTTCTCGCCCTCTATTTCAGCCCCTTTGTTTCTCGCCCTCTGTTTCAGCCCCTCTGATTTAGCCCCTCTGTTTCAGCCCCTCTGTTTCAGCCCCTCTGTTTCAGCCCATCTGTTTCGCGCTCTCTGTTTCAGCCCCTCTGTTTCTCGCCAACTGTTTCAGCCCCTCTGTTTTTCGCCCACAGTTTCAGCCCCTCTGTTTCTCGCCCTCTGTTTTAGCCCCTCTGATTCAGCACCTCTGTATCAGCCCCTCTGAATCAGCCCCTCTGTTTCAGCCCGTCTGTTTCAGTCCCTCTGTTTCTCGCCCTCAGTTTCTCACCCTCTGTTTCTGCCCCTGTGTTTCTCGCCCTCTGTTTCAGCCCCTCTGTTTTTCACCCTCTATTTCAGCCCCTCCGTTTCTCGCCCTCTGTTTCAGGCTCTCTGTTTCAGCCCGTCTGTTTCAGCCCCTCTGTTTCTCGCCATCTGTTTCTCGCCCGCTGTTTCAGCCCCTTTGTTTCTCGCCCTCTGTTTCAGCACCTCTGTTTCAGCCCCTCTGATTCAGCCCCTCTGATGCAGAACCCTCTGATTCAGCCCCTCTGATACAGCCCCTCTGTTTCTCACCCTCTGTTTCAGCCCCTCTGTTTCAGCCCCTCTGTTTCAGCCCCTCTGTTTCAGCCCCTCTGTTTCTCGCCCTCTGTTTCAGCTCCTCTGTTTCTCGCCCTCTGTTTCAGCCCCTCTGTTTCAGCCCCTCTGTTTCTCGCCCACTGTTTCAGCTCCTCTGTTTCTCGCCCTCTGTTTCAGCCCCTCTGTTTCAGCCCCTCTGTTTCAGACCCTCTGTTTCAGCCCCTGTGTTTCTCGCCCTCTGTTTCAGCCCCTCTGTTTCTCGCCGTCTGTTGCAGCCACTCTGTTTCTCGCCCACTGTTTCAGCCCCTCTGTTTCAGCCCCTCTGTTTCAGTCCCTCTGTTTCTCGCCCTCTGTTTCAGCCCCTCTGTTTCTCGCCCTCTATTTAAGCCCCTCTGTTTCAGCCCCTCAGTTTCTCGCCCTCTGTTTCTGCCCCTCTGTTTCTCGCCCTCTGTTTCAGCCCCTCTGTTTCAGCCCCTCTGTTTCTCGCCCTCTGTTTCAGCCCCTCTTTTTCTCGCCCACTGTTTCAGCCCCTCTGATACAGCCCCTCTGTTTCAGCCCCTCTGATTCAGCCCCTCTGTTTCAGCCCCTCTGTTTCAGCCCCACTGTTTCAGCCCCTCTGATTCAGCCCCTCTGATTCAGCCCCTGTGTTTCTCGCCCTCTGTTTCAGCCCCTCTGTTTTTCACCCTCTGTTTCAGCCCCTCCGTTTCTCGCCCTCTGTTTCAGCCCCTCTGTTTCTCGCCCTCTGTTTCAGCCCCACTGTTTCAGCCCCTCTGATTCAGCCCCTCTGATTCAGCCCCTCTGTTTCTCGCCCTCTGTTTCAGCCCCTCTGTTTCGCGCTCTCTGTTTCAGACCCTCTGTTTCTCGCCCTCTTTTTGAGCCCCTCTGTTTCAGCCCCTCTGTTTCAGCCCCTCTGTTTCAGCCCCTCTGTTTCACGCCCTCTGTTTCAGCCCCTCTGATTCAGCCCCTCTGTTTCTCGCCCTCTGTTTCAGCCCCTCTGTTTCTCGCCCTCGGTCTCAGCCCCTCTGCTTCAGCCCCTCTGTTTCAGCCCCTCTGTTTCTCGCCTTCTGTTTCAGCCCCTCTGTTTCTCGCCCTCTGTTTCATCCCCTCTATTTCTCGCCCTCTGTTTCAGCCCCACTGTTTCAGCCCATCTGTTTCTCGCCTTCTGTTTCAGCCCCTCTGTTTCTCGCCCTCTGTTTCAGCCCCTCTATTTCTCGCCCTCTGTTTCAGCCCCTCTGATTCAGCCCCTCTGTTTCAGCCCCTCTGAATCAGCACCTCTGATTCAGCCCCTCTGTTTCAGCCCCTCTGTTTTTCGCCCTCTGTTTCAGCCCCTCTGTTTCTCACCCTCTGTTTCAGCCCCTCTGTTTCAGCCCCTCTGTTTCTCGCCCTCTGTTTCAGCCCCTCTGTTTTTCGCCCTCTGTTTCAGCCTCTCTGATTCAGCCCCTCTGTTTCTCGCCCTCTGTTTCAGCCCCTCTGTTTCAGCCCCTCTGATTCAGCCCCTCTGATTCAGCCCCACTGTTTCTCGCCCTCTGTTTCAGTCCCTCTGTTTCAGTCCTTCTGTTTCAGCCCCTCTGTTTCAGTCCCTCTGTTTATCGCCCTCTGTTTCTGCCCCTCTGTTCCTCGCCCTCTGTTTCAGCCCCTCTGTTTCTCGCCCTCTGTTTCAGCCCCTCTATTTCAGCCCCTCTGTTTCAGCCCCTCTGTTTCTCGCCCTCTATTTCAGCCCCTTTGTTTCTCGCCCTCTGTTTCAGCCCCTCTGATTTAGCCCCTCTGTTTCAGCCCCTCTGTTTCAGCCCCTCTGTTTCAGCCCATCTGTTTCGCGCTCTCTGTTTCAGCCCCTCTGTTTCTCGCCAACTGTTTCAGCCCCTCTGTTTTTCGCCCACAGTTTCAGCCCCTCTGTTTCTCGCCCTCTGTTTTAGCCCCTCTGTTTTAGCCCCTCTGATTCAGCACCTCTGTATCAGCCCCTCTGAATCAGCCCCTCTGTTTCAGCCCGTCTGTTTCAGTCCCTCTGTTTCTCGCCCTCAGTTTCTCACCCTCTGTTTCTGCCCCTGTGTTTCTCGCCCTCTGTTTCAGCCCCTCTGTTTTTCACCCTCTATTTCAGCCCCTCCGTTTCTCGCCCTCTGTTTCAGGCTCTCTGTTTCAGCCCGTCTGTTTCAGCCCCTCTGTTTCTCGCCCGCTGTTTCAGCCCCTTTGTTTCTCGCCCTCTGTTTCAGCACCTCTGTTTCAGCCCCTCTGATTCAGCCCCTCTGATGCAGAACCCTCTGATTCAGCCCCTCTGATACAGCCCCTCTGTTTCTCACCCTCTGTTTCAGCCCCTCTGTTTCAGCCCCTCTGTTTCAGCCCCTCTGTTTCAGCCCCTCTGTTTCTCGCCCTCTGTTTCAGCTCCTCTGTTTCTCGCCCTCTGTTTCAGCACCTCTGTTTCAGCCCCTCTGTTTCTCGCCCACTGTTTCAGCTCCTCTGTTTCTCGCCCTCTGTTTCAGCCCCTCTGTTTCAGCCCCTCTGTTTCAGCCCCTGTGTTTCTCGCCCTCTGTTTCAGCCCCTCTGTTTCTCGCCGTCTGTTGCAGCCACTCTGTTTCTCGCCCACTGTTTCAGCCCCTCTGTTTCAGCCCCTCTGTTTCAGTCCCTCTGTTTCTCGCCCTCTGTTTCAGCCCCTCTGTTTCTCGCCCTCTATTTAAGCCCCTCTGTTTCAGCCCCTCAGTTTCTCGCCCTCTGTTTCTGCCCCTCTGTTTCTCGCCCTCTGTTTCAGCCCCTCTGTTTCAGCCCCACTGTTTCTCGCCCTCTGTTTCAGCCCCTCTTTTTCTCGCCCACTGTTTCAGCCCCTCTGATACAGCCCCTCTGTTTCAGCCCCTCTGATTCAGCCCCTCTGTTTCAGCCCCTCTGTTTCAGCCCCACTGTTTCAGCCCCTCTGATTCAGCCCCTCTGATTCAGCCCCTGTGTTTCTCGCCCTCTGTTTCAGCCCCTCTGTTTTTCACCCTCTGTTTCAGCCCCTCCGTTTCTCGCCCTCTGTTTCAGCCCCTCTGTTTCTCGCCCTCTGTTTCAGCCCCACTGTTTCAGCCCCTCTGATTCAGCCCCTCTGATTCAGCCCCTCTGTTTCTCGCCCTCTGTTTCAGCCCCTCTGTTTCGCGCTCTCTGTTTCAGACCCTCTGTTTCTCGCCCTCTTTTTGAGCCCCTCTGTTTCAGCCCCTCTGTTTCAGCCCCTCTGTTTCAGCCCCTCTGTTTCACGCCCTCTGTTTCAGCCCCTCTGATTCAGCCCCTCTGTTTCTCGCCCTCTGTTTCAGCCCCTCTGTTTCTCGCCCTCGGTCTCAGCCCCTCTGCTTCAGCCCCTCTGTTTCAGCCCCTCTGTTTCTCGCCTTCTGTTTCAGCCCCTCTGTTTCTCGCCCTCTGTTTCATCCCCTCTATTTCTCGCCCTCTGTTTCAGCCCCTCTGTTTCAGCCCATCTGTTTCTCGCCTTCTGTTTCAGCCCCTCTGTTTCTCGCCCTCTGTTTCAGCCCCTCTATTTCTCGCCCTCTGTTTCAGCCCCTCTGATTCAGCCCCTCTGTTTCAGCCCCTCTGAATCAGCACCTCTGATTCAGCCCCTCTGTTTCAGCCCCTCTGTTTTTCGCCCTCTGTTTCAGCCCCTCTGTTTCTCACCCTCTGTTTCAGCCCCTCTGTTTCAGCCCCTCTGTTTCTCGCCCTCTGTTTCAGCCCCTCTGTTTTTCGCCCTCTGTTTCAGCCTCTCTGATTCAGCCCCTCTGTTTCTCGCCCTCTGTTTCAGCCCCTCTGTTTCAGCCCCTCTGATTCAGCCCCTCTGATTCAGCCCCACTGTTTCTCGCCCTCTGTTTCAGTCCCTCTGTTTCAGTCCTTCTGTTTCAGCCCCTCTGTTTCAGTCCCTCTGTTTATCGCCCTCTGTTTCTGCCCCTCTGTTCCTCGCCCTCTGTTTCAGCCCCTCTGTTTCTCGCCCTCTGTTTCAGCCCCTCTATTTCAGCCCCTCTGTTTCAGCCCCTCTGTTTCTCGCCCTCTATTTCAGCCCCTTTGTTTCTCGCCCTCTGTTTCAGCCCCTCTGATTTAGCCCCTCTGTTTCAGCCCCTCTGTTTCAGCCCCTCTGTTTCAGCCCATCTGTTTCGCGCTCTCTGTTTCAGCCCCTCTGTTTCTCGCCAACTGTTTCAGCCCCTCTGTTTTTCGCCCACAGTTTCAGCCCCTCTGTTTCTCGCCCTCTGTTTTAGCCCCTCTGATTCAGCACCTCTGTATCAGCCCCTCTGAATCAGCCCCTCTGTTTCAGCCCGTCTGTTTCAGTCCCTCTGTTTCTCGCCCTCAGTTTCTCACCCTCTGTTTCTGCCCCTGTGTTTCTCGCCCTCTGTTTCAGCCCCTCTGTTTTTCACCCTCTGTTTCAGCCCCTCCGTTTCTCGCCCTCTGTTTCAGGCTCTCTGTTTCAGCCCGTCTGTTTCAGCCCCTCTGTTTCTCGCCATCTGTTTCTCGCCCGCTGTTTCAGCCCCTTTGTTTCTCGCCCTCTGTTTCAGCACCTCTGTTTCAGCCCCTCTGATTCAGCCCCTCTGATGCAGAACCCTCTGATTCAGCCCCTCTGATACAGCCCCTCTGTTTCTCACCCTCTGTTTCAGCCCCTCTGTTTCAGCCCCTCTGTTTCAGCCCCTCTGTTTCAGCCCCTCTGTTTCTCGCCCTCTGTTTCAGCTCCTCTGTTTCTCGCCCTCTGTTTCAGCCCCTCTGTTTCAGCCCCTCTGTTTCTCGCCCACTGTTTCAGCTCCTCTGTTTCTCGCCCTCTGTTTCAGCCCCTCTGTTTCAGCCCCTCTGTTTCAGCCCCTCTGTTTCAGCCCCTGTGTTTCTCGCCCTCTGTTTCAGCCCCTCTGTTTCTCGCCGTCTGTTGCAGCCACTCTGTTTCTCGCCCACTGTTTCAGCCCCTCTGTTTCAGACCCTCTGTTTCAGTCCCTCTGTTTCTCGCCCTCTGTTTCAGCCCCTCTGTTTCTCGCCCTCTATTTAAGCCCCTCTGTTTCAGCCCCTCAGTTTCTCGCCCTCTGTTTCTGCCCCTCTGTTTCTCGCCCTCTGTTTCAGCCCCTCTGTTTCAGCCCCTCTGTTTCTCGCCCTCTGTTTCAGCCCCTCTTTTTCTCGCCCACTGTTTCAGCCCCTCTGATACAGCCCCTCTGTTTCAGCCCCTCTGATTCAGCCCCTCTGTTTCAGCCCCTCTGTTTCAGCCCATCTGTTTCAGCCCCTCTGTTTCTCGCCCTCTGTTTCTCCCCCTCTGTTTCTCGCCCTCTGTTTCGGCCCCTCTGTTTTTCGCCCTCTGTTTCAGCCCCTCTGTTTCTCGCCCTCTGTTTCAGGCTCTCTGTTTCAGCCCGTCTGTTTCAGCCCCTCTGTTTCAGCCCCTCTGTTTCTCGCCCTCTGTTTCTCGCCCTCTGTTTCAGCCCCTCTGTTTCAGCCCCTCTGATACAGCCCCTCTGATTCGGCCCCTCTGTATCAGCCCCTCTGTTTCAGCCCCTCTGTTTCAGCCCCTCTGTTTCAGCCCCTCTGTTTCTCGCCCTCTGTTTCAGCCCCTCTGTTTCTCGGCCTCTGTTTCAGCCCCTCTGTTTCAGCCCCTCTGTTTCGGCCCCTCTGTTTCAGCCCCTCTGTTTCTCGCCCTCTGTTTCAGCCCCTCTGTTTCTAGCCCTCTGTTTCAGCCCCTCTGTTTCAGCCCCTCTGATTCAGCCCCTCTGTTTCAGCCCCACTGTTTCTCGCCCTCTGTTTCAGTCCCTCTGTTTCAGTCCTTCTGTTTCAGCCCCTCTGTTTCAGTCCCTCTGTTTATCGCCCTCTGTTTCTGCCCCTCTGTTCCTCGCCCTCTGTTTCAGCCCCTCTGTTTCTCGCCCTCTGTTTCAGCCCCTCTGTTTCAGCCCCTCTGTTTCAGCCCCTCTGTTTCTCGCTCTCTGTTTCAGCCCCTCTGATTTAGCCCCTCTGTTTCAGCCCCTCTGTTTCTGCCCCTCTGTTTCAGCCCCTCTGTTTTGCGCTCTCTGTTTCAGCCCCTCTGTTTCTCGCCAACTGTTTCAGCCCCTCTGTTTTTCGCCCACAGTTTCAGCCCCTCTGTTTCTCGCCCTCTGTTTTAGCCCCTCTGATTCAGAACCTCTGTATCAGCCCCTCTGAATCAGCCCCTCTGTTTCAGCCCCTCTGTTTCAGTCCCTCTGTTTCTCGCCCTCAGTTTCTCACCCTCTGTTTCTGCCCCTGTGTTTCTCGCGCTCTGTTTCAGCCCCTCTGTTTTTCACCCTCTATTTCAGCCCCTCCGTTTCTCGCCCTCTGTTTCAGGCTCTCTGTTTCAGCCCGTCTGTTTCAGCCCCTCTGTTTCTCGCCATCTGTTTCTCGCACGCTGTTTCAGCCCCTTTGTTTCTCGCCCTCTGTTTCAGCACCTCTGTTTCAGACCCTCTGATTCAGCCCCTCTGATACAGCCCCTCTGATTCAGCCGCTCTGATACAGACCCTCTGTTTCTCACCCTCTGTTTCAGCCCCTCTGTTTCAGCCCCTCTGTTTCAGCCCCTCTGTTTCAGCCCCTCTGTTTCTCGCCCTCTGTTTCAGCTCCTCTGTTTCTCGCCCTCTGTTTCAGCCCCTCTGTTTCAGCCCCTCTGTTTCAGCCCCTCTGTTTCTCGCCCACTGTTTCAGCTCCTCTGTTTCTCGCCCTCTGTTTCAGCCCCTCTGTTTCAGCCCCTCTGTTTCAGCCCCTGTGTTTCTCGCCCTCTGTTTCAGCCCCTCTGTTTCTCGCCGTCTGTTGCAGCCACTCTGTTTCTCGCCCACTGTTTCAGCCCCTCTGTTTCAGACCCTCTGTTTCAGTCCCTCTGTTTCTAGCCCTCTGTTTCAGCCCCTCTGTTTGTCGCCCTCTATTTCAGCCCCTCTGTTTCAGCCCCTCAGTTTCTCGCCCTCTGTTTCTGCCCCTCTGTTTCTCGCCCTCTGTTTCAGCCCCTCTGTTTCAGCCCCTCTGTTTATCGCCCTCTGTTTCAGCCCCTCTGTTTCTCGCCCACTGTTTCAGCCCCTCTGATACAGCCCCTCTGTTTCAGCCCCTCTGATTCAGCCCCTCTGTTTCAGCCCCTCTGTTTCAGCCCCTCTGTTTCAGCCCCTCTGTTTCTCGCCCTCTGTTTCTCCCCCTCTGTTTCTCGCCCTCTGTTTCGGCCCCTCTGTTTTTCGCCCTCTGTTTCAGCCCCTCTGTTTCTCGCCCTCTGTTTCTCGCCCTCTGTTTCAGCCCCTCTGTTTCTCGCCCTCTGTTTCAGCCCCTCTGTTTCAGCCCCTCTGATACAGCCCCTCTAATTCGGCCCCTCTGTATCAGCCCCTCTGTTTCAGCCCCTCTGTTTCAGCCCCTCTGTTTCAGCCCCTCTGTTTCTCGCCCTCTGTTTCAGCCCCTCTGTTTCTCGGCCTCAGTTTCAGCCCCTCTGTTTCAGCCCCTCTGTTTCGGCCCCTCTGTTTCAGCCCCTCTGTTTCTCGCCCTCTGTTTCAGCCCCTCTGTTTCTAGCCCTCTGTTTCAGCCCCTCTGTTTCAGCCGCTCTGATTCAGCCCCTCTGATTCAGCCCCACTGTTTCTCGCCCTCTGTTTCAGTCCCTCTGTTTCAGTCCTTCTGTTTCAGCCCCTCTGTTTCAGTCCCTCTGTTTATCGCCCTCTGTTTCTGCCCCTCTGTTCCTCGCCCTCTGTTTCAGCCCCTCTGTTTCTCGCCCTCTGTTTCAGCCCCTCTGTTTCAGCCCCTCTGTTTCAGCCCCTCTGTTTCTCGCCCTCTATTTCAGCCCCTCTGTTTCTCGCCCTCTGTTTCAGCCCCTCTGATTTAGCCCCTCTGTTTCAGCCCCTCTGTTTCAGCCCCTCTGTTTCAGCCCCTCTGTTTCGCGCTCTCTGTTTCAGCCCCTCTGTTACTCGCCAACTGTTTCAGCCCCTCTGTTTTTCGCCCTCAGTTTCAGCCCCTCTTTTTCTCGCCCTCTGTATCAGCCCCTCTGAATCAGCCCCTCTGTTTCAGCCCCTCTGTTTCAGTCCCTCTGTTTCTCGCCCTCAGTTTCTGCCCCTGTGTTTCTCGCCCTCTGTTTCAGCCCCTCTGTTTTTCGCCCTCTGTTTCAGCCCCTCTGTTTCTCGCCCTCTGTTTCAGGCTCCCTGTTTCAGCCCGTCTGTTTCAGCCCCTCTGTTTCAGCCTCTCTGTTTCTCGCCCTCTGTTTCTCGCCCTCTGTTTCAGCCCCTCTGTTTCCCGGCCTCTGTTTCAGCCCCTCTGATTCAGCCCCTCTGTTTCAGCCCCTCTGATTCAGCCCCTCTGTTTCAGCCCCTCTGATTCAGCCCCTCTGTTTCAGCCCCTCTGTTTCGCGCTCTCTGTTTCAGCCCCTCTGTTACTCGCCAACTGTTTCAGCCCCTCTGTTTTTCGCCCTCAGTTTCAGCCCCTCTTTTTCTCGCCCTCTGTATCAGCCCCTCTGAATCAGCCCCTCTGTTTCAGCCCCTCTGTTTCAGTCCCTCTGTTTCTCGCCCTCAGTTTCTCACCCTCTGTTTCTGCCCCTGTGTTTCTCGCCCTCTGTTTCAGCCCCTCTGTTTTTCACCCTCTGTTTCAGCCCCTCCGTTTCTCGCCCTCTGTTTCAGGCTCTCTGTTTCAGCCCGTCTTTTTCAGCCCCTCTGTTTCTCGCCCGCTGTTTCTCGCCCGCTGTTTCAGCCCCTTTGTTTCTCGCCCTCTGTTTCAGCACCTCTGTTTCAGCCCCTCTGATTCAGCCCCTCTGATACAGCCCCTCTGATTCAGCCCCTCTGATACAGCCCCTCTGTTTCTCACCCTCTGTTTCAGCCCCTCTGTTTCAGCCCCTCTGTTTCAGCCCCTCTGTTTCTCGCCCTCTGTTTCAGCTCCTCTGTTTCTCGCCCTCTGTTTCAGCCCCTCTGTTTCAGCCCCTCTGTTTCAGCCCCTCTGTTTCAGCCCCTCTGTTTCTCGCCCTCTGTTTCAGCTCCTCTATTTCTCGCCCTCTGTTTCAGCCCCTCTGTTTCAGCCCCTCTGTTTCAGCCCCTCTGTTTCAGCCCCTGTGTTTCTCGCACTCTGTTTCAGCCCCTCTGTTTCTCGCCGTCTGTTGCAGCCACTCTGTTTCACGCCCACTGTTTCAGCCCCTCTGTTTCAGCCCCTCTGTTTCAGTCCCTCTGTTTCTCGCCCTCTGTTTCAGCCCCTCTGTTTCTCGCCCTCTATTTCAGCCCCTCTGTTTCAGCCCCTCAGTTTCTCGCCCTCTGTTTCTGCCCCTCTGTTTCTCACCCTCTGTTTCAGCCCCTCTGTTTCAGCCCCTCTGTTTCAGCGCCTCTGTTTCAGCCCCTCTGTTTCAGCCCCTCTGATTCCGCCCCTCTGTTTCTCGCCCTCTGTTTCAGCCCCTCTGTTCTCGCCCTCAGTTTCAGCCCCTCTGTTTCTCGCCCTCTGTTTCAGCCCCTCTGATTCAGCACCCCTGTTTCAGCCCCTCTGATTCAGCCCCTCTGTTTCAGCCCCTCTGTTTCAGTCCCTCTGTTTCTCGCCCTCAGTTTCTCGCCCTCTGTTTCAGCCCCTGTGTTTCTCGCCCTCTGTTTCAGCCCCTCTGTTTTTCGCCCTCTGTTTCAGCCCCTCTGTTTCTCGCCCTCTGTTTCAGGCTCCCTGTTTCAGCCCGTCTGTTTCAGCCCCTCTGTTTCAGCCCCTCTGTTTCTCGCCCTCTGTTTCTCGCCCTCTGTTTCAGCCCCTCTGTTTCCCGGCCTCTGTTTCAGCCCCTCTGATTCAGCCCCTCTGTTTCAGCCCCTCTGATTCAGCCCCTCTGTTTCAGCCCCTCTGATTCAGCCCCTCTGTTTCAGCCCCTCTGATTCAGCCCATCTGTTTCTCGCCCTCTGTTTCAGCCCCTCTGTTTCAGCCCCTCTGTTTCAGCCCCACTGTTTCTCACCCTCTGTTTCAGCCCCTCTGATTCAGCCCCTCTGATTCAGCCCCTCTGTTTCCCGCCCCTCTGTTTCAGCCCCTCTGTTTCACGCCCCGTGTTTCAGCCCCTCTGTTTCTTGCCCTCTGTTTCAGCCCCTATGTTTCAGCCCCTCTGTTTCAGTCCCTCTGTTTCTCGCCCTCTGTTTCAGCTCCTCTCTTTCAGCCCCTCTGTTTCAGCCCCTCTGTTTCTCGCCCTCTGTTTCAGCCGCTCTGTTTCTCGCCCTATGTTTCAGCCCCTCTGATTTACCCCCTCTGTTTCAGCCCCTCTGTTTCAGCCCCTCTGTTTCTCGCCCTCTGTTTCAGCCCCACTGTTTCGCGCTCTCTGTTTCAGCCCCTCTGTTTCAGCCCCTCTGTTTCTCGCCCTCTGTTTCTGCCCCTCTGTTTCTCACCCTTTGTTTCAGCCCCTCTATTTCTCGCCCTGTGTTTCAGCCCCTCTGATTCAGCCCCTCTGTTTCAGCCCCTCTGAATCAGCCCCTCTGTTTCAGCCCCTCTGAATCAGCCCCTCTGATTCAGTCCCTCTGTTTCAGCCTCTCTGTTTCAGCCCCTCTCTTTCTCGCCCTCTGTTTCAGCCCCTCTAATTCTCGCCCTCTGTTTCAGCACCTATGATTCAGCCCCTCTGTTTCTCGCCCTCTGTTTCAGCCCCTCTGTTTCTCACCCTCGGTCTCAGCCCCTCTGATTCAGCCCCTCTGTTTCAGCCCCTCTGTTTCACGCCTTCTGTTTCAGCCCCTCTGTTTCTAGCCCTCTGTTTCAGCCCCTCTATTTCTCGCCCTCTGTTTCAGCCCCTCTGTTTCAGACCCTCTGTTTCTCGCCTTCTGTTTCAGCCCCTCTGTTTCTCGCCCTCTGTTTAACCCCCCTATTTCTCGCCCTCTGTTTCAGCCCCTCTGATTCAGCCCCTCTGTTTCAGCCCCTCTGAATCAGCACCTCTGATTCAGCCCCTCTGTTTCAGCCCCTCTGTTTTTCGCCCTCTGTTTCAGCCCCTCTGTTTCTCGCCCTCTGTTTCAGCCCCTCTGGTTCAGCCCCTCTGTTTCTCGCCCTCTATTTCAGCCCCTCTGTTTCTCGCCCTCTGTATCAGCCTCTCTGATTCAGCACCTCTGTTTCTCGCCATCTGTTTCAGCCCCTCTGTTTCTCGCCCTCTGTTTCAGCTCCTCTGTTTCTTGCCGTCTGTTTCAGCCCCTCTGTTTCTCGCCATCGGTTTCAGCCCCTCTGTTTCAGCCCCTCTGTTTCAGCCCCTCTGTTTCTCGCCCTCTGGTTTCAGCCCCTCTGTTTCTCGCCCTCTGGTTCAGCCCCTCTGTTTCAGCCCCTCTGATTCAGCCCCTCTGATTCAGCCCCTCTGTTTCTCGCCCACTGTTTCAGCCCCTCTGTTTCGCGCTCTCTGTTTCAGCCCCTCTGTTTCTCGCCCTCTGTTTCAGCCCCTCTGTTTCAGCCCCTCTGTTTCAGCCCCTCTGATACAGCCCCTCTGTTTCAGCCCCTCTGATTCAGCCCCTCTGTTTCAGCCCCTCTGTTTCAGCCCCTCTGTTTCGCGCTCTCTGTTTCAGCCCCTCTGTTTCTCGCCCTCTGTTTCAGCCCCTCTGTTTTTCGCCCTCAGTTTCAGCCCCTCTGTTTCTCGCCCTCTGTTTTAGCCCCTCTGATTCAGCACCTCTGTATCAGCCCCTCTGATTCAGCCCCTCTGTTTCAGCCCCTCTGTTTCAGTCCCTCTGTTTCTCGCTCTCTGTTTCAGCCCCTCTGGTTCAGCCCCTCTGTTTCTCGCCCTCTGTTTCAGCCCCTCTGTTTCTCGCCCTCTGTATCAGCTTCTCTGATTCAGCACCTCTGTTTCTCGCCATCTGTTTCAGCCCCTCTGTTTCTCGCCCTCTGTTTCAGCTCCTCTGTTTCTTGCCGTCTGTTTCAGCCCCTCTGTTTCTCGCCATCGGTTTCAGCCCCTCTGTTTCAGCCCCTCTGTTTCAGCCCCTCTGTTTCTCGCCCTCTGGTTTCAGCCCCTCTGTTTCTCGCCCTCTGGTTCAGCCCCTCTGTTTCAGCCCCTCTGATTCAGCCCCTCTGATTCAGCCCCTCTGTTTCTCGCCCACTGTTTCAGCCCCTCTGTTTCGCGCTCTCTGTTTCAGCCCCTCTGTTTCTCGCCCTCTGTTTCAGCCCCTCTGTTTCTCGCCCTCTGTTTCAGCCCCTCTGATACAGCCCCTCTGTTTCAGCCCCTCTGATTCAGCCCCTCTGTTTCAGCCCCTCTGTTTCAGCCCCTCTGTTTCAGCCCCTCTGTTTCGCGCTCTCTGTTTCAGCCCCTCTGTTTCTCGCCCTCTGTTTCAGCCCCTCTGTTTCAGCCCCTCTGTTTCAGCCCCTCTGATACAGCCCCTCTGTTTCAGCCCCTCTGATTCAGCCCCTCTGTTTCAGCCCCTCTGTTTCAGCCCCTCTGTTTCGCGCTCTCTGTTTCAGCCCCTCTGTTTCTCGCCCTCTGTTTCAGCCCCTCTGTTTTTCGCCCTCAGTTTCAGCCCCTCTGTTTCTCGCCCTCTGTTTTAGCCCCTCTGATTCAGCACCTCTGTATCAGCCCCTCTGATTCAGCCCCTCTGTTTCAGCCCCTCTGTTTCAGTCCCTCTGTTTCTCGCTCTCTGTTTCAGCCCCTCTGGTTCAGCCCCTCTGTTTCTCGCCCTCTGTTTCAGCCCCTCTGTTTCTCGCCCTCTGTATCAGCTTCTCTGATTCAGCACCTCTGTTTCTCGCCATCTGTTTCAGCCCCTCTGTTTCTCGCCCTCTGTTTCAGCTCCTCTGTTTCTTGCCGTCTGTTTCAGCCCCTCTGTTTCTCGCCATCGGTTTCAGCCCCTCTGTTTCAGCCCCTCTGTTTCAGCCCCTCTGTTTCTCGCCCTCTGGTTTCAGCCCCTCTGTTTCTCGCCCTCTGGTTCAGCCCCTCTGTTTCAGCCCCTCTGATTCAGCCCCTCTGATTCAGCCCCTCTGTTTCTCGCCCACTGTTTCAGCCCCTCTGTTTCGCGCTCTCTGTTTCAGCCCCTCTGTTTCTCGCCCTCTGTTTCAGCCCCTCTGTTTCTCGCCCTCTGTTTCAGCCCCTCTGATACAGCCCCTCTGTTTCAGCCCCTCTGATTCAGCCCCTCTGTTTCAGCCCCTCTGTTTCAGCCCCTCTGTTTCAGCCCCTCTGTTTCGCGCTCTCTGTTTCAGCCCCTCTGTTTCTCGCCCTCTGTTTCAGCCCCTCTGTTTTTCGCCCTCAGTTTCAGCCCCTCTGTTTCTCGCCCTCTGTTTTAGCCCCTCTGATTCAGCACCTCTGTATCAGCCCCTCTGATTCAGCCCCTCTGTTTCAGCCCCTCTGTTTCAGTCCCTCTGTTTCTCGCCCTCAGTTTCTCACCCTCTGTTTCAGCCCCTGTGTTTCTCGCCCTCTGTTTCAGCCCCTCTGTTTTTCACCCTCTGTTTCAGCCCCTCCGTTTCTCGCCCTCTGTTTCAGCCCCTCTGTTTCTCGCCCTCTGTTTCAGCCCCACTGTTTCAGCCCCTCTGATTCAGCCCCTCTGATTCAGCCCCTCTGTTTCTCGCCCTCTGTTTCAGCCCCTCTGTTTCGCGCTCTCTGTTTCAGACCCTCTGTTTCTCGCCCTCTTTTTGAGCCCCTCTGTTTCAGCCCCTCTGTTTCAGCCCCTCTGTTTCAGCCCCTCTGTTTCACGCCCTCTGTTTCAGCCCCTCTGATTCAGCCCCTCTGTTTCTCGCCCTCTGTTTCAGCCCCTCTGTTTCTCGCCCTCGGTCTCAGCCCCTCTGCTTCAGCCCCTCTGTTTCAGCCCCTCTGTTTCTCGCCTTCTGTTTCAGCCCCTCTGTTTCTCGCCCTCTGTTTCATCCCCTCTATTTCTCGCCCTCTGTTTCAGCCCCTCTGTTTCAGTCCATCTGTTTCTCGCCTTCTGTTTCAGCCCCTCTGTTTCTCGCCCTCTGTTTCAGCCCCTCTATTTCTCGCCCTCTCTTTCAGCCCCTCTGATTCAGCCCCTCTGTTTCAGCCCCTCTGAATCAGCACCTCTGATTCAGCCCCTCTGTTTCAGCCCCTCTGTTTTTCGCGCTCTGTTTCAGCCCCTCTGTTTCTCACCCTCTGTTTCAGCCCCTCTGTTTCAGCCCCTCTGTTTCTCGCCCTCTGTTTCAGCCCCTCTGTTTTTCGCCCTCTGTTTCAGCCTCTCTGATTCAGCCCCTCTGTTTCTCGCCCTCTGTTTCAGCCCCTCTGTTTCAGCCCCTCTGATTCAGCCCCTCTGATTCAGCCCCACTGTTTCTCGCCCTCTGTTTCAGTCCCTCTGTTTCAGTCCTTCTGTTTCAGCCCCTCTGTTTCAGTCCCTCTGTTTATCGCCCTCTGTTTCTGCCCCTCTGTTCGTCGCCCTCTGTTTCAGCCCCTCTGTTTCTCGCCCTCTGTTTCAGCCCCTCTATTTCAGCCCCTCTGTTTCAGCCCCTCTGTTTCTCGCCCTCTATTTCAGCCCCTTTGTTTCTCGCCCTCTGTTTCAGCCCCTCTGATTTAGCCCCTCTGTTTCAGCCCCTCTGTTTCAGCCCCTCTGTTTCAGCCCATCTGTTTCGCGCTCTCTGTTTCAGCCCCTCTGTTTCTCGCCAACTGTTTCAGCCCCTCTGTTTTTCGCCCACAGTTTCAGCCCCTCTGTTTCTCGCCCTCTGTTTTAGCCCCTCTGATCCAGCACCTCTGTATCAGCCCCTCTGAATCAGCCCCTCTGTTTCAGCCCGTCTGTTTCAGTCCCTCTGTTTCTCGCCTTCAGTTTCTCACCCTCTGTTTCTGCCCCTGTGTTTCTCGCCCTCTGTTTCAGCCCCTCTGTTTTTCACCCTCTATTTCAGCCCCTCCGTTTCTCGCCCTCTGTTTCAGGCTCTCTGTTTCAGCCCGTCTGTTTCAGCCCCTCTGTTTCTCGCCATCTGTTTCTCGCCCGCTGTTTCAGCCCCTTTGTTTCTCGCCCTCTGTTTCAGCACCTCTGTTTCAGCCCCTCTGATTCAGCCCCTCTGATGCAGAACCCTCTGATTCAGCCCCTCTGATACAGCCCCTCTGTTTCTCACCCTCTGTTTCAGCCCCTCTGTTTCAGCCCCTCTGTTTCAGCCCCTCTGTTTCAGCCCCTCTGTTTCTCGCCCTCTGTTTCAGCTCCTCTGTTTCTCGCCCTCTGTTTCAGCCCCTCTGTTTCAGCCCCTCTGTTTCTCGCCCACTGTTTCAGCTCCTCTGTTTCTCGCCCTCTGTTTCAGCCCCTCTGTTTCAGCCCCTCTGTTTCAGCCCCTCTGTTTCAGCCCCTGTGTTTCTCGCCCTCTGTTTCAGCCCCTCTGTTTCTCGCCGTCTGTTGCAGCCACTCTGTTTCTCGCCCACTGTTTCAGCCCCTCTGTTTCAGACCCTCTGTTTCAGTCCCTCTGTTTCTCGCCCTCTGTTTCAGCCCCTCTGTTTCTCGCCCTCTATTTCAGCCCCTCTGTTTCAGCCCCTCAGTTTCTCGCCCTCTGTTTCTGCCCCTCTGTTTCTCGCCCTCTGTTTCAGCCCCTCTGTTTCAGCCCCTCTATTTCTCGCCCTCTGTTTCAGCCCCTCTTTTTCTCGCCCACTGTTTCAGCCCCTCTGATACAGCCCCTCTGTTTCAGCCCCTCTGATTCAGCCCCTCTGTTTCAGCCCCTCTGTTTCAGCCCATCTGTTTCAGCCCCTCTGTTTCTCGCCCTCTGTTTCTCCCCCTCTGTTTCTCGCCCTCTGTTTCGGCCCCTCTGTTTTTCGCCCTCTGTTTCAGCCCCTCTGTTTCTCGCCCTCTGTTTCAGGCTCTCTGTTTCAGCCCGTCTGTTTCAGCCCCTCTGTTTCAGCCCCTCTGTTTCTCGCCCTCTGTTTCTCGCCCTCTGTTTCAGCCCCTCTGTTTCAGCCCCTCTGATACAGCCCCTCTGATTCGGCCCCTCTGTATCAGCCCCTCTGTTTCAGCCCCTCTGTTTCAGCCCCTCTGTTTCAGCCCCTCTGTTTCTCGCCCTCTGTTTCAGCCCCTCTGTTTCTCGGCCTCTGTTTCAGCCCCTCTGTTTCAGCCCCTCTGTTTCGGCCCCTCTGTTTCAGCCCCTCTGTTTCTCGCCCTCTGTTTCAGCCCCTCTGTTTCTCGCCCTCTGTTTCAGCCCCTCTGTTTCAGCCCCTCTGATTCAGCCCCTCTGTTTCAGCCCCACTGTTTCTCGCCCTCTGTTTCAGTCCCTCTGTTTCAGTCCTTCTGTTTCAGCCCCTCTGTTTCAGTCCCTCTGTTTATCGCCCTCTGTTTCTGCCCCTCTGTTCCTCGCCCTCTGTTTCAGCCCTCTGTTTCTCGCCCTCTGTTTCAGCCCCTCTGTTTCAGCCCCTCTGTTTCAGCCCCTCTGTTTCTCGCTCTCTGTTTCAGCCCCTCTGATTTAGCCCCTCTGTTTCAGCCCCTCTGTTTCAGCCCCTCTGTTTCAGCCCCTCTGTTTTGCGCTCTCTGTTTCAGCCCCTCTGTTTCTCGCCAACTGTTTCAGCCCCTCTGTTTTTCGCCCACAGTTTCAGCCCCTCTGTTTCTCGCCCTCTGTTTTAGCCCCTCTGATTCAGCACCTCTGTATCAGCCCCTCTGAATCAGCCCCTCTGTTTCAGCCCCTCTGTTTCAGTCCTTCTGTTTCTCGCCCTCAGTTTCTCACCCTCTGTTTCTGCCCCTGTGTTTCTCGCGCTCTGTTTCAGCCCCTCTGTTTTTCACCCTCTATTTCAGCCCCTCCGTTTCTCGCCCTCTGTTTCAGGCTCTCTGTTTCAGCCCGTCTGTTTCAGCCCCTCTGTTTCTCGCCATCTGTTTCTCGCACGCTGTTTCAGCCCCTTTGTTTCTCGCCCTCTGTTTCAGCACCTATGTTTCAGACCCTCTGATTCAGCCCCTCTGATACAGCCCCTCTGATTCAGCCGCTCTGATACAGACCCTCTGTTTCTCACCCTCTGTTTCAGCCCCTCTGTTTCAGCCCCTCTGTTTCAGCCCCTCTGTTTCAGCCCCTCTGTTTCTCGCCCTCTGTTTCAGCTCCTCTGTTTCTCGCCCTCTGTTTCAGCCCCTCTGTTTCAGCCCCTCTGTTTCAGCCCCTCTGTTTCTCGCCCACTGTTTCAGCTCCTCTGTTTCTCGCCCTCTGTTTCAGCCCCTCTGTTTCAGCCCCTCTGTTTCAGCCCCTCTGTTTCAGCCCCTGTGTTTCTCGCCCTCTGTTTCAGCCCCTCTGTTTCTCGCCGTCTGTTGCAGCCACTCTGTTTCTCGCCCACTGTTTCAGCCCCTCTGTTTCAGCCCCTCTGTTTCAGTCCCTCTGTTTCTCGCCCTCTGTTTCAGCCCCTCTGTTTCTCGCCCTCTATTTCAGCCCCTCTGTTTCAGCCCCTCAGTTTCTCGCCCTCTGTTTCTGCCCCTCTGTTTCTCGCCCTCTGTTTCAGCCCCTCTGTTTCAGCCCCTCTGTTTATCGCCCTCTGTTTCAGCCCCTCTGTTTCTCGCCCACTGTTTCAGCCCCTCTGATACAGCCCCTCTGTTTCAGCCCCTCTGATTCAGCCCTCTGTTTCAGCCCCTCTGTTTCAGCCCCTCTGTTTCAGCCCCTCTGTTTCTCGCCCTCTGTTTCAGCCCCTCTGTTTCTCGCCCTCTGTTTCAGCCCCTCTGTTTCTAGCCCTCTGTTTCAGCCCCTCTGTTTCAGCCGCTCTGATTCAGCCCCTCTGATTCAGCCCCACTGTTTCTCGCCCTCTGTTTCAGTCCCTCTGTTTCAGTCCTTGTGTTTCAGCCCCTCTGTTTCAGTCCCTCTGTTTATCGCCCTCTGTTTCTGCCCCTCTGTTCCTCGCCCTCTGTTTCAGCCCCTCTGTTTCTCGCCCTCTGTTTCAGCCCCTCTGTTTCAGCCCCTCTGTTTCAGCCCCGCTGTTTCTCGCCCTCTATTTCAGCCCCTCTGTTTCTCGCCCTCTGTTTCAGCCCCTCTGATTTAGCCCCTCTGTTTCAGCCCCTCTGTTTCAGCCCCTCTGTTTCAGCCCCTCTGTTTCGCGCTCTCTGTTTCAGCCCCTCTGTTACTCGCCAACTGTTTCAGCCCCTCTGTTTTTCGCCCTCAGTTTCAGCCCCTCTGTTTCTCGCCCTCTGTATCAGCCCCTCTGAATCAGCCCCTCTGTTTCAGCCCCTCTGTTTCAGTCCCTCTGTTTCTCGCCCTCAGTTTCTCACCCTCTGTTTCTGCCCCTGTGTTTCTCGCCCTCTGTTTCAGCCCCTCTGTTTTTCACCCTCTGTTTCAGCCCCTCTGTTTCTCGCCCTCTGTATCAGCCCCTCTGAATCAGCCCCTCTGTTTCAGCCCCTCTGTTTCAGTCCCTCTGTTTCTCGCCCTCAGTTTCTCACCCTCTGTTTCTGCCGCTGTGTTTCTCGCCCTCTGTTTCAGCCCCTCTGTTTTTCACCCTCTGTTTCAGCCCCTCCGTTTCTCGCCCTCTGTTTCAGGCTCTCTGTTTCAGCCCGTCTTTTTCAGCCCCTCTGTTTCTCGCCCGCTGTTTCTCGCCCGCTGTTTCAGCCCCTTTGTTTCTCGCCCTCTGTTTCAGCACCTCTGTTTCAGCCCCTCTGATTCAGCCCCTCTGATACAGCCCCTCTGATTCAGCCCCTCTGATACAGCCCCTCTGTTTCTCACCCTCTGTTTCAGCCCCTCTGTTTCAGCCCCTCTGTTTCAGCCCCTCTGTTTCTCGCCCTCTGTTTCAGCTCCTCTGTTTCTCGCCCTCTGTTTCAGCCCCTCTGTTTCAGCCCCTCTGTTTCAGCCCCTCTGTTTCAGCCCCTCTGTTTCTCGCCCTCTGTTTCAGCTCCTCTATTTCTCGCCCTCTGTTTCAGCCCCTCTGTTTCAGCCCCTCTGTTTCAGCCCCTCTGTTTCAGCCCCTGTGTTTCTCGCACTCTGTTTCAGCCCATCTGTTTCTCGCCGTCTGTTGCAGCCACTCTGTTTCACGCCCACTGTTTCAGCCCCTCTGTTTCAGCCCCTCTGTTTCAGTCCCTCTGTTTCTCGCCCTCTGTTTCAGCCCCTCTGTTTCTCGCCCTCTATTTCAGCCCCTCTGTTTCAGCCCCTCAGTTTCTCGCCCTCTGTTTCTGCCCCTCTGTTTCTCACCCTCTGTTTCAGCCCCTCTGTTTCAGCCCCTCTGTTTCTCGCCCTCTGTTTCAGTCCCTCTGTTTCAGCCCCTCTGATTCAGCCCCTCTGCTTCTCGCCCTCTGTTTCAGCGCCTCTGTTTCAGCCCCTCTGTTTCAGCCCCTCTGATTCCGCCCCTCTGTTTCTCGCCCTCTGTTTCAGCCCCTCTGTTCTCGCCCTCAGTTTCAGCCCCTCTGTTTCTCGCCCTCTGTTTCAGCCCCTCTGATTCAGCACCCCTGTTTCAGCCCCTCTGATTCAGCCCCTCTGTTTCAGCCCCTCTGTTTCAGTCCCTGTGTTTCTCGCCCTCAGTTTCTCGCCCTCTGTTTCAGCCCCTGTGTTTCTCGCCCTCTGTTTCAGCCCCTCTGTTTTTCGCCATCTGTTTCAGCCCCTCTGTTTCTCGCCCTCTGTTTCAGGCTCCCTGTTTCAGCCCGTCTGTTTCAGCCCCTCTGTTTCAGCCCCTCTGTTTCTCGCCCTCTGTTTCTCGCCCTCTGTTTCAGCCCCTCTGTTTCCCGCCCTCTGTTTCAGCCCCTCTGTTTCAGCCCCTCTGATACAGCCCCTCTGATTCGGCCCCTCTGTATCAGCCCCTCTGTTTCAGACCCTCTGTTTCAGCCCCTCTGTTTCAGCCCCTCTGTTTCTCGCCCTCTGTTTCAGCCCCTCTGTTTCTCGCCCTCTGTTTCAGCCCCTCTGTTTCAGCCCCTCTGTTTCGGCCCCTCTGTTTCTCGCCCTCTGTTTCTGCCCCTCTGTTGCTCACCCTTTGTTTCAGCCCCTCTATTTCTCGCCCTGTGTTTCAGCCCCTCTGATTCAGCCCCTCTGTTTCAACCCCTCTGAATCAGCCCCTCTGATTCAGCCCCTCTGTTTCAGCCCCTCTGTTTCAGCCCCACTGATTCCGCCCCTCTGTTTCTCGCCCTCTGTTTCAGTCCCTCTGTTTCTCGCCCTCTGTTTCAGCCCGTCTGTTTCTCGCCCTCTGTTTCAGCCCCTCTGTTTCAGCCCCTCTGTTTCTCGCCCTCTGTTTCAGCCCCTCTGATTCAGCCCCTCTGTTTCTCGCCCTCTGTTTCAGCCCCTCTGTTTCAGCCCCTCTGTTTCAGCCCCTCTGATTCCGCCCCGCTGTTTCTCGCCCTCTGTTTCAGCCCCTCTGTTTCTCGCCCTCTGTTTCAGCCCCTCTGTTTCTCGCCCTCTGTTTCAGCACCTCTGTTTCAGCCCCTCTGTTTCAGCCCCTCTGTTTCTCGCCCTCTGTTTCAGCCCCTCTGATACAGCCCCTCTGTTTCAGCCCCTCTGATTCAGCCCCTCTGTTTCAGCCCCTCTGTTTCAGCCCCTCTGTTTCTCGCCCTCTGTTTCAGCCCCTCTGTTTTTCGCCCTCAGTTTCAGCCCCTCTGTTTCTCGCCCTCTGTTTTAGCCCCTCTGATTCAGCACCTCTGTATCAGCCCCTCTGATTCAGCCCCTCTGTTTCAGCCCCTCTGTTTCAGTCCCTCTGTTTCTCGCCCTCAGTTTCTCACCCTCTGTTTCAGCCCCTGTGTTTCTCGCCCTCTGTTTCAGCCCCTCTGTTTTTCACCCTCTGTTTCAGCCCCTCCGTTTCTCGCCCTCTGTTTCAGGCTCTCTGTTTCAGCCCGTCTGTTTCAGCCCCTCTGTTTCAGCCCCTCTGTTTCTCGCCATCTGTTTCTCGCCCGCTGTTTCAGCCCCTTTGTTTCTCGCCCTCTGTTTCAGCCCCTCTGTTTCAGCCCCTCTGATTCAGCCCCTCTGATACAGCCCCTCTGTTTCTCGCCCTCTGTTTCAGTCCCTCTGTTTCAGTCCTTCTGTTTCAGCCCCTCTGTTTCAGTCCCTCTGTTTATCGCCCTCTGTTTATGCCCCTCTGTTCCTCGCCCTCTGTTTCAGCCCCTCTGTTTCTCGCCCTCTGTTTCAGCCCCTCTGTTTCAGCCCCTCTGTTTCAGCCCCTCTGTTTCTCGCCCTCTATTTCAGCCCCTCTGTTTCTCGCCCTCTGTTTCAGCCCCTCTGATTTAGCCCCTCTGTTTCAGCCCCTCTGTTTCAGCCCCT
This sequence comes from Chiloscyllium punctatum, assembly GCF_047496795.1. Classification (NCBI taxonomy): domain Eukaryota; kingdom Metazoa; phylum Chordata; class Chondrichthyes; order Orectolobiformes; family Hemiscylliidae; genus Chiloscyllium; species Chiloscyllium punctatum. Next base: position 1,171,054 of record NW_027309822.1, read on the forward strand.
CTGTTTCAGCCCCTCTGTTTCGCGCTCTCTGTTTCAGCCCCTCTGTTACTCGCCAACTGTTTCAGCCCCTCTGTTTTTCGCCCTCAGTTTCAGACCCTCTGTTTCTCGCCCTCTGTATCAGCCCCTCTGAATCAGCCCCTCTGTTTCAGCCCCTCTGTTTCAGTCCCTCTGTTTCAGCCCCTCTGTTTCAGTCCCTCTGTTTCTCGCCCTCTGTTTCAGCCCCTCTGTTTCAGCCCCTCTGTTTCAGTCCCTCTGTTTCTCGCCCTCTGTTTCAGCCCCTCTGTTTCTCGCCCTCTATTTCAGCCCCTCTGTTTCAGCCCCTCAGTTTCTCGCCCTCTGTTTCTGCCCCTCTGTTTCTCACCCTCTGTTTCAGCCCCTCTGTTTCAGCCCCTCTGTTTCTCGCCCTCTGTTTCAGCCCCTCTGTTTCAGCCCCTCTGATTCAGCCCCTCTGCTTCTCGCCCTCGTTTCAGTGCCTCTGTTTCAGCCCCTCTGTTTCAGCCCCTCTGATTCCGCCCCTCTGTTTCTCGCCCTCTGTTTCAGCCCCTCTGTTCTCGCCCTCAGTTTCAGCCCCTCTGTTTCTCGCCCTCTGTTTCAGCCCCTCTGATTCAGCACCCCTGTTTCAGCCCCTCTGATTCAGCCCCTCTGTTTCAGCCCCTCTGTTTCAGTCCCTCTGTTTCTCGCCCTCAGTTTCTCGCCCTCTGTTTCAGCCCCTGTGTTTCTCGCCCTCTGTTTCAGCCCCTCTGTTTTTCGCCCTCTGTTTCAGCCCCTCTGTTTCTCGCCCTCTGTTTCAGGCTCCCTGTTTCAGCCCGTCTGTTTCAGCCCCTCTGTTTCAGCCCCTCTGTTTCTCGCCATCTGTTTCTCGCCCTCTGTTTCAGCCCCTCTGTTTCCCGCCCTCTGTTTCAGCCCCTCTGTTTCAGCCCCTCTGATACAGCCCCTCTGATTCGGCCCCTCTGTATCAGCCCCTCTGTTTCAGCCCCTCTGTTTCAGCCCCTCTGTTTCAGCCCCTCTCTTTCTCGCCCTCTGTTTCAGCCCCTCTGTTTCTCGGCCTCTGTTTCAGCCCCTCTGTTTCAGCCCCTCTGTTTCGGCCCCTCTGTTTCAGCCCCTCTGTTTCTCGCCCTCTGTTTCAGCCCCTCTGTTTCAGCCCCTCTGATTCAGCCCCTCTGTTTCAGCCCCTCTGTTTCTCGCCCTCGGTTTCAGCCCCTCTGTTTCAGCCCCTCTGTTTCAGCCCCTCTGTTTCAGCCCCTCTGTTTCAGCCCCTCTGTTTCTCGCCCTCTGTTTCAGCCCCTCTGTTTCAGCACCTCTGTTTCTCGCCCTCTGTTTCAGCCCCTCTGTTTCTCGCCCTCTGTTTCAGCTCCTCTGTTTCAGCCCCTCTGTTTAAGCCCCTCTGTTTCTCGCCCTCTGTTTCAGCCGCTCTGTTTCTCGCCTCTGTTTCAGCCCCTCTGATTTAGCCCCTCTGTTTCAGCCCCTCTGTTTCTCGCCCTCTGTTTCAGCCCCACTGTTTCGCGCTCTCTGTTTCAGCCCCTCTGTTTCAGCCCCTCTGTTTCTCGCCCTCTGTTTCTGCCCCTCTGTTGCTCTCCCTTTGTTTCAGCCCCTCTATTTCTCGCCCTGTGTTTCAGCCCCTCTGATTCAGCCCCTCTGTTTCAGCCCCTCTGAATCAGCCCCTCTGATTCAGCCCCTCTGTTTCAGCCCCTCTGTTTCAGCCCCACTGATTCCGCCCCTCTGTTTCTCGCCCTCTGTTTCAGTCCCTCTGTTTCTCGCCCTCTGTTTCAGCCCGTCTGTTTGTCGCCCTCTGTTTCAGCCCCTCTGTTTCAGCCCCTCTGTTTCAGCCCCTCTGATTCCGCCCCGCTGTTTCTCGCCCTCTGTTTCAGCCCCTCTGTTTCTCGCCCTCTGTTTCAGCCCCTCTGTTTCTCGCCCTCTGTTTCAGCCCCTCTGTTTCAGCCCCTCTGTTTCAGCCCCTCTGTTTCTCGCCCTCTGTTTCAGCCCCTCTGATACAGCCCCTCTGTTTCAGCCCCTCTGATTCAGCCCCTCTGTTTCAGCCCCTCTGTTTCAGCCCCTCTGTTTCAGCCCCTCTGTTTCGCGCTCTCTGTTTCAGCCCCTCTGTTTCTCGCCCTCTGTTTCAGCCCCTCTGTTTTTCGCCCTCAGTTTCAGCCCCTCTGTTTCTCGCCCTCTGTTTTAGCCCCTCTGATTCAGCACCTCTGTATCAGCCCCTCTGATTCAGCCCCTCTGTTTCAGCCCCTCTGTTTCAGTCCCTCTGTTTCTCGCCCTCAGTTTCTCACCCTCTGTTTCAGCCCCTGTGTTTCTCGCCCTCTGTTTCAGCCCCTCTGTTTTTCACCCTCTGTTTCAGCCCCTCCGTTTCTCGCCCTCTGTTTCAGGCTCTCTGTTTCAGCCCGTCTGTTTCAGCCCCTCTGTTTCAGCCCCTCTGTTTCTCGCCATCTGTTTCTCGCCCGCTGTTTCAGCCCCTTTGTTTCTCGCCCTCTGTTTCAGCCCCTCTGTTTCAGCCCCTCTGATTCAGCCCCTCTGATACAGCCCCTCTGTTTCTCGCCCTCTGTTTCAGCCCCTCTGTTTCAGCCCCTCTGTTTCAGCCCCTCTGTTTCAGCCCCTCTGTTTCTCGCCCTCTGTTTCAGCTCCTCTGTTTCTCCCCCTCTGTTTCAGCCCCTCTGTTTCAGCCCCTCTGTTTCAGCCCCTCTGTTTCAGCCCCTCTGTTTCTCGCCCTCTGTTTCAGCTCCTCTGTTTCTCGCCCTCTGTTTCAGCCCCTCTGTTTCAGCCCCTCTGTTTCAACCCCTCTGTTTCAGCCCCTCTGTTTCAGCCCCTCTGTTTCTCGCCCTCTGTTTCAGCCCCTCTGTTTCTCACCGTCTGTTGCAGCCACTCTGTTTCAGGCTCCCTGTTTCAGCCCGTCTGTTTCAGCCCCTCTGTTTCAGCCCCTCTGTTTCTCGCCCTCTGTTTCTCGCCCTCTGTTTCAGCCCCTCTGTTTCCCGCCCTCTGTTTCAGCCCCTCTGTTTCAGCCCCTCTGATACAGCCCCTCTGATTCGGCCCCTCTGTATCAGCCCCTCTGTTTCAGCCCCTCTGTTTCAGCCCCTCTGTTTCAGCCCCTCTGTTTCTCGCCCTCTGTTTCAGCCCCTCTGTTTCTCGGCCTCTGTTTCAGCCCCTCTGTTTCAGCCCCTCTGTTTCGGCCCCTCTGTTTCAGCCCCTCTGTTTCTCGCCCTCTGTTTCAGCCCCTCTGTTTCAGCCCCTCTGATTCAGCCCCTCTGTTTCAGCCCCTCTGTTTCTCGCCCTCGGTTTCAGCCCCTCTGTTTCAGCCCCTCTGTTTCAGCCCCTCTGTTTCAGCCCCTCTGTTTCTCGCCCTCTGTTTCAGCCCCTCTGTTTCAGCACCTCTGTTTCTCGCCCTCTGTTTCAGCCCCTCTGTTTCTCGCCCTCTGTTTCAGCTCCTCTGTTTCAGCCCCTCTGTTTAAGCCCCTCTGTTTCTCGCCCTCTGTTTCAGCCGCTCTGTTTCTCGCCTCTGTTTCAGCCCCTCTGATTTAGCCCCTCTGTTTCAGCCCCTCTGTTTCTCGCCCTCTGTTTCAGCCCCACTGTTTCGCGCTCTCTGTTTCAGCCCCTCTGTTTCAGCCCCTCTGTTTCTCGCCCTCTGTTTCTGCCCCTCTGTTGCTCTCCCTTTGTTTCAGCCCCTCTATTTCTCGCCCTGTGTTTCAGCCCCTCTGATTCAGCCCCTCTGTTTCAGCCCCTCTGAATCAGCCCCTCTGATTCAGCCCCTCTGTTTCAGCCCCTCTGTTTCAGCCCCACTGATTCCGCCCCTCTGTTTCTCGCCCTCTGTTTCAGTCCCTCTGTTTCTCGCCCTCTGTTTCAGCCCGTCTGTTTGTCGCCCTCTGTTTCAGCCCCTCTGTTTCAGCCCCTCTGTTTCAGCCCCTCTGATTCCGCCCCGCTGTTTCTCGCCCTCTGTTTCAGCCCCTCTGTTTCTCGCCCTCTGTTTCAGCCCCTCTGTTTCTCGCCCTCTGTTTCAGCCCCTCTGTTTCAGCCCCTCTGTTTCAGCCCCTCTGTTTCTCGCCCTCTGTTTCAGCCCCTCTGATACAGCCCCTCTGTTTCAGCCCCTCTGATTCAGCCCCTCTGTTTCAGCCCCTCTGTTTCAGCCCCTCTGTTTCAGCCCCTCTGTTTCGCGCTCTCTGTTTCAGCCCCTCTGTTTCTCGCCCTCTGTTTCAGCCCCTCTGTTTTTCGCCCTCAGTTTCAGCCCCTCTGTTTCTCGCCCTCTGTTTTAGCCCCTCTGATTCAGCACCTCTGTATCAGCCCCTCTGATTCAGCCCCTCTGTTTCAGCCCCTCTGTTTCAGTCCCTCTGTTTCTCGCCCTCAGTTTCTCACCCTCTGTTTCAGCCCCTGTGTTTCTCGCCCTCTGTTTCAGCCCCTCTGTTTTTCACCCTCTGTTTCAGCCCCTCCGTTTCTCGCCCTCTGTTTCAGGCTCTCTGTTTCAGCCCGTCTGTTTCAGCCCCTCTGTTTCAGCCCCTCTGTTTCTCGCCATCTGTTTCTCGCCCGCTGTTTCAGCCCCTTTGTTTCTCGCCCTCTGTTTCAGCCCCTCTGTTTCAGCCCCTCTGATTCAGCCCCTCTGATACAGCCCCTCTGTTTCTCGCCCTCTGTTTCAGCCCCTCTGTTTCAGCCCCTCTGTTTCAGCCCCTCTGTTTCAGCCCCTCTGTTTCTCGCCCTCTGTTTCAGCTCCTCTGTTTCTCCCCCTCTGTTTCAGCCCCTCTGTTTCAGCCCCTCTGTTTCAGCCCCTCTGTTTCAGCCCCTCTGTTTCTCGCCCTCTGTTTCAGCTCCTCTGTTTCTCGCCCTCTGTTTCAGCCCCTCTGTTTCAGCCCCTCTGTTTCAACCCCTCTGTTTCAGCCCCTCTGTTTCAGCCCCTCTGTTTCTCGCCCTCTGTTTCAGCCCCTCTGTTTCTCACCGTCTGTTGCAGCCACTCTGTTTCTCGCCCACTGTTTCAGCCCCTCTGTTTCAGCCCCTCTGTTTCAGTCCCTCTGTTTCTCGCCCTCTGTTTCAGCCCCTCTGTGTCTCGCCCTCTATTTCAGCCCCTCTGTTTCAGCCCCTCAGTTTCTCGCCCTCTGTTTTTGCCCCTCTGTTTCTCGCCCTCTGTTTCAGCCCCTCTGTTTCAGCCCCTCTGTTTCTCGCCCTCTGTTTCAGCCCCTCTGTTTCAGCCACTCTGTTTCTCGCCCTCTGTTTCTCCCCCTCTGTTTCTCGCCCTCTGTTTCGGCCCCTCTGTTTTTCGCCCTCTGTTTCAGCCCCTCTGTTTCTCGCCCTCTGTTTCAGGCTCTCTGTTTCAGCCCGTCTGTTTCAGCCCCTCTGTTTCAGCCCCTCTGTTTCTCGCCCTCTGTTTCAGCCCCTCTGTTTCAGCCCCTCTGATACAGCCCCTCTGATTCGGCCCCTCTGTATCAGCCCCTCTGTTTCAGACCCTCTGTTTCAGCCCCTCTGTTTCAGCCCCTCTGTTTCTCGCCCTCTGTTTCAGCCCCTCTGTTTCTCGGCCTCTGTTTCAGCCCCTCTGTTTCAGCCCCTCTATTTCGGCCCCTCTGTTTCAGCCCCTCTGTTTCTCGCCCTCTGTTTCAGCCCCTCTGTTTCTAGCCCTCTGTTTCAGCCCCTCTGTTTCAGCCCCTCTGATTCAGCCCCTCTGTTTCAGCCCCTCTGTTTCTCGCCCTCGGTTTCAGCCCCTCTGTTTCAGCCCCTCTGTTTCAGCTCCTCTGTTTCAGGCCCTCTGTTTAAGCCCCTCTGTTTCTCGCCCTCTGTTTCAGCCGCTCTGTTTCTCGCCCTCTGTTTCAGCCCCTCTGATTTAGCCCCTCTGTTTCAGCCCCTCTGTTTCAGCCCCTCTGTTTCTCGCCCTCTGTTTCAGACCCACTGTTTCGCGCTCTCTGTTTCAGCCCCTCTGTTTCAGCCCCTCTGTTTCTCGCCCTCTGTTTCTGCCCCTCTGTTACTCACCCTTTGTTTCAGCCCCTCTATTTCTCGCCCTGTGTTTCAGCCCCTCTGATTCAGCCCCTCTGTTTCAGCCCCTCTGTTTTAGCCCGTCTGTTTAAGCCCCTCTGTTTCTCGCCCTCTGTTTCAGCCGCTCTGTTTCTCGCCCTCTGTTTCAGCCCCTCTGAATCAGCCCCTCTGATTCAGCCCCTCTGTTTCAGCCCCTCTGTTTCAGCCCCTCTGATACCGCCCCTCTGTTTCTCGCCCTCTGTTTCAGCCCCTCTGTTTCTCGCCCTCTGTTTCAGCCCGTCTGTTTCTCGCCCTCTGTTTCAGCCCCTCTGTTTCAGCCCCTCTGTTTCAGCCCCTCTGTTTCTCGCCCTCTGTTTCAGCCCCTCTGATTCAGCCCCTCTGTTTCTCGCCCTCTGTTTCAGCCCCTCTGTTTCAGCCCCTCTGTTTCAGCCCCTCTGATTCCGCCCCGCTGTTTCTCGCCCTCTGTTTCAGCCCCTCTGTTTCTCGCCCTCTGTTTCAGCCCCTCTGATTCTCGCCCTCTGTTTCAGCCCCTCTGTTTCAGCCCCTCTGTTTCAGCCCCTCTGTTTCTTGCCCTCTGTTTCAGCCCCTCTGATACAGCCCCTCTGTTTCAGCCCCTCTGATTCAGCCCCTCTGTTTCAGCCCCTCTGTTTCAGCCCCTCTGTTTCTCACCCTCTGTTTCGGTACCTCTGTTTTTCGCCCTCTGTTTCAGCCCCTCTGTTTCTCGCCCTCTGTTTCAGGCTCTCTGTTTCAGCCCGTCTGTTTCAGCCCCTCTGTTTCAGCCCCTCTGTTTCTCGCCCTCTGTTTCTCGCCCGCAGTTTCAGCCCCTCTGTTTCTTGCCCTCTGTTTCAGCCCCTCTGTTTCAGCCCCTCTGATACAGCCCCTCTGATTCGGCCCCTCTGTTTCAGCCCCTCTGTTTCAGCCCCTCTGTTTCAGCCCCTCTGTTTCTCGCCCTCTGTTTCAGCCCCTCTGTTTCTCGGCCTCTGTTTCAGCCCCTCTGTTTCAGCCCCTCTGTTTCAGCCCCTCTGTTTCAGCCCCTCTGTTTCAGCCACTCTGTTTCAGCCCCTCTGTGTCTCGCCCTCTGTTTCAGCCCCTCTGTTTCTCGCCCTCTGTTTCAGCCCCTCTGTTTCAGCACCTCTGTTTCTCGCCCTCTGTTTCAGCCCCTCTGTTTCTCGCCCTCTGTTTCAGCTCCTCTGTTTCAGCCCCTCTGTTTAAGCCCCTCTGTTTCTCGCCCTCTGTTTCAGCCGCTCTGTTTCTCGCCCTCTGTTTCAGCCCCTCTGATTTAGCCCCTCTGTTTCAGCCCCTCTGTTTCAGCCCCTCTGTTTCTCGTCCTCTGTTTCAGCCCCACTGTTTCGCGCTCTCTGTTTCAGCCCCTCTGTTTCAGCCCCTCTGTTTCTCGCCCTCTGTTTCTGCCCCTCTGTTGCTCACCCTTTGTTTCAGCCCCTCTATTTCTCGCCCTGTGTTTCAGCCCCTCTGATTCAGCCCCTCTGTTTCAGCCCCTCTGAATCAGCCCCTCTGATTCAGCCCCTCTGTTTCAGCCCCTCTGTTTCAGCCCCTCTGATTCCGCCCCTCTGTTTCTCGCCCTCTGTTTCAGCCCCTCTGTTTCTCGCCCTCGGTTTCAGCCCCTCTGTTTCAGCCCCTCTGTTTCAGCCACTCTGTTTCAGCCCCTCTGTGTCTCGCCCTCTGTTTCAGCCCCTCTGTTTCTCGCCCTCTGTTTCAGCCCCTCTGTTTCAGCACCTCTGTTTCTCGCCCTCTGTTTCAGCCCCTCTGTTTCTCGCCCTCTGTTTCAGCTCCTCTGTTTCAGCCCCTCTGTTTAAGCCCCTGTTTCTCGCCCTCTGTTTCAGCCGCTCTGTTTCTCGCCCTCTGTTTCAGCCCCTCTGATTTAGCCCCTCTGTTTCAGCCCCTCTGTTTCAGCCCCTCTGTTTCTCGCCCTCTGTTTCAGCCCCACTGTTTCGCGCTCTCTGTTTCAGCCCCTCTGTTTCAGCCCCTCTGTTTCTCGCCCTCTGTTTCTGCCCCTCTGTTGCTCACCCTTTGTTTCAGCCTCTCTATTTCTCGCCCTGTGTTTCAGCCCCTCTGATTCAGCCCCTCTGTTTCAGCCCCTCTGTTTTAGCCCGTCTGTTTAAGCCCCTCTGTTTCTCGCCCTCTGTTTCAGCCGCTCTGTTTCTCGCCCTCTGTTTCAGCCCCTCTGAATCAGCCCCTCTGATTCAGCCCCTCTGTTTCAGCCCCTCTGTTTCAGCCCCTCTGATACCGCCCCTCTGTTTCTCGCCCTCTGTTTCAGCCCCTCTGTTTCTCGCCCTCTGTTTCAGCCCGTCTGTTTCTCGCCCTCTGTTTCAGCCCCTCTGTTTCAGCCCCTCTGTTTCAGCCCCTCTGTTTCTCGCCCTCTGTTTCAGCCCCTCTGATTCAGCCCCTCTGTTTCTCGCCCTCTGTTTCAGCCCCTCTGTTTCAGCCCCTCTGTTTCAGCCCCTCTGATTCCGCCCCGCTGTTTCTCGCCCTCTGTTTCAGCCCCTCTGTTTCTCGCCCTCTGTTTCAGCCCCTCTGATTCTCGCCCTCTGTTTCAGCCCCTCTGTTTCAGCCCCTCTGTTTCAGCCCCTCTGTTTCTCGCCCTCTGTTTCAGCCCCTCTGATACAGCCCCTCTGTTTCAGCCCCTCTGATTCAGCCCCTCTGTTTCAGCCCCTCTGTTTCAGCCCCTCTGTTTCAGCCCCTCTGTTTCTCGCCCTCTGTTTCTCCCCCTCTGTTTCTCACCCTCTGTTTCGGTAACTCTGTTTTTCGCCCTCTGTTTCAGCCCCTCTGTTTCTCGCCCTCTGTTTCAGGCTCTCTGTTTCAGCCCGTCTGTTTCAGCCCCTCTGTTTCAGCCCCTCTGTTTCTCGCCCTCTGTTTCTCGCCCGCAGTTTCAGCCCCTCTGTTTCTTGCCCTCTGTTTCAGCCCCTCTGTTTCAGCCCCTCTGATACAGCCCCTCTGATTCGGCCCCTCTGTTTCAGCCCCTCTGTTTCAGCCCCTCTGTTTCAGCCCCTCTGTTTCTCGCCCTCTGTTTCAGCCCCTCTGTTTCTCGGCCTCTGTTTCAGCCCCTCTGTTTCAGCACCTCTGTTTCAGCCCCGCTGTTTCAGCCCCTCTGTTTCAGCCCCTCTGTTTCAGCCCCTCTGTTTCTCGCCCTCTGTTTCAGCCCCTCTGTTTCTCGCCCACTGTTTCTCGCCCTCTGTTTCAGCCCCTCTGTTTCTCGCCCTCTGTTTCAGCCCCTCTGTTTCTCGCCCTCTGTTTCAGCCCCTCTGTTTCAGCCCCTCTGTTTCGGCCCCTCTGTTTCAGCCCCTCTGTTTCTCGCCCTCTGTTTCAGCCCCTCTGTTTCTAGAGCTCTGTTTCAGCCCCTCTGTTTCAGCCCCTCTGATTCAGCCCCTCTGTTTCAGCCCCTCTGTTTCTCGCCCTCGGTTTCAGCCCCTCTGTTTCAGCCCCTCTGTTTCAGCCCCTCTGTTTCAGCCCCTCTGTTTCTCGCCCTCTGTTTCTGCCCCTCTGTTGCTCACCCTTTGTTTCAGCCCCTCTATTTCTCGCCCTGTGTTTCAGCCCCTCTGATTCAGCCCCTCTGTTTCAGCCCCTCTGAATCAGCCCCTCTGATTCAGCCCCTCTGTTTCAGCCCCTCTGTTTCAGCCCCACTGATTCCGCCCCTCTGTTTCTCGCCCTCTGTTTCAGTCCCTCTGTTTCTCGCCCTCTGTTTCAGCCCGTCTGTTTCTCGCCCTCTGTTTCAGCCCCTCTGTTTCAGCCCCTCTGTTTCTCGCCCTCTGTTTCAGCCCCTCTGATTCAGCCCCTCTGTTTCTCGCCCTCTGTTTCAGCCTCTCTGTTTCAGCCCCTCTGTTTCAGCCCCTCTGATTCCGCCCCGCTGTTTCTCGCCCTCTGTTTCAGCCCCTCTGTTTCTCGCCCTCTGTTTCAGCCCCTCTGTTTCTCGCCCTCTGTTTCAGCCCCTATGTTTCAGCCCCTCTGTTTCAGCCCCTCTGTTTCTCGCCCTCTGTTTCAGCCCCTCTGATACAGCCCCTCTGTTTCAGCCCCTCTGATTCAGCCCCTCTGTTTCAGCCCCTCTGTTTCAGCCCCTCTGTTTCAGCCCCTCTGTTTCGCGCTCTCTGTTTCAGCCCCTCTGTTTCTCGCCCTCTGTTTCAGCCCCTCTGTTTTTCGCCCTCAGTTTCAGCCCCTCTGTTTCTCGCCCTCTGTTTTAGCCCCTCTGATTCAGCACCTCTGTATCAGCCCCTCTGATTCAGCCCCTCTGTTTCAGCCCCTCTGTTTCAGTCCCTCTGTTTCTCGCCCTCAGTTTCTCACCCTCTGTTTCAGCCCCTGTGTTTCTCGCCCTCTGTTTCAGCCCCTCTGTTTTTCACCCTCTGTTTCAGCCCCTCCGTTTCTCGCCCTCTGTTTCAGGCTCTCTGTTTCAGCCCGTCTGTTTCAGCCCCTCTGTTTCAGCCCCTCTGTTTCTCGCCATCTGTTTCTCGCCCGCTGTTTAAGCCCCTTTGTTTCTCGCCCTCTGTTTCAGCCCCTCTGTTTCAGCCCCTCTGATTCAGCCCCTCTGATACAGCCCCTCTGTTTCTCGCCCTCTGTTTCAGCCCCTCTGTTTCAGCCCCTCTGTTTCAGCCCCTCTGTTTCAGCCCCTCTGTTTCTCGCCCTCTGTTTCAGCTCCTCTGTTTCTCGCCCTCTGTTTCAGCCCCTCTGTTTCAGCCCCTCTGTTTCAGCCCCTCTGTTTCTCGCCCTCTGTTTCAGCTCCTCTGTTTCTCGCCCTCTGTTTCAGCCCCTCTGTTTCAGCCCCTCTGTTTCAACCCCTCTGTTTCAGCCCCTCTGTTTCAGCCCCTCTGTTTCTCGCCCTCTGTTTCAGCCCCTCTGTTTCTCGCCGTCTGTTGCAGCCACTCTGTTTCACGCCCACTGTTTCAGCCCCTCTGTTTCAGCCCCTCTGTTTCAGTCCCTCTGTTTCTCGCCCTCTGTTTCAGCCCCTCTATGTCTCGCCCTCTATTTCAGCCCCTCTGTTTCAGCCCCTCAGTTTCTCGCCCTCTGTTTTTGCCCCTCTGTTTCTCGCCCTCTGTTTCAGCCCCTCTGTTTCAGCCCCTCTGTTTCTCGCCCTCTGTTTCAGCCCCTCTGTTTCAGCCCCTCTGTTTCTCGCCCTCTGTTTCTCGCCCTCTGTTTCGGCCCCTCTGTTTTTCGCCCTCTGTTTCAGCCCCTCTGTTTCAGCCCCTCTGTTTCTCGCCCTCTGTTTCAGCCCGTCTGTTTTAGCCCCTCTGTTTCAGCCCCTCTGTTTCTCGCCCTCTGTTTCAGCCCCTCTGTTTCAGCCCCTCTGATACAGCCCCTCTGATTCGGCCCCTCTGTATCAGCCCCTCTTTTTCAGACCCTCTGTTTCAGCCCCTCTGTTTCAGCCCCTCTGTTTCTCGCCCTCTGTTTCAGCCCCTCTGTTTCTCGGCCTCTGTTTCAGCCCCTCTGTTTCAGCCCCTCTGTTTCGGCCCCTCTGTTTCAGCCCCTCTGTTTCTCGCCCTCTGTTTCAGCCCCTCTGTTTCTAGCCCTCTGTTTCAGCCCCTCTGTTTCAGCCCCTCTGATTCAGCCCCTCTGTTTCAGCCCCTCTGTTTCTCGCCCTCGGTTTCAGCCCCTCTGTTTCAGCCCCTCTGTTTCAGCCACTCTGTTTCAGCCCCTCTGTGTCTCGCCCTCTGTTTCAGCCCCTCTGTTTCTCGCCCTCTGTTTCAGCCCCTCTGTTTCAGCACCTCTGTTTCTCGCCCTCTGTTTCAGCCCCTCTGTTTCTCGCCCTCTGTTTCAGCTCCTCTGTTTCAGCCCCTCTGTTTAAGCCCCTCTGTTTCTCGCCCTCTGTTTCAGCCGCTCTGTTTCTCGCCCTCTGTTTCAGCCCCTCTGATTTAGCCCCTCTATTTCAGCCCCTCTGTTTCAGCCCCTCTGTTTCTTGCCCTCTGTTTCAGCCCCACTGTTTCGCGCTCTCTGTTTCAGCCCCTCTGTTTCAGCCCCTCTGTTTCTCGCCCTCTGTTTCTGCCCCTCTGTTGCTCACCCTTTGTTTCAGCCCCTCTATTTCTCGCCCTGTGTTTCAGCCCCTCTGATTCAGCCCCTCTGTTTCAGCCCCTCTGAATCAGCCCCTCTGATTCAGCCCCTCTGTTTCAGCCCCTCTGAATCAGCCCCTCTGATTCAGCCCCTCTGTTTCAGCCCCTCTGTTTCAGCCCCTCTGATACCGCCCCTCTGTTTCTCGCCCTCTGTTTCAGCCCCTCTGTTTCTCGCCCTCTGTTTCAGCCCGTCTGTTTCTCGCCCTCTGTTTCAGCCCCTCTGTTTCAGCCCCTCTGTTTCAGCCCCTCTGTTTCTCGCCCTCTCTTTCAGCCCCTCTGATTCAGCCCCTCTGTTTCTCGCCCTCTGTTTCAGCCCCTCTGTTTCAGCCCCTCTGTTTCAGCCCCTCTGATTCCGCCCCGCTGTTTCTCGCCCTCTGTTTCAGCCCCTCTGTTTCTCGCCCTCTGTTTCAGCCCCTCTGATTCTCGCCCTCTGTTTCAGCCCCTCTGTTTCAGCCCCTCTGTTTCAGCCCCTCTGTTTCTCGCCCTCTGTTTCAGCCCCTCTGATACAGCCCCTCTGTTTCAGCCCCTCTGATTCAGCCCCTCTGTTTCAGCCCCTCTGTTTCAGCCCCTCTGTTTCAGCCCCTCTGTTTCTCGCCCTCTGTTTCTCCCCCTCTGTTTCTCGCCCTCTGTTTCTCCCCCTCTGTTTCAGCCCCTCTGTTTCAGCCCCTCTGTTTCTCGCCCTCTGTTTCTCCCCCTCTGTTTCTCACCCTCTGTTTCGGCACCTCTGTTTTTCGCCCTCTGTTTCAGCCCCTCTGTTTCTCGCCCTCTGTTTCAGGCTCTCTGTTTCAGCAGGTCTGTTTCAGCCCCTCTGTTTCAGCCCCTCTGTTTCTCGCCCTCTGTTTCTCGCACGCAGTTTCAGCCCCTCTGTTTCTCGCCCTCTGTTTCAGCCCCTCTGTTTCAGCCCCTCTGTTTCTCGCCCTCAGTTTCAGCCCCTCTGTTTCTCGCCCTGTGTTTCAGCCCCTCTGATTCAGCACCCCTGTTTCAGCCCCTCTGATTCAGCCCCTCTGTTTCAGCCCCTCTGTTTCAGTCCCTCTGTTTCTCGCCCTCAGTTTCTCGCCCTCTGTTTCAGCCCCTGTGTTTCTCGCCCTCTGTTTCAGCCCCTCTGTTTTTCGCCCTCTGTTTTAGCCCCTCTGTTTCTCGCCCTCTGTTTCAGATTCCCTGTTTCAGCCCGTCTGTTTCAGCCCCTCTGTTTCAGCCCCTCTGTTTCTCGCCCTCTGTTTCTCGCCCTCTGTTTCAGCCCCTCTGTTTCCCGCCCTCTGTTTCAGCCCCTCTGTTTCAGCCCCTCTGATACAGCCCCTCTGATTCGGCCCCTCTGTATCAGCCCCTCTGTTTCAGCCCCTCTGTTTCAGCCCCTCTGATTCAGCCCCTCTGTTTCTCGCCCTCTGTTTCAGCCCCTCTGTTTCAGCACCTCTGTTTCTCGCCCTCTGTTTCAGCCCCTCTGTTTCTCGCCCTCTGTTTCAGCTCCTCTGTTTCAGCCCCTCTGTTTAATCCCCTCTGTTTCTCGCCCTCTGTTTCAGCCGCTCTGTTTCTCGCCCTCTGTTTCAGCCCCTCTGATTTAGCCCCTCTGTTTCAGCCCCTCTGTTTCTCGCCCTCTGTTTCAGCCCCACTGTTTCGCGCTCTCTGTTTCAGCCCCTCTGTTTCAGCCCCTCTGTTTCTCGCCCTCTGTTTCTGCCCCTCTGTTGCTCACCCTTTGTTTCAGCCCCTCTATTTCTCGCCCTGTGTTTCAGCCCCTCTGATTCAGCCCCTCTGTTTCAGCCCCTCTGAATCAGCCCCTCTGATTCAGCCCCTCTGTTTCAGCCCCTCTGTTTCAGCCCCACTGATTCCGCCCCTCTGTTTCTCGCCCTCTGTTTCAGTCCCTCTGTTTCTCGCCCTCTGTTTCAGCCCGTCTGTTTCTCGCCCTCTGTTTCAGCCCCTCTGTTTCAGCCCCTCTGTTTCTCGCCCTCTGTTTCAGCCCCTCTGATTCAGCCCCTCTGTTTCTCGCCCTCTGTTTCAGCCCCTGTGTTTCAGCCCCTCTGTTTCAGCCCCTCTGATTCCGCCCCGCTGTTTCTCGCCCTCTGTTTCAGCCCCTCTGTTTCTCGCCCTCTGTTTCAGCCCCTCTGTTTCTCGCACTCTGTTTCAGCCCCTCTGTTTCAGCCCCTCTGTTTCAGCCCCTCTGTTTCTCGCCCTCTGTTTCAGCCCCTCTGATACAGCCCCTCTGTTTCAGCCCCTCTGATTCAGCCCCTCTGTTTCAGCCCCTCTGTTTCAGCCCCTCTGTTTCGCGCTCTCTGTTTCAGCCCCTCTGTTTCTCGCCCTCTGTTTCAGCCCCTCTGTTTTTCGCCCTCAGTTTCAGCCCCTCTGTTTCTCGCCCTCTGTTTTAGCCCCTCTGATTCAGCACCTCAGTATCAGCCCCTCTGATTCAGCCCCTCTGTTTCAGCCCCTCTGTTTCAGTCCCTCTGTTTCTCGCCCTCAGTTTCTCACCCTCTGTTTCAGCCCCTGTGTTTCTCGCCCTCTGTTTCAGCCCCTCTGTTTTTCACCCTCTGTTTCAGCCCCTCCGTTTCTCGCCCTCTGTTTCAGGCTCTCTGTTTCAGCCCGTCTGTTTCAGCCCCTCTGTTTCAGCCCCTCTGTTTCTCGCCATCTGTTTCTCGCCCGCTGTTTCAGCCCCTTTGTTTCTCGCCCTCTGTTTCAGCCCCTCTGTTTCAGCCCCTCTGATTCAGCCCCTCTGATACAGCCCCTCTGTTTCTCGCCCTCTGTTTCAGCCCCTCTGTTTCAGCCCCTCTGTTTCAGCCCCTCTGTTTCAGCCCCTCTGTTTCTCGCCCTCTGTTTCAGCTCCTCTGTTTCTCGCCCTCTGTTTCAGCCCCTCTGTTTCAGCCCCTCTGTTTCAGCCCCTCTGTTTCTCGCCCTCTGTTTCAGCTCCTCTGTTTCTCGCCCTCTGTTTCAGCCCCTCTGTTTCAGCCCCTCTGTTTCAGCCCCTCTGTTTCAGCCCCTCTGTTTCTCGCCCTCTGTTTCAGCCCCTCTGTTTCTCACCGTCTGTTGCAGCCACTCTGTTTCTCGCCCACTGTTTCAGCCCCTCTGTTTCAGCCCCTCTGTTTCAGCCCCTCTGTGTCTCGCCCTCTATTTCAGCCCCTCTGTTTCAGCCCCTCAGTTTCTCGCCCTCTGTTTTTGCCCCTCTGTTTCTCGCCCTCTGTTTCAGCCCCTCTGTTTCAGCCCCTCTGTTTCTCGCCCTCTGTTTCAGCCCCTCTGTTTCAGCCCCTCTGTTTCTCGCCCTCTGTTTCTCCCCCTCTGTTTCTCGCCCTCTGTTTCGGCCCCTCTGTTTTTCGCCCTCTGTTTCAGCCCCTCTGTTTCTCGCCCTCTGTTTCAGGCTCTCTGTTTCAGCCCGTCTGTTTCAGCCCCTCTGTTTCAGCCCCTCTGTTTCTCGCCCTCTGTTTCAGCCCCTCTGTTTCAGCCCCTCTGATACAGGCTCTCTGATTCGGCCTCTCTGTATCAGCCCCTCTGTTTCAGACCCTCTGTTTCAGCCCCTCTGTTTCAGCCCCTCTGTTTCTCGCCCTCTGTTTCAGCCCCTCTGTTTCTCGGCCTCTGTTTCAGCCCCTCTGTTTCAGCCCCTCTATTTCGGCCCCTCTGTTTCAGCCCCTCTGTTTCTCGCCCTCTGTTTCAGCCCCTCTGTTTCTAGCCCTCTGTTTCAGCCCCTCTGTTTCAGCCCCTCTGATTCAGCCCCTCTGTTTCAGCCCCTCTGTTTCTCGCCCTCGGTTTCAGCCCCTCTGTTTCAGCCCCTCTGTTTCAGCCACTCTGTTTCAGCCCCTCTGTGTCTCGCCCTCTGTTTCAGCCCCTCTGTTTCTCGCCCTCTGTTTCAGCCCCTCTGTTTCAGCACCTCTGTTTCTCGCCCTCTGTTTCAGCCCCTCTGTTTCTCGCCCTCTGTTTCAGCTCCTCTGTTTCAGCCCCTCTGTTTAAGCCCCTCTGTTTCTCGCCCTCTGTTTCAGCCGCTCTGTTTCTCGCCCTCTGTTTCAGCCCCTCTGATTTAGCCCCTCTGTTTCAGCCCCTCTGTTTCAGCCCCTCTGTTTCTCGCCCTCTGTTTCAGCCCCACTGTTTCGCGCTCTCTGTTTCAGCCCCTCTGTTTCAGCCCCTCTGTTTCTCGCCCTCTGTTTCTGCCCCTCTGTTGCTCACCCTTTGTTTCAGCCCCTCTATTTCTCGCCCTGTGTTTCAGCCCCTCTGATTCAGCCCCTCTGTTTCAGCCCCTCTGAATCAGCCCCTCTGATTCAGCCCCTCTGTTTCAGCCCCTCTGTTTCAGCCCCTCTGATTCCGCCCCTCTGTTTCTCGCCCTCTGTTTCAGCCCCTCTGTTTCTCGCCCTCTGTTTCAGCCCGTCTGTTTCTCGCCCTCTGTTTCAGCCCCTCTGTTTCTCGCCCTCGGTTTCAGCCCCTCTGTTTCAGCCCCTCTGTTTCAGCCACTCTGTTTCAGCCCCTCTGTGTCTCGCCCTCTGTTTCAGCCCCTCTGTTTCTCGCCCTCTGTGTCAGCCCCTCTGTTTCAGCACCTCTGTTTCTCGCCCTCTGTTTCAGCCCCTCTGTTTCTCGCCCTCTGTTTCAGCTCCTCTGTTTCAGCCCCTCTGTTTAAGCCCCTCTGTTTCTCGCCCTCTGTTTCAGCCGCTCTGTTTCTCGCCCTCTGTTTCAGCCCCTCTGATTTAGCCCCTCTGTTTCAGCCCCTCTGTTTCAGCCCCTCTGTTTCTCGCCCTCTGTTTCAGCCCCACTGTTTCGCGCTCTCTGTTTCAGCCCCTCTGTTTCAGCCCCTCTGTTTCTCGCCCTCTGTTTCTGCCCCTCTATTGCTCACCCTTTGTTTCAGCCCCTCTATTTCTCGCCCTGAGTTTCAGCCCCTCTGATTCAGCCCCTCTGTTTCAGCCCCTCTGAATCAGCCCCTCTGATTCAGCCCCTCTGTTTCAGCCCCTCTGTTTTAGCCCCTCTGTTTAAGCCCCTCTGTTTCTCGCCCTCTGTTTCAGCCGCTCTGTTTCTCGCCCTCTGTTTCAGCCGCTCTGAATCAGCCCCTCTGATTCAGCCCCTCTGTTTCAGCCCCTCTGTTTCAGCCCCTCTGATTCCGCCCCTCTGTTTCTCGCCCTCTGTTTCAGCCCCTCTGTTTCTCGCCCTCTGTTTCAGCCCGTCTGTTTCTCGCCCTCTGTTTCAGCCCCTCTGTTTCAGCCCCTCTGTTTCAGCCCCTCTGTTTCTCGCCCTCTGTTTCAGCCCCTCTGATTCAGCCCCTCTGTTTCTCGCCCTCTGTTTCAGCCCCTCTGTTTCAGCCCCTCTGTTTCAGCCCCTCTGATTCCGCCCCGCTGTTTCTCGCCCTCTGTTTCAGCCCCTCTGTTTCTCGCCCTCTGTTTCAGCCCCTCTGATTCTCGCCCTCTGTTTCAGCCCCTCTGTTTCAGCCCCTCTGTTTCAGCCCCTCTGTTTCTCGCCCTCTGTTTCAGCCCCTCTGATACAGCCCCTCTGTTTCAGCCCCTCTGATTCAGCCCCTCTGTTTCAGCGCCTCTGTTTCAGCCCCTCTGTTTCAGCCCCTCTGTTTCTCGCCCTCTGTTTCAGCACCTCTGTTTCTCGCCCTCTGTTTCAGCCCCTCTGTTTCAGCCCCTCTGATACAGCCCCTCTGATTCGGCCCCTCTGTTTCAGCCCCTCTGTTTCAGGCTCTCTGTTTCAGCCCGTCTGTTTCAGCCCCTCTGTTTCAGCCCCTCTGTTTCTCGCCCTCTGTTTCTCGCCCGCAGTTTCAGCCCCTCTGTTTCTTGCCCTCTGTTTCAGCCCCTCTGTTTCAGCCCCTCTGATACAGCCCCTCTGATTCGGCCCCTCTGTTTCAGCCCCTCTGTTTCAGCCCCTCTGTTTCAGCCCCTCTGTTTTTCGCCCTCTGTTTCAGCACCTCTGTTTCTCGGCCTCTGTTTCAGCCCCTCTGTTTCAGCCCCTCTGTTTCAGCCCCTCTGTTTCAGCCCCTCTGTTTCAGCCCCTCTGTTTCAGCCCCTCTGTTTCAGCCCCTCTGTTTCTCGCCCTCTGTTTCAGCCCCACTGTCTCTCGCCCACTGTTTCTCGCCCTCTGTTTCAGCCCCTCTGTTTCTCGCCCTCTGTTTCAGCCCCTCTGTTTCTCGCCCTCTGTTTCAGCCCCTCTGTTTCTCGCCGTCTGTTGCAGCCACTCTGTTTCTCGCCCACTGTTTCAGCCCCTCTGTTTCAGCCCCTCTGTTTCAGTCCCTCTGTTTCTCGCCCTCTGTTTCAGCCCCTCTATGTCTCGCCCTCTATTTCAGCCCCTCTGTTTCA
This sequence comes from Chiloscyllium punctatum, assembly GCF_047496795.1. Classification (NCBI taxonomy): domain Eukaryota; kingdom Metazoa; phylum Chordata; class Chondrichthyes; order Orectolobiformes; family Hemiscylliidae; genus Chiloscyllium; species Chiloscyllium punctatum. The sequence continues at coordinate 1,189,298 of NW_027309822.1, forward strand.
GCCCCTCTGTTTCAGTCCCTCTGTTTCTCGCCCTCTGTTTCAGCCCCTCTATGTCTCGCCCTCTATTTCAGCCCCTCTGTTTCAGCCCCTCAGTTTCTCGCCCTCTGTTTTTGCCCCTCTTTTTCTCGCCCTCTGTTTCAGCCCCTCTGTTTCAGCCCCTCTGTTTCTCGCCCTCTGTTTCAGCCCCTCTGTTTCAGCCCCTCTGTTTCTCGCCCTCTGTTTCTCGCCCTCTGTTTCGGCCCCTCTGTTTCTCGCCCTCTGTTTCAGGCTCTCTGTTTCAGCCCGTCTGTTTCAGCCCCTCTGTTTCAGCCCCTCTGTTTCTCGCCCTCTGTTTCAGCCCCTCTGTTTCAGCCCCTCTGATACAGCCCCTCTGATTCGGCCCCTCTGTATCAGCCCCTCTGTTTCAGACCCTCTGTTTCAGCCCCTCTGTTTCAGCCCCTCTGTTTCTCGCCCTCTGTTTCAGCCCCTCTGTTTCTCGGCCTCTGTTTCAGCCCCTCTGTTTCAGCCCCTCTGTTTCGGCCCCTCTGTTTCAGCCCCTCTGTTTCTCGCCCTCTGTTTCAGCCCCGCTGTTTCTAGCCCTCTGTTTCAGCCCCTCTGTTTCAGCCCCTCTGAATCAGCCCCTCTGTTTCAGCCCCTCTGTTTCTCGCCCTCGGTTTCAGCCCCTCTGTTTCAGCCCCTCTGTTTCAGCCACTCTGTTTCAGCCCCTCTGTGTCTCGCCCTCTGTTTCAGCCCCTCTGTTTCTCGCCCTCTGTTTCAGCCCCTCTGTTTCAGCACCTCTGTTTCTCGCCCTCTGTTTCAGCCCCTCTGTTTCTCGCCCTCTGTTTCAGCTCCTCTGTTTCAGCCCCTCTGTTTAAGCCCCTCTGTTTCTCGCCCTCTGTTTCTGCCCCTCTGTTGCTCACCCTTTGTTTCAGCCCCTCTATTTCTCGCCCTGTGTTTCAGCCCCTCTGATTCAGCCCCTCTGTTTCAGCCCCTCTGAATCAGCCCCTCTGATTCAGCCCCTCTGTTTCAGCCCCTCTGAATCAGCCCCTCTGATTCAGCCCCTCTGTTTCAGCCCCTCTGTTTCAGCCCCTCTGATTCCGCCCCTCTGTTTCTCGCCCTCTGTTTCAGCCCCTCTGTTTCTCGCCCTCTGTTTCAGCCCGTCTGTTTCTCGCCCTCTGTTTCAGCCCCTCTGTTTCAGCCCCTCTGTTTCAGCCCCTCTGTTTCTCGCCCTCTCTTTCAGCCCCTCTGATTCAGCCCCTCTGTTTCTCGCCCTCTGTTTCAGCCCCTCTGTTTCAGCCCCTCTGTTTCAGCCCCTCTGATTCCGCCCCGCTGTTTCTCGCCCTCTGTTTCAGCCCCTCTGTTTCTCGCCCTCTGTTTCAGCCCCTCTGATTCTCGCCCTCTGTTTCAGCCCCTCTGTTTCAGCCCCTCTGTTTCAGCCCCTCTGTTTCTCGCCCTCTGTTTCAGCCCCTCTGATACAGCCCCTCTGTTTCAGCCCCGCTGATTCAGCCCCTCTGTTTCAGCCCCTCTGTTTCAGCCCCTCTGTTTCAGCCCCTCTGTTTCTCGCCCTCTGTTTCTCCCCCTCTGTTTCTCACCCTCTGTTTCGGTACCTATGTTTTTCGCCCTCTGTTTCAGCCCCTCTGTTTCTCGCCCTCTGTTTCAGGCTCTCTGTTTCAGCCCGTCTGTTTCAGCCCCTCTGTTTCTCGCCCTCTGTTTCTCGCACGCAGTTTCAGCCCCTCTGTTTCTCGCCCTCTGTTTCAGCCCCTCTGTTTCAGCCCCTCTGATACAGCCCCTCTGATTCGGCCCCTCTGTTTCAGCCCCTCTGTTTCAGCCCCTCTGTTTCAGCCCCTCTGTTTCTCGCCCTCTGTTTCAGCCCCTCTGTTTCTCGGCCTCTGTTTCAGCCCCTCTGTTTCAGCCCCTCTGTTTCAGCCCCTCTGTTTCAGCCCCTCTGTTTCTCGCCCTCTGTTTCAGCCCCTCTGTTTCTCGCCCTCGATTTCAGCCCCTCTGTTTCAGCCCCTCTGTTTCAGCCACTCTGTTTCAGACCCTCTGTGTCTCGCCCTCTGTTTCAGCCCCTCTGTTTCTCGCCCTCTGTTTCAGCCCCTCTGTTTCAGCACCTCTGTTTCTCGCCCTCTGTTTCAGCCCCTCTGTTTCTCGCCCTCTGTTTCAGCTCCTCTGTTTCAGCCCCTCTGTTTAAGCCCCTCTGTTTCTCGCCCTCTGTTTCAGCCGCTCTGTTTCTCGCCCTCTGTTTCAGCCCCTCTGATTTATCCCCTCTGTTTCAGCCCCTCTGTTTCAGCCCCTCTGTTTCTCGCCCTCTGTTTCAGCCCCACTGTTTCGCGCTCTCTGTTTCAGCCCCTCTGTTTCAGCCCCTCTGTTTCTCGCCCTCTGTTTCTGCCCCTCTGTTGCTCACCCTTTGTTTCAGCCCCTCTGTTTCTCGCCCTCTGTTTCTCCTCCTCTGTTTCTCACCCTCTGTTTCGGTACCTCTGTTTTTCGCCCTCTGTTTCAGCCCCTCTGTTTCTCGCCCTCTGTTTCAGGCTCTCTGCTTCAGCCCGTCTGTTTCAGCCCCTCTGTTTCAGCCCCTCTGTTTCTCGCCCGCAGTTTCAGCCCCTCTGTTTCTCGCCCTCTGTTTCAGCCCCTCTGTTTCAGCCCCTCTGATACAGCCCCTCTGATTCGGCCCCTCTGTTTCAGCCCCTCTGTTTCAGCCCCTCTGTTTCAGCCCCTCTGTTTATCGCCCTTTGTTTCAGCCCCTCTGTTTCTCGGCCTCTGTTTCAGCCCCTCTGTTTCAGCCCCTCTGTTTCAGCCCCTCTGTTTCAGCCCCTCTGTTTCTCGCCCTCTGTTTCAGCCCCTCTGTTTCTCGCCCTCTGTTTCAGCCCCTCTGTTTCAGCCCCTCTGTTTCTCGCCCTCTGTTTCAGCCCCTCTGTTTCTAGAGCTCTGTTTCAGCCCCTCTGTTTCAGCCCCTCTGATTCAGCCCCTCTGTTTCAGCCCCTCTGTTTCTCGCCCTCGGTTTCAGCCCCTCTGTTTCAGCCCCTCTGTTTCAGCCCCTCTGTTTCAGCCCCTCTGTGTCTCACCCTCTGTTTCAGCCCCTCTGTTTCTCGCCCTCTGTTTCAGCCCCCCTGTTTCAGCACCTCTGTTTCTCGCCCTCTGTTTCAGCCCCTCTGTTTCTCGCCCTCTGTTTCAGCTCCTCTGTTTCAGCCCCTCTGTTTTAGCCCCTCTGTTTCTCGCCCTCTGTTTCAGCCGCTCTGTTTCTCGCCCTCTGTTTCAGCCCCTCTGATTTAGCCCCTCTGTTTCAGCCCCTCTGTTTCTCGCCCTCTGTTTCAGCCCCACTGTTTCGCGCTCTCTGTTTCAGCCCCTCTGTTTCAGCGCCTCTGTTTCTCGCCCTCTGTTTCTGCCCCTCTGTTGCTCACCCTTTGTTTCAGCCCCTCTATTTCTCGCCCTGTGTTTCAGCCCCTCTGATTCAGCCCCTCTGTTTCAGCCCCTCTGAATCAGCCCCTCTGATTCAGCCCCTCTGTTTCAGCCCCTCTGTTTCGGCCCCTCTGTTTCAGCCCCTCTGTTTCTCGCCCTCTGTTTCAGTCCCTCTGTTTCTCGCCCTCTGTTTCAGCCCGTCTGTTTCTCGCCCTCTGTTTCAGCCCCTCTGTTTCAGCCCCTCTGTTTCTCGCCCTCTGTTTTAGCCCCTCTGATTCAGCACCTCTGTATCAGCCCCTCTGATTCAGCCCCTCTGTTTCAGCCCCTCTGTTTCAGTCCCTCTGTTTCTCGCCCTCAGTTTCTCACCCTCTGTTTCAGCCCCTGTGTTTCTCGCCCTCTGTTTCAGCCCCTCTGTTTTTCACCCTCTGTTTCAGCCCCTCCGTTTCTCGCCCTCTGTTTCAGGCTCTCTGTTTCAGCCCGTCTGTTTCAGCCCCTCTGTTTCAGCCCCTCTGTTTCTCGCCATCTGTTTCTCGCCCGCTGTTTCTGCCCCTTTGTTTCTCGCCCTCTGTTTCAGCACCTCTGTTTCAGCCCCTCTGATTCAGCCCCTCTGATACAGCCCCTCTGTTTCTCGCCCTCTGTTTCAGCCCCTCTGTTTCAGCCCCTCTGTTTCAGCCCCTCTGTTTCAGCCCCTCTGTTTCTCGCCCTCTGTTTCAGGTCCTCTGTTTCTCGCCCTCTGTTTCAGCCCCTCTGTTTCAGCCCCTCTGTTTCAGCCCCTCTGTTTCAGCCCCTCTGTTTCTCGCCCTCTGTTTCAGCTCCTCTGTTTCTCGCCCTCTGTTTCAGCCCCTCTTTTTCAGCCCCTCTGTTTCAACCCCTCTGTTTCAGCCCCTCTGTTTCAGCCCCTCTGTTTCTCGCCCTCTGTTTCAGCTCCTCTGTTTCTCGCCGTCTGTTGCAGCCACTCTGTTTCTCGCCCACTGTTTCAGCCCCTCTGTTTCAGCCCCTCTGTTTCAGTCCCTCTGTTTCTCGCCCTCTGTTTCAGCCCCTCTGTGTCTCGCCCTCTATTTCAGCCCCTCTGTTTCAGCCCCTCAGTTTCTCGCCCTCTGTTTTTGCCCCTCTGTTTCTCGCCCTTTGTTTCAGCCCCTCTGTTTCAGCCCCTCTGTTTCTCGCCCTCTGTTTCAGCCCCTCTGTTTCAGCCCCTCTGTTTCTCGCCCTCTGTTTCTCCCCCTCTGTTTCTCGCCCTCTGTTTCGGCCCCTCTGTTTTTCGCCCTCTGTTTCAGCCCCTCTGTTTCTCGCCCTCTGTTTCAGGCTCTCTGTTTCAGCCTGTCTGTTTCAGCCCCTCTGTTTCAGCCCCTCTGTTTCTCGCCCTCTGTTTCTCGCCCACAGTTTCAGCCCCTCTGTTTCTCGCCCTCTGTTTCAGCCCCTCTGTTTCAGCCCCTCTGATACAGCCCCTCTGATTCGGCCCCTCTGTATCAGCCCCTCTGTTTCAGACCCTCTGTTTCAGCCCCTCTGTTTCAGCCCCTCTGTTTCTCGCCCTCTGTTTCAGCCCCTCTGTTTCTCGGCCTCTGTTTCAGCCCCTCTGTTTCAGCCCCTTTGTTTCGGCCCCTCTGTTTCAGCGCCTCTGTTTCTCGCCCTCTGTTTCAGCCCCTCTGTTTCTAGCCCTCTGTTTCAGCCCCTCTGTTTCAGCCCCTCTGATTCAGCCCCTCTGTTTCAGCCCCTCTGTTTCTCGCCCTCGGTTTCAGCCCCTCTGTTTCAGACCCTCTGTTTCAGCCACTCTGTTTCAGCCCCTCTGTGTCTCGCCCTCTGTTTCAGCCCCTCTGTTTCTCGCCCTCTGTTTCAGCCCCTCTGTTTCAGCACCTCTGTTTCTCGCCCTCTGTTTCAGCCCCTCTGTTTCTCGCCCTCTGTTTCAGCTCCTCTGTTTCAGCCCCTCTGTTTAAGCCCCTCTGTTTCTCGCCCTCTGTTTCAGCCGCTCTGTTTCTCGCCCTCTGTTTCAGCCCCTCTGATTTAGCCCCTCTGTTTCAGCCCCTCTGTTTCAGCCCCTCTGTTTCTCGCCCTCTGTTTCAGCCCCACTGTTTCGCGCTCTCTGTTTCAGCCCCTCTGTTTCAGCCCCTCTGTTTCTCGCCCTCTGTTTCTGCCCCTCTGTTGCTCACCCTTTGTTTCAGCCCCTCTATTTCTCGCCCTGTGTTTCAGCCCCTCTGATTCAGACCCTCTGTTTCAGCTACTCTGAATCAGCCCCTCTGATTCAGCCCCTCTGTTTCAGCCCCTCTGTTTCAGCCCCTCTGATTCCGCCCCTCTGTTTCTCGCCCTCTGTTTCAGCCCCTCTGTTTCTCGCCCTCTGTTTCAGCCCGTCTGTTTCTCGCCCTCTGTTTCAGCCCCTCTGTTTCAGTTCCTCTGTTTCTCGCCCTCTGTTTCAGCCCCTCTGATTCAGCCCCTCTGTTTCTCGCCCTCTGTTTCAGCCCCTCTGTTTCAGCCCCTCTTTTTCAGCCCCTCTGATTCCGCCCCGCTGTTTCTCGCCCTCTGTTTCAGCCCCTCTGTTTCTCGCCCTCTGTTTCAGCCCCTCTGATTCTCGCCCTCTGTTTCAGCCCCTATGTTTCAGCCCCTCTGTTTCAGCCCCTCTGTTTCTCGCCCTCTGTTTCAGCCCCTCTGATACAGCCCCTCTGTTTCAGCCCCTCTGATTCAGCCCCTCTGTTTCAGCCCCTCTGTTTCAGCCCCTCTGTTTCAGCCCCTCTGTTTCTCGCCCTCTGTTTCTCCCCCTCTGTTTCTCACCCTCTGTTTCGGCACCTCTGTTTTTCGCCCTCTGTTTCAGCCCCTCTGTTTCTCGCCCTCTGTTTCAGGCTCTCTGTTTCAGCCCGTCTGTTTCAGCCCCTCTGTTTCAGCCCCTCTGTTTCTCGCCCTCTGTTTCTCGCCCGCAGTTTCAGCCCCTCTATTTCTCGCCCTCTGTTTCAGCCCCTCTGTTTCAGCCCCTCTGATACAGCCCCTCTGATTCGGCCCCTCTGTTTCAGCCCCTCTGTTTCAGCCCCTCTGTTTCAGCCCCTCTGTTTCTCGCCCTCTGTTTCAGCCCCTCTGTTTCTCGGCCTCTGTTTCAGCCCCTCTGTTTCAGCCCCTCTGTTTCAGCCCCTCTGTTTCAGCCCCTCTGTTTCTCGCCCTCTGTTTCAGCCCCTCTGTTTCTCCCCCTCGGTTTCAGCCCCTCTGTTTCAGCCCCTCTGTTTCAGCCACTCTGTTTCAGCCCCTCTGTGTCTCGCCCTCTGTTTCAGCCCCTCTGTTTCAGCCCCTCTGTTTCAGCCCCTCTGTTTCAGCACCTCTGTTTCTCGCCCTCTGTTTCAGCCCCTCTGTTTCTCGCCCTCTGTTTCAGCTCCTCTGTTTCAGCCCCTCTGTTTAAGCCCCTCTGTTTCTCGCCCTCTGTTTCAGCCGCTCTGTTTCTCGCCCTCTGTTTCAGCCCCTCTGATTTAGCCCCTCTGTTTCAGCCCCTCTGTTTCAGCCCCTCTGTTTCTCGCCCTCTGTTTCAGCCCCACTGTTTCGCGCTCTCTGTTTCATCCCCTCTGTTTCAGCCCCTCTGTTTCTCGCCCTCTGTTTCTGCCCCTCTGTTGTTCACCCTTTGTTTCAGCCCCTCTATTTCTCGCCCTGTGTTTCAGCCCCTCTGATTCAGCCCCTCTGTTTCAGCCCCTCTGAATCAGCCCCTCTGATTCAGCCCCTCTGTTTCAGCCCCTCTGTTTCAGCCCCTCTGATTCCGCCCCTCTGTTTCTCGCCCTCTGTTTCTCCCCCTCTGTTTCTCACCACCTGTTTCGGCACCTCTGTTTTTCGCCCTCTGTTTCTCGCCCTCTGTTTCAGGCTCTCTGTTTCAGCCCGTCTGTTTCAGCCCCTCTGTTTCAGCCCCTCTGATTCAGCCCCTCTGTTTCTCGCCCTCTGTTTCAGCCCCTCTGTTTCAGCCCATCTGTTTCAGCCCCTCTGATTCCGCCCCGCTGTTTCTCGCCCTCTGTTTCAGCCCCTCTGTTTATCGCCCTCTGTTTCAGCCCCTCTGATTCTCGCCCTCTGTTTCAGCCCCTCTGTTTCAGCCCCTCTGTTTCAGCCCCTCTGTTTCTCGCCCTCTGTTTCAGCCCCTCTGATACAGCCCCTCTGTTTCAGCCCCTCTGATTCAGCCCCTCTGTTTCAGCCCCTCTGTTTCAGCCCCTCTGTTTCAGCCCCTCTGTTTCTCGCCCTCTGTTTCTCCCCCTCTGTTTCTCACCCTCTGTTTCGGCCCCTCTGTTTTTCGCCCTCTGTTTCAGCCCCTCTGTTTCTCGCCCTCTGGTTCAGGCTCTCTGTTTCAGCCCGTCTGTTTCAGCCCCTCTGTTTCAGCCCCTCTGTTTCTCGCCCTCTGTTTCTCGCCCGCAGTTTCAGCCCCTCTGTTTCTCGCCCTCTGTTTCAGCCCCTCTGTTTCAGCCCCTCTGATACAGCCCCTCTGATTCGGCCCCTCTGTTTCAGCCCCTCTGTTTCAGCCCCTCTGTTTCAGCCCCTCTGTTTCTCGCCCTCTGTTTCAGCCCCTCTGTTTCTCGGCCTCTGTTTCAGCCCCTCTGTTTCAGCCCCTCTGTTTCAGCCCCTCTGTTTCAGCCCCTCTGTTTCTCGCCCTCTGTTTCAGCCCCTCTGTTTCTCGCCCTCGGTTTCAGCCCCTCTGTTTCAGCCCCTCTGTTTCAGCCACTCTGTTTCAGCCCCTCTGTGTTTCGCCCTCTGTTTCAGCCCCTCTGTTTCTCGCCCTCTGTTTCAGCACCTCTATTTCAGCACCTCTGTTTCTCGCCCTCTGTTTCAGCCCCTCTGTTTCTCGCCCTCTGTTTCAGCTCCTCTGTTTCAGCCCCTCTGTTTATGCCCCTCTGTTTCTCGCCCTCTGTTTCAGCCGCTCTGTTTCTCGCCCTCTGTTTCAGCCCCTCTGATTTAGCCCCTCTGTTTCAGCCCCTCTATTTCAGCCCCTCTGTTTCTCGCCCTCTGTTTCAGCCCCACTGTTTCGCGCTCTCTGTTTCAGCCCCTCTGTTTCAGCCCCTCTGTTTCTCGCCCTCTGTTTCTGCCCCTCTGTTGCTCACCCTTTGTTTCAGCCCCTCTATTTCTCGCCCTGTGTTTCAGCCCCTCTCATTCAGCCCCTCTGTTTCAGCCCCTCTGAATCAGCCCCTCTGATTCAGCCCCTCTGTTTCAGCCCCTCTGTTTCAGCCCCTCTGATTCCGCCCCTCTGTTTCTCGCCCTCTGTTTCAGCCCCTCTGTTTCTCGCCCTCTGTTTCAGCCCGTCTGTTTCTCGCCCTCTGTTTCAGCCCCTCTGTTTCAGCCCCTCTGTTTCTCGCCCTCTGTTTCTCGCCCTCTGTTTCAGCCCCTCTGATTCAGCCCCTCTGTTTCTCGCCCTCTGTTTCAGCCCCTCTGTTTCAGCCCCTCTGTTTCAGCCCCTCTGATTCCGCCCCGCTGTTTCTCGCCCTCTGTTTCAGCCCCTCTGTTTCCCACCCTCTGTTTCAGCCCCTCTGATTCTCGCCCTCTGTTTCAGCCCCTCTGTTTCAGCCCCTCTGTTTCAGCCCCTCTGTTTCTCGCCCTCTGTTTCAGCCCCACTGATACAGCCCCTCTGTTTCAGCCCCTCTGATTCAGCCCCTCTGTTTCAGCCCCTCTGTTTCAGCCCCTCTGTTTCTCGCCCTCTGTTTCTCCCCCTCTGTTTCTCACCCTCTGTTTCGGTACCTCTGTTTTTCGCCCTCTGTTTCAGCCCCTCTGTTTCTCGCCCTCTGTTTCAGGCTCTCTGTTTCAGCCCGTCTGTTTCAGCCCCTCTGTTTCAGCCCCTCTGTTTCTCGCCCTCTGTTTCTCGCCCGCAGTTTCAGCCCCTCTGTTTCTCGCCCTCTGTTTCAGCCCCTCTGTTTCAGCCCCTCTGATACAGCCCCTCTGATTCGGCCCCTCTGTTTCAGCCCCTCTGTTTCAGCCCCTCTGTTTCTCGCCCTCTGTTTCAGCCCCTCTGTTTCTCGGCCTCTGTTTCAGCCCCTCTGTTTCAGCCCCTCTGTTTCAGCCCCTCTGTTTCAGCCCCTCTGTTTCTCGCCCTCTGTTTCAGCCCCTCTGTTTCAGCCCCACTCTTTCAGCCCCTCTGTTTCTCGCCCACTGTTTCTCGCCCTCTGTTTCAGCCCCTCTGTTTCTCGCCCTCTGTTTCAGCCCCTCTGTTTCTCGCCCTCTGTTTCAGCCCCTCTGTTTCAGCCCCTCTGATTCAGCCCCTCTGTTTCAGCCCCTCTGATCCAGCCCCTCTGTTTCAGCCCCTCTGATTCAGCCCCTCTGTTTCAGCCCCTCTGATTCAGCCCCTCTGTTTCTCGCCCTCTGTTTCAGCCCCTCTGTTTCAGCCCCTCTGTTTCAGCCCCACTGTTTCTCACCCTCTGTTTCAGCCCTCTGATTCAGCCCCTCTGATTCAGCCCCTCTGTTTCCCGCCCCTCTGTTTCAGCCCCTCTGTTTCACGCCCCGTGTTTCAGCCCCTCTGTTTCTTGCCCTCTGTTTCAGCCCCTCTGTTTCAGCCCCTCTGTTTCAGTCCCTCTGTTTCTCGCCCTCTGTTTCAGCTCCTCTGTTTCAGCCGCTCTGTTTAAGCCCCTCTGTTTCTCGCCCTCTGTTTCAGCCGCTCTGTTTCTCGCCCTATGTTTCAGCCCCTCTGATTTAGCCCCTCTGTTTCAGCCCCTCTGTTTCAGCCCCTCTGTTTCTCGCCCTCTGTTTCAGCCCCACTGTTTCGCGCTCTCTGTTTCAGCCCCTCTGTTTCAGCCCCTCTGTTTCTCGCCCTCTGTTTCTGCCCCTCTGTTTCTCACCCTTTGTTTCAGCCCCTCTATTTCTCGCCCTGTGTTTCAGCCCCTCTGATTCAGCCCCTCTGTTTCAGCCCCTCTGAATCAGCCCCTCTGTTTCAGCCCCTCTGAATCAGCCCCTCTGATTCAGTCCCTCTGTTTCAGCCTCTCTGTTTCAGCCCCTCTCTTTCTCGCCCTCTGTTTCAGCCCCTCTAATTCTCGCCCTCTGTTTCAGCACCTATGATTCAGCCCCTCTGTTTCAGCCCCTCTGTTTCTCGCCCTCGGTCTCAGCCCCTCTGATTCAGCCCCTCTGTTTCAGCCCCTCTGTTTCACGCCTTCTGTTTCAGCCCCTCTGTTTCTAGCCCTCTGTTTCAGCCCCTCTATTTCTCGCACTCTGTTTCAGCCCCTCTGTTTCAGACCCTCTGTTTCTCGCCTTCTGTTTCAGCCCCTCTGTTTCTCGCCCTCTGTTTAACCCCCCTATTTCTCGCCCTCTGTTTCAGCCCCTCTGATTCAGCCCCTCTGTTTCAGCCCCTCTGAATCAGCACCTCTGATTCAGCCCCTCTGTTTCAGCCCCTCTGTTTTTCGCCCTCTGTTTCAGCCCCTCTGTTTCTCGCCCTCTGTTTCAGCCCCTCTGGTTCAGCCCCTCTGTTTCTCGCCCTCTGTTTCAGCCCCTCTGTTTCTCGCCCTCTGTATCAGACTCTCTGATTCAGCACCTCTGTTTCTCGCCCTCTGATTCAGCCCCTCTGTGTCTCGCCCTCTGTTTCAGCTCCTCTGTTTCTTGCCGTCTGTTTCAGCCCCTCTGTTTCTCGCCATCGGTTTCAGCCCCTCTGTTTCAGCCCCTCTGTTTCAGCCCCTCTGTTTCTCGCCCTCTGTTTCAGCCACTCTGTTTCTCGCCCTCTGTTTCAGCCCCTCTGTTTCTCGCCCTCTTGTTCAGCCCCTCTGTTTCAGCCCCTCTGATTCAGCCCCTCTGATTCAGCCCCTCTGTTTCTCGCCCACTGTTTCAGCCCCTCTGTTTCGCGCTCTCTGATTTAGCCCCTCTGTTTCTCGCCCTCTGTTTCAGCCCCTCTGTTTCAGCCCCTCTGTTTCAGCCCCTCTGTTTCAGCCCCTCTGTTTCTCGCCCTCTGTTTCAGCACCTCTGTTTCAGCCCCTCTGTTTCTCGCCCTCTGTTTCAGCCCCTCTGTTTCAGCCCCTCTGATTCAGCCCCTCTGCTTCTCGCCCTCTGTTTCAGCGCCTCTGTTTAAGCCCCTCTGTTTCTGCCCCTCTGATTCCGCCCCTCTGTTTCTCGACCTCTGTTTCAGCCCCTCTGTTTCTCGCCCTCTGTTTCAGCCCCTCTGTTTCTTGCCCTCTGTTTCAGCCCCTCTGTTTCAGCCCCTCTGTTTCAGCCCCTCTGTTTCTCGCCCTCTGTTTCTCGCCCTCTGTTTCAGCCCCTCCATTTCTTCCCCTCTGTTTCAGCCCCTCTGTTTCTCGCCCTCAGTTTCAGCCCCTCTGTTTCTCGCCCTCTGTTTCAGCCCCACTGTTTCAGCCCCTCTGATTCAGCCCCTCTGATTCAGCCCCTCTGTTTCTCGCCCTCTGTTTCAGCCCCTCTGTTTCGCGCTCTCTGTTTCAGACCCTCTGTTTCTCGCCCTCTGTTTGAGCCCCTCTGTTTCAGCCCCTCTGTTTCAGCCCCTCTGTTTCAGCCCCTCTGTTTCATGCCCTCTGTTTCAGCCCCTCTGATTCAGCCCCACTGTTTCTCGCCCTCTGTTTCAGCCCCTCTGTTTCTCGACCTCGGTCTCAGCCCCTCTGATTCAGCCCCTCTGTTTCAGCCCCTCTGTTTCTCGCCTTCTGTTTCAGCCCCTCTGTTTCTCGCCCTCTGTTTCAGCCCCTCTATTTCTCGCCCTCTGTTTCAGCCCCTCTGTTTCAGCCCATCTGTTTCTCGCCTTCTGTTTCAGCCCCTCTGTTTCTCGCCCTCTGTTTCAGCCCCTCTATTTCTCGCCATCTGTTTCAGCCCCTCTGATTCAGCCCCTCTGTTTCAGCCCCTCTGAATCAGCACCTCTGATTCAGCCCCTCTGTTTCAGCCCCTCTGAATCAGCACCTCTGATTCAGCCCCTCTGTTTCAGCCCCTCTGTTTCAGCCCATCTGTTTCTCGCCCTCTGTTTCAGCCCCTCTGTTTCTCACCCTCTGTTTCAGCCCCTCTGTTTCAGCTCCTCTGTTTCTCGCCCTCTGTTTCAGCCCCATCTGTTTCTCGCCCTCTGTTTCAGCCACTCTGATTCAGCCCCTCTGTTTCTCGCCCTCTGTTTCAGCCCCTCTGTTTCAGCCCCTCTGTTTCAGCCCCTCTGTTTCAGCCCCTCTGTTTCTCGCCCTCTATTTCAGCCCCTCTGTTTCTCGCCCTCTGTTTCAGCCCCTCTGTTTCAGCCCCTCTGATTTAGCCCCTCTGTTTCAGCCCCTCTGTTTCAGCCCCTCTGTTTCAGCCCCTCTGTTTCGCGCTCTCTGTTTCAGCCCCTCTGTTTCTCGCCAACTGTTTCAGCCCCTCTGTTTTTCGCCCTCAGTTTCAGCCCCTCTGTTTCTCGCCCTCTGTTTTAGCCCCTCTGATTCAGCACCTCTGTATCAGCCCCTCTGAATCAGCCCCTCTGTTTCAGCCCCTCTGTTTCAGTCCCTCTGTTTCTCGCCCTCAGTTTCTCACCCTCTGTTTCTGCCCCTGTGTTTCTCGCCCTCTGTTTCAGCCCCTCTGTTTTTCACCCTCTGTTTCAGCCCCTCCGTTTCTCGCCCTCTGTTTCAGGCTCTCTGTTTCAGCCCGTCTGTTTCAGCCCCTCTGTTTCTCGCCATCTGTTTCTCGCCCGCTGTTCCAGCCCCTTTGTTTCTCGCCCTCTGTTTCAGCACCTCTGTTTCAGCCCCTCTGATTCAGCCCCTCTGATACAGCCCCTCTGATTCAGCCCCTCTGATACAGCCCCTCTGTTTCTCACCCTCTGTTTCAGCCCCTCTGTTTCAGCCCCTCTGTTTCAGCCCCTCTGTTTCAGCCCCTCTGTTTCTCGCCCTCTGTTTCAGCTCCTCTGTTTCTCGCCCTCTGTTTCAGCCCCTCTGTTTCAGCCCCTCTGTTTCAGCCCCTCTGTTTCAGCCCCTCTGTTTCTCGCCCTCTGTTTCAGCCCCTCCGTTTCTCGCCGTCTGTTGCAGCCACTCTGTTTCTCGCCCACTGTTTCAGCCCCTCTGTTTCAGCCCCTCTGTTTCAGTCCCTCTGTTTCTCGCCCTCTGTTTCAGCCCCTCTGTTTCTCGCCCTCTATTTCAGCCCCTCTGTTTCAGCCCCTCAGTTTCTCGCCCACTGTTTCTGCCCCTCTGTTTCTCGCCCTCTGTTTCAGCCCCTCTGTTTCAGCACGTCTGTTTCTCGCCCTCTGTTTCAGCCCCTCTGTTTCTCGCCCTCTGTTTCAGCCCCTCTGATACAGCCCCTCTGTTTCAGCCCCTCTGATTCAGCCCCTCTGTTTCAGCCCCTCTGTTTCAGCCCCTCTGTTTCAGCCCCTCTGTTTCTCGCCCTCTGTTTCTCCCCCTCTGTTTCTCGCCCTCTGTTTCGGCCCCTCTGTTTTTCGCCCTCTGTTTCAGCCCCTCTGTTTCTCGCCCTCTGTTTCAGGCTCTCTGTTTCAGCCCGTCTGTTTCAGCCCCTCTGTTTCAGCCCCTCTGTTTCTCGCCCTCTGTTTCTCGCCCTCTGTTTCAGCCCCTCTGTTTCTCGCCCTCTGTTTCAGCCCCTCTGTTTCAGCCCCTCTGATACAGCCCCTCTGATTCGGCCCCTCTGTATCAGCCCCTATGTTTCAGCCCCTCTGTTTCAGCCCCTCAGTTTCAGCCCCTCTGTTTCTCGCCCTCTGTTTCAGCCCCTCTGTTTCTCGGCCTCTGTTTCAGCCCCTCTGTTTCAGCCCCTCTGTTTCGGCCCCTCTGTTTAAGCCCCTCTGTTTCTCGCCCTCTGTTTCAGCCCCTCTGTTTCTAGCCCTCTGTTTCAGCCCCTCTGTTTCAGCCCCTCTGTTTCAGCCCCTCTGATTCAGCCCCTCTGATTCAGCCCCACTGTTTCTCGCCCTCTGTTTCAGTCCCTCTGTTTCAGTCCTTCTGTTTCAGCCCCTCTGTTTCAGTCCCTCTGTTTATCGCCCTCTGTTTCTGCCCCTCTGTTCCTCGCCCTCTGTTTCAGCCCCTCTGTTTCTCGCCCTCTGTTTCA